>NC_090929.1:879345665-880595665 GCF_040938575.1 Ambystoma mexicanum | reverse complement strand
TTGTTTTAAGCAAATATTTCTTCTCTCTATTCATAATAGATGTCAATTTGCACTAGGCACTTTGATATAATGGAGTTAACAACCCTTAACATTTATAGGGAAGTCTATGCAGATGATCAACTTGAGATACAGTCAACTTTGGACCAGAAAATCATGTAGCATTATCAGTGCCCCTGTAATGACTGCCAGACTTGCACTTTGCAATTTAGAAGAATCATGCTGCTATTAACACTTTGCACTTTAGGATTTCAATGTTGTTTCACAAATGTTACATTTTGTAATATTTATATCCAGTGTGGATTAAGTCATAACAACTGTATAGGTACTATGCACTTTAGTAACAGTATGCATTAAGCATTGGAAACCTCCAAGGAACCTTACATGGACCTTTTATGGTGGAATCAATAAATGCTGTTGCATATTAGATATGAAATGTAGTTCCGGCTTTAATGCATTGCAAATTATCAATGCAAATATTGCACTTTAGCTCATTTATAGCCACAAAAACGAGAACCAACTTAAATACCCTTTATAATAACTGTCTAGCCGTTTTCTGTAATGTGTATCCCAAACAATTTATACGTAGAGAAGTTATAATCCTCAATGGGTCCGATATGCTCTGGTAGGTGTGGGCAGCGCCTAGAGTCCTGGGTGCAAATTGAGTACATGCTACAATTAAAATGTTTCTTTCTATGGATGTGCTAATGATTTTTAAGGGACCATCGGTGTAATATGCTGTAGTGCTTGTGGCCAGGGCCTAGAGTCTTGGGTGCATGGCCGTAGGCCATACTCCCAAAACTCTAGGCCCTGGCCACAACCACCGCAGCATATCACAGCAATGGATACACCCGTAGTAGCGCTTATCAATCAGATGGTTGTGGGGAGGGTCTACAATCGAATTCAAGTTATAAGCACTGGAGTTATAAGCCATTATGTGTATGTACTGCACACCCATACATTCCAATATCTATGGCCTTACACCCAAGACTCTCGGCTCTGGCCCGAACCACTGCAGCATATCACAGCTATAGATACACCTGTAGTATCAAACATCAATCAAGTGGTTGTGTGGAGGGCCTAGAGTCTTGGGTGCATGGCTAAAGGCCATGCACCCAAGACAATGTATATGTAGTGAAGTTACTAGCCACAATGGGTGTGATATGCTGTGGTGCTTGCGGCCAGGACCAAGGCCATGCACCCAAGAACAAAGTTATAAGCACTGGAGTTATAAGCCACCATGGGTTTTATTTACTGCACACCAATACATTCAAATATATATGGCCTTACACCCAAAACTCTAGGCCCTGGCCACAAGCACTGCAGCATATCACAGCTATAGATAAACCTGTAGTATCAAACATCAATCAGGTGATTGTGGGGAGGGCCTAGAGTCTTGAGTGCATGGCCAAAGGCCATACGCCCAAGAACAAAGTTATAAGCACTGCAGTTATAAGGCACCATGGGTTTTATATAGTGCAGTGGTTGTGGGCACGACATAGAGTTTTGGTTGCATGGCCGCAGGCCATAGGCCATAGGCCATACACCCTAGACTATAAGCCCTGCCCACAACCACCGTAGCATATCACATTCACACATCACACCCATACAATCGAATATCTCTCTGGTAGGTGTGGGCAGGGCCTACAGTCCTGGGTGCAAATTGAGTGTATGCTGCAGTTAAAATGTGTCATTCTATGAGTGTGATATTGATTTATAAGCCACCATGTGTGTGTTATGCTGCAGTCGTTGTGGCCAGGACCTAGAGTCTTGGGTGCATGGCCAAATAACATAGTTATAAGCACTGAGGTTATAAGTCAGCAAGGGTGTTATGTGGTGCGGTGGTTGTGTGTACGACCTACAGTCTTAGGTGCATGGCCACAGGCCATGCACCCAACACCAAAGTTATAAGCAGAAAAGTTATAATCCACCATGGTTTTGATATGCTCTGATGGTTGTGGGTAGGACCTACAGTCTTGGTTGCTTGGCCGTAGGGTGTAGGTCGTAGGTTATACATCCAAGACTGTAGGCCCTGCCTACTGCCACTGCACCATATTACTGGCATAGATAAGACGTATAGATTCAAATATGTCTGACGTGTAGGAAATTATACTTACTGTTTACTTCGTAGAGATTCAATATATTTCTTACATGACTTTAGTACTTGGCGGAAATATCTGTTTTTTTATTTCTGTGATAAAAGAAAAGAGCATCTGGTATTTTTATGTTTGTATTTTATAAAGACTTATTACATTGTATTACATTGTACAATAGACATTTTAGCTTTTTTTTTAACCCTCATATTTAGTTTACAAAGCAGTGTACTGTGCATTTTGCTCAGTTTCTGCGTTTGTTTTTCAAATCCTTGGGTCTGGTGGAAAAAAATCCTTGTCGGATTAAAAAAACCCTTTCTTTGCTATGCTACAAACTATTTCTTTGTTTCCTTTTAGTGTTCACGTGTTGTTTCTGATTAATGTTATGTATGTTGGCTTGTTGCAGATTTATTAAACAGTTAGATACCTGCTGGCGTATTCTAACTGTGCATTTTTTGTTACGGATCTGTGGTATTCATTTATCTGTGTGGTTGTTAAACACTCTTGGGCAGTTAGATACCTGTTGGCGTATCCTAACTGTTTATAGCATTTTACTTGATTTTTTGTTAATATTGAAGTATACATTAGTTATTAAATTTTGCCTTTAAGAAAATTAAATACAGGTTTGCAAGATTTGCTGGTAATATCTGCTTTAGAGTAATGGTACTATCATTACATTCAAACCATCCACATATCTTTTTAATATATGCAGTGTAGTGACCCGCATTGGTTGTGGCTCCTGCATGGTAGATTATACCTATTGTTGTGAAGGTTTTCTTACCAAGTGACACTTGACCGTGTGTGAATCCAGTCAGCTTGCAGTTGTTTTTGGTACCATCTGCATTGTAACATAGAAACATTAGTATTATGTACTTACTATGTGTTTGTATCAGTAAGGTACAGCAATTATCTGAATTGCAGATAGTACATAATCTGCCATGGTTTGCATTCTGAAGAAGTAGCTGAAATGGAATGAATTCACAATTAGGTATGGATGCATACACAAATCACTCATTTGGGATTTGTTCCTGTGTCACATTGTTACAGAGAGTGCATGTATATTTCCACATGTATGAAATCTGGAAATTTTAATTTATATGTATGTTTTTGTTTTCTAGTACTTGTAGTAAGTACATTAGAAATTCTTGTGGATCTTCTTGTGAGTTTATAGTGAATCTCTCCATTCCAGCACAGTAGTCCAATTCCTGTCTTATTCCGTGAACACTATACGTGTTGTCAGGATTGTTTGTTGCACTTCTATGAAGGACTAACATTTGCAAACACATTTGGTCTGTACTGTGTAAGTAAATGTTGTGAACAATTGGTGGCAATTGAAATAGAATATTCATTGCTACATTTGCGAAACAACTTACACCAGTTTCATTTGAAAATTTGAATGGACCAGATAGTTCTGTCTCTGAGTGATTTTTTCAAAGTTTCTGTTCCTTCTTTGAAGAAGTACTTGATTTACTTTCCCTAATAGGTTCTTCTTTTCTTGTGGTAATTGATGAAGTTTCAGCTTCTTTTGTTTTCTTTGCAGGATTTGCTGTCAAATTCTGTTGCATTTCTGTTTGAAATAGTTTTCTTTTACCATGTTTTCCTTTTTCTGGAACAGGATATGAGTTCAGATGGAGGGTGTACAGTGAACACAGTCTATTGTATTCTAAAATGCAAGGAATATCAGCATTCACTTTACTTGCATCGAAGTTGATTAGAAATAGACCGTCAAGTGTAAGTAAGTGTGATAGGGCTACGTAGCGCATGTCTTCTTTAACGACTGTGTTTCCTAAATCTATCAATGCTTTGTCTAGGGTAATACCTTGGGATTTATGAATGGTGACTGCATATGCAAGAGTTAGAGAAAATTGTTCTCTACGTACATACATGTCTTCGAAGAGAAGGAATCGAGCTGTTGAGCGCCCTATCCTTTGCACTTCTGAAAGTTTGTCAAAGCAAATATTGACAAACTGAATGTTGTTGTCACGTGGGTATGTTTGAAATCCAACAACTGTACTCAGTGCCCTATTAACTAGCCCTTGCTCCACGTCAAGGTTACGTTTATGCATTACTCTGCAATTTAAGGATAATTTTAATATTTTTTCCAACCCCCTGAATTGGAGATTGCATATTCTAAGGTACGTAGTCTTGTTGTGGCTCGCTAACACATGGGTACTGTCATACCATGTACGTCCAGTTTGTCTGTGGAGCAGATTTCAATTATTGGTTGCATTTCTTTTTTTAACATTGTTTCATTGAATTTGAAACAGCTTGCAAGAGTTGGCATTAAGGCGATACAATTGACAGTTTTGTGCGCTATTTGTTCCATAACTTCAGTAGCACATGCGTTATCGCCATAAAGTGCATGAATGTGCCGGTTTTTCAATATTGCTTGTGCTTCTTAAGATAGTACACCAACTCTAATACTTTCTAAAATGTTGGCGTAACTGTGATCTGCAGATTGATGCATGTTTTATGTAAATTCTCTGTATTGGAAATGTTGCCAAAGGTTGACATTTCCTATGCTGCCAACAGTTTTACGGCAGAGTTTGTGTCCTAAGGTTTTAAAAACAAGTTCACCTTTCACTGGTGTCAATTGTAGAAGATCTCTGAAAACCATAATGTGTTTCCCTGCAAGAGTTCTTCGTAGATTGTTTTAAGTACTTCTTGCAATCTGAGGTGAATCAAAGCCAACATTAGGTTGGACACCATGCTCACTTCATCTATTAGTAGCATTTTCATTTCTTTTAATACTCTGCGTAGTTCCATTGCAGCTTCTGCAGAAAGTTTGTAATAGTCTAATTTGTTTTGGTGTTATACTGGAAGGAGTAGTAATCGGTGTAAAGTGACACCACCTATATCGTAGGCAGCTAAACCTGTGGGGGCAGTTACTACAGCTGACAGTTTGTTATTTGTCAATTGTTGAAGGAATTTGCTGATGATTTTGATTACAAATGTTTTTCCTGACCCAGCTTCAACACTGACGTACAGCAGTATAGGTTTGTAATTTTGGAAGGCACATTCTTTATTTTCGTGTTGCAATTTCTTTTGTTACTTCTTCAAAAATGGTGTGCTGATCTTTGTTAAGTTTTGATTGTAGTACAGTTAAGTCTTCTATATCTTCTTCATAGTGACACATGGTGTTTTCCACTTCGGTCATAGCTAATTCTGCCCCATTGGCTATTAGTGACTGTCCTAGTGGTTGTTGACTCCCTGTTACAGAAGGTTGACTACTGTCAGAAGTGTCCTTATCTAGTTGGGACTGAAGTTCTTCTTCATGTTGCTGTTCATTGTGCAACATTGTTTTGTAGTGTGTAAAGTTCACATCAGTGATAGTGCACTCATTTGCTTTGAAAGCGTCTTCATAGCAGTAATAGTTATCTAGTATCTCTTCCTCTTTTCTCCATGGTTTAAAAAGTTGTAGCAGGGACATGTAATATAGTTCTTTCTGTCGAGGAGTTTTCAATGACAATTTGATATGATTAATTAAGCTTTGTTTGGTAAGTTTTATTAAGGTGCCTTCACAATCTGTCTCTCTATATCTACCTTTGTTTTCATCAGCTTTTATATTATTTTTGTATGCAAAGTTTTGCGCTATGTGGTATAGACACATGGTTTCCAAAGTGGTACTCCTGTTCGGGTAGTATGTGTCCAGTAAATTGTTTTTTTAAATGTCTTGGCTGTTGGGATAATTTTTGGCAATTGCTTCTATGTCCTCATAAGATTTAAGAACTCTTTTTCTAGATTTAGCAGGACCAAGACTTAGCCATACTATGTTTTCTTATTGTCCATACACAGCAGTACCGGTTAAATGATCTGCAGCTTCATAGGCGCCACATTCTCTATGAGAGAGCATTTTATGCCTAGGCTGTACAATTTCTGAGATAGTGTTTTGTCCGATGATAGGTCATTCCAGAGGTCTTGCAGCTCTCTTTTTTCTGCTTTTGTTAAGTAGGCTGTAACATATCGTGCAACTGCAGTGGAATTGTCTGCAATGTATTGCACATCTATGTTTGCAATCCATAAGAGGCCAATGATTGCATTGTAATCATTGATATATTTTGATTCTTCTGTTCTTTTCATGTAATACGTGTTCTTAGGTGATTTACCTTTAACACTATGTCAAACTGAAGACATGAAGTTGTTCACTTCACCTGTTTGTGTAACTGGTTTAGGGAAACCAAAGCGGCATTTGGTGTAGTATTTCCCTTTGCTTTTGTATTTGCGAGAACAAAATTTGCCACATTTGTGTCTTTGAAATTGTAAAATCTGCCTATGAAGGTCACTATCTGTCCTTTGTGAAGGGATGTCACAAGTGATATATTTTTGGATGAACTGCAAAACAGTGGCATCACTGTCCTGACCAAATTTATGTGCACCTTTGATCCATAAAAGCATGTGAACATGCGGTCCTCCTCTGGCTTGGTATTCTTTTCTCCAAAAGAAGTGTTGAACTTCTCTGAGGGGAGGAACAGTTTTATTACAAATAAAGTGTAGCATAGCAATGAAACGATTATGGAAATATCTTGACACATTAACAGGATCTAGAGAGCGAAGTTCTCCAGATGTTAGTATATCTATGTTGTTTTTGTTGTTGTTTTGATATGCGTAGGAAATCATGTAAATCTTCCCATGCATACTCTGCACAACTTAATGTAACAAATCAAGTGGGTGGTCCAAGGTTTCTGATCATACAACGTACATCTCCGTGCCATCGGAACCAGTATTCTTTTGCACCACGCATGTTTGCAAACAGATTTGTTATACTTGATTGTAAAACCTCATCTTTTTCTTGCACTTTTTGTATTAATTGCGTAGCAGACATATTTTGAAAGTGGGTTCCAGATTTCAATATGTATGCAACTCCGTAACATAGGGTTTCTAGTTCACTTTCAAAGAGTAGGTGGAATATGCATTCCACACTTTGTCTAAATCTGGGATCTTGAGAATACATTCGTAATGAGCGGTATTCTGATGCCGTAATCTGAGTGGGTCTATCATTGTATATTCCTCCTTTGCCAGTAGGAAATAGCAGTGGAAAAGCACGTGCTTCTATACTTTTTTCCCATATGCTCATTGGTGACCCTTTGGTTTGTCGCATTTGATAAGTTTCTAGTGCATCATCTATGCTCTCATTAGAGTGCAATGGATGAATTGTGTAATGGTCAAAAAGAGTGCATACTGCAGCAGGATCCAGAAGTTCAAATTGACCAGTTTCTGATGACTCTTGAATTATTTCAGTTGTTTCCCTTAAGCTTTCTTCAATATGTATTTCTTTGTGGTATTTGTTATTATCTTTCAGATATTGCAAGGCTTGTCTAACTGTATGTAAGTCCACAAGTTGTTGCCAACATTTTTTGTCTTTTGTTGGTACACCATTGACTAAGACAATTAAAGAATGCTCTATTGGACGTTACACTCCTAGAGTGTGCACAATTTCTGTCAAATCTAATGGCAAATAAATTACTTTGCCATGAATGCCTTTCACCAATTCAGAGCGAGGTAATTTTTCTGTATTTGGTTGAGGGATTATTATTGCTTGAAATTGATGAACTGTTTGAATTATGATGCTCTCATATAAATTGAGCTGTTGCAGGGGTTTTGGTATTGGGAATAATTCAAAATTATTTGTGATAGCACGTGAAGGACTTTGATTGTTGTCCAGTTTTGTAGTGCAGTAACTGCAACATATTAGGGGTTCACCTATTTGGTATTTGTTTTCTGCTAAAAGGTAGAAAGATAATTCAAACTATTTGGAATCTTCATTGTCTTCTATTTTTTATGTTACGTCTATAGTTTTTGTGTTCCTTTTGTAAAACGTTCTGAGGCAACACACACACACATGGTTTGGTACTTCAGCTGATGTACTTTTAAATTTGAGTATTTCTTTTTTGTATATGTGCAATAGAAGGTTGCTATGTGCAGAATTGTTGCTACTCTGTTATGCAACTATTGCATTTTGTAAGTGGCTTTCACTTCCAAAATATTTTCTATGGATACGGTCGATTTCTTTTTGTAGGTATTTGGGTGTACCATGCAGAAGAGTGTTATTTAAATTGGCTAATTCTAAAGCTGGACTTTTAGCATAGTAGAGTATATACATTAGATGTCTTACATTTGAATGATGTGTATCTATCCTTTTGATATCATGGAAGGTGCTTTTGCAAATAGGTCCTGAAATGCAGCCTAATGAATGTCCTTGTAGTCCTGTGTATTTGCGCAATGGACAGGTATCCATAGTTTGCAGCAATTTCATTTTGATTTTGTCTTTACCTTTCACATACTGATTGAGGAACTGACGTAAAGATTTGAAACATTTGTTAGGAATGTTACACATTGATGTGTACGGCCATTTGAATACTGGACTGTCTGGTTCAGTCAAATGGAGAGGTAATTCTGAGTTTTCAGGGCATATTTTTGTAAGCAGTGTTTCTTGTTCTATGATGGTATTATTGACTTTTTTATACCCTCGTCCACTGCTATGGATGGCAATTGTGTTTGTTTGATTTTGCTTGTATGCTTCTTCATTAAAATATGGCTCTGTGGTCGTTGTGTGACTCCAATCACCTCCACAACTAGTTAAGAAGTTATTTTTGTTGACATTCCGTTTATTCAGAAGTCTCTTTTGTAATTTAGTACTTAGTTTTGTTAGTGGTTTCATCCTATTTAACACTAAAATAAATAACTTCCTTTTGAGAAGGATTGCACTGTCTACGAGAGCTTGTAGGATTAATTTTCTACTCTAGGTTTTAAGGGTTGAGGATGATACCGCTCCTCTTCTTATTGGATTCTGAAGGTCTCTGTGGCAAAACATTTTTGCTAAAATACTTTTTTTGCTATGGGTTCTTGCTAGTATATCAGGATTTATAGGAGCATTGTTAGCAGTACTGGTAGCCACATTCTTGTAAAGCGTTTTGTGTTTCATGCCACATTTTGATGGAGGAGCCAAAGATTGTGTAGTTGAAGTTTCCTTTGTTTCGCTATATAACTGTATTAGCTGTTTTGTTTCAGCGTTCTGTACAAACTCTGCTAGAGATGTATGCTTACTGTGGCCACTTTTATTTTCATTTGCTCTCTTTCTGCGTTCCTTTCTACGGACTTGCGTTTTGGTAGGCATTCTTTGGGGTCTGTTGAAAAAAAGAAGGCATGGTTTGGTCTGTTTTACAATGTATGTGTGCTGTGTGCATGCGTGTATGAATTTGATGGGGAAGCTGTTTGTGGTGGTGTGTTAATGTGCATTGGGCAGTTGAAATGAGTTGGGAAGGCTATTATTCTGTTTGTATATTACTAGACTGTGCTTCAGATGAGAGTAGAAAGTGAGCTAGTGGTGAGGAGAAGCATTAATAGTAAATGTAATGGTAGAAAAATAAAACAGCTATTTATTTAGTACTACTAACATTCTAAGGCTTCTCTATGTTATTTGTGTTCCAACAACGAAGGGATTTGTGTGCCATTCTGCCTGTTATTCTTTGTTTAATAAATGTGGATTTGTGGCCATAATGGTTCAGAAATCAATGTTTATTTTGGTACTCAAATTAGATAAATTAGCCACACAGTCTCTTTGAGGAACAATAAGAATATGAAGGTAGTACTGTAATTACTTCTTTTTATGGAATGACCAGGTTTCTTCGGATATGTTGCTTGCACTGTAGATGTTGTTGATTTTTAGGAGAGTAGTCTTCACTGCAATTATAAAAGGAAGAAGTTAGTAACTTTGTGTCTTCAAAGCAGTGATGTTAATGTACACGTTCATTTTGCATCTTTCGTCTGAGTATTCTCGTTTGATAGCTGAACACAGTGCATGTGTGCATTTCATTTCACTATGTTCAGCCTTTATATGTTATTTGCAGTATGTTAGTTGAACCTGATTCGCAAATGAATACAATTTTCAGTACATGAAATTCACTTGTTATTTTCAAGCTGTGTTGTCCATAGCAAAGAGGTTTGGAAACGAAAGGTCATTAAAGTGGATGGGAAACATTTGACTACTTTCATATTATAAGTACGAATGTGAAAAATCGGGAGCACCTCAGAGGGAGATGTCACCACAGCAATCGGGAACGTTTATTTTTCTCATACGATCACATTGGAAGTAGCATTAATTTAGCCGGAAGACAGTAAAAAATTGTGATATTTTCTAAAGGAAAATCAAGTTTCGTGCATAAATTGGGAGGGTTGGTACGTCTGTATAGGTTATGCGGAAGACAGTAAGAAGTAGTGTGGTTTCTCAATGAAAAATCAGAGGTATTGCACTAAAAGCGGGAGCGTTGGTATGTATTAGCTATGCAGATTTAGTGGCATTAATTTGATTAAATGGAATCATACAAGTTGCACATGTTTTCTGAATAAAATATGCATACCTGTACTTTGTACTCATGCATGTGCGTATGCATGGAGTTGTAAGTAGAAATCTGCAACACTTGCCCAGTAGTTTTTGAAGTAGGTGCTTTGCAATGATATGCGACTTGAATTCAGAGTGATCAACATTACATTTCAAGAATGGAACTCTGATGACAGAGTTAGATGTAGAGGTCTTGAATGTGATTGGTGGATGGTTGTGTGACTGCTTAGCTGTGTCCAATGAAGGAATGGATTTGCGAGTGATGTGGAAAGGGTAGAGGACTGGCTAAGAGTTACGTGCTGCATAGACACCGCGCTTGCCCGCGGGTAGAGCGTGCCACATACGGGGTTCTACAGCTAATCCAGCATGGACAGGGAACTGTAGGCTTCAGCCAATCAGATCTTCACATTGTTCATATGTGTCAAAAGACAGTGTGTGTAGTGAAGATGGCCGAGGTGGAGACAGTCAGGGTGTTGGTGGTCGGAGATATTTTTGTCCATGGTTTACAGCACTATTCCGAAAGTAGGCATGTGTCAAACAATTTCGATGTCAGAGGAGTGGAGGTGGTGTGAGTGATGCGACTGATTGCACTGTAGCGGCAATTCTCCAAGTTTGTAGAGATATGCGCAGGATGACTAGTCCCCATGTGGTAGTTTTGCACTATGGTGCTTGCCATTTGGGCTACGTGAGTTCACCTACTTTGTTGGAAGATTTGGAACAGTTGGTGCAAGCAGTTATTAACATCTTTTCAACTGCGAAAGTAATTTTTTCTAGTTTACTCCCTAGAACAAATTGGGACAACAGTTCTGTTTTCTGTCGTGATCAAAGTATTGGGAGCTGTACCATTAATCGAGGCATGCGTGCTTTCATGTTAAGAGCTGGTATGTTTTTCTACAGCCACAAGAACATTGTTTGCGGTAATACAGCTTATTTTGAAGCAGATGGTGTTTCTTTATCTTTTTGGGAAATGCCATGTTCTTTTGGAATGTAAGGCTAGATTTGGAGAAGGTTCTGTGATGCTTGTAGGAGTAAAGTAAGAAGAAAAAAATTGCAAAAAAATACAAAATAACAGGTGTCTGTCAGGCATCTGCCAAAAAACAAAACAAAAAACAGCTCTTTTCAGACCCCACCTTAAAGGGGAAAAGGGTAATACTATTTAAATGTACAGTCGTCACGCTCAGATCCTCTACATGTCCACGGACATGGCGGTGGTCTGCAGGCAGCGTGAATTACCAACGGGGATTCTGGGGTGGAGACGCATGCAAATGAGTATGAGCGAAGGTAAGGATTGGTCATTAAAGTTCAGTGGGTGTGTTCTGAACGGAGAGATTTAGTGCAAACGTCTTTTTCCAGAGAGGAGACCAGACAGCTATGGCTCTGTGTGCTCGAAAACAGATTATCTGGATTTTGGGAGACTCATGGATACATTGGTTGAAGGTGCGTGCAGAACGTTGTGGTATATCTGCAGATCTTGCATTTTCTCATGTGGATGTGCACTGGCATGCAGTGCGTGGACTGAAGTGGCTGGACTTGGTCCCTCTCTGTGCTACTTTACAGACAGAGCGTCATCCTAATTTAATTATAATTCATTGTGGAGGAAACAGTTTAGGGCATGTCTCTGGAATTTATTTGCAATTTGCAATGAAGGAAGGACTTGCAAAGGTCATGGACATGTTTCGAAATTGCCAAGTAGTTTTTTCCCATATTACACAAAGACAAATGTGGCTGCATTGTTCTTAATTTGGTCCACAAATGGAGAAAGTGAGGCACAATGTCAATAAGGCTGTTTGTGCCTTTCTAAGAGATGTTGGCATGTACTCTTTCCACAATTAAAGCATTTTGTTTCGCAGCACTTTGATTTTTGGCAGAGATGGAGTCCATCTCACATATTCTGGCAATCAGATTTTTCTTCGAAATGTACAAAATGCATTGCAACCTTTTTTGCATTCATAGTCACCTCTTTTGCATTACATTTTTTCGAATCCACAGTTTTTCAAACACACAAAACAACACCAAAAGGCTCTTTTCAGAGTCACCACTTACTCACAGCAAAAAGTGCATTGTTTTTGCTATGCTTGCACCCTCCCTTTTTGTGTGTCCTACGACTGTCCGCAGTCTTTTTGAAAAATGCGCAGGGGCCTACACCGGCCACTTGATAGTTCTATTGTGAAACTGAGAAAGGCGGCTCTGAAAAGAGCCTTTATTTAAATTTTGTTGTTTTTCATTTTTTTATTTTTTACAGATGACACAATAGGAGAGGAGGGTAAAGGAGGGTAAGGAAAGGACACCACCCACGGGGATAAGAAAGGGCAGATGGAGAGAGAAAGATGTAGGGTGGGCCTTACTTAGGTAGGGGGCAGTTCTTCTGGTGCTCCGTGAGCGTAGTCTCGAAAGCACTTCGAAAACTCTGCCCCCTGAAGAGTACTGGGTCGCAGTACATACACAATATTGTGACCCTCGAAAGGTAAGGGTCAACAGCATTGCAAATGGCCTGTGAGGCAGCTGGAGGGATGCGCTCTCCCACAGGAGTGTCTCTTGTGGTGAGAGGATCAGACACAGAGGATGCTGTGGAGGAACTCAACCTACTACGTTCTTCACATGGTACCACCTTGCGAATATCCGCACTGTGGAATGTAGTTAGGTGTCGCTTCATGGTTGTCGTACCAAAGCTGTACGCACCAGATCTCCCACGACTCAGCACCAACTCACACTGGTTACACATGACCTGGTTCGCACATGATTTTGGTACGTTTCCACAAACGGTAAACAACTGCCACACCCACGACTCCCAACGAGTGCTTGTAGTACGGAGTTCCTCCACCTCATTCTCTTCATCCTCTTCTTCCTCACTCTCTACATCCTCACACGTATTTCCCTCTGCAGGCCCTTGGGGAGGTGGTTTCACAGGCAACTATGTTTCACAGGAGCACATCCCTAATGAACGATTTGTATATGTATCCAGACCAAATTCTGAATCCATTGCATTTCACCAGCTTCGGCAGAATGCAAATCATGGCATATTAAGCCCTTTTTGCAATTCAGGCAATTATTCCACCATACAAATGAACTCACATAGCCAATATGTCATAATAATGCTTCTAAGTTGGAGAAAGTGAGGCACAATGTCAATAAGGCTGTTTGTGCCTTTCTAAGAGATGTTGGCATGTACTCTTTCCACAATTAAAGCATTTTGTTTCGCAGCACTTTGATTTTTGGCAGAGATGGAGTCCATCTCACATATTCTGGCAATCAGATTTTTCTTCGAAATGTACAAAATGCATTGCAACCTTTTTTGCATTCATAGTCACCTCTTTTGCATTACATTTTTTCGAATCCACAGTTTTTCAAACACACAAAACAACACCAAAAGGCTCTTTTCAGAGTCACCACTTACTCACAGAAAAAAGTGCATTGATTTTGCTATGCTTGCACCCTCCCTTTTTGTGTGTCCTACGACTGTCCGCAGTCTTTTTGAAAAATGCGCAGGGGCCTACACTGGCCATTTGATAGTTCTATTGTTAAACTGAGAAAGGCGGCTCTGAAAAGATGACACACTAGGAGAGGAGGGTAAAGGAGGGTAAGGAAAGGACACCACCCACGGGGATAAGAAAGGGCAGATGGAGAGAGAAAGATGTAGGGTGGGCCTTACTTAGGTAGGGGGCAGTTCTTCTGGTGCTCCGTGAGCGTAGTCTCGAAAGCACTTCGAAAACTCTGCCCCCTGAAGAGTACTGGGTCGTAGTACATACACAATATTGTGACCCTCGAGAGGTAAGGGTCAACAGCATCGCAAATGACCTGTGAGGCAGCTGGAGGGATGCGCTCTCCCACAGGAGTGTCTCTTGTGGTGAGAGGATCAGACACAGAGGATGCTGTGGAGGAACTCAACCTACTACGTTCTTCACATGGTACCACCTTGCGAATATCCGCACTGTGGAATGTAGTTAGGTGTCTCTTCATGGTTGTCGTACCAAAGCTGTACGCACCAGATCTCCCACGACTCAGCACCAACTCACACTGGTTACACATGACCTGGTTCGCACATGATTTTGGTACGTTTCCACAAACGGTAAACAACTGCCACACCCACGACTCCCAGCGAGTGCTTGTAGTAGGGAGTTCCTCCACCTCATTCTCTTCATCCTCTTCTTCCTCACTCTCTACATCCTCACGCGTATTTCCCTCTGCAGGCCCTCGGGGAGGTGGTTTCACAGGCAACTATGTTTCACAGGAGCACATCCCTAATGAACGATTTGTATATGTATCCACACCAAATTCTGAATCCATTGCATTTCACCAGCTTCGGCAGAATGCAAATCATGGCATATTAAGCCCTTTTTGCAATTCAGGCAATTATTCCACCATACAAATGAACTCACATAGCCAATTTGTCATAATAATGCTTCTAAGTTACAACCCATATGGTACCAAAAATAAATGTAAGCTTACAGGCTTCACACACAGCCAAGTATCTCTTCTAATGAAAACTTTCCAAACAGTAGGTATAATATTCCGCACTGGTGCCACACACACTTGAGGGCACTACACTGTATATGTAAAAAAAAGGAGTAGTTGGATTGAATGTAACAATACCTCAGTTACTTCAAAACATAGGTTACCAGAAAATGTAACTAATGCTTACTTAATATTCGTTCAACCCAAGTTTTGTCACTAAACTGTAGCACAATTAATAGAATACGCCAACAAGTCTAACTACATCCATAATTCTACAATAGTACTTTTCAAAGTCAATCTAGTTAGAAAACGCAATCAGGTATCTAACTACTTAAAAAATACCTTCAATTGCAAAACAATTCTAATCCACCAACACAATTCTTATACAACAAAACATCTTTTAAATCCAACAGATATCTAACTATTTTAGGCATTCCCTTAATCACAACATCATTCTAACAAACATACTATGACACTTATTCTCACATAATTGTAATCATGTATTTTTAATCCAGTTTTTTTTTTTTCTCCCAGTGACCGAATTATTATTTAATGACAGTACAACAACAGTGTGTCATACACTAATCTTATACTAAACTGAGAATGTACTGTTTATGAAGGTCTAAAAAAGTAAATGTATATGTAAAACTGTATAGAATTAAAGCTTTTAAACTATCCTGCTTAACAAAATTTACTTTTTCGTTCCTCTGAAAATGAATCAGAGATTCTAGCTTCATAAAGCTAAAGAACTAAGTAACCATACCTAGTATCATCAAATACGTATTCTATAAGCACTATCCTCAATTGTACTGCAATCATAAGTACCATATACAGTTCAATTATATAATTCCACCATATTAAAAACAAGTTATACTCCCACTACAATACCTATCATTACTATACACATATTACTACTGTAGAGATTCCGGCCATACTCCTACTACATTACTTATAATGACTATACACATGTTACTACTCGGGTGGCCGTGGCCAGCGGCCACAACCACTAGAATACAATTAACTATATAACAAGTATTTACCATACACCATCAACTAATACAACTCACCCCGACCACCCTGCAACTGAAATGATGTTGGCAGACACTGAAAATTGACCACAGGCTCAGCAGCATCTGCCCTTTTTTCCACCTATAGAAACAGCTCCATATGATCTTTTTCCACTACCCTACCAATTTCAAAACTTCTTTCACCGACCAAATAACTATAAATGTGTTTCCCAAACTGTCCATTCATTGCGCTGTCCGTAAACTACTGCGGTATCCGCAGACTGCTAGAACACCTGCCCAACCTTTTTCCAACAAAAATAGCTCCATATCATATTGTTTCCACTCACCTAACCTTCCCAGCCCACCTTTCTACCACCAAATAACCCAAAATGTGTTTTCCAGACTTTTCCTCCACTGTGCTGTTTGCAGATACCAGCGGCTGTCCGCGGAGACTGCATGGCGGGCGTTTCCAAAAATATGACGTACCTTGCGCTTTTCATCATCCAATCAGCGGGCGTGTCCGTTGTCCACAGACATCACGCTGCCCTTTGGGTCAATCGGAGGCCCTCCAGCGGACCTAACAGAGAAGTGAGGCCGTAGACTCAATCGAGATATCCCTAAGTTTTTTGACCAACTTGGTGGTCATTTAAAAAAAAAATACAGGATCGATTTACACCAAATTTACAAAAGCGCGCTTTTGGGACCAAGCTGCTGCTCCTGCGACAAATTTGGTGAAAACAACATCCAGCATTTTGGGCTGTAGGTGAGAGCAAATTACTTTTCCCATTGCGTCTATGGGGGGAAAAAACACAAATTGTGGCACCCCCCTAAAAAGTTGCCCCTGCACAAAACCTCACCAAAATTTGCAGAATAATATTTTGGAATGTTTCATAGGATTTGTCGAGGGAAGGTGAAGTTATAAGCCTAAAATGGTCTCTTCCTATGTGTTGAGCAACTTAACCATAAATTGTCTCGGGATGATATCTCAGGGGCAACATGCTTGCCTTGGAAGCAAGACGGTCCAGAGCACCATAGGTTCCATCCCCAGGTCCACCCTTAGAAACCTCGGGTATTAAGTGCATTATAAATAACCTATCATATCATAACTACATAGCCACTAGCGCAGGCTATGTAATATATATATTATAGGGCGGCAATATACTTAAGGTGAGTCTCACTTCAATAGGAACTCCTCAAAATTCTATTGTTAATAACTTTTGATTCGAGTAAAAGATTTTACCTGCATTTCAAAAGTGATTAAGGACTTGCGCCCCACCCCACAGACTTCAAAGATTCATAAATATTCGTTAAAAAATAAAAATGTTATTAAGCGTCCAAAAAGGTTTTTTCTTTCCAAAAGTGCAGCCTACTTCCCATTTATTTTCCAAAAGGCAAACAAGGTACATTTTTGCCAAAGCGCACAGCCCAAACCACTGGACAGATTTGGACCAGTCAGAAACAACTTAGACACGAAGCATTGACTTGTGATCCATGCATGATTTGGCGTTATTCTGTGCAGTAGTTATTTAAAAAATTGACGGAGAAGGGGTAGCCCCCTTCTCAAAAATAGATAGCTATATCTCAGGGATTTTACCCGGAACCGGGTGTTTTTAGAAATTAAACAACTCCCATCTTGTTTTTCTTTTGATGCGAGAGATATCCACGGCTATAGCCGAGGATATGGGAAAATGAAACACAGGTCAAAAACATACAAATACCATCAGACTATAGGTGGGGTGTGGCTAGAGGACACAAAGTGAAATGTGGGAGTTGGAGTGGGTCTAGGGACAGAGTTTGCAACACAAAGCTTTCTGTAGCCACCAATAGGGGCCATCTCAAAGCAAACTGTTTCACAGAAAGAACATGTGTTGCAGGGGAAAAGGGAGGGAGCAGGCCATCCAGGAGGTGGGGGGAGCTGGCACAGAAAATAATTTTTGTTTCCCATTTTTCTGATATTCTCTGCTATAAAGGGGACTATTGTGAGTAGGTACCTGCAGTTGCAGTTTTTGAAAGATAATTTTCAGCTATAGTGATTTCGGGGGTGAATAATCAAATCAGTTGCTATGAATAAAGGCTAAAAGTCATGGCCAATGACTCGATTGGCATCCAGGTCTCCCATCCATTCAGTAACCATGACAGATCCTGCTTAGCTTCAAAGTGAGGAAGGGGGTCAGCCTCCTCTGGCCATGTTGCATGAATAATAAGCAAAAATTACTAGACCACTTAGAGAAACGGGCCGGCCCTTTCTTTGCTTTGAAGTTAAGCGGGTTCATTCCAGATTTGAAGCTAAGCTGTGACAGTCCGGGTTAGTGCATTGATGGGCGACTGAATGGGCACCCAAATTATTATTTTTTTAAAACCATGCTTCTGTCAGTCCTTGAAAGTTGTCCACTCAGAGACACATTTTTTGCATTTTGCTGAATTGTATTCTGTTATTAGTAGTCTCCCAGTGAATAATACAATTTTTTAAAATATTATTACAGCAACAGTGTGCTTCCCATCCCGGCAGGAACTGAGACGAACACTGCTTACCTTCAACGTGAGGAAAAGGTCTGCCCCCTAGGCCATGTTGCCTAATAAATATTCCTAGCTTACAAAACCACTTAGTGAAACACGGCGTAAGGGGCCTGGATCCATCCTCACTTTAGAATTAATCAGGGTGGATCCTGGTTACTGCATGGATGGTAGACAGTCCACAGTCCCGAATGCTGTGTGCTTTCTTAGTTTTAAATATCTCCTAACAAACAGCATCTGCATTATTTATTTTTAAACCATGCTACTGTCATACCTTGAATGTTTTCCACTCAGAGACAATTTTTGGGATTTTTGCTGAATTGCATTCCGGTAGTTGTAGTCTCAATGTAAAAATGGGGGAATAATGCCACAATTGTAAACTTTTTGCCTAACATAGTTTTATAAGGATTTATATATTTGAGTGACATTATAATATGTGTACTTTCTGAGTTAGCTTTATAAAACATAGTATTGTTGAAAGCCAGACATGGGGGCGAGGAGTGAAAATGATGAGAGTGCAAGTAAGTCTTGAATATTTACCCATGATGTGGCAAGAGAGTTTGAAGTCCTGGATACTGTTGCAATTATTTTCCCCTGATTGTGGCTGCTTTTCAGGGTACCAGTTAAGGACACATGTGAGTGGACAGCGTAACTTTTCTTCAGAGGGCGGAAGCAACCCCTTATTTTTTTTGACATTGCCAAGCTTGCTCAAGTTTTTGACTAGCAGGATTTTACTCAGGTTGTCAGGTTCCCAGTGTAGATGCTTACTCACAAGTCCACAAGGACTTTTTTCGTATTGGGATTTAGTTCTCGAGAGAATATTTCACAACAGATTGCTGTGTTTGAAGGGTGAGCATATTTATTGGAACATTTCTTCTCTCTGGTTATTTTTCTGGTGTTTATTATTTTTTTTAAAGTCCAATGCTCTTTTGTCTTGCGCACCTTCGTCTCAGGAGTAGGTCGATTGAACTGCATGTGTATATTTCACTGTAAGATATATGTTCACTTACTGTGCGTATATTCTTGAGTGCCAGCTTTTGAAATTCGCTATGAGGCAAAGTACCTCGGCATACGTTATTTTTGCAGCTTGTCATTTTTTCATCCATTTTCCGTACTGCTTAAATGCGGTTAGTTGGGGATGTGCAATGTCTGACAGCTGTCAGCAAGAAACCGGCCATAAAACAAGGGGCTTGTAGCATGCTGCTTAACCATAGTGTGTGATCCTCAGCAATTAATTTAATCGCACAGGGCATCAACTAAAAATATTGGGAGTTCTTAAAGCCTGCAATATTTTTTAAATGATAAAACAAACAGATATTTTTACAGCTACAGTGACATTGGGGGGAAATATCACTGGTGACACTGGTCTCCCATCCATGCAGTAACCAGGCCCAAGCCACTTAGCTTCCAATTGAGGAAAAGGCCAGCCCCGTCAGGCAAAGTTACAAGACCACTTAGAGCAACATGACCTGAGGGGGCCGGCCCCTTCCTCACTTTGAAGCTAAGCAGTACTTTGCATATATTCATGGATGCCAGCGCTTGATTTTTGCTATGGGTGCAGAAGGTATCTGGGCATGTGTTATTCTTGTAGTCTGTCATTTTTTTCATGCTGCTTAAATTTAGTTAGTTGGGGTCATGTGATGTATCACAACAGTCATCAAGTGACCAGCCATAAAACAAGGGGCTTGGAGCATGGGACAGAACATTTTGGTATGGCCAGTTAGGCGCTCACCATTATGGTGCTACCGTTTTGCCGCAGGTCCCATTTGGGCACGCCCAGCCAGATGCAGCCAATTGGGAGCAGGGACCTTTCGGTGCAAGGATTTGTTTTGCAAGAAAGGTTGCAATTGGCAAGACATGAACCTGCAGGCCCTTTGCATTTTGTAATATGGATTAACCGTAAAAAACATTTATTTACTGCCACATTACAAGATTACTGCAACATTGTGAAACAGGATGGGACTTGTATTACACCATCGTCGCAGAATTGAACACGTATTAAACATGAAACACATTTATTTACTGCAACATTATATAACATGTATTACACCATCTCTGAGCCACATTATATAACTGAGAAAACACATTTGTGTCCAACCTTGCATTCGAGAACCCTGGCCTGTAGGAGCTCGAAACGCCACACTTAACCATTATGCTACAATTATATTATTGGTTGAATTTTCACAAGTTTCATACTTAGCCTTTTACAATTTGACATATGAAACCGTAGGCCAAGTATATAATGTATGGACTGTGAAGAACTAAGCCATTGTAGAGTAGTGGTTGAGTGCTAGTCCTTGAACTCTGACCATCCAAGGCTCCAGACATTTTTTTTTAAAATGTGAAACTATATATTTTGCTAAACATTTTTTATTCTAGACTATGTAGTCTTTGATCCATGTGGCCTCCTTCATGTAAATGTGCACCCAATCACTGCACGATGTGAAGAAGATCTTTTGAGCTGCACTACCAATGGGTTGATAATAGTTGCACGTCTTCCATTGCACACGAGCCAGCACAAACAAGACTTTCTTTGCAGCTCAAGGGAGGGGCTTGCCACACAGTCCCATTATTCCCTTGTGCTACTTTTAGACTTTGAAATCAGTGGGGGCAAGTAGACATCACTTCTCTCCAGCCCCTTATTCTCATTTTCCCTAGCTGAAAATAACATATTTAACTTCCCCCCTCCTCTGATTCTACACTACGTACCTCCTCCTTCAACAATTTACAGATCCCCTACTGCAATCCAACCCAAACAAATAATGGTGCAGGAGAAAGCATGAATATAGCCAAGTTATATGTCTTGTATATATTGTTATATGCCACACGTCCCTTGTTATTTGGAAGATGATCATTCAGATTTCCTTTTTACTTTGTAGTATAGGACACCTGATGGACAAAGCAAAACTACAAGTTACAACATGCACACAAATAAAACTTGATGGTCAACATCCAAATTACATGGAGACATGCACACACACCCACACACTGACACTGAAAACTCACAGTCAGCGTGTCACAATGCTCACATACACACCCAGGTTCACATGCTTGCACACACACTAAAACTTGTCTTAATGGAGCAAATGCATTTACAATCCCTCACACACAACTTCACACAATGTAGAGACACACACGCTCACATCAAACACACACACATTGCATTCACACTCTCTCAGATGACCTGCACACCCTCACACCACACAGTCCCCCTTACACTGCACATATATTAAAAAGAGGACTGCAGCATCTCTGGGCAACATTATAAAACAGACTAAATTAAATTTAAGAGAACACATTTATGCTACATGCTGCCATTGGAGAAAACCTGGCCTGCAGGAGTTTGAGACACAGCACTTAACCATTATGCTAAAATGATGTTATTTTTGGGTTAAACGCAAGTTTCATACCTGGCCTTTTATCATTGAACATATTAAATTATAGGCTAAGTATGAAATGTATGCCCTATGACGCAGCAAGTCATTGTGACCTAGTGTATAGATGCTGGGCCTTGGGCTTTGGCAGACAAGGGTTCAAGGATGTTTTTTTTAAATGTAACTTATTGAATTTAATTAAAAGAAAATGAAACAACTGGGAGGTGTTGAGGTTTGTTGCAGTGCAGTCCTGTGATCTTATTTGGCATGAGGGCATTTAGACATGGCTGCAATGTCAGATACGTCCAAACATCCCTCACGCCCAAATAACGGCACTGGAATGGGTTTCATGCCAAAAAGGGTGCACCAAAATGGGTGCTGCAGGGGAATGGCTGCACCAAATCGTCCTGCACCAAAATTATAGCATTGAAAAGGGGTGTACCACTTGTAGCACACTGCTTAACCAGTGTGTGTGTGGTCCTTGACAAATAATATAATCTCACTGTGCATTGCCTAAAAACATTGTGAGTTCTCAAAGCCTGCAATCCGAAGGCCATGGCTAAAGGTCTGGTAGCGTTTTGAAATGGACAGTGGAAGTGTTCTAAAGTTCTATGGAATAACAAATCCCTTAGAATTCAAGGAAAACACTTTAGTTGCAGGGATGTTAAGGTGAGCAATACATTGTAACAAAACCTTTAAAATTCAAGGAAAAAACTTTAGTTGCAGGGACGTTAAGGTGAGAACATAACATAACAAAACCCATGAAATTCAGCTAAAGACACCTTAACTTCCTACCCCTTGTTGCACAGCCTATGACCACAATGATGACATCACAGATCACATCACTGATGACATCACTAATTACATTACAATAGTAACTGGCATTAAGCTTGGCCTTCCGCCATAGTCAGTGTGCATGTACAAATATATTTTAACAAATGAATGACACTAGCCATGGCCTTCAGTTAACGACAGTGGTAACAACTTTTACCCATATGCACTGAATATTTTAAAACACTAACAGGCTAGCAACCATAGATTTAGGCCTTACCCATGGAGACATCTTTCACCCGTGTTCACTGTATATTACATACACTGATGAGGCATTAGCCATGGACTTTAGCACAATACTGTCCAGTGCCCTCAATCTTTGGCTGTGCCCACTACAGTTTGTACATCGTTTGGCCATGTACAATGTATATTTTAAAATAATAAAATGCAATAAGTGCTGGGCTTTGGTCGTGCCCACTGTGTATTACATACACAAACCAGTCAATTGCCACGGTCTTCAACACAATACTAGCTGTGCTGACTGTATATTCTAACACTATATGCGCACTATATATGGCTTTTAGCCATGGCCAATGACTACAGCTTTCAACATTGCCCACTGTGTATTTTAAAATGATGTACGTGAAAATACCAAAGGAGAAAAGTGCGTACTGCAAAAAAACGAAATTAATTTGTTCGGGAAGTACAATAATTTTGTATTGGCAAACTAATGTTAGTATTACTTGTGCGGGCATGAACGCAAAAAAAATATAAGTTGAAAGTGAAG
Organism: Ambystoma mexicanum; assembly: GCF_040938575.1. Classification (NCBI taxonomy): domain Eukaryota; kingdom Metazoa; phylum Chordata; class Amphibia; order Caudata; family Ambystomatidae; genus Ambystoma; species Ambystoma mexicanum. Next base: position 880,572,332 of record NC_090929.1, on the reverse strand, counting down.
TTAGCATGCATAATCAATGATATAAAAGAAGAGGTACATTTCACGATCATTTATGATGAACTACCCTGTCTCCCTGCGACACCCGTTCCCTTCATTATCAGTATTATTTTTTTATTTGTCTGCCTGCCCAAAAGTGGGGGACAACCTGCAACCCTGATTCCCCTGTTCACTATAATGGTATTGTACTTTGTAATTGTTTGACATTTGTGGCTGTATGAAATGTTAGTGCAGCCGAAATTCAAACAATTATCATACATTCCTTTTTCTCCATTTTTTTTGCGGAAACCTTTTAAAACGGTGATGGGCTACTAGGCATGGCTATTAACCATGCAGATTGGTATTTTTGAAAACTAACCAACCACTAGCTATGGACTTTAGTCCAGTGACCCCAACCTGCACCATGGCCAAGTCCACAGCCTACATTCTTATTAAGGTAATCAAAGTTTTCATGAGCTAACTTATAAATTAAGCTATGCCTGATTCCATTATTGATGTAATCAGGTATTTATACTGTAATGAGTGTTGTCACCACTGATGGCATCAGTGATTTGATTTGTATAGTCATTAGTCTTCTCAAACAACTTGTAATTAGTTATGTCATCAGTGATGTGATCTGTGATGTCATTATTGTGGCCATATGTTGCGCAAAAGGGGGCCCAAAGTTAAGTCAGCTTTAGCTGAATTTCAGGGTTTTTTGCGTTAAGTTCTCACCTTAACATCCCTGAAATTAAAGTATTTTCATTGAGTATACATATATACACCATTATATTTATAGAAAATCATGAGAACTCCTCATGGTTCACATAACCTGATCTATGGGGGGTATCACATTCATTATGGTCTACAACCACTTTTAGCTTACTGTACCTTTCAAAGAGAAAACTTTGAATATCAGTTTGGTCCCACCCACAGGGGCAGTCCAATTTTCTTCGCCTTTTTTGAAATAAAAATGTTTTTTAAAAAGAAAGTACCAAGAAATATATTTTCTTTATTTTAATTCCCTTTGTTAGATGTTTCATTTTCATGTGTTTTCCTCCATGTTCCACCCCCCTCTTTCCTTCCCCAAAAACATCTCTTTTGAGGGCCACACTTTAAGTTACAAAAATAGATAAAATTGAACACAGACTGCAAAATATATTACAATATCTAATGTATTTTATTGTATGCAGTTTGACTGCCTAAAATCCCCCAAAATGTGTGTTTGTCACTGAGGTTACAATGTTAACAGGGGAGAAATTTTGCAGCAGATAGAACTACTCCAGGCACTGCTCGCCTTAGCTGCAGAAGCATAATTCTGTGATTCTTTGGCTGATCCTGTAGCCTTGGCTAAACATAATAATATTAAAAATAGTCAAATCTGTATTTATACATATGTGCATTGCACATATCTACATCACATTTATCAAATGTCTTACTCAATACCTTTATGTGTGCTCTTTTTCTTCAATAGTACTAACTCTGAAATAGAATTAAGTATATTTCATAACAAAATAAAAAAGAATATTCATGTTTTTTTTTCTTCATAATGTACTGATAGAAACTGGACTATTTACAAAATTCATTACTGATTTGTTCATTTTCCTGCCACCTAAATTGTATCTTTGAAACACAATCAATACATACTTATTAAAAACTAGATTTTGCAGTGTTGATTGTAAATTACATCCACAGTATTTATATTTTAGAATTAATTTTGATATCATAAAAAAGTATTCTACACTGCATACAACTATATGTGTGAATAGAAGTTAATAATTTCTAGTTTTACAATTTTTTAAATATTATGTGTACTTTTTGAAATGCCATTGTGAACTTGTCATGTGTTTAGGTGCCAAATAAAGGACGCACACAGATTTTATAAGAAGTATGGAAATTACATTTGTTATTTTATTTGTGTAATTTTTGCTAAATGTTAATATGTTTGCACATACAAAAGTGTGTATTGTCTACATATTACTTGAAATATTGATATGATTATACTTTAAAATTATGTATACTCAAAATAAGGTTACACTGTTGGCATGTCTTCATTTATTTATTTGTAAAACTGAAGACAGAGTTATGTTATATGTATTGGTTTCCTGGTTAAGGTAGTATAAATGAATCTGTGAATTTGTCATCATTTAATATTAAATAATGTTTGCACAGTATTTTAACATATTTTCATTGTAGTGAAATGCCTTGGTAGGTGCACAAACTATTGAGATTGTGGGCAATTCTTTTTAGAATTTGCTGATGCAAAACCAAGTTCATAATTAACTAAATGGTAATCATACTGCATTTTTCCCTATTCTACACTGTAGCAAACCCTTCTTTTAGAAAGGGTTATTTTTAAGGGTATTTTTTGATACAATGTTATTTTATAAAAATGTTTTCAATTTTATTTCACATGATCAGAGGGGGGGGGCAAAGGCAGGAGCAAAGAGGAAGGTCTTGAGGTGCTTCCGGAACCGAAGATGGTTCTCCTCAGGTTTTAGAGTGGCAGGGAGGCTGTTCAGGGGGAGGCCCCAGCTGAAGACAGAGATCTACCCCCAGCTAGTTTCTTTGAGAAACGACTGACCCTGAGGGAGTTAGAGGTAGAGGAATGGAGTGCTCGAGATGGGAGGTATTTGCGCAGGGATAGCTGAAGGTATGTTGGACCCAGGCCCCAGAAAGTCTTGTGGACAATGCAGAGGGTTTTGAATTTAATCCTTGCATCCACTGGGAGCCAATGAAGAGATTTCAGAGCTGGAGAGATACGATCCCAGGGCTTGAGGCCAAGGACACGTCTCGCAGTCCTGTTCTGGATAAGTTGCAAAGGGGCCGGAGAGTAGAGGTAGGTAGGTTAAGAAACAGGCTGTTGCAATAGTCCAACTTAGTGAGAACCAGAGCTTGGGAGACAGTGAGCTTCTGGGGGAATGAGAGGAAAGGAAGAGTACATCTGAGGAGGTGCAGTAGGAAGTTTGACTTTTTTGATACATCAGCGATGTGGGCGGAGAAGGACAGTGTGGAATCAAAGGTGATACCAAGGTTCTTGGCCTTGCAGGTAGGGATAGGAGGGGGGCCAAGGGAGGCCGGCCAGAGAGTGAGAGGAAAGGAAGGTGATGGTGTGCCGATGAGGAGGATCTCAGTCTTGCTGGCATTCAGACAGAGATCGTTGGCAGAACACCAATCTTGAATGGCAGTTCGGCAATCAGTGATGAGAGAGGTGGAGGAGGTGGCCGAGGGCAGCCTGAAAATGAGCTGAGTGTCATCTGCGTAGCACTGGAAGTTTGAGCAGAAAATGGCAATACAGCGGACGAGAGTTGCTAGGTATTGGTTGAAAAGCCACGGCGAGAGGTTAGACCTCTGGGGAACACCACAGGTGGAGAGGAAGATAGATGATAGGAAGGACCCAAGCTGGATCTGGGAGGGTCAATCAGAGAGGAAAGAGGTCAGCCAGTCCACAGCCTGATCGGTGATGCCCAGGGTATCACGGACACGGTTGACCAGGATGGTATGGTTGACCGTGTCGAAGGCAGAGGAGAGATTGAGTAGGATGAGGACAGAGGGAATGCTAGAGTCAAGGTTGGAAAGCTGATCTTCACGGCTGTTCAGGAGAGCAGTTTCCATGCTTCTGCCAGATCTAACACCAGACTGATGGTCATGGAGACAACCAACAGAGTCAGAATGAAGGATTAGCTGAGAGATGGCCAGCTTTTCAAGGAGTTTGCCCAAGAAGGGGGTAATGGAAATTGGGCGATAGTTGGCCAGACAAGAGGGATCAGCTGTGGGTTTCTTGAGGAGAGGATGCACAAGGGAGTGCTTAAGAGGAGAGGGGAAGGATCCTGAGGCAAAGGAGTGGTTGCAGAAATTGGCAAGGGCCGGAGCGAGGGTATCAATATGGTCCTTGATAGTTTTAGAGGAACAGGGATGAACCTGTTTTGATTAGGCTTTCATAGATCGGACTTGTCTAGCGACCTCATCAGGGGAGAAAAGAGGAACGAAAGAGAAGGAGGGAGGGGGATGGCTGGAGGAGGGTCAGTGAGTACAGACAGAGAGGGGAGGGAGTGGAAGAGAGGGTGGACAAGATGTCCTGGGTTTTTGAGATAAAGTGAGAGGCCAGGGCATTGCAAAGAGCCTGAGAGGCAAGGGGAGGGGTAGAGACTGCAGCAGGGTTGGCCAGCTCCTTGCACATTTTAAAGTGTCTGGCCGAGCTGTTAGATGCCGCAGAGACACAGGCTTGAATGTGGACTCTGTTCTTGGTACGGACAGGGAGACGGTATTGCCTTTTGAGTAGGCGACAGGCCAGTTTGTCAGAGGATGAACAGGAATCCCTCCATTTTCTCTCAGCCGCCCTACCCTTACGTTTAAGTGTAGCTAGGTCAGAGTCATACCAGGAATTGCACTTGGCTTTTGACTTCAGGCGGATCCTCATGACAGGGGCAAGAACATCAAGAGTATCAGAAATATAAGAATAGAGAAGAGACAGGGCTTTGTCAGGGTGTGAGTCAGCCAGAGGATGTGGGTGGGGGAGAGTAGGTGGCAGCAAAAGCCTCGACTGACACACGATTCATGGGCCGGATATCCAGGAAGGTAGGTGGCAGTGAACATGAACATATCTGTCAGAATGATCTTAAGTAATGGAATCATTCTTACGTTGTGGAGACATTTGATTCCACTCTTAACTAATTCTTCCTAAATACATATTTACACTAACACTTTCCTGCACTAATCAATCGAAGACAGCCAATACACATTCTTGACTATCTTCTTGTGTATTTTGAAAACATTGTTGGTTTCCACTTGTAACAGCTACTACATTTTGGATTGACATTGCCAAATGTGTATTGTATAGTTTTTCATATAATGATATTTTAAGAAATGAACGTTTCACACATAGTTGCTTGTCTGCTGTGGAAGCTACCTCTTGTATCAAGTGAGTCATTTGAAACAACATACACAAAGCAGCATTACAATAGCATTCAAATCATGTTTCACTACAAAGGGGCCGATTCATGGAATAAACGTGCGCGAAAATCTCAGCGCAAGCAGGCGCAAGGAGGCGCAAGCATAAGAAAGCAAGCGCACGCGCACGCGTGCAATTCGAGTAAGGCGCTGCGCTACTTTCCCACTGGTTGTGCGCCAAATCTGTGCATGGCGCACGCTCCGCGCAAATGTCTCCAAACAGTGTGCGCTAAGCGCACAGCGAAAGCGCACATAGCGTGGCGCACACAACAAAAGTAGGCGGAACAGGGGGCGTAACACGCGGAATGGGGAATAACGCATGAAAAAGAAGGCGTAACTGGGGAAGTACTGCAGAGAACTACACAGAATGCCCACATGCATGCGAACAACCAGTATTCATGGATTCGAATACGGGAAACCCATGCACGGCAAAAGACGCACACAGGCGTCAACGCGTCCGCCACACGAAGGCACAGTATAAAAGTGCGCGCAAACAACAAACACGTATATACAGCTACGATGAATGCCCCATTTGTCGCAGCACTGATCATGGGACACCGCAGGAGGAGGAGAATAGCCAGGGCACGGATTTTTTCACCACGGGCAAGCCTTTTTGGGATGCCTGATGACCAGGTCTATGGCAGGTATAGGTTTCCACCCCGTATCATCCTAGACCTGGTCAGGGAGTGGGAAGATGACCTAACATCCCCCACCTTCTGCTCCCAAGCATTGAGCCCCTTGGAGAAGGTGATCAATGTCCTGCATTTTTTGGCCACTTGGTCTTTTCAGTGGACTACTGCCATAGTGGGGGGGTCTCACAGGCCACGCAGTCACGCTGCCTACACCAGGTCTTGGCAATCATGACTGCACGCCCCTTAGTCCGCAGGCACATATACATGCCCAGAACACCCGCAGAAAGGCAGGCCATTGTCCAGGACTTTTACAGGGTGGCACACTTCCCCAAAGTGCTCAGTGCCATATATTGCACCATTGTGGCCCTACATCCACCTAGGGCCACTGAGCACATCTACCGAAACCGCAAGCACTGGCATTCCATCAATGTACAGCTGGTATGCGATGCAAAGGGAATCATCACCTCTGTCTATGCAAACTACCCTGGCTCCACCCATGACAGTTTGAAATATAGAATGTCTGCCCTGAGCCGGGCCCTGGAAGCTGGGCAGCATGACGACACATGGCTCCTAGGTGAGTACAAATGCCCGTGCACATGCATGCATGTCACACACACACACACACAAATACACAAACCCCAATAATCACAACCATTATCACCTCTACAGGGGACAGTGCCTACCCTCTGATCAACCACATGATGACGCCAATCTGGAACCCCACCACACTAACCCAGGTAAGATACAACGCGGCCCATATTGCAACCAGGGCCATAGTGGAGCGCACATTCGGAGTGCTCAAGTCACGTTTCCGCTCCCTTGCCCGCTCTGGCGGGCAGCTACTTTATGCACCCCCAGTAGTGTGCAGGATCATTGCGGCAGCATGTGTCCTGCACAATGTTGCAACACGGCAGGGTGTCTCGGTGGACATGGTGGTGCCCCCACATCCCCAACCACAGGCACAGGTGCTGCCCTTGGGAGGGGATAAGGCACGTGGCGATGAAGCACAGACCCAGCTTGTGGACAGATTTTTCAGCTAAACTCCCCACCTTGCGGAGTCCACACAGGCCTGGCACATACCAGGTGACAATCGATGATGACAAAGAGACAGTCAACTGTCACAATCTTACCACCCTGAGATTTTTGCCATGGAATTGCCACATTGTGTGCATCCCTAGCTACTTAAACACAAGCAATCCCGTGTGACCAAAAGGCACACATGCAAGGTGTGAATCACAGAGACCTGCCAAACAGGCCATGACTATCACTGGTATGTCACTCAAACCCTCCAAAACCACAACATGACATGGCAAGCAATAGCCATACACCAACACAGTAACAGTAAGGTACACATTGCCATGTGAAAAATGTAAATTGGCATCATACAATGATGCTTGACATGGAATCAGATGAAATGACTGACCAACAAACCCCCACCCAAAATAAGTCATACCCAAATGCATTCCAAAAGTTGTAGTTGAAACATAACAATGAATGTCTGTCTACATGCACAATGTGCATTGCAAAATCAACACTGCAGCTACTGTGTGCCGTGTCTACCTCCTGCAATACACTGCTCAGCGCACAGCACAGTGAACAGCCATTGTGTGTGATGCACACCCTGCGCATGACATCTAAGCGACAAACTACATAAAAAAACAAATAAGCCATGTACAGGATCCACAAATGGTCAGAGAACATGTGCTGCAGGACACAGTGGGCACCAGAAGGCAAACAGAGTGTACACGTGGACATGGAAGGGTGGTTGTACATGTAGTGGATCATAGTGCGAGCATGTGGGTCAGTAGGGACATGCACTCAACATATGCATGTGAAATCAAGTGACCATCAGTGTCGTCTACACATCACATGTGAACATTCACCATGTGTAAACCCCAGCATGTCAAACCACAACTATCCCCTCACACCTGAAAGGTAAACACAACACATGAACAGGCATTGATCAGCAGTATACATCATGTACATAGGAAAGCACAATTACAATTTCAGGGTGCCCAACACACTGCAGGGCAAGGCAACTATCAACAACAAAACACCTCCCCCCCCTCCCTCACAAATCACCACGACCCACTGAACAACTGCATCTGGGTCATTCATCGTACATCCTTGAATTCCACCTGGCCACAGGATCACCCTTCCCCTTTGTCACCATCTCCCACCTTGTGTGTAAAAAGTTGCCAGCACCCTCAGAGTCCACCTAGATTTGCAAAAGCACAAGATCCAAGAGAACTCAAAGCAGGACAACACAGAAGCCAAACAAATACCCTGCTGGCAGTAAAACAAACCAGAACAGCCACCAGTAGATGACTTCAAGTAGCAGTACGCCACAAAGGCCAAGTATGACCACAATGATGTCAACAACCAAGGTAGCACAGTAAAACACTGTCACTACAGGATCTGAACCATGTGTGGTACATAACATAGAATGATGCAACACGAACAGATGTCTACTGTCACAGCTCCCGTGGACAGGCGCAGGAATGTCACAAAACAACCCCCCCCACCGTGGTCTGGGTGCCTGCAAGGACTAACTCACACAGGCCTCTGAGACCCTGGCGGGGAAGGAGGGTCAGGGATATGCAGTCGGCACAGGCATTGGCATACTGGAAATCGGGAATGAGGGGCAGGAGAGGGGATTAGGATTGACACGGGAAAGTAGGGAATGCACCAAAATGTAGTACACACATTAACACATACACAAATCGACAAAACTTGTTCACATGCACATAGCAGCAAATTGCTCAAATGGAAGTCAAAGAAAAACTTATCTCTGGGGTGAGTGCTGGCCTCCTGCCTGCGCACTCTCCGGTCCGGTAACAGGAGAAGTTCAATGCTGCAAAGAGAGCCACAGTTAATAATCTGTGTGTGCCCAAAACACACAAACACACTACCAAATATGCCCCAAAGTACCAAAATACACTACAAACATACTTGTGTGGATGCTTCATACCCATACGTAACATTAACCCTCTGATGGTTCATACACAGTCAATGCGTGGCAAATGAAACACCAATGTGTCACAATTCACACAACATGCAATGTTCCTTGTGTAGGCAGACAGACGCATATAGCAAGGTCTGACTTCAGAACAAGTCCTGTACCACCATGACCAAAATAAAGTAGCCAGTGCATGTATCAATTTCTACTTGGAAATTAAATGCACTGCACCCGAGTCTGTCCCTTGCTGTCTGTCCCTGTGAGCTGCTTCATTCCATGTCTCAGAATGCTACATGGCTAATACAAGTGCCTCAATGGACCATGGTGGACCGGAGGGTATGTGCCACTGCCCGTGCAGGTGCCCCAGACAACTTTCACATCAACTAGCCATCAGTCCATTAACACATCTGAGCTGTATTGTGAGCTTCTACACCAATATTTGTCCAAGTTCACCGTCAGTGCTGCTACTAAGCATGCATGTTCAAATGGCCAGGTGGAAGGTTTGCTGAGTTGTGACCCCCCTGTGATGCTCACCTTGCCTGGAAACCCTTGAAACACGTCATCGATTTTTGGATGTATGATCGCAATCCCTGTGCCTCTGCCTGGGCACACATGCGCATGTCGGCAGCACCAAACGTGTCCTGATTCCAGACATCCATTTGCCCATGTCTGCTGGCAAAGGTGGTCTTGAGGCTCACCCCCCTGCAGAAAGTGCATGAAACACATGATTAATGCTTAATATTCATCTGTGTGTGTCTCTTCAGGCATTACATGACTGGACCATGTCAGAGACGTACATCAGAAATCACACCATCAGTCCGTCTTTCACAGCAACAGTGTGGAACACACTATCTACGGCATGATTTCAAGCACAGGTTCATTAAAGATAAGCAACATACTACACAATGCATAGCAATGAATGTACACATGAATCATTCTAAACCCCATTTAGCAAAAGAAGAACAGTGGACAATTACACCCCAATCATCCCCACAAGTTCCACAGCAGCAGACATGCCACAGATATGACAGTCCATTGCCCTTGTATATTAGGCTGTTACACCGAACCATCCTTGCGAGCCCATGGATAAGGGAAGCAGGAGTGGCATATGTGAGTCAAGGACCCCAAGCAGTAAACGCATACACAAGACAAGCTTGAAGGGCCCAGCTGGAACAGACAGTGGATGCTTTCAAAAGCCACAAAGAACCACACCGTCACATGAAAGCACAATAGACTAGCAATTTTAAACTATATTAACTAATTACACTAACTATGAAAAACCTACTTTACCGATTTAAACTAACTATCAAACAGAAACTTAACTAACTAACTAAACTAAAAGAAAAATCAAAAATGGCTACATATGACCCGGGGGGGCACCCAGGAGGGGGGAGGTACAGGGTGCTGCTCAACACTCAAATGCGATGATGCTGAGGAAAAAAAATACCTCCATGGGCTCAACGTGGGAGATAGATTGTAGTCCGAGTCTGGCTTTTCCTGGAAATGAGCGTGACCACGCCTAGCTGCAGCTTGCCCCTCGTTGGCAGCTTGTCTGCCGGACGGGTGAGCCTGGTTCTGTGTGGTGATGACATGTAGGTCTGCATGCAGAACCTCCCGTGATACACATGCTTCCTCTTGCAAGGTAGCACGTGTAACACGGAGTTCCTCCTGCAAGGCCTGGCTTGACAACTGCTGCACCTCCCAGCAAGCATGTAGCTCAGCCGAGATGGTACGCTCAAGCTGTGCAAACCTCTCCACTGCCGGCTCCCTCTGGGACATCAGAAGGACACCCAGAGTGGATCTGAGGGAAGCGTACTCCTCCCTCAGGGCCTTCATGTGTGCCTCTGCGTGAGCAGCAATTGCTTGACGCAGAGACGACATTTCAGCCTGGCGTGCCCTGTCTGAGGCCGCCATGCCCATCCTGAGCGAACGGGCCGTGGACCGTGCCGCTAGCTGCTGAAGAAGCACCTGCCTAGCAGGGGGGAGCACAGATTGGGCCACACGCTCCATGCTCTCAGCGATGTTCTCCATTGCTGCCCCCTGCCGTTCAGAATGGGCAGTCATGTCTTGCTCCCACTCAGTATACTGTGGTTGCCCGCAGCGACCAGTTGCTGGGCTTGACCTCTGCGGGACCCAAGGACCGTGTGTCCTCATTGTGTTGGCACCGCCCGCGGCTGCACGACTACATGCCCCCGTCGACGTGATGTCCCAGGCACATCAGTGACTGGTGTGGAGGGTGACCCTGCGTCCCGATCCACCACAGGCGGAGGTACCAAGACTGTCTGACCCCTCAGTGCAGGTGTTGCAGAGAGAGGAGTGTCCACATCAGAATCGCTCACCCCTGACATATGGACCTGATGCTCATCCAACTCGACATGGTCATCAGAGTGTTCTTCAGGGCTGGACTCATAGGCAGCCAGAGACAAGATGGACTGTAGCACTTGGGGGTTTTCGTGGCCTACCACCGCACGACCCCCACTTGTGCCGGGTTGATGTAGTGAGAACAACCCTGTGCCTGGCATGACAACGCCATCCTCCGGCTCCATTGCGTCATCATCTGAAAAATAGAGAGAAAAATGGTCACTACACATGTTAGAAGCACACAACACACACACACACCGACAACAAACACATCAGGCTTACATGTGACACACAAAATAGAACCTGGCATGCAAGCTGGGTCAACTTGAATTTGCTTCTGTGATTAAACCTGTTGAAAGGTGGCAGTTTGCACTGAAGTGTGTCTATGCAGTGCAGTGAATATGTATGTTACTCACTACCTACATGTACAAGGACTCCATGGTGTGCGTCAGAAAATGTGAAGGCAGTGCAAGGTCAACTTCAGGCATCACGTGCAATGTGCATTCAATAGGTAGCATATCTACAAGCAAAGCACCCCTCCACCCAAGTGCAAAAGCAGGGATGCCTAGCATGGTATCAAAAGGCTGAGCATAGACCTGTGTATTGACAGACAGTGTTGACTAGCATCAACAGCTTCATGTGAGTCAAGTGACAACACTGCAAATGATGATGGGACAGTAAGCAGGACACATGATGAAACCTCTGGAATCCACCCACGTGTGAAGAAGACACTACACCAGTTGGACAGAGTCATTGGCCTTTAAACAGGCTGAGGCCTGTGACCCTCCAGATTGTCAGACCCTAAACATGTGTGCAACGCAGTACTGAGCCACAGTTGACATGGGAAGGCAGATGAAAGGCCATGCAATTTAGGTCATCCTGGACTTGTATTACAGTCATCATCCAGTCATGGACACATATGGGCATGCGTGGAATGCACATGGAGCATAAATGGGCACTCATGTCCCTGCTGGGCATCTGACCTCTGCACAGTCCAAGTGAGACACCCTGCATCAAGAACTAAGGATGTACCACAATGGATATGTCTGGCAGATTGGCCGCTGGATGTTAGCATGTACACAGGAGGCATGAACAGGGAACTACCCAACGGCAATATTGTAGCAGACCAGTGCTAAAATGGAATTGGGGTGCAGAGCAGGGGGTTGAGGGGCAAGGGAGCATGCCTACATTGGGTACCCCCTTGCAGGCAGAGTACACATGCACGTCAGTCATGCTATGCATAGTTCCTGAGCTGAGAGGAACCTCACCTCATGCTACATGCAGAAGTGCAAGTGAGCTGGAACATGGACCGGAGGGGCAAACTGGTAACCAGCATGTGAGTAGGATGCAAAAGTGGTGATGTGGACAGTCCCCGTCTGCTCCACATGTCCACCATCCAGCAGAGTAGACATGCATCAGGGAAGCATTGCATTACTCACACATCATAACCATGTACACGTGACATGTAGTGGCAGTCATGCACATCACATCACACAAGTAAACACACACACGTCCTCCACAAACACGCATCAACACTCACTGGACTGTGCATCAAAGTCTGGCATCTCTCCCACTCCTTGGACCGATTCAGATGGTATGAACTCCGCAATGAGTGACTCAAGTTGTAATTTGAGGCACGCTTAGCCTTAGCGCTGCGTTTGAGGTCATTCCAATGTTTTTTGCACTCTTGCGCCGTGTGCACCTCATGGCCGAATGCACTCACATGTTTCGCAACTTGCTTCCAGTGGGTATCACGGTGGGCAGCTGTAGTATGACAATTGGCACCCACTAGCATGTCATGGCTGTGGTCCCGCACATAGTCCACGAGGTAGTCCAGTTCCTGGTTGCAGAAAGGCTTCTTCCTTGACGTGCAGGAGGTCGTGGCTGTCTGGGGTCCCAGCCTGTGCTGCAGGTGCAACATTCCTCCTCTTGGATTGTGGCGCAGACCCTCGCTGGCTGATGGTGGATTGAGCCAAGGGAGTGGCAGGTGGAGGGACGACCAAAGGCCTGACTTGCGTCAGTGGCAGCTGGGTGCCCTCTAATGGACCCTGCGCAGCAACATCCGCTGTGGCAGGGTCATTGACCGCGACTGTCCTGGTTGGCAGACTCACAACCGGGGTGTTGTTGGGTGCATCTGCCCCTGCACTTGCCAACACCCGGCTGTTCGGGGCAGCAGATGACATTACTGCCCCAGGGACACGTGTCTTGGTCAGGGCAGCCCTGCGTGTACCTATGGTTTCCCTCCGGGCCTGTTGGAAATCTTCCAAGGGCTCTTCAATTGCCAACGCTGCCTGCGCTGGCAGACCCTGAGCCTGGGTGGTGGTGTCCACAGCTGCACCTGCAGCTACCACTACCCTTGGGCCCGTGGCAGTTGATGAAATGGACTGCCGGGTCACACGGGCGCCAGTGCCAGATGCAGAAGCTGCATCTCCCAGAACCACAGGGGGTGGTGGCATGACTGCACCGACACATGGCACAACAACATCATGCTCAAGTGGCGCACCCCTGCCTCTTCCCACCAGGGACACCCTGGAGTCCCCCTACTCCCTGGTCACCCCAGACACGTCCCTGACCATGCCTGCCATGAGGAGTACGCCCAGCTGAGGCGCCTCTCACCTTTGGTGGCCTCCCAACCATGGCACAGTTGGAGTAGTGCCAATGGGAGGTGTACACCACAATTGACCTGGGCAATTGGGGTAAAGGGGGTGGGATGCAAGATGTTAACAGCCCCCCTGTACCTGCAAGGCTGTATGTGACCCCGGTGATGTGGTGATGGGTACGCTACACTGAGGCACCCCAAAACTGCAGTAAAACCATGCACGCAACCCTACAGCCTACGTGCGTGGAATCAACCTCCCACAGTACGCGGTGGCACCCAGTAACACGAACAACGCATACTTTTGGAACACGCAGGCTACTATGACCTCGGAAACGGGTGTGATACACAGGGGCACCCGCAGTGGGAAAAATAGCGTGCGCGACTCACCGTCTGACTAGCGCGATGCAGAAAAACCCGCGTAGCCAATACCCCCGCCAAAAGAAGAGATACGTCGTCGATCGCTGTGAAGATGTGATGGCGCGCGAAACAACATGATGCAGCTACACACTTCGGTCTCCACGAAAGGCTCGTACAGCGAACTGCTGGCCCCGCTCACCTTTAACCCGTGCTGAGCGAAACGCCCGCATGCGTCACGTCACTTATGTGCGTAGGCCCTTTCCCTGGATTACACGCATTCACAAGCGGATGTGCAGTTTTTTCACACGCGCTGAACCACTATACCCACGTCACGAGGGAAACACCCGCGCGCGTACACGCTTACGCGCAAAGGGCCTTTGGTCCAATGAAAACGCATACGTGTGCTGACGCGCTTACACGCTAAAGACCTTTCCTCCAATTACATGCTGACGTGCAATTTTTTCACGTGCCAAATCACTCCGTATCAAGATGGCCACGCGAAAACACACGGAAGACCACGCTCCTGCCCAGAAGGCTGAATTACTGCCCCCCAGAGCCCCGAGCACGCTCCCACCTGCAATCTGCTGCTGCCTGACTGCCTGCTGCCCACGTGCCCTGCCATTTGCTGCCTGCACGTCAGCCAGGGGTGCAGTTGCTGTGACCACCCCTGCTGGAACTGAAGACTCCACAGCCCAGCCCCAGGACCCAGTTGCCCACCCGCTCCTGCCTCTGGGGTTGCCATGTCCAGCAGAACACCATCGGGCAGCACTGGCAACCCCCAGCCAGAGAGGCAGAGGGCCACCAGCTTCAGTGCCACAGAAGTTGGTGTCCTGGTGGAGCAAGTCCTGGGGCAGTATGATGCCCTCTTTGGAAGTTTGCGCGCCGGCAATGAAGGACGGACCAGGATCTGGATGGACATCGTGACTGCCATCAACGTGGAGGGGGTGGCAGTCCGCGACTTACATCATGTCAAGAAGCGCTGGGAGGACTTCAGGTCCAGGACCCACAACAAGCCCGGCGCCTCGCAAAGGCAGCGGATGCCAAGGGGCGCCGGAGCCAGCTGTCGGACCACCAAATGAGGGTCCTGGAACGCATATGCCCAGTGCTCTAAGTCCAGATCCTTGAGAGGCAGACCCGTCTGGAGTCGAGCGGTAAGTGTACATGCAGAGTGATTGGACGCTGTGCGTGTCGTGGTGTGCCAGTAGTGTGCAGGTTGCACATGTGTTTTTGTATGGCCATGTAGGGATGTGTATGAACATGGGCGTGAGGCTGCCACATGTGTGTCCTCTCATGTGTGAGACACATTGATGGTGTATGTGTTGGTAAGCATGCTGGACAAATGCAGGTGTGGGAGCACACATGTTTAAATTTCTGTGTATGTACATTGGCATGGTTGTGGCATGGATGGTGGTTCCTAATGCATGCACTGTGTACATGTGCATGTGTGTGTATTTGACAAGTGTGCAACTGTGATGCAACATGGATGCATGTGACACTGATATGTAGAAGGCTGAATGGCAGATCTGACTGTATGGCGATCTCATCACTGCAACAGTTGGACGAGATGTAGACATGCATGTAAGTGTGGTGGTGTGTGTGCATGTCTACTGCACTCCCTGTGTTTCATGTGATGTCTGGCTCACCTTTGGATGCTCATGCTGTTGTATGTGTATGGATGGTGCTGGCTGTTGTAATATGGCTGTGGAATTGCTCATGTGTATGAGTTGAAATGACATGTGTGTTGGGGATTGTGATGTCATGTCTGAAGTTTGACACTGCCACTCATGTGCAACTGTCATGTGTGCTTCAGTCCATTGCCTGTGTCCTATCTCTCCCTGTCTGCAGCGTCAACTGATGAAGAGGGCGGAGAGGGTGCTGTGGAGCACAGCGGCAAGGATCGCACCGCCAGCAGGAGATGCAAGGCCCGGCTCCCCTCCTAGGTTGTCACCTCGTCAGGGAGTGAGGAGTCTGGTGCTGCGTACCAGGCCGCAGCTGCCGAGTGTAGGTCCGAGAGGCGGAGGTCGGAGTTGGACTCCTCGGCAGCAGAAGGGGCAGCTGAGACCCCACAGGGTCCGATGGAGGAAGATGGCACGGAGTCATCCAGGTTGGTGGGGGGTTTGGTGGAGGAGGAGGCCGTGCAAGGGACAGACATGGCGTCTGGAGGTGGGGATTTCACTGGTGCTAGTGGTAGGCAGCACAGGCCACCGCGGAGATGCTTATGTGTAATCCTGTCCCCGATCCTGTGACTGCATCATCCTGCACCAGCAGGGATGCCTACGTCCAGACCCCTTTTCAGGGAGGGGATCCACTTACAACAACTGGCCTTCCTTTCCCTGCAGACGTGGCTATCCGGGCCCGTGTTGTGCCTGTCCTGCGTGGGATGGCGTTGCGTCAACGGGGCATGCAAGGTGACCTGCAGTTTTTTCGTGAGGACACTGCACATCATCTCGAATGCCTCGTTGACCACGTGGACCTACTGGGACAGCTCGCCAGGGCCGGATTCCTCAGTTTGCTGGACCTTGTTCCGACCCCCTCCTTGCCTGAACCCCCTATGCGCCAGTAGTCCTCCATGCCATCTTCCCACCCATGTATCACCTGGGTACCCTGTGGAGCTGCCTCTGACCCTGCGGCGAGGCTGGTGGAGGACACATTCCTGCCACGTTCGGGAGTCGGACGTCCAGCAGGGTGGCCACATCAACAACTGCACCCCAGCCAGAGGAGGATGTGCAGGCAGCAAGAGCCAGGGCACAGGCAGAGGCACAGCAGCAGCAGCAAAAAGGAGGGAGCCATGATGGCTCGGGGCCTTCAACATCGGAGGGGCAGGCATCGGCCAGAGGGTAGGAGGACCCAGGACTGGAAGTGTCTGCCGTGTGGCAGCGGTTAGGCCATGCTATAGATGCGGAGCGGCGGCGGGCAGAAGAGGCGCGGCTCACCATGGTCATGGCGGAGTTCTTCATGCGTCGGGCGTTGAGGCGGGCAGAGTGCCTCGAGGCAACTCGCAGAGAGTTGGAACAGGCCACGAGTGCCTCCCTGCAAGAACTCGGGACACCACAGAGTGAGCCGCAGAACTTGCCCCCTTCCATTGTATATAGTTAGATAGTGTTAGGTTTCCTTTCCTTTTCTTTTTTATTTTGGTTGCGCCTGGACAATTCACCACGTTTTTGTATATAGTTTTTTATCAGGTAGTATTTTTGGTAGGTTTCATTTCATCAGTTGGGCTCAATGACCCTGGATTGTTCATTTGTGCATAGTCGCCATTGGATTTTTCACATTTTCTTTTTATTTTCACCATGGAGCAATGGATTTCACTTTCTTTTTTCCCTTGGATTTGCTTTGTTCGACTGTGACTTTGGACACCATTTCTTTTGGATTTCTTTGGATTATGATTTCTTGTTTTTTATTCTTTTACGGACATGCAGCATTTCTTTAATTATTCCCATTGTTGTGTGTTTTTTTAATTACATTCATGTTGTGTTTAATACATTTTTTTCTTCATACTTCGATGTGTGGTATTATCTCATTGGTTTCATTCATGTCATGATATGGGTTTTCACATTCACTTGCACCCATTGTGTGTGTGTGATGGACATGTGTTCATTTACATACTTGCCCTTGGGGTTGTATCATGTAATTGCCTTTTCTATGTGGGTGGATGCAATACTTGGTTGGGTCTTTGGGCTGGGGAGGCTGGCCATAAGGGCCATGATTGAGGATCGTCATGACGTGGGGGCAGGGGGACATGAGTGGGACATGCGTGGGGGCCTGCTGGCAGGTTCCCCGCACTGCTGGGGGGGGTGCTGGGGGACATGAGTGGGACATGAGTGGGGGCCTGCTGGCAGGTGCCCTGCACTGCTGGGGGCTGAGGATGCAGGGGGACATGAGTGGGGGGCTGCTGGCAGGTGTCCTGCACTGCTGGGGGGTGGGGGTGCAGGGGGACATGAGTGGGACATGAGTGGGGGCCTGCTGGCAGGTGCCCTGCACTGCTGAGGGGTGAGGGTGCAGGGGGACATGGATGGGGGCCTGCTGGCAGGTGCCCTGCACTGCTAGGGGGTGGGGGTGCAGGGGGACATGAGTGGGACATGAGTGTTGGCCTGCTGGCAGGTGCCCTGCACTGCTGGGGGGTGGGGGTGCAGCGGGACATGAGTGTTGGCCTGCTGGCAGGTGCCCTGCACTGCTGGGGAGTGGGGGTGCAGGGGGACATGTGTGGGACATGAGTGGGGGCCTGCTGGCAGGTGCCCCGCACTGCTGGGGGCTGGGGGTGCAGGGGGACATGTGTGGGACATGAGTGGGGGCCTGCTGACAGGTGCCCCCCATTGCTGGGGGGTGGGGGTGCAGGGGGACATGAGTGGGGGCCTGCTGGCAGGTACCCCACATTGCTGGGGGTGGGGGTGCAGGGGGACATGAGTGGGGGCCTGCTGGCAGGTGCCCTGTACTGCTGGGGGGTGGGGTGCAGGGGGACATGAGTGGGACATGAGTGGGGGCCTGCTGGCAGGTGCCCTGCACTGCTGGGGGGTCGGGGTGCAAGGGGACATGAGTGGGGGCCTGCTGGCAGGTGCACCACCCTGCTGGGGGGTGGGGGTGCAGGGGGACATGAGTGGGACATGAGTGGGGGCCTGCTGGCAGGTGCCCTGCACTGCTGTGGGGTGGGGGTGCAGGGGACATGTGTGGGACATGAGTGGGGGCCTGCTGGCATGCGCCCTGCACCTCTGGGGGGTGGGGGTGCAGGGGGACATGAGAGGGGGCCTGCTGGCAGGTGCCCCGTACTGCTGGGGAGTGGGGGTTCAGGGGGACATGAGTGGGACATGCGTGGGGGCCAGCTGGCAGGTGCCCCGCACTGCTGGGGGGTGGGGGCGCAGGGGGACATGAGTGGGGGCCTGCTGGCAGGTGCCCCACACTACTGGGGGTAGGGGTGCAGGGGGACATGAGTTGGTGATCAGTAGTGCAAGCTGACATGTGGCTTGGCTGGGGGGCATGCCTATAGTGGATGGCTGCCTGCGGGACATGACCAGGGATGCAGGGTAGTCCCCTGTGGTGTGGGCTGCCTGCAGGGGCCGTGGAGGGAGTAGAGGGTACACCTGGGAGGACCGACACTGCCAATTCATGTGTAGGACTCCCCGCGCACCCCCGAAATACACATACCCTGCTCATATCGCGTGTGAGACTTCCCGCAAACCCCAGTAATACACATACCCCACTCGCACAGGCCCTTTCGCGTGTGAAACTTCTCACGAACCCCAGTAATACACGTACCCCACTCGCACAGGTCCTTTCGCACTTTCGCATGTGAAACTTCCCATGAACCACAGTAATACACGTACCCCACTCGCACAGGCCCTTTCACGTGTGAAACTTTCTGCGAACCCCAGTAATACACGTACCCCTCTCACACAGGCCCTTTTGCGTCTGAAACTTCCTGCGAACAAAAGTAATACACGTACCTCACTCGCACAGGGCCAATCGCATGTGAAACTTCCCGCAAACCCCAGTAATACACGTACCCCACTCGCACAGGTCCTTTCGCATGTGAAACTTCCCACGAAGCACCGTAATACACGTACCCCACTCGCACAGGCCCTTTCACATGTGAAATTTCCCGCAAACCCCAGTAATACACGTACCCCACTCGCACAGGCCCTTTCGCGTCTGAAACTTCCTGCGAACCCCAGTAATACACGTACCCCACTCGCACAGGCCCTTTCGCGTGTGGAACTTCCCGCGAACCCCAGTAATACACGTACCCCACTCGCACAGGGCCAATCGTGTGTGAAACTTCCCGCGAACCCCAGTAATACATGTTCCCCGCTCGCACGTGCCCTTTCGCATGTGAAACTTCCCGCGAACCCCAGTAATACACGTACCCCACTCACACAGGCCCTTTCGCATGTGAAACTTCCTACGAACCCCAGTAATACACGTACCCCACTCGCACAGGCCCTTTCACGTGTGAAACTTCCTGCGAACCCCAGTAATACAAGTACCCCACTCACACAGGCCCTTTCGCGTGTGAAACTTCTCGCGAACCCCAGTAATACACGTACCCCACTCGCACAGGGCCAATCGCATGTGAAACTTCCCGCAAAACCCAGTAATACACGTACCCCACTCGCACAGGTCCTTTCGCATTTGAAACTTCCCACGAAGCACAGTAATACACGTACCCCACTCGCACAGGCCCTTTCACGTGTGAAACTTCCCGCGAACCCCAGTAATACACGTACCCCACTCGCACAGGCCCTTTCGCGTCTGAAACTTCCTGCGAACCCCAGTAATACACGTACCCCACTCGCACAGGCCCTTTCGCGTGTGGAACTTCCCGCGAACCCCAGTAATACACGTATCCCACTCGCACAGGGCCAATCGTGTGTGAAACTTCCCGCGAACCCCAGTAATACATGTTCCCCACTCGCACAGGCCCTTTCGCATGTGAAACTTCCCGCGAACCCCAGTAATACACGTACCCCACTCGCACAGGCCCTTTCGCATGTGAAACTTCCCGCGAACCCCAGTAATACACGTACCCCACTCGCACAGGCCCTTTCGCGTGTGAAACTTCCCGTGAACCCCAGTAATACACGTACCCCACTCACACAGGCCCTTTCGCGTGTGTAACTTCCCGCGAACCCCAGTAATACACGTACCACTCGCACAGGGCCAATCGCATGTGAAACTTCCCGCAAACCCAAGTAATTCACATTCCCCACTCGCACAGGCCCTTTCGTGTGTGATACTTCCCGCGAACCCCAGTAATACACGTACCCCGCTTGCTGTGCTGGTACAGGGTTAGCACAGCCCTTTGCGCTGAATTGGGGATTTTGATGTCTTTTCCCTGCGCAAGGGGTGTTCTTGGGGGCATAACTGGCGCTGCTGTAGGGTCACTGCGCCACTGTGCACCATGGCTGGTTTTGGTAGCTAAAATCCATGAATACGCTGTGCGCAGAAATGGATTTTAGCGCACTCGGCTGGCGCAGACAATCACACGCGCACTCTGTGCACCAGCCGCGGGCGCCACTTGTGCGCTAAATTCTATGAATTACCCCCTAAATCTCCAATTCTTGAACAACTCTCCAACTTCGGTAGAGTCCATTGGTTTTTAGTCTTAATAGGAATGATTTCATTTTAATGTAGTATCACTGACTCCTTAGGTTTCCTGGCTGAGAGCTTAGCAGGGACAGGTATAAGGTTCAGGTGAGGAGCATATATTAAACGTATCATATTGTATTCTTCAATGCAAGAAATTTAAGCTGTCACTTTTCATTCATCAAAGTTTATTAAAAATAAACCTTTTATATTTTTCAAACACGACAAAAGAACATATGACATTCCTTCTTTAAACACTGTATGACCAATGTCAATAAGAGTTGCTTCTAAAGTCAACCCTTGTGATTTATGAATAGTTATTGCATATGCAGATCACAATGGAAACTGCACTCTTTTCACAAGGGTTTCCTTTAAAAGCATGAAACGTGCAGAGGTCAGAGAAATCAAATGAGTTTCTGCTACACAATCAAACTTCACTTCAACACGTTTAATATTGTACTGTGAGGAAAAGTGTGAAATACAATCAAATTCCTCTTTAACATTACTCGTGCATTGATGCACAGTTTTAAAACTGCTTCTAGACCTGTGTTTTAGAAATTGAACTCTCTAGTTGACCTAATCAATCTTTTGCGCTCTTATCCAACTCTAAAGGCATAACATGACCATGTAAAACATCACACAATTGTATCTCCACAATATTTTGGAATTCAAAACATTTCCAAAGGTTAAAATGACCAATAATTCCCATAATGTGTTGATTATCCTTAGATTGCAGCATTTTGAAAACTGGTTGACCTTTTAAAGGAGTTAACTGTAACAAGTATCCAAAAACATGTTTATCTCCAAACAGAATGTTCTAGTCAGTCTTCAAAAACTCTTGCATTCACAAGTGAATGAATGCTAGCATCAAGTTAGATAGCATACTTCATCTACAATCAGGGTATTTAATTTCTAAGAACTTTTCCTACTTCTTGTGCTGCTCTTGATACAAGTTTTAGATCCTCTAGTTTGTTGTCATGCTCCACTGGTAGCATCAACAGTTGATGTAAAGTAACACCTCCAACATTGAAAACTTCTAAACTTGTTGGGGCAGTTACAATACATGACAAAGAGCAATCCTTTAGATTTTGGATCATAGCTCTTATTTACCTTTTCCTGTTTGTCCACTAACATACAACAATACAGGTGTGTATTGCACGTAAGAACATTCATGCTTGTCATGCTGTAAACCATGTAAAAGCGATCTTTAATTGTATAATAAACTTCTTTTTTCTCTACATTAAGTTTACTATTTAATCACAATTCACATCTGCGACTTTAGTTTGTTGCATTGTATGTTCTACTTCTTCCATGGCAAGCTCAACATCAGTTTGAATAATTGGCTCACCAAGCACATTTTGACTTCCTGCTGTAGAATCTTGAGTTCCCTCAGGAGTCTCTTTTGTCAAATCAGCTGCTAAAATGTCTTCTTGCTTTTTTTTCTTCGAGTAACTCCAAGTACTGCTCAAAATTTGTATAGGTAATTAAGCTTTTTTTAGTAAAAAAATGTTCTTCGAATGTTTCAAAACTTTCAAGCAAATCACTCTCTGGATGCCATGGGAAGAACTGCAAAAGACAGAAATAAAATAATTCCTTTTTCTCTGCATTTTGGCAAGAGTTTCATGTGGTTGATGAGACTTGCCTTGTCATGTCTCAAGAGACAACCAGTACATTCATGTACTTTAAACCACCCTCTGTCAATGTGTGCTTCAATATTTTGATATGAGTAGCATTCTGCCACTTCATATGAACAAAGTTTCTCCAATGCTACAGATCAATTTGGATAATATATTTTAATCAAGTTGATTTTCAGAATCTCTGTATTGTGAGAATCAATTTAGGTAAACAGCATAGTCTTTAGCGCTTTCCTGAAGGTCCAGTAAGACTGCTCAGCTCAGAGCTTGGGCGGGAGTAGGTTCCACTGCTTGGTAGCAAATGTAGGGAAGCTGGAACCCCCAGCGTTTGGACAGTTACATTTCTGTTGGGTGATGCAGTGGGTTTAGGCTGCTCTGGTTGGTATGGCGGAGGTGGCTTTGGTGAGATTTTGGGATAAGTAAGGGGGGCCAACTTTGGACAGGCAACTGTTGGGTATTTTGAGTAGATTTGGGGCCTGGCGGTATTTTATTACCGCCAAAAATAATTTAGCAACATTCACTCCTTGTATTCAGATTGGGTTATGTATAATAATAATACAGTGTATATGCATTATTTCAGTACACAGACATGCGTGGTTGGTATGCGTGGTTGGTATGCGTGGTTGGTATGAGTGGTTGGTGGTATTTTGGTGAGCATAATTCGCTTGTTTTATTTGTGGCCGCAATATCAAGAACCCCTTATTTTTGTTTAGATTTTTCGTGTAATCACCATAGAGACCTCAGGCTTGCATTTCAGGAACACCACATTTTCACTTTTAGTGTGCCACCATGGGCAATTTCTCGCTGTCTTATCTATGGCAGCGAGCTATCATGTGGTATTTTTCACTAACTTATATACGGTAGTGAACTATGTCCCGGGTCTCTATTTTTGCTGACTCATGTACCTTCAGCAAAAAGGCTATAACACACACAGTTATTTATAATTGCTCATACTGAATGACATTTGCTCATACTGAATGGCTGCAGCCAAATCTTATTTTTAGCTACCTTGAAAATGACAATTGCACTGTCTAAACATCTCCCCACATCATCAGCACTGTATTGGTAAATATAAAACACACTACCCGTCTGCTTTCAGATATTTTTGTGTATTATAAAAGTTGCATTTAAACACAATCTCACTCTTTACAGAAATAAATGAAATAGCACAGTAACAGAATTATTTGTGATACACTGAAAAGAGAGTGGCGGAGACAAGAATTCAATTTGTAACATTAAACACGTGGGTAAAGCACAGGAATCTCCTTTCCTACACTGACTGAATATTTTCGTACACACTCAGCTGCCACACCTCAGCGAGATAATTACCAGGCTTATTCAGTATGTAACTTCTTTGGCTGGTCGACTTCTGGAGGGATTCACCCAGCACGGACAAGCATCTGCTGTCACTCAAACTGGGACTTGTTGACTGGAAAAGCCAGTCTCTGCAACCAAGTTGAATCTGCTTTAGGAATCAGGCATCCCCAGCTGTCAACCCCGTCCTTCTTCGAGCTATGTCAAGATCGTCTGCCTAGCTCCTTCCTCGAGATTAAACAAAAAAAAAACTCTAGTTCCCCCCCTACCAAAGGATCCTAACCAATAAAATTCTATCATGCCCTATCCACCCTCTGTACACAATGGCTTGGCTTATACAGTTGCAACTGTAACCAAACTGAATTCCTGCTTATTCGAAGTCTTTGCTTCCTGCAGTTACTGTGGACAGAGCACAGAAAGGCAAAAAAAAAAAAACTTGACTGTGTGTTTAAAACTGATTTTCAGAGTAGGCCTCATTTTGCAGTGAAGACACATTCTTTTATTAATGAGTTATAATTATTAGTCTTGTTAGTGAGATTCGTTTGTTAATTACCAAATGTGTCTCTTTCAACATAGGCATTTCAGGTGAGAAATGGTGTGCATTTTGAAGGTACAGATGTGTACTTTTAACTGTGAAAAATGTATTTGCATTTTATATGTAAAAATCGTTTTTGACTGAATAACCTGCCCTTACTTATATGTCCATGTTACACTGGCAACACATAGCTTGAAACAACTGCATCATAGCAATGCACCAAACCCATGCAGTGGCGCTGCATAAAAATGCTCAATAACACATGTCTTGCTGTACCACAATATATCAATGCACCAAACCCATGCAGTGGCGCTGCACTTCAAAAAAAAAACATGCTATAGATTGATCCTGTGCAGTGGTGCTGTACTCTGTGCTCCCAAAACACGCTAAACAATCCTACACAACTATGTGTGATAGAGTTTTGAAGATGATTTGCTCACAAATCGAGAGCCAGTGGGCATGTTTTCTTGCTGCACTGGTGTGGTCGGCTTTGGGGATGTTGAGGAAAGCTCTGAGAGCATTATTTTGAATGACCTGCATTTTAGGAATATTGGCAACTATGGAACCTGCAAAAAGGGCATTGCAGTAGTCAAGTCTAGCTCCTACAGTGGTGCAGCCTATGGCCATGCAACTGTCCATGTAGAAGAATGGTCTGGCAGCATTGATTAGTTTTGTCGTGTAGGCGGCGCTGGAGGCTATGGCATTCACTTGTCATGATAAAGATAGTGAGGCATCTAGATATGCAACCAGTGTCTTCACTGCCGGGGAGATCGAGATTGTTACTTTGTCGATGGGGAAGGATGAGTATTGGGGGCTTTGTTTTTTGATTACTGAGGGAAAGCTGCTATGAGAATCTCAGTCTTCTCCACATTAAGGCAAAGTCGATGCGTGGCTGTCAACGACAGGATTGTCTAGTATAACGAGTTGAGGCAGGCAGTGTCTTCTTGGTAGTTTCCAGAGAGGGGGAGTAAAATCTGTGGGTCACCGGCATCATTTGTATAGGATATGCCAATGGAGTCAAGCAGTGTGAATAGTGGTTTTGGGAATATGCTATATAGAGTGGGTAACACACAAGATCCTTGTGGGACAAGACAGGAGATGGGAGCTGGTGGAGCGCTGGCATTCTCTGCAAATACCCTCATGGATATGTTCCCTAGGAAGGAGAGTATCCAGGCTGAGGCCTCTGAAGAGAAGTTAGCAGAGGTAGATAGATGATGACCTAGGATAGTTTAGTCAACTAGGTCGAAGACAGCTGAGAGGTCTAGAAGAAATAGCAGGGCAGGCTTACCTTTATCACTGGTTTCATCAATTTGCATTTTTAGGTCAATGAGGGCCAATTGGGTCCCATGTATTAGTAGAAAGCCGGATTGGTGCATGCCCAGGATTTTGATAAGAGGGAAAAGCCAGGCTTCTTTGAGGTTGGTTGGGACTAGTCCCTTGGAGAAGGAGGAGTTGATAAATGTGGTAATGAGTCGGATTAGGTGGTCTGAGCAATCTTGTATGAGACTTGCAGGACAGATGTCGCCTTTACAGTGAGAAGGTTTGAGGCCTTTAAAGATGGCTTTGACTTCATTTTCAGAGACATTAGTGAAGTGAAACAATGGAAGGCCATGGCGTGTGTCAGTGGAGGAGGAGGGGTCTTTTGAAGGACTTAGAGATGGTTGGATCCCGGTTTGTTTGGTGTCAATTTTCTTTTGAAGGGTTTCAATTTTAGAATGCATGGTGTTTTGGATATCTGAACACCATATGGCATCTTTAGTTAGGGTTATAAGAGGGATGGTGGGAGTGTTAGAATTGGCATTTGCAATGAGGGCATCGTAGGTAGAAGATTTGGCAGCGATGATGGTTTTCTTGTATAGATTAGCGGGTGTTGTGAACAGGAGATTACTGGCCTCAGATGGAGAATTTTTCAGTTGGCTTCAGCTGTCCGCTTGTTAGTGCGAATAGTCAGGAGTTCAGGGGAGAACCAGGAGTTTCTGTGCACAGATGGTTTAGGTTTACAGGGCTTTAGTGGTGCTATGGTGTTGATGACTGTGATAAGTGTTTCAGTGCATAGGTTGGCAAACGTGATCGGGTCATTGAGGAAAGGGGATTGGGTATGAGTGAACTCAGCAGAGGGGTTAAGCATTCAATTGTGAGGTTTTTAGAGCTGAGGGCAAGGGTGGCATGCAGTGTAGTGAGGATGGGTGATGGTTGAGTGAAAGGCGCAATACAGAATTGTACAAGTTTGAGGTCTGACCGAAGGCAGGGGTTGTTAGAGAGGAGAGATACCTGGCAGTTGAGGTTAGCGATAAAGTCAAGAGTCCTACCTTTATTTTTAGTGGGGGTGTTGAAACAGTGATGGAAGCCAAGGGTGCTGAACAAATTAGATAGTGATAGGGCTGATAGGTCATCCTGGTCTTTCAGGCCAAGAATGAAGTCTCCCATGAGGATGGTTTTGGAGTACAGAGTGATGTGAGCACTCAGACAATGAAGGAGATTATCTTCAAAGGTCTGGGATGGGCTTGGGGGTTGCTAGATGGTGTGAAGGTTGATGCAGGCTGTCAGACAGTTTGAGTTTCATGGATAGTATGTCACTGTTGCCTGGGAGGGAGGATCTTGCATTGGAGGGAGTGGGTTTATGAAGAGGATTAGATGCAGTCTTCTTTGTGATATTTGGTTTTATGGTGATGATAGTGGTATGATGCCTTAATCGGGAGTTCCTTAGAAGGGTATTTGGTGGCAGGGTTGTGGGGCTAAGATTGCTGCTCCATCTCCAAGTGGAATGTTCCTTGTAGAGGTCTTTTATGGGCAAGGTTTCATGTCAGTAAGGTTGATGGCTTGGTTACTGGTGTGGTGATGGAGGGTCCGGTTACCTACAGCTGGGGAGCGGGCAGAGATAATGTCTGAGCTGGGAGAGGGAATGGTACAATTGTGAATGCAGATGATGCTTGTCTGGTAAAGGGGGAAGAGAGTTTTTGCCTCTAGGTGAATCAAGTTAGCCGCTGGCTTCAGGGATGGTAGAAACCATGTGGGTTTAGGTGGCAACACAGCTGCCTGAAGGTGTGCAGGTTTTGGATACTCTGGTGACTGTGAAAATGTGCCATCTAATCTGATGGGAAGTCTAATGGTTATGGTAAGTGCCAGAGAGTGGTGATTAGCAATATGAGGGGTGCTGGTCTTGCAAGGAATATCAGTCTTTTCTGTTGCAGAATAACTTTTTTGGAAGTGTGTGAACAGAGATTGTACAGGTCTGGGACATAGCGGAAGCCTGATGAGGGGTGAGCTAAGGGGAGGGAAGAACCAGGTCGGCAGTGGTAATGCTGGCAGGGGCTTGCTTTGCAAAACAGAGCTGAGGCATATAATCTCTGGGAAGGGGAATGTGAGGTACATATAACAGCACCACGCTTTACCTTGCGTAGGCAGCAGGATCTGGGAGTCCAGGTCTGTACGTCTGATCTTGCTGTCTGGTGACTCCAGTTGTGTGTGGAAGGTGGAGGCATGGTCTATCGGCCCAATCCATGTCTGACAAGCCATTACGGGCCTCCTGGCCCCAAAGAACAGTACTTCTGGGTGGGTCGGCTGCACCTGCCTGTGTATAGAGCATATTCTTTGCAGAGGAGTTTCCAGTTCGATACACTCCAAGATGGCAGAAGTCAGAGCAGTCTGCAGCATTTGCGGCAAGCAGTGGAGAGCTGCATAGAGGGAGGCCAGCCTTAGCTCATGGGTTTTGCTGCTTGGTAAGGAAGGTATCATGGTATCAAACAGTAAGACAGACACAAGTGATCACAGTTCAAGGGTGTTTATTGAACTTCAATTGGGTTTCAAAAATGCCTATCTAATCCTATATCTAAAGAAGGGAGCAAGCTATGACCAACTAATGATAATAATGCAGTCCTAGTTGAGTCTGTCAAAATAAAAGGCCCTATACTAATAAACCTATTGCCAATCCTTACTTCCAAATACAAATAGTTAGGGAGACAATATTGTGAAAAAGAAAAGTTTTCAAGAAATGATAGATCAGGATATTCAAGCCGTTGGCTTCCCTCTCCCACATTTCCAGCACGGGACAAGGCGGCACACTCGAATTTAACACACTCTCTGGCTTCTCTAGCATGAGGATGCAGTTAAAAACCTCAGCATCAGGGCCTTCTGTGCCAAAGTCTCTTTGCCATTCAAAGTCTCTTATTCGGGTGGGCCTGATGCAACTCAACAAACATTAAACTTCCTTTCTTCTTAGGATTTCACATATACAACTTCTCGGGTGATTTACTGTTCACCCCGAGTCCCCTTCCGCCAGGCCAGACCCACTTTAACACAAAACCTTCAGTTGGTCTCCCTACGCCGGGCTCAGACTAAATTTCTCTACTTCATCAAAATCAAACCTTTCGACTCTGCGCTGGATTTACTTGACCCGTTGTAGGACCAGTTTGATTCACAATGACTTGTTCTCTTCTTGATATAACCTTTTTCTCACTTTCATTTTTGCCACTTCTCAGCTGGATACCTTGCAGAGACCTTCAACTGAGCACCCACGTGGTGCCGGACCACTATATCAAAAGTATTATATCTTGCTTTTTAAAGTTCAGTCACTCATCAGCAGATCAACTTTACTTGCATCTCTTACCAAAAGCGTTTTTACAATGTCCGTTCCAGCACTCACCATACAATGTTGCTGCTTGCAACCTTGGCTTCAATACAGACTGGTCTTGTATCTGTCTCCCCAACTAGCCAGCTGTGTTGATTCACTGATGCTGTTTTGGCCAGACCCACTTTAACACAAAACCTTCAGTTGGTCTCCCTACGCCGGGCTCAGACCAAATTTCTCTACTTCATCAAAATCAAACCTTTCGACTCTGCGCTGGATTTACTTGACCCGTTGTAGGACCAGTTTGATTCACAATGACTTGTTCTCTTCTTGATATAACCTTTTTCTCACTTTCATTTTTGCCACTTCTCAGCTGGATACCTTGCAGAGACCTTCAACTGAGCACCCACGTGGTGCCGGACCACTATATCAAAAGTATTATATCATGCGTTTTAAAGTTCAGTCACTCATCAGCAGATCAACTTTACTTGCGTCTCTTACCAAAAGCGTTTTTACAATGTCCGTTCCAGCACTCACCATACAATGTTGCTGCTTGCAACCTTGGCTTCAATACAGACCGGTCTTGTATCTGTCTCCCCAACTAGCCAGCTGTGTTGATTCACTGACTCTGTTTTGATCTTGGATCCAAGGACGCTACCACGCCAGCTGGCACTTCTCCCTGCCTTGATTATTGACAGGGACGGCCCCAGGTTTCTCCGACACACAATGCAGGATTCTTCAGCCTGGTTTCCTGGTTTTACGCTTTCTATTTTCGAAGTCTCTGGAAAGTAATGGGCCTTGTCAAATAGGTCAACGGAACTTCCCTCCTTGTGATCCCCTTCTGTTTTCCTGTCTTTCCTCTCTCGTTATGCTGCCATCTTGGAACTGCTGTTTCCTTGTGTTTTTTGCATCGCTCAAAGTATGCTCTCCTGCTCTGCCTTTTATCCATGTGGGAAAACTTAATGGAAGTCAGGTGTGTGTGATGGTCAGTAATTGCCTGACCTCGCCTGACCATTGTATTGGGACACGCCCAGTATACTGATCGGGTGTTAGTCTGTTTTGTCTCATAGCGGGCTGTCTGTGAGAAAGTGTTCATATTGTAGGAGGGACGAGTTCCTAAATATTCTGCCTAATAGGATGGGGTAAATGTGTAACAGTTAAGGGGATACAGTGTCTCACCATCCAGTGTCCCACTCCCCGAAGACCCCTCACCGAGGTGATACCGCCCCACTGGTCCACCCCAGGAAATGAATCCAAAAACGATGGCTGTGTCCTGGCCACCTGGATGACAGATCCTCAGGGACTACTGGGTGAGACACCTTCTGGTTTCTCACACTGGAAAGTGCTCAACTCGATCTTGGTGTGCAGAAACATTTCAAATAATTTTACTTATTAAGTAATTGAATTGACTTGGCCTATGTTTGGTTATCCCAGTAAATAATGTCTTCAGGGGTTGATTGATGGTTTATCTATGGTGCCTATGGACTCCACAGTATATAACATAGCCTAATATATAATATGATGAGTTATCAGGGTGCCCCCCAAGATCATTGGCACCTAGCCCACTTTATCATGATGATGGCAACAGTCTGTTCCTTTCTTGCATTTGGAACCATCAGTTTGGAACCAGATAATGGACACAGAACAATTCTGTTTTAGCTGTCAGCCATTAACACTGCCCTCTTGATGTTTAAATGTTTTAGAGATATGTTGGTGTTATTGTTGTGGCTCTCCATTGCATACTCAGGTGGTAAACAACACATACCGTGTTTATCCCAAAAGCATGTTTTTCTGATACAGAAAATTGCTTGTGTCTTATAGTGTGGTGCTATTGTGTGTATAGCATTATCAAACCAAGACAAACAGCGGTCAAAGATGCAAAGAACCACAACCATGTTTCACTCATTCTTGGTCATCAGCGTCGGTATAGTTTGATAAACCTGTGGTTGGTACATTACAGAATTTTTATCAAACACCATCCATGCTATAGTGGGTTTATAGAAGAATCAAATAATTCTACCTGAAATATGAGTGTAGATTAGGCCATTTCACTTAGCCACACCTGCCACAACGTCATCCAGAAATGAGCCATCTAAATTCACTTCCAGTTTAGAAACACTGAGAAATGCAATTTTCTGGCACAAAGAGAATTTTATTTTACACATTTGAATATTCACAATGCAATATTCGGCTCTGAACTGGAGTTTAACTTCCGGTAATGACTACTGGGTTGCACATAGCAAAAATGACCCCATCTAAACCATACATATTACAATCATAATACAAAGGTTACACTTGTCCTACGGAGCAAAGCACATTATCAGAACCTAGAGTAACTACATTAATTATTTTCTTATAAAAGGTTATCATTCCAAGATGGACTGTCTGGTACACTCCTCTAGAAGGCATTAAAAAGCACCAGTGAAGATGCATGCCTGCTTTGCATAAAAATCAAAGACCATTTGTGGAATGTCTACAGATCTTTAAATTTGACAAATGTGTCTGTGATAGAAGAGTGTTATGCTTGATTCCGTAAGTACACAAGTCTTAATTGGCATGTTGCACATTTCATTTTACACACCATTCACTGTAGCATTGAAAGGTGTGCAACATTAAAGGATGTATACTGATTCGGACAGCCTGAGGATTTGGCTGCCAGGTTGGCATGGCTTGAACATGTGGGCCAACATTTGTCCAATGGTCGTCTCGAGTCACACATTATTTTTTTGAGTCTCTAGTTGACGATGTCTATGTACTTGCTCAGTTCCTAATGCTCAGATATTTTAAAATAATTATACATATTTCATCAGATATGTTACATTCGGTTGTTCTTTGTTTATGCCTTTTATCATTCAGTATTGTTTAAACAACTTTCCATTTTGAAAAACGCTTGAAATTATGCCATAGCCCATCATCAGTCTCAACAGAGATCCGGTGTGTTTTCTTGTGATGCAATCAGAATCAAAGGCCATGTAATCATATCACCATTCCATCATGGTCAAACATTCTATTTCTCATCATGTGTCTTTACCCACAGGAATCGCCAAATGCCAAATTGCATTAAATGTGTCATGCATATTTAAGTTCAAGCTTTAAGACATCTCTTATTTTCTTACAACAGTTATGCACAATTAACAAACGGATTCCTTTTCATATTGTGATACATTTTTCATAAGACAATTGTCAAACATGAATGTAAATGAATACTGAAATGTAAAATGTGTTATTATTCATTGTTTGATGTATGAACTGCTCTGCAATATCTACCCATAGAGATAAATTACCCATTTAGAATTTTAATAATGAATTTCCTAATACTCAGTTGAACATCCACACGAACCAAGAAAGCAGCAGTTACACCCAGTTAGAAATAATGTACGCATGAGAATGTGAACTTAATTCACAAGACTAAGAAGAAGTGCAAATAGCTCACACGTTTGTATACGGCCGAGTGGGATATCAACCTATGAGTCACACATTTATGAGTACATGGTATTTAGGGTCTGAGATCAGCACCTGAACACAGGAGTCAGGAGAGAAACCCACATTGACAAACCCAGATTCACAAATAATATGATCAGATATACATGCATGCATGTGAAAACAAGACTTCAGCAACCATTTGCACATATCTTTCTGGATGTAATGTGATCTACAACTAGAAAAGCCATCTTACCCATTTTTAAGTAGTCCACTATTTATAAAGCAGATTACAAAATGTTAACAAAAATGTTTACTTTGCATAGTATTATTATTTTGTAATGGATTATGCAAGCATACATAACCATCTCATGAATAACCTACTACCATAACTGCAAAAAAAGTATATTCCGAGAAGGCAATGCAAATTTTATTCAGCATTGGGAGAAACCTGAGGGTATTCTCCCAATCAGACCTCGGAAAGCCCTTATTCAGGTGGTCTGGGAAGCACTGACACTCTCAGACCCCAACCCTAGGAGCGGACGAGCAAGAGAGGGTCTCTTGGATGGGGGAGACCAGGGTTATGCTCGGGGAAGTATCCCAGGTGAGATGCGGTACAATAGCACGGAAGAAGAGGAGGATGACAAAGTCCCTGAGATCTTCTTTGGTTATTCCACATCTACCTCCCTTCCACCAAAGGAAGCTTCTGTAACAAAATACCACCACCCCTACAACTCTGATGAACCAAATACGAACCCCGTCACCCTCAAAAACCACACCTCCTGGAGATCTTATCTTCCTGTTCTCCACCCGAATACTACCAGGCATTCTCTTTCACGTCACTGTGGTCATTATTTCCCGAACTCTCAAATGGCAGTGCCAAAACACTCCAATTCCCACCATTCCCCCTGTTCCTTTCATGATAATAATCACAGTCAATCCTGTCTTTTTCAGAAACCCTACCCATCCCATACTTCCGAGTTAACCAATATACCCCTGTTTTATAATACCGTTTTCCCATTTTACCATGTAGGATACTCAGATACTCTAACCCCCCTCCTTTTTCCGACAGGAGTACTTTCAATCCCTGCGAAAGACAAGCGACTAAATCAAAACCTGTTTACCTGACATGTCCCAACTCAAGGGCCCAGCAGAGTCAGGCAATTGACCAGAATCACACCCACCTAATGGCCCTTTCCTTAAAAAAAGGTGGAGCACAAAAGCACAGAAAGAGCAAGCGGACAGGATGTGAGAGCCAACTCAGCACGGCAGTTGTAGAGGAAGAGAAAGACGGCGCAGACAAAGAGGGTGACAAGAGGGAAGCAACCGTGCCCTTTCCGACAAAAGCCTGTAAAACCTCTGCAGAATGAATCTTAAGTCTGCGAACAAAAGCTAGCATGTGTTGCAGCAGATGTCTATGGTACACAAGACCCTCCTCTGCTGATAACCAAGCTGGGGAGAGAAGCACGTCTCTGTGGTACCAACCTTGACTCGAAGGAAAAGAAAGCCAAGCGGCTCATCACAGCCTGTGAGCTGAACGGCGAGTAGATAAGAAACCGAAATGTGTTGAACGAAAAATAGATAATGGTTTATTTGAGCTTTGAAAAGCTGAAAGATACCATTGATGAAAGTGGGGAAAACCAGCAACAGAGGGTACAGCACCACATGGGTGCTCACCAGGAAACTATGGGCGGTTACCTGATGGTAGAAACTACTGTAACAAGAAGGCCTTGGGAAAAGGTGAGAAGAGGTCAAGGTGGTCATACAGGGGCCTTGTACAATCCTCTGTACCGTTGAAAGTCTTTGAGGGCAGAGGATTGTGCAGCTAAGAGAAGTGAATCCCGTTTGGTGAAATGAGCGCATGAACTGCTTAGTAAAAGTTGGCAAGAGTGAACCCGGCAGAGGGATGCTAACGAAAAGTGGTGAGGCCTGAAGTCGCTATGAACAGGGTGTGGTTGACAACAGTGAACCCGCCATAGGGATGCTGACAAAAAGGGGCGAGGCCTGAAGTCTCTATGAACAGTGTGTGGTTGGCAAGAGTGAACCCAGCAGAGGGATGCTAACAAAAATGGGGCAAGACCAGAGTCGCTATAAATAGTTTGTTGGCCAAAGTGAAACCGACCGCAGGGTGTCCACAGTGAACTGGCTGTAAAAGTTGGTGAGAGTGAACCCAGCAGAGGGAAGCCAACAAAATAGGGTGAACGCCAAATAACTGTTTAAAAAGACATTAAGATTTGTGAATGCAAGAAGTAATGGAAGACCAGGGGAAGTGAATTGTCTTGTCATTGAATACGATTTGTGAAGGGTCTACGCCCGGAAGAGGGGGGCCCAGGGGTGAAGCCATCACCCAAAGTATATGTGAAACAGAATGTTGTGTTTGTTTGTTGGACAGATCTTCCCTTGAAGGCAAAAGATGTTTTAGCAAAAAGAGACTTAACCATCGAAGAACCTGATACCTGGAACAGAACTGTCAGCTTGTGCTGGAAAAGCTTGAGTGTGTGCTGTGCTCAAGAGATCCCTCTTGTCCCATGCTCGAAATGTGGGGAAGGGAGACCCCTGGCAATCACATCCTGACTTATTACTTGTGAACACGTCTTCCTTTATTGAAACCCTATCCCACACTCTTGCTGTAATATGTTGTAAGGAATTGGTAATAATTATTATTATTGTTTTAGTAACAGCCTTTTTTTGACAAGACACCACAGTGACTGCCTTATTTTTCATTTGATGGTCGAAGCTTACTCCCATCTTAGATTTAGGGTTAGATTAGGTGTTTTTTCCACCCTGCATTTACAGTATAATAGGCACCCTTGAACTGTGATAACTTGTGTTTGTCTTTACTGTTGCTCCAAGATTCCTTACAGCAGTCCCCATGTGTTTACTTAAATTATTCTTTAAAAAAGTGCAAATACATTAGTTGATTCCTGCCAAATAAGCAGCATGTGCATAGAGCATTAACATGTCATGTTCAGAGTATATGCAGTAAAGAGAAAACAGAAGTAAAAAAAAGTTATTTATGAATTGAGTGCATTTTGCTTAAGCTCATATTTTCAGACTAATATGTATTATGTGTGACTATACCAAATGCACTTGTAAATCCAAAAAGGCTTAAAGTTATCTTTGTCTTGGAAACGATTGACTGGAAATTACAGGTCTAGTAGTAGTTTAAAACTGCACTTAGGTGTGAATTATATCTTTTATCACTTACACGTGCAGATTGTGATTTTGTGAATTGATACCCAAGAGTAAAACTGTACCTTATTAACCTCAGAAGGATGTTCTGAACCTACCAATAACTCACATCTGAATTACTCCAGCTGAATGAAACTAATCAATTAGGCTCTGAATCCTTACATACAGCAATGATGTGTTATTTATTTATTTATATTCCTGAGAAACACTGCTCACAAAAAAACGTACACTAGATAAGAAATCAGATTTGACGATAAGCAGTGAGCTCCTTCAAGGAGGTGAGTTTGAGGGACATTCCGATCAGGTTCTGGAGGAGAATAAATGGAACAGTCACCGGGGACAATACATAAGTGGGCATTCAAGGATTAAGTACAACCAAAATTGGACATTTTTAAGTGTAGGTAGGCGGTACAGCCAGCTGTGCTTGGATGTGACCATGATGGGTGCAGTGCTAGAGGCGAGGCAGAGGAAGTGAGGGACAGAGGCAGATTAGAGACAAGGAAAAATGTTAGCTAGCAGTCAGAGGAGAGGTAGGTTAATAGGGTAACTCAGAGGCGAGGAGGTTAGCTTTATCTTTGGTTTCGAAGAAATCAGTGTGGGCTGTTTGTCAGATGTCCGGGGAAGAGAATTTCATGCAAGTGGAGCTAGAAGAGAGAAACAGCAGAAACAAGAGGAACCACAAGGGTAGTCGAGGAGGCAGAGCAGAGATTGCAAGAAGGCTTGTAGAGTTAGAATGAGGAGGATCGATACAGCGGTGCATTTCCATGGAAAGATTTGTAAACCAGGAGAAGAAATTTAAATCTGGCCCTGTTTTACATCGTCACCATCCAGCCTGCTGATGGTATGAGGAAGTAGATGTGAAGTGAGGGAGTTCAAAGAGAGTCCTAGTGGCAAAGTTAATGATCTTGTCGAAAGGAAAGAAAGCACAGTTGGGAAGACCAAAGAGGATGCTGGCATAATAGTCCAGTTTAGAGAAGACAAGAATGGCTACGAGATGCTTGGCAGTGTTGAAAGTAATGAGGTGACCGATTTTCCTAATATTTAGTCGGTTGAGGCAAGCTGCTGTTCCAGTTTTGGAGATGAAAATAGAGAAGGTGTGAGAAGGGTCAAAGATGACGCTGAGGTTTCTAGCTGAAGAAGAGTAGGGAAGAGTGTCAGGTGGAAACTGGGTAGGCAGAGGAAGAGATGAGAGAGAGCTTTTGGCAGGGAAGAAGAGCACCTCTGTTTTGATATAGTTTAACATTTGAGAGTGATAGGTCATTGAATATTTAATGGCAGAGAGACAGTTGCAACTTTAGAAAGCGGGATCAGCAAAGAGCTCAGGAAAAGAGAAGAAGATGTGGGTGTCGTCTGAAAAGGGTTGGTATAACAACCCAAAGGAGGAGATTAGCACCTCAAGAGCAGAGGTGTAGATTGTACAGAAGAGAGGACCGAAGGCATAGCCTTGTGGAACACCAACAGTTAGAGGAGTGAGTTGAGAGGTGTTGTTCCAGGAGACAGATAATTTGGGAGGTGAAAGGTAGGATCAATCAGGCAATTGCTCGATCACAAATCCCAAAAAGAAAGACAGTATTAACGAGAACATAGTGATCGATAGTGTGCATGAAGGGCCAATTCCAGTGCATTTCCTGGGCTCCCAAACATGGGGGAGGCTGCAACACACCTTTAGGGAACCTGCAGCATGGTGAGGTCCTAAGTATAGGGTAGCTAGCAGAGAGGCTGTCTTATGGTCCAGCAGCAGTGTTCTCCCCCAATGGTCATTGGTGGTGGGTAGAGTACAGAGATTGCTTCTTCCTTTGGAACACCTGCTCCACCTCACAAGTGGAGAAATTTAGATAGGACTACTCTCCCAGCAGGGTCCAATGAAATTGTTGTGATGGTTCAAGATGAGTCTAGATGATTCAAAGAAGTGGCAGGTGACCCCTTCTTTTATAGACAAATGTCCACCAGGGATTGTACCAAAGTGAGCCTGATGTAGGGGTCCAATCCCTGCTCTTGAAATGTGTGGACTTTGGCCTTATGATGTCACACCCAAAGTACTATGCCCCAGAGGAAGTGGAAGGGACAGGAAAGTGAAAGAGAGGCAGCAAGAATCAAGATCGCAGAACCCTCCCAAAACTGTACAGATCTCTCTCTCTGACTACTAACCCACCCCCTTACCTTCTTAATAGGATCAAAGACATTTAGAAACACAGCACCCCGGTATGAGTCCTGGCTCTCTGTGAATGGGTGTGCCTCTTAGTTTCTGCCCTTTAAAAGTAACAAAGAGAAAAGGCTACCTTCCTGTGGTAGAGCAAGGTCCATCATGTCTGGGGGAATGCGCATACCGCTTCCACAGCTGAACTTGTCCCACAGGGCTGTCACATGTGCAATATCAATTTAATGTAGCAGGGATCAATCTGAGAGATTCTGGCCACCATACACTAACTCGGTATGGCTTATATTTACAGTTTTATGTGGCACCAGGACATCATTTTCAGGTTTATATCATTGATGCACCGGAGTGCATATATATATATTTTTAATGGAGCCTCTGCTATGCAAAGACTTCGGTGTGACTGCAGCTTTCAAGAGTGAACCTGTGTCCTCTGAACCTTCTCTGTGCCACTGGTAGAGTAGGCACAAGTAAACACTAGGATTGTGGCAAGAAACTTATTAAAGGGGAATCTGATTAGCAGATTTCCCTTTCAGAGATGAAATTACCCACATAGTTTAATTATTTAATACAAATCAAAAAGGCAGGCCATTCACACCCTTGCCAGATGGCAATTCATAACACTCTGCCCCACTACAGAGCATGGACCTTAAACTTGTCTGAGGATTTATCATGTGCCAAACAACACATGGGTGCCTGGTGCTTGTTATGCTTTAATATTGTATACATGGCCCTGGCTCAAATGCATTGAAGGCGGCCGGCCAATGCATCATTTGTACTTATGTATGGCCCATAATAAATGCAGTTTGTGAATACGAGAATTGTACATTTCTCACCATTATACAATTCTAAACATGTTAATCCTCCATGCTTTTTTGAATTGTGTGTTTCTCTGTAGGTTGGACCCATAAAATGTATGACCTGCGTCATATACATCCGCAATAACACGAATAAAGGTCATAGATTCCTCTGATTACAAGTTTAGCTCGGATGGCAAGTAAATGGCTATACCATCACCTTTCAAATACCACTATGATCTGCCACTTCTTATTGCTTACATCATATTTTCATTTGCTATTTGTATGATATCACCCACTAAATGGTCTCCAATTTGATTTCATTTTACTTAGTTAATCCGCAGTCTGGTGCTCTGTTTCGTGTCTGTAGTGTTAAGTAATGCTTCATCAGGAACCAGTGATTGTTTTGAATGTACTTATCTGATAGAGCACCCCGTTCGTTTTTTTTTTCTTAAGAATCCATTCTGGTTTTTTCGTACATCTTTTCCATATACTTATGGGATTTGTCATCCCGCA
This sequence comes from Ambystoma mexicanum, assembly GCF_040938575.1. Taxonomy (NCBI): domain Eukaryota; kingdom Metazoa; phylum Chordata; class Amphibia; order Caudata; family Ambystomatidae; genus Ambystoma; species Ambystoma mexicanum. The sequence goes on along the minus strand of NC_090929.1, from coordinate 880,533,291 downwards.
CCATCCCAGAATATGACAGTGAAGTGGCAATCCATCATCTCTAAAGGGTTTGTTGTTTTCGTTTTTCCTGACATGTTATGAATGGTTCCCTCTGGATTATGTGACAACTAACTGCTCCTTCTAGGTCTCTAGATCTAGGTCTGCCTACTCAAGTGTTTCCATAAAATACTAACAATATCTTTCCTTTATTCCTCTGAAAACAAAGTGGCTAACTAAAACTGCTGTGTGCAGCTAGTAGACAAACCATGCCAGACATATATAATGTATGAATAGCTAATATTCAACATTTGCCTCCATTGAACCTGTGCCGTGCTCCTCAGTTTTTCTTGAATAGACTTTCAGTGCGAGAAGTGTACTAAAATAGCTCTTTCCAGTCTTGATACCTGAAATATCTCGCATGTGCAACCTCAATGGGAGATTTGTGTTTAGGTACAGATGTGTGGATGAGTGATCTTGAATTGTTAACTTTCATATTTATAGTTTGCTTATTCCAATAATTGCAATCTGTGTTCCCACAAATATTGTTGAATATTCTTGGTAATTTCATTCATTGGGCCTCATTACGACCCTGAAGGTAACAATGGCGCTATTAGAGCCATGGTTGCCTCCAAAACCTTACCGATTCTGCCATGGTGAATTCAGCGATTACCGCCCCATTCCAAGGTTGGCGGGGGCGGTAATTCCCCATTTACCATGGCATTTCCCCATTCCCATTTTAGCCCCCATTGGGCTCAATGGGAATGGGGAAGGCGGTAATAACGGTACCGCAAATTGCGGTACCGTTATTACCTCTAAAGTCCCTTTGCGGGTCACGTCCTTAATGGCTGGTTTTACCAGCCGTTAAGGGAGGACCGGCAAAGGGACCGCGGAATAGGGCGTTAAGGGATTACCGGCACCAGTGCCCTTACCGGTACCGGTAATCCCTTACCGCCCGGGTCGTAATGAGGCCCATTGTGTGCTTTTCAATGGAGAGTTCTATCTTGCTTGTAGCAACTGTCCTTTTCATTTTTTACACACTTGCTTAGAGTAATTACTGTAACTTTTTCAATTCGAGTGGATCCACTTTTATGTTCAAAAGTGTGGGGTAATTTTCACAAATAATGATCCATAGAGCACTGCATGAATATATTGTCCAAGTTATTTCAGATTCTTTGAGCCCCACCAAAGGTATCCTTGTCCCAGGGTGGATGGCAGCAGTGCACTATTGGGATGTGTATGTTATGTTCCAATGATATCATGCCTTTTATTTGACTTTGATATCATTATTTTTGTCATTGTCCTTACTTGCTCATCCAAAATTACCATCAAGCCAGCAACATTGCTCAGTTCTACCATCAATTGTGTTTATTCCTTTAGTTTCTATGGTTGTTCTGAAGACCCAATGTCACAATACAAAGGAATGGCTGTTAATGTACTCACTTTTCCCCAGCAGATCACTTTCTCCGAATCCCTGGTTCTCTCTAGGCTGGACTACTGCAATAGACTCTTCCTCAACGTCTCTGCTTCTACTCTGCACCCTCTGCAACACATCCAGAACAGAAACACATGACGTATCCTTGGCCACAAGACAAGGGACTGCATCTCTCTGGCACTTAAATCCATTCACTGGATGCCTGTGACTGCAAGGATCAAGTTCAAGACCCTCTGCATTATCCACAAGGCTTTCTTGGGCCTGGGACCTACCTACCTGCAACGCTGCCTCCCTAAATACTGTCCCTCATGAGCCCTCTGCTCATCTACCTACAATCTTCTGAGAGTGAGCCGGTTCTCCAAGCAGAGATTTGGAGGGTGATCCTTATCCTCAGCAGGTACCTCCCTCTAGAACAGCCTCTGTGCCGCTGTTGTCTTGAGATTCTTAAGTTCTGGAAACTCCTTTTCTCCTCTTCCTTCTCTCCCCCTCTACCCTGCTAACCTAGCTCTCTGCTCTTTCCCACTCTCCCTCCTCTTTACTACAGCATGCTGTCTGGCTGCCTGGTGTACCTCAGATTCCCACATTTCCCGGTCACCCCTGCCAGTCCTCTCTCGCACTTGTCTCAGGGCCCTACACCCCACCCACCCTTACTGCACTTGATAAATTACCCTAGAGAGTGGCTCTCTCTGCACTTACCTCAGTCTCCACCGACTGGGCGCACTTGGACTTCCCCCTCCTTATGACCGTCTGTGCACTTGCACAATCCAAATACACTGAACCTGAAGATGGTCTGTCTGTGCCCCTTTGTTTTCACCCCAAAATGCACTTGGTAAAACTGCAGAATCGCTGTTCAAGCCTATTTGCTGTGTCTCAAATGTTGAATGTATTATATGCACTTACTCTGCATGTGCAGACTATTATCATCTCAGAATTTCAACGGTTCTCAGCGACCGTTGTTTTTCCCCATGTTCCCACCCTCCTTGAGCTCTTTAAAACACTTGCCTGTGTATAGGCTTTTTATAAATAAACAATACCATACCATACCATTTACTTTTTCTAAGGTTTTGTGTTTCATTTCGAATGATTCAGAAATTAATTAATTGCATTTCACTTAAATTCTCAATTCCCTTTTCAGGAGAACTTAAATAATCCACCTCAGCGATATGAAGGACTGAGCATAATTTTTAATTTGAAGTTTTTACTGTAGACTACAAATATCTCTGTAGCTCTTAACTGGTAAAGGTTGATGTTTGTATTCACTAGTTTACAAGGTCCTGAAAGCAATGTACTCCATAATAGTCTTCTATAGTCATCTTTATGAATTCTCAGGCATATTTAGTTATACAGATCTCACCAGTAGTTGGCCAGGTGATAAATTCCTTCCAGCTTTCGGTTTTGTTTCTACCTTAGAAATCTCACCAATATTGCAAAGACATGGTATTTATCGCACAGTAATTTAATCCATACATTGATCAGATTACTAATTATATTCCTTGACTATTTCATTTGGCATGAAATAGTCTTACAACAGCGTTATTCACATTATATGTGAGGGATATGTGACATAATATTACTATGAAACATCATTTCTTTCCACTGAACTCCTCTACACTATGTTTTGTTTGTGTGTGTTTCATATCCAGTATCTATTTGGTGTTTAATTTTTTTCTTAGGAGTGGTTCCTTCATATCGATATGTATGGTATGACTATAGCATATTTATTTTTTCATTGTTATGTTTTTTTTAATTCACATTATTTTAAATACATATGTTTTAATACAATCAACCCCTTTTCATTCGTTCTGTTTGATGGAGTTTTACCAAGAAATACACATGCACTCATATGTGATTTTTCTTATCTTTTAATCGATTGAGTGCACAGACATTTTCTTTGCCACACATTCTTATTCTGTGTTTTCCTTGCCCATATTGAGAAGAGTGATGACACATTAGACCAATAGATTGAATTCCCCTGATTAGTGCTAAAATTCATTATATCATGGCATTGGTTCATGCTGATGAAGGATAGCACAGAGGCAACACGTTTGTTTTGGAGGCAAGACAATGCAGTGCAACGCAATTTTCGTGCCTAGAAAACACTCACTGGTATTATGTGTGTTAAAAAAGAACAATTATAATTCATTATTTTGTTTTTTTAGAAGTTAAATGTAATATGCATTTCACAAATATTGGGATATTCCATGTCACAGAACGGTAGAAACCCTGATGGTTAAAATAAGACTGGACATATTGCCATTGCAGAACTTTAAATGATGGTGGAATAATGGGCAGTCGGGCAGGTGCAAAAACTGTAATATTTGGAAAGAATATATTCAACATTCTTTTATGCAATTGTCAGTTTTATAAGAGTCCAAGAAGACAATTGTTACGACCATTGTTTTTACATTTTAATCTACAGACTGTTAAAGAAGCTATTCAGTTGGTTAAATTCACCACAGATTAAATGAGTTTAAAAGCAATATTGAATTTTCTTGGGAAGGCTTGGTCGATATGAATAACATGTTCAAATGTTTATCAATGAGGTTTTATTTGTATTTTAGACAGTGTAGTTTCATAATTGATTGTATTACTTATTTAATGGATTTCTACTAACTTCATAACAGAAATATTTGATTATTTGATGTAAGGTACGTTGTTGGTGAATGTAAGAAATGTTTTGGATTTGTTTTTTATATTGTTGCTTCTAAACGTTCATGGCTTTGCTGAAAAAAAAAGATTTATATAGAACTATTTTGTAGTATTTTATTTTATTCTTTAAATGTGACCTTGACTTTTCTCTCTGTCTCCCAAGTTGTGTAAGAACCACCCAGTATTTGTATCACTACTTCTCTCTTTGGTCTTATATAATACATTATATTTTCTCTGTGTCTTCTTTATGAGTTACATGTTTATACTTTCCCTTCCCTGAAGTATGAAAAAATAAAAAATGTCTGTCCCTTTGTGCACATGGACAGACATTGGGAAAATTGTAAAATAAAATAGTTAGTGAGAGATTCAAATACATTACATTTAAAGAGCAGGGTATTTGCAATTTAACTTTGATTGTGCTGTAAACTGCCTGGAGCATGTCATTTTTATTTATTATTTTTTAAGCGCACTGTCTTTTTTGACAAATGAATGAAAAAACACAGCTTGTTCTTCTTTATATAGACTGTAAGATTGCCAAACAATGGTAAACAATACAAAACACGTTTTGGTGTTTGATAAACACTTTTATTACACAATTTTAAAGGAAAACAGGTTTGCATAATTCCTAAAGGAACTGGGAAGAGAACTAGAAATAATAAGCAGCTACCTATTGAAACTCGTGTCAATTTGGGACAACAGTATAGGGTGATTTGATATTACAATATGTACCCTCCCTAAGGTAGTGTGAAAACATAAAGCATCTTATTCCTTTTCTGAAAGTTCTTGCCCCTCCTGGGAAATCCTATCTGAGAAAGAAAGCTCAACATTGATGAAATCCAAAAGCTAATTTTATTAAGCTATTAGCCTCCTGGTAACCCTTAGAATTTAAAGAATTGGCAATAAAAGTTCGCACACATTGTCTTCATAAGAACACCCTTAGTATCATAAAACAACCAAATCAGTTCTCTGTGTAATGACCACCACAATGTTACTCACAGTGCAGCTTCTGCAAGGGACTTGCTGCTTTCAGAAGATGTCATGTACCTTGTAGCTTCACAGGTCTCACAGTTGTCCTCCTCAAACTCTTCCCCAGCCCTCACACAATACCTCTGCTTTCTTGTCCCTCTTTAGTCATTACTCCACCTTCTGGTATTTTTCTAGACGTTTCCTTGTATCTGTGCTCAATACGGTATTCCCGCACCTGAATGTGGGTTGTTGTCAGGCAGAAAATATTATTACCCTCCTGTCATGGGGCTGCCCTTGCTCTCCCATTGGGAGCATGGGTGATACGTTTCAGATTCTGATTACCCAGTTCCCCAAGATCTTCTCCAGTAATATAGAATTAATATGGCTAGCCTTCCTCAGTAGGACTTCCAGCTAAGGCAACCTTCAGTTGTTCATTGTAAGCCCTCCAGGCTTGGTATTCCTCCCTTCTGTCCTTTGCATTCCTCACCTGCTTATATGCTACTGCCTTATGCAGCTAGTGGTTCTCTCCAATGTCTCTCGTTCAGCAGTGTTGTCTTTTATGGAGGGAGTGTTGTACGAAACACAGCTTTTTCCACTGGGTCTACGCTAAACAATTATCATTTCCAGCACCTTTTATATCTTTGAGGCTGTGAAGCATGTTCGAGAGCTAACTCTGATTGGCAATGCCTATTAGTCTCTTGTAATCCTACCTGTAATTGATTATTCCTCTCAGGGGATGTCATTGTCTTCAATATACTATTATTAGTAAAGTTCATGGATTGAGAGCATGATGTCTCCTATTACATTTGATTATAAACAGAAAGCTTCATAAACATTGATGTATTATCAGCACCATCTTGGACTTATTTTCATTGTATCGATCAGCTTTGTGATGTTCCACACTGTTCTCCAACCCATACAGTGAAATCTGCTGTGGAAAGTTAGCACATCTGGTGGGCGAGGGGGGAAGTGAACCCGATGTGGTTCACAAATTTAGTGAACCTGTGAAAAGATTTCCGTTTAGAGAAAAATTGCTTTTTTTTTTTTAAATTAGAGAACCTGTTAAGAAATGAACATAACACCTCTTGATAGAATCCTGTTAATCCAGATGAGTTTGTGGATAGCAAGAATTCAGCTAACAAAGCATATACCATATCTGAAAGATGTACCTGCAGTGAGACATTCAATGTAATGTTGAAGCCTTATAAACTAGACTTTGCAATGGTTGCAATTTCTCTGTTTTCCAATATTAATGTCATCATCATCATCATCATCATCATCATCATCGTATAACTTTATTCGGCCGTCAGGCCAACAAAGTACATCCTATCACAAAATACATGTGAAACTCAGCATCACAATAACACACATTCAGACTGAGCAGATAACCAATGGCAAATAATGGGGCAGGCTGACTCCATTCAGAGTACCACAAGTTCAATACTCCCGTCGCCTATTGACCCAGGGGTATGCGGTTTGCGCCTGTTAAGGGGATGTTACGTAGAGTAGTTCCAGGTAGATCATCAGGGCCTTGGCATGGAAATGGGCTGATTACAATCCCGCTCTTGGCTACCCCACCGGCCCACCCACTTCTTTCCAGGAACACTTTGGTCACTCTACAGTCCCGGAATACCAGTTTAATGGTGTCATGGGGATTCCTGCTTTATTTAGGAATCTACTACATTTCACCATAGCTTCCCTGGTAACAAACGTGCATCCCTTGACAGTCCTCAGCCAATGTAAGCATTCAATTTCTAGGGCATCCCTTGGTTCAGATTTATTCTCTTGCAATTTTGGTACCCCTCCCTATAGGTCATGAGTTGTAATAGCCAGGGTCCTCCATGCTGAAACGTTGGATGGAACTAGGGACCTAAACCATCCTTGGGGGAAATATTGCTTTGTCTTTGGGCACCCTACTGGGTTAACAGGTCTTATATTTGGTTTGGCTGGGGCATTGACTGGCTGTAGTTTGCCAAGTGCCAGATTGTTGTAGACCACATTGACACCTGTGGTTGCTTGGTCCATTGAACCTAGTTCCATTGAATATTCCAAGGGGAATTATTGGGAGTCGTATTACTGTCTTCTAATGCCTGCCAGCTCAACAAGCATTTGATTGCACTTGCACCCCCTAGTTGTGCAAACATCCTCAGAGGGTGGATCAGCGTTCATGGCACTGTGGCTGACACAGGAGGTTGTGTTGTTTCTGGGGTTAGCGGCTCTGAGTGGTGTTAGACGAAGTAAAGAGCTACCCTCCGGGCTCATGCATGCCAGAAACTCACTCCAGGTACTACTAGAGGAGCCAGAAGAGCCAAGTGGGGATTTAGCTACATGAACACCATTAGACACCATGTTCAGTGAAGCCAAGGGAGGTGGTGCTGATGTAGGTGGGATCGGGTCATTATGCGGGCCTTTGCCCAGTGCAGTAGACAGGCAGGGGGTCCCAAGGGCAATGCCAGATGGAAGGGCGCAGATTGCTGTATCGGCCAAGTGGGCTGATAAAACAACCTATTTCTCAATAGTTGGTGGTCGTTTTGCCAGTCCAGGGAGTACAGGGTCGAGAGGCGAGTGCTGGATAGACATGAGGGGGGCCAGAATTAGATCAAGATTTGGGCCGAGGCAATCAGAACATCAGGAGGCAGCAACCAGGCATGGGGGGGGCACCCGAGACAACCAGGCCATATCTTTTGCTTTTGCCTTTGTCATTGGTGGGGTATGTGACAGTGGATGTCATTCCGGTGGCAGACGTACTTTCATTGAAAATGGAGACTTCCTTAGACACAGCCATGCAACGTGCAGCTGACCTTTAGCACCACTGAACACCAGCAGGGCCAAACACTGCGCCCTTGCCCCCTTGCGGGTTTCACTGCTGCAGGTCTTCAGGGACTGTTAAATGTCCAGTGGGGCGTGGCCACAAATCAGAGAGTGCTCAGCTGGGTCCAGAGCAGCGCCAAACACTGCAGCCTTGCCTCGCCGACGTTCACCAAACCTAGCGCAGAAGTAAATGGAGTTAAATTGAAACAATCCCAAGGAATATGTGGTTGGTACTTAAAGATATTTTAATAGAAATGTAACCATTGTTATGAACAGAAAATTCCCTAAAGAACATTACTTCCCTAAATGCTGATTAGTCTCTGTCCATCTGCTATCTATAGCAACTGTTCAAATTTATACTTAATGTTGGGCTAACCCAGAAGAAAGGAAACATAGGAAAATGTGGAATGTCAAGAAACCTAGCTATACTAGTCAATGTTAATGTATTAACCTTATGGAACTCCAGCTAAAGTTGTCTAGAAGTTTTTGAATCCTCAAAAGAGTTATCCATGGGTACCTCCTTATACTGTGTGCAAACCTATATGTGCTTTGATGCATCAGACCTTTTTAATGGACATGTGAATTCAATCTTTAAATGGTGCAATTTTAATATTTGCTATTTGTAAGATCAATCAATAAAATGAAAATACAGCTTCCAGCTACTCCTTTGTAGAGGCAAATATTATGCCTTAAAGACATTTAGGGGGTAATTCATAGAATTCAGCGCACAAGTGGCGCACGAGGCTGGCGCACAGGGTGCGCTTGCGGCAGTCTGCACCAGCCACGTGCACCAAAATCCATTTTCGCGCACAGCGTATTCATGGATTTTAACATCCATAACCAGCCGTGGTGCAGAGGGGTGCAGCAATCTTGCAGCAGCGCCAGTTATGCCCCCAAACCCTCCCCATGTGCCGTGAACAGCGCACAAATCCCGTACAGGGCGCACAGGCCAGTGGACCAGCATACAGCGCCCCAACCACGAAAACATCTGTAAAACTCCCCACGCACCCCTCCGAATACATGTACCCCGCTGCGTGGGGAGAATCACACACGATAGGCCCTGTGCGAGCGGGGTACGTGTATTTCGGGGGTGCGCTGGAAGTATTACATGCGATTGGTCTTGTGCGAGCAGGGTACGTGTATTTCGGGACTGCATGGGAAGTTTGCAAGAACAAAAGATTAGGTGAAAACCTAATCATACAGCCGCTCTCTGAAATCCCAAACTGGGTTCTGTGTTAGTTGTAATTTTACTATGTATAGTTCCTTTGATCCAATCTTGGAAAAATACGAAAGTCAAATATATAGTGGTTTTTCAATGTTGATTTTATCCATCAAAGTAGAAAATTATTTTATAGAAAGAAGTGACAAGTAGCCACTAATAATGTTCTTTGTGAGGAAGAGATTGCCATAAATCACTCTATCCGTAGACTTATACTGTTCCAATGCATTTCGGAATACAACAAATTCCTTCATCAGGGCAAGTCTAAAACATAACATTTAAATGCAATTGTGCCAACCATCCCATGGTTAATATCCATATAAAATAAATCCCATATTTAGAACAACGTAAGTATATAAATATCAACATGAACAGTCATCATCCAAATAGTTGAAAAAATATGAAGGTAAACACATACCCGACAATGTAATGAGCCGGATCAGAAGGCAGGTCAAAAAATAAAAAGAAAAAAATCAGTACAAAGGTAAGCAAAGATGTCCTATAACAAAATGGAGGGAATTGGGTCCATTTCCTGATGTAGGTGAGTAATGGCGAAATCTATGTTTCAGAGGCCAGCCTGCTCCACCGTGTGCGGCGAGCAGGTACTGTGAATGGTAAAGTAAATGTATATGAAGGACCTATCCAAAATGTAGCTAATCTCTAATAGGAAAAAACAAGCGTGGATTGTAGCTTACCATATGTAGAGAACGGAGCGGAGAAGTTCTCTCTGCGTCTGCTGAAAACAGACTGTCTACGTTGCATTGGCGCGTTGCCGAGCAACCTGGTTTTATAAGACACGTGATTAAAGGCAGAATGTCCTCCTTGCATCGGTGCGTTGCCGAGCAACTAAGTTGTGTAAGACACGTGATCACGGCTTCATGAAGAAGAGCACGAGCCGCGACCCGTGTCTGTGAACAGGTCAATGAGCTTGAATATGATAGAAATACCTAATTTGTGGACCTCCTGGGTTAGTAATGATAAACGTCATCACCTAAGAATCAAAAAGGAATTGGTAGTCTGTCATCCATGGACATAGAAAAAATACTAAAAGTGACTGACCCAATTGGATAGCAGTAATGGCTGTTTCATGAACACCTCAGATGAGGCTATGCTATTATGAACGTACCTAAGTTGGATGGATAGAGCCTAGGGAGCAACCCTAAGGCTGTACCTTATATTAATAGTATGTGCCTTAATGCCGCTAGTGGTGTCGTCCAGACAGATGGCACCTCGGGTCCTGGGGGAACTCCAGGATGCGCAGCATGCAGGACATTTTAAACATGGGAAACATCTCTTATACATATACATTCGAGTGACCCTCAACATTCAGGTCATATGTGTACTGGTGTCAATCTAAACCAAACGATGCCAAATACAATAAAAGAAAACAATTAGAGAAAACAATTAGAGAAAACAGTGAAAGTTGATCTCCTCATTTAATCCATTGGGTGCCAGACTGCCAAGTTTGTCAATCCAATATGTCTCTCTGCGATTCAAACGTTGGTATAAATCCTCATGAGGGCTATTCTTGGTTAGAACTTCCAAAATCACAAATTTTATTTGTGACACGTTATGTCCATTGGCCATCCAATGCCGTGCCACGGCTGAATTCATGTTTGCATTGCGAATACAGGATCAGTGTTCACCCCACCTTAACTTGGCTGTTCGGGTTGACTGTCCCACATAAAATTTCCCACAAGGGCATTTAATGTCATAGATGATATTACTGCTGTCACATGTGGCAAAAGTCTTTAGCATAATCTTCTGCCCCGTCCTTGGATGGTTAATGGAATTCCCTTTAATAACAAAGTTACAGTTGACACACTGTAAACAAGGAAAAGTCCCAGTTCGCTGTGTTATAGGTTCCCTAGCTGTAGGTTTCATCTGCACCAGTTCATCTCTTAGGTTCCCACTGCGTTGGTATGCAAAGATTGGTTTTTCACTAAAAATATCTTGAACTCGGATGTCATTCTTGAAAATCTCCCAATGTTTCATAATAGTTTTCTTGATTTTGTTACTTTGCGTAGAGAACTTAGATACAAATACTGGTGACTTCAATTCTCTCTTATTTTTGGGATTCTGTTCAGATAATAGAGTCTCTCGTGATAAGGCATCAACTCTGCCAGATGCCAGATCGAGTTCATCCTGCTTGTATCCCCGGGCCAGAAATTTTTCTTTCATTTCCATCTGTTGCATTCTGTAGTCTTCAGGATCACTCACTATTTTCTTGACCCTAAGTAATTGACTGTATGGTAGATTCTTCAGTAGGCTCGGCTGATGGAAGCTGAGGCGGTGTAGGAGATTATTCCGATCTGTCACTTTCCGAAACAATGAAGTGCTGTAGCTAGTAAGTTGCTTTCTGACTTGCACATCAAGGAATGTTATAATTTCATGTGAGAGCTCCCTAGTGAACTGTACCCTCTGGTCGATGCTGTTAAGATACACAAAAAATGTTTCAAAAGACTCTCTGGTTCCTTTCCAAATTCCAAAGATATCGTCTATGTATCTCGTCCAAATCCGGATGTCCTTTTTCCATTCTTGTTTATTCAATACATGGTCTGTTTCAAATTTATGCATGAAACTGTTGGCATATGAGGGTGCCATGGTGGCTCCCATTGAAGTCCCTGCAGTTTGTAAAAAAAATTGGTTGCCATATTGAAAATAAGAGTTCTCAGCAATAAATTGTAACAATGCCAGTATGAATTCCTTCTGGGCACGTATCTCAGGTGCTTTCAGTAACAGCCATTCTGCAGCCTCTATCCCCAGGTCGTGGGGTATAGAGGTGTATAAACTCTTCACGTCTATAGTAAACATCAAATCTTCAGGCAAAGGTGTCAATGAGCTAAGCTTTTGCAGGAAGTGGGTTAAGAGATGTTTCCCATGTTTAAAATGTCCTGCATGCTGCGCTTCCTGGAGTTCCCCCAGGACCCGAGGTGCCGTCTGTCTGGACGACACCACTAGCGGCATTAAGGCACATACTATTAATATAAGGTACAGCCCTAGGGTTGCTCCCTAGGCTCTATCCATCCAACTTAGGTACGTTCATAATAGCATAGCCTCATCTGAGGTGTTCATGAAACAGCCATTACTGCTATCCAATTGGGTCAGTCACTTTTAGTATTTTTTCTATGTCCATGGATGACAGACTACCAATTCCTTTTTGATTCTTAGGTGATGACTTTTATCATTACTAACCCAGGAGGTCCACAAATTAGGTATTTTTATCATATTCAAGCTCATTGACCTGTTCACAGACACGGGTCGCGGCTCGTGCTCTTCTTCATGAAGCCGTGATCACGTGTCTTACACAACTTAGTTGCTCAGCAACGCACCGATGCAAGGAGGACATTCTGCCTTTAATCACGTGTCTTATAAAACCAGGTTGCTCGGCAACGCGCCGATGCAACGTAGACAGTCTGCTTTCAGCAGACGCAGAGAGAACTTCTCCGCTCCGTTCTCTACATATGGTAAGCTACAATCCACGCTTGTTTTTTCCTATTAGAGATTAGCTACATTTTGGATAGGTCCTTCATATACATTTACTTTACCATTCACAGTACCTGCTCGCCGCACACGGTGGAGCAGGCTGGCCTCTGAAACATAGATTTCGCCATTACTCACCTACATCAGGAAATGGACCCAATTCCCTCCATTTTGTTATAGGACATCTTTGCTTACCTTTGTACTGATTTTTTTCTTATTATTTTTTGACCTGCCTTCTGATCCGGCTCATTACATTGTCGGGTATGTGTTTACCTTCATATTTTTTCAACTATTTGGATGATGACTGTTCATGTTGATATTTATATACTTACGTTGTTCTAAATATGGGATTTATTTTATATGGATATTAACCATGGGATGGTTGGCACAATTGCATTTAAATGTTATGTTTTAGACTTGCCCTGATGAAGGAATTTGTTGTATTCCGAAATGCATTGGAACAATATAAGTCTACGGATGGAGTGATTTATGGCAATCTCTTCCTCACAAAGAACATTATTAGTGGCTACTTGTCACTTCTTTCTATAAAATAATTTTATACTTTGATGGATAAAATCAACATTGAAAAACCACTATATATTTGACTTTCGTATTTTTCCAAGATTGGATCAAAGGAACTATACATAGTAAAATTACAACTAACACAGAACCCAGTTTGGGATTTCAGAGAGCGGCTGTATGATTGGGTTTTCACCTAATCTTTTGTTCTTGCTGTTTTTCTGGGTTTGGGTGTCTCCAGGCCTTTTTCAGCCAGCTCCTTGTATATAGGACCTAACTTCCTAATAAAGACTCATTACACCAGAGACCTTTGAGAACGCCAGAAAGATTCAATACCCCTGTGGTGCCCACTCAAATTTGCTTCCTGCTTTTTTTCGTTCCCTCCATTGGTGAGACACACAGCAGTGGTGGCAACCAATCTCAAAAAAGATTACCCAACACACTGAACATGTCATTTGAGGACATTGAAGGTTTATCTAACAAATGTGCAGAAACTTTAGGTTTCTCAACTGAGGAAGCATCTGCCATTCTTGGACTCATTAGCGAAACGTCTATTGGTTCTCATGGTACTACACCAAAGGACCCAGCCAAACAAATTAAACAATTAGAGTATCTCATACGAAAGGAGATAAATAGGAAATTACACGCAATTACCCTCGGACGATACTTCAAAAACCAACGCATCCCAAGGGGGCTTTGCATACAGCTCCGACCGACTTTGTGCAAAGAGAGTAGAGAGTTTGTTCGAAGGTGGGAAGCTATACTTAATAAGTGTTCACTGGACCACATCTTGCTAACTATCCAAGAGTTATCAAAGAATTTAACAACCCTGAGTACAGAAATTGAGGAGATAGAGAAAGAATTAGTTGACACACTTGGAAGAGAAGAATATGACACCATACTACTAGAGATTAACACTAAGCTTGAGGACTACAAGTCTGAATTGGAGCAAAAGAAGGTCAAGAAATTCAGACGGGATACCTATGATTATATTAATGACAAGGTATACACCTGGATGGACAAATACGGCCAAGTAGCACCAAAGAAACCTTTTAAATACACATCCGACAATACCTCCAGTTCCGACTCAGAGGCCCAGAGAGAGTCTGATATTCCAGCAGAACAAACCATAGATAACCTTGCACAGACAACAAGCCCTTCGGCACGAGCTCCGTCTGCTGTATCTTTTTTAGGCGCCGCCGAAAAGAACCCGCAGGGGGAGGAGGCAGCGCAAGAAACAAACCTCTAACGAGATTGCAGCAGAAGAAAAGTTAGTCGTTAACATTTCGGGGAGGAGACTCAACAAGGCAGAGGAAGAGACTCTACAGAAAGGTCTCAGTTTCGTACCGATTTACGGTACCACCTTGTTTGACACGAAGATAGAACTATACAAGTTTGTTCGCAAACTTAAACTTAAAGTCTTCTTTAACGAATTGGAGACACAAGAGAGTCCGACCGAGATTCCAGACTTTCAAGAATTTAGAGTCAAAAGTGGGTTTGTTCCACCCATCACAGTACCATCCATAGAAATATTTCAGAAACTAGTTACTCGGGACCTTGAACGAATCAGCTACATAAATCCTCCGTACAGGAACTTAAAACCACACGAGATGAGATTGATTAGAGACCTGTTTAGTGACAAGAGTATTACCATTCGTCCTGCAGATAAGGGAGGAGCTTTGGTTATTCAGAATATATGTGACTATGATGCTGAATGTAAAACACAGCTTCAGGACCAGACCACATATGCTAGTTTGGACCATGATCCCACCGTTTCGATCAAACAGAATTTGAAGAGCCTCCTAGCGAAAGCATTTGAATTGGATTGGATCAACGAGCATACACAAAAATTTCTCTTGAAAGAACATCCTAGAATACCTAACTTCTACACGTTGCCGAAGATCCATAAAGATGCTATCAAACCACCAGGTAGACCAATTGTTGCAGGGATAGAGAGCATTAACCAACCTTTAGGGATCTATATAGACTTCTTCCTACAGCCATTGATACAAGAGACCAACACCTACACAAGGGATACCACCCACTTCCTGCAAAAGCTTAGCTCATTGACACCTTTGCCTGAAGATTTGATGTTTACTATAGACGTGAAGAGTTTATACACCTCTATACCCCACGACCTGGGGATAGAGGCTGTAGAATGGCTGTTACTGAAAGCACCTGAGATACGTGCCCAGAAGGAATTCATACTGGCATTGTTACAATTTATTGCTGAGAACTCTTATTTTCAATATGGCAACCAATTTTTTTTACAAACTGCAGGGACTTCAATGCTTCAATGGGAGCCACCATGGCACCCTCATATGCCAACAGTTTCATGCATAAATTTGAAACAGACCATGTATTGAATAAACAAGAATGGAATAAGGACATCCGGATTTGGACGAGATACATAGACGATATCTTTGGAATTTGGAAAGGAACCAGAGAGTCTTTTGAAACATTTTTTGTGTATCTTAACAGCATCGACCAGAGGGTACAGTTCACTAGGGAGCTCTCACATGAAATTATAACATTCCTTGATGTGCAAGTCAAAAAGCAACTTACTAGCTACAGCACTTCATTGTTTCGGAAAGTGACAGATCGGAATAATCTCCTACACTGCCTCAGCTTCCATCAGCCGAGCCTACTGAAGAATCTACCATACAGTCAATTACTTAGGGTCAAGAAAATAGTGAGTGATCCTGAAGACTACAGAATGCAACAGATGGAAATGAAAGAAAAATTTCTGGCCCGGGGATACAAGCAGGATGAACTCGATCTGGCATCTGGCAGAGTTGATGCCTTATCACGAGAGACTCTATTATCAGAACAGAATCCCAAAAATAAGAGAGAATTGAAGTCACCAGTATTTGTATCTAAGTTCTCTACGCAAAGTAACAAAATCAAGAAAACTATTATGAAACATTGGGAGATTTTCAAGAATGCAATCCGAGTTCAAGATATTTTTAGTGAAAAACCAATCTTTGCATATCAACACAGTAGGAACCTAAGAGATGAACTGGTGCAGACGAAACCTACAGCTAGGGAACCTATGACACAGCGAACTGGGACTTTTCCTTGTTTACAGTGTGTCAACTATAACTTTGTTATTAAAGGGAATTCCATTAACCATCCAAGAACGGGGCAGAAGATTATGCTAAAGACTTTTGCCACATGTGACAGCAGTAATATCATCTATGGCATTAAATGCCCTTGTGGGAAAGTTTATGTGGGACAGTCAACCCGAACAGCCAAGTTAAGGTGGGGTGAACACCGATCCTGTATTCTCAATGCAAACATGAATTCAGCCGTGGCACGGCATTGGATGGCCAATGGACAAAACGTGTCACAAATAAAATTTGTGATTTTGGAAGTTCTAACCAAGAATAGCCCTCATGAGGATTTATACCAACGTTTGAATCGCAGAGAGACATATTGGATTGACAAACTTGGCAGTCTGGCACCCAATGGATTAAATGAGGAGATCAACTTTCACTGTTTTCTCTAATTGTGTTCTCTAATTGTTTTCTTTTATTGTATTTGGCATCGTTTGGTTTAGATTGACACCAGTACACATATGACCTGAATGTTGAGGGTCACTCGAATGTATATGTATAAGAGATGTTTCCCATGTTTAAAATGTCCTGCGTGCTGCGCATCCTGGAGTTCCCCCAGGACCCGAGGTGCCATCTGTCTGGACGACACCACTAGCGGCATTAAGGCACATACTATTAATATAAGGTACAGCCCTAGGGTTGCTCCCTAGGCTCTATCCATCCAACTTAGGTACGTTCATAATAGCATAGCCTCATCTGAGGTGTTCATGAAACAGCCATTACTGCTATCCAATTGGGTTCAGTCACTTTTAGTATTTTTTTCTGTGTCCATGGATGACAGACTACCAATTCCTTTTTGATTCTTAGGTGATGACTTTTATCATTACTAACACAGGAGGTCCACAAATTAGGTATTTTTAATCATATTCAAGCTCATTGACCTGTTCACAGACACGGGTCGCGGCTCGTGCTGTTCTTCATGAAGCCGTGATCACGTGTCTTACACAACTTAGTTGCTCGGCAACGCACCGATGCAAGGAGGACATTCTGCCTTTAATCACGTGTCTTATAAAACCAGGTTGCTCTGCAATGCGCCGATGCAACGTAGACAGTCTGCTTTCAGCAGACGCAGAGAGAACTTCTCCGCTCCGTTCTCTACATATGGTAAGCTACAATCCACGCTTGTTTTTTCCTATTAGCGATTAGCTACATTTTGGATAGGTCCTTCATATACATTTACTTTACCATTCACAGTACCTGCTCGCCGCACACGGTGGAGCAGCCTGGCCTCTGAAACATAGATTTCGCCATTACTCACCTACATCAGGTAATGGACCCAATTCCCTCCATTTTGTTATAGGACATCTTTACTTACCTTTGTACTGATTTGTTTCTTTTTATTTTTTGACCTGCCTTCTGATCCGGCTCATTACATTGTCGGGTATGTGTTTACCTTCATATTTTTTCAACTATTTGGATGATGACTGTTCATGTTGATATTTATATACTTACGTTGTTCTAAATATGGGATTTATTTTATATGGATATTAACCATGGGATGGTTGGCACAATTGCATTTAAATGTTATGTTTTAGACCTGCCCTGATGAAGGAATTTTTGTATTCCGAAATGCATTGGCACAATACAAGTCTACGGATAGAGTGATTTATGGCAATCTCTTCCTCACGAAGAACATTATTAGTGGCTACTTGTCACTTCTTTCTATAAAATAATTTTCTACTTTGATGGATAAAATCAACATTGAAAAACCACTATATATTTGACTTTCGTATTTTTCCAAGATTGGATCAAAGGAACTATACATAGTAAAATTACAACTAACACAGAACCCAGTTTGGGATTTCAGAGAGCGGCTGTATGATTGGGTTTTCACCTAATCTTTTGTTCTTGCTGTTTTTCTGGGTTTGGGTGTCTCCAGGCCTTTTTCAGCCAGCTCCTGTTTATAGGACCTAACTTCCTAATAAAGACTCATTACACCAGAGACCTTTGAGAACGCCAGAAAGATTCAATACCCCTGTGGTGCCCACTCAAATTTGCTTCCTGCATGGGAAGTTTAACACGCGATTGGCCTTGTGCAAGCGGGGTATGTGTATTTCGGGTGTGCGCGGGAAGTTTTACACCCGATTGGCCTTGTGCGAGTGGGGTACGTGTATTTTGGGGGTGCACAGGAAGTTTTACACGTGATTGGCCTTGTGCGAGCAGGGTACGTGTATTTCGGGGGTGCGCGGGAAGTTTTACACGCGATTGGCCTTGTGCGAGCAGGGTACGTGTATTTCGGGGGTGCGTGGGAGGTTTTACACGCAATAGGTCCTGTGTGAGTGGGGTACGAGTATTTCGGGGGTGCGCGGGAAGTCTTACATGTGAATGGCCTTGTGCGAGCGGGGTATGTGTATTTCGGGGTGCACGGGAAGTTTCACATGCGATTGGCCTTGTGCGAGCGGGGTATGTGTATTTCGGGGGTGCGTGGGAAGTCTTACACGCGATTGGCCTTGTGCGAGCGGGGTATGTGTATTTCGAGGGTGCACGGGAAGTCTTACATGTGATTGGCCTTGTGCGAGCGGGGTACGTGTATTACGGGGATGCCCCAATGAATTGGCACTGTGTGTCCTCGCAGGTGTACCCTCTCCCCCCTCCTCAGGGCCTGCAGGCAGACCAAAACACAGGGGAACACACTGCACACCTGGCCATGCCCCAAAGGCAGCCCATCCACCCTGGCGAAGCCCCCAAGACAGCCCACATGTCACCACGCACAAGTGAGCACTGACACATGTCCCCCAGCACCCCTATCCACCCAGCATTGACGGGCACCTGCCAGCAGGCCCCGACTCATGTTCCCCCAGCACCCCCATCCACCCAGCATTGACGGGCACCTGCCAGCAGGCCCTGACTCATGTCCGCCAGCACCCCCACCCCTCCAGCATTGACAGGCACCTGCCAGCAGGCCCCGACTCATGTCCCCCAGAACCCCCATCCACCCAGCATTGACGGGCACCTGGCAGCAGGCCCCGACTCAGGTCCCCACCCAACATGTCATAAAGATGCATATTCATGGGCCTCATGTCCACCAAAATCCCACTGCACGCCACCCCAGTCTTTAGACACAATCAAGTTTCACATCCACCCCACACTGAAAGGCCTATTACTTGTCACTAACCAAAAGCAAATATGCACATCAACACATGTCCGTCACACACACACACGCACTGGGTGCGAATGATTGTGTAAACCCACATTTTGACATGCAGTAAACCAAAGAGCAAATACCACACATGGAAGTAAGAAATCAAAATGTATTGTGCACAAAAATTTTAAAAATAATTCAAAGCATGTACATAAACATAAACAAGAAAAAAAGACATGTTCAAAACAAAACAAAATAATAATGATGACACAATCCAAATGAATCCAAAATAAAGTTTGTCAAAAATCCTTGTCCACCAAAGTAAATCCAAAGGAAACCAAAATCTAAAAATCCATTGATCCATGGTGAGGGTAAATGATGTAATAAAAAAAATCCAACTGTCCAACTATGTACAAATATTGTAACAAGGGTCCATGAGCCCAGCAAATGAAATGAAACCTATATACAAAACCCTACCTAATTTACAACTATATACAAAAACGTAGGGCATTGTCCAAGCGTCCCAAAATAAAAAAAAAAGAAAGGAAACCTATCACTAACTATATACAATGGCGGCTGGCAAGTCCTGCGGCTCACTCTTTGATGTTGTGGGCAAGGGCATAATCGAACTCCATGTCTATCTCGTGGAGGCGGGACTCTGTCCTGGCCCCAAGGTCTCGCAGGGATGCACTCATGGCCTGTTCCAACTCCCTGCGAGTTGACACTCAGCCCGCCTCAACGACCGATGCATGGAGACTCTGCCCTGACCATGGTGAGCCGCGCCTCTTCCGCCCACCACCGCTCCGCATCTATCCGCTGGCCCAACTGCAGCAACACAGAAGACACTCCCATTCCAGGGTCCTCCTGCCCTCTGGCCGATGCCTGCCCCTCTGATGTTGATGGCCCTGAGCCATCATCGCTCCCACCTAGAGCCTGCTGCTGCTGCTGTCCATGTGCCCTGTCCGATGATGTCTGCACATCCTCCATCTGCTGGTCTGCAGTTGTTGGGGTGTCCACCCGTGCTGGACCGCCGACTCCCGACTGTGGCAGGGATGGGATCTCCACCAAGCTGGCTGTGTTGGTCAGGCCAGGTCCACGGGGGCCCTGGTGGAATCTGGGCCAGAAGACGGCAGGGAGAACGACTGGCGCATAGTTTCCACAGAGGAGGAGAGGTCCGGCAGAGTGCGCGACACATGTAGGAACCCACAGACCATGGCCCCTCCCAACTGTGCCATGTTGCCACGCAGCTCTTCGTGATGGTGTGCGTGGTCCCCCCAGGAAGCACGCACGTCATCACGAATGACACGCGTGCGCAACACGACACCAATCAGGACGGAGCCCATACAGTCATGGGACTCCTCATCCGCAGGTAGTGGAGAGCCAGATGACATGGGCCTCCCCCCTACCTGCGGACGGGCCTGGGACGGAGCATCCCTGCTGGTGCATGGTGGTGCAGTCACAGGGTCATTGCCAGCGACATGCACAGGCCCCTCCGTGGCGACCTGTGCTGCGTCCTGACCCTGGCCCTGGACTGCAGCACTTGCACCAGTGGTGCTACCCCCACCAGGCCCCATGTGCGGCTCAATAGCGGTCTCCTCCTCCTCTCTGGAGACAACCAACCTGGATGTCTGTGCACCGTCTTCCGCCATTGCAAGCCCCTGTGGGGTCTCACCCAGCCCTTCCTCTACAGCCGTAGTGGCAGACGTGGCACCAGTCCCCTCCCTCCTGGATGATGGCAATTCCTGGGAGGGTGTCTAGGCCTTGCTTCGCCACCCGGTAGAGGCATCCCCGCCGATTTAGCTCCACTGCGCCGTCTCTGCCCTCTTCTTCACTCGACGCTGCATAGAGGGAGACATAGAGCACAAGCATCAGGATACTGTACAATAGTCCCCTAGACAGGAAGCAATAACACATGAATGGCACTGTCAAACGTCACTTCCATCCTGTCCCTCCACCACACATGGGCCAATGCAGGCAACACACATGCAGAAACAGGCACGGCGCATGCAATCAACATCAGCATTCATGTACAAGGGCCTTGATTAACATAAATGTTGCCTTAAAACTCACATGCATCATGGCTCATACTCATCCCATGCACACACATCATCGCAGGGTCATGCATCGTGGCTCGTACACCACAGACACAGTGGATACAACAGTGACCAGACTGCATGAGTGAATCTACACATCGTCACTGACATGTGTCATGCATCCATGGCGTTTCAAAGTCACACAAACGCTTCTCAGACACACAGACATGCGCACCATACATGTACATTAGAGCAGCACTCATCTCTCACCCCCAACCATGTCCAAGAACAGGGACTGGCATGCATTAATGTGAGCATTCCGCATGCAGCTCCCTATGTCTCATTAGAACACATGCACCATCCACTTGGTTCACGCATTACTGGTTTCACATGCATTACCATGATGTCCCGGCGCACACACATCCATACATGGCCTATGTTACATATATAGGCAAGTAGATGACTACCAGCACACTGCAGCATGCCCTGTTTCACACAGCAATGCATGGCCACTTACCGCTCGACTCCAGATGGGTCTTCCTCCGAAGGATCTGGGCGTGGAGTGCTGGGCTTATGCGTTCCAGGACCCTCATCTGGATGTTGCTTAGGTGGACCCGGCACCCCTCTGCATTCTCTGCCTTCACGAGGTGCCGGGCCTTGTTGAGGGTCCTGGGCTGAGGTCCTCCCAGCGCTTCCGGACGTGCTTGATGTCGCGGGTTGCCACCCCCTCCGCGTTGATGGCAACCACAACGTCCTCCCAGATCCTCTCCTGTCCTTCCTTGTCGGCGTGCGACGGTGTGAAGAGGGCATCATAATGCCCCAGGACATGCTCCACCAGGACACCAACTTCCTTCTCACTGAAGCTGGTGGCCCTCTGCCTCTCTGGCTGGGGGTCGCCAGTGGTCTCGGATGGTGTTTGCCCCGACATGGCGACCCCCGAGGGAGGTGTTGGTGGCCAACTGGGTCCTGGGGCTGGGCTGTGGAGCCATGGTATCCCAGTCGGGACTCTTCTGTTCCAGCAGGGGTGGACACAGCAACTTGACCCCTGCAGATGGCTGACGTGCAGGCACCAAATAGCAGTGCACATGGGCAGCAGGCAGGCAGCAGCAGATGGCAGGTGGGCGCGTGCTCGAGGCTCTTGGGGGCAGGAAAATGGCCTTTTGGGCAGGAGCGTGGTCTTCCGTATGTTTTTCCGTGGCCAGCTTGATGCGGAGTGATTTGGCACGTGAAAAAAGTGCACGTCAGTGCGTAATTCGAGGAAAGGCACTTAGCGCGTAAGCACATCTGTGACGTTACGCGTGCAGGCATTTCCCACAACACGGGTGCATAGTGAATCAGCACGTGAGAAAAATGCACGTCAGCGTGCCATTGCAGGAAAGGGCCTTAGCGCGTACGCGCTTAAGAGACATTGCACGTGTGGGCTGGCTTAAAAGGTACGCGTATGATGTCATTTTCTTGTATGTGCTTTTTGTGGAGAGCGAGCGGGTGATTCTTGTACTTCTTGTCAGTTCACACACGATTACTTCACAACGGTTCCAGTTCGTCCTCCCTGTTTCCTCAGACAGCGTTCATTTCTTCTTTTGGCGGGGGTGTTGCCAACGCGCACACGTGTGTCTTTTTCACATTCTTTTTCCAGGCAGACAGTGAGTCGCGCACGTATTTTCCAACTGTGGTTGCCCGTGTGTCGCGTAGTTCTTCAGAGGTCATTGTAGGCTGCGTGTATCACACGTTTGCTTATTTTTGTGTTTCTGGGTGCCACAGCGTAGTGCAGGGTTATTTTTCCACGCATGTGGTCTACCAAGGTTTGCGTGCATGTTTATTTTTTTTTTAGGGGTGCCTGTGCATTGCGTGACCCGTCATCTTCCCCCAGGGGTCACAGACAGCCTTGCTAGAGCACTAGGGTACGAATTCCATCTATTACCCTACCCCTTCCGCCCCAATTGTCCAGGACAATTGTTAACTGCAACTCCTATACGCACAACAACTTCAGTGTCATGGTTGAGAGACGACCAAGCAGTAAGGGAGGCAAAGGTGGCCGAGCTCAAAGAGGTGGGTGAGGTAGGGGATGTGGCCAGGATGTGCAGGGTGGCCCAAGAGGCCAGAGTGTGGAGGACCAATCGTGGCCACCTACGCCCCCCCAATGGTTGGGGCAAATGTAGCTGACACCATCCCAGCTCAGCCCTTGTTACACCGGCCCATATTGTCAACTGAACCGGCACAGGATGACTCCCAGGCTGACTTCCAGGTCACCAAGTCTAAGCCACGTGTGGCGCTGAAGGTTGCTGTCACCAGGCCACTTGGATCTGGGGCAGCAATGTCATCTGCTGCCCCAAGTAGCCAGGGTGAGGAGGCTGCAGGGGCAGCTGCAGCTCAATCCACCCCAGCTCCGAGTCTCCCGCTGGGACAGTGTCAGTACAAGTCGATCACACCGATGTTGCCCTGCCAACATGTCCCTGCAGCCAATGCCTGCACCAAGACCTTTGGTCATTGTGCCTTTGCAAACTTCAAGTACCCAGTCCACCTGTGCTTCTGCCCCTACTAACCAGAGCGGCGTGAGCCACTCAGGATCCGCACCACCTTCCAAGAAGAAGAAGGGTGCTCTTGGACTACAGGCTGAGACCCCAGTCATGCCTACACACTCCGGCACGTCAAGGAAGTCTAGCTTCAATGACGCCGAACTTGATGCACTTGTGGCCTATGTGTTGGCACATAGCCGCGAAATGGTGGTGACTGCAGGCTGCAAGACTATGCCTGCTCAACGTAGGGCCCACTGGCAGACCATCGCGGACCACATTAGTGCCCTTGGATTTGTGAGGCGGACAGCTGGTCATTGCATTGTCCGGTGAATGCCCATGCATGTGTGTGTAATCCATGTGTCTGTTGCTTGGGTGATGTGTACTGATTGAGTGCCAGGTGAGTGTGTGTACTCATGAGTGGTATGGGTCACCCATGTGCTTCCTCCAAACCATTCACTGGCCTTGGGTTTGG
This sequence comes from Ambystoma mexicanum, assembly GCF_040938575.1. Lineage (NCBI taxonomy): Eukaryota > Metazoa > Chordata > Amphibia > Caudata > Ambystomatidae > Ambystoma > Ambystoma mexicanum. The sequence goes on along the minus strand of NC_090929.1, from coordinate 880,509,014 downwards.
TTATGACAGTATCCCTTCTGACCACAGTAGCCAATTTGCACCACATTACTGAAGTTGTCCTAGAAATGTCATTTTGCAAGAACCTTGTTCATGATATTCTGTGTTCATTCAGCCTGATTGTTTCAATCCTTCCCATTTTTACAACGCATTTTTCTGCCCTACTGCCACATATGTGACATGCTTCTGTCATAGATTACACCCCACAATGGCCCACATTTATGACCTTGTTATGGGTATCTTTTTACCATTCAGGCTGATTGAGTGATGGCCTGCACACAATCATTTTTGGGCCCTGTTTGGATGTAGAACATGACTGTTGTCTACTGTCATGTTGAAGTGACCAACCATGGATGTATCCATCTGCCTGCCATCACTGTATAATTGAACACTGGATCTGTTGCAGCATATAGCACATGCATGTTTTTTAACACTATTTTGCATGTTGTATCTCATGATGTCCATCTCACATGGATGGGTGACAGTACTTATTTCCTTCCAGATGCCTGTACTTCTGAAAAGTACCATGGCTATGCTACGTGCCATCTGTGTGCTGGCATGTGTCATGTATGTGTATTGGACATGCCACTCACAGTCTAATGTGTGATGCCAGTGCTATCCAGCATGCAGCAAATGTGTTGCTTTTCCATCTTGGAGTCCTCAGTGTCTGTGTTTTGCCTCCCCTTCCAACTCATTGACAGTGCATGCATGCCAGGGTTATAGTCATGTGGGACATGTGTAATTCATGTACTGGATCTCTGGCTTGTCAGGCCTATGTGTGTGCTATGGTGCTCATGCCTGTTTCCATTTGTTATCTTTCATTTTTTGCAGGTGATGAGGCACTTGATGCTGTTGAGGTGGAGTTGGTGCAGACCCAGGAGGAATCACAGCCACAACCGGGCACCAGTGGAGGACGTGGGGTGGTGGTGGGTGAAAACCCATTTGTCCTACAGACCATGCTGTCCATGGGTGTCTCTGGGTACACCTACTCTGAACTCTATTAATCAGGTGCTGAATCGGACAGTGACACATATGTACCGTCACAGGTGAGTGTTTCTGGCAGGGATGCTGTTCTGTCCAACCCACCTGCACCGGGTGTAGACCCCTCTATGGGGATGTCAGTGTTGGTAACTCCGCCTTTGGCTGTTATAGATGCAGGGTCACACTCCACAACATTTGCTCCTGTTCCTGGGCCATCAGATCAAAGGGGGAATGCAGTCCTGCAGCCTCAGGCAGTGCCAGCACAGCAAGGTGCAGATCGCCTTGCCCCAAACAGGTGTGGTGCCTGCCGACGCGGTGGCCGTGCGCCACCAGGCAATACTGTATGGGAGCACTCCATGTACAGTATAGCAGCACAATAGGGAGCATTGTGTGAAATGATGGCTCAGGCAATGGATAGGGTGGCCACTTCCATTCTCCTCCCTGAAAGGCAGATGGAGCTCCAGCAGCAGGCAACAGACTCCATTTGCCACTCACACAGGGAGGACATGTTGGTGTCCAACAGGGACCGACGGGCTGGACTGGAGGCTCTGTGCGAAGCCATATCTGTAGAGTCACAGGCCCACAGGGAAGCCCTGAGGATAGAACTGGCGTTCCTCAGAGAGATTCTGGGTGAACTTGAGGCTTCCCGGAATTTTGGGTCAGAACAGCAGCTGGAGCAGCTCACACGTTCGCTCTCAGCTGAGCTCCAGGCAACCCGTGCGGAGATCCGGGCATCACTCGAGGCCATGCATGCAGAAATGCAGACAATTTGTGAGGTGCTGCATGGGGATCTCTGTACCATCATCCTCCAGAACCAAACCTTTCAGACCTGCATGCTTGCTGCCATGGAGGACCATACCAGGGCTTTGCGTGGGCTGCCTCCCATATCACAGCCACCTCCTGATGTAGCAGCAGAGGGTGAAGAGAGCGACGGCAGTTCTCCCACTGTAGCGTAGCCTTGCAGGCCATGAGCCCATGGAAGTATTTTCTTTTTCCAACATCCATGCATGTGGGTGTTGGGATGCACCCTGTACCTCGTGCCTCCAGGGTGGCTCCTCCCCCCGGTCCACACATGGCCATTTTTTATTTTTGTCTTTTTTTAAATTTTTTATTTCTTTACAGTGTGTTGCTTTGTGTGGCTCCCATGGGCATCCACTGTGTATTCCAGCTGGGCACATGCAGGCTTGTCCTGTCTTTGGGTTAGATGCTTGGTTTCCTGACACACACCCCTCCTGCTTCCCCTTTCCATGGGCTTGCAAAGGGTGTGACCAAGTGACCGTAACTTACACAGTGACATTGGGCTCCCATGAGCTGTGTGGGCAGTCTGTAGTCAAAACTGTGTGTACATCCCTAGTGGGGATTGTTCTTGGATTGTACACTGCATGGTGTATTGATATGTGCTTGTGCATCCATGTATTTCTCCTTATTCACATGTACCTTCTTCATGTCTTCACAAGTCCGTCTCCTTTGCAGATGTAGTTCATGTTGTATGCAGTACAGTGACACATTTGCCAGACAGCAACACTCTGCAGTTGGAGGGGTCGATGTGCTGGCTTTGTCAGGTTGTGAGACTTGCACTACTTTAATTTTTGACTGTCATATATTGCCACTGTTCCATCCTGTGTTGCTGTTTTGTGTAGCTGGTAAGTATGTGTTCATGTGTGCTGTTTCTTATTGATTACTGGGAGCATATTGTCTGTGGCCTGTTTACATTAGGGACAGTGCATTTTGTGACACTTGTGTCATGTGTTGGGCATTCATTTGGTTGCTTTCTCGTTGCATGCCATTCCATGGTGTGCTGGGTAGCTGAGATGGGAGGGGTTGGTTGACATTGCACTATTTTATGTGGTATTTTGCAAGGGGGTAGTCATTTGTGCTGCATGAATGTGTGTCTCTTTGTCACACAGCATTGGTTGTCTTTAAGTAGGTAGGGATGCACACAATGTAACCCTTCCAGGTGACCAATCTCAGGCTAGTATGATTGTGACAGTTGACTGTCCTTATGTCATCATCATTGATTGTCAGCTGGTATGTGCCAGGGCTGTGTGCACTCCACAGGGGTAGGATTTTAGGTGAAGTAATTAGCCACCAGCTGGGCATGGGCTGCCTCACCAAGTGCCCTTTCACCTTCCATGCGCAGCGGCTGTGCATGTGGTTGGGGATGTGGGGGCACCACCATGTCCACCGGCAGGCCCGGCGGGTTGCAACGTTGTGCAGGACACATTCTGCCACTATGATCCTGCACACTACTGGGGGCGTATATAGCAGCTGCCCATCAGAGCGGTCAAAGGAGTGAAAGCATGACTTGAGCACTCCGAAAGTGCACTCCACTATGCCCCGGGTTGCAATATGGGCTGTGTTGTATCTTACCTCGGGTGGTGTGGTGGGGTTCCGAATTGGCGTCATCATGTAGGTGCTCAGAGGGTAGGCACTGTCCCCTGGGGATGATGGGTATCATTAGTTGGGTTGTCACATTACTCAGTATCTGACATGCATGCATGTGTAGTGGCATTTATACTCACCAATCAGCCATATGTCGCCATGCCGCCCAGCTTCTAGGTCCCAGTTTAGGGGTGACATTATGAAAATGAAACTATCATGGGTGGAGCCTGGATAGTTTGCATATGCTGAGGTAATGATTCCCTTGGCATCACATACTACCTGCACGTTGATGGAATGCCAGTGCTTGCGTGTTTTGATAGATGTGCCCAATTGCCCTGGGAGGACGTAGAGCCACATGGGTGCAATCAATGGCACCTAGCACTTTGGGGAAGTGTGCCACCCCATAAAAGTCCTGGACGGCAGCCTGCCTTTCTGCATGTGTTCTGGGCATGTATATGTGCCTGCGGACTGAGGGGCATGCAGTCATGATGGCCAACAACTTGTCCGCTGAAATGAACCAGTAGCCAACAAGTGCAGTACATTGAGCACCTTTTCCAAGGGCCTCAGCGCTTGGGAGCACAGGGTGGGTGATCTGAGGTCATCCTCCCGCTCACTCACCAGGTCGAGTATTATGTGTGGTGGAAACCTGTACCTCCCATACACCTGGTCATTAGGCATCCCAAAAAGGCTGGTCCTGGGTAAATAAATGCGGGGCCTGGTTATCCTCTTCCTCCTGCGGTGTCACACGACCACTGCTGCGAGGAACGGTATATTCATCGTAGCGTCTGAGCTTGTTTGTTGTTTGCGCACACTTTTATGCTGCACGGGGCCGCTTACGCCTGCTTCCTGCTGGCGTACGTGTTTCCGTATTAGCGCGTCTTTTTTGGCGCACACCTTTCCCCTTTTCAATTCCATGAATATGTGTTGTTGGCGTGCGTTGCGAGCATTTACCTCCTGTACTTCCCCCGTAACGCCCACATTTTCACACGTTGTTCCCCATTCCGCGTGTTACGCCCCGTGTTACGCCCACTTTTGTTGTCTGCGCTGCGCTATGTGCGCTTTCGCTGTGCGCGTAGCACACGCCGTTTAATGACGTGTGCGCCACCCACAATTTTAGAGCACACCCCAGCATTTACATGCGCACTGACTTCCATGAATCGATGTGCGCGGCTTTGGCACGGTTGCTCTGCGATTTTCAGCTTGCGCTGCGATTTTCACGCTTGTGCTGCGATTTTCGATGCACATTGATTCCATGAATCGACCTCTCAAGATCATGGAATCTATTTCAAGAAGAAGAGCCAGAGACCTCGAAGATATGATATAATTTAGAAGTATGACCATACATATGATTTTATTAAAACACACAATATGCAATGTAGAAGACAATTGCATGCAAAAGCGGCTTAACCTCCGATGGTATGTTAATGTATAAAATTAGAACAGACTTATGACTAAGCACAACCTCCAACAAAGTAGCAGTGTTTACAGTTGGCCCATCATATTTCAGTTGATTTGACTATCAAAACATGAACAAATTCATGATGCCATAATCAAATGGTTTAGTAATTGTCACCTGCCTATTGTGTACAAGTGTTTGAGCCTTGTGCACAGATGTTTGAGCCAACATCAACCCACTGGTGCATGTGCAGATTTTGCGCCAACAACTTTGGCTTTTTCCATGTGCATACACATCCAACTTTGAACTGACTGCCTGATTCAGAACATGAAATGGCTGTATGTTGACAAATAGTCCCAACAAGGAAGGCGAATGTACACAATAACATCACTGGCATGTGACGTCATCACGTCCTCAAGGCAATGACGTTTTCTTTATAAATAAAGGTTTCAAAATGGTGGCGGCTACCAATGCACGCGGAACGCCGCCATCTTTTCAAACATTTTCTATCTGCCCTTGCAGGTAAGAAAACTCACCATCCATGTTTGGCATATATATCTCATACATGTCGTACAGGTTACACATTGAAATATGACTTACTGATGTCCAGGACCAAACAGTGAATCACATTAATATGAACACGTTTTGAAGTAATAATCAACCCACCGAAAAACTTTTGGTGGGAGAAAGCTCATACCAGACGTTAAAATAGAATGGGCAAACAGTTACTCTAAACTCTAAAACCATGTTATCATTTATACAATTCTTTTTTTTTACAGATTTCATAACTATCAAGTGACTGAATTAACACACACGTGTTATTTGCAACTTACAGAAAACGCTATTGGTCAAAAAACACTAACAGATATTGCAGACTGGATGACACTATGAGGTAAAAACGGTTCTTTGAAATTGGTCACAATGACAAGTGGTTGCCAATAAGAAAACAGGGGAAGGTTACCACGCGGCAGCAGGTACTTCTTAGAACCCTCACTGAATGACACAATATTAGATAGATAATGCAAAGTTCAGGGTCCGGTAGCACGATTGTGATGCTTAGCACAAATGAGAAGCTGCATTGCCTTAATACAGGCCGTTTTATCCATGTACATATAGGGACATCAATTGATTATTGATTTCTTGTAACACAAGTATTTTGTGCAATGTCGAGATATCTAATTGACTATTGATTTATTGTAACACAAGTAGTTTTTTAAATGTTGTGAACGCTCTCTCAACTGCACATCTGTTTCTCTCTCCTTTGATGCTTTCGCATAGGTGAGCCAATAATTGTCAAGGATATTTCGGAAATGGGCTCACATTAGTTGTTAAAATTGCTGTTGTTACAATGTGCGCTCATAATATTTGCAATGTTTTCTGTTGGTAGAGTAGAAAGGCTGTGGCTATATAGTAGGAACTTTGTTTCTAGCCTCGAAAAAGACTAAGTTGTTGGCACAACATTTGCACCTGCACCAGTGGGGGGTTGATGATGGCTCAACATCTGTGCACAACACAAGGCTAAAACACTTGTGCACAAAACTTGGTGCCAGTTACACTTTTGTTAGCATCCTTTGATGAATATTTAATAAAGCATTAAATTATGGAATAATGGATTAGTTAATGTTTTGATAGGCATACCAACTGGGCGCACTGAATTGGGGGAATCCTTTTAATGCATGTATTCATACTGTTTTGGGTGTTACAGTTTCCCCTCTACAGTTGCAGACAGTAGATCATTGTGGATCACAATTCATTTTCTTATATAAGTGATCACAGTAAACAACTATTTTGGTTGGCGCTGCACACCATAACACTGCTTCACAATGTTTTATCTAATATTTTAGGAAGTTCTAGATAATTATCTATGTTCTAATATCATCAACCTGGACCAAAAACATTTCTGAAAAACAATGGTCCTCGTAGAATTTAAAAAAAGAAAAGAGGGAGAGGTTCCAAGTACCACCATCACGTCTGAGAAGAATGTTTGCCAAGTATCAATCGTTTAACAGTAGCAATTTTCTTTAAATGGTGACCAATATGTCCTTAAATAGTTGGGCCTTGCTATGAAAGTAATAAGCTTTGCTACTGGAAGGGTGATGGGATGTGAGGTGCCATGTATAAAAAGGACTAATGTCAACAAGAAGAATTTGTCCCCTCTCCCATGTATCTGATTCTTAGACGCCCTCCTCTTCTATGGGGGGGCATAAACTTGTTCCTACCTTGTCATGTATAAATTAACCATTAGTTGTCAGACAAGGGGACTACTGAGGGACTCATCACATGACTCTGCATGCAGTTGTGGTCATTATCTTAACCTGTAATGACCCTAGAGGTCGTTATTCCAAAACAGGGGGGCTTTCTATTTGCAGACAGGAACAAAGACCATATGCGAACAATTCTAATGAAAAAAAAGAAATGTATGTGGTAAAAAGAACCAAATTATATAAAACAGGTGTGCATTAAACTTTTTATAGTGACACATGTATATAAAGGTAAAGCAAAAGTGAGATAACGTATAACCATGTTGCACTTTAAATCCTCAGTGCTAAACATCTGGTGTGCAGTAAATATATATTTTGTGTGACATAACATCAAGCAATACAATTACTGAATATGTGTAAATTGTCACATGAATTGTGAGGCTCAGTTGCCTCCAGAATTAGTACATTAGAGCAAAGTGTTCATAGTCATTCACACAACTTCAGTGCTCTTGATTGACTTTCTTTGGTCTGTACATTTTGGACTTGAATGATATCTCTATGTTCAGGCCAACTTCTCAAAAGAAGAAAACAAACATCCTGACAAAGAAAAAGAGGACAACAATTTGTGATAATTTGTGCTGTGAGGTGCTTGTGTCACTCCACTGGAGTTTGAGTAAATATGTAATTTGGCGCTCCTCATGTATTTGAGTTAAAAGGTCCTCTGCAGTGAAGTAAAAGAGCCATACATGTGTAGAAATACTCAATATTATATTTGAGACAATTTTGAAGTAAGGAATAGGAATCTACGTCTTTGTCAGTTATTATTGTTTTTATCTCATGTCCACCATTTGACATTCAAAGTTATTTCAGTATAGCATTCAAATAGTCGATGCAAACTGTTTTCATTGATGATAGTTGATTTTAGATAGAAATCAAGTTTATGAGTTCCAATGTAACTGCTCACCAAAAATAAATCAATGTGGCTTCTTGTTTGCATATTAAAATCTAAGAACAGAGACATTTTTAATTTGATGTTCTTTTGAGATTCATAGAATATTTTTACCTAGATAAAGAATGCATTGTTAAGCGCAAAGTACAGGTTGGTCAATTCAATGTTGGTGGAATTGGATGATTATGCATTGCAATCAATGAAGCCATTAATGAATATATAAATTAAATACCACATGGATTGCTTAACTGAATGCAATTGTGCACTAACTCTAGATGTCAAATGATGCATAGGAATGGAAAATATTAATGACTAGCAGAGTCACCGATTCAATTTAAGTTCAATTCTGCACTTCAAAATTGCATTTCTTGAAATGTAGAGTATGGGCCTCATTTTCGAGTACAGCGGTCGGGGGTTAACGGCACCGGCAAGGATGCCGGTGCCGTTAATCCCCTACTGCCGCATTCCGAGGTCCCTTAGCAGGTCCCACTACGGCCGGCTGGTTTTACAGGCCCGCAACTAGCGGGCCTGTTATTAGCTCCTTCCCCATTCCCATTGAGCCCTATGGGGGCTCGAATGGGAATGGGGAATGGTTTTCAGAATGGGGACTTACCGGTTGCTCCAAGTTTGGAATGACCCGGTAAGTCCCCATTCCGACTACCCGGACCTGGGTTTGGAGGCAGCCATGGCGCTAATAGCACCATGGCTACATCCAAACTCTTGATGAGGCCCTATGTTTCCACAAGAGGAAGAACAACATCTTCTTTGTCACCAAGGATAATTTACTGTACTGTATGGTGTGTCTCTACCCTGATTACAAACTTGTACACTTTCTAAAGTGTATTCCATGGGAGATATCTATGTGATGATAAAGTATTGTGTATTATGGTCCTACAGTCAATTGCCATTTTGCATTCACCGTTAGGGCAGAAGTGCAAACATTTAGCTCACGGTACAAACTAGAGAAATACACTCATGTTAGGAAATGTTTGCACTGGGACTGGAGTTTGTAGGAAAAAGGAGGCTCCGAATTTCAGCCAGATCAGAATTTCAATAAAAATGAAAACTGATCCCATTTATCAACCAGCATGTTCGACTCGGGTGTGAGACTCTGGACTGAATCTAGTGTGAGTCAGTATTTTGAGTGCATAGAAACATAAAAGGTAACCGGAAACAGCGCAGAGAAATGTAACACTTTCCATCCGTTGCTGCTCTGCATCACGGTCAAAGGTGCAAGCTGATCCTGAATGTTTCTAGTGGGTTGGTTACTGAACAATGGGAGGTGGTTTGTATTGACACATGACATCACTGTGAAAGACAGTCATTCTTTACACATTCTGTAGGCCAACATACATTTGTGGACAGGGAACAGAGAGATGATGATGATTTAAAAAGGGCTGTCTATCAGATGGGGACTCAATCTCTCTCTCTCTCTCTCTCTCTCTGTCTCTCTCTCTCTCTCTCTCTCTCTCTCTGGCTCTGAGTCAGTGTGCTGCATTTTCTGATGGTGCAGGCAGGCTGGAGAAAAGACTTGGTGGAGTTCATTCAGACTGAGAGGGAAGGAAAGCAGAAAATAAACTTTCTGTGCAGTCTATATCAAGGTAGATAGGAAAAGAAATTGTGAACAGTCCGAGGGTGTCCTGGCTTTGCTGTGCAGATGCACACAGACCCAAGCATTATTTTTGGTAAGATTCTAGTGAAAATTGAGGTATGTGTCTGCTGTCTGTGGGTGCATTTTATAGGAAAATTGCAGGCAGGGGAATTCTGTGTTACATTCACATTAATAAAGGTGAGTAGTTCATTTGTAGGGTGCTGCGCAGAGCAATTGCTGTTTCAAGGGCTTTTGATAAGTGCATTTTACAAATAGTTGCAACCTAGAAAAGTGCATTCATATTCTTAAACGTAGACAGCTATTTTTCATGTGTTGTTACCACTCCTGTAACGATCTTTAGATGTAAAAGAAGGTTTATGAGCTGCCAAGATTAGTGACAAATTTCTAGGTCAGTTATAACAGTGTTCTGGCCATCTATCGCAAAGAAGAGTGTTTGAAGTCTATTGTACACAAAAGGCTATTTACGGTGGGGGAACTTTACAAGTGAAATGTGTTTAGGGTTATGTGTATTTTCATTTTTGAATCACAGTGGATGTCATGTAAAAACTCAGTGCATTGCACATCTTGTTTGTACTTTGTGGTCCTTTAGCTTTGGGGCTCGCCAAACAATATCTCAAAATACCCTAACAAGTTTCACATTTCAGATAACAAAACTTGGGGGAAGTAAGCATGCAAGGCTGTGTTTGACAAACGGCTAGCTGTGTTTGACAAGAAAGAGATAATCCAGTAAGTACTGTCTTGGTCTACAGGCTGAGGTCACTTGTGTCCTGAGAGTCAGGATATGTAATCTTTCCACTTAGTGAAAAATTGCACACAAAGACTGATTTACCACAAACCTTGATGCTGTGTGTAGACAGGGTTAAAAATAAAAAGCAAAGGTAACACATAATTAAATGTGTACATATCCTTGCTTGTTATTGAATACATTTGTCATAAATGAAATATGCAGTTTTGAAGAACAAAAGGCAGTTGGGACAAACCAACATTTGTTCATAATCCTGAGAACCATATGTTGTGTGTGTTCATTAAGTTCTGCAGTGCCCTTCTCCCAAATTCCTCTTCAAAAGCGAGAGACTGAGATGTGAACAAATAAACCAGACAGCTGGTGCCTTCTTGGACTCAGATATTTCTGAAGACAAGCTGAATGGTGCCGATAAGCAGGAGCAGTGGTCCGACACTAAGGTAAGTTTGTTTAGCTGCTTCCTCCACTGCCGGCACACAAGCTATTTTTAAAACCTGCCATCCTCTAGGCAAACAAAACGCATACATCCTACCTTTTGAACAGGATACCTGGGTTTTGAAAGGAGACATTTATTTAAGTGATTCTTTTTGGTTTAATTGTTTGATATGTTTTTTGTTTCTTTCTCTTTCGGCCATTAATGCTAATCCTCCCTTTGCTGTCAAGGGTTGAATGAATTCCCTCAATCTGGTTCATTTGATCAGGGGAACTAAATTCTGTCTGGGACCTAAAGAACTCTAAAGGATATGAAGTTAATCAAAAGGAATGGTCAGCCTTTGCACTATGGATTAAAGAAGCATGACATTAAGTGGAATTACTCTTGCAGAAACACAGGGAAGAAAAGGTTAAACTAGAGTAAAAGCTGCATGATAAAATGAATACTGATAAGAATGAGCACACCCTTTGCTCGGTCCTCTTACCTACTTGTCCATTTCCCACTACTGATGATGACCCGCCACCTATCTATTTTCCTCCAGCGGCACCGAAAACTAGGCACTTCCTTCAGCCCCTAAAACACCTACCCAGGCATAAGGCACATCATATGACATCACTAACCCTGAATTTCCTGGCATATTTGCACTTATACCACATGCACTACAAATAATTGGGAATCATTCAGACAGCCTGGTTAGGACTGCCTCTCCCCCCACAATGTCCCTTAAACACTTTAGGCACATTAGGACTAAGAGAGGGAAGGTGATAATAAACCCATATAATGGATTGGAAGAAGATTTAAGGTCATATGTGTTATATGTGGGTGAATATATTGATAAAGGAACAGTGGGGTTACTGCACAATGTCTTTAATTAAAAAGGATGAAGGGTTAGGCGAACCACCAGTTATATCAGAAGATTTACCATCCCACTAAGAGGCAAAGCCAGGAGCATATATCTTCCCAGTAAAGATAATACCAGCTCCCAAGAGTCATACTGTGCCATACCATGTAGCTTCGACACCAGATCAGATATGGTTGTTTAAGGATGCATTTCCCTGTTTCTGCACCAACCCCATTAACTTTATTAGGGAGCTAAAAAGCATTGTAGATTCCCATAATCCCACCACTGCTGATTTAGCCGGCTTACATAAATAGATACTCACACAAGAGCAGTTGCATACAGTATGATCAAAAGCACAATGGCCTCAAGGGTTTAAAGATCTGTTAGCAGGGAAAAGGGATGGTACGGATTTAAGATTGAACATGCAGGAAGTGGTGACGAAATGGGATGGATGATACAGTAAAAGCAGTAAAAGAATTATCAGAATCTACATCAGACTGGTCAAAAGTGGTATCCTTAAGGTAGGTCAAAATGGAGCACACAGAGGATTTATAATCAAGAGTCATTGCCACTTTAGAAGATCATTCTAATATTGAGTATGTCACCACCACAGCTCAAACGTTGGTTACACTGCATTTTGTTGCTGGGCTTCTCCCGGCTATTAAAGGTATGTTGAAAAAGTAGTTATTGATTTGAAATGTAAAGTTATATGCTATGTCAGGAATAATGCCTACGGTAGTGCACATGTATAGTTTACATTTAGATCAAAAGCATCATAAAACAGAGAAACTGTTGACACTGCAACTAGCTCAGCTTGACCAACCACACAGGAAAGCTCCTGTGGGACCAGGTGCATGGGGAGTAAGGGGGGATCAACAGGCATCAGGGAAATGTCACCCCATTCCGTCCCAGACCCCAATATCAGCTCCCAGAGGGTTCTCAATGCCACTATTCCCAAGGGTTTGCACACTGGAAAGAAGATTGTCCTTACCGGTTTACACCATAAATGAAAGTCCCTCCAAATGCATATGACTGTTCTAGTCAGACTCACTAGACACCCCTGCATACGAAGGCACTTACACAGCAGCCACATGGGCCTTGTTATCATCAATGACCCCCTGGTAATAGTAAAAATGTGCAAAGGAACCACAATCAGACAAGCCAATTAAATCCACAAGCAACCCCCTTCCTAACCGGATACTCAGACTTCTCATGTTGACACAAGTGTTTCCCCGGGACTAAGCATCATCGCGCCCATATTTAAATTGGAAACATCTGATCCTTCACTCTCATCTAGAACACAGGAAGGCCGCCACACAAGTGTCTGGTGGGACACAGGAGCTTCAAAGAGCACCTTAAAAGCACTCAACTTTGATGGAAAACTGTAGTTACCATGGGAGTGGAAGGTGATTCTATGCGCTTAACTTTAACCAGCCCCACGGCATCAAAGTTGGGGCACCTTACCAGCATACAGGCATTCCTGCTCAGCCCAACTACCCCTAGAGTTCTTTGGGGTATGGACTGCCTCAGCGCCATAGGAGGACAATCTACTGCAGGCCATATGGCTCATACATTAATCTACCTGAAGACTCTGCATTGTTGGTAGATCTACTCACAGCAGTATAAACATACATTCTAGCACACACACTGAAGTATTTGTCGCATCACAGACATTTTGCTTGATTTGCTTCAGGATGTTCCACAACACACATGGTCTACATGCTCAAATGATGCAAGATTCATTACTTTCTGTGAACCAGGAGTGATACGTTTTAAAGAAAATGTCATGTACCCTAAATTGAAGCAATACTCCCTTGCTCCTCAAGCAATAGAAGGAGTTGTTATGACCTATTGACACAAGGTATACTTGTCTACACAGTCTCTACCTGCAATAACCATATATTCCCTCTGTGGAAGGGCAGGGCAAGTACAGAGATACGATGGAGGGTAGTAAAGGATTTAAGAGCAACTAATCAGATTGTGGCCCCTATGGCTCCAATGGTCCCTTAAACCACATACAGTCCTCTCAGCAATTCTGTCAGGCACCAATGTTTACAGTATAATTGACTTGTGCTCAGCATTTATCTCAGTACCTGTTGCACCCCAGTCCCAGTCCTTCTTTGCCTTCTCATATGAGATGTGGGGGTGGGCGGTACACACACCAGAATTGTCAAATGACTTGGACTGTTCTTCCCATGAGGTTCATACACTCCCCTGCCATCTTTTCAAGAATTGTTGATGATTTGTTACTTTTCTCCCCTAACAAAGAAGCAGCACAGACGGATATTCATTATTTGTTAACTAAATCGGCAAACTCAGACCACAAGGTGGCTCCATCAAAGATGCAATTGTGTCAGTCTAATGTAAAACACCTGGGACACATCTTAACTCCTGGTCAGCGGGCCTTAGATCCTTCCAGAACAAATGTCATAATGACTATCTCCACCACACACCAAAGCTGAATTGAGATAATTCTTGGGTGTCGTAGGGTATTGTAGTGCTTGTTTTTTGGATAATGCACTTTTGGCACAGAGTTTGCAAAACGCATGCAAGGGGGACGCATCAAATGAAATTTTCTGGTCACCGGTGTTAACCAAGAATTTTGAAGCATTGAAAGTATTGACTCTGCATTGGGTTAACCTTGTTATGATAAAGTGCTTGTTCTTTATTGCCATGAACGCTTGGGCATAGCGTCTGGAGTACTCACACTAGACCATGGGGATAAGACACGCTGCATTGCTTATTTTTCAACACCTCATGATACTGTGGCTCAGGGTTTTCCAGCTTGTTTGAGAGCAGTTTCTGCATCTGTGCTGCTCACAAGAAAGGTGGCTCCACTTGTTTTGGACTCACCCTTAACCATTAGAGTCCCACATGCTGTGCATTCTTTATTGCTACAGCACAGAACACAACACCCTCTACAGCAGCATTTATTACGTTATTAATAAATATGTTTGAATGATCCTTCCATCAAATAACAATTTGTTGGCCCTCTTAATATTGCCTCATCGTTGCCAACACCTGCACTGCCCAATGAATATTTGCATGACTGTGTGACTGTTGCTTCTCTATGTACTACCGTCAGGCCTGACATAGAAGAGGTGTCCTTGGAAGAAGGGTGCATTATTTTCTTTGACAGGTCGTCCTTATGTCTTCCTTCCCCTGGTGCCCTCACATCTGCATTTGCTGCTGTTGAACTGTTGAATGTTTTTTAGCTTGGAAGATAGCCTCTTTATAATTAAGTGATGCTATCATGAGGCTGTCCTTGTTAGCATCAGAGGGATGACTTTTCCAGCGGGCTTCCATGTTTCTCTTTTCTTAGCGTAGTATTCTCAATTGTGGTGTGAACCACAAGTTAAGGTGAGCGTGAGGTTTGGGTTTACGAGATTTAATTGGGGCAATGGAATTCATCGGATTGAGCATGGCATGATTGTAGGTATCGACTAGGACTGTAGGGTACGTGCATGACAAATGAAGCTAACAATCCCTCTGATGCTAACAAGGCAGCCTCACAAAATATCACTTAACTATAAAGAGGCTATTTTCCAACCCAAAAAGAGACCTATAACAAGCGCATCTTGCAGCTGAATCTAATACCAAAGAGCTATTTAAGATAATTAAAGAACTCAAATCACCATCTACTCCTCCTGATGCCTGTAGCAAAAACAGTACATGGTGCTCAAATATTCAAAAAGCGCTCCTCGATAAAATCTCTACACTCCAATCCAAAATCAAAGCAACAAAAAACAGCCTACAGTCTGACTCTCAGCTACATTCTCCTCTCGGAAAATCCTTCCCTATCCATCACACCCACAGACCCTTTAGCTTCTCACCACTAACCATCTCAGAGATAGAAAAAATCATTAGCAAACTCAAACCTTGCAAATGCCAGGGTGACACGTGTCCAGCTCCTATCATCAAGGAGGCCACTCACGATTTAGCTCCTTTTATCACTGCCTTTATAAACTCTTCATTCAACTCAGGCATCGTCCCTGACAACGTTAAGGATGCATGGGTTATCCCCCTTCTCAAAAATCCCTCCTTAGATCCCAGCATACCCACTAATTACAGGCCCATCACCACTGTGCCCTATCTGCTTAAAATATTGGACCGAGCGGCTTACCTGCAGATCCAGGATTATCTGGAATCAAATAAACTACTCAGCCTTAGAGAATCTGGTTTCCATCCAAGGCACGGAACAAAAAACTTCCCTCATCAATCTAAAAACACAAATCGAGGATCTGAAAGACAGCGGCAAACTGGCCCTCTTACTACTACTTGACTTGTCAGTTGCATTTGATTTGGTTAACCATCAAATCCTCTGCCGTCATCTCGAATTGGCTGCCCACTTTTCAGACAAAGCCACCACCTAGATTAGATCCTTCTTGGCCAATAGATCCATGAGGGTCTTCTCCCCCTCTGCTTCCGCTGGACCCTCACCAATTCTCTGCAGGTTCCCTCAAGGATCCTGCGTCTCACCCACACTCTACATTGTGTTTACAAAACCGCTCTTCGATATTCTCGAACATCTGGGTGTCACCTACACCAACTATATGGACGACACCCAGATACTCATCCCTATCACCGGAGACCATTCAGCAGATTCCAAAGCTCTAAATGATGTATATCAGATCATTTAGGCCTGGATGGCACAACATGAGCTCTGTCTTAACGACGATAAGACAGAGCTCCTCATTCTGGGTTCCCATCACCGACTTAGCAGACTTGCTCCCACTTTCAAATCCTACATCATGGACACCATCAAGGTCTCCAAAGTTACTAAAACCCTAGGTGTCTCTCTTGATTCTACTATTATCTCTCTCTAGACAAACCTATGCTGTAATCTCAGCATTCGCCTACACCTGCAAATTTATCACAGCCTGCCGTCCATCCTCATCACGGCTAACTGGACCACCCTTGCTAGAACCCTTATTATGTCAAAACTTGACCACTGTAATGTGCTCTATCTAGGGACGCATCAATGAAATCTTAGTAAGCTTCAAGTCACCCAAAATAACACCATCAGGGCAGCCTAAATATTCCTAGGAATCACCACATATCTGACACCAGATGCAGTTTACGCTGGCTTTCAGTAGCCGAAAGAGTCTCCCTCAAATCTCTCGCTCTCACGCACAAATGTCTGACCAACCAGGCTCCTAACTACCTGCCATGCTGGTTCACACTCCACACCTCCTGCCACCGTCAGAGAGCTGCCCAAGCTCATTGTCTCGCTCTACCTAGATTCAAGATACAAAAAGCTGGCAGAGCCAGTTTTCCGGTCCTTGACTCCAAACTATGGAACTCACTTCCCAACCCTCTTAGATCAAAACCCTCCTTCCACTCCTTCAAAAACAAAGCCAAACTTCGGCTGATCGCTCAAGACACTTCTAATATCCACCTATTTTATCGGCCTTATAAATTTACCTTTTCATGACCTTGTACTCTTGGCAATCTTCTTCTAGCATTATAATGTAAAGTCTAATGTAAATGCACTGTAATTATCTTGTAAATACCTTAAATGTATAATCTGTTTTAATTGCTCGTTTGTTTTATTGTATATCTTGACACTGTAACCTTGACTGCTTCTACTGTACACTATGGGGGTCATTACGAGGTTGGAGGTAAGGGGTTAACGGCGCCGGTAGAGGTGCCGATGCCATTAACACCCTTAAGCTGCATCCCGAGGTTCTTTACCGGGTCCCGCTAAGGGCGGCTGGTTTTACCACGTACCCTTAGTGGGAGCCGCAAAAGGACCAGCATGTTAACAACGGGTCCGTTATTAACGGGCCCGTTGTTAGCATGGTCCCCATTCCCATTGAGCCCGATGGGGGCTCAAATGCGAATGGGGATGGGTTCCCTGAATGGGGAAATACCGGGTCCTCCAAGGTTGGAATGGCCCAGTAATTCCCCATTAAGGGAACCCGGACCCGGTATGCGGTAAGGGGGTTGCCATGGCGCTAATAGCGCCATGGTTACCTCCAACCTCGTAATGGCCCCCTATGTCTTTGTAACCTAAGATATGCGCCCAGTTGCCTTTGGGCCAGGCGCTTTATACAAATAAACAAATAAATAAATAAATGATGAATTTGTTTTATTTGCTCAATTGACACATGTTCCTCCCTCAGCCCACGTTGCAGAACTCATTGCATTAACATCTGCATGCTAGCTCACATCCGCTGTCTCCATCACCATATAGACAGACAGCAGATTTTCTCATGCTTTTTGCCAACTTTGGAAAGAGTGAGGGTTTCTCACTTTAGCAAGGGCACCAATTCTTAATGGCCCCTACATTTTAGCCCCTCTTAATGCAATCTTGTTGCCCACAATCATCGCAATTGTCAAATGCTCTGCATATACAAAGGGGGAAGACATTGTATGCAAATGTAATCAAGCAGCTGTCCACACAGCATGGCGGTGGCCCTGGGGATAATCCCAGCAACATGCAGCCCTTGAAACCATGCCAGTATATATGTGAGAGACAGTCATGTGTGTGTGACAGACAGTAGAAGCAAGTTGCAAACTCTGGCCAAAAAAGATTAAAAGGCCAGGTGGGAAACGAAGGGATCAGTAAACGATACAGAGGTGATTTGGAGAATGGAAGGGAAACCTGTAGTGCCTCAAAAGGCACTTCTTCAGTTAGCCAGAAGTGCACAAGGATTAGCACATGCAGATGAGCATGCCATGGTCTCATAGGTCTATTCGGCATTGTGGGTCCCAGGATTCCCAGCGGCAGCACGTCAGACTGTTTGTCAATGTTCCAAATGGCACCAATGTAATCCAGGGGGAGCCCAGGAGGTCCCTTTCAGGATGGTAACACCCATGGGGCGTCCATTTCAGGCCCTCCAACTTAACATTGCCCACATGTCACCATCTGTTAACACAGGCACATACCTTCTTGTAGTGGTTGATATATTCACCGGATGGATTGAAGCATATCCGTGTAAAAGGAATGACGCTCAGACAGTAGCTAAAAATGTGTTGTAAGATTTTATACCAAGATGGGGAATCCCTGTCACTATAGATAGTGACAGGAACGCCCATTTTGACAATGCTTTAATATAACTTATTTGGAAGCTTTATCCATTAAATATAAACACACTACTAACTGATCACAAGCATCTTCATGTGTGGAAATGAAAAATGTAAGCTGGCTAACATCTGCCCAGATACCCAACTTAATTGGTTCCAAGCTCTGCCCATTGCGTTAATGTACATGCAGTGCTCGTAATTGAACCACTGGCCTTTCCGTCATAAAATCGCTCTGCATGTCGCATGCACTTGCCAGCAACAGCAGGAACACTCTCCCACTGTCTGATGATTCCATTCTTCAGTGTTTTAATTCCTTGACCTCTGCCTTCCAGTCTCTTCATTCAAAGGTGTCTGCCTCCTTTCGAGAGCAACCAACACAACCACTGCACAACATACAGTCATGCGAGCGGGTCTAGATTTGAGTCCACATTCGAAAATCTGCTTTGGAGCCCAGATGGAAAGGAACTTTTGTGGTCATCCTCACATCATTCACAGCAGACCGCTGTGAAGGGCTACCAGTGTGGGTTCGCGCCTCCCACATCAAGAGACAGAAGGAGCTCCCCACCCTTGCAGCACCTTTAAAATTGTGCCCGATTTTTGTGTGTGAGGGGCTCAACAATTAAAACTATGCATTATGATTTTAGAAGCAGGAAATATTGATTTACAATGACACTGGAAGACAGTGGTTCTTAGATGAATTGTTACAACAACCCGCAAGTGTTAAATGTTAGCAGCAAGTGGTGGGAGAAGACATCAGGTAATTGTCCTCCGCAGCATGTAGAAGTAGATATAGTCGCAACTGTGATGAGGATATTGTAGATTTTCCTCACAGACATTATATTCATCATATTCCCAGAGCAGATTGTACATGCATGGCACTAGGTGCTACATATGTTGCATACAGTCCCTGTCACAGATTAAACACTGGTTATCAACATAGGCAAAATGGTCACTACATGAATGTTATTTGGATTTTGAAAGGTGCCTCAGCCCATGTTCTACGCACGCACCTGTTTTAGCAGTCTCCAAGAACCACCCCTTTTTGGAATTTCTGCCAGCTTGGAGAAGGGGGGCTGAAAGGGGAACTGTAGGCACATAAACCTTTTCAGACAACACACCACATTCTGTAATGCACACAGGAAACACAAATGTTAACACAATAAACAAATGCATAAGGTGGGAATGCACACTTCCAGATAGTGTTAAAGCCTCACAGGGAGATTACCACCATTCCCATATGTGTGAGATTATTACGCCGCACAATTGTACTGTACCAAGTCTCTCTGAGTGGACAGGCTCCACATGGACACAACACTGGGTTTGGAACCAAATACATTATCCACAGTTTGTGGCATATGATCCCATTAAATATTGACTACCCTACCTACATACCTATAGGAGAATATATATGCAGAATAAATGTACTCAAACAGAGGACAATAGTCCCTTAACGTTGCATGCATAGGCAAACTACACCTGAGGGACCTCTAGCCTATATGCTGCAACCGTAAACCGGAGTCATGAACAGGTAAGGATCTGTGCCACCACTAGACCAGTGAAGCTGTAGGCGGTGGAATAAAATAGAAAATGAGCGCCAGTCAGGTTACATTAGGCAATGCATTGACAGGGATCATTATACATGTCCTTGTTTGTTGTGCCCATGTGAAGCTATTTTATGAATAAAAAGATAATCCATACATGAAATTGATGTACATAACTGCTTTTAAATTAAATACAAGTGATTGCTGGGTATGCAGTAACCTACCACACCATTCCAAAGATAACTATCCTTTTGTTGCTTTCTCTGACCTAGCACTATGGAACTACTCAAATTTAGTGCTGCAACCCACACATGTGACTACCTCTAAAGGCCACAATAGATTGTCCATCTTTGTGTAGACATTCAAAATGGGGGAGGGATGAGGTAATACAAAGGGGTGTAACTTTACAGTATGCCTGCTTTCTAATGGCACTACCTTACAGACAGAAGACAATTAGGAAACCGACAGTCTTAAAAACAAATGGACCAGTACCGCAAATCCTGTTTTATGTCTACTGAAAAGAAAACACTGGTTTAAGAATGTCCACACTTCTAATGTGATTAAGAACTATACTTATAATGAGACTAATATTACCGTGGGCATGGTGAAGGGACATGTTCCCCTCACTAGGTTAGTGTGGCAATATCACTGCAACATGAACAACACTGAGTATTATTTTAACCCAGGTGCCCTAAATAAGACTAACCATCCACTACCACAAGGGGTGTTCTGGCTCTGTGGGACAAGTGTGCGTAAGGCACTACCTTCCACATGGGTGTGACGATGCACCATCACATATGTGTTTCCCAGGTTGCAACTGTCTAAGTTTCTCCCTCCCCTTGAAAAATTAGAAACACTTGCTAACAGCATAAGAGGAGTGAAGAGGATGCTCTTGCAATCAGGGATAATTACTGTCCATTATCATCAGGGGAAAATATAGGAGGGGGAGTAGGGTGCGTATTTACAGGGTTTGGTGGTTGCATATATCCCACCGCACAAATGAGTACTGTTCTCTTAAGATTCCAGGCAGTGCTTGAGCTAGTTGCCAATGAAACAAGCTACATGCTGGAGACTATGGCTCAGGAACAGGGAGAAATTAGGGCTATGTTTCTACAAAATAGATTAGCCCTTGATATGACTCTGGTAGAACACAACACGGGGGAGTTTGTGCTCTCATTAAAGAGAGTTCCTGGGCTTACGTATCAAGTAATGAACAGCAGGTACATGACAACGCAGCACACATCAGGGAACTTGCTTACATCCCCACTCCGTATTTTATTTATTTGTATTTATTTATTTATTTATATAGCGCACCAAACCCAGAGGTATCTAGGTGCTTATGCTTAAGAAATTGGTTACAGTGCTTATGGTTACATGCCAGAGCGAACACAAAGTAGTTACATCATAAAGTGCAATGAAAAGTAGGTAGTTTCTGGTATTGGTTTACATGCAGTTGCAACAGATGTAGTAACATAATGACACAGGATGCAGAAAAGTCAGTCATGTGGGCACATTTGAGGAGACTAACCTCATGTTGCATGGCGGCTACGACACAGGGATGCAGAAACGTTAATCACATGGGCACATTTGAGGAGCCTAACCCCATTTTACAGGGCGGCTACGACACAAGGATGCAGATAAGTCAATCACGTGGGCACATTTGAGGAGCCTAACCCCATATTTCAGGGTGGCTACCACACAAGGATGCAGAAAAATCAATCACATGGGAACATTTGAGGAGCCTAACCCCATGTTGCATGGGGCTACGACACCAGGATGCAGAAAAGTCAATCACGTGGGCACATTTGAGGAGCCTAACCCCATGTTTCAGGGCAGCTACGACACAAGGATACAGAAAAGTCAATCACGTGGGCACATTTGAGGAGCCTAACCCCATGTTGCAGGGCGGCTATGACACAAGGATGAAGAAAAGTCAATCACGTGGGCACATTTGAGGAGCCTAACCCCATGTTGCAGGGCGGCTCCGATACAAGGATGCAGAAAAGTCAATCACGTGGGCACATTTGAGGAGCCTAACCCCATGTTGCAGGGCGGCTATGACACAAGGATACAGAAAATACAATTACGTGGGCACATTTGAGGAGCCTAACTCCATGTTGCAGGGTGGCTACGACACAAGGATGCAGAAAAGTGAATCAAGTGGGCAGTGGGAGGACAGTTGGATGCTTAATACAGTCACAGAGACATAGACAAAGAGCAAGGGGGGCATCTAGAAACAAGGTACAGGCACACTCACAAAAGTTGCACCAGACGTGTTCAGACAGTGGACAGGGAGCAGCCAGGGGCCGTATAAGTGGGCCATTGAGGGTTGGGCCAGCTCCCACCTCCCGTACCCGCTGATTGGCTAAAGAAGTCAGTGTAGCCAATGGTGGGGAGACATAACAAGGCTACACAAAGGATCAGCAAACAGAGCAACCATCTTGGAATGGGGGAGAGGGTTGCATAAAACACGTGCTTCATTAAATATATGGCTGTGTGTAAACACGCATTGACAAATGCCTAATAAAGAAACAAAATGCATTCCTTCTGCTCATTGTGCTGCTGGGGCCTGTGGGCATAGGTTGAAGAGGCACAAGGCTTACCTTAGCAAAGGCTGGCATGCAGCTGTAGCAAAAACCACCAGACCGTGAGATCAGCTGCTTGAGGGAAATGTAGATGCACAAAGAGAGCAAAATCAGCTGTTGGAGTTCGAACATAGATGAGGAAGTGTAGTCCTGGGGCCTAGAGGTGGGCCTTTGATGGATGGGCCGCTTCCCACCTCCCGGTCCTGCCGATTGGCTAAAGAAGTCAGTGTAGCTAATGGTCGGGAGACATGACAAGGCTACACAAAGGAACAGCAAACAATGCAACCATCTTAGAAGGGGGAGAGGGCTGCATAACCGGTGAACACAGCAAGCATTTGGGGTAAACATTAAAAGCACACAATGTTAAAACACCTGCTTCATTAAATATATGGCTGCGTGTAAACACGCATTGACAAATGCCCAATAAAGAAACAAAATGCATTTCTTCTGCTCGTTGTGCTGCTGGCACCTGTGGGCATAGGTTGAAGAGCCACGAGGCTTACCTTAGCAAAGGCGTGCATGCGCTGTAGAAAAATCACCAGATCTCAAGATCAGCTGCTTTGCGGGGGCAGCATTTGCAAGTACATTTGGTAGCTAGGGGTCAACAAACATTGTTATGTGTCTCCTGGCAGGCATACATAAATTGGTAATAGGTTGCTTGTTTTTAAGGCTGCTCTCAGCCTGGTGCCCTAGTAGCATGAATAACATTACCACAATAGCTTTGCACATACTCCCTGAAGTAGGCAGAGGGAGGATGGATAACAATATTAGTGAGGAAGAATATCTTAGACTGATTAGGAGTGCAGACCAATGATTTATTGTGAAACACTATAACAGGGGGAACTGTGTGAAGAATCCTATGGATTCTCACTGAAACCATGCCTAAAGTCTCGTCCCAGTGGCCAGGAAAGGCATGTGCATCCTGATCCTGACTTTGGGGGTGGTGTACTGTGGAAGGAGACAGGTCCCAGGGTGGTAAGGAGATCCTGTGGGATGAGACACAGTATTTGTACTCTGAAAGGAAGTGGCTTTCTGGGTTTCCAAAACAGGTAATGGCATATTGCAATTATAATGTCCCTGACCCACACATAATATCTGTAACATGTGGTACAAAGTCTGTTAAATGTGAGCAAGCCTAATTAGCAGAAAGATCTTTTAAGAATAAATACCCTCCTTGCTCCCAAAGGCATAGTGTAAAAGGATCTAGACAAAATGCCTTAACCCAAATGCCTTTCTGTGTAAGAACCAATTCCAAGAGTCCATCTTTTAATGAGTTAAAGGGAAGTAAAACTACCCTTAAAAGTAACTCAATTGTTAAAAGAGCTGACTTTGCTAAAAGTGATTACAAGCCCCATAATCCCATAAGTACTGGGATGAGGAAGACGGCTGAAGAAGAATTCAGTTGCAGTGGTCAGGCAATTAAGTCTAACAGCCCACACTTGAGAGAACCTGAGAGGCATAAAAGCCCCCCACAGGTACAGAAACATGGAAGGAGAGAAAGGAGCTGAACTGTGACTGGAATGTGAGCTGTAGTAGTAGTCGCAGAAGGAATAAGGCACAAGGCTGGTAAGCCAAGCAGAAGTTTGAGAACAAGAGGGATGCTGAAACGTGGAGACAGCAGATTTCAACTGTTTGTTCTGAGAGGGTCCTCTTACCCCAAACCCTGAAGTGCAGAGGCCGCACATTGGAAGGCATGCATTAGAGCTGTCTTTCCCCATGTAAAACTGATTGCTATGATTACCAAGCAGTGAACATGCTGGAGACAGAGGCAAGGAGCAGTTGTCAAGCCATGGGTCTCAGGAGTAAATTGGGCTCCATAAATATGTGGTCAGGCTGGAGACACCTTTACAGAGGAAGGGTGTGGGTAATTAAGAAGCCAGAAGCAGTAGAAATCATGGCAGAAGTCATGAAAGCAGTGCAACCAGCAGAGCAAGTGTTAAAGAAGCTGGTGAGTGATGCAAGGCATTCTAATACCTTGAGCAAGCATTTCTGGCAACAGTATCCAGTTCACTATTCACTCACATATAGTTTAAAGTGATCAGAATTTGTTTGTTGAAGCTGAAATACCTGAACAATGGTAATGTAGTATTTGCATATAATCTGAAAGTCCTTTTACTCACGTAGAAAGTAAACGCTGCTTAAATCCATTGTTCCAAAACTGATACTGTCTGAAGGAGGGTGACGTGTCACTAATTAAGAAGAGTGAATGTTACAAAGACCATTATTGACTACCTAACCTTAGAAGCACAATTGTTGAAACCGTCAACTTGTGAATACTACATCAAGACATGGTTGCATGTGCCTAATTTTGATTCCCAAAAGAGAACAGAACTCTATCCTTCACTTTCACACAGGAATACAATTCAAAACCAATCTTTAAACTTTACAAACTACATTAGGAAGTGGTCACATGTGCCTAATTGTGATTCCTAAAGAAATACTGAGCTCTATTTTTTACTTTAACATTGCATACCTTTCATATATAATAGAAGTCAAAGTGTATATACTATTGAAGAAGAGAACAAGCACTGTCCAGGCCAAGAGTCTCCCCATATGAACAGTGAAACCAAATTTTCCCAGGGGTAAAAAGCAATCTGAGTGTACTGTGAAGTTAATAACAGATCAATTGGACTGAGATACAAGTGTGCAAGCAGTACCCGAAGCTAAGAGGGTGGCACCAAGGCTTCTGGCTAATTACTTGGGCTGATAACTAGCAGAAAGCTGCAAACACATCTGAGGAAGGGAAACTGGCTGCTTGAAAAGACTATTTTGAATTTGATACAACCTGTAGTGCCAGAGAATGTTGAATACAGAGAGAAATGAGTTTTAAAGGCAAACCCGGGTTGTTAGAGTGGCAGATAGACAAAAGAGGCAAAGAGTCTGCCCCTTTTAAAAGAGAGCTATTGAAAGGAAGAGTGCCTTGCTTACTTGAAGCTGTTTCAGTTATTATTTATTAATTTACAACTTTTGAATAACGCCCAGACCCAGGGGTATCACAGTGTTTGGTACAGAGAATGCAGTAAAGAGTACATTGACAGTAAAGAGTACATTGACAAACATTGTTTACTCATATTTGTCAAAGAGCTAGGTTTTCAAGAATTGTTTTAATGCCTTGTAGGATTGTTCGTTCAGGAGTTTCTGGGAGAGACAGTCATTGAGGTAGGTGGGGGCTTCTTTGTAGATACACTTGTGCATGAGAGTCAAGGTTTTAAAGGCAATATACACTTTGATGGGAAACCAATGGACATCTCATCTGATTGCTGAGATTTGATCAGTCTGTTTTAGGCCAAGTGCAGCACGTAGTACTTTGTTCTGCAGTATTTGAAGTTTGGCCAGGTTAGTGGACAAGGTGCCCATGAGGAGAGTGTTGCAGTAGTTTAGTTTGGAGAGGATCAGAGCTTATGCTAGTGTCAGGCAATTGTTGGGAGACAGGAATTGCCTACTTAGGGATATGAGCCTGGAAGTGTAGGCGGTGACTGAGTATAGTGCCTTGATGTATCTAGTCATATTTAGCTCATCGTACAGGTGGACACCAAGAGTTTTGACTTGTTTCAGGACTGGGATGAGGGATCCATCAATACAGAAGTTGGAGAAGGATGTATTGAGATTTTTTAGGCAGATGGGGAAGCGAACGATGAGGAGCTTAGTTTTGTCATTGTTTATACAAAGGTTTTTGTGGCCGTCCAGTTTTGAATTGTGCTGCAGACAGTGTTGATAGTGCTGGTATCTGAGGCATGGTTACCTGTGATGAGGATACGTTTTTGGTTGTTGTCTGCACAATATTTATAGATTATCCCCTGAGAGTCTAGGAGATTGAAGATGGGTTTTGTGTATGTATTTTAGAGTGCAGGTGAACGGCAGGAGCCTTGTGGTACACCTAATGGCACAGAATTGGGGACGGCCGCTGCCTCACCTACAAACACTCCGGTGGTGTATTTGTTGAGGAATGAGCAGATCAGGAGGTGGTATCCGGGGTAAGTGAAAATGTTAGCTAAGGTGTTGACTGAGGATGTTGTGGTTGAATAAATCAGAGACAGCTAATAGGTCTGGGAGGAGGAGGATGCCTAGGTTACCTGCATCACAGATAATGTCCATTTGGATTTTTAGGTCCAGAGGGCTGTTTCCGTGCTATGTTTAGGGCAGACAGCTCATTGGCCCTCATTACGACCCTGGCGGAAATCGAAAAACGATGGCGGAAATGTAATACCGCCATCGAATACCGCTCGGTGCGATTATGACCCGTCACCGTAAAGTACGATGCCATCAGCGACACCGTAGTGAACGCCAACGCTAACTGCACCAAGTACGCGCACGCGCGCCATGCAAAACCGTAATTACCACCATGGCGCAACGGTACGCGAATGCTGACCCTAGCGGACATTTACTTAACGCCATCAAGCATGGCGGAAAGTACCATTCCGCCATGGTGAGAATTACGGCATCGTGAACCAACCGTAAATGGCCCTACTGAGTGCCTGTACACCACTCCCTGCCCACATTGCACAACTCCTCGTAGGTGCAATGAAGTTACACAATGCAACCAGTGAAATGTACAAGTCACCCATGCATGCCAACGAACAAATGAATGTAGGGGCTCCAAGTGCCTTGTGAGTGGCCATCCATATTTGGCATGGCACCATTGCCGTACTGATGCAGCACAGGCATGTGAAGGTTCAAGTACAGCAATATGAACTGAAACATGAGACAAAACAACAACAGGCCCCCATCGCTTGACACCAGTGTAAGGCAACATGCAAAGCAGTATCCTGAGGGAGACTGCACCAGCCCTGTACCCTTGCCAGTAAACAAACCAACCATCAGCATAAGCATGTACCACACAAGTTGGCAGAGTGACTGAGCAGCCAGGCTCATCTCAAGAGGGGCCAATGGGAGCTGCAGGGCACAGACGGCACGAATACAGAAGCTATTCCAATGGACATGACCTCAGTCTCCCTCCAAGAAACGCACGCAAACACAGGCACCTGTGACCAGCCATTTTCTGATAATCACATCATTCCACCAATCCACCAGGCTGACCGGCATCTGTTACACAAAAGCTAATCCCCCGCCCCTGAGCATGACATCATTAAAACAGTCATAATGGCAGCCCCCATCCCTGACCTTACTGGGCTTCGTAGGCAAACGCGGCCAGTACAGTACCACGCAACTATACTCAGAAGCCGGAACCCAATGCAGATCTTCTCACAATACATCGCTCCACAAATAGGAATATGCTACATTACTTGCAAAGAATAACGCTACACGGTTGACATCAGAATCAAATTTTAATGCACATCAAATTCACCAAGCCCATACAGCTATTAGGTCATAAACTCCAAAATATTTTTCATTACTGTGGGCTGCATCCTCAATAAATGACCAGCTTCTTCTTGTGTGACGCCCTGTTCCTTCATGGTACACAGGGGCTACATTCACGTTCAAAAAGGCAACATGGAAGCGCCTAGAACCGCAGGGCCGTCCCATTAGGTAGGCACTAGTCCAGCTGAAAGGTTGATATGTAGCTCCTAGCCACTAGTACTGCGTAAGGGCATGTGGCCCATTGGCGATCGTCCCATAAGATCGTAATGGTGCTCCACTGATTAACTCGAAGCAGCAGGTGTCGGGAGTAAAAGCCATCTGCAGGAGTGGCATACAGATGGCAGCGGCAAAAGGGGAGGAGCTACCTGTCACCCAAATGAAATGAAAAAGAATAGAATGGGCATCAGAACTTCATTTGTATTACTCACTTCAATGATCACACTAAATCTACAGCCATATGCATGCTAGCCCACTCAAAAGGATTATTTCCACCCGAAAATCACTTGCGAATCATAACTATATAAATCGAGGTGAAAACACTATTACAAACGAGTGTTTGTGTGCATGCGTCTGTTAAGACAGAATCCATTAGATGGGATTAGTAACGTGCATAGACACGAGTGTTTGAAGGCGCGTCGAGACAGGGAGGGTTCAACAAGGGCAGATCGACGATGGTCCCACTATGGCAGCTCTGCATCACATAGCGCAGGGGAAGGGGATAGATTACGAAAAGCCATGTACATGGCAAACTCTCAATTAAATCATCTGTCCATGCATCCATACATCATTCCCTCATCCCGGTATAAAAACGCCTGATTATTTACTCACATCACATTAGAAATTTCCATTGAGTCTGTGCGTAATGCAGTCTGCAAAATCCACTGTGCTCCAGCCCGGAATCTTAGTGTTGTGAAGTAACATGTATTTGGGAACGTCCTGCCTTATCGTCCACTACGCTATTGCGCATCCCATACTATTCATATCAATCATTGCATTCTCGCCATGGCCCCTGTCCCAAGGACATTAAACAATAGAACGTTATAGTTGCAGTCAGACCTGTGGGCATCTCCTCGCCGCTAGCTGAAAACCGAAAGCGCTGTCCTTCGAATTCCTCATTTGCAACATCACGTCGAAAAGGCATCTGTGACCGCTTGAAATCACAAATTCATCCATGTAGTGCGGCAGTGTGTGAAAATGGCAACTGGCTTCACTCACAAATGGGACGCCCCGCCCGTCGGTGAACCTCGGTACAGTGCTGCATGAGGGTCCACCGTTAATCGAGTACTACATTCCACTGACCCTTCACAAGTTTGTTCGCGACTGCAAAGATAGTATGTGAAACAATGGGACCATAGCAGAATGAACATATAAACCAATATTTCACTGCCATCGGGATTAAATACATGATTGTAATAGCAAGATGCCATGCGTCACATTGCAGCGTTGTGTGCGGGACGTGCTCGCCCAAAGGGGATTGCAGCTGGCACAGGTGGAATGAATCACCACAGGTGGAGGCTATACAGCCTGAAAACACATAAATTGCACACCCAACCCCCTCCCACAACCACACCCACTCCAAAATGCTACCGGCAGGACTAGCGATGTTGGCCCTGGGGGACCTGATAGCACTGCAAGTACTACAACTTCAAGAAGAAGACGAACATCAACTACTACAACAACCGGCCGCACAGAGGAGACGCAGGAGGAGGAGGAGGGCAAGGCAGGGCCAGCAAGGGCCACCAGCACAGCCACTACCACCACGCAGGCAGCCCGCAATCCCACGCCTCCGAGCTCATCCGTTCAACCTCACTGCTGAGCAGATCCACACCCTCTACCGTTTGGACGGGGACAACATAACCGCCATTGTGAACATGACACACGCTGACCTTGTCAGCATGATAGATAGCCCAACCGCCATCCCACCCCTACTGAAGGTGGTGTCTGTACTCCACTTCCTGGCCACAGGCACCTACCAGCACACAGTCGGACAGTTGCATGGCATTTCACAGCCACTGTTGTCACGGACACTATCGCAAGTGCTCGATGCCCTCCTGAAGCACGCAGACGACTACATCTCTTTACCACGCTCGGAGCAGGAGATTACAAACACAAAAGTGGGATTCCATGCACTGGCCTGCATACCGGGTTGCATTGGTGCCATCGACTGCACCCATGTGGAATTGGTTGTCCCACATGCCATGGAGGCCCATTACCGCAACCGGAAACAATATCATTCTCTTAATGTACAGATGGTGTGTGACTCCAACAGGATCTTTACACATTGTTGTGCCCGATTTCCTGGATCAACCCATGATTCTATGGTCTTGAGGAACTCTACAATACCACGCTACATGGAGCGACACGCAGGGAACAGATCCTGGCTACTCGGTGAGTCTCATTTCATGCATGATAATGTGGGGTATGTGATGCGGCAATGACCTGGCAGGAAGGGGGGGGATGCCTACGTAGCAATGTCATTCCACAAACATCCTTTATTGTCCACATACAGGTGATGCCGGGTATCCACTGAAGAGATGGCTCCTTACACCACTCCGGAACCCACAGAACCAGCATGAGGAGGACTACAACCATGCCCACTCACGTACCCGTTTAGTCATTGAACAGGCATTCGGCCTACTGAAGGCTCGTTTCCGCTGCCTCACCAGGTCTGGCGGGGCACTCCTGTACCGCCATGAGAAGGTTGCAAAGATGGTCATGGCATATGTCATGCTACACAACATGTGCGTACGTAGAAATGTGCCCATGCCCCCTGACGCAGAACTGCAAGCACCTGAAGATGGTCATGATGAGGGTGGGGATGTGGCAGCACCTCAAGGAGTCCGCGAGGCACAGGAGGCCCGTGAAATTCGTCAGAATATCATAGATTCATGCTTCTAGCACTCACGCCTGGTGGCTGATACATGGACACGGGACTTGTGGCACTGTGTGTGTCTGGAACATGCACAATGTGGACTGTACGCCAATAAAGGCCTCGTACACACAGATCAATGTCCACACATCTCATTGGATGATTATGTAATGTTTATAGCATATGTGAAATTATATTACACACCCCATCGACCCGCCACCCAAGAAAGCCCAACACCCCCCCTCCACCCTCCTACCTCCCCCCCGAACACCAGTGTCCAAAGATGCTCATTGTCAGTGGGCAGACGCTATTGCAAGCCCCCTCTCCGCGTATCAGGGGCACCCCTGCCTGTGGAGCGCAGGTTCCTCCCAGATCTACTTTGGGGGCTGCCCTGGACGGAACTTGCAACGGATGATGTCTCTGCCTGCTCACGTCCATGCATGTCCCTAAGGGTTTGTGAGAGCTCAGTGAGCACACGGCGCACACCGGCAAGTTCACCACATACGTCTTTGGACGTCGCATGCAGTTCCCCCCTCAGGCTCTCGGTGCTTCTCTCCATTTGTACCCTTAGTGTCTCTGTACTTCTCTCCATTTGTGCCCTAAGTGTCTCAGTAGATGTCTCTATGACTGCCTTAGAACCCCCACATTCATCAGCATGCTCCTTGAGGAGCGTGGCCAGTTGCTGCTGTTGCACGATCACCTGGTCGAGGGACTGTTGCCTCTGCTGGGCCATGGCCATTTGCGGTGGTGTCACAGAGGGGCTGATCACCTCATGTTGCCTTGCCACAGGGCTTGTGGGGGATGGCCAGTCGTCGTCTTGTGGGTGCCCCTGCGTGGTATCCTCATGGTGTACGGGATGAAACAAACAGGGGGATTGAGACAGGTCATGGATGGGTCCTACATCGACAGCACCGTTTTCTGTGTCGGAGCATGCTGCCATTAATGCAGTGTCACCTATGGTGCTGCTGCCACCAGAAGCAGTGCCTTCTGTGGCATCCATTGGGGGGACCTGTGGTGCTGCTGTTGTGGGCATGCTGGCTGCTGGGGTGCCTGTTGAAGTCCCCTCCTGTGTGCTGCCACTTGATTTGTGCTGCTGCCGTGTCTTGATCCGTGCAGCTGAGGTGGAGGGTCTTTGGCCGTTGGTCTTGGCCCTCTTTGCAGGTGTGCTGGTAGGGGTGTCCTGGAGCTCGTCGTTTGAATCGGACCCTGTGGTGGAGTAAAGGAGGGCGAGCGTTATTTATGGGTCTGTGGAAATTGGAATGGCAATGTATCACATGCATTGGGGTGGTACCTGAGGGTGATTTGGGTCAGGGCCTTGGAGGTGGTTTCATTTTTGTGTGGATTGAGGATGCAGTTGTTTTGCAGCCTGCAGTTAGGGTGTGCATGCTGCACGTGTAGAGGGAGTTTTTAGGATTTTTGATTATTCATGTATTTAATGTGACTTTTAAAGTGCGCTATCAGGCCAATGTATGTGGACGTTCTCCTGGACATGTGTTTCTGTTGCACTATGTGGACACATGGTACTTCACATGATTGGACATTGTGGATTTAGCATTGTTTTATTTGGCCCACCTACCTGATTCTTCGGATGTCTGCACTCCTTTCTCCATCCCTCCGACTCCCTCTATACTCTCCATTCCAATGGTGGAGGCACAGATTTCTTCCCAGGGGGTCAACTTGATGGGTGATTCCGATCCTCCCCCGGTAGCTGTGGCAATGTTACGGTTGGCTGACAGTATGCTCCGTACGCGTATCCGCAAGTCGTCCCATCGCATTCTGCATTGCTGTGGGTTGCGGGGTGCAACCGCACTTACCCGCTGTGCCACCAGGGCCCATATGGCCTTCTTGTTCGCAAGTGCCGTCCTGGTCATTTGCGTCGAGAAGACGACGGCAGCATTCTCCTGGAGGGTCTCTGTGAGCACGGTGAGTTCCTCATGGGAGAAGTGGACCTGCCGCTTGCGGTCGCACGCTTTTTTAGCAACTTTTCCCATTTTGATTGTTTTGACTAGGGTGGCTTACGGGTTGGGATGTGTCTCAGGGTCGGATTTGTAATGGTTGTGTTGTGATTCTGATTTTGTAGGTGTACGGCGTGCTGTTTCCCGTTCCGGCCCCATATTTTTACTTCCGTTTCCGTATATTTACGGTCACCGTATTTTGCGATTACCGCTCATTACGGTGACCGCTATGATGGGTGGCGGAATTGCACCTAGGGCGCCGTACGACGGCGGTGAGGGGCGTTTTAGGGACATTTCCACCATCGCGGACTTTGCACTTCCGCCATGGCGTAATGCTCGTGCCCGATGGGTCAGAATTAGCCACACTTTACTCCATCGTGCAATGGCGGAAACGCTATTTACGCTATGGCGGTCAGGTCAGTTACTTTCCGCCAGGGTCGTAATGAGGGCCATTGTCTTTTACCAAACAGTTGGTTGAGCTCAAGGAATTGTTGGACTTGTGTGTAGGCTACCCAGTCGAGTATCTTGAGCATAAATGGGACCGTGGTAATGGGGCTGTAGTTAGTGGGAACTGAGGGATCAAGGGCATTTCTTTAGGAGGGGTGGTCCATGCTGAATTGATGTTTGTAGAAATGTGGCTAGTGGTGAAGGAGGTGTTGATAAAGTCTGTGATGATGAATACCAATGTGGGAGTGACTACGTGGGCAGGCGTCTGATTTGCAGTTAGTGGACTTGAGCATGAGAATGGTAGTTAACACTTGTTGTTGTGTAACTTGAATGAACTTGAATGTCAGAATGGCGGGGAACTCGTTTGCCTTGGGCTGGTTGGGCATGTATATGTTGTTGTTAGTTTCCTGGGTTGCACTTTGTGCATACATTTTGGCACACAGTGACACAATTGAGTGTGTTAGGGTATCTTCAATCATAGTACACCACGCTTTGTCAACCTGGATTGTGTAGATAATGGCTATGGGAGTCTCTAGCTCCCTTAAAATGGAGAATAGTTCCTTGAAGTTAGAGCCTGTGTTGGAAATTTGATCTGTATATGAGTTAGATGTGTGGGACACTAATGTGGTTTTGTAGATGTGTGAGGCGGTATTGAGGGTCTTGCAGTTGCTAGGGGTTGCATGCTTTTTGTATAGGTGCTCAAGTGCTCTTTTATTTCAGCGTAGGGAAACTAGCCCTTCAGAGAACCATCAGTTATTGGTAAGGCAAGTCTTGGTGGTGGTATGGACGTGCAGGTCTATGGTTTGACATATCAATCATGGTAGTGGTGGACTATGACCTGAGGATTTTTCTTGGCCAGGGTGTAGGGTTTAGGTGATGCCAACATAATTGGTTTTAAGACCTTTTGTGTAAGTTTGTAGTTATTCCTAACCATTGGGCTTAACTTGGGGGTTTGGGCCATGGCAGGAGTAGCAATGAGAGGTAAAATGGATGAGGAAGTGAGTGGACCATGATATGGGATTGATGGCGGCAATGTCAATAGTTGCATTAGCTGTTAGAATCCAGTCAAGGGTTTGCCTTCAATGTGTGTTGGAGAGTGGACGAGTTAGGTGAAATCCATGTCTTCTAGAGCTAGTGCGAGTGCAGAGGCTTTGAGATCAGAGGAGTCATTTCATCCAAGATTGATGTCACCTAGGATAATGAATTTAGTTATGGATTTCAAGAGCGGAGTGATGAGAAGGGGTATGTCAAGGTTAGGGTGGGTGGAGCCGTTCTGAGGTCAGTATAGCATGTTGTATGTGGTTTGCGGGTTTGTGGTTAGCTTGAGGACTAGCATTTTGAGGCCCGGGGTGATGGTAGTGGGTGCTGAACTAATCTGGAGTGAGGATTTGGATATGAGGGCTACCCCACCTCCAATGGCATTGGGTAGGTCAGTTCTGATAATGGTTTAACTGGTGAAGGTTGTTATGGATTGGAGTGGACCTGAGGTGTCAAGGAGCCAAGATTATGTGATTGCAAGAATGTCAAGTTGTTGTTCCTGTATGAGGCCATGTACATCAATTGTGTGGGCTTGCAGGGTGCGAGCGTTAATGAGTGCACATTTTAAGGTATCTGATTGCTTGTGAGGAGGCAAGGGGATGTCTTGTGTTTGTGGCTGGGTACTTCCCTGATGGTGGTAAGGATAGCATTCCTGGTGGGTGGTGAGTGTTGGGAGCTTGAGCGGCCATTGGTGTGGGGCATAGGAGCCTCTTTCCTAGTTCTGAGTCTGATTTGGTGAGAACATATTCTAGCTCTAAGTCTGGGAATGCGGGATGGGCCCACACAAAGTTTGGTAGTCACATTAGAGGGGGGGTGCACTCTTTGGAGAGATGGGAATGGAGAATTAAGTGTGGTATTTATGGCAAAGGCTTTGAAAAGCGGTAGGATGGCTGCTTGTGGATAGATCAGATATGTGGTGGGTGCATACCGGCATAATGTTAAGGTGGCCAGTAGTGGTTTGTCTAGCATGTGAATAGGGCTTCTTAGAAGTGCCATCGGCAGCTACAGGCGGGCTACACCTCTTGAAGTTAAGGACACTAGATGTGGAGTAGTTGTGTTCCATTTAAGAGGTGGTGTTGGTAGGCATGTGTTTTTGTGTGTTTCATGCAACATTTGTCTAGAGTGGGGAGGTCCTACGTGTGAGTCTGTTGGAGAGGGGTCGTGAGGTCTGGGGTTTAGCCGAGGTTTGGGTCTGCAGGCTGAGTGCTGCAGGTAGGAAGATTGTGCGTCAGGGTAGCCCTATAGAGCTAAAGCTGGGTGGAGCCAAGAGGGTGGGTGTATGTTTATAGATTGCGGTTGTCGGGGTAATCTGGTATGGTGTGTAATTGAACTTTGAGACATCCAGTTGTGTGTGTAGGTTAAAGCAGATGGGCTACTGTGGGGCAAGGTGCAGGGCCCTGTCTAGTCGTGACTGCCCTAAACAGCAATAGCGCTGGTAGAAATCACCTTGGGGTGGGAGCCAGAAGAGGGTGTGTTGAGCATAGAGCCCATGTGAGTAGCATTAACACTTTTGAGGGAAGGGCCGAAACTCTTCTTACCTTGGTCATCTGGTGGACGGGTCGAGATGTTAATCGTCTGCACCTGTGATGGCATGCAGGAGACTTTTGGGATAGTCAGGCAATGCTGGTGGGATAAGTGGCAGCTGTCACGGCTGTCAAGGCCTGATAGGGCCAGACAGGGGATATGAAAACAGACCTTGGTATTGAGCCTTCGTAGGGGGCCGGCATCAGCTACCAGATTCATGGGTCATCAGGGTCTTGAGGCAGGGTAAACTAATCCCTGGTGGTTGGGGTGGGCCATGCAGCAGATCCATTTTGGAAGCAGAGTTATCATCAGCCATTTTTTAGTGGCCATGTGGTAGTTCAGAGGGCATTGCAGCAGGCATTTCTGGTGGCATAAGGCAAAGCCCAACAGGCTAATTCTCTGTAAAGTGGCTGGGTCACATCACACATAGCCCAACATGATTTTTCAACAGATTATTGCAGGTCACAGTTTGGCTTACCAAGCATGGTGATATGTCAGCAGTAAGTCCGCTGGATGTAAAGGAATGAGCGTATTGCTCTAGTCGGAGCTATGGCACTTCACATCCTAACCCACAGAGACAGACAGGGCATATCAAAAAAGGTCTTGATAGTGGGCCTTTGTAAGGGGCAGGCATCGCCTGCGGCTCCCCGGGCCATCTGGATCTTGGGGCAGGGTAAAGTAAAAGAGTAAAGGATTTGTTGAATTACTTTAAAGTATATCTTGTCAAAGCCTGTCTAGAAGCACAAATCACTGAAGCTGTGGTAGTAGTCCAAAGTACTGAAGCTGAGGTGGCATATCTGGTTGTCAGTAGATGCAACATTGTAGTAGTCTAAACAAAGTGGAGTACTGTGAGACAAAAGTGACTGTTTTCGTAGGGAATCAAGTAGAAGTGAAGTTGTTGAAGATACCTTTGTGAAGTCTAAAACTGTTAACCAAGAACTATGTTTCACCAACTGTTGTGGATTTGCATTTCTTTTGAGCTGTGGCATGTCTTCTTGAAGAGGTGAAAAAGCATTGTTGGCTGGGATTACCATTGGTGCTATTTGGTGGAAGTAGAAAGTTGATATTTCACCAAAGAGAAGAGATGTTCTATCATTGGAAATTTGATTAGCAGACTTATCAAGAAGTGATTTGAGACATTTCTTTCTTTGGTTTACCATTAGAGAATAGATCTTGAATCATGGGTAAGGGAACGCACCTAGGACATCACAAGGTTATTTAGAAATGTTTGTTTATGTCATGTTGTATTACCATATATTTTCTTTGTGTATGTGTTGCTTAGTGTGAGGGCAAATTATCCTGTATTAGAGTGTTCCCCTTAGCTTTGGTTAGGGAGGAAAATCCTCAGCAGAGTAGGGATAGTCAGGCATTTTGGATCATAGTTCTTTTCAGAATAAAATGGCGTGTTTTGATAAATCATCAATCAGTTGTCCTCCTCAAAATACTGACCCCTCACAACTGTCAGGAGCCATTTTCCATCCACAGTTAGAGCAGACGTTCAGTCATTTTAGCCCACTGCTACAACTGGAGAAATTCACTCACGTTAGGAAATGTTCACGTGGGACTGGAGTTTCACATTTCAGACAACAAACATTGAGGAAAGGATGCAAGGCTGACTGCGTTTGACAAATAGCCAGCTGTGTTGGATAAAGAAGAGATAACCACAGGAGGATTGATAACCACAGGAGGATTGTCTTAGTCAACAGGTCAAGGTCACTTGTGTCCTGAGAGTAAGCTTTGTATTTGGTAATAAATTATACACAATGACAGAATTACATCAAAACTTGAGGCAGTGTCTGGACATGGTTGAGGATCAAAAGCAAAAGGAACACACAATGAAATATGTACATATCCTTTCTTGTTTATTGGATACGTTTGTCGTAAATTATGTATTCAGTTTTGATGAATAAAGGGCAGATGGGACATACCAATATGTACACATAATCTTGAGCACTAGACTGTGTGTGTGTGTTGATATATTTATATGTCTCATTTCTTCCAAATTCCTCTTCAAAAGCCAGAGACTGTGATGTGAAGAAATGAACCTGACACTATCATGTTTGTGGGCATCACTCATGTTCTATTGACATTGCAAGTGTTTGGTACATTCAACAACAAAGTGTGTTGTGTTGTGTTGTGTTATTGTGTCACTCCAATTGTGAGGGTCAATTATAGTAACATGATGTAGATATGTTTTTATTTAGTGCCAACACCTCAGTTGCAAGGGTTAATGGGTGACTGCAAACTAGCCCAGCATATGAAAGTTTTATCCCACCCCTTTGCCCCTGGAAAAACTGTGTTTCAGTGAACTGTGCAGCCAGAAACAGCATTTGCACTTCATAAGAACACTGTTTTCCTGTTAAGAGAGACTGTCCAACATTAGCATGAGTTGATGGCTGAACAGTTGAAGTGGCAATGAGAAAGACTGGAGGCAGTTGTCATGGATGAACCAGAGTAAGAGCTCATGGCTTATTCCCCAGTCTTCCATGCATTACATGGCTTCTACCCAGGCACCTTCAAATATCAATGCTCACACGGTCTTCAACAACACGCCTTTACACGTAATCCTCATGCCCACAGACTTCCACACAACACACTGGCCATGACTTCAAACCCAGCACTTCGTTGTTTCTACCCCAGAACCCTCTAAGATCAATGGCAGAGCTACTCTCCCTTTCTTCATTCCCACATCTTAAACAGTCAGGCATGTGCAGTCCAAAGATCAATGTGTGCTCATTTAGTTATTGAAGTACGTAGTTATGTATAGCTGAATGACTGCACATGGAAACATGTTATGTAGGCATAGCCCCACCCTCCTACACCATATCCCTCCCCAAGCAGCTCTTTTGACATCTACATAGAGCAGGGTGTGTGATGGTGGCCTCTGCCGATGCTGTTAGAGCAAAGAGCTAGAGCAAAGCATAGCAGAAGGGTATACCTCTGGTGACCAGCAAGAAAGGAAAAAGAAAATTGGTTCCAAAGTCTTACTGCACCTGATGTCTCTGTAGACATTTCATCCAGATTACGAACGAGTTTGGATGATTGGGAGGACGTGTTGAGAACGTCTGTGATTTAGTTTGTTCTGTGCGCCCCTCACCTTCTGGCATTCTAGAGATTCTCTGAATTCATCCACGGTTTTCTAAATTAAGATACTGTGGTCTCTGTAATGATGTTAAATGTTGGATGAACAATAATCACAGCTCTCTAGACCCCCTGTCCAATTTTCCATGGGAATAACATTGCCAATCTTTAGACCATATAAAGCTTTTAAAAACAGCAAATATGTAACTTGTTAAAAGCAGTGTGCTTGTTTTCATGTTATTCGTAGACCAAACTAGTGCCTCAAAGGGCACAAGGGTGCTATTTTGCTTTCTGGTAATACAGTTGAAGGTGTAAGCATCAGTAAAGTATAAAGCTGAAAAATGTACCATACATGTTTTAAATGTTTCCTAGGTCGTAAGCAGTCGGCCTGTCTCTGAGGTTTAAAGGACGCCCAGCACTAAAGGCTTTCACCTGATAAGAAAATGGCATGCCACCCAATTGAAGATGAGTGTATTTCGGAACGTTGAAAATATCAAATTCTTGTAAATAAAGTTTCCTTGATAGCTTATAAAGCTTGAGTTTGCTTGGAAGTACATTGGATGCTTTGAAATGTATGGCTTAAACATAGGGAGGACGCATACAAATCAAATTTGCTCTCCTACTGGTAACTAATGGAGTTGGCTGAGTGCATATGAAATACTAGCTATTAATGAAACTTTGAAGCAAAGTCTCACTTCGAAATGGTGATTTCCTCACAGTTTCCGTATGGACTTCTTTGTAAGAAGCAGGTAAGCTGAGTTGCAATTATCCGGGTTTGCTGAATAAAAGGAATTCATTAGCATTACGATATGAGAACAAATACAGTGAGACCTCTTAGGAAGAAGCAGGATTGTGAAATATTCATGGTTTTAGGGTAATATTCTAGGTTATCATCCAACCAAACTCCTAAACAATGAATTTTGCTTCAGTTGTCAGGGATGGACACAGCGTATTGGTCCATGGTAGAGCATGCACGAAAATGGAGGTAAATCCAAAACAAATAACTTCTGTTTTTATTCTATTAAATCAAACCAAAAGGATGGGTATCCCCTTCATCGTGGACAAAGGGGAAAGAAATTAGTACAGTAAACACTGGATAATGTCTCACAGTACAACTCAAATTCTAATTTGCAAAGGAAGGACTCACACTAGTAAAAAAGAGAGAGTGTGCTAGGTCAGAAAGCATCATAATCAATACGTTTCGTTTCATAATTGTATTAATATCATTAACATGGAATAATACAACATAACCAATGGCCATTCTGTCATTTATGTAAACACATGGTATTGCTAAAAACAATCTGGTGTGGTACAAATCCGGTAAAAAAGTTTTTTTTTTTTTTAATCAATGGTGATATGTTCGTGGCAACTGCTTCCCATATTAACCTTGTTTTCCATATGAAGAATGTATGTTGTTTTCTACGTATCTATAAAGTGGTAAACAAGTGCTAAAGTGCTAAAAGTGAAAGTACTAGGTGTCAACTACAGGTATCCTAAAAAAAATTGTACATTTCAATCCCATAACCAAATATCCTGTCATAGTAGTTTAGGCGATTAATACATCTAGTTTTTTAATCACCAACTGATGTTGGTCTTTCTCAGGACAAGAAAGGGCATATAACACCAATATACATTTTAAAATGTATTCAATCAGATGGTATCCAGGCTTGTTCTTATACATTTCTTATAACACCATCCCAAAGTGAATGTAAACAATATTTTCCTTGTTTCTTCCAATTTTAAGGAGGAGGGCAATTTTTGAAAATCCGTTTTGCAATTAAGGGGGATGGAAGAATTTGGTATATGTGCATTCAACGATGTATCCATGATACGAAGAAGGGTGGCATTTGACTTAAGATGTAGGCCATACCTGGGAAACCACTTATTGCAATGTGATTTTGATTAATGAACATTGTATGTAACCTTTTACATATTGATTTAAGAGTGGCATGCCAGCAATATAGTTTTCTTTTCAAGAATTCACTCATGGGTATAAGGTAATATGGTCCATGTGTTATTTTCAGATGAAATAGTTCAGATTTTTCCGAAAGTAATAGGTTTTTTCAGATAATAAAAACGGGGCTTATGAGGGGTTTACAGAGACTGGTCGAGAAGGGGTTGCCTGTGTCGCCCCTGACATTTCAGTGGGCGACAGTTAATTGTGGAGGCAAAGCACAGAACTGACTACATGAGCCATCATGTTCTTGTGTGCAGCCATCTTTTTCTGGTTATCCAGATCATCTCAATATATAAATTATTTATATTGTGTGTTTTAAAATAAAAAGTTGACCATGCATGTTTATATGTTTATAGTCTGGATACGCTTACCCAATGTAAGTATTCATTTGAAGGAACATAATATGAATAAAATTGACTCTACCCAGGCATTGGCCGGCAAATATGGAAAGAGCATTGATAAAATGCGTTAAGGTGTATTCACAGTGAATGCATGTACATAGCTCGAATAGCTTTCTTCCCTTGTCGTCCTTCATATATTGCATTGCAATGTATAAATATGCATTGAGCTCCAGAGGCGCCGTCTTATTTACTGACGTGACATTCGCCTTACAAATGGATGTTTAGTAATGTCGTGTATTAGAGTACTACTTGATTACCTTAGAGACATAATTTACATTTCTTTTCATCATCATCTTAAATATCTTGCTGCATACATTCATTTTGGAAATGAATAATTGAAGAAAGAAGAAAAAAAAAATCTACAACCTAACAGATGCCAAAGTATTTCACTTGTCGGAACCCCTGTGTGCAATAAGCAGAAATACAACTTGAGGCTATTTTCTCTCTGCTGGCAGTGGGCGATAACTATTTTGCTATTCGACAGAAGAAGATAAGAT
This sequence comes from Ambystoma mexicanum, assembly GCF_040938575.1. Classification (NCBI taxonomy): domain Eukaryota; kingdom Metazoa; phylum Chordata; class Amphibia; order Caudata; family Ambystomatidae; genus Ambystoma; species Ambystoma mexicanum. The sequence continues at coordinate 880,467,237 of NC_090929.1, read as the reverse complement.
GAAAGCATGAAAGATGCCACCAAATGTACTGTGCAAAGCTTGTATAATCAACACATAATACAAAAGTCTAAGGTACACAACGATACAAGCATGGGAGCGTCCACCATTGAAATGTTGAGGGGGACCAATATTGCCAGATGTAATTTAGGATTGCGGAATTATCTGCAGTACTTCACAGAATTGCTGTCTAGTCACAGTTGCAAAATACTTTAGCTATGTTCTGTGACCGTACGCCTGCAGCCTGCAGAAAAGAAACAAGGGCCTGTAACCTGTAGGAAGGGTAGACTTCCTGAGATTTGCGTTCACTTAGGAAGGGTGGGTTTTTGAGATAGTTTTTTACCTTTGGAACGTATGAGCTAATAGAATTCATGCAGCACCATAGACTGTCACGTGAAAGATTGATGGAGTTTTTCTATGAGAATTGTCATTTCATGCACAGTATAAAAACACTACATTCCACCTGTTATGTTCTGGCCTTTTCATGGGTAATGTATTCGGGGCTATTTTATCACTTCTAGAATGTGATTAACAGGAGTAGAATAATTAGTGAAGAATATGCGGGTAGCATCGAGCTGGATCAAAACATGGATGTCTAAAAGTCCCATTCAGGAAGTGCTGCACCATAGCTGGGGCATTGTTCAATCCGAATGGCATTACCAGATAATTGTATCGCCAAACCAAGTGTGAAAGGTTGATTTCCCTTCATCTCCTGCAGCCATCCTAACCAGATTGCATGCTCGTTGAGGTCCAGTTTAGTGTATTCCTGGTCTGATCTTGTAACATTTATTTCAATGAGAGAGGGTATGTGTTTGTAATCGTAATGGAATTATGTTGCTTGTAATGTCATAGAGGGTAAGGGTAAGACACATATTGAAATAATGAGTTCAGGGCGATCTCCAGGTCCGTAGAGACATATCTGAAGGATGGATGGTTCTGTGGATTTATAGAGAGATAAAGAATCTGCCTGCTCCAGGAAGGAGGGATCCAGGGAATTTGCTGAGGGACAAAAACAACATTTGCCTTTTTGGAAGTATGGATTCAGAGGATTCACATATGGACAAAGAGACGGATATCTACAAGAAAGATGAGTTGGACCCATGTATAAATAATCTGCAACATGTCAAAGGTATAGGCTCTGTGGACAGACATGAAGACAGAGAACCTGTCCTTAAAATGTGAAACTGTGTCATTAAGCACTAAACAAACACAATGTATTGTTTTGTTAGAAGAATGGTTTATCCTTATTTGCAAAGAGATGGCAATGTAGTCACCTTTAGGAAGGATACCTTCTGACAAGCGGCCCCACAATAATATGCTATTTATTTGTGGGAGAGACTAGTTTGGGGGAATTACCACACCCAGAAAAATTGGTCATTTTCAGGAAGGATGGGCTCTGGGGATGAATACGGAAATTGAGAACCTGCTAGGTACAAACTGGGAGAGTGGTGGTAAGCTTAATGACTCGAGCTGATCTTCCACAACACCCTATGAAACCAACCATAGTTGATGAGACAGGCTAAATGCCTCCGCAAAGTAGGCCCAACATGAACATGGGTAGCATGGCCAAGCTCAAGACTTATTTCTGCCAGCTATTATCCAAAATTAGAATGTAATTAAGAATTAAAACATCATATTGTAAATATGCAGATTGTACGTTATGAAGGTATGCGCAAGTATAAGATAAGAAAAACTCTCCTAGCAAGGCATCAGACCCCCTCGTGGTGACATAGATGTCACATCCATAAATGTAGTCTCACCATGAGACTGCAACATCTACCAACGTCCCCTCATGCGAAACACTATCAGTCAAAGTCCCACTCACTAATACCCAAACCCTCAATATCTATTTGATCTACCGCCCGCCAGGCCCCACTGGCACCTTTAATGAAGTCCTCAACTATATTTTATCCAGTAATCTTAAAAGCTCTACTCAAGTTCTCACCCTGGGGGACTTTAATATGGGCTACAATGACCCGGAAGACCACATCGCCAGCACTATAGTCAACACTCTTACTGAGCTAGGCTTCACGCAAAGAAGTACGGCACCTACTCACTCGAAAGGTAGAATACTTGATTGGGTGGCCGACCACAATTGCCTAGCTAACATCAAAAATATCTCACCACTAGCCTGGACTGACCACCACCTGGTATCGTAAACGCTTTCTACTGACAGACCTCCACCTCTGCCCACCATTACGGCCCCTCCTACTCTCACTAGAAACAAGAAGAATATGACAATAGAAAGACTCATCCCGAACCTACTCCCCATACTCAACACACTCCCCGACAACCTGGACCCAGAGACCTTGGTCGAAGAATACAAGATCATGGCCACCTCGCTGGACCTTATCGCCCCCCTCAAACTCAGACCAAGCAAACCGAAAACGCACCTTAACCAATGGTACACACCATTCCTTAAAAATCTAAGGCAGCAAAAAAGAAATTGTGAGGCCACTTGGAAAAAATCCCCTTCAGCTGCGAACAAACTCAAACTTTCCAAACTAGCCGCACTTTACAAAAAAGAAATGTACCTGGCTAAACGAACCTCCTTTGACTCTCGCATATCCCAAGCAAAATCCAACATGAAAGAACTCTTCTCTATACTTAAGGAAGTAGAAACCCCCATAGTACCTCCTGACACCTGCACCAAAGACAAAAACTTGTGCTCAGAATTTCAAAGTGCCTTAGCGAACAAGATCGTGACCCTTCAAAGTAAAATTTCCAACAAAAAAGCTTCCATAAATGACACTCTCCCTTCAAAAATTCCGGACAAGCTCACGCCCACAGATCTCATCCGCTTCAAGTTCTCCAAAGTCAATACACTTGAAGTAGAAAAAAATCATCCTATCCTTGAAACCATCCAATTGCAAGGGAGGTCTGTGCCCAGCACAGCTCATCACAGACGCTGCCCGTGACCTCTCCCCTTTCATCACGAAATTGATTAATGCCTCCTTTGTCACTGGCTCCATCCCCACCAATTTAAAACAATCCTGGGTACTTCCATTACTAAAAAAACCTACACTTGACCCAGCCACACCCACAAATTACTGACCCATAACGACTCTTCCCTTCCTACTAAAAATCCTGGACAAGGTAGCCTATGTACAAATACAGAAGTACCTGGAAGAACACCACCTCTTAGGTTCCAGACAATCAGGGTTCTGTCCTCAACACGGGACTGAAACCGCACTCATTGACCTGAAAGCTCAGATCGACATGCTCAGAGACAATGGGAGAGTTGCCTTACTCCTCCTCCTCAACCTATCTGCAGCTTTCAATTTGGTTGATCACTCTGTCCTATGTTCACACCACCACTCATCAGCGCACTTCTCTACCGAGGCCATCACCTGGATCATACCATTCCTTAACGGTATAACCATGAGGATCTTTTCTCCTATTGCTGCAGCAGATCCTGTACCCATCACTTGTGTTGTACCACAGGGCTCCTGTGTCTCCCCCACACTGTACAACATATTTACCAAGCCCCTTTTCAATGATTTGGATCATCTCGGTATCACCTACACTAACTACGCATGATACCCAGATCCTCCTTCCACTTTCTGGAAATTATGGAAAGGATTTGGCCTTGTTGAATAGGGTGTACATCATCATCCAGGCATGGATGGCCACTCATGGACTATGCCTGAATGATGATAAAACAGAACTTATCCTCCTAGGTACCACGTCCAGTTTAAAGAAACTTGGCCCAGCCTACAATTCCTTCATGATTGACAGGAACAACATCAATTTCGGACAGGAGGTCAAAACATTGGGATTTTACCTGGATTCCAATTTCTCCTTCAAAAGACAAGAGAGCTCCCTGGCATCTTCCATGGCATATACGTGTCAATTAATCCACGCAGCTAAACCATTTTTGTCAGACACTAGCTGCCTTACAGTCGACAGAGCCCTTATACTGTCCCGACTTGACTATTGTAACGCCCTTTACCTGGGATCCTCCAAGGCCACCACCAGTAAACTACAAACTCTCCAGAACAACGCTCTTAGAGCAGCTCTGGGCATCTCCAGAAGAGAGCACATTACAGGGTTCAGCCAACAGAACAACTGGCTCTCCATCAGAGACAAAATTCTCTTAAAAACGGCATCACTCACTTACAAATCTCTCAATAATGCTGTCCAGATCTAACTGATTAATAGATTCCATAGACAGTCTCCCTTGAGACCCGTCAGAACTGCATATAAAGACTGCCTCTCCGTCCCCAACTTCAAACGTGCCACCATAGCGGGCAACAGCTTCCCGGTGAAAGCAGCCAAACTGGGGAACTCTTTGCCTCCTAATCTCAGAGTGAACCTGCCCTGTCAGAACTCCCGATCCAAGGTAGTTTCATGGCTGCAGACGGAGGCCCATTAAGACAACTAAGTGCCAAGTCTCCCCCTTTCGAGCTACCCGCACACACTTTAACCACGTGTGCCTACCTGTTTACATGTATATAATGGCTGTTTGCCTCATTGCTGCTATGTATATAACACTTGTTTGTCCCACTGTCATTATGTATATTTTATGATTATTGTAACTAAGCTTCGGAAATTCTTGTAAAGTTTGCACCCTGATACCTTTGGGTACGCTTGCGCATTATAAATAATAAAACAAACAAACAAACAAACATGCTGTTTTTAGTGTGTCATTGTATTTAGAGGAGATGTAGTTTTGCCACTCCTTTTAAAACCAAACACAAAATATAACCAACACATTACTGACACACACACATTCCCTCTTCAAAGTGGCAGGTAAGTGAAGAGGCAGAAGAAGAAAATGCCTCTGGTCTAGCTGATACTGTGTCTGAAATGTATGGCATACTCTATCTGGGAATAAAATAACTGTCCTGTGAAAATCTGATATGCCAAATCTACCATATACACAAGTCAAACTATACCGAAACATTAGGCTATGTAAGAAATAACCGCTACTTGTGAATAAGGTGGGCCACCTCTACCGCTTTTGAAAACTTCAGGTACATCAAATGAACTGATCCAAATAGTCGCTCATTGCAGGGTCAGTCATTATGATATCAACTCTGTAGTGGATATATGAAGACATGTATCTATTTATTTATGTATTTCATTTGTGTAGCACACTGTAGGATTATTTAGCGTGTTTTTGGTGTGCAGCACCACTGCATGGGATCAATGTATTGCTATAATGGGGTACAGCAAGCCATGTGTTGCCGGTGTAACATATGGATATGTAAATGAAGACACGCTACTCAGTCAAAAACACATCATTTTTTTTTCACATTTAAAAACGCACTATTTTTTTTTCTCACCTGAAATGCCTCTGTTGCAGGAGTCACATTAGAGGATTAATGAACTAATATAATTAACAGTACTAACATGATTCTAACTTATTAATATCATAATGTGTTCTCCAAGTGCAAAATGAGGCAGGCTGAAACTCATTTTAAACAGACATTCAGAATTTTTATTTTCCTTTCTCTTTCTCTGTGCTTTCAGGAAAAAAAACTCGAATAAGCAGGAAATTAGTGGATACAGTTTCTTACTGAAAAGTGAGCTATTGTTTGAAGAAGGAGGGTATGACATGATAGACTTTTATTGGATGCATGTCACGTTAGGGGCTGTAACAGAGGTCTCTTGGTGCATCTCAGGGAGGAAGAAAGGCAGTGGACATTTTGCACAGCTTCGGTGAGGAATTGACGGGAGTTGCTGTGGGGTTGCCTGATTGAGGTGCGTTGTTCCAGTGCACTGCTGACCTTCACAGGCTGGAGATTCCAGTCGATTAGCACCGGCTTGATGACCAAAGAGTGCAGATTGGAACTGCATGTCCTCTCCGGGTGCTCTAAAAGGAAGCCCTGAGCCATTTAAAGAAAGAGAGAGACCCAGAGAGTTTGCGTGCTGAACAGCTACAATTTGCTGGTAATTATCTTACACAAAGTGAGAGTGCGGTGTGTGAATGAAATCTATTTCAGTCAAGCAGTGCAGCGATAGCTGCATTCTAATGTTGCCATTCAGAAATGCAAGTTAACTGATGCACTGTTATTTTTATTGTTGCAAAGAATCTAATGCAATACCATGTATTTTGCAATTGTTTCTCTTATGTTTATTCTAGTAAAGACTGCCTCGCAAAACTGGTAATGTATGATTTTTGAAATGAAACTGATGTAAATGACAATCTGTGTAAAGGCTTCTGTTTGCTTCTGTTTTTCTCTGGTGCAGTTAGCCCATATCACCTGATAAAAGGTGAGGTTATTAGGTAATATATGCCAAGCATCCCATGTGGAAAAAGTTATGTTATGAGTAATTATAAATAGCTGTGTGCGTGGTTCCACTCAGTGTATATGTGTGTGTGACTTCTGAGTGGAACACAATCTGCAGAGAGAGAGGCCTCTGGAAATAGTTTCACTAATGTAAATAAATTAGTGATTATACCACATGTTATTGTGAATACTTTATGGAAGCATAGCTCACTGGTGTAGATAAATCAGTGATAACAGCCATAAGTGGCACTCCATATGAAAATGTGGTGTTATTGAATAATGTAGAAGTCTGAGGCCTCTAGAGATTAAAAGAACAGTCTAAACAAAAGAAAGGGGTTTTGTATGTTGGGGCCACAAATAAAAAAAAGAAATTATGCTCATCACTATACCACAACAAAATGCATACCAACTAAATGTATCTGTGTACTGAAATAATGCATAGCCATGATACCACTATAATACCAAACCCAATCTGAATTCAAGGAGTGATTATTGCTAAATTACTTTTATTTTGGTGGTAATAAAATACTGCTAGGCCCCAAATCTACACAAACTACCCTACAACACACAAACCCTTAGACATCTAGTTGCTGTAGAGGAGTCAGTTACAATTGTCGCGGAGGCAGTGATCATGAGTAGACACATGCAAAGACAGTTACATACATATGGCCTGATTCAAATACGAATTTTATAATGGTGCAATCCCATTAGAAAAAGCTCTGTGAATCAGGCCCATAGTGTGCGAGCATCAGAATTCATATTTCAACAGGAAGCTTGCATGGTGAACAAGGTTTAGGCAAACAGCCAGGTTTTAGGGGCTCTGAAGAAGGCCTAGTAGGATGTCTCCACCCTTAACGCTTTTTGGAGAGAATTCCATTGTTTAGAAGCAATGACTTGGCGTGTTAGAACTTGGGTTGAGAAAGTCTATGTGTGTGTGGAGTTCTGGTAGGCCTGGAAGAGTGAGTCTTAGCAAGTTGTTGTGCCAGGTAGGGCAGGCAGATTTGGATATACATCTGTGTGTGATTGTGAGTGTCTTAAATGAGATTCCTTCATGTATGCGGAGCCAATGTGCTGCTATCCGGGTGGCCGAGATGTGTTCCTATATAGGAACGTTCAGGTTGCACGAAAGGCATTATTTTGAATGGTTTGGAGATTTTGTATATTGTGAGCATTATTTCCAGTAAAGAGTACATTACAAAAGTCCAGCATAGTGCCAACCACTGCTCGAGCGATCGTTAGGCAGCTGTCTGTGGAGAGGAAGGGTCTGGCAGCATTTAGCAATTTGGTTGAGTAAGCCGCTGAGGAAGGGATCGCGTTCACTTGACCAGTTAAGGAAAGTGTTGTGTCAAGGTAAAGCTGTAAGGTGCTGACTGCTGGAGAGACTGAGATCAGGTTGCTATCGATGTTGAAGGCTGAGAAAATCCCGGTCAGATTTTATTAGCATGGAAGAGGGTCTAATGTGAATTTCGGTCTTGTCATCGTTGAGACAGAGGCCATGGGTCGCAATCCAGTCTTGGATGGTAGCATGGGTTGAACTCAGCATGCAAGCGCCGTTGTTGTAATTGCCAGAGAGGAGGAGGAGAATTTGAGTGTCATCGGCTATGCCAAGGGAGTCTAGAAGGTCACAGAGTGGCTTTGCAAATATGTTGTACTGAGTCAGTGAGACACAAGACCCTTGAGGTACTCCACAACTGATAGGTGAGGACACAGAAATTACATTTTCAGAGAGACTTTCATTGCTCTAACTTCTAGGAAGGAAGAGATCCAAGATGCCACTTCTGGGGAGAAGGAAGCTGAAGGGATTAGGTGGTGGCAAAGTAAATTGTGGTCGACTAAGTCTAAGGCCAGGGAGAGGTCTAGGAGGATCAGTATGGCAGGTTTTCCTTCATCCCTAATCTTGTCAATCTGATTTTTCAAGTCCAGGAGTGCCGACTCTGCACCGTGGCCTGGGCAGATGCCAGACTGATGGACTCCTAGGATATGGTTTGCTTCTAGGACATTGAATTTGAACATATTCTGCTCTGTCAAGTAGTTTTAGTAGGAAGGTTACTGTAGTGATGGGTCAGTAAGTGTTGGGTAGAGCAGGGTCAAGTGAGTTTTCTTTTAGAAGAGGTACAACCCAGTCGTATTTGAGGTTGGACGTTACTGTTCTTGTCGAGAAGGAGGAGTTAATGAATGCCATGATGAACGGAGCCAGTGCTTGAGTTCACATCCTTAGATGAAGGGGGCCAGGCAAACATCCCCTTTGCGTCTTGATGGCTTCAGGCTTTTTAAGATGTGTGGGGTTTTTCTGTTCAGTGATTTTACTGAAACTGAACACTGGGGTTCCTGGGATATTAGTGGTAGGCATGTAGGTGGCATCCGTACCATTGTAGGAATGCTTTAGCCTGGCTTGTTTGGATAGTATTGTTTTGTGAAGCATGTCAATTATTTGCAGAGTGGCTCTCTGAATGCTAGCACACAAAGCTGAGTCTTTGACAGGCTGGATACTAGTGGAGCCGGGAATTTAAGTTCCCTAAGGATGGAGAAAAGTTCTCTGGTGTCTGTCTCAGCATTGACTATTCTTGTGTTAAAGGTAGTGGTTTTGGCTTGGATAATAGCTTGTTTGTATTGTTTGGATAGGTTTGTGAACTTCTGTTTTAAGGCATTGGAGGGGGTCTTCTTCCAACTGGTTTTGGTGAGTCTTTTTTTTAGTTCTAAGATTCCGAAAGGTCCAGGTTTACAAGGAGTTGAAATGAGCTGCAGGTTTGGATAAGGGGGCAATGGTGTCAATTACACTTGTTAGTGTTTTGGTGTAAAGATCAACTAGACTCTTGGTATCAGAAGCATCCAGGAACTCTGGTTTGAGGACAATAAGGAATGGTAGTAGGCCGTCTTTGGCTAGCTTGCGGAAGCTTCTAGCCAGAGACAGCAGTAGCATCTTGGTAGAAGGTTTGGTTTGTAGACCAATGGAGAAAGTGAAGGCAATGGTGTTGTTGTCTGACCATGGCCAGGGAATATTGGACTTGTCAGAGATATGGCAATTGAGGTCCACTAGCCAATCCAGCTTTAATGTGCGTGAGGTTGCAAATGTACTGACTGAAGTCTAAGACGGTTAGTGAATACTATAGCGAGGTGGCTTGTAGGCCGGTGTGGTCGTTAAGTCCTAGATTTGGATCACCTAGAATAATCACTTTAGAGGAGTGCTTTATAATATCTCCTAATGTATTAAATAGGTCTTCTTCAAATATAAGGATGGTGCCCGGTGGGTGGTATACAACATTGCCAGTGATGGTTTTGGTCGGGGAGATGGACAGTTTTTGCAAGAGGATATCGCAGTTTTCTCTGAGCAAGATGTTGAGTTGCCTAATGTGAAGGTGGTAATTTGCTATGAGGGTGACTCCACCTGCTCTGGAGTTCAGTCTATCGCTCCTGAAAATAGTGTAGCCAAATGGAATGGCAAGGGATAGGGAAGGCCTGATGCTGTGTGTTGCCAGGTTTCCATGATTGCAAGGGCATTGAGATGTCCCACTGTCAGGAGATCATGGATGTCAAGAGCATGGGCAGGTAAAGAGTGGGCATTGACTAAGGCTACATTGAGAAGAGCACCGGGGGGTTTGTGTGTGCCTGCTTGGGCAGTTTGTAAGGCAGAATCGATAGGAGCATTGCTACTGGGAGCCAGGCTGGTAGGGGCATTGTCAGGGTTATGGTAGTCAGTCACATTTGGGGACTGGTTGGTGCCCAAGACACTGCTAGTAACGGTTAGATCAGTTTTGGCAGTGTAAGCCAAAATTACATCATAAATGGAAGCATTAAAAGGTGCAGTGGAACTATTGGCAGAGAAGGGCACAATTACATCACCAATGGGAGCAATACTGGCAATAATAGGTACAGTTGCCTCACAAATGTTAGCAGGAATAGGTACAATTATCTTACAAATGGGGCAATATTGCAGCATTGGTCGCAGGTACAACACCAGTGGGAGCAAAATTGGCAGGAATGGGTACAATTACCTCACACATGGGGGCAATATTGGGCGGAGGTACAACACCATTGGGAGCAATATTGGCAGAAACGGGTACACTTGCCTCACAAAGGGGGGCAATATTGTCATCATTGGGCACAGGGGCAACCACAGTTGAAGCAATATCGACAGGAATAGGTACAATTACCACACAAATGGGGACAATATTGGCAGCATTGGGCGCAGGTACAGTACCATTGAGAGCAAAATTGGCAAAAAAGGTACAGTTGCCTCACACATGTGGGAACTATTGGAAGCAATTGAGCACAGGTTCAACAACAGTTGGAGCAATGTTGGCAGGAATGGGTACAATTACTTCACAAATGGGGCAATATCGGCAGCATTGGGCACAGGTACAACACCACTGGGAGCAATATTGGCAGAAACCTGTAAAGTTGCCTCACAAATGAGGGCAATATTGGCATCACTGTGTGCAGGTACAACACAGTGGGAGCAATATTGGCAGGAATAGGTACAATTGCAGCACAAATGGGAGAAATGTTGGCAGCATTGGGCGCAGGTATAGTAACATTGGGAGCACCATTGGCAGAAATAGGCACAGTTGCCTCAGAAATGTTAGCAGGAATAGATACAATTATCGTACAAATAGGAGCAGCATTTGCAGAATTTGCAGCATTGGGCAAGATACAACACCAGTGGGAGCAATATTGGCAGGAATGGGTACAATTACATCATAAATGTGGGCAATATTGGCATCATTGGGCACAAGTACAAAGCCAGTTGATGCAATATTGGCAGGAATGGGTACAATTACCTCACAAATGGGGCCATGTTGGGAGCATTGGGTGCAGGTACAACACTAGTGGGAGCAATATTGGCAGGAATAGGTACAATTACTGCACACATGGGGAAAATATTTGCAGCATTGGGCACATGTACATCACCATTGGGAGCAATATTGGCAGAAATAGGTAAAGTTGCCTCACAAATGAGGGCAAAAGTGGCATCATTGTGTGCAGGTACAATACAGTGGGAGCAATATTGGCAGGAATAGGTACAATTACTGCACAAATTGGGGCAATGTTGGCAGCATTGGGTGGAGGTACAGTAACATTGGGAGCACCATTGGCAGAAATAGGCACAGTTGCCTCCGAAATGTTAGCAGGAGTAGGTACAATTATCGTACAAATAGGAGCAGCATTTGCAGAATTGGCAGTATTGGGCAAGATACAACACCAGTGGGAGCAATATTGGTAGGAATGGGTACATTTACATCACAAATGTGGGCAATATTGGCATCATTTGGCACAAGTACAAAGCCAGTTGAGGCAATATTGGCAGGAATGGGTACAATTACCTCACAAATGGGGGCCATATTGGCAGCATTGGACACAGGTGCAACACCAGTGGGAGCAATATTGGCAAGAATCAGTGCAATTACCTCTCAAATGTTAGAAGGAATAGATACAATTACATTACACATAGGAGCAGCATTGGCAGCTTTGGGCACATATGCAACACCATTTTGAGCAACATGAGCAGAAATACATATGGTTGCCTCACAAAATGATACACCGGCATTCATATTATCAGCAGGGTTCTTACATCTGTTTATGTGTTTGTGGGGAAAAGGCACCTGCTCAATACCTGCTGCAGTTACTGTGTGTAAAACAGTAGAGCAATTGTTAATGGCGTCTGAGGATGGCTGGGAACATTCTACACATTATTAGGGAGTGAGGGCTGAAAAATATTGATCTGTTCTTGAGCACAGATTGATGTTCCATGAGTGGGTCGGGGGTGAAAATACATTAGCTGGGTTTAGGCATCACTGATATCGTCAACGTTTGAGGCTGAGAAGGCTTGTACCCTGGACTCTTTGGTGCATGTTTGAAGGTTGACCCATGTGGGCAGGCTGCGAGGAAATCCTGAATCACTGTGGCGTGCATCTCATGGGGAGGTCCAAATGTGTGGTGGCACACTGACCTTGAATGCAGGGAAGGCAGTGAAGCAGCTACTGTGCTTGCTTTCCTAGGGGCAGCTAGGCAAGTCATGGTATATAACAGGAAGAAGAGGGTGGGGGTTGGTAGGAGGATGCAGTGGGCAGCAAAGAGGCAGATTACGGTGTGGGCTGGGTACATTCCCTAAATGCAGGCTTTTCCGGATGTTCTTTCACAACAGGAGATGCGGGACAAGCCTTACCTTTCCTATGGGGCTTGCTCTGGAAGGCAGGCAGGGATGCATTCAGTGTCTTGGTGGCTGTGATGCAGGGTCAGAAATCCAGGTAGAGGCAGGCAGGCAGATTGCAACCTTATATGCTGGCATTCTGTGTTAGCTGGCTCTGCCTCCCACCGGGGGGCTTCCATGGCAAATGAAGCAGGTTGCAACCAATAGGTTTTCAGGCTGTGTGGAGCTTGCAGGCTCCTCTGTTTTCTTCCAAAAATGTCAGTGGACATCTTAGACTCCACATACAAGTTCTTGTGCAGGTGGGCCAGTCATTGTTGCTGGTGGTCTGGGTCTCCTGAAGGGCTCCTCTGAAAGACCAAAGAAATATCGAGGCTTAGTACCACAAATTAAATACACCAATCGTGAGCTGAAAAGATACAACTATCTTTTATTACTGTACATTTTACAAAGCAAAACAGATAGCTATCTATCTCCCAACACCTTGCAGTGTGTACCAGCAGACACAGTGAGGAGTGAGAGTGCTGGACATCTAAACACAGACATATTTATACCATTTTAACAATATTGTCCAGCCTCTCTCCAAGTTAATCATTTGCAGGCTAGGGTTTGTGCCTAGATCACATGACAGATGTTACAATATTATACTAAGGATTAAACAAGTTCACATGTCCATAAAAATACATTGGTGTTTTGGTTCTCGGATCCACGGTAAGCCTTACTCCAAGAATCGCTACAATGCAGTTCAGCCAGAACATGCAATCTTCTTTTGTTTTCCAATGTCTCTTTGTGTATTCGAGGATGAGGCTTGTGAGCACAGACAACACTTGAATGGCAGTTTGTATGAAGTACAAGGTTTCTTTGCTTTTGTCAAGCAGTCTGCTCTCAGTCAGCCTAAACATTAACAAAATTGAAAGGTTGCTCGGCTCGCCTGCAAGTCGAAAACACAGTCCACCATTTTAGAACATGAAGCATGAGTTGAAATCAAAATGGCGGATGAGTCTTAAAATGGCGGCGAAGTTAACCCAAAATCAGAACTTTGCGAACACGAATGGACTTAGGCCAATATTCATAATAAGGAGGTACTAATGATTACGGTTTAACAAACCCTCCTTTTGGCCTAAGACAAGAGCTTTACTCAATCATTCCCTTTACTCAAAACCCTATGTCTCAATGTCCGTACATCCTGAATCACATTCTTCAGAAATATCAATCGCCATTAGATCCTTGATAAGGATATCGTTCATTACAAAAACATTAGTTATTTTCTCGGATGCGTGTATTTTTGCTCCCAATGTACCTACAGTTTGCACACAACATCCCCCTAATATCGAACGTATGGTAGGAAGACATTGTATGCAACAACAACAGAACAATAGAATACCAAGGAATATCACTAAGACTGAAAAGAGCTTCCATCCCCAAGACCGTAGAATGTCCCAGAACCAAGCACTAAGATCCCAGTTTCCCTCCGGAGCATGTACTTCTGTACTTAAGACATGCAGATTTTGTATTGCCTTTGAATATTTAGGGGAAGAGTCAGGCACAAAAACACAACAAGCACATCCCACCAATATACTTACAGCACCACGCTCAGCTACGATGACGTTTAACACCATCATGTACTGTAGAGCCACTAATCTTACTGCTTTCTGTTCCAATGTCATATTGTATAGTATATCAGTGGTTCTGTTGATAGTTCTCTCCAATACTCTTGTCAGTCTCCTAATATCCTCAGAGTACATGATCTGTCCCCAAAATGGCACAACAGATTTTGCTACATTACCCATGACCTGCAAAGCAGTATCACCATTCTCGTCCCGTCTTGGACGAGCTCTAGAGACCTCACAGGTGCTGGCTACATATACCCCTGGTAGCAAGATACCCAAATAACAAGCCTCAACAGTGATCATGATTTTCATGTGTTCTTATGAGCCAACCTTCTCCATCTGTGACATCATGCTATGAGCTAACTTTCCCAATATCTACCACCCGATGGGAACCCTTCTGGCAGACTGCCCACTATGCTTACCTTAGTCTCCATTTCTGAACTTACCATTCACCCTCTGACCTTTTCCAGCCTCATTTAATTTACCCCTCCTTATTGTTGCACCCTTGCCAATCCGCCTTTGATTTTTGCAACACACTTCACCACCTTCTGTCCCTGAGACACGCCTCCTGACCTTGCACCTCTGTGGCTGTCAATCAGGGCACTATGCGCTCTTGCAATATTGGTCCTGACCCTATTAAGTCTAAGCATCCACCCCCTGGTGGCTCCACAGTTTATCTCAGACCAACCTGCCACAATCAGGGACCTCCACAATCTAACTTACCTTTTGCTCAGACCTGAGACACCCTTTTATTCTGCTCTCCATTCATACTGCCCTCTGGGCTTCCTGTGTTATGACCCTTACAACGCACCATATCATCCAGTTACCTCATACCCCATACGCCTTCCTACTCCATTCTCCTGCCCTGCTGCCCACGAGACATCCTGTACTGTGACCCTCTTCAACACAACACACTATCCAGTGCCCCTCTTTATCATGAACCACCAATCTGTTATCTTGCGGTCGACACGGCCCCCCTCTCGTTGAACTCATTGGCTGCCCTTTTTTGGGATCCACGTGACCCTCAGCAAACACTGCACTATCCAGTGCCCCTCATGAACATAATCACTATTGAAGATATTTCGAGGCCGACACGCCCTCCGCGCTCTTTTCCTCTTTTCTCTGTCTGACAACCAGGGATCAATGTGTCCTCGCTAGACACCACACTTGTGCCCCTCGGCACAATGAATTATCAATTTTGTCATTCTCACGGCTGATACGCCTCCCTCGCATACCTTACCAATTGCCTATCAGGGCTCCATGCGTCATGTCTACATGACACGCCTCTCCGCCACTCATTTTACCATCATCCTACCAGGGCTGCACACGTCATGCTCACCGTCAGGCACCACCAACCAATCACCATTGAGTTTTCTCATTCCAAACAGGAAGCAAGTGCCTTATCCCGCATGGGAGCACTCACTTCCTGACTGGAACCAAACGGATTGGACGCACACAACCAGACTCAAGTAATGACCAGAGCCCAGATCCAGCCAGCGCTAGGCCCCCCGCCTCGCCACCTTGGCACTGTGCCTTTTCGTTTTGGGCCCTCCACCCCCTAGTGCTCTGGGCACTCGGACTGGAATTCTGGACGTATCCCTATCCCGCCACCATCAGGCATTCAGCATTGTATCCCGTATGGACGGTTTGCAACCCACCCGGGTCGCCCCCGCCAGCCCCATAATTGCCCAACCCCAATATCGGATGCTCTGCCAGCACTTGGCCAACCCGACTCCTGATCCTGCTGGCTAGCACCATTACTGCCCTGTCTTAGTGAGGTGCCCAACCTGTACACACTATACCATTGCTACTCCCTATTCACTGGGACCCACTCGGGAGCCGGCGTTTCCCTGCCATGACCCGCCAGCACACCACAACAGCAGCGCTGGACCAGCCATGGACCCACTTCCACACTCGACCCTCATGTGGTTTGTCCCCCCACCACCTCCCCGTCATGCCCCACCAGGGCTAACCCGACTTCCATGACGCACAGCACCGGAACAGGGCCACTTGCCCTCGATGCTAATGCGGGACACCGCCCTGCACAGCAGAACCCAGCCCAGGCCCCCTCGGGCCCAATTACTTCTGCCCCCTCGACTCCACCAGCATTAGGACACCTTACCAACACAGAGTCCGGCTCGACCACTATCACCCCAGCCCATCTTAATCGGGCATCCTACACAGGCCCCCCTTCAACCTACCCCAACTCCATCCAGCCACTGCATGCAACCAGAGCCCCGCCACCTCCTCATTTTCAGTTGTCCCATTCCTTCTGGACCTAATACCCTACCCAGGGACTGCTGCCATTATGCTAAAATATAGCCCAACCATCATTATTTTTTCTAGATGAGCTACACAAGCCTCAACTCAGCACCCTATTTAGAGTGATCTGCCTTCCACTCCACTAGGAGCCCGCTCAACAACCTCCTTAGGTAAGAACCTGCCTCTATGGCATTTCGCAGTTGTTTTCCTACCACCACTCCATGCACGGAAATCCTGCTCTAACTTCTCCCTTACTCTTTTTGTCCCTCCTTCCTTCCTTGGTACTGTGTCTTAGCTGCTCAAACTTGTAATGACTAATGAATATTGGCTCTGATATGTATTATTTATATAGGATTACCATGACTTTTCATTACCTCACTGTTCATTTCTAATCACCACAATTCACCCCTCACCATTTGGTTGGATACACTTGTCATGCTGATTGAACGCACTAAACAACCTGTCATCACCCATGCAATTCTATGACCAACTATGAATGAGCAACTTGATTATGTTTCCATGACTAATGTTATTTATCTGGACAATGCCACTGTGCCTTTTATTTCCTTAAACACCTTTCACCCCCACACCTCACTCTCCACAGCCTTGATAAAGACTACGGTCGAAACGCGCGTTGGCTTTTTTGTTTCACCACATTTGGCACCAGATGCCACAATGATCATGCTGTATCAGATAATTAAAGCACCATGTACAACACTAATTCAAGACTGAATCATCGATAATTTTCAACAAGTATTAAGAGTTTCAAATATTGGACCATCAATAACTGCCAGCTCCCACACCAAACACGGTTTTGTCAACCCACCTAGTACCAAAGCTTTCGGGAACCCTGGAGTTTGGTTCCCAGACGAACCATGTACCAGGCTGCCAGCAAGACCTTTACCTCAAACTGAACATGTTCGCAGGGGACCGGCCGTCCCGACACCAAACTCCTAACCCCTTGAAAGTACATTTTTGGGACTGGACCCCCACAGCAACTGAGCCAATATGGCTGAATACCTTGAATCAAGGAAAAACGACACTAAGAATCTATTTTCAGCGTAAGGATCAACGGTTCATGGCCTCCCACCCACACCACTCGTCCCGACAATCAGAGGCAACAATTTATTACATTTAGAACGACTTTGTACCAAGGAAATAAAAACATTCTGGGAGAGATTCACTTTCCAGACTTACATGGAACAACAAAAAATACCAAGGGGACTTAGGATTATCATCTTTCTGGATTTCACTAACCTAGAGGACGCCGACTTGACTGTGAAATGGGAAGAGAACCTGATCATGGGTTCTAAAATCATGATGGAATTACTAATTGAACATGCCAACAGGGCACACAGAAGACTCATAATAGAAATCGACCAACTCAAAACAGAGATTGAGTCAAGCAACTAACCAACAGCCACGAAAGAAAAAAAAACTATAAAATTATGCATGAGATACTCAAAATTCACCAGGATGAGGTGAAAATTAGGAAATGCAGAAAATTTGCTAGAGAGGAAAGACATTATCAGGACAAACTAGTATTCACCTTCCAAGCTAAATTTGACAACATACAAGCAACAAACTCTAAGGAAAGCACCCCTAACAGCTTGCCTCCTACATCAGATGCAGATAGCGAACCAGAGCCAGACGCTGACAACACACTAGACCAAGTACCACAAGTACCTGAGAACAGCACTGAGGAAAAAGCACCAAGGCTGTCAAGACCACATGAATCAAGCAGAAGCATTGGCTACAACTTTCTGGATGAAATACAATGCTACAAGAAGGGAACACGTGCACCAATTAAGAAGCAAGTGCATTTTTTAGAGCCCCCCCCTAGGGTAACATACCACCCAGATTAGACTCAAGAGAGGCATTCAAGCGGGGACCAAGAAACATTCAAGAAGACGAAAGCGCTATCAGATCGTAAATATCCCAAACCCAGCTACAACAGAGAACACTGAGACCATGCACCTAATATCACATCTCTCCATTCACACCCTTACTACCAATGACATCAGCATACTTAACAAAGGGCTCTCTTTTGCACCCGCCAATCATGCCAACTTTTTGGACGCTCAGATTGACCTGTTTAAATATACCAGGAAGCTGAAACTCAAGACATTTTTTGCAAAACAAATAAACTGGAAACCCCCCAAGACTGCGTATATGCCACTAAGTGAAATCAATATGGAACATTTAGAGAGAACTCATCTTCTAGCAAGCTGAGAGGACTCTTCTGGCACCCAAGGTCAGTCCATTCAACAAACACTGCAAGACCTCAACATTGAGGAGAGGAACCTTAAAATCCCAGAAATCAAACCCAAATCAAAGTTTACACCAAACTTACAAGGGGAGAATGCCATTGAGATCTTCAGCCAGGCATTTACAAGAGATCTACAGTCTCTGGAGGATCGTATGAAAACCAAACGTACTAGGATGCCAGACAACATTACCAACCTCAAAAGACATGCACTTAAGGTTTTGCAGGAAAACCATAAAATCATAATCAGAGAAGCTGACAAAGGGGGCAATGTGGTCATTATCGACAGAACGGACTATATTACGATGGCACAGAAACACCTGTCATCCCCTGGCTGCTATGACACTTTGACTAATAACCCCACCAATGAGATAACACTTGCAGCCAACACTTTGTTGACCAAATGGAAGTGTTGAGGTCTTCTGACAGACGAGGGACTCACATACTTGCAACCTAGACATCCTAGGATGTCCAACATCTACTTCCACCCCAAGGTTAAAAAAAAAATGTCAACTTGTTCCCTGAAGTACATCCCATCCTGAGTGGGTTTGGATGGATAACAGAAACCCTGAACAAATACATCGACAACGTCCTGGCACCAAAGGTACTCAAAATAGCAACATTTATACAAGATACCATGCATACGTTACTAGTCCTACAGGACGTCACATGGCACAATGAGTATATTCTTGTGACCCTCGATGTCAAAGCCCTATATACGGCCATTGATCACCGACTGGCCTTAAAAGCAATTGATTTTGCTTTTGCCAAGGCCTCTGCATCCTTCTGTTCCCACCTGGAACTCACTAAAGAATTTCTCGAATTCTCTTTGACTAACACAGTCTTCTTGTTTGACCAACAATACTATTAAAAAACCAAAGGCATAGCCATGGGGCCCACATACGCACCACCCATGGCTAACCTGTTCATGCACCATTTCAAGCAGGTGCACTCATTCGCCAAAGCTGACTTTAACAAATTTGTGTATAAATGGTTTCGCTACATAGATGACGTCCCGATGATCTGGTCTGAAACAGCAGAACAACTAGGATCCTTCCAAGAATACCTCAATGACAACAATTTTGACATTGAACTTACGGGATCATCAAGCAGCACATTGATTGACTTCCTGGACATTACCATCATGCCAGTAGGGGCAGAGCTGATGACCGCTACTTTCAGGAAACCAACAGAAGTAAACTTGTTACTCGATGCATCAAGCTGCTTCAAAAAATCAGTAATAAACAACATTCCCAAAGGGGAATTCCTACAAGCAAAATGGAACTGCATCATGCAGGCACATTATGGAAAGGAGTGCTCAACCCTATCAAGACGATTCTCCGAGAGAAGCTACACACAGCTTGCTTTCGAGAGTGCAAGGGACATGGCTAACAAAAGAGAACAGACAACTCTACTAACAGCTAAAGAACCCACAAGAGGAATGACTAATGATAACAACAAAATCAGGTGCGTTACCCAATACTGCAGTGACAGACAACAAGTACAGAAATTACTAAAAAGACACTGGCACATCCTGACTATAGACGAGGATTTCAGGAAATGGTTACCAGACAAACCTTGCCTGACCTACACCAAGGCCAGTACCGTAAGGTGATTTTAAGCCCCTCTTTCATGGCGCCAGCACCTAGAACAAATGACAATTGGCTTACAAGTAACAAACCCCTGGGCTTTTACAAATGAGGAATCTCTCAATGTGTAAATATGCCAAGAACACCAAGGCACTTAACTTCAGTGACGTTGACAAACATGACATTAAACAATATATCAATTGTAAATCCAAATTTGTCGTGTCAGAGTAATTTCCCGGGGGTCGCCAGGGCCGTCCACTGACCTCTGGGGTTGGGGAGGCTCCAACTCCTCCAGCATCCCAAAGGAGCATGAGACACACACAAGAGCAAAGAGTTACTGCTGTTTATTGCACAAAACAGACAGGGACAAGCTCTCAGATCACAGGCATCCAGGAGACATCTCGTTCGTGGTGGGCTCGCAGACCCTTTCTCTAGCTGTATGACACGACTACGTGTGTCACCTGGGAAAACTAGCCCCAAAACCTAACACCATCTCAGGTTGGCTCCCCGAGTGGTAGGGTCAGTATAGAGACATATAGAGGAAAACATTAGTGGTAGAGAAAGGGTCAGGTGTTACGCTTGGGCGGTCCCTAATAATTGCTACAAGAGAATTGTTACAAGGGGACAATTAGTGATTGGCTGAACTATAGTGGCGTCAATGGTGAACCCCTCGTATTCTGATTGGTCCACACGCGAGCCCTCAAGCCTGGGAGCATCGCTGTTCCCAGCTCGCGGTGTACCTAGTGCTGGCAACAAAGTATGACTATGTGTCAGTGGCGGACAATGGACAGGTCTGACTGTTAGCTGGTGTCCGTGCCTTTCCCATCGCTGTCAGTGTCCAATTTGTGACTTCATTGTTGCAGTCTGTGTCCCAGACGTGAGACCCCAGAGCTTCTCTGGTCCCTAGGCTTTGGCATCGTATCAGGTCAGCCCGGTCACGTGTTGTGAGACTGTGGCTGAAGCAGAATTATGAGCATTTCATTTGTATTTCAGCTCTGAGGAGCATTTAGCAGTGGCAGGCGTAACCTTGACACGGGGAGCATGGCATGTAGATTGCACCATTGCGGCCTTGGCTGTGGGGCTCTCATCAGGGCTTGTTCTGGTGATCAGCACCTTGCAAATTTGTCTGACCTGCTCTGGCCTGGGGACTCTGGCTCTGCGGCCTACCTTGGCCTGGCTTATGGGTGGAGGTACAAAGTCCATAATATGGGTGTTGCGAGGGGCAACAGAGACTCATATGCACTAGTCCACAAACAGGGTTACATCTTCATGGTTTTAGTGGTGAGGAAGCGTCTGCAAACATGTACACAAGCTCTTTTGGCATCTTGCATTTCTACGGTGCTGTAGTTGGCCTAAGTGAAAAATAACAATGATGCATGTGTGAGTGTGAGTGGTCCTCTACGTCATAGCACTGAGTATGTTCTTCGTGTGGGTTGGTGTGTGTAGGATCAATGTGCTTGGTTGCATGTGTGTTCTTGTCCGCTGGCTATGTTGTCATGGCATCTCTAACGATGACAGTGTTTGTGGGTGCTGTCTAATCGAGTTGATCCATATGGTCGGTGTCAGCTCCACCTGAGGTCCCAGCACATGGTTTCCCTGGGTGTGTGGGGCCTGCCCATGGTGGAGCTTGACATCTGGGGCGGCAGTGAGCAGGTTTAATTCCTCTCGCGGTGGGTGCTTGGGTCGTGATGTCATAGGCCATGGTCTGGATGAAAATCTGGGGAAGGGATCATCTTTTTTTTTTATTTTTATTTTTTTATTTAATGGATTTAGTTGAATTTAATCAACTATTTTCAATTTAAGACAACAATCTATCAAAAGGTTTACATATAAAAAACAGTAAATTATAAAACATGCAATCATAAGACCCTACAGATCACCCCAAATGTCACACCATCACTTCTAATGCTAATAGTTACATTTGGGTTTTTCATTATTAAACGATTGATAAGGCAATGAACAAGTATGACAATCACTGTTCCAAATAGCAGATGTCGTTAGGAATCGAACTATTTTAGTAGATTTAAGGCTCGCAGAAAGTTAATTGTGGCCAGTCTCATGCTCATACAGTTGGTAGTGGAAATAGCAAGCCATCTATGCTCATGTCTCATCTGGCTAAAGTAAGGCAAATGTTTACTAAGTGACTTTGTCTTAAGTTCATAAGTTCAGGACAGTCCACAATAACATGCTCCAAAGTTTCAATAGTTGTTGCATTATTGCAAAAACGGCATCCTGAAGATTTCCGCGGGATTTCTTTACTACTGGCTTGAATTTCACGGGTAGGACATAAATTAAAACGCATGCGCAACAAAGCATTCCTAATAGCAGGAGAAGGAGATTTGCATAAGTGCAAGGCCATGTCTCTATAACACTTTGCTGGAAAAACAGATGGATCAAAATCTTTATACTTCAAACACAGATCTCTAGTGTCAATCCAATCCATCATGTAGAGTTTTTTCTTAGCTCTATCAGGATCGGTGACAAGGGTTTCAATAGAAATGTCTGCATTTAGTAGTATGTTAAGGATGTTTTTAGACCATGTTTTCGGAAACAGGTGAGAGGAAGTCATCAGGTAACTAGCAACTGTAGCTAAAGTTTATTTATCAAGAACAGATAATAGACATTTTCTAAACCAGCTGCATAAGCGCCAGTTATACATTGCCAAAAGTGAAGTCAAACCTACTTCATATCGAATGATCGGGCCTGGAATACATTGTGGCAGATTTAGAATAGCACGCCAAAATTTTGCTTCCAAAGCACGTAGGAATATTGGATCAATTGCACTGTATGCCTCTAGACCATATAAGATGGTAGGGATGACATTCTGAATCCAGAAGATCAGAGCAGGTTTAATGGAGAATTTCCCAAATGTATGCATAATGAGACGAGTCTGGCGGATTGCTGCGAGAATTTTAACTTCAATTATCATTAACTGAGAATGAGCGTTCAACGATCCGTCAAATAGGATACCCAAATATGTATAATTGGGAACCACCTCTAGACTTATGTGCTCTATTTTCCAAGTCATGCGATGACTACGCTTGCCTTTCGGAGTGTAGACCACGATTTGGGTTTTCTTATCATTCACTACCAGCTCATTAACTCGAAAATATTGACATAATGCTGTTAAAAGAATTTTCAGGCCAATGGGAGTTTTCGATATTAGTACTAAAAATTGAACAACGCCAAAGCGAGAATGCACCCCTGCTACAGCCCCCGATAGGTAAGGACATCCGATGATAGAAGCCCCTCAAAGTTCAATCGTACCGGGATGGAGGTATTCGAGTGTAATGCGAAAATGATGTCACTTAAAGTTGACGGACACCCAGCCTCTAACAATTTATCCATCAGTTGGGGTCTAGAAACGGAATCAAAGGCCGAGTGTAGGTCAACAAATGCAAAATACATGGGCTGTTTAATGGACTGTGCCTGATGTTTAATGGCATGAAGAGTTGTTAAATTTACTGAGGTACCCAGACCTGCCACGAAGCCTGTCTGCGCCGGATCACGCTGTTTTGTTTGGGCGGTCTATTGGTTAAATTCCTTCAACACCAACCGCAAAAAAAAATTCACGGCGCGTCTAGGAGGGCAATGGGGCGATAGCATTTTGGGTCTTTACGGTCACCTTACTTGTGGATGGGAACTATAAGAGAAGTGCTCCAAGTTTTTGGAATTATTTTGGTGGATAAGATGTGATGAAAGGAGTTAAACAAGATAGTAGCCCATTCTTCTGGGTTCTGTTTAAGCATATGATTCGTAAGACCATCCGGTCCAGCCGCTCGTGAGGAGGATGACTTATTAATGAAATCCCTCACAGATTCCATCGAGCATTCCAGGGACCAAATAACAGAAGATCTCTGTATATATTCATATTTAGACATGTTATGATCAGCGTATAGGTGGGTAAAATGTTCTACCCATTGCGTTTCTGCAACACCATTTATTTAGGATTCCAGTTGGGAAGAGGTATTGCACTTGTTCAATAATTGCCACACTTGTGCTGAATTTTTCGAAAAGCAAGCAGACAGGAAGTTCTCACTGTCAACTTGGAATAAACGCGCTTTTCTGGCACACGTCCGATTGCGATATGAACATTTCGCTGTTTTGATTGCTTGGCACTGTTCTTTTAGCGGCAAGATGCGGGAATAACGTATCTCTTTTCTTAATTGAGCTTTGCGTTGGTGTAAAGCTAAATCAAAGCCGTGAGTATGATTGCGAGAAGATCTAATATGTAAAAATTGACCATTTCTGAATGTGTCAAGAACCTCAAAATAAGATGATAGTGAATTTGTGCTTTGGTGTCGTAAAATAGCTGTGTTTAATGATTGCAGCAGAACTGGTGACCAATGAAAACGGTTCTTACCATTGTTAAGTATCAGCGATTGCTTAAACCAATGTTTAGTAGTGGAAACTGTCTGACAAGGAGTCAACCATTGAAGAGACAATATGTGATGATCACTATGGGTTTGTTTTATGATTTCGAACTTAATGGCGTTAGCATATATGCTTTCACTTGCATAGATGTAGTCTATGATGGAACTAGAGTTTCCCCTTTCCCACGTGTTTTGCGGCGGGATATAGCCCATAATGGAACCATTCATCACTTTCAGATTAAGATCTTTGATAAAGGTGCTCCATCTCATACTTGCATTGCATAACCCCTCATTAGGGGCAGGCAGACACACAAAGTTTAGGTCTCCCACCACCATTATGCCAGAAATCGATTGTAGGGCAATAGTTTCAAAAACTGATGATAAGGCATGCTAAAAAGCATCATCAGTAATGCCCGCAGGATTACGATAAAGGTTTATGTGAGCAAATATTTGCGGTCCATGAGTGATTTTGACCACCTGGATGAATCTATTCGGCGACAGCCATTCCTCAATTTGGACATTTTTGCTAGATTTAACAGCCACCAATAAGCCCGCAGTTGGTCTACCTTTATTGGAAGACACTGCCGGGAGAGAACAAATATTATGATCATCCCACGTGGGGGCACATAGCAGCCACGTCTCTTGCAAGGCTATAATATCGTAACTGTTTAATTGAGCATTCGCAGACCACTGTAGATGTGAGTGCCCTCTAGTATTCCAGCTAGCCAGAGAGATAATTTCTCTCTTCTCAACTATTGATGGTTATAACATATTTTTTGATGTCAATCTGGTCTGTGGGCAGTTAACCTCTGTGCAAAAGGTGCAAGAGCATTCTGTGGTAGGAATCTGTACTGGTATTTCATTTTGAACTGAATTTTCTTGTGTAGGTGGACGGGCAGGGTCTAACGCAAGCAGAAAGCCCAGATTGAATAAATCCATTTTTGATTTCCATAGAGCGTTCCAGACCAGTCCCGATTTAATCCATAATCTTACAATTGATGGATTATTTTCGCAAATAAATTCAATCTGGTCAAAATCACTCGAGGACAAGTCCTCCAGGGACTGAATGTCTCCAAAGATGTTCAAAACACTAGAGCGACACAAATCATATTTCGGAAAAGGGCCCTCGCGGCATTTTAAGATTAAGGTGTGGAAGGAATTAAAACGCTGTGTTTTGATGTCTTTTTGGTTATGAGCTTGAATTTTGGACTTCATACCAGAATTCTCATTCGGATCTCTCATGTTTGAGCAAGAGAAGGAAGGATTAAATTGGGCCCTTGATCCTTGGGCGTTACTTGGACGGGCCAAGGACGGATCATGACGGTGACATTCATCTTGAGCTTTGACAGAATTGGATAAGCCAGGAACGGTTAGAATTTCAGCCGCTCGATTTAGCTCTGTGAGTGCCTCAGACAGTCTTTTGCCAAGATAGGCATCTACCGCCGTTTTCAGGGCAGATAGGCGATCTTCAAAGCCAGCAGATGGTATAGGAAGTATCTGAGGACCAGAGCAGCCCCTAGCAGTACCAGTCGGGAAGGAGTGGGTCGTGCTGCCTTGAATAAAAGGCTTAGGGGGCAAGGTTGAAGAAACCTCCCGTTCAAAAAGGTCCACCAGTTCATTCAAAGGGGCATAGTCACCCTGGGGGACTTGCGAGACAGAACTGGATGCGGCTTCCGAAGCAACCGTTACCGCTAAGGGGGTAACAAGATCTATAACACCTCCCGAGCCTTGAGGGGGAGGCGTATAGGCGCTGAGACCCCAATCACCAAACTAGCTGGAGATTTTGATTAGGTTCTTTAGCGGACTTACGCATTGTTGTTGCTTTTGTTGTCAATTTAGACCCTTTTGAGTTTGTGGTTTTTCTCTTGTTTTTCTGAGAAAGAGGCTGACCTTCATTAGTATTACTGATTTTAGTGACATTAGTGCGTGGAAAAGACTGAGGGGAATCAACGCTAATCCATGAATAATTTTTTTGGTTAGTTATGGCATCTATGGACTCCACATGGAGAATTATTTTTTCAAATGTTGGAACCACTGTGAACACAGTTCTAGCGCACCGTGAATTCGAATTATTGTTCAATTCCGGACCAGACGAACTCTGCAAAATGGTGGACTTGAGAGGGGTTGTGGCCAACAGGCTCGAAGTGCTCACATTTTCTAAGGTAGTAAGTCTGTGCATAATAAGGTTTAAGGTCGAGGGGGAGGATGGCTTTTGCGGGCATCGTTGCATACACTCCCCAATTTGATCAATTTTAGTTGTTTTGATGCGCTATTTTTCGATCCAACTCTTCAAAGAGTTTGAAGAGACTTAATATTGTTGTGTTCACAGCCCCTAAAGTAATCTGTAAGAGGGCCGGATTTACAGATGAGTCACTAGGGTTTTTTGCTGACAAGCAGCGTCTCGGGGTTGGTTGTATGAAGGACTCTCCAATTGCATGCCTTGTAAAGTCCGTAGAGCCAGGAAGATTGTAGTCCGTGATGACGGACAGTCTCAAACTTTCTAGGTCAATATTACACTGGCGTGATGGTGTATTGATCGTTACAGATTCTTTAGCATTCACGTCAATAATCTCAAACACATCCACACAAGCTGTATCACCTACTGATGGATGGGAGGTTTGGGGCTGTAAAGTTGTTCCAGGCTCGATAATAGACTGTGTTTGAAATGTTGCACTAACAAGTGCGACCAAGTTATCCAGGTTGTCTTCCTCAACTACAGTTACCATTTGATTAACCTGAAAAATTTTAATAGGAGATTGAGGTAAGGTGAGTAGGGTTTGATCAGAAATGATCACAGTAGGAATTGATTCAATTAAGCCTGGAGATGGGATGTTTTTAAAATCGCGTGGCTGTTTGTTCGTTGCCGGCAGCACACTTTCCAACGGGCCTTGAGCATGAGTCACTACTGCAGGATCATTTATTTTGTCATAGAAATGCCTAATGTCTTGATTTAGGGAGGGTGTTTTAACTACAGGAGTAAGAGTGATAGATTTCTTGGAAATTCACAAGGAACTCTTTTTTCCTCACTCAATTTGAAGTTATTCATATTTACTGGAGTTTTGAGCATTACCTTTGGTGCCGCAGTCTCATAGGTAGTTTTATTAATCAACACATCACCCGAAATGTTACTTGTGTGAGTTGCTGCGGCTACCACTGGCATGTCTGTTTTTAGCGTATACAGCATGCGAGACATAAGTAGCTTTCTAATTTGGCTACATCTTGGAGTGTATAACAGACAGCTAGTACCAATATAGACTGCGTAAGTGAAAGTAATGAGAAGAGAAATGCACTTTAAACTCTGATTAAAAAAGCGTTACAAGAATTACCATGCAATAAAAGCGCTTAATAGGTTTAGACGTCTTTGGAACTAGGACAAAGTACACTCTTATAGTAAGATGCCATGCAATGTATAAAATGCACTAAACCCAAAGATTAGCAAAAATACATACAATAACACAACAAGGACAGTTTGAAAAACTATACTAGAATGCAGTAGATATGGGTCTCTTTCAAAAATAGAGTTAAAAGTCAGGGCTGGATAAGGGAGCAAGTAAATGTACTGAAAAATCTGTTTAAAAAGGACAGACAAGCAGCGATGATCCTAAAAAGCTCCCAGTAATAGGATAAGGAACGCTCGACAGCTCGAGGAGCGGCCAGAGTCCGACTCTCCCCCCTTACCCTAGTTACAATTTGAAGTTGAGTTGATGGCGGAGCGTATGACCTTAGTCAGATGTACTCACACGGCCGCAGGACGAGGACAAGTCACAACCAAACAGCAAAACAGCTGCTCCAGCCCTTAGTGCCTCCAGGGCTTAAAGCCGCAAGGGCGGTTGGGCCGGGAACTTGTGCTGGGCTGCGGTCACGTGATCCGTCACGTGAGCGTGGAGGGCCCTGCCTCTTTCAGGAAGTGCAGTAGGCAGGCAGGCAGCAAGAGCTCTGCTTGCAGTGCTGCTGGGGCCAAAGTCAGCCTCAAACGAAGTCCAATGCTCGAATCACAGAGCGCACTTTCAGGGAAGCGAATACACACCGCTCGGGTGGTTGGGCCGGGAACTTGTGCTGGGCTACGGTCATGTGATCCGTCACGTGAGCGTGGAGGGCCCTGCCTCTTTCAGGAAGTGCAGTAGGCAGGCGGGCAGGCAGCAAGAGCTCTGCTCGCAGTGCTGCTGGGGCCAAAGTCAGCCTCAAACGAAGTCCAAAGCTCGAATCACAGAGTGCACTTTCAGGGAAGCGAATACACACCGCTTGGGCAGTTGGGCCGGGAACTTGTGCTGGGCTGCGGTCACGTGATCCGTCACGTGAGCGTAGAGGGCCCCACCTCTTTCAGGAAGTGCAGTAGGCAGGCAGGCAGGCAGCAAGAGCTCTGCTCGCAGTGCTGCTGGGGCCAAAGTCAGCCTCAAACGAAGTCCAACGCTCGAATCACAGAGCGCACTTTCAGGAAAGCGAATGCCCACCGCTCGGGCGGTTGGGCCGGGAACTTGTGCTGGGCTGCGGTCACGTGATCCGTCATGTGAGTGTGGAGGGCCCCGCCTCTTTCAGGAAGTGCAGTAGGCAGGCAGGCAGGCAGCAAGAGCTCTGCTCGCAGTGCTGCTGGGGCCAAAGTCAGCCTCAAACGAAGTCCAACGCTCGAATCACAGAGCGCACTTTCAGGGAAGCAAATCATCCAACTTTCCCTCTTCAGTCTCCCCTCTGGTAGACTTGTCGACCACAAAATTATCCACTCTCTTATCTCCTCGTATTCGCCATACCTTTGTTATTCCTGCCAAGTGTCCGTACCGGTCCACATGATCTTAAAATGACCAGTACATATAAACACATCCGCCACCGGGTTTGCAATAAACCCATTTTCCACATAGCTTTTCGGGTTCCTTGGGTTCTCAACCTTTATTAATGGTGGGTACAAGTCTGCTTCTACTGTCTGCTGGTGCAGCCGTTCACGTTCCTTAATAGTGACGTCTGTGTGTTGATCGTCTTCAGCTGAAATTAGGATGTTCATGGCGATCATTTCTTCAGCAGTACGCTTTGATCTTGCCTTCCATACCTTTATCCCCATCAAAAAAGCCATCCCTAAAATTATGCATCCTTCCACAACCTTAAGGCCATCGGAGAGCCATGATGGCATCCAGGACCAGATGTAAGAGAACCAGCTACCGTCCTTCTTCACTCCCTTTGCTTCCTCTTCCATCTTGGCGTGCATCTTGGCCAGCTGTGATACTACCTCAGATAATGTACTGTTGTCCTTGTCGTTGGCAGGAATAAACGTGCAACACAAACTTCAAATTTTTGCGCAAACACCTCCTTCCATTTCTGTCAGAAGGTCCAGCACATATCTGTTCTGTAGGGCTACCAGTCTAATCGCTCTTAGTTCTTCCTTTATCGCATTGAATACGTTAACTGAGGAATTAATTGTCATCATTAGCTCCCATCTTGCTATCTGGAGTCACTTCGCATTTACATATGCCTGCACACTTGGATGTACGATGGAGGAAAAGAACTTTGCCGCTCTGCTAAACAGCCTGTGTGCTGGTGGAATGTTACTCAGAGCTGTTTCTGACTCTCCCCACAGGCAGTTTCCTGTCAGCGGTTCACCTTGTCTTTTGACCCGTTGTAAGTGAGCACTTGTGCTCTGTGGCTTACTCCCTGCCAACTTCAGTGATCTTTTCTTCCTTTTATTCCCTTCTTCCATCTTAGAGAAGCTCTCCAGGTTCACATGCTTTTGTGGTACTTCTAGTGATGGTACATTGATGTGTAACATAGCGCACATTCCATTCCACAACAGTGGCAAGCTGTTGTATGCCTTTGCTCTGCAGGCCCAATAGTGGTCCATCAATACTGCTGTTCCTGCACCCGCCTCAGGAAGCTTTATTGTTCTCTTGCAGCCTTCATTTGCTCCAAGATCAACTTCTCCATCATGCTGGTAACACAGTGTTGGGGCTGTGAATGGAAGTATTGTTATCGGTTCCTCCTCTTTATCTAACCAGGTTAACAGTGATGCACTCTTTGTCCACTCCTTGTAACATTTGTCATTTTCTTCTTGCACTGTCATCACTGGTGACTTTGCTAAAGTCAATACTTTACTTCCTACAACTCCATCCACCGATCCGTCTTTCATGTATACTTTGCCATATATTAATATTAGTGGCCTTTCCCAGCATCCTGTTTCACCTCCAACTTCTTTTGCGTACCACTCGCATGGTAGGTAATTCATTGTAACCTTTTCTGTCTCTCCTTTATTGGGTCCATCTGTTATGTACTTGAGCCCTTTGGTCTGCTGCCACGACTCGTCATACATTGCTAGTGCGTTGATGAAGTTGTCAACCTTGATTTCCATCTTAATGTTGCTCTTTTCCCTTGAAATCGCCCTCGTTTTTGGAACAATGCTAGATATAACAGGCATTCTGCAGTTGTTGCAGGTACTCCAGTCACCACAAACATTCTTGAAGTGCTCATGATGTATGGGATCAACAAGCACACATAGCAGTTGTCCTTTGTCGTGCCCTTACCAATTTTGGACATGTGCTTGTACCACATGTTGTTGGAGATGTGTGCTGATTCTGTGAGGTAAGTGTCCACCCCATGTACTTCAATGGAAACACTATGTTTATCCCTCTTTATATTTGACCCGGTGCTTTTTGTACCACCTGACGCCATGCTCCTTGCTGCCATGGTAGGGGAAATGTTAGTAGAGGGAGATGCCATCACATACAAAGCATAGTAGGCCTGCGAGACAGCGGCAGTAATCAGACCAGTGGTGAAAAATATCCCTAACATCTTTATTACAGTTGCTATTACCACTGGCATGTCCCTCTTACCTTTGCTGCAGTCCTGCTGCTACTTTACTTTAGATGATATAGGTTCCCGCCTGAAAAACTCTCAAAATGTCTGTTATTATTGTTAGTACTTTTATTCAAGCCCTGCGTATCAAGTAATCATTCAATGCCCAGGCGAAAAGCTCTTCCCACGCTTTCCTTACCGTCCTATCGCTTAGTGTGGGTAATTCTGCGTGGAGATGTGGAAATGATTGTACTATTATCATAAGGAACATGTTATAATATACACGTATTCTCTGTCTTAAGTATGTTGGCCTTTTTATAACGTAAACAAACTGGTGCGACAGTGCTTCTTGGGTGTTTTCATCTGCGGGTAGCATTTACCCCTGGGCAGTGATGTATGTTTCAGTGATGTATGTTCCTTGTCTTTTTATTACATATACAATAGCAATGCGCAATACATGTATGTGTGAGACAAAAAGAGAAGAGAGCATGCACGTGTTTACACAGTTTGGTGTGTATTGCAGATTTGTTTTGACAATGTTATTCATTAACTGGTGACTGGTGGGAGTTAATTTGAGCTAAACTTATTTATTTTGTCTGGGATCTCGTGATCATGGGGTGGGCTTTGGGTGATTGGTCACTTGTGTGCTTTGGGGTATCCAGTGTCTGTACTGTGTCATTGTTGTTGTCAGTTGTCGTTGCTGAAGCGTTGGCCCCTTCGCTGAGGTGAGGGCGGGTCTGTGCTTTGTAGGGCTTGATGTCCTGGATGTGTGTCCACACGTCCTTACCCTGCAACTTGACCGCTCTAGGTGATATCTTTTCCACCACGTGGGGCCCTGTGAATCTAGGGCATTCCACTTTCTATGATAATTTTTTAGGAAAACCTGATCTCCCTCTTTCACTGTCCACTGTGGAGTCTGTTCCTGTTCCTTGTTGTTTGCTTCTCCCTGTTGGTTGTTCTTCAACCCGCCCTGTGTCTGTTGGATCTGTTGAGAGATAAAAGCGGCACTAGTAACCAAGGAAGAGACAAACTTGTGCATTTCTTCACCAAAAACAGTACTTGTGTTGTGGCAATCAGTTATTGCTCTTGATGGTGGTGTGAGTGGAAGGAGAATTTGACATCCGGTCACCACCTTGTGGGATGAGAGGTGGTGGTCCGACCCTGGTCTGTTTCCAACTCAAACAAGGCCAAAGGGAGGCAGTACAGCCAACTCTTTTTGGTTGTTTGTTGGATCTTTGCTATTTCTTCTTTTAGGAGGCCGTTGAGGTGTTCGCAGACACCATTTGCTTGTGGGTGATATGCACATGCAAACTGTTTAATTCCCAAAAGGGCAGTTACGTGCTGGAACAATTCATTGGCAAAGTGGGGGCCATTGTCTGACCACAGCACTTTGCATATTCCCCACCTCGGGAACCCTTCGGTTACCAAGAATTTGGCCACTCTGAACGCATCTGCATGAGAGCGTGGACCTGCCTCGATCCACCTTGAAAATGGGCACACTACTACAATCATGTATCTTTAACCTTGACATACATTGATCATGTCAACGTAGTCGATGTGTAAGCGCAGAAAGGGTCCTTCAGGCTGGGGAATTGTACCTTTGATCACTTGCAGCATGTGACCGGCCATGTATTGTTGGCATGTGAGGCAGTTGCTGATGGAATTTTTCAACATGTGAGTTTAACTCGGGGCAGAACCATGATTCTTTTATACGTGCTGCAATTACTTCTTTACCTGTGTGAGTGGGATGGTGTAATTGTGTCAGAGAGGTTTTCAATAGGGCCAAGGGCATCACAACTTTCCCTGTACTATTCTGTCGCCATAATGCATCTGTGGGTGACATGGTACATCCTCGTTTGACCCATAGTTCCTTTTCTGCCATTGGTGCTGCTGCCTGCAGCTCCATAATCTGTTTCTCTGAGATGTGTGTGTACCCATCCTTCATCAACATCTGTTTTACGCCCCTTATCTTTTTGTTTTCCTGGGAGGTTCCATGTCTCGCCAAAGTACGCAGCATGTTTTTACACGTGTGTCTGCTGTTTCGTTACCTCTTGATATAGGGTTGTCACCATTGGTGTGTGCCTGACACTTCACCAGTGCTACCTCTTCCGGGTAATTAATTACTTCAATTAGTTCACTGTGTAGGAGAGCATGTTGTACCGGAGTACCATCTGCTCTTCTGAATCCTCTTCTTTGGCATTTTATTAATCCTGAGTGTACTGTTGACATAACATACCCACTGTCAGAGTATATACTTACTTTTTTCTCATTGCTTTCTTCTAAGGCCAAAATGAGGGCTACTAGCTCTGCTGCTGGTGCTGAATAGTGCTTTGGTAAATGGACGCCTTTTTCTAGTACGTGGGTCCAGACCTCCCTCAATCGCACTACTGCTGCTCCTGTCCTTCTTATCCCATCGCTTTGATGATCAATTGTTGATGACCCACCGATGTACATTATCCCCTCACCCCAGGGCATTTTCTTCCACTTTCCTGGTACCTGAGTAAATTTCAATTATGTGCATACTCTCCATTTTCCAGCTCCTCTGCTATAAACCGTGCTGGATTAACATTACTGCACCCTACTATTTTCAGCTCTGTTCTGGAGAGTATAATCTCGTACCCTGTAGCTCTTTGAGTGGTCAGTGTGGATTTTGGCTTGTTCAATATTGCAAAGAGGGCCTGCTCCACGTGCAGTGTGGTGGGGCATCACATGGTGATTGAGGAGGATTTTTCTACTGCAAATACTGCTGCAGCTAGGCTTTGTTCACACAGGAAGTGACCCTTCATCACAGGATCCAAATGGCCACTGTAAAATGCCACTGGTTTGTGTCCCATGCTTGTCTTTGGTGTTAGTACTGCTTTCATTACTGCACTATCATAATGTGAGAATATGTAGAATTCCTTTTCATAGTTGGGGGTAGCAAGTACTGGTGCAGTTGAAATGGCGTGTTTTAGTTCATTGAATGCCTCTGTCATTTCTCTTGTCCATCCTAACTTCCTTGTCCCCCGATGTGCCTCTCTAAGGGCCTCCAGCAGTTGTCCTATGTATGAACTGTAGTAAAAAACCCATGCTTTGCAGTAGTTGCATAGGCCAAGGAATTGCTGCAGTTCTCTTACTGTCTGCGGCTGGGGTGTATTTGTTATTGCTTGTGCCCTTTGTGGTGCAATGTTCCTTCCCTTTTGTGAAATGATCTGCCCTATATAAAGTACTTGTTCCTAACAGTAATGCAGTTTCCCCTTGTCAACCTTGTATCCCTTCTCAGTCAGCACAGTGAGCATCTTTACAGAGTCCCTACTACACTTCTCCTCAGTTGTGTTGCAGATGATTATCTCATCTACATACTGCAGCACCTTGCTTTCCATTTCTATGTTTCCTAGATCCATTTGTATTACTCTGTTAAAGATGGATTTTGACTTGCAGTACCCTTGGGGTAGTCTAGTGAGTTTCCATTTTGGGATGCATTACGTGAAACTTGTTAAAGGAATGGTTCGGTCAAAAATGTGTATTGTCCCTACGGGTCGGCCATTTGTTTTTAAGCCTAAGTCGCGCGATTTTAGAAACATTTCCTATGGACCTTGCCCAAGTTTTCGTCCATTAAACGCATGCGAAAACAGGCACCAGTGCGCTGCCATTTTGTGATAATCCTATCACTTGCTGCATCGCCCCCGGCTGACCTTCTTTTGTGGCACTAAATCATATCCCCCGCATCTGAGCCTGTCATCAGCAGACGCGTACCGCCCATTTCACAACGCCAAAGCACGTCTCATGTCAACAATCGCTGCACTTCAGCTAATGACGTGTCGCCATTGAAATGGCCAGACGCCTCTTTCCTCAATAAGTATAAACAGACCGTTTCACAACACACAGCAGGAGATTTTTGATTCCATTCCTCTCTCTATGTTACTTTGAGTATTCCGTGACTCGTTTCTGTGCTCTGGTCAGCTACCTTTGCTGCTTGTAACCCGTGTGAACACCTGTACCATCGCTATAAATTATTTTAGTTTGTTTACCACACAATGGCTACAACTGAGTATACCGAGGAGGAACTACTGGAAAGGGAAACACGTGAAAACGATGGGGCTTCGGACGGCAGTTGGCAGGACGAATCAACGGATGAAGAATCTGGACCTAGTCGCATGGAGGGTGTTCCACCTGGTGCACATGCAATTGGTGCAAGCTAATGCCAACCGAGGAGGAGAACTGCTGCTGCTGTGAAAACTCGGGATGCATGGCCTACATTTCAGAAGGCGAGCCACGACCACACTGCATCACCGTGTTGAGAATAATGATGGTGCTTATGCACGAACTTCGCGCAACTGTTCGTCCTCGTAATCCGAGTAACGAGTAAGCATAATCTTCTTGTGATGCCACTACTATTTCATGGTCATCTCCTGTATCCAAAATTACATCTATATATCATTGTAACGCATGAAAGTCGTTCAATAGTGTGCAGTGTCTAGATAGCATTTGTCCGAGCAGAATGCCATTAGTTACAAGAATTGTCATTGACAACAAACGTTTAATCAACTTATCTTGGTCATTTAAAAACAGTTTGTATCATTATTTTTCACAGGTGGTACCGGCTGGTGGTCTATTGTTCCTTTACATGGTGGCTTCACGGGAGGCTTGGACACCGCGTTCAAAGAGTAATAGCCGCCTGTGCCGTTCCTGCCATAAGAGAAACTTTCCCGAGTGTCAGCGGTCAGTACAGGGGATTTTCCCTCGCTATGCTGCAACCAGACCTTTACAATGTGTAAAGTTTTGTGTTTTTGTGCCATCAAAAAAAGAAACAAAATAAAACATCACATAAATTTTAACAACGGTTCTTTCAGTTTTTTAAATTAATCAAGTGTGTCTCCATTCAGCAGTCTTCCTGTGCCTTATCTGCATGCCCCAGGCCCATCCATCTCACCCCCCTCTATCAAAGGTGGTTCGCACCAGTGGATGCGCGCTGCCATGGGGGGCTGTCAGGGGCACGAACGGCCAAGGTGCCAAACAGCATGTACACTTCAAAAGGTATCCCACTCCAAGGGCCCATCGCTCACATGGCCTCCTCAGACTCTGTGTCTCCAGGCAGAGCTCCCCCTTGAAGCAGGCCGCCCCCTGCAATCCACATAAGTGTGTCTCCATTCAGCAGTCTTCCTGTGCCTTATCTGCAAGCCCGAGGCCCATCCATCCCACCCCCCCCTATCAAAGGCGGTTCGTGCCAGTGGATGCGCGCTGCCATGGGGGGCTGTCAGGGGCACGAACGGGCAAGGTGCCAAACAGCAGGTACACTTCAAAAGGTATCCCACGCCAAGGGCCCATCTCTCACATGGCCTCCTCAGACTCCGTGTCTCCAGGCAGGGCTCCCCCTTGAAGCAGACCGCCCCCCCTGCAATCCACATGTGTGTCTCCATTCAGCAGTCTTCCTGTGCCTTATATGCACGCCCTAGGCCCATTCATCCCACCCCCTCTATCAAAGGCAGTTCACGCCAGTGGATGCACGCTGCCATGGGGGGCTGTCAGGGGCGCGAACGGCCAAGTTGCCAAACAGCATGTACACTTCAAAGGGTATCCCACGCCAAGGGCCCATCGCTCACTTGGCCTCCTTAGACTCCGTGTCTCCAGGCAGGGCTCCCCCTTGAAGCAGGCTGCACCCTGAAATCCACATAAGTGTGTCTCCATTCAGCAGTCTTCCTGTGCCTTGACTGCACGCCCCAGGCCCATCCATCCCACCCCCCTCTATCAAAGGCGCTTCGCGCCAGTGGATGCGCGCTGCCATGGGGGGCTGTCAGGGGCGCAAACGGCCAAGGTGCCAAATAGCATGTACACTTCAAAAGGTATCCCACGCCAAGGGCCCATTGCTCACATGGCCTCCTCAGACTCCGTGTGTCCGGCAAGGACCCTCCCCCTCACGCTGGCCAGCCCCCGGCAAACCACATAATAACACAACATACACACGTCATTCATTCACAAACACACCCCTGTTTGTAATACTTTATAAACCACTTGATATGTCTCATGAGAACATCTTTGTGCTTTGCAAGTCCACTCCTGAACGTGCTACCTGAGAACCACTGAGATCTATGCTAATCTGCTCGTCGTCGTGCTATCCGTGAACTTCTGTGACCGCTTCGAGCAAACTCGTCAGTGTTCTACCTGTGGCCATCTACCTGTTCTCCTGCAACATAATGCTCTGCTTGCTGAATCCAACTGTTTGTTGGTCAAGGAAAGGCCATGTATCCTAGTCATATTTCGCTGATTTTTAAATTTCTATCTATTTGCGAGTAGAGTACTCAATACTGCTATGTTCATTGGTCTCATTGATATTGACTTGAGTTTCCATTGTTATGCTATCAATAGATCTATTTATTTTCATCTGTGTCAATTGTCATCTAATTGCATCCTTTGGGGGTCCAGTCTATAATGTAAGCATGTTTCCTTCTCTGCAAGACAGAACATCCAAGGGACGAGTCACATGTTCAGAGTTTAGTCACATCATTTATACATTTCTGCAATTTATGCAAATGCTAAGCCACACATGATGAACTGGTATAGTTCCCGCGACCAAAACAAACCTTGCATTGAACATTGTATGGTTCATTTACTTTTGTATCACATTTTTATTCATCAAGATTGTATAATAATGTTGATATTTAGTTTTCAGAATTTTCAACAATGCCTGCCTGTTCAATTATTGGTTGCCCTTCGAAGACCCATGCTAAATCTGAAGGCACTACAATGCATGTATCCCCGAAACTTTTGATCGAATAAGAGAAAGGGTCAGACATTGCGGATATCCACTGGATGAACTGGAAAGTAGAGTCCAACAAGTCTTAGAGGACAAGAGGGGTGATCGATACCGCATCTGCAGTCGGCACTTTTCCTCGAACATGTACACAGCATCTTGGCTAACAAAGAAGAATAAACGGCGAACGACACGAAAATTGCTCGCGAACGCTAT
Source organism: Ambystoma mexicanum (assembly GCF_040938575.1). Lineage (NCBI taxonomy): Eukaryota > Metazoa > Chordata > Amphibia > Caudata > Ambystomatidae > Ambystoma > Ambystoma mexicanum. The sequence continues at coordinate 880,429,042 of NC_090929.1, read as the reverse complement.
TCCAACTCTATTCGTCCACATTCCACTACTGGTGAGTCAAGTGTCCAGATTTAGCTTTAGGCCTTGCGGTAGTGTGTAGGTAGCCAAATGGATTCATTGATATTTTATGTGTTGTGTCCCTTGTAATACCTTCGACATTGATATGAGCGTATGGCTTTTTGAATAATGACATTTATCAATATATTCTTTTTTCGATTTCATAACCCACAAACGAAATCTATATATGGGCACAGGGAACTGTGCTATATTGTGCATTTTCAATAGCATAACTCTCAAGTATTCTGTCTCCTTAAATGGCAATTTTTAATATTGCATTTCATTATCAATCAATAATTTACCTTTACAACTGCTTGACTATCCCTTGATTCTGAAGCAAGAACATTCTACATCTGTGACTTTGTCGCAGTTATCAACCACTTCTAGCGCGTATCAGGTAATCTTACTTGGCTATTCTGCTACAGACTTGTTTTATGCATGTCAAGCAATATTTTTATTGTATCGTGTAATTATTTTACCGAATGTTTGGTTAGTGCTTTCCAATTGATATACACCTTAGTTATCGTCCACTGGTGTTTGTTTTCAGTTATGATTAGTGTTATCCATAGTCAGGGTTGGACTGGGCCCTAACATTGTCTCTGGCACCAATGAAGAAGTGGCCCACAGTTGCAAATGCCTATTCATTCCTTTTGTTCACATAACAAGGGTTTCAAAAGCCGTAAAGACTAAATTTGAAAATTTATGAAATGATTTTAAATGGTATCCAGCAGGATATCCTACTTATTCCAACTTAGAACAACCCAAGGTCACCATAAGAAGCATAGAGCAACATCATTTTACACAAAGAAAAACGTATTTTCTTTCTGACTTATTTATTTCACAAAAAAGAGAGAGTGTGTTTAACAAATACATAAAATTCATTGCTTTCAACAAAGACATACAATTATAATTTGAGCAAAATCTAAGTGCAATTACGGTTTAAGCAAAATCTAAGTGCATTTTATGAAAGTCCGCCAATTGGTCTAGGCAAAATATAAATGCACTTGTAAGCAATATACAGGTCTGCCAACGTCCACTTTTCACTTGGTATATGAAGAGAAAAGAAAGAAAAAGGTCTCAAAGAGAATAAATCAATAAGCAATTGGGAACAGAATTTAAGTTCCATTCGACATTGAGACCGTTAGGACGTTTCGGCGGGCCACCTGTGAGGCCACTGGTGTTGGAAAACCGCCTTCCTCGGGGCAAAGTAAGTAGTGAAATTCCCTACGGGGAAGCAGACAAAATACTCCATCACATAAAGAAATGTATAGTTTGTACAAAAAAATCAATTGTATTACAACAAAAACATAATATCACATGCTGTATGCTTCTCAAACGGAAATCATGGGTTGACAAGTTTAAATTAAAAAAAACATAATTTCTTTAAGGCTGATCAGTGATTTAAGTTAAGACTACTAATTTAAACTGCCTAGAAGGGGAACCTTACCCTAAATGAATGAGGGGGAAAACTTCAAAGGCAGGAGGTCAAGACGTCAAACAAGACCCTGGTGCAGAGCATGAGCAGGAGTGACTGAAGCAGGACACTGAAGTAAAGATAACATTAAAGAAATTATAAAAACAGGGGAGAAGTATATCTTTCAGTGAATCTGGAAAATACAGAATCTATGAAATGTAGTCATAACGAGATAAAGAGTGAAAAAAGAGAGAGAGCACAGAAAGAGAAATTACCTGAGTCTCTAAAAGATGTTATGTGCTCTTCTGCAATTATCGCGTACGGATCTTAAATTAATAGAACCCGATGATCATGAACATTCTTCAGAGTGGAGGAAATGATACCCTGTGATGAAGCAACGTTGGTATCAAAATGGATGTTGCGGTAACGAATACCTACCGGGGGGAAGAAAAGAAAAGAGGTGCCTAAAGGTCACAAGATTGCACAAATATCAAAACCAGAGTGTTATGCAAGATATAAAACATATAAAACAGTGAATGAGGCTTCTTAGCGGAGTAGGAAGTGAAGCAGAAGTATACTTACCAATAGTTTGAGAATTAATCAAACGTAGCTCACGGTGTCAGTGAGGATCTGACAACAGTGAAAGAGATAGAATAGGGACTGAGTAAATAGCCGGCAGCGTGATGACGCGCGTTCCGGCTGCCGAATAGAAAACCTCGATCGGCTGTTACGTCTACGCACTGCATCCTCCGACTCGTGGGTGGATGCGTGTGACATATCCTTTTTCTCTATGATCTAGAGAGAAACGAGCGGGAGGTGAACTGACACACCTTCCCCGTGATTGAAGCATAAAACATATCCAATCACAGCGCGGCCCCTAAGCACACACCCCTAGAGGGGGGTGTATGAGGGCCGTTGAACTCGCCATACAAAGCCGTATATAAGCGGAGCCGCGTTTCGTCACTGACATGTGACTCTGTGAGAGGAATTATACTGTGGCATTATGGTAGATATTAGAATGGTGGAATAAATTCCTCATTTAATCCCCTAGTATGTGTACCCAATCGGAATATCCACCGGGCCTCTCTATCTAACAAACATTTCTGTATGTTGGTAGAGTTTTGAACTGCTTCCTAGACCCACCATACTATATTGTTTGGTGAGTGTTTCAAAGTAAGGTAATGGTTAACTAAAGGCGCCGTGACAATTTTGCATCTTATGCGTGATCGATGTTCAGCAATTCTGACATGTACCGCTCTGCTGGTTTGTCCAACGTATCTTAGTCCACAAGGACATTCAATGCAGTATACAACGTTCTTAGTTTTGCAATTGGTGAGATTAGGTAAAGTCCAAATTCGTTCATTTATTCTGAAATCTCTCATTTTTTTAGTGAAACTGCAAGCACTACAGGAGCCACAAGGGTAATGACCCTTGACTGAACGTAAATCCCAAAGGCCAGTTCTGGGAGTAGTGTTACGAAAACGAGAATGGATCAATTTATCACGAATATTTGGAGCCCTTTTGAATGCAAAACGCGGCGGGGGCTCCTCGGGAAGGTCCAGTCTCACAATATCCCAATGTTTTAGGATAATTTTCTTGACTTCAAAGGCTTTGATTCCATGTGTTAGAACACAAGTCATGTTTTCTGCCTCTGATTGTGGAGTTTTATTGGTAAGCAGAAGGGCACGATCTGTAAAAAGTGCGCGTTTCCGAGATCTTTTAATGAGAGATCTGGGATAGCCTCTGTCCCGAAATCTGATGTCTAACTCATCTGCTTGTTGGTTAAAGTCGTAAAGGTCAGTGCAGTTTCTTCTAATTCGTAGATACTGCCCATACGGGAGATTGTCCTTGAGATGCCGAGGGTGGTCGCTCGTGTAGTGTAGCAGAGTGTTCCTTGCACTAGGTTTCCTATGTAAGCAACATTTAAGCTCACCGTCTTGATGTTTGATGATGAGGTCAAGAAAAATAACTTGATTCTTAGAATATTCAAGTGTAAATTGAATATTAGTGTCAATCTGGTTCAGCCACGAAAAGAACTCGAGGAGTTCATTTTCAAGTCCTTCCCAGATGAAAATGATGTCATCTATGTATCGCTTCCAATTGGAAATTGATTTTTGAAAAGGGTTAGATTCACAAAGAATGTGTTGATTTTCAAAGTTAGACATGAAAAGAATTGCCAGACTTGGTGCAAAAGCAGCACCCATTGCTGTGCCTTTTATTTGTAGGTAAAAGTTGCCATTGAACTCGAAGTAATTTTTACATAATGCCAATTCCATTAACTCCATAATGAAGTTGATTGGCACCCTTTGTTGTGTATTGGACTCTGTCAATAGATCCAGCATGCATTCGAGAGCTTGTGGTTGAGGGATGCTAGTATATAGCGACGTTATGTCCATTGTTACAAGAATGTGTTTGCTAGGATCAAATGTCAAATGTTCAAAGATCTGGATGGTATTCATAGTATCTCGTAGGTAGGTTCTTGTGTTTGTACTCAGGGGTTTAAGAAATGTATCAATAAATTTACAGAGCGGTTCAAGTATAGTACCACAGCCGGAAACTATTGGCCGTCCGGGTGGGTTCAATGAGTCTTTATGTACTTTGGGTAACGCGTAAAGGGTCGGAATACGCCCTTGACTAGTTGTTAAGAATTCATATTCATTCTCCGTGACCCAATTCCGATCGTATGCATATTTCACTACTTGATCAATCTCTGTTTTGATATCTTTTGTTGGGTCCTTTTTAAGTTTTTGATAACTTGCGGAATCAGTCAATAAGTTATTGACCATCTCTAAATATTGGGTATTGGTCATCACGACTATTCCCCCTCCCTTGTCTGCAGGTTTAATCTCAATCGTCTCGTTCGATGCCAGTTGTGCGAGAGCTTTACTTTCTTCTACATTCAGATTGTGTTTTAAATGTAGTTTAGTATTTCTATTCTGTAAATTATGTAAATCTTTAAGAACACTCTTCTCAAAGGTTAAAATTTCCTTAGACATTTGATTGTCTTGAGGAGTAAATGTCGATGGACAACGGAGTCCGGAGTCCTGTTCCTGTATTCTCTCTTGAACATTCTGAAAAAAAGATTTCAGTCTTATAGTTCGCAAAAATCTACGAACTTGCATCTCAGTAGAAAACCAATCAATTCCTCTCGTTGGGACAAAAGACAGTCCTCTAGATAGAACAGAAATTTGTGGTGAAGTGAGGCTCAAGTTAGCTAAATTAAAAATGGGAATTTGAGGTTCTGCCTGATTCAACGGGCGCGTTGGCGCCTGCCCCAGGATCTCTGCATAGGTATGTATGGTTGAAACCATGGGGGGCCCCATTGGGGTATGCCAAATCCTCCTCTGCCTAAAAAAGGGGTATTTGGTTGGAAGTTGCCAAAGGGCTGTTGTGGATTGTTTGATGACTGGTTATCAGACCCACTGCTGCTAGAGCTAGAAAAAGAGACACCTCTATTTTTGTTGCCTGGTCCTCTTTTCGATGTAGATTGTTTACTGGCTGCTTCAGCGTAGGCTTCTGTAGTGTAGGGAAAAACCTTTTCAATTTTAAACTCGCGGATATCCTTTGCAAGTTTCTTAGTTTTTTTGCCAATCGTAGTGGCTCTGAATTCCGAAAATAGTTTGTTAACCGCGTCTAATTGGTCTTTCGCATCAGGAATAACTGTACTTGACAAAAATTTGACTTCTTCTTGTTCTAAAATTTTTTGAGTTGCCAAACCAATACGTTGTGCTGTGGTAATTGTTAAGACCATAAAGTCGCGGCTACATTTAATGGCAATTTGACTAAAAGTAGTCGTATATTGTTTGTCCGACAAAAAGAGACAGGGTTCGTTTCTTACAATTAAGCCTGAAGGGATAGTATTAGATTTTAAATATTCGCGCAGGAAATGGCCATGTAATTCTGTCCTGAAGTTTTTCTTTTTCAGTTTAAGTAGTTCATCACTGTCAGTAGAATGAGCTAAATTAGGATTCGTTCCTGCCGGGTCAAAGATGGATGGACCTCTGATTATCTCTGAGATCTGTTCCTCAGTAAAACGAAATGTTTGACTTTCAGCCATGCTATAACTAAAAAAAGAAAGAATAGAGAAAAAAGAATTAATCTATAAGGTGCCACAGTCAACCGGCCATGCACTGAACCCGTGGTCAAAGGATGGCGTCAAGAGGTAGTCAAAAAATAAAAAATATGAACAGGATGAAAAAAGAAAAGTTTGAATTAAATCTTTCCGAATTTCGTAATTTTGCCACTCCCTCGGCAACAAGGTTGCCAAAAACAACAGGTACACAAAATGGGGACTGACCCAAACATGGTACAGCTAATGATGGGGTCACCAATATTCACATAACAAGGGTTTCAAAAGCCGTAAAGACTAAATTTGAAAATTTATGAAATGATTTTAAATGGTATCCAGCAGGATATCCTACTTATTCCAACTTAGAACAACCCAAGGTCACCATAAGAAGCATAGAGCAACATCATTTTACACAAAGAAAAACGTATTTTCTTTCTGACTTATTTATTTCACAAAAAAGAGAGAGTGTGTTTAACAAATACATAAAATTCATTGCTTTCAACAAAGACATACAATTATAATTTGAGCAAAATCTAAGTGCAATTACGGTTTAAGCAAAATCTAAGTGCATTTTATGAAAGTCCGCCAATTGGTCTAGGCAAAATATAAATGCACTTGTAAGCAATATACAGGTCTGCCAACGTCCACTTTTCACTTGGTATATGAAGAGAAAAGAAAGAAAAAGGTCTCAAAGAGAATAAATCAATAAGCAATTGGGAACAGAATTTAAGTTCCATTCGACATTGAGACCGTTAGGACGTTTCGGCGGGCCACCTGTGAGGCCACTGGTGTTGGAAAACCGCCTTCCTCGGGGCAAAGTAAGTAGTGAAATTCCCTACGGGGAAGCAGACAAAATACTCCATCACATAAAGAAATGTATAGTTTGTACAAAAAAATCAATTGTATTACAACAAAAACATAATATCACATGCTGTATGCTTCTCAAACGGAAATCATGGGTTGACAAGTTTAAATTAAAAAAACCATAATTTCTTTAAGGCTGATCAGTGATTTAAGTTAAGACTACTAATTTAAACTGCCTAGAAGGGGAACCTTACCCTAAATGAATGAGGGGGAAAACTTCAAAGGCAGGAGGTCAAGACGTCAAACAAGACCCTGGTGCAGACCATGAGCAGGAGTGACTGAAGCAGGACACTGAAGTAAAGATAACATTAAAGAAATTATAAAAACAGGGGAGAAGTATATCTTTCAGTGAATCTGGAAAATACAGAATCTATGAAATGTAGTCATAACGAGATAAAGAGTGAAAAAAGAGAGAGAGCACAGAAAGAGAAATTACCTGAGTCTCTAAAAGATGTTATGTGCTCTTCTGCAATTATCGCGTACGGATCTTAAATTAATAGAACCCGATGATCATGAACATTCTTCAGAGTGGAGGAAATGATACCCTGTGATGAAGCAACGTTGGTATCAAAATGGATGTTGCGGTAACGAATACCTACCGGGGGGAAGAAAAGAAAAGAGGTGCCTAAAGGTCACAAGATTGCACAAATATCAAAACCAGAGTGTTATGCAAGATATAAAACATATAAAACAGTGAATGAGGCTTCTTAGCGGAGTAGGAAGTGAAGCAGAAGTATACTTACCAATAGTTTGAGAATGAATCAAACGTAGCTCACGGTGTCAGTGAGGATCTGACAACAGTGAAAGAGATAGAATAGGGACTGAGTAAATAGCCGGCAGCGTGATGACGCGCGTTCCGGCTGCCGAATAGAAAACCTCGATCGGCTGTTACGTCTACGCACTGCATCCTCCGACTCGTGGGTGGATGCGTGTGACGTATCCTTTTTCTCTATGATCTAGAGAGAAACGAGCGGGAGGTGAACTGACACACCTTCCCCGTGATTGAAGCATAAAACATATCCAATCACAGGGCGGCCCCTAAGCACACACCCCTAGAGGGGGGTGTATGAGGGCCGTTGAACTCGCCATACAAAGCCGTATATAAGCGGAGCCGCGTTTCGTCACTGACAAGTGACTCTGTGAGAGGAATTATACTGTGGCATTATGGTAGATATTAGAATGGTGGAATAAATTCCTCATTTAATCCCCTAGTATGTGTACCCAATCGGAAGATCCACCGGGCCTCTCTATCTAACAAACATTTCTGTATGTTGGTAGAGTTTTGAACTGCTTCCAAGACCCACCATACTATATTGTTTGGTGAGTGTTTCAAAGTAAGGTAATGGTTAACTAAAGGCGCCGTGACAATTTTGCATCTTATGCGTGATCGATGTTCAGCAATTCTGACATGTACCGCTCTGCTGGTTTGTCCAACGTATCTTAGTCCACAAGGACATTCAATGCAGTATACAACGTTCTTAGTTTTGCAATTGGTGAGATTAGGTAAAGTCCAAATTTGTTCATTTATTCTGAAATCTCTCATTTTTTTAGTGAAACTGCAAGCACTACAGGAGCCACAAGGGTAATGACCCTTGACTGAACGTAAATCCCAAAGGCCAGTTCTGGGAGTAGTGTTACGAAAACGAGAATGGATCAATTTATCACGAATATTTGGAGCCCTTTTGAATGCAAAACGCGGCGGGGGCTCCTCGGGAAGGTCCAGTCTCACAATATCCCAATGTTTTAGGATAATTTTCTTGACTTCAAAGGCTTTGATTCCATGTGTTAGAACACAAGTCATGTTTTCTGCCTCTGATTGTGGAGTTTTATTGGTAAGCAGAAGGGCACGATCTGTAAAAAGTGCGCGTTTCCGAGATCTTTTAATGAGAGATCTGGGATAGCCTCTGTCCCGAAATCTGATGTCTAACTCATCTGCTTGTTGGTTAAAGTCGTAAAGGTCAGTGCAGTTTCTTCTAATTCGTAGATACTGCCCATACGGGAGATTGTCCTTGAGATGCCGAGGGTGGTCGCTCGTGTAGTGTAGCAGAGTGTTCCTTGCACTAGGTTTCCTATGTAAGCAACATTTAAGCTCACCGTCTTGATGTTTGATGATGAGGTCAAGAAAAATAACTTGATTCTTAGAATATTCAAGTGTAAATTGAATATTAGTGTCAATCTGGTTCAGCCACGAAAAGAACTCGAGGAGTTCATTTTCAAGTCCTTCCCAGATGAAAATGATGTCATCTATGTATCGCTTCCAATTGGAAATTGATTTTTGAAAAGGGTTAGATTCACAAAGAATGTGTTGATTTTCAAAGTTAGACATGAAAAGAATTGCCAGACTTGGTGCAAAAGCAGCACCCATTGCTGTGCCTTTTATTTGTAGGTAAAAGTTGCCATTGAACTCGAAGTAATTTTTACATAATGCCAATTCCATTAACTCCATAATGAAGTTGATTGGCACCCTTTGTTGTGTATTGGACTCTGTCAATAGATCCAGCATGCATTCGAGAGCTTGTGGTTGAGGATGCTAGTATATAGCGACGTTATGTCCATTGTTACAAGAATGTGTTTGCTAGGATCAAATGTCAAATGTTCAAAGATCTGGATGGTATTCATAGTATCTCGTAGGTAGGTTCTTGTGTTTGTACTCAGGGGTTTAAGAAATGTATCAATAAATTTACAGAGCGGTTCAAGTATAGTACCACAGCCGGAAACTATTGGCCGTCCGGGTGGGTTCAATGAGTCTTTATGTACTTTGGGTAACGCGTAAAGGGTCGGAATACGCCCTTGACTAGTTGTTAAGAATTCATATTCATTCTCCGTGACCCAATTCCGATCGTATGCATATTTCACTACTTGATCAATCTCTGTTTTGATATCTTTTGTTGGGTCCTTTTTAAGTTTTTGATAACTTGCGGAATCAGTCAATAAGTTATTGACCATCTCTAAATATTGGGTATTGGTCATCACGACTATTCCCCCTCCCTTGTCTGCAGGTTTAATCTCAATCGTCTCGTTCGATGCCAGTTGTGCGAGAGCTTTACTTTCTTCTACATTCAGATTGTGTTTTAAATGTAGTTTAGTATTTCTATTCTGTAAATTATGTAAATCTTTAAGAACACTCTTCTCAAAGGTTAAAATTTCCTTAGACATTTGATTGTCTTGAGGAGTAAATGTCGATGGACAACGGAGTCCGGAGTCCTGTTCCTGTATTCTCTCTTGAACATTCTGAAAAAAAGATTTCAGTCTTATAGTTCGCAAAAATCTACGAACTTGCATCTCAGTAGAAAACCAATCAATTCCTCTCGTTGGGACAAAAGACAGTCCTCTAGATAGAACAGAAATTTGTGGTGAAGTGAGGCTCAAGTTAGCTAAATTAAAAATGGGAATTTGAGGTTCTGCCTGATTCAACGGGCGCGTCGGCGCCTGCCCCAGGATCTCTGCATAGGTATGTATGGTTGAAACCATGGGGGGCCCCATTGGGGTATGCCAAATCCTCCTCTGCCTAAAAAAGGGGTATTTGGTTGGAAGTTGCCAAAGGGCTGTTGTGGATTGTTTGATGACTGGTTATCAGACCCACTGCTGCTAGAGCTAGAAAAAGAGACACCTCTATTTTTGTTGCCTGGTCCTCTTTTCGATGTACATTGTTTACTGGCTGCTTCAGCGTAGGCTTCTGTAGTGTAGGGAAAAACCTTTTCAATTTTGAACTCGCGGATATCCTTTGCAAGTTTCTTAGTTTTTTTGCCAATCGTAGTGGCTCTGAATTCCGAAAATAGTTTGTTAACCGCGTCTAATTGGTCTTTCGCATCAGGAATAACTGTACTTGACAAAAATTTGACTTCTTCTTGTTCTAAGATTTTTTGAGTTGCCAAACCAATACGTTGTGCTGTGGTAATTGTTAAGACCATAAAGTCGCGGCTACATTTAATGGCAATTTGACTAAAAGTAGTCGTATATTGTTTGTCCGACAAAAAGAGACAGGGTTCGTTTCTTACAATTAAGCCTGAAGGGATAGTATTAGATTTTAAATATTCGCGCAGGAAATGGCCATGTAATTCTGTCCTGAAGTTTTTCTTTTTCAGTTTAAGTAGTTCATCACTGTCAGTAGAATGAGCTAAATTAGGATTCGTTCCTGCCGGGTCAAAGATGGATGGACCTCTGATTATCTCTGAGGTCTGTTCCTCAGTAAAACTAAATGTTTGACTTTCAGCCATGCTATAACTAAAAAAAGAAAGAATAGAGAAAAAAGAATTAATCTATAAGGTGCCACAGTCAACCGGCCATGCACTGAACCCGTGGTCAAAGGATGGCGTCAAGAGGTAGTCAAAAAATAAAAAATATGAACAGGATGAAAAAAGAAAAGTTTGAATTAAATCTTTCCGAATTTCGTAATTTTGCCACTCCCTTGGCAACAAGGTTGCCAAAAACAACAGGTACACAAAATGGGGACTGACCCAAACGTGGTACAGCTAATGATGGGGTCACCAATATTCACATAACAAGGCTTTCAAAAGCCGTGAAGACTAAATTTGAAAATTTATGAAATGATTTTAAATGGTATCCAGCAGGATATCCTACTTATTCCAACTTAGAACAACCCAAGGTCACCATAAGAAGCATAGAGCAACATCATTTTACACAAAGAAAAACGTATTTTCTTTCTGACTTATTTATTTCACAAAAAAGAGAGAGTGTGTTTAACAAATACATAAAATTCATTGCTTTCAACAAAGACATACAATTATAATTTGAGCAAAATCTAAGTGCAATTACGGTTTAAGCAAAATCTAAGTGCATTTTATGAAAGTCCGCCAATTGGTCTAGGCAAAATATAAATGCACTTGTAAGCAATATACAGGTCTGCCAACGTCCACTTTTCACTTGGTATATGAAGAGAAAAGAAAGAAAAAGGTCTCAAAGAGAATAAATCAATAAGCAATTGGGAACAGAATTTAAGTTCCATTCGACATTGAGACCGTTAGGACGTTTCGGCGGGCCACCTGTGAGGCCACTGGTGTTGGAAAACCGCCTTCCTCGGGGCAAAGTAAGTAGTGAAATTCCCTACGGGGAAGCAGACAAAATACTCCATCACATAAAGAAATGTATAGTTTGTACAAAAAAATCAATTGTATTACAACAAAAACATAATATCACATGCTGTATGCTTCTCAAACGGAAATCATGGGTTGACAAGTTTAAATTAAATAAACCATAATTTCTTTAAGGCTGATCAGTGATTTAAGTTAAGACTACTAATTTAAACTGCCTAGAAGGGGAACCTTACCCTAAATGAATGAGGGGGAAAACTTCAAAGGCAGGAGGTCAAGACGTCAAACAAGACCCTGGTGCAGAGCATGAGCAGGAGTGACTGAAGCAGGACACTGAAGTAAAGATAACATTAAAGAAATTATAAAAACAGGGGAGAAGTATATCTTTCAGTGAATCTGGAAAATACAGAATCTATGAAATGTAGTCATAACGAGATAAAGAGTGAAAAAAGAGAGAGAGCACAGAAAGAGAAATTACCTGAGTCTCTAAAAGATGTTATGTGCTCTTCTGCAATTATCGCGTACGGATCTTAAATTAATAGAACCCGATGATCATGAACATTCTTCAGAGTGGAGGAAATGATACCCTGTGATGAAGCAACGTTGGTATCAAAATGGATGTTGCGGTAACGAATACCTACCGGGGGGAAGAAAAGAAAAGAGGTGCCTAAAGGTCACAAGATTGCACAAATATCAAAACCAGAGTGTTATGCAAGATATAAAACATATAAAACAGTGAATGAGGCTTCTTAGCGGAGTAGGAAGTGAAGCAGAAGTATACTTACCAATAGTTTGAGAATGAATCAAACGTAGCTCACGGTGTCAGTGAGGATCTGACAACAGTGAAAGAGATAGAATAGGGACTGAGTAAATAGCCGGCAGCGTGATGACGCGCGTTCCGGCTGCCGAATAGAAAACCTCGATCGGCTGTTACGTCTACGCACTGCATCCTCCGACTCGTGGGTGGATGCGTGTGACGTATCCTTTTTCTCTATGATCTAGAGAGAAACGAGCGGGAGGTGAACTGACACACCTTCCCCGTGATTGAAGCATAAAACATATCCAATCACAGCGCGGCCCCTAAGCACACACCCCTAGAGGGGGGTGTATGAGGGCCGTTGAACTCGCCATACAAAGCCGTATATAAGCGGAGCCGCGTTTCGTCACTGACATGTGACTCTGTGAGAGGAATTATACTGTGGCATTATGGTAGATATTAGAATGGTGGAATAAATTCCTCATTTAATCCCCTAGTATGTGTACCCAATCAGAAGAATATTTTGTGACACTGTTTAAATAGTACCCAAGGGGGAGTTTTTTGATAAAGTGTGATGCAAATTATGCATTTTATAGAATATTTATTTTGCAATACTGGTCAAAACTACTAGCCGCATAATGAAGTAACTCATCAAACTGGCCCCAATTAGCAAAAAAAGTGGCCCACTTTGACCCACAGAATTGGCCCACTCTAGCATTTTGTGTTTTTGGTTTGGTCATGGGCCTATTGACCTATAGGCCAGTCCGAGCCTGTCCATAGCAATGCAAGTACTGTCTTTCAGGGAGATGCTGAAGCGTCCACCACATTGACAACATCCCTAGATGTTCTTCAGCAGCATGAGGTATGGATACTGACCGCTCCATCGAACTAGATCATCAGAGCTGTAATACTTGTCATTTGATTGTTCTATACAATGTTTCATTCGTGGTTAGCCATTGATATGTACCTGTGCCGTCAACCCCAAGTGTGTCTTCTGTGTTCAATATTGTAATCCTTACTAATGCAAGTACTATCTTTCAGGCAGTTGATGGAGCGTCAACCCCTGCACTTGATGCAGAGCCTGACATTCAAGTAATTCCAGGGGATGTGGAAGCGGGACCTTGCATATACGAATCAGCGCAACAGCTTTCGGAAGTGCGCACTACATTTACAACATCCTTACATATTCTTCGGCAGCACGAGGTATGGATACTGACAGCTCCATCGAGCGTCATCATATAACGTGATTCCATTTGCTATACTTTCTTCCCTATTAACGCAAGTACTGTGTTTCAGGGAGACGACGGAGCTTCCACTACAATAACAACATCCCATTTAGATGATGCAGATGTAAATAAATCGGAGAAATAAGTCGATGAAATCTGATCATATTTAGATATTCCTTGATTCTTTTAGACAATGCATCATTTGTGGTTATCTCTTTATATGTACCTGTGCCGTCAACCTCAAGTGTGTGTTAGGTTTACAATATTGAAAACCATACTAATGCAAATACTGTGTTTCAGGGAGACGACGGAGCTTCCTCTACAATTACAACATCCCTTGTAGGTGATGCAGATGTAAAGAAATCGGAAAAATAAGTTGATGAAATCTGATCATATTTAGATATTCCTTGATTCTTTTAGACAATGCATCATTTGTGGTTATCTCTTTATATGTACCTGTGCCGTCGACCCCAAGTGTGTGTTATGTTTCCAATATTGAAAACCATTCTAATGCAAGTACTGTGTTTCACAGAGTTGCTGATGTCTCCTCTCCAATACAACCATTCATGGCAGTCCATGCGGAGCCAGAGGTATGGATACTGACAGTTCCATCAAACTAGATCATCAGAGCTCGAATACTTGTGGTTTGATTGTTCTACAGAATGTTTAATTTGTGTTTATCTATTGAGATGCACCTGTATGTTCGTCCACACGTGTGTTTTATGTTTTCAATATTGTGATACATGGGGCCTAATTACACGGACCGCGGTGGATCCATGCCAGTAAAATACTGGCACCGCCTTTGTGGAAAGGGGAATTACCGCCCTATTCCAAGGTTAGTGGGGCGGTAATTCTCCCTTCCCCCATTGCCCATCCCCATTCCCATTTTTGCCCCATAGGGCATAATGGGAATGGGGAAGGTGCTAATTATGGCACCGCAAATTGCGGTACCGTAATTAGCTCCCTGGTCCCTTTGCGGGTTGGTTTTTAACGCCTGCAAAAAGCAGGCATTAAATTCTACAACCCACAAAGGGACCTCGTAGTAAGGCAGTAAGGGTTTACCGGTACCGGTAAAATACCGGTACCGGTAAACCCTTACCGCCTACCGTGTAATGAGGCCCATAGTAATGAAAGTACAATGTTTCAGGGAGTCAATGGAGCGTCATTCCGTGCTGTCTATGCGGATCCAGAAAATATAGTCGTTGCAGCGCAAGAGGAAGGGAAGACATGCGGAAACGAATCGGAGAAACAGCGTGCAGATGTTGAAGTTTGAGTCAAAAAAGCTGCAAAGAAAAGAAACAAAAATAAGGTTAGTTACAAACAGTTCATAATTTCAGGAATTGTTTTGTGTTGGGGACTATATTATGTTTTTTTCCTGTCAATTGTACTAAACTTTATATTGTGTTTAAAATGAACATCCCTTTTCCAATCTGTCCTCTAGTTACCCGTGGGTGTACGAACTATGCATACACAGACAGTGAAGCAAATGAGAGATGTTGCTTGCCAGAACATTTACACTATGGAGGAACTATTAATTCAGACGCGGCATGTTGAGACTCGGGATGCTCATGTCCAATGGCTAGAACATGAATTGAATGTGTCCGGAGAATCCAATAAAGTTGTATTGGACCATTGCTACAGTTCGACTGCACCACCAAAAGAAGATGATACTGAATGTATTGAAGATAGCTCTGAAGTAGTCGCAGATCAATTCACACAATCTACACCCGACAAAAAAATGCCACCAAAAAAGCTGTCGACAATGTTGTGTTCTCCCATCAATGCTGAAGTAACAGATGTTGAAATGATAGAGAATGAACCAGCAGCAGCACCCAACGACGCATCAGAACTTGATATCAGCGATATTTCTTTCGAATTTCTTGATATGTCCTCAACGGCACAGTCCGAAACAACTTTCACGCCAGATGACAGTCTAATGAAAGAGGGCAAATACATAGTAAAAATAAATATATAAATTAAAAAAAAATCGACCATTTGGTTTTCGACGAAATTACGTCGACCAAATGTCCTGTCGACCAATTGTTGTCGATGAAATGTCCGGACACCATCTTCACCTACACACAAAGCCATTGAGAAGATTGTTTTCGATAAACCTCTATGAAGAGATTTGAGGGGACTGACAGAATTCTGTCACACAGGAGAATTGGAGGTGTTCCACAATATGTGCCTAAAGTACAGGCCAAAGCAATTGCATTTCAGCCTACAGGGCATGAAACATAGCACTCTACTAGCGGCCTTGGCCCATAACGAGAATGTGGGCCGTGAACAGTCTGGGACTATGGGAAATGTAGGGATGCCTCGCTACACTACGACCTTTGGAAAAAGAACTAAGAAATGGGGGTAAAACCAGTATATGAGGAAATGGAGTTTGACTTTGTTAAAGGCCTTATTGTTAGTGTACTAGAGAAGCACAGATATGGAATTTTGAGCGTTTCTGTGCAGAGCACTGATGCATTGCCACCAAAGATTGCCACTGTGCCATGTCCACCCAAAGCAGAGCTCGTTGAGAAGTTCAAATCCCGGTTCAAATAAATCATTGTAATCTGATTGTCTTTTTGAAAATAATGTTATTGTACAGCGTGCATACAAAGTATGCTAACATTAAACCCTCCATTCACCATCCTGGGTGGCGAACAACATGGGTGTCATCTTTGACTTCTCTCTCTATTCACCTCATATCACTGACCTTGTGAATATGTGTATGTATATATTTTTGTTGCTGTAACTAAGTTTCGCAATCTCATGTAAATGCTGCGCTCTACCGAGGGGAGGCTTGCGTATTGCAAATAATAAAACAAATAATCAATAAATCTCACTTTCATCTCAACTCCTCGGGTACTTTAGACTTTCCCTGACCTTCCCCCAAAAAGTCAATGTCTCCATAGTTATGGTTCTCTAGGGCTGCAAAGCTCGCGGACAACAAGGGCAAAATTGGGGGCCTTAGAACGCGCCAAGCGAGGCGTTGCAGATGGGAGAGAAGCAGTTCGCATTTGCACATTGAGGCCTAGTACAAACATGGAGTCGAAAATTCAAGTTCTCACAGATGGCTTTACACGGGATGTTGCAAAGTAAGAATGTACGGTCATGCAGAGTGAAGGCCAGCGGCTTTGATTTTATGCTCGCGGGCTGAAGAGGCCCGCAAATCGCACTGGCAGTATAAGGTTCTATTGTTTTTTTACCTTGAGAGACAGGGACCATGCCGAAAGGACTTCATTTGAAGGAGCTGGGCAATAACGTAAGAGACG
This sequence comes from Ambystoma mexicanum, assembly GCF_040938575.1. NCBI lineage: Eukaryota > Metazoa > Chordata > Amphibia > Caudata > Ambystomatidae > Ambystoma > Ambystoma mexicanum. The sequence continues at coordinate 880,412,359 of NC_090929.1, read as the reverse complement.
ATAAGGCTGAAAATTCTGAAACTAGACTGAGTTTCATGTTAGTTCAGTATATGAAAAATCGTTGGCACGGACACAATGGGATTTACGGACTGCATTACGCAGAGATACAATGGAAATGGCAAATATAATGTAAGTAACTCTTTAGACGCTTTTATACCGGAATGAATGAATGAATGAATGAACGAACGAACGAATGAATGAATGAATGAATGAATGAATGAATGAATGAATGAATGAAGAGCAAGTAAAACATTTGTGGGATCGTGTTTCTACCGGGCACATGGGCATGCATGTGCCCATTCGACACGCATGTAGACAAACAGTCGTTTCTCAGTGGTTCAACAGTAAAAAAAAACATTATTTTGTGTGTTTCCCTCGATTTATTTCGTTAGTTTTCGCGTTGCTTTTAGAGCCGAACATACTCCATTGCACTATCCTCGCAAGCAAATAGTTTCAGCTCGCCCGTAATAAATAAAATGAATAATAGTAGTAAAGATCGGCTGGTGAGACTAATTTCAAATTTTATGTTTTCTAAACAGGTACATCCTACCATATTGACACTGCCACCTATTCCAGACCCCGGCAGACGGCTTCTTCAACCGCCAGCTGCAGCTTCTTGTAAACAACTGCACTACTTTGACCATCTTATGGGATGATCGCCAAGGAGCCATATGCCCTTACGCGGTACTAGCGGCAAGAAGCAACATATCGACCTTTACGGTGGCCTAGTGCCTAGTTGATGGAACAGCCTTGCAGTTCAATGTGCGTCCAAAGTGCTTTTTTTAACGAAAACCAACACCATGTGTACCATAAAGGAACAGCACATGACTTACAATAAACTTTTACGGATTTGCGGATCGAGAGAAAAGAAAAAAAAATTCCATTCCGATTTAATATGCCAATTGCGGAATATTCTCTAAACATTTAATGTCAAATAAATGTACTTTACCAAATGTACCGTATTGCTGTTTGATTTTAAAGTACAGTTTCATATTCCGAATTGTGGCACGCTGTGTTGTGAGTTGATCTGTGTTGGTTTCCGGGTTCTGTGTGAAGTCGCATAGAAGACGACTGGGCGCGTTTGCCTACGCAGCACAGTAATGTCAGGGAGATAAGCGGGAATAAGAATGTTTTGATAATGTCAGGCTCAGGGGCGGGGGATATGATTTAGTGCCGCAAAAGCAGGTCAGCCAGGGCGATGCGGCAAGTGTTAGGATTATCACAAAATGGCAGCACCCTGGTCCCTGTTTTCGCGTGCGTTTAATGGACGAAAACTCGGGTAAGGTCCATAGGAAATGTTTCTAAAATCGAGCGACTTAGGCTTAAAAACACATGGCCGACCCGTAGGGAAATAACATTTTTTGACTAAACCATTCCTTTAAGTCTTGTGAATCAGTGTGTAGAGGTATTGGGAAAAATGCATTTTTAAGGTCGATTACAGTGAATCGTAACGCCTCTGCTGGTATCCCGCACAGTATGGTGGCTGGGTTAGCTGCTATTGGGTACTCTGCCTCTACAATATGGTTAAGAAGTCTCAAATCTTGTATGAAATGCCAGGACCCTTCCTTTGCCTTGCACACAGGATACACCGCAGTGTTGCACAGTGACTCTGATGGTACCAATATTCCTCTATCCACTAGGGCAGTTATTGTTTCATAGAGCCCTTCATCAGCTTCTTTAGATAGTGGGTACTGCTTCACCATGGGTAGCATTGCACCTATCTTTAGCTTTATTTGTACTCCTCCAATGCTTTTTATGCAGCCAACGTCATATGGACGAGTAGTCCATAGAGAGGTGGGTACAGCTGCTAAGTCTTCCTCGTAGAAAGGTACTTGTGTAGGGATGGGTGCTTCTAGTTCCATTGCCATTTTCTGCGCTACTTCCTTGTTTGTTACTTTCAACCAAATGTAGACGCTCATCTGGAACACCCTCTCACCATCTCCTGCACCATCTGAGAACAGTTACTCATCTGACACCTGTGTTAGCCTGCATCCTTCTGCTAGTGCTATTACTGCTCTCAATGCTTTCCCTCCCCCATCCTGAGCGTGAACTGCAATGTAGTCTGCCGTTACCACAATACGTTTGATGTCTACTGATATTATTGCCCCTTCCTCCTCACTAGTGGGTGTTTCTGGCCTGAAAAGGTATGCTGCTGGTCTCCTCCACCCCTTGCCCTCAATTCCTGGTAGCCATGCTATTGCCATGTCTGCTCCATATTGAAAAAGATCTCTGTACACTGGTTCTGCCCTCGCCACTGTTTTGCCACAGTAAGCCTGGAGTATGTGTTGTGCGGTGAGCATGTTTATGCCTGGTGTGGAGCACACTATTCCCTTGTCAGTGAAGGATATAGTGATATTCAGTCTGCTCATAATGTCTCTCCCGAGTATATTTACTGGTGATTGTTTTGAATACAGCAATGGTAGAGATAGATTGTGATCTCCAACAGATAAGGAGATGTTATCAGTGAAAGGAACCAGCCCTCTAGCCCCAGAGAATCCTTGAGTGTGCATCGCCTCGCCTGATAAGTTGAACTTCACTTCCCTAATACAGGACCTGGTGGCCCCGGTTTCAAATAAGAAAGAGAATGTTTTGTCACCTATCGCCACCTTTATTGGTGGTTTTTCCGCAGGGTTAGGTGTTACCAATAGGATGGGACACAACAAGGACGTCTGTGGGCTGTCCTATTGGGGATATAATAATTGTCCATTCCCTGTGTATGGGTTGTGACCCAATATTGTCACTCTCCCCAATTGTTTCTGTTTTATTGTTGTGTCTGCGGGTAGTAGTTTATTGTCCTTTATTTGTGCAAGCTGTTGTACTGTCTGGACTTGTTGTTGTGGTGTGGCCAGCTACTGTTGCACTTGTTGTTGGGTTGGTTGGTACTGCACTTGTGGTTGTGGTGTTGTATATTTTGTAGTTGTTGCTGAGGTGACACTTGTTGTTGTGTTTGTGTTTCTGTCACCTGTTGTGGCTGTTGTTGTTGATAGTGTTGTTATCTTCCATTGAAACCATGTTGCCCTTGCTCTTCCGACCCTCTTTGTGCCAGTCTTGCTCTGCACATGCGTGATATGTGTCCTATTAGGCCACAAGTCCAACACGTTGGTGGCTCCCGTGCTTGCCATGGGTATCCTCCAGTGCTGCCTAAGTACCCCTGATGTCCATATTGGTTGTATTCTCGGAACCCCCCTTCTTGCTGTGGTGCTGCTGGCCCAAATCCCATCCCTCTTGCTGGCCCACCCCTACCTCTGTAGTTGTTTGTTTAACCATTTCCCATTTGCCTGTATCCACCCCCCATCTGTGTGAGGTATTGGTGTTGGGCTGTGTATGGCCGAGGTGGTGGCATTTGCTGTGTCGTCATTTGTGCTTGCTGTAGTGATGCAGTTTGTTGTTGTTGTTGTTGTTGTGTAGTGTCTGGTGCCAGAGTGACCTGGATGGGACCTGTTATTAGCGCACCTTCCATGGCATATTTGGACAGTTTCTTTTGGACCAATTTTGCCTCCTCTGCCTTTCTGTCTTCCTCTTTCTGTTTCATCTTTTCTTTCCATAGCCTGCAATGGTGTTTTATTGTCAGCCGTATTTCTTAACATGCCTTTGCTTCCATTCCTACCAATTTATTTAATTGTCTCTCTACTTGTTCTGGGAGGCCCACTATCAGAATGTGGTAAAAAATTGTTAGTGTGTTGTCCCACGTTTCCCACGTTTCCAGGCACCACTTCTCCTGAATTTCCTGGATGTAATCAACAGGATCTTTATTCTCACGCATTTTGCGTGACGTTATTTCCCCTATGTCTGAAGTGTCTGGATATTGCACCCTCAGTGCCTGCCATAGTGCATGTCTACAGTTTGCAAATGGCGCCCCATCATGTGATGTGTCACTGATTGTCCCCCCTGGGAATACCGCCCTCTTCCATGAAATGTCATCTGCTGCGTCACCCAGTATGGAAATTAACAACCCCTTGACATTGCCCACTGCTAGTTTCTGCCCTGCAGTTTGTTTTTCCATTTCATCTATCCATTTCTCGGCCCTTCCACTCAAAGAGGGTAGCCTGCATTTAATGTTCTCTTTGTCTGCATGTTTCCATGGGACATATTGCGGCCTTGCTCCCCCTCTCTCTAGTAATGCCATTAGCATGTACTCCTTTACCTCCCCTGGCATTCATCTGTGCGGAGATGTGTGCGTGTATTCGCTCACCTCTTCCATATCAGAAAGTTCTTCAATAAATTTGGAAAATGTGTTGAGTTACTCTATCATCTCCTTTGCTCTTATGTCTTCTCTGTTGACCCACTTGACCCTTCTTGTGTGTATTAGCTGATTCCTCCATTCTGCGTCCTGGGAGGTCTCTAAGTCTATTAACATATGGTGTGTGTTGTGCTGGTGGTGTAGTGGGTGTTGTGCTCTTTCTCTTAGTTGTCTTTTGCTCTCCCTCCCTGTCTTTTCTTCTTCCCATGTCTCAAACTCCCACGATGAGCCGCAGTCTGTGCGTGTTATTTATAATTTACTTAGCCCCTCCCCACTTCTATCAGTCCGTCCTCCACAAGATCCATCTTCCTCCTCACTGCAAAATCCATCTGAAAATGTCAACCTTGTGCTTGGGCGTTTTCCCCCCACTGTTACAGTCTCTAAGTCTATGTCTGTGTACTCGCCTGTCTTCTCTGTGCGCCCCTGTGTTATTGTTACCTCCTTATTGCCACACGCGTATCTTTTGGCCCCATGTTACTTGCGTGTCTCCCTCAGTGCTGTATTGCTTTGCTTTTTCACGTCTTCATCCACCTCCGCTCTTGCCCTGTAAAGTTCGTTCATTATTGTGGCGCTTACCTGTTCTAATACCCTTGCCTCTTCCTTCTTGTTGCTCCATATTACGCCCTTCCTAGTATACTTTCTATAATTGTCCCTTCCTCATACTTTTGTGCGCTCTCTGATGTGATCTTCTCCCTCCATAATCCCATCTCCTTGTCATTTTCTTCTCATTGCTCTTCTTTCCTCCTAACCTCCCACTGCTCCATGCGTGCCACTCTTTCTGCAATCCCCCTTATGCGGTCCTCTTCTTGTTTCCATTGTTCTTCCTGTTGCTGTTTTAATCCCGCTTTGTCCTCCTTACCTTCCTTCCTCATCACCTTTCTTTCCCGCTCTTCCTGCTCGAGCTGTCTAATCAACACGCTCCGCGCTTTCCTCAGCTCTGCTAATTTCGCCTCCAGCACTTCCTCTTCTTCCTATGTCATTCTTCCCTCCTCCCTTGTACTTACCTTGCACCTTCTCTGTGTGTGCTCTGTCTCTTCCTTACCTACCTTCTTTAACGCTTCTTCCTCTTCCTCTGTTAATGTCCCTCAAAGCTTCAGTAACACCTGTGCTGCTATTTATTCATCAGGGCCTATACTTGCTAAGTCTATTTGTGCCTTTTTTACGCCCCCTGTGCTTACCTGTTTTTGTTTTGTGTCGGATGCACTCTTCGCACCCATCCCCTTTTGGTAGCTGTCTGCTGACGCGTATGTAGGGTTGGAGTATCCTTCAGCTGCTGTAAACTGTGATCGTGTTGCTTCTCTCAACTCTCTTACTGGATACAGCCCTTCTGTTTCTTTACTTCTTTATTTATGGGCTTCTCTCCCTCACCTCCATTTTGACCTATGCAACTGTGTATGATCCTTCTAGTTCGTCCTCACTTTCCTCATTCACTGGGGTGAGCTTGGGGTGCACTGCACCCGCCCTCTTCGCTCACCTTCTCCTCCTTTACTCCCTGCATGCTGAACATCCCTGGTACCCCTGGTATGAAACCCTGAAACATTTTCCAGAGGTCGAAAACTTCTAGGTGGCTCACTAACTTCTTCCCCTAAAATGTGTTATGTAGATACGCTAGCAGTGAATGTTGCGTGGACATGTCAAAACTGCCGTTGAGCAGCCATGGTATCCTTATTTTGTTATCTGTCCCCTGCATTCATTCAATACTGTACTTTACTATTTTATCTCTGTGCGTGTTAGTGTTGCACAGATATGTTGGAGTGGGGCTTCAAGCACCCATGTGTGACTGGCAAATTGCGCTGATTGGTCTAGATCTCGGACATCTGTGTGGCATTCCAATGAGTTGACATTGTAGATCAATGAATAGATGGGGATCCCTATTGATTGAGTGTTTTAGCTTGTGGTCCTTTAAAACTGGTGCTGAACACAGTGTAGCCTTGAGCAGATCAAAAGCTTTCTGGTGTTCCAAGTTCCACGGTAATGGCAAAGAAATGCTCTTCTTTGTCAAAGCCAACATTGGTTTTATCACTAGTGAAAAATTAGGGATCCACTGTCTACAGTAAGAAGCCATTCCTATCAAGGCTCTGACCTTTTTCTGTGTATTTGGGACAGACATGCCAGAGATGCTTTTTATCCGTTCAGGTGTCAGTCTTATTCCCTCCTTTGACAGGAGATAGCCTAGATAGGCGACCTCCTGTTGACAATACTGAAACTTTTTCAATGAAGCCTTATGCCCATGCTCTGCTAAATGTATAAACAACAACACAGTGCCCTCTTTGCAAGCAACTTCTGAGTCTGCAGCTAAAAGCAGATCGTCAACGTACTGCAACAATGTACAAGTGGGAGGCAACTCAAGTGTATCGAGCTGCTCTTTCAAAGCTCTACTGTAAATGCTTGGACTCTCTGTGTACCCTTGTGGCACAAGAGTGAATGTAAACGAGCGTCCTCCTAGGGTGAACGCGAACAATATCTACTATCCACATGTACGGGAATACTAAAGAAGGCATTCTTAAGATCCACCACACTCAAATTAGTAGCAGAAGCTGGAATCATTGTTAATATCATGGTTACATCAGGCAAAATTGGAAATAGTGGAGCAGCAATCTTATTAATAGCATGCAAATCAATAATAAAACTGAAATGAATCGCATTATCCCCTTTCTTATACACTGGTGAAATTGGGCTATTGCACAAACTTCCTGCAATTTCCTTGATCACTGCATGTTGGACAAAATCAGAAACTATGCTCTTCCGAGCTTGCTCACCATCAACTGAAATCTTATATTGTGGAATACGTGGAAACTTAGCTCCTGGCTTCAAAACAATTTTAACAGGTTCAATTTGCAAAATGCCAACATCATTGTTGTCAACCTCCCATAAACATGCCAGAACTTTACTGAATTCAAGCGGTAAAGGTCTAGTCAAAAACTGTGAGGCAGAAGATTGCTGGGGTGAAATCGTCAAAAGTACTCCATCTGAAGAACAATGAATTACCGCAACAAATTCAACCCCAACAAAGTCTCACCACAATTCATCATTAGAAGAAATGGACAATGATCCTTGAACAGCCCCAGTGAAATCAGTACTGGCTGAGAAACTGGACTAACCACTGGCGTGCCAGAACACCCTACAGAAATGTTATTCTGCCCTGACAGTGGAATATCTGGAACCCGTGAATGATCAATGAAACACTTCTGTGCTCCTGTATCTATCTAAAATTGATGCTTCCTATTCCCCACCTTCATCCCAACGTAGGGCCCTTTCTGCTCGACAGGAATAGGTACTGTTTCCAGACCCTGCTCGGGCTGTCCTAATGAAACAATAGATCATCAAAGACAAGATCCTCAGAAAGGTAGCAGTTGAAGGATTATCAAAAATATTTCTACTATCTATACTAGGTTGCTGATTATCTTGCGAGAATGACAGTGTATTTTGAGTGAACTGGCTTCTACCATGACCTCCTACCACAGGGCAGCCTCTGGTTCATCCACCGATGATCCCATATGTGTACATAGATCTCTGCTGAAGGATCGGGCATTGAGCTCACCAATGACCCTCTTGTCTGCAAGAAGCACATTGGTTCATGTGTACAGGACCTAACTATGTATTACTTTGTGGAACAAACTGGCCTCCAAACTGTGTACTCCCACCTCTGGGTCCTCTATCTGTTGCAAGGTAGGATCACAGAGAACAACAAGTATATTTCACCCAGGGTGAAAACTGATGAATGCAAGACAAATTCTATTTCTTCATAAAACCCTGTTGGAGTTTTCCTAATGTCTGGAATCGACTGCCTAATAGTGTTTACTTCCTGTCTGGAGAATGGGACATGAACAAATTGTGACACATAGTGAGCTTCAATAGTAGTGGCTGCTGCACCTGTTATGAGGTTAGCTGGAATGTCAACTTTAGGAACAAATGTCAGAGGAACCTCTCTCATCAGCAGCTGAGAAGTAGGCAACTCCAAACGTTTGTTAAGCAATAAGGCTAGATCGAGCACTAAAGTAGTCAAAGCAGTATCAGGCACAAATGCTCTCTTATCAATAAGCATCAATTCTGCGGGACAACACATCTTTTTCTTCATACATTCTTCCTGCAGGTATTCTACTATTACCTGTAACACTTTCTTCTGCATTTCTGGAGTATACTGACTAAACGTATCATATACTTCTATGGGCGATATCGACACATCCGAAATCCATCAAAGCGCGTCCCTTGTGCAAACTCTCGTCTCTTCACTCGTTGATTTACAAGGAGGAAGGAACCGTTTCTGCACATACAAAGCGTTCAATCTATCACCATCTACTATCTACTTCATCATTCTGTAACCGTTCTAACTCCCTCCTTAACTCGAAAATTCTCTCTCCATGCTCATTTACTTTCTCTGTAGTATCCCTTGAATAAGCTAAAACATTCAAATCCCTCAACCCTTGTGGGACATCCATTTCTGTCAAATTATTCCACATTACAACCAAGTGTATTCCCATCCCTTCAATAAAAACATTCTGTTCGGGAATACTTTCTAGATCAAGAAGTGTAGCTAAGACAGCTGATTTTTCACCTTTCTCTATACATTTCTTAGCCCATGCATACAATTGTCTCTTCTTATCTTTAGAAACGGCACTATGAGTCTCTACTTTTGATTCAGCACTCACCCATTCATTCACTACAAGCGGAGCAGAACCGCTTGGGAAAGAGAGAGTAGACAAATCCTGTACAACAGGTAGTGGAGACACTAACGCTGGCAACAAAGGCGGAATCACATGAACAGTAATAGTCGTTAAAGGTGGAGATACAGAAGGAGAAGCAACAATACGAAGAGGAGCAACAGCTGGTGGCGGAGTAACAACAGGAAGAACAGGGATAGCTACGGGAGGAGGTGCAACAGCAGGAAGCGGTAAGACTGCAGGAAGAGGTACATAAGGAGGTGGTGCAGTACACCAGGTCTATGTTTATTTAAAAGTTTATCAATGAGTTCATCTGAGACCTGAAAATGTTTAGATGGATATATTTTCTGTACACCAAGTTGAAAAGCCCTAGCCATGTTTCTAACAGACTCTGACTGTTTCTGTTGATCATACAATAATGCCTTTTCTGAATTAGACATATGACGACGTGCATGCTTCTCTTTACTCTTAAGTTGCTGCATAGCTTCTTTTTTCCAATTCTGAATTACATGAAATGCTGCAGGTCTAGTTTTTTTCTTTAACAATATAGACTATAAATACTCTATACGCGCAATCTCAAAACTACCATTGACTGGCCACTGAAATTCAGAAGCATGTCTAGTTTGTGCCAAATATTGTTGAATACTATACTACCAATGCAGTACTTACAGTACATAGTACATGCCGGCGACCCCTCCTGTGTTGCCCGTTGGCCAAATTCCAAAGATTGTCTGTCTCTGCGGAATAAACCCCTGAAAAAGGCAGAACATTTCCCAGGCATGTCAGATCACTGGTGTTACCTGGCATTGTTTGTGCTCATGAGGACAAAACTGCAACCAAATATCAGGATACTTAGGAATCGACCCACGACTCACCTGATTACAAAGGACTGAGGAGGTCCGATTGGATTACAAAGGACCCTCGTGGTTGGTGATTTCGGCAAAACTGCCTGCCTCGATATGTGGATCCCCATCAAGATGCCTTCTCGAACTGCATGCTCACCATTCAGGGATCAGATTGTGCAGTACTGTCAAGGTGTTGTGTCTCATACAAAGGGGCCCCCTTTTTTGTCACCGTCCATCCCCGGTCTGATGGCTGCATCTTCTCTTCCATGAGGTGGCATCAATCTTGAGGGTCCCTATTCGGGCACCATCAGAAAGACTAAATAAATATTGCGGCTTAGTACCAACAATGAAATACACCAATCACCGGCTGAAAAGATACAAGTATCTTTCATTACTGTACATTTTGCAAAAGCAAAACAGATAGCTATCTGGCTCCTAACACATTGCAGTGTGTACCAGCAGACACAGTGAGGAGTAAGAGTGTTGGACATCTAAACACAGACATAGTTATACCATTTTAGCAATATTGTCCAGCCTCTCTCCAAGTTAATAATTTGCAGACTATAGTTCATGCCAAGTTCACATGACAGATGTTACAATATTATACAAAGGATTAAACAAGTTTACATGTCCATGAAAATACAATGGTGTTGTTGCTTCTCAGATCCACGGCAAGCCTTACTCCAAGAATCGCTACATTGCAGTTCAGCCAGAACACAAAACTTCTTTTGTTTTCCATTGTCTCTTTGTGTATTTGAGGATGAGGCTTGTGAGCACAGACAACACTTGAATGGCAGTCTGTATGAAGCGCAAGGTTTCTTTGCTTTTGTCAAACAGTCTGCTCTCGGTCAGCCTAAACATTAACGAAACTCAAAGGTCGTTCGGCTTGACTGCAAGTCGAAAACAGAGTCAACCATTTTAGAACATGGAACATGAGTTGAAATCAAAATGGCGGATGAGTCTTAAAATGGCGGCGAAGTTAACCCAAAATCGTAACTTTGCAAATGCAGTTTTCTGCGTAACGCTAATGGGCATAGGCCAATATTCATAATAAGGAGGTACTATATGATTACGGTTTAACACCTCCAGTAAACATGGAGGTCAGAGTAAATAATAGGAAGTGTGAATCTAAACCTAAAAGTAAGAGATATGGCTGCAGCAAGCCTGAAAAAGATACTTCTGAATTAGATAAATGCTGGGAGCTCTAGTTTGCATCCCGTGGAATGGTCGGCATCTTGTCCGACAAAACATGTCACATAAAGAAACTCATACTGCAAGCAAGCAGTTATATAGATATCAAAAAGGGACTTGTCCACTTCTGGAAAAATTAGAAGGCATTCTAAAACAACCAAAAAATCTTAAATCAGCAGTCACTAGCAAAACCAGCAATGATGTGAACACCTACCATATCCTGGTGTACAATATTAAATCATGATCGAATGATATAGTGCAACCACACGTCACACTAAGGTAAGTAGGGAAAGATAATACGCCTTACACATATGGCATTTACATTAATGCAGACGAGTCTAATTGATCATTCAAACCATCAATATGGGATTGTAATAGATAAATCCATTCTTGTTCTAGTCTTGTGAGGCACACAAGAATAGAGAGGAATTTCTTGGGCTCTGATTGGCTCACAAACTGAATTAAATCAGCATGAGATGACTATGACTCTGAATGGCTTGATGAACTTGGTAAAAATAAATAGTTATTTGACATGAGATCTGTGACTCGGGATTGGAAAATGAATCATTATGCCAGGCAAGGATGTCTGCAGCAAGTTTGTCAGTGATTTGACAGCAGAAGAAAACCTATCCCACATCCAAACATGTTCATGTGTTATAGAAGCAAGTGTTGTATGTCCACATTTGTGTGTACTCAGTGAAAGTGTAGTAGGTGTATGTGTCATAGCAAGTAGTGTGTCTTGTAGGAGCATGTGTTATAGGAGTGTGTGTTATTACAGTGTGTCATAAAAGTGTGTTGTGGTAGGAGCTTGGATTGTATGAGAATTTGACATAGTTGTGTGTGTCCTAGATGCATGTTACCTAGTTGCATGTGTTGTAGGTTCATGTGTTCTAGGTACATGAGTCCTAGCTGCATGTGTCATAGGTGCAGCTGTCATAGGTACATGTTTCATAGTGTGCATTGTAAGAGTGTGAGTCATATAAGTGCATGTTGTAGGTGCTTATTTTGGGGATTGGAACCTTAGTGCACTTTGGCGCTGGATCAGGATTGTGTTGTTTTTTTAGATCATTTTTCAAAAAATCATTGACACTTCTTTTTGGCTTTGAGAAAAGTGTTGTTTTTTTGTGTCACTTGGTCATTGAGGCGTATCGGTTAACATTGGTTGTCACTTGTGTGACATACATCATGGTGTATTCGCTGTTCCAAATGCAATCATAAGCTACGTGCTTTGTATTTGAGTGCTGACACGTGTTTCAACCTATGGTTTTTCTCAAGGCTGTGCATTTATTTGTGGTGAGTGTTAGTTTGCAAAGTGATTGTAACATATAGGGCCCATTACTTTGATATGTTATGTGCAGTAGGTGCATGTGTCGGTTCCATGTGTTAATATCCCCGCAAAAATATCGCCATACAAAAATACAAAAATATCGCCATATTTTTGCGGCGATATTAAGGCATGGAACCTGCTGGGGACACCCCCGCAACTCCTGCTCCCAAGAACCTCAAAAATTATCCCCCCTAAAAACATCTCCTATGGCCGTTCCAGACGACCATATATAAGGCCATATTTTTGGTGGGGATAATATGTAGTAATTCCCATGTGGTCATAGTAATATGTTTCCCAGGAATCTGTGTTGTAGAAGCATGTGTCTTAGCAGAACTTGTCATAGGAGCATGTGTCATAGCTACGTGTGTGATTAGAGTGTGTCATAAGCGTGTGTGTGTGTGGTAGTAGCATGTGCCATAGAAGCATGTGCTGTAGATGTTCGTGTCAAAGGTGCATGTTTTATAGGTGAATGTTTTCTAGGTGCATGTGTCCTCGATGCATGTGCCATAGGTGCACCTGTCATAGCATGTGTCATAAGAGCATGTGTCAGTAGCATGTGTCATAACATGTGTGTTGTAAGAAAGTGAGTAATAGTGCAACTTGTAGATGCCTGTGTGGTAGGAGTGTGTGTTGTAGGTGTGCATGATGCAGAAGCACATGTCATCAGCGCATGTGTTGTTGGAGCATATGTGTGTGTAGTAAGATTATATGTAGTAGCTGCACGTCTTGTTGGAGCACATGGTATAGGAGTGTGTGTCATAAGAGTGTGTTGTAAAAGTGTGTGGTAAGTGTGCATCATAACAGTTTGTCTCCTAAGATTTGTGGGTTTGGAGTATGTGCCATTGGCGCATGTGTCATATATCCACATATTGTGGGTGCATGATTGTAGGTGCTGATGTGATATGTGCGCATGTCATAGGTGTACATTATGTAGGTGCATATACAACTTCTCCAATTTGTACTAGTATGTCATTTATAGCTCCTGATAACTTACATCAAACTAAGCCCTGAATTTCCTGTCAGTTTTCAAAAGATGTAAATTCTGTATACACCCTTTGGTACAGTTTGTATGACAAATATACATGTATCAAATTGCACGAACACGAACATCGAAATCAGCCCTGACATTGTTGTTTATTTTAAGATTTACACTGCAAAATGATCAAACTGATGTATATATAATTTGTACAGTACATGCTTGCATAAAATGTATAGCTCCTAAAAAATCACATCAAAGTAAGTCATGACTTCCATGTGTTTTGAAAAGATTTAAATTGTGTAATTTACAACCTGTGAAACTTATAAGACCTTTGGTACAGTTTGCATGAATAATGTACATTCATACATCACCTGAAAACTAACATTGAATCAGCCCTAACTGTGGTGTGTTTTCAGATTAAACTGTGTATTAAATAAACTCATACTCCTATTGGTACAGCTCCATCACCTTAAAAGGACATCAAAGTCAGTTGTGACTTGACATTAATGCCAGTTTTTAGGAGATGTCATTGTGCTATTGTGTAACATACAAACTGTAAAACTCATATGCTCTGCATACAGTTCATATGAATGATACACATTCATTCTGCACATGTGTCATATATAGATTAATATTAAATTAAGAATATCAAGATTATTTTAAAATTGGCTAAATCAGTTTTCAAAATTATTTTCTATCCACCAATTCCAAATGAAACCTAGGCACATTAAAAAAAGTGAAAATCAAAGACGCCAATTTTGCGATAATTGGGTTGAAAAAAGATTTGTTTTTCTATGCAAAAACCCCAAGTTAAAAGATGTTCAAAATGTGATCAAAGTAGAAATTGTATAAACCATGAAGCTGATATTGCACATTTTTTAAATGTTCCTTCCGCAGGCGGATGCTTTGAAATATAACTGAGGAATATTTTCAGATTTTGTCTTGCAAGTGTTCAGGGGTTATTATGAAAATGCATTACAGGGCTTGGTAGCGACCTTGTAGTTATGGTTAATTTGCTTATTTTTTAGAAAGGGCACTTTTTGGACATCTTATAACTTTGTCCCCACCAGATGAATCCTCACCAAACTTTGTAGAAATTGTATCTGGCCCCTGAGAATAATTCTGCAAGGTTTGGTGCAGTTTCAACGAGGAGGGGGCAAAGTTATAGGGGGGCCCATAATTTGTGGAAATGCTCATAGCCGTAATGGAAAAAATATTTTGCTTGTGCCTAAAGCACGATCCGCGGGCTCATTTCCTGATTCGGGGTTTGTAGAGACCCCTGCACTAATCAGGGGGCAGCTCAATGTTGGCAGACACCAAAATCACACACTGATTGGATGTTCAAAAACATGAGGTGCATCAGATGTTTTTAAATTGTTGCCATGTTGGAGCCGCGGACAGCTGCCAGTGTCAGCGGCATTTGGATTGCAGGAGGTTCAGGGCAAGTCTTGTTATTTGAAAGTGTATTGTACATAATTTGTATATGGTTTAGTTCTATACTGGTGGTTGTGCCCAGTGGCCCCAAGAATCTGGCCACTGGCAACACATAGTCTAGTAATTTGTGAAAAGTAATTATAGGTACAGTATGGGAAGTATACAGTATTTGTAACATAGTGAATAATATAACAGAAGTGTATATGGTATTTATGATTGTGGTACAATTTAGGATAGTGTGTATGGAATATGTATGTGTTTCTTTGTGAAGATAACAAATTGGATAATACTTGGTATGGTTACTATGTTACATACAGTAATAAAGCTGGAATCTCTAGGGATGTTTTCTGTGAATTTGTTAAGCACGGTAGTTTAAAAGCTGTAATTGCATACAATTATACATATACATTTACTTTGTTGACCCTCATAAACAGTGCATTATATGTACTATGTTTAGTACTACATTAGTGTGTGATTGTTGTTGTACTGACATGAAATAATCAGTGGGTCATCGGGAAAGAAAATCCATAGAGGATTAAAATAACTATTAATAATTATGTGAGTGTAAGTGTGATAGTATGTTTAGTTGAAGTGTGCTGTAATTAAGGGCTTAGTCTAACTATACTTCACTTTACAAGACGTTTTGCAGTAAGAATAAATGTGATGCCATATTTGAAGTGTATTGCAATGAAGGGTATTTTAGAAGTAGTTAGATACCTTTTGGCGTATTTGAACTGCCTTGACTTTAAAAGTATGGTAGCATTTTGGATGTAGTTAGATACCAGTTGGCGCACACCGAGCAAGTCCCGTCAAGTCCCTCTTTGCCGAGGACGGTGTGTGTAAACACTTTCAACGTGACTTTTGCAGATTACTTCCTGGTTGCTCCACGATTCACAAGAATATGTGTAAGCCATGCCCCCTACTGTGTGACGTTAAAAGCAGCAGGCCGCATGCCCCGAGCAAGTCCCTTCAAGTCCCTCTTTGCAGAGTACGCTGTGTGTAAACGCTTTCAACGTGACTTTTGAAGATTACTTCCTGGTTGCTCCACGGTACGCATTGCTTCTTGAACTATTATAAGGAGCGTGCAAAATACTTTGAAAAATATATTTGACTTCCAGTTATTCTCTATTTACTTAGATTCTCAAGAATACATGTAAGCCACGCTCCCTACTGTGTGAAGTTAAAAGCAGCAGCCCGCGCGCCCGAGCAAATCCCGTCAAGTCCCTCTTTGCCTCTTCGCTGCAGTGTCGTGGATGAGTGGACTTCGGGATTTACTCGGAATTTTCTTAAGCCACAGTGTTGCGATGGGCACCTCACTTAAATCAGGTATGCCGCAGGGGCTATTACCTTTAAAACAACCGACAGTGGCAAAGGCTGCTGTGATTAATACTAAAAATTGCATACTAAATCATACGTCTACCCCAAAGGTGGCGTGGAAGACTGCAACTCTAAAAACTTGAACAAAGGACTGTATGAATATCAGGAAATTCTGCACAGATCCTTAGAACGTTGCAGATGATGCCGTCACGCTCAATGGAGTGAGTACTCTTGGATCTGCTCTGATTGCTCCTTTGGTTAATGTTGGTCCCCAAACTCTGGTTCCACAAAAGGAACATACGTCAACTACCATCTCAAAGCTTAGTCATGCACCAATTGTGGAACTACCGAAATTGAATATTTCAATAACTGACAACAGCCTTTTGAATATTATACTGCTTACTGCTCCAATTGAAGTCAACATGAGCATTTCTGAGGGGCGGTGTCTGATGCTGTAATAATTGATTTGAACTTATCTAACTCATGTTTTCCCCGCAGTTCCTCTCTGATCATTTTTATAAATCACCTGTCATGTTCTCCAGCATTAGTTCTTGTTATTCTAGAAGTCATGTATCATTTTGTGTCCCCACGCCGCGTAGAGTTTGCGCTACACCGGCGGTTAGACCCGAGGAGTTGCCCGTAAAATCGGCAGTAAGCTCTGTGCCAATTTTACCAACAACCTTCTCAGCACCTAACAATAAAGCAGATGATGTTTATCCTGCACCAACTAGCCACAAATTGGTGGAAATTGCACTGAACACTATGCAACTCTCTTTATCCACCTTGACTAAGCCATTTGACACTGTTAACACCAACGTAAACTCACAAGCATTGCAAATTGAACATTTGTTTTTATGGCAATAAAAACGTACTCAGAAATGATGAGACAAATGTCAAGCACGGTCGTCTATAGCCCCAGCTTTGGCTACCTGTACGGTGGCAACAAGCATGAAGCTTGATTTCCCTCAGTCTCTTCAATCCTCAGGGTCAATGCTTCAAGGACCTAATTTGTCATTTAACCCAATTCCACAAATCACTAAGATTATTAATAATGTGGATTCCACTTGTGATAGAGTAAAGTTGCAAAAAGGGCCAAATAGCCCATAGCTGAGCAAAGCTCATGACTTAGCTGCAACTTCTTAGGAGATGAAGAAATCGTCACAAGTTGTATATACTACCTTTGCGAAAGATGCCAGATGCAGCATAAAACCAGCTGTGGTCTTGCATTCTAAGTTGTCAAAAAATGTGCCCAATACAACCAAAAAGAAAGGCTCAATGACACTAACTTTCAACAAAAAGCTGAAGTTACCGGCTAAAAACTCTATAGCGAGTGCCAAAGCCATATCTAAGAAATATCAGAATATGAATTCTAACAAAGTGGCCATAGTCAAGGGCAACCTAACTGGTCGGCCCCCGTTTTATGAACCCTTAAACACTTTAGTAAGGGAGGTAATCTTGCAACAAAGGCAAGAAAGCCCCAAAGTGGCGACACCTCAACTTGCTGCGTCAGTTAATGCTCTTATTCATGAAGACCTGAACTCATCTGCTAATTTCAGGGAGTACCATTGTCAACAGATAAGGAAAGCAGTTGATGCTTATATGAGCAGTCAACCGGCAGCAACTTTGCCTAATGACTCCTGCATTTCCTTGAGAATTCCAGCCAAAGGTAACACTAAAAGTGTTTCCTTTAAAGATCAAATGGAAAATGAAATACATCGGCCGGGGCAAGTAGCCAATAAAATGAAATCGGCAGGTAATATAGAACACAGTTGTGAAAAAATAACAGAAAAGGTGCCTTTTGAGGTGGCTTCTAATCAGCAGAAGCATGATTTTACTGGGCTTACAGAGAAAGAGACTTTAAAAGCACCAGATGGTAAAAATGCCTTGTTAGCCCAGGTTGCACCTGAAATCATTCAAATAATACAAGCCGCCTTGGGCACTAATGTTAATTCAATAAGAGCCCCTGTTGTGGTAGAGAGACCTGTTAAATTGGCAAGTATTGGCCTTCTTGGAAGTCATAACAAAAAGTATATGGCCAATTTCTCATTGAAGTTGGCCTGTAAACAGAGTCCTTCGGTCCAATATGACCTGAACAGGCAGTCTATCTTGGCCACTTTCTCTGATATACTGACACTGGAAGATATCACCACCACTGATTTGGTGCTGGTGGCATTTCCAGTGAAATCCAACTTACAGTGTGTACAAAATTGGATGAATTCCAGGTTGGTCAAAATACCATCTGGAACTGCTGATGCTGGGTTGTGTTCTCAGTACAGTACCTATAGAGGGCAGTGAGAAGGGAATGAAAATACAATATCAACCGAAAGTGCATGCTCTAACCTTGAGGCTCATAAATAAAGAACCTTGCTGGGTAATATGGCTGACTGCAAACACAACAAGCCCAATAGCTTTTCCTAGCTAGAACAGCTTCCTAATCATCAAAGCATCAGGCTGTTAAGTTGGAACACAAGAGGATTCTCCCATTTGATAAATAATAATGATAATCACCTGATCCAATATGACATATTGATACTTCAAGAAACTTGGTTAGTGACAATTCCAGTATGGGACAATTATGATTTATTTTTAAATCCAGCTCTCAATGCATTGCAAGGCAGACCATCATCTGGTTTGCTCATAGCTATCAAAAAAGAACAGAGTATCTGTGCAGAAGAATGGGCAATACCACACAAATTCATGCAGTTGGTTAAAGTGAAAATTCACAATGACACGTACGGTTTAATTATCGTGTATTGGAATCCTGTGGGAATATCGGATGACAGCTTTATAAAAACACTTGGTGAACTGCTTAACCTGATAGCAATGGACACAACAGTCTCCCGAATTAAAATCGCGGGAGACTTTAATCTTGAGTGTACAATTGAATATTTGAATATGCTTCAAAAAGTAAATGTAGATTGGCAAAATGGGTAACATTTGCATCTAACTATAATTTGATTCGATTGAATGGAGAAATTCCATCCGATATCCCCCCACGACCTACGTGGCAGTGAGGTAGTAGCTGCTCAACAATTCATTATATATATGTGAATATGTACATGTTCAACAGTATAACAAAGTTTTGCATACAAGAAAATAAGCATAGTGACTATAGTCAGCTTGTAACTCAATGGCTAAGTGCGAATTCTACTGTAAGCATGCAGAGGGACCTTTTGCATGATAACTTAATGGTTAACAATAGGGGTAACCACCTATGATGGTCTGCTAAATCATTAATATCATTGAATAAGCAATTGGCTTCACAATGCCATGAGCATCGAGCGGATTTATCTGAAACACAGCCTGTTTATTCGGACATGTTACAGCATTTCCAAAGTACAAGCAACAGAGGCATGTTTAGTCTTCAAACCTTACGACCGAATATACATGTGTATGATGCGGCTACTAGAGCAAGGAATACGGAATATTGTCGGCAAAAGAGAGAAGCCCTTAAAAAACCAACTAGAGAGAGAGCTTCATATTTCATTAACATTAAGACTAAATATAAAAGCAGGCTAAAAGCCACTAAAGTCAAAAGATATCAGCTTGACGGAGAAAACGGTGCATCTTTCACAAACAATTGTACAAGCAAACAATGTTACTGAACAGGTTTGGAGTACTCATTTTTTGGAACTTTACGCACCCCCGACAAATAATGTTGCTAACATAACTCAATGCTGGGTCAATTTCAATCAAAAATTTGATTTAGAGGATCTTACATTTTACATAAACAAAATCAGTAAGTCAGGAGCCTGTGGTCCAGATGGACTGTCTAATAGGACATTCAAGAAGCACCCAGAGTTATGGTCTAATATATTATTTAATATATTTCTTTTTTTTTATTGTTGTTTTTTTCGATGAAACATCTTTACAACATTGCAAAAACATTATCATCATAAAATCACAAGACACAGATCTTAAAACAATACATTTCGTTAAATCCAAGAAAGAAAAAAAAAATAATAATTCAACTACTCATACAACACACTATTATCAATTAATTCTAAGCAGGAATAAATAAAAATCACATTACAAGTAATGAATGAATATTCAATAGTACCACAAATGCGTTCCTCATGACACCTCATTTAACAACGGTATGTTCCTCTTTGTTGGAAGTAGCTCTTACTTATTGCCCCAAGATCTAGGTGTTTACACATTGACAGAACATATCCAAAAAATTCAAAATTCTATTGCGATTCTATAGTGAACTCATAATATACCAGACTTTCCCGAGCAGTTCTAACAGCTACACCTATAAACTGTTACAACCACAATTTCCATCAAAAATTATTTTCCCACGTTTTCCATTTGTCATTACATGACGCAACCTTTACTCATCACCCTCGAGGGCTTTATTTCTTTTTCCCAGATTCATCTCTATCACTGATAATAGGTGAAACAAGGCAATAATCGAAGCTTGCCTAGAGCCCCACATGCATTGTATCCATAACATTCTAAGTCATGTTCACTCGCGTCATTCACATACATACCCATGTATCTTTGTCTTTCTTTTACAAAGAATACACAATGTAGGACAAGATGTTTCAAGGTTTCATGTGCGTGGTTTTTACAAAATCTACATCTGTCTTCTATTATCATAGATGTTTTTTGCCAATTTTTAGTGCGAGACAAGGTCTCTTTTTTGCCAAAAGGTTAAATTTAAAGCGCATGTATAGAGTGCACACCTTCTGGGATGGAATCTGCCTAACATATGGCAGTAATGGTTTCTGTTTATGATGAAACTTTGCATATTCTGTGTAGGCTGCACAATTACCAATTTTATCCGCTGTACTTGCCCAGTCGTATTGAGCTACCTTCTGTTTCACAATTTGAGGGCGCTTAATCAAGTCATCTGCCACCATTACGATCATTTCAAGACTCCTTACAAACAATTGACCAGCAGAATGAACAGATTCTGGTCCACCCATCCTTAAAATTCTAGCTAAGTCTTCGTATAAGGAATTGGGGATGGGGTTTAGCATTTTAGCGTAACTAGACAATCTTCGCCATAGGAATTTTGAAGCGAGTGACGAGAGCCCTAGTTCATGCACAATGATAGAGTTTGGCAGTGATGTAGGCAGATGTAAAACCATCTTCCATATCTTGCCTTGGGTTCTATTCAATATAAGCCCAATGTCAAAGGAACATAAATCTAAACCATATAAGATTATGGCTTCCACCTTGCGCGTATAAAATTAAATAAGTGGAATTAAAGAGAATTGGCATACCTTTAGATGTATAAGCTTCATTTGTGCAATCAAAGGAGTGATTTTGATGGTAATTTCCGCCTGCCATTTAGCTTGTGAGTCGGAATATATTTTCTTTAATCAATTTATTACAAACTATTCCAGCGTCGTGGAAACATTCAATACTTGTTCCCATTTATAAAAAAAAGGAGACCGCTCTCAACCAGCAAGCTATAGACCAATTGCTTTATTGGATGCCCCGTGAAAAAAAATGTCAAGACTGATTTTACAGGACTTTAATGAATGGACGTGTGAGAATCAACTTTGTGACCTGTATCAAATGGGCCTTATAGCAGGATTGGGCACCAGCCCAAATATAATGGTATTGAATATGTTAAAACCAAAATATGCCATCAAAATCAAAAACTGTATATAGCATATATAGATTTCCGCTCTGCGTTTGACTCCATTGATCGTGAGATTCTATATTGCAAACTTACCCAACATAATTGTACCATCTCTATATTATCTTTTATTATGAGACTCCATTCCAACACTTCAGTAGTACAGGTGAGACTAACTTTAGCAGGAAAACTATCTTGAATCCTTAATGCATATCGAGGTGTAAAGCAGGGATGCATATTGGCATCAACACTTTTCAATTTTTTCTTGCTTGACCTAGGTGAAGAACTACGCTCTGGATCCTGCGATGCCCCCAAATTAGGGAGTTTCACAATTTCACATTTACTTTATGCTGACGATCTTATTCTTATATCTCAAACACCAACGGGCCTTCAACTTTTGCTTAATAAACTGGACAAGTATGGAGTCGGTAACAACTTGATTATTAATCGTCAAAAAACACAGATTATGGTGTGTCGACCTCATAAAAACACCAGAAGAAAATCGTACAATTGGTACCTTCAAAACGAATGCTTAGTCAAATTTCAGCAGTATAAATGCTTGGGAGTAAGCATTGTGTAATCTTTATCTAACAAAGCTATTGAATTAGATATGTGTATCAAACTACAGTCTCCATTATGTCAAGCCAAGGTACTAAAGGGCAAATTTGAGAAATGTACCCTAACACACATTGGGCCTCATTACGAAATGGGCGTTAACCATGGCGCTATTTGTGCCATGGTTGCCACCGGTAAACTACCGATTCCGCCATGGTGAATGGTGGAATTACTGCCCCATTCCAAGGTTTGCAGGGGCGGTAATTCCCCATTCACCATGGCCCTTCCCCATTCCCATTTGAGCCCCCATAGGGAACAGGAACATACCCATCGTCAATGATTGTGGTTGCAGTCAGATGAGGATGGCACAAAAGAAATAGAAAGCTAAATTAGCCAATTTCAAGAAATAAGTAAAAAGTAAAACTAAAGTCCCCAGGAGAAAGGAACAATGGATTATTTGAATGTAGAGTGACATGACAAAAAACAGGAAAAATCCTGTGTTTGAAAGGCGGTAGAAAAATCCACCGTCTAAGACGTTCTGTTGCAGCAGGGCAACTTCTGTGGATTGAAATGTAAAGATCAGAATATGTGCCGCTATATATAATAAGAAGAAAAGGTAGGGACAGCTCAATGGAGCATACCTGAGATTCAGAGAGACACAGATCAGCAGTCTGCGTCCTCCAGTGGTCTGGCGCATATTAGGAGCCGACTGCTCCCGTGTGAAGGTGTTGCTAAGCAACGGAACTATTTTAAACCTCGCCGCGCGTCGTGGCGAGGAAATGTGACTCAGCTAATTGCAAGCCTTGAGCAAAATGTCTCCCTCCGTTAGTGCGTTGCTAAGCAACGGTGACATAAGGCTAGCAAGAGCCACGGCACTTGTTGCTTGCACGCATTCAAAGTGACAAAATGTGTAAATGTTGTGTGCCTGGCGGCAAGGGCGTACTTGAGGAAAGAGGTATGGGACAAATGTGGAAATGCACTGTAAACAGAGAAAAGAGAATAATCAGGACAATAAACTATGAAAAAACGGATGAATGTAAAATAATCGTAAATACATGAAAATAACTCATGTTCAAAAGGAAACAGAAAATAAAACAAAAAATAGCATGGTATTCATAGTGCACTTGTAAATCAAATATAAAACAGTAAAACAGTAAAAATGTCTAGTGAATCACAGAACACGTGTGGTGATGCCCATGGCTGCACCTTGGGTCCCAGACCGAAGTCCGGGAAGGAGTGTCTGTGATACTCAGGGTGTGGAAGCAAAAAAATCTGTAACAGAGTTAACACAAATTGCTTTAAGTCAATGGCACATCTGTTTACAAAACAAGATCCTAAACGTTGTGTTTAAATAAAACAATGAAAGTTGATCTCTTCATTGAGACCATTAGGAAACAAACTTCCAAGTTTGTCAATCGAAAAAGTTTCTCTTTTATTCAATCCCTGCTCTAGGTCTTCATGTGCATTAATTTTAGTCAAGACTATTTGGCTTAAGTTGTGACCTTCGTTTATCCAATGGCGTGCTACTACAGAATTCATGTTGCTGTTACGGATACAGGAGCGATGTTCATTCCAGTGTGTTTTGGCCGTCCTTGTGGATTGGCCCGCGTAGTATTTGCCACAAGGGCATTTTATTCCATAAATGATATTGGCACTATCACAAGTGCCATATGTTTTTAAATAGATTTTACTGCCCGAGCGGGGATGATGGATGGTATTCCCCTTAAGCTCAAAATTACAGTTAGTGCAGTGTAAGCATGGGTAAGTTCCAGTGCGTTGAGTAATAGGTTCTTTCCTTGGAGGTCTGGTGTTGACTAAGACATCTCTTAGATTCCTGTTTCTTTGATAAGCAAAGACTGGTAACTCCACAAACAGATTCTGTACTCTAATGTCATTTTTAAAGATGCTCCAGTGTTTTTTTAATGGTGGTTTTGATTTTATGTTTATTTATGCCGAACACTGAACTACGGAGATTCAGCTCCAGACCACAGAGGCGGAGACGCCGTATCCTTATGGAATGAAAGCATTATATATTTAGAGGAGCTCACAATATTTTATGGTTCTAGTAATGAACTAACACATTGTTAGGTTGACCCACCTCACAAGGAATGCAAGCCACTGATGATGAGTTGTTTGGCTCGAAACACGTGTCAGGCTGTTCAAGTTTTAATTAATTA
The DNA here is from genome assembly GCF_040938575.1 of Ambystoma mexicanum. NCBI lineage: Eukaryota > Metazoa > Chordata > Amphibia > Caudata > Ambystomatidae > Ambystoma > Ambystoma mexicanum. Next base: position 880,388,040 of record NC_090929.1, on the reverse strand, counting down.
AAACTTACGCTAAACAGCAGTTTTAATAGTGTTTGGTGTGCAGATGTTGGGCAAACCACCCCTTCCTTTTACCATATAGTCTTCTGCTTTTGATTCTAAATCTCCCTTTTCTATCCTTGTCAGTGAGCTATGAAGCCCTGGCCTCTGGGTGCGGAGGAAGTGAGAATATTGCAGAAGAGCAGTATTGGAAATGGCAGGAGATGTTGGTGGTGAGGTTTTAGGTGATTCCATTGTGTGAGGGGGACAGGCCAGGAATTAGGGCGTGTGTCAGGAGCTAGTAGTTGTGGCTGGAGTGGCAGAAACGGCGGTGGATCAAAGGGAGGGGGTGTTGGTGCTGAAGGATGCGCTCGCCTCTCACTCAGCAGTTTGTCAATTAACTCATCTGATGTGTGCAAGTCTTTTGACGGGTATATGTTATGTACATCTAACTGGAAGTTGATGTCAATAGCCCTAATAGCCTCATCCTGTTTCTGGTGGTCAGGTGCTAAAGCTTTTACTGCTTGGGTAGTATGTCTGCGAGCAGACTTTTCTCTACCTTTGAGGTGCTGGGTAGCTTTTTTGTGCCAATCCTGAACGGCATCAAAAGCAGCAGGTCTAGCCTTTTTTTGTAACAGCACTGATTCTAAGTGCTGTATTCTAGTGAGTTCAAAAGAACCATTTTCCGGCCACCGAAGGTCTGATACATGTCTGGTCTGGCTGTGCCAAATACTATTAAAAACTAACGCGCCTAACCCGAACTTTATGCACATCTTATATGCTGAGGAACCCTCAACGGGGCGTGCTGACCGTGTTCTAACCCACGGGGTTGCTTTCTTTCGCAGCACAGTGTTGCCCTACATATACACATCTTACTAAAACCAGATATTTCTTAATCCAAAAACAGACTTACCCGGCAAAATATTTTGCAAAATATTTGTTTTTATATATAAATAGAAATGTTTTGAAACAAACTCACCTGATTCAAAGGGAAAGGCAACCCCCCATCAAACGAACCCCGTGGCTAGTGGTCTTTCAAAGAAAATGCGAAACTCAGTCACAGCTTACGGTGCAGGACCCTCATCGGGAAGAGATTCCCCATAGTGGCTTTATTTTTTATCCTTATGATCAATATGTCTGTATTATATCAGTAAAGCCATGAAAATCAAGTCAGAGAGGGATGGAGGCCGAGGTAAATGAGCCAATTGTTCTTTCATACCTTCTGCCAACTGTAGGGTAGGCATGATATCACAAGTATCACACTGACACAATAGGTACAGTTTGCAAAACATTTATTGAAGTTTCTGGAGTTAGAAAAATTCCTACTTTGGCCTATAACTAAGATGGGAGTAGTCTCGACCATCAAACGATAAACAAAACAGTCCTCGTGGAGTCTATCAAATCAAAATAGCCTATGTTAACAAAACTTAATGCCTGCCCTATCTCTTGTACAAAAAGTGCATAAAGGAGAAATGTATGTAAGGGAAAAATCAGTGTTCAAAAGAGTACTTGTGGCTGAATCAGCTCTCCTCCCCACGTTAGACCACATGGAGTAAGGTGATCCCTGTAGGCAGGATGACACACTCTGTCTCAGGATTTCAACACAATAAACAGGTCCAAAATTTGGATTGAGGCCCAGCTGGCCTTCCACTTTAAAGTCTCTGTTTTCAGACTTACAAATAATGTTTCAACAAAAAGTTAATGTAGGTCCCACTCTGTTGGCGGGGCCTACATGAACTTTTCTCAGACCTCTTCAAAACACAGTTCCCATTGGTCCCCCTCTGTTGGGCTCAGACCTTTCACAACAAACTTCACATAGGGCCCCCTCAATCAGGCTCAGACCTCTTCATAACAAAGTTCAACAAAAATTGCAAGGGGGCTCCCTTCTCCAAGCTTATTACACTTCAGGTATCCCGCAGTCGAGCTCATAGTGCTTTCAGATGTTGAAAACTTTTGAATGCAGATGGCTTTCTTTACAGACCTCCGGAGGACCACTTTGACTAAAAGTTCAAGGTTCAACTTTTACTCTCCCCTTTTCTAGGAGTTAATTTTGCTTACTTTGCTTCTGCAGTTCATTCGCTCAATTGTTACATACAATGCACCTTTCACTGAGAATTCGAGTGGGCTACTTCCTTTTGCCAGACCACTCCGTTACTCAGTATCACTGATTTCACAGCTGTCCTTACTTCAAAGTTCATTCATAGGTCTGCCTTTCTTCACGTCTCATCCACACGCAGGCAGCCTTCACTTGCAATATAATGTTACCACTTCAAACTTTCTTTAAAACACATCGGTCTCTCAGGTTGCTTGCCAACTCACTTTCTGTGTGTGTTTCTTTCTTGGTTTTACGATTTCCAAATCATGAGTCAATGTTAGTACCTTTCACAACTTGAACGATAACACAAGAACGGAAAATATAGACACTCACTCAGAGTGCCCTTTGAGATACAGGGACAATATCCTCAGCCAGAATATGGATCTGCTACAACCTCCTCACCAAGCAAAAAGAGTCCCTCCCAATGAAAGGGCGAATGCACAGAAATGCCAGAGAAAGACACCAGGCTGAAACAACACAAGAACAGAATCAGGAATGCGTTATGATAATTCATGTCTTCAGTAGCCCAAAGCAACAACAGTATAACTATTCACTAACCTGACCAGAGGAGCCTGTAAGCCTTGGAGGAGAGACGAAGGAGAACAACTGTCTAATGACTGCCCCTGGAAGGGAAGGAGAGACCCACTCCTGATGAGACTTGGACAATGAATTTACAGTATACCCTACCTAGGGCCCTAAGGAACTGGGAACGATTTTTACCATTGGTACGGAGGTGAAAAGGACTGATTTCGGTGATCCAGATGACTGTAGGGATAGGAATACCGAGTTTGTGAAATATGAACAGAGTACGAGGGTTAGTGTGGGGCTACACCCAGGCGGAATGAGGGCCGCACTAGAGTTGGGCTGCAACACTTCTATAACAGCGTAGCATCCCCAGTCCGAGTGCTGATGGAATCCGATGACTAGGGGAGGAGAGGAGGTAAGGAGGGAAGGTGTGTTCAATGACTAGTGAATGGGCAGAGTGAATGCGGGTCACATAGACTGTTGCTGTGCTGTGTTATGTCTCGGGGGAGCACAGGTAGATGGGCCGAGGTCAGAAACAGAGTGGGAGATATCAGTATCAGAAAAATCATCAAAAGAAAACTAACAAAAGGGCCGTGGTCTGTTATGGAGCAGGCTATGCCAGGTACAGAATTGTTCAGCAAAGAGGAATTCCAGTGAGCGGGCCGAGCGCGGAAACAAGCAGACAAAGTTAATCACAAAATCTAAGGCAAAGGGATTACCAGGAGGCGGGCCAAGGTCAGTAACATGGAAGGAAGCCGGCAATACGGAACCAAGTGCAAGTCCAATGAGCAATATCAGGGTCGGCAATGGGAAATCCAGGTAAACAGATACAGCCTTGAGGCATAACACGGAATGCCAGGGAAGTAATCCACGGAGGAAGATCAGAAGCACCACAACAGTTATTGCTTCCGGTTTTATAGAATCTATGACTACGCCGTTCACTGGATACAGTGTTGACGCCAAACTCCGCGTTTGGCAGTTACATGACTGTGTATACTCACAGAGCATGTGGGTTGTCCTCCAAGCTTACAAGAAGACCAGCGTGACCATGGCAACTGCTACGCTGCCTTCCAAGAACCGAAAATCAGGCATTTACGAAGCCAAGGGACAGGTAAGCTATGCCCCAATTGGGTAGTTGACGGCCCATGACAGCGTGATGGGGTACGCACCCTGGGAATCATAACATTCCCACAGGCTTGGCCTAGCCTCCCCAACTCTGCCATTCACCCAGGAGGGTTGCTGCCAGCCTTGAAACACAATGCAGCTTTCTGATGTGGGATCTGGCCTTCTCCACGTGTCTTTCGTGGCCTGTCGCAGGTGAACTCTCAGGGTTTTTTGTTCTGCTTCTCTCCTCCCTCGGTCCATCACTCGACTCCAGTAGATTTGCTTTCTCCCCATAAGTTCTGATCATGCTTGTGTTCCGCCTTGCTTATAGTGTGTCTCTAGGTTCTGCCTTTTATCCTTGTGAGGAGAGCTAATTGGTATCAGGTGTATGCACTTAAAGTTAAGTGACTGATTTTTCCCTTCCCAATTAATTGGACATGTCCAGTACGATGTATGACAGTTAGTCTTGTTACTCTCAGTCACCCTCTTATTTGGCCCAGCGTTTGTGTAAAAAGGGGGGGTCTGGACCGTGGAGAATCCAAAAAAATATGATGGGTTAGATCAACAAAAAAGGGGGAATACTGTGTCTTACGATCGGCTGCCTCATACCCACTCTCTGAAGACCCCTCACCCAGGTGATCCTCCCGCACTGGTCCACACCCAGGTTCTGAATCCAAAGGCTATGGCCATGCGCTGGCCTCCTGAGAGAGAGAGATCCCCGGGACTAGCAGGGGAGACACCCTCTGGTTTCTCATACAACCCTCTCTGAAATATGTTATATTGGGCAGATTCCGGACATCCAGCTTCAGCAGCTGTCTTTGTGAAGGTGATCACATAGGCAAGTACGTCCATGTTACCTTCTTGTATGTCTAATAGAGACTCATATGCAGTAAATGTTACTTCAGGATGTTCAAACATGTCTTTAAGAGCCTGTAGAAATACAGTATAATCAGCCATCAAAGGGCTAGAGGAAATGAGTAGTGGAGTGACCCATGCCAATGCATTCCCAGTCATATTTCCAATTATAAAACCAATCTTATTTTGATTGTTGGCAAAGGCAGTCATGCACATTGAAACATGAACTGGACACAAATCCAAAAATTCATGAAGGGTCTATGGTGAACCATCAAACTTTCCATAAGATAACATCCGTGTGGGTATGTCCTTAGACTGGGGTTCCCGCACTGTCAACATCTGTCTTAGGGTAGCGTCTCATCCTTTAAAGTCAGGACATCTACAGTCAATCCTTGCACAGCATGCACAAGTTCTTGTAGCTGGTCCATAGCTATGGTTTTTAGCTGATGTTAGAAAATCTCAATTTTATCGTTTGATTGTTTCTTTCTTGTCTCTTTGATCTTCCCTCTTAGCTAGTCACTGAAGAGGTAGGGTCTTTCCACACCTGTCACCACAGTGTTGCCTGAAGAGACAAGAGTGACAGCAGGGGTGAGCCGGAATGAGGGACCACAATAAGGAAAAAGCCAGAAGACAGAAAAAAAAACCTGCTTAAATACTGCTGGATGGAAGACAAGAGGACCACATTCTGGGAATACAGTTCCAAGAGCGATGAATAAAACAATGGACAGAAGGCACTGGAAGACAAAACAGGGATGGACAAGAATGGCAAGCAGAAGACTAGCAACAGGTAAGGGCAGGCATGGGTGAGAGCCAAAGCAAAATAATAACAAAGGCGAAAAGAAGCAGGGAGGGACAACGTCTTACCCAGAGGAAGGAAGGGTTGCAATGCAAGGCATCAGTGGTCTCCTAGGTCTATATGGCAAACAGAAGAAACAAGCACCACATTGGAAAAAGATTAGATAGGTAAATAACCTCCTGGTCTAGAGTGATGGAACATTAGAGCCGCAGACGCAAATAATTCCATAATGACCACACAGCATTATGACAATAATAAATAGGTGGCTCAACCCCTGACACAGGTAGCATAAGCATAACATGTAAAATGGAAGATTCAACTTAAGATGATTTGCAACATCACTCACCGAATTTGAGAATGGCCATTCTATCTACACCTTTTGGATGGATGACAGGTGTGTGTGCCCCAACACTTGTCCAGTGTCTATGCAAGGCAATACAGGTGTATCATATAAGGTGCCTGGCTTAACATGTCTCAGGGTGTATTTTACTCTCACTGTCAGACGCTGTGAAAGATGTACCTGTTTGCTGGGCCACATGCTCACCTTTAGTGCCAACACGCAAGTCACTATGGATGGACACACAAGCAGAGGCATGTAGCAAGTAATATTTAAACCGGAAAGTACACCTGCCGGGTGGATTGCAATGTCCTTGTGTTCTTCCCATCAATGGCATGTATCACCTAGATGTGCACTACTTATCCTAATGTGTCAGGTGACATATTATTTGAACCCTCTAATCCAGGTCCTGCATTCTATACACACAGATGTTAGTGGATGAGAAGTGGACAACGGCAGAGTGGTGTAAGTGCCAAGAACTGACAGTGAACTCTGATTTCAATGAGTAGTAACATCACACTGCCTAGTGCAGTTTCCCTGACTGCTCTCCAATGTTGGCAATGCCACAACCCTATGTAATACCTTCTGTCTAACAATGTTCTGCCTCTGAGATGTGTCCCACATGCAATTGCACCAACCATTAATGTACTCTCCAAATGAGACCACATGAATTGCACTCTGGCCCATTGCAAGTCTACTACACCTTAAATTCCTGCTGCATAGTCAACAAGTCTGTTAACCTGTAGTCAACAGGATTTCTCAACCTCATAGTCAGCATCTCTGTAGGTCCATACAACAACTAAAGTGAGGACACGTGTAGATTACTTCTCTGCTCCTACATTCATGTCAGATCCAGCAGAAAAGCCTACTTAGCACATGTAAAGATAATACTTATACATTTCAATTTAAGTGTTATTGTGGTTAATTAAACATTTTAACAAACTATCCACACAATATAAACATATTTTTTCACAATTATCCTGCATTATCTCCAAAATCATATGTACAAATCTACAAATCCATCAAACTAAATCATCAATACAAAAGCTATACAAGACATCAAAAGTGAATAAGTGCATAAGTGCATATTACGTAAAGTGTTTACATAAAATCATCCATAAACAACAATATTGAAGAGTACATCACACCATATAAAAACCTAAATAAAAAAAAACAAATGCCTTTAGATTATGATAAAACCATACAATATCATCATATATCTGCTAGCATCTTTTCAATTTCGAGTCACATATCATAAAATGTAAAATTCAGAATAGTGCTGAACCATAGAGGCCCTTTTACTCAAGGTAACACATCATACTATGGATGGGACAGAAAATAACTTCTCAAACTAAATAATAAGGCCGGCTCTGGAAGTTGGCAAACAACTCTGTTTTATTAACAATTGTCTAAAACAGGGAGTACAACGGACATCAACGGATGTCGCACAGCATAATCTCAAAGCATCTCATAAAAAAAAACAACCCTTATATACTAAATTTCATCATATGTGATGTCATACTACGTGGCAAACTAAGAAAACTTATGGGAAATTGTGGTTGGCTCAAGGAGAACATCTAAGTATACTTTCTATATGGGATAGGGTCGTGATTGGGTCTCTATAATCAGGTGGGCACTCACGCCCTTCCCTAGTGCAAGTCATTGTGCAAGTCATCTTTGACAGTAATTAGAAACACACCACTTCATTGGCTCTCAAACTATAAGGCTCTTTGTTATAAAGCCTTCTATAATTGGTTTCCATGCTTGTACCCTTCTGGAATATTCAATGCTCTAGCAGCACGTAAGCCGATACCCCAGGTGCTGGTGGATGAACTTGACCATATCTCCCCACCCAATTAGCCAAACATCTCTCATCACTCATGCCGTCTGCCATTCACATTGCCTTTGAACTCAGCCTTGTAGTAGCTTTTCGCCTCTGGCAGTATAAGGGAGTGTGCACATTCGCTATCTTCAATCTGGGGCACCATGCTCATCGTCTATTTTCACCCTCAGCTCACGTGATCAGAGACAGTGAATTTGCTCATATTATGGCCTTTAATTGTCTTTAATAAAGAAACTTGGCACTCATGGTGTTCTTTCCTTGTAACGTTATCAAGGGATGCCTCTGCTTCTCATATATGCTGTTCTTTGCAGGCTGATAAACAGTTCTTGGATGCTTGCAGTCTTTGACATAAAGCCAGACAGCCTCCTTGGTCTTGCTTCTAATTCAAGCCTATTCTGAACTGAGGATACAAATATTTTGCAGGTATGAAGGCAAGATATTTGATGGACTTAGACAGATGGGTAGGATATATTTCCATTTTATTTTACTTTATTTGCATTTTTTATAGCAGCTAATACTGAATGTATGCCTATATACTTATACTTAGTTATCCTCTTTTGTATTTTTCTACTTTTGTTCCCTGTTTTCTTGCCTTTGTCTCATGAATAAATGCATCATTGTTTCTTTAGCTTTATGGACGTTTGTTCAATATACGTTACAACCACTGCTGATGAACTTCACTAAACTTGGAGTTTGAGTGTTCCAGGAAACTTTGTTTCAAATGACATGTTTAATACATGCAAGGTCCTGCCAATTTTCTTGATCACTAGGTCAAGAAATAGTTCAGGCTTGAGCATTGGAGGAGATGAAATTTCGGCCAGACGATGGATGTCCCTGGCCATGTCTTGCAGGACCTTGCATGCAGCAACTCCTCCTCCCACTCCAGGTATCCGGCAGATATACATCCACCATGTTTGGTTGGCCTGCCAACCCAGAATGCCAGATCCCGGGCCTGTTGCAGTGAGGCACTGTCATAGGCTGGTGGTCTACAACCCTCCCACTGACATCAGCCCCTGCTGCTGTCTCCATAATGGTAGAAGGCAATATTGCAGACATAGAATCCACCATTAATGCAGGCCTCTCCACTGCCAAATCCAGGGTCTTCTGGCTCACCTCCTTAGACTCAGCAGTCTCTAGGAACTCAAAGAACTTCAAGGCATTCTAACTTGTCTCTCCACCATGTCCTTCAGTATGTCTTCGACATCTGCTTCGACTGAATTAATCGAAGATGAGTCAGCAGGCCTGCTGATGATGGCCTGCAACAGGAGGGGATTCTCTCCAGACATAGCCCTGGGCTGCACTGGTTGATGGTTGTGCCTCATCCTCGTCCTCCTCTGCAGCCACTGCATCCTCACATGCTCAAAGTCAGACAACAATATACAGAGGCCTATCTATACAGTTGAACATGCATATTTAAATTGAAAAGCATACAGACACAAAAGGGCCTGCTACACGTGTATCAGACATTGAAACTGGGCATTTTGTAATGTGGAATGCAAATGTGGCTAACATTCAATGATCTGTGCAATCATGTAGGGGAACATTAGGTCCTGAATCAATTGGACTATTGGAGGAGTAATTGACTAGGTGTGAGAGAAATTTCCAGCAACCAAGTGAAAAGTGCAGAATCTGCACTGGAATCTGTTCTGACCATTCTGCGAAATCTGCTTAACGGTTCTCCTGCCACTGAAATGTTTCCCAGTTTTGTGCAGTTTCACATACAGTGTGGAGTTTTGTTCCCATGTTGATTTCATGTAGCGCATTGAGAACCTTCGCACAGTTCCTTTTTTTGAATTCATGTTAGTTTTGTGCAGTAGTGTGAGAAACTTCATTCATGTTTCTCCAAACTGTGCTAGTTTTCTGTTGTCCCACAAGAAACTTTGCACAGTTTTTCGATTTGTGATTTTTTCACAACACAAGAAACTTTGTGCATGTCTTTTTTTCAATCTGTATTAGTTTTGCATAATGACATGAGAAACTTTGTGCAGATCTTTTTTGATCAGTGGCAATTTCATGCAGCGGCATGAGACACTTTGCACAGTTTTCCCTGGTCTGTGCTGTTTTCACATAGTGACATGAGAAACTTCGCGCAGGCTTATTTTCGATCTGTACGAGTTTCACATTGCAGCACTAGAAACATTGCATGTTTTTTTCAAACCTGCTAGGTTCATGCTGTGGCACGATACATTTTGCACAGCTTTTTGTTTGAATCATCCAAAGTTCGCACAGTGCACTAGAAACTTCATAGAGCTCTTTTGGATCCCTGCTGGGTTCAGCACGACAAACCATTTGCTGCTCTTTTCGATAAGCATTGGTGATGGAACATTGGTTGGGACAAAACAGGTCAACATCGATTTTGCTTCTGCAGCTGGGGGAATGGAATTTACCAATGTCGCCCACCCCTATAGGTGACCATACATACAGATAGGCATATGAGTGTGGAAGATGTTACAGTAGACAGATAGATTTCCGTGCTTCAATGCTGAGCCCATGCTCTTCTTCATCCATGTATACATGGAACATGAGGAAGTATCAAGTCTTCTCCTGCTGGCAAAACATGCATACAGGATTTTGTGTTGCCAACATCTCCATCAGCCCCATTGCCAGGGTAGCCCAAGGCCAAATATCAGCCATCTTTACCATATTTGAGGATGCTACAACATGGACATGACCAGTGTTCACTTGCACCACCGCTAAATAATTGACAGTTCAAATGTGGTATGAACATCACTTACAAATATATTTTAGCCAACCACTGCAACCTCTGTCAAGAACACACTCTCATGCAACTTGTCACTGAAAGTGTTGCTCATCCATATCTGTTGGCCGCCAAGGCTAGTGAATGGATTACTCTGATATCATCCACTGCTGAGTATGATTCCATTTGAGCCAACATGTCCATTCACAATGCACTATCCACAAACATGACACTCGGAGTATGTCCAATGAAATGTGTCTTGCAGAAGATTGCCACATATAGGTGTATTGGACTCAATAAAGAATTCTGTATATAGTAATGTGCCGTAAGATCAATATCAACTGGAAAAAGAGATCAAGCACCCACCTTCTAAGATGCACACAATTCAATAGAAGTGACCACAGATGAATTACCGGAGTACTCATGAATGGGAGAGAAGAACCCCAACCAATTGTACTGCAACATTTGATGGCATATCATGTGGTGAGGAAAGGATATATGTCATGCACACATGGCACTCACCTGATGTGGCAGCATAGGTGTCCAAGCCTCCCATGTGAACCACCTGCTCACTCCTGATAGGGCCACTGGCGACCTCTTTAAATGGAGTTCACTTCTCAAAATGTGGCAGAGGCCACATTGATGCTGAACTTCTCTGGGTCCACCTAGTGAGGTCAGACCTCTTATGCAGTTTGCCTTGCCACCCGAGGCATTTATCTGATCTATGACCCTCTGCCACATCCTCCACTGCTGATTCATAGGAAGAATAATGCTAGGACAAAGGTACAGGCCGACGTGGTGAGTGCCCATGTAATCCATGAGGATTTGCAGCAGTGAAGGATTTCTTTTTTGGTGGCACCTTCTCCCTAACCTTTGGCTCGTTGTGGGGTAATGTCTTTGCCTACTCTGCAGACTGGCCCTACCTCCCCCCAGTGGGCCATGGTGGTCTGCGGTCACTTGTATCCTTGCCACCATGTTTTACAAGTGGACCCTTCTTCTGCCCTCATCCCCATCCTCTCTGTGGACCCCTCTAGCTCATGGAGCAATACATTGGTAAAAGGAAAACGTTATCCTAAGCACAAAATAAGCCATGTATCCGCTAGGTGCTGCAAATATTGCTGCATCTCCGAATGCCAGGAATTCCTCTAGGTACTGTTGGATATTTTGTATAGATTTGGGGTCTGGCAGTATTTTCTTACCACCAAAAGAAAAGTGGTAATTTGGTAATAACTTGTCCTTGCATCTAGATTGGGTTTAGTCTTACCTCCTTCCAGTGACCATGTTTTGTTACATTATATTGGATAATCTAGTAATATACACTATTAGTGGTCATTTCTGGTGGTAAATTACTCAGTGGCAAATTACTTAGTGGTGAGCATAACTTTCCTGTTCTATTTATGGCCCCATCATACACAAAACTTTCCTTATTCTTATAATATTCTTGTGATCTATAGAGAGCCTTGGACCTACATTCAGAGACACCACGATTGCACATGGAGCATCACCAATAACCCATGGTGTTATCACTGATTTATCTATATCGGTGAACTATACTTCCATAGGCCTCATTACTGATTCATTACTGGTTCATGGACCCCCAGTAATCTATATATTATATTATATTCCCCCAGACACCATGCACTGGGGAACACACGCATACACCTATTTATCACCACTAATTCCATCTATTATTCCATCTGCATGAACAAATGGGTGACTACATTACCAAAGAACATGAATCTTCCCCACATCCACTTAGGCAAACCCAAAACAATTAAAACTCAGAGGCATGTATATATTTATTACATGGCCACGGTAGTGGGCATGTAGTTATGGTTAAATTGGTGTTTCCATAGGAAGAGCACTTTTTGGGCGGCTTATAACTTCTTTCCCCCTGGACGAATCCTCACCAAACTTTGCAAAAAAAGTATATGGCCCACTGCAAAGTTTGGTGAGGATTCGTCCAGGGGGGGAAAAGTTATAGGGGGGTCCCAAAACTTTTTTTTTCCCATAGACTGAATGGGAAAACATTTTGCGCACGGCTACAGCCCGAACCGCTGGACGGATTTACACCAAATTTGCGGCAGGAGCAGCGGCCTGGTCCCGAAAGCGTGCTTTTGCAAATTTGGTGTAAATCCGTCCAGTATTTTTTTTAAAAATGACCAAAATGTAAGGTAAAAAAATTAGTGATATCTGTGTTCGCTTCGCAGACGGACTTCCCTGTTCGCTCCGCGGACAGCACCCCGATTGGCCCATGGCCTTGCGTCATGCCGCAGACATGCGACTTGTTCGCTGATTGGACGTTTTTGTTGCATTCGATTTGTCCGCTGAGAACACGGCTGTTCTGATATTTTGTAAATAAACTAAATGGTGGGGTGTTTAGAGGACGTAGTATGTGTCATTTTTGTTCGCAAGGAAGGTAAAAATGAGCTATGAACACTCGCGGTGTACTTAATTGTTCGTAAATACACAAACTGGGGGTGTCCTCAGGACGCTGTCCGTATTGTAATCTGTCTAGTTGAATGTTTTCTAAGAACACTCGCGGTGTCCCGAAATTGTTGCAATTACACAAAATGGGGGTGTTCTGAGAACGTTGTTTGTATTGTTCGTTGTCAGGGTGAAAGTGTTTTAAGACCACTCCTTTTGTCCGCTAATAGTAGAATTTCCTATGGACGTCAACCGACTTTTTGTCCACTAAAGAATGATAAATCCGGCTGGTGTGCGCCGACATTATGTGATAATCCTATGACTGGCGCCATTGACCTGGCTGACTTGCTTTTGCGACACTAACAGGCCGATTCATGGAATAATTTTTGCGGCGCAAGTGGGCAAAAACGTGCGAATCGCAGTGGAATAGCGAAAATCGCAGTGCAATTGCGAAAATCGCACGAAAAGCAGCGCACGTCGATTCATGGAAGGCCGTGCGCGAGAAAACCAGCGGATGTGCGATAAAAAAGTGCGCGGCGCACGTTGGCGCACAGGCCATCTAACAGCGTGCGCTAGGTCACAGCGAAAATCGCACAGGCCACAGCGAAATTCGCACATAGCGCGGCGCACGCAACAAAAGTAGGCGGAACACGGGCGTAACACTCGGAATGGGGAACAACTTGCCAAAACGTGGGCGTCACGGGGGAAGTACAGGGCACAAGTGCGCGGAACGCCCACACGCTCGCCTACAACACGTATTCATGGAATAGAATAGGGCAAAGAAGCGCACGCTCAAACCAGCGCACAGGCACAAACACGACCGCCACAAGAAAGCAGGCGGTAGCGTCTCTGCGGCTGTAAGAAATGTGCTCCAAAAGGTGCGCCAACAAAGAGCACCTATATACTGCCATGATGAATGTCCCATACTGTGGCCCTCCAGGAAAAATGACGTGCAAAGGGGTACCCACAAACACGGACACCCGCTGACAAAAAATACGTGTGCGTGTATACCGGGGTGCGCGGGAAGTCTAACACGCGATTTCAGCAGGGTACGTGCATCACAGGGGTTCGCGTGAAGTTATTCACGCGATCGGGCTTGGGGGAGCGGTCTACATGTATTTCAGGGGTTCGCGTGAAGTTTCACACGCGATCGGGTCTGGGGGAGCGGGCTACGTGTATTACAGGGGTTAGCGTGAAGTTCCTCACGCGATCGGGCCTGGGGGAGCGTGCTACGTGTATTTCAGGGTTCGCGTGAAGTTCCTCACGCGATCGGGCCTGGGGTAGCGGGCTACGTGTATTACAGGGGTTCGCGTGAAGTTCCTCACGCGATCGGGCCTGGGGGAGCGTGCTACGTGTATTTCAGGGGTTCGCGTGAAGTTCCTCACGCGATCGGGCCTGGGGTAGCGGGCTACGTGTATTACAGGGGTTCGCGTGAAGTTCCTCACGCGATCGGGCCTGGGGGAGCGGGCTACGTGTATTCCAGGGGTGCGCGTGAAGTTCCACACGCGAATAGCCTGGGCGCGTGTATTTCAGGGTGCACGGGAAGTTCCACACGTGAATAGCCTGGGGGCGCGTGTATTCCAGGGGTGCGCGTGAAGTTCCACACGCGAATAGCCTGGGCGCGTGTATTTCAGGGGTGCGCGGGAAGTTCCACACGCGAATAGCCTGGGCGCGTGTATTTCAGGGGTGCGCGGGAAGTTCCACACGCGAATAGCCTGGGCGCGTGTATTTCAGGGGTGCGCGGGAAGTTCCACACACGAATAGCCTGGGCGCGTGTATTTCAGGGGTGCGCGGGAAGTTCCACACGCGAATAGCCTGGGGGCGCGTGTATTTCAGGGGTGCGCGGGAAGTTCCACACGCGAATAGCCTGGGCGCGTGTATTTCAGGGGTGCGCGGGAAGTTCCACACGCGAATAGCCTGGGCGCGTGTATTTCAGGGGTGCGCGGGAAGTTCCACACGCGAATAGCCTGGGCGCGTGTATTTCAGGGGTGCGCGGGAAGTTCCACACGCGAATAGCCTGGGGGCGCGTGTATTTCAGGGGTGCGCGGGAAGTTCCACACGCGAATAGCCTGGGCGCGTGTATTTCAGGGGTGCGCGGGAAGTTCCACATGTGATTTGACAGTGTGGGTCCTCCCAGGTGTACCCTGTACACCCTCCACGGCCCCTGCAGGCAGCCCACACCACAGGGGACTACCCTGCATCCCTGGTCATGTCCCGCAGGCAGCCCACCCACCATGGGCATGCCCCCCAGCAAAGGCACATGTCTCCTTGAACTAATGAACACCAACTCATGTCCCCTTGCACCCCCACCCCCCAGCACTGTGGGGCACCTGCCAGCAGGCCCCCACCCATGTCCAACTCATGTCCCCCACCACCCCCACCCCCCAGCCACCAGGGTCACCCTCCACCAGGCCCCCACTCATGTCTCCCACCACCCCCACCCCCCAGCCACCAGGGGCACCCTCCACCAGGCCCCCACTCATGTCACCCACCACCCCCACACCCCAGCCACCAGGGGCACCCTCCACCAGGCCCCCACTCATGTCACCCACCACCCCCACCCCCCAGCCACCAGGGGCAGCCTCCACCAGGCCCCCACTCATGTCACCCACCACCCCCACCCCCCAGCCACCAGGGGCACCCTCCACCAGGCCCCCACTCATGTCACCCACCACCCCCACCCCCCAGCCACCAGGGGCACCCTCCACCAGGCCCCCACTCATGTCTCCCACCACCCCCAAACCCCAGCAGTGCAGGGTCACCCTCCACCAGGCCCCCACTCATGTCTCCCACCACCCACACACCCCAGCAGTGCAGGGTCACCCTCCACCAGGCCCCCACTCATGTCTCCCACCACCCCCATCCCCCAGCCACCAGGGTCACCCCCCACCAGGCCCCCACTCATGTCTCCCAACCCCCCCACCCCCCAGCCACCAGGGTCACCCTCCACCAGGCCCCCACTCATGTCTCCCACCACCCCCACCCCCCAGCCACCAGGGGCACCCTCCACCAGGCCCCCACTCATGTCTCCCACCACCCCCACACCCCAGCAGTGCAGGGTCACCCTCCACCAGGCCCCCACTCATGTCTCCCACCACCCCCACCCCCCAGCCACCAGGGGCACCCTCCACCAGGCCCCCACTCATGTCTCCCACCACCCCCACCCCCCAGCCACCAGGGGCACCCTCCACCAGGCCCCCAGTCATGTCACCCACCACCCCCACACCCCAGCAGTGCAGGGTCACCCTCCACCAGGCCCCCACTCATGTCTCCCACCACCCCCACCCCCCAGCCACCAGGGGCACCCCCCACCAGGCCCCCACTCATGTCTCCCACCACCCCCAAACCGCAGCAGTGCAGGGGCAGCCTCCACCAGGCCCCCACTCATGTCACCCACCACCCCCCAGCCACCAGGGGCACCCTCCACCAGGCCCCCACTCATGTCTCCCACCACCCCCACACCCCAGCAGTGCAGGGGCACCCTCCACCAGGCCCCCACTCATGTCACCCACCACCCCCACCCCCCAGCCACCAGGGGCACCCTCCACCAGGCCCCCACTCATGTCTCCCACCACCCCCAAACCCCAGCAGTGCAGGGTCACCCTCCACCAGGCCCCCACTCATGTCTCCCACCACCCACACACCCCAGCAGTGCAGGGTCACCCTCCACCAGGCCCCCACTCATGTCTCCCACCACCCCCACCCCCCAGCCACCAGGGTCACCCTCCACCAGGCCCCCACTCATGTCTCCCACCACCCCCACCCCCCAGCCACCAGGGGCACCCTCCACCAGGCCCCCACTCATGTCTCCCACCACCCCCACCCCCAAGCCACCAGGGTCACCCTCCACCAGGCCCCCACTCATGTCTCCCACCACCCCCACCCCCCAGCCACCAGGGGCACCCTCCACCAGGCCCCCACTCATGTCACCCACCACCCCCACACCCCAGCAGTGCAGGGGCACCCTCCACCAGGCCCCCACTCATGTCTCCCACCACCCCCACCCCCCAGCCACCAGGGGCACCCTCCACCAGGCCCCCACTCATGTCACCCATCACCCCCACACCCCAGCCACCAGGGGCTCCCTCCACCAGGCCCCCACCCATGTCCAATCCATGCCCCCCTGCACCTGGGTCCCAACATTCCCCAATCATGTCCGTAATGCCCATCCTCCCCTGCCAAAAGGCCCAACCAACTATCACACCCACCCACATATCAAAGGCAATTACATGTTACACCCCCAATTTAAATAATGCAATTGAACACATGTCTGTCACACACAATGGCTGCAAGTGAATGACAAAACACCCAACATGACATGCCTGAAAGCAATGAGATGATACGACACATTGAAGAATCAAAAAAAATATGTATTGAACAGCAAGTAGAATGGAAATCAAATAAGAAAAAACACAAAGCAAATCAAACAAAACAAGATGAATGTCCAAGAAAATAATCTGAAAAATTAAAATAAGCCAATGAAGAACCAGGAAGAAGATCATCCTGGGTCCATGAGCCCAACCAAATTAAACCTAACTATGACTACTAACTAAAAACTGAACTATATACAAAAAAGTGGTGCATTGTCCAATCGCAACCAAAAAAAAATCAAAAAAACAAAGGAAACCTAACCCTAACTATACAACTATATACAAAGGCAGCGGGCTATTCGGACGGCTCACTGGTTGTTGTCATGGGCCAGGGCATCATCGAACTCCTGGTCAATGGCTTGGAGGCGGGCATGTTCCCTGGCCCCGAGGTCCCGCAGGGATAACGCAGTGTCAAGCTCAAACTCCCTGCGAAGACCCTCGAGGCACTCAGCCCGCCTCAGCGCCCTCCGCATGGAGTCCTCTGCCCTGACCATCGTGAGCCGTTCCTCCTCTGCCCGCTGCCGCTCCGCACCTATCCGCTGGCACAACCGCTCCCACACGGAAGCCACTCCCATTCCAGGGTTCTCCTGCCCTCCGGCCGATGCCTGCACCCCTGATGTTGATGGCCCCGAGCCATGATGCCTCCCACGCTGAGCCTGCTGCTGCCTCCGACGCAACTGCCTGTGCCAGCACGACGGCATCCAGGCTGATGGAAACCACTGACGCCGTCGTGCACGTGCCCTGCCCGATGATGCCGTCACATCCTCCATCTGCTGGGGTCCAGTTGCTGAGGTGTCCACCCCTGCTGGATCTCTGACTCCCGACTGTGGCAGGGATGGGATCCCCACCGAGCTGGCTGCATTGGTCGGGGCAGGTCCACAGGGGGCCCTGGTGGCATCTGGGCTGGAAGACGGCAAGGAGAACGACTGGTGGATAGCCTGCACAGAGGAGGAGAGGGCCGCCACATTGGCCAACACATGCAGGAAACCCCCGAACATGGCCGATCCCAATTGGGCCACGTCGGCACGGTGCACTTCGTGATGACGTGCGTGCTCCTCCCGGGAAGCACGCACGGCATCACGAATCACAGCCGTGCGCATCGCGACCCCAATCAGGACCTTCTCCGCACGGCCAGGGGTTCCCACGTCCGCAGGTGGAGGGGAGTCAGGTGACATGGACATCCCCTCTACCTGCGGACAGGCCTGGGACGGGGCATCCCTGCTGGTGCATGGTGGTGCACTCACAGGGTCAGGGACAGCGACATGCACAGGCCCCTCCACGGTGACCTGTGCTGCCTCCTGGCCCTGGACTGCACCACTTGCACCAGCAGGGATGCCCCCACCAGGCCCCATGTGTGCCCCAGTGGCGGCCTCCTCCTCCTCTGTGCAAACCACCAACCTGGATGGCTCCTCACCGTCTCCCACCGTAGCAGGCCCCTGTGGGGGCTCACCCACCCCTTCCGCTGCAGCCGTGGGGGCATCCCCGCCGCCTTGCTCCACAGCGCCGTCTCCGCCCTCTTCTTCACTAGCCGCTGCCTAGAGGGTGACAAAGAACACAAGCATCAGGGCACTGTACAATGGTCCCCTAGACAGGAAGCAATAGCAGATGAGCACCACTGTCAAAGTACACTTCCATCATGTCCCTCCACAACACATGGGTCAGTCCAGGCAAAACACACACAGTAACAGGCATGGTGCATGCCATGGACATTTCCATGCATGTCCAATGGACTCTTGAAACATTCAATGATATGTAACTCACATGCATCATGGCTCATGCCTATCACATGCACACACTTCACCTCAGTCACATCCATCTGGCCCCAAACACACCAAACACAGCGGATACAAGGGTAATTTGGCTGCTTCACTGAATCTGTGCATTGTCACACACATGTGTCATGCATCCATGGCATGCACAAGTCACAGACACGCAGGTCAGGCACACAGACATGGCTACCATATATGTACCTGGCATCAGCACCCATCCCTCACCCCCACCCATGTCCAGGTACAGAGACTGGCATGCTCTCATGTTCAAAATCTGCATAGGGCTCCCCATGCGGCATTTCAACACATGCAACAACCATGTGCATCACACATCACTGGTCGCACATGCATTACCATGATGTCCCTGCACACATACATGCATACATGGCCTATGGCACACATACAGGCAAGTATCATAGAACCAGCACACCGCAACATGCCCTGTCTCACACAGTAATGCATGGACACTTACCGCTCAACTCCAGACGGGCCTCCCTCTCAAGGATCTGGGCGTGGAGCGCTGGGCGTACGCGTTCCAGGACCCTCATCTGGATGGAACTCATGCGGCCCCGGCCCCCCACCACGAGGCGCCGGGCCTTCACAAGGGTCCTGGACCTCAAGTCCTCCCAGCGCTTCTTGATCTTCAGGACGTCGCGGGTTGCCACCCCCTCCGCGTTGATGGCAACCACACAGTCGGCCCAGATCCTCTGCCGTCCTTCCTTGCTGGCGCGGGACGATCCAAAGAGGGCATCATACTGCCCCAGGACATGCTCCACCAGGACACCAACTTCGGTGACAGTGAAACTGGTGCCCCTCTGCCCCTCTGGCCTGGGGTTGCCACTGGTGCCAGATGTGGAAGTGCCCGACATGGCAACCCCAGAGGCAGGTGTGGGTGGGCAACTGGGTCCTGGGGCTGGGCTGTGGAGCGATGTAATCCCAGTCGGGAGTCTTCAGTTCCAGCAGGGGTGGACACAGCAACTGGACCCCTGCAGATGGCTGATGTGCAGGCACCAAATGGCAGGGCACGGTGGCAGCAGGCAGGCAGGCAGGCAGGCAGCAGCAGATGGCACGTGGGAGGCTGCTCGGGGCGCTGGGGGGCAGTAACTCGGCCTTCTGGGCAGGAGCGTGGTCTTCCGTGTGTTTTCGCGTGGCCAGCTTGATACGGAGTGATTTGGCACGTGAAAATCCTGCACGTCAGCGTGAAATCCGAGGAAAGGCCCATAGCGCGTAAGCGCGTCAGCACGCATGCGCGATTCTATTGGACCAGAGTCCCTCAGCGCGTAAGCGCGTCTGTGACGTGACCCGCACGGGTGTTCCCCACTCAGCACGTGATGACGGGGCACACGTGGAGATACTGCACGTCAGAGTGTCACCGCGTGTAATTGGACAAAAGTGCGCGTACACGCGATTGGCCTATGTACGTGTATTTAATGGGTGCGCGGGCACTTACACACGCAAGTACGTCAGCGAACCTGTTTCCCGTGGTGCGTGTGAATTTCCACACGCTATTGGACTGGGAACTGGATTCCAGGGGTGCGCGGGTCACACGCTGTATCCCGTGGTGCGTGTGAATTTCCACACGCTATTGGACTGGGAACTGGATTCCAGGGGTGCGCGGGTCACACGCTGTATCCCGTGGTGCGTGTGAATGTCCACACGCTATTGGACTGGGAACTGGATTCCAGGGGTGCGCGGGTCACACGCTGTATCCCGTGGTGCGTGTGAATTTCCACACGCTATTGGACTGGGAACTGGATTCCAGGGGTGCACGGGTCACACGCTCGCCTAGAACACGCGCAAAGCATAAATTTGCGGACTTTAACAAGAACAAGCTCAGACGCCAGGATGAACATACCGTTCCTAGCAGCAGTGGCAGTGGGCTACCAAAGGAGGAGGAGGAGGATAGTCAGGGCCAGAATATTCACACCCAGAACCAGCCTTTTCGGGATGCCTGATGACCAGGTGTATGGGAGGTACAGGTTTCCACCACACATTATACTGGACCTGGTGAGTGAGTGGGAGGATGACCTCACATCACCCACCCTGTGCTCCCAAGCACTCAGCCCCCTGGAGAAGGTCCTCAATGTACTGCACTTCTTAGCCACTGGATCATTTCAGCGGACAAGTGCCATAGTGGGTGGGGTGTCACAGGCCACCCAGTCACGCTGCCTACACCAGGTCTTGAACATCATCACTGCACGCCCATCAGTCCGCAGGCACATATACCTGCCCAGAACACCTGCAGAAAGGCATGCTGCCGCCCTGTATTTTTACGCTGTGGCACGATTCCCCAAAGTGCTAGGTGCCATCGACTGCACCCATGTGGCTCTACGTCCCCCCAGGGCATCTGAGCACATCTATAGGAACCGCAAGCACTGGCATTCCATCAACGTGCAGGTAGCATGTAATGCCAAGGGAATCATCACATCAGTATATGCCAACTATCCCGGCTCCACCCACGACAGCTTCATTTACCGAATGTCCACCCTAAGCCGGGACCTAGAAGCTGGGCGGCATGGCGATACATTGCTGCTTGGTGAGTATGTATGCCACTGCACATGCATGCATGTTGGATACTGAGCAAGGTCACAACCCCACCAATGATACCAATCACCACCTCCACAGGGGACAGTGCCTACCCTCTCAGCCCACACATGATGACGCCAATTCGGAACCCCACCACGCCACCCCAGGTAAGATATAACACAGCCCACATTACAACCAGGGGCATAGTGGAGCGCACATTCGGAGTGCTAAAGTCACGCTTTCGCTCCCTTGACCGTTCTGGCGGGCAGCTGTTATACGCTCCCCCAGTAGTGTGTGGGATCATAGTGGCAGCATGTGTCCTGCACAACGTTGCAACACGCCGGGGCCTGGCCGTGGACATGGTGGTGGCCCCACATCCCCAACCACATGCACAGCCGCTGCGCATGGGAGGGGAAAGGGCACGGGGGGGAGGCAGCCCGTACACAGCTAGTGGCTAATTACTTCACATAGAAATCACACCCCTGTGGAGTGCACACTGCCCTGGCACATTCCATCTGACAATCAATGATGACTCAACCTGACACTGATCCTGAATGTCTGGAGAATGAACCGGGAATACCATGTCAGCCTGAGATTGTTCACCTGGAAGTGTCACAATGTGTGCATCCCTACCCACACAGACACCACCAATGCAGTTTTGTGAAGTTACACATTGAAGCAGCTAAAATGAATACCCACTTGCAAAATGCAACAAGAGGACAGTGCCATGTCAGCCAACCCAACCCCAGCACCGCCACACGACACACCGTGCCATATCATGCTAATTGCAGGTAAACAAAGTAATCCCCACAACATGACATCAGTCTCACTATGTACAGTGGCACTATTAGAAACCTGCAACACCTGAAATGCTCACAGCAATGCCGGACCAACAACTTACTTGAGCACGTACTACCATTAACATGACATCACAAATGTTACATATTAGTAGTCTCACCACCTGGAAATGCCTGCACTCCCACCACTACCAACTGTGCAGTGTTGTCGCCATGTAGAGTTGTAGGTGCACTGCTGCCAACATGGACCCCATCTCCAGACTAGAGGTCCTTGTGTGGACATGAGGAAGGGACCTGCAAATTGGGAGGTAGACACAGAAGAAGAGTTACACATCAATGCAACATGCAGTGTACAACACAACAGCAATATGCACTAGGAATGTATACACAGTATTGACTACAGACTGCCCACACAGCTCATGGGAGTCCAACGTCACTGTGTAATTCACTGTCACTTGGGCACACCCTTTGCAAGCCCATGGAAACGGGAAGCAGGAGGGGTGTGTGTGACTCAAACCCAAGCATCTGAACCAAATACATTACAAGCCTGCATGTGCCCAGCCACAATGCAGCGTATGCCCACAGGAACCACGGAAGCCAACAGATCGTCCCAAAAAAATTGGGAATAAAAGAAATCAAAATAAAAATAAAAATAAGAAACAATCAAAAATGGCCATTGATGGGCCCGGGGGGGTTGGGGAGGCCACCCAGGAGGTCCGAGGACAGGATGCACACCAGAACCCACCTGCGTGGATCCTGGGAAGATAAAACACCTCCATGGGCTCATGGCCCACACGGCTACCCTATTGTGGGAGTATCACTGCTGTCGCTATTATCACCCTGTGCAGCTGCATCCGGAGGTGGTTGCACTATGGGAGGCAGCCCACGCAAGGCCCTAGTCTGCTCCTCCATGGCTGCAAGCATGCGGGTGTGGTAGGTCTGGTTCTGGAGGATGAGTGTGCGGAGGTCCCCATGCAACAACTCACGGGATGGCAGGACCTCCCCCTCGTTGCCTGCATCTCAGCTGAGAGCGTACGGGTGAGACGCTCCAGCTGCTGTTCTGTCCTTTGGTGTGTTGAAGCCTCAAGCTCAACAAGAGTCATCCTGAGGTGAAGGAGCTCCTGCCTCAGGGCTTCCCTGTGGCCCTGGGACTCAATGGAGATGGCCTCCTGCAGAGTCGCCAGTGCCGCCCGCCTGTCCCTGTTGGACCCCAACATGTCCTCCCTGTGTGACTGGCAGATGGAGTCGGTTGCCTGCTCTAGTCGCTCCATCAGCCTTTCTGGGGGGACAATGGAAGTGGCCACCCTATCCATGGCCTGAGCCATCATCTCGGATGATGCAGCCTGTTGGGTTGCCATACCGTAAATGGATTGCTCCCATGCGGTATTGCCGGGTGGCGTACGGCCACCACGTCGGCGGGCACCACACCTGTCTGGGGCAAGACGAACTGCGCCTTGCTGTGCCGGCACTGCCTGAGGCTGCAGGACTGCATTCCCCCTCTGATCTGCTGGCCCAGGAACAGGATCAGATGTCGCGGAGTGTGACCCTGCATCCGTAACCACCGAAGGCGTGGCTGCCAACACTGAAATCCCCATGGAGGGTTCTGACCCTGGTGCAGGTGGGTGAGACAGAACAGAATCCCTCCCTGGAACACTCACCTGCGACGGCACGTAGGTCTCATCCGAATCAACACCTGAGTACAGCTCGGGGGAGGTGCAGCCAGAGACACCCCTTGAGAGCACGACCTGCAGCACTTGTGGGTTCTCCCCCACCACCACACCACGTCCCTCACTGGTGGTTGGTCGGCCCTCGGACCCCTCCTGGGTCTGCACCATCTCCACAACCCCAGCAGTATCAGGTGCGTCTTCCCCTGCAAAGACATGAAAACAAAGAAATGGAAACAGGCATTAGCACCATGGCACACATTGAGGGCTGAGAAGCAAGAGAACCAGTACTTGATTGACACATGTCCCACATGACTAAAACCCTCCCATGCATGCACCCTCACTGCGTATGAAGTGCAGGCAAATGGCACACACTGATGACACCAAGATGGAAGATGAACACATTTTCTGCATGCTGCCTGGCAGTGGCATCACACATTGGCCTGTGATTGGCAGGTGAAACACACATGCCATCACACAGATGGCATGTACCATTGCTATTGAGTGAAGGTGGAGAGGAGGGCAGCACCAATTCATTCAGTCCAGTTCCCGCATGTAATTGCTTTTCTAATTCTAACAGGTCAGATTTTTCACCTGGAGCTGCCAGTCTGAAATGGTCCAATTGCACAGGGACATGTGTGTACAAATGATATCCAGGTAACAAAGTCACTCCACTTTACCATACCCATGTCAGACATGTGACTAGTGGACAGTGACATGCCTAGTGAAAGTGGTGGAATGCAAACAAACTGACTGAATGAACAGTGAAAAAGAAGCAAATATGTTGTGGCAAGGTGACACTTCAAGGGCAACTGGCGTGCAGTTGGGCTAGATGTCTACTGTTGGCAGAAGGGATACTGCTATGGCCAAATGCAGCTGCGCAGGAAGGATTGCATGAAGCACATGGCTGACCCATACGACTCAGGCGCACACACTCTCACCTGGCACCCGAACAGAAGCCCTCACACACACACCATGCACATGGATGACACACACATGCATGTGCACTCACCGGACAATGCCTCGTAATCAGCCAGATCTCCCACGTCTTGGATCTGTTCCTCCGTGACGTAGGTCCCAGCGACTGACTCATGTGGAGTGAGTTCCATGTCTACTACTGGAGACCCACCTCCAGTCACTAGAGTTGCGGCATGACTTGAGGCCAGCTTACTCTTTGCCCTGCGCTTTAGGTCATTCCAGCGCTTATAGCAATCATTGGCTGTTCGCCTCACAATTCCAAGGGCACTTACGATGTCCGCAACGTTCTGCCAGTGTGCCTGGCGTTGTGCAGGTGTGGTCTTGGATCCTGCAACAATGACCATCTCGTTGTCATGTCCGGACACATACTCGACAAGTGCATTCAGTTCGTCATCCGTGAAGCTGGGCTTCCTGGACGGGCCGGACTGTGTAGCCGTGTCTGGGGCATCAGCCTGTGCCGGACGAGCACTCTTCCTCTTCCGCTTGGAAGGTGGTGGTGATCCTGAGTGTCCTGCGCCGCTCTGGACACTAGGGGCAGGAGCCCTGGTGGACTCTGTATCAGGAGTGTGGGATTGCACACTCAGCATGGGAGTTGGTGCAGGCATTAGCTCTAGTGTGATGGTGTCAGGGGGAATGTCAGCAGCATGGACTAGGACCGACACTGTCCTGGCTGGGTGTGTGAGGGCTGGGGTGGATGGAGCCGCAGCTGCCCCTGCAGCCTCTCCGCCCTGCCTCCTTGGTGCAGCAGATGACCTTGCTGCCCCAGATCCACGTGGCATGATGGCATCAACGTGCACCAGCGCACGTGTCGTAGCTCTGCTGACCTGGAAGTCAGCCATGGAGTCAGCCAGGTCTGGTGCCACAATGGGCTGGTCCAACAAGGGCTGAGCATGGATGGTGTCAGCCACATCAGCCTCAATGGGAGGGGGGGGATTATGGGTGCCCGTGACTGGTCCTCCACACATGGGGGGACAGGCTCACCCTGCAAGTTACGACCACGTCCCCTACCGGATCCACCACGGCCACCACTTGTGGCTCTTCCACCTTTGCCACCCTTACGGAATCCTCGCCTCCCAGCCATGGCACTGATGTTAATGTGCGTATGGGAGTGGATGTAGACTATTGTCCTGGGCAATTGGGGGTCAAAGGGGTTGGGTACCAGATGGTTGTTGTACCCTAGTGTTCTAGCAAGGCTGAATGTAACCCCTGGGGAAAGATGACGGGTCACGCAACGCACAGGAGGCCCAAAAAAGGGAGATGACGTGCACGCAACCCCTCCTAGACCACGTGTGCAGAAAGAAAAACCTGCACTACGCTGTGGCACCCAGAAACACAAGAATGAACGTATGCGTGTCACACGCAGCCTAGAATGACCTCTGAAGGGGTAGGCTACACATGGGGCTAGCACAGATGTTAGATACGTGCGTGACTCACCGTCTGCCAGGTAAACGAGCGTGTAAAAGGAGCACGTTTGGTTGGCAACACCCCCGCCAAAAGAAGATTTGTACGCTGTCTGAGGAGACAGGACAACAGTAGAAGGGAACACTGTTTGAGGGAACAGGCCCAGGTAAACCAGTAAAAGAGAGAAAAGAGAAAAAGCTGTCAGAGGTAACAGGGAATACGAACTAGAAACGCCGTGAAGTAAATCGCGTGTGAAACGACAAGAAGTACAGAATTCACCCACTCGCTCTCCACGAAAAGCACGTACAAGGAAAACGTGTTCTACACGTACCTTTTATACAGGCCCACACGTCCAGCGTCACTTACGCGGCGTGTACGCGCTAGGGCCATTTCCACCTATTGCATGCTTTGTCACTTCTGCGTGTAGGGCCATTTACACCAATTACACGCTTTGTCACTTCTGCGTGTAGGGCCATTTCCACCAATCACACGCTTTGTCACTTCTGCGTGTAGGGCCATTTCCACCAATCACACGCGATTACACTCTGACGTGCAGTCTTTCCACGTGTGCTCTGTCATCACGTGCTGTGTGGGAAACACCTGTGCGGGTCACGTCTGTTAGGCGGAAACCTGTGCAGCTCCCTCTGGGACCACTGCAAAAGATTTAGGACTACAGGTGTTGCGATGAACCCACTTGGTAGCAGTCTGTACCACACAGATTCAATTGGTAGCTGTGGCTGAGCAGTCAGACTTCTCTCAAGAAAAGTTGGTCAGTATAGGGAGCATACAAGATAGGGTAATTCTTCGCAGCAAAACGAGTAAACACCCAACCAGGCTTTAGTATAAAGGTAGCAAGTTATTTATTAATAACAGAACATCTACGGAAAGTACTAAAGCGAACCACGGCAAACAAATCAAAATACAATTACTCTGCAGAATGGAATAAAGCTCAATCCCCGAAAACACAATATCGACAACTCCAGGTCTTACGGCACCACTTATTTTCAGACAGAGGTGTATACCTCAACCCAGATGACACTTGAATATTTAGTGAGGAAGGGAGAGAAGAGATAGGCAGGTAATGAAGTCAACACGGTTCGTACTGAAGCAGGTAAAAATGCAAGGCAAGAAGGCATTAATCACACTAAATCATACAGTTCGGCGGCCAGGCCCACTCGGTGAGAGGTATGGCACGATGTCCTGGAAAGTCTCTATGGGTGATGCGTTCAAGTCTCAGTTAGCAGTTTGGTTAGCGACAGGTTGAACCAGTTCAGAACAAAGAGTGAATAAAGCTTGGAGGCAACCCAACGGAACGGAGAGGAATCAGATACCTCACACGGACCGATCGATAAGGGAAGCCATGCGGTTACGGTACCTTGTTGTGGAAGATGACTCCAGCGGGGGCAGTTGTTCCTGGTGGTGGATGCACGACGGGTCTTGGCCAAGAGAAGAGTCGTCGAAGAGAAGATGTCCGGTGCACCACCAGGGAAGAAACTAGCCGCGGAGGGCTTCGTCACAAGGCACCACCTTTCGATCATGATGCCGGAGTAGTGGCTATCCGGTTGCCGGGTGCTCTGCACGGGCAATTCGACCACTGCATCCAGGGCGATCAAAAAGCACAAAGAAGAAGAAGACTGGTTGTTCCCACCAGCCAGGGAAAGAGCCTCTCCTGCAGGGAGATCTCTTCTGTCGTCAGGAGATTGTGAGACGGTTCCGCAGGGCTCCACCGGAGGTGTCGTCGTGCAGGTCGGCTCAGCGTTACCCTCGTCGGATTCTTTAGGTCCAGTGGCGACGTTCCGAAGATCCAGTCCCAAAAGCCCTGCTTTTATGCAGACGTCCCCCATTCATTCAGCCTAGCTTGTCAATCAATACATGCTAAGTGGTGAGCGGGAAGGCTCACCACCTGGGCCAATCACTCCAGAGTGCGACCTGAGTTGGCAAGGCAACTCGGTCCAGGGTGCCTAAACCCCCTCCCACACCCCTGAGGTAACCCAGACAGAATGGCGCCACTTTGGAGGGTCTCTGTCCAGAGGCCCGCCAAAAGTGGAACAAAAGGGCTCAACCTTTGGTTTAGGAGTCACAGAGAAAAACACAGACGCCATTTTACAACCCGAGTTCTGGCAGAAAATACCACTCGATAAACCTATTTAAGATAAGTAGATCGGTGGTACGTTGGAGATTAACGAAAAACAGTATCAATCTTCAACAATGGGACGGATCCCAGGGGGTTATGCTCGGGGTCGAACATAACAAGTAGTTTCCACTGCCACCAGCCAAAACTCGACGAGGAGGGACGGGACAGTGCCCCCTCGAGTAACAGATCCAGGAGTAATCGAATTACCCCTACTAGCACGTCCACAATAAGATGTTTGGTACTAGTTCTGTTAGTAAATTTAGGTCTAGTAAAGCCAATGGTGACTTTACATGCCCGGGGAGACAGTCGTCAGTCCCCGGGTATGGAGTCTATGGTGGGGGGACCAGCTAGGGTGCCCCCGTGTCACGACACGTAGGGTGCGGAGTGACACACATAGAAAAACTTATGAGACCCTATGGAGTAAAAGACCCCATAGCCCATCGAACACATTGACAACTCAAAGGAATCACACACATACATGTCCAAGAGTGAGAGGAAAAGGGTCACACTCTTGGCAGGATGGAAAAAACAAACTCCAGAAATCCAGCAAAGCTGCTGGGGGACTCACTAGGTTAGGAAATTCAGCCTAAACAGAGAATTCTCCCTAACAACGTCACAGACGCGCTTACGCGCTGAGGGCCTTTCCTCAGTTTTCACGCTGACGTGCAGGATTTTCACGTGCAAAATCACTCCGTACCAAGCTGGCCACGCGTACGCACACGGAATACCACGCTCCTGCCCGGAAGGCCGAACTACTGCCCCCCAGAGCCCGAGCACGCTCCCACCTGCTGCTGCCTGACTGCCTGCTGCCCCTGCACTGCTGGGGGGTGGGGGTGGTGGTAGACATGGGTGGGGGCCTGGTGGAGGCTGCCCCTGGTGGCTGGGGGGTGGAGGTGCAGGGGGACATGAGCAGGTGTGCAGGGTAGTCCCCTGTTTTGTGGGCTGCCTGCAGGGGCCGTGGAGGGTGTACAGGGAACACCTGTGAGGACCCACCCAGCCTAATCGCGTGTGTAACTTCCCACGCACCCCTGTAATACACGTACCCAGCCAAATCGCGTGTGAGAATTCCCGCGCATACCTGAAATACACGTACCCTGCTGAAGTCGCGTGTAAAACTTCCCGCACACCCCTGAAATGCATGCGCCCAGGCTATTCGCGTGTGGAACTTCCCGCGCACCCCTGGAATACACGCGCCCAGGCTATTCGCGAGTGGGACTTCCCGCGCACCCCTGAAATACACGTAGCACGCTGGGAGACATGAGTGGGGGCCTGGTGGAGGCTTCCCCTGGTGGCTGGGGGGTGGGGGTGATAGGGGACATGAGTGGGGGCCTGGTGGAGGGTGCCCCTGCACTGCTGGGGGGTGGGGGTGGGGTGGTAGACATGAGTGGGGGCCTGGTGGAGGCTGCCCCTGGTGGCTGGGGGGCGGGGTTGCAGGGAGACATGAGTGGGGGCCTGGTGGAGGCTGCCCCTGGTGGCTGGGGGGTGGGGGTGCAGGGGGACATGAGTGGGGGCCTGGTGGAGGGTGCCCCTGGTGGCTGGGGGGTGGGGGTGGTGGGAGACATGAGTTGGACATGGGTGGGGGCCTGCTGGCAGGTGCCCCACAGTGCTGGGGTGTGGGGGTGGTGGGTGACATGAGTGGGGGCCTGGTGGAGGCTGCCCCTGGTGGCTGGGGGGCGGGGGTGGTGGTAGACATGGGTGGGGGCCTGGTGGAGGCTTCCCCTAGTGGCTGGGGGGTGGGGGTGGGGTGGTAGACATGGGTGGGGGCCTGGTGGAGGCTGCCCCTGGTGGCTGGGGGGCGGGGGTGGTGGTAGACATGGGTGGGGGCCTGGTGGAGGCTTCCCCTGGTGGCTGGGGGGTGGGGGTGATAGGGGACATGAGTGGGGGCCTGGTGGAGGCTTCCCCTGGTGGCTGGGGGGTGGGGTGGTAGACATGAGTGGGGGCCTGGTGGAGGGTGCCCCTGGTGGCTGGGGGGCGGGGGTGGTGGTAGACATGGGTGGGGGCCTGGTGGAGGCTGCCCCTGGTGGCTGGGGGGTGGGGGTGCAGGAGGACATGAGTGGGGGCCTGGTGGAGGGTGCCCCAGCACTGCTGGGGGGTGGGGGTGGGGTGGTAGACATGAGTGGGGGCCTGGTGGAGGCTGCCCCTGGTGGCTGGGGGGCGGGGGTGCAGGGAGACATGAGTGGGGGCCTGGTGGAGGCTGCCCCTGGTGGCTGGGGGGTGGGGGTGCAGGGGGACATGAGTGGGGGCCTGGTGGAGGGTGCCCCTGGTGGCTGGGGGGTGGGGGTGGTGGGAGACATGAGTGGGGGCCTGGTGGAGGGTGACCCTGCACTGCTGGGGTTTGGGGGTGGTGGGAGACATGAGTGGGGGCCTGGTGGAGGCTGCCCCTGGTGGCTGGGGGGTGGGGTGGTGGGAGACCTGAGTGGGGGCCTGGTGGAGGCTGCCCCTGGTGGCTGGGGGGTGGGGGTGGTGGTAGACATGGGTGGGGGCCTGGTGGAGGCTGCCCCTGTTGGCTGGGGGGTGGAGGTGCAGGGGGACATGAGCAGGTGTGCAGGGTAGTCCCCTGTTTTGTGGGCTGCCTGCAGGGGCCGTGGAGGGTGTACAGGGAACACCTGTGAGGACCCACCCAGCCTAATCGCGTGTGTAACTTCCCACGCACCCCTGTAATACACGTACCCAGCCAAATCGCGTGTGAGAATTCCCGCGCATACCTGAAATACACGTACCCTGCTGAAGTCGCGTGTAAACCTTCCCACGCACCCCTGAAATGCATGCGCCCAGGCTATTCGCGTGTGGAACTTCCCGCGCACCCCTGGAATACACGCGCCCAGGCTATTCGCGAGTGGGACTTCCCGCGCACCCCTGAAATACACGTAGCACGCTGGGAGACATGAGTGGGGGCCTGGTGGAGGCTTCCCCTGGTGGCTGGGGGGTGGGGTGATAGGGGACATGAGTGGGGGCCTGGTGGAGGGTGCCCCTGCACTGCTGGGGGGTGGGGGTGGGGTGGTAGACATGAGTGGGGGCCTGGTGGAGGCTGCCCCTGGTGGCTGGGGGGCGGGGGTGCAGGGAGACATGAGTGGGGGCCTGGTGGAGGGTGCCCCTGGTGGCTGGGGGGTGGGGGTGCAGGGGGACATGAGTGGGGGCCTGGTGGAGGGTGCCCCTGGTGGCTGGGGGGTGGGGGTGGTGGGAGACATGAGTTGGACATGGGTGGGGGCCTGCTGGCAGGTGCCCCACAGTGCTGGGGTGTGGGGGTGGTGGGTGACATGAGTGGGGGCCTGGTGGAGGCTGCCCCTGGTGGCTGGGGGGCGGGAGTGGTGGTAGACATGGGTGGGGGCCTGGTGGAGGCTTCCCCTGGTGGCTGGGGGGTGGGGGTGGGGTGGTAGACATAGGTGGGGGCCTGGTGGAGGCTGCCCCTGGTGGCTGGGGGGCGGGGGTTGTGGTAGACATGGGTGGGGGCCTGGTGGAGGCTTCCCCTGGTGGCTGGGGGGTGGGGGTGGTGGGAGACATGAGTGGGGGCCTGGTGGAGGGTGACCCTGCACTGCTGGGGTTTGGGGGTGGTGGGAGACATGAGTGGGGGCCTGGTGGAGGCTGCCCCTGGTGGCTGGGGGGTGGGGTGGTGGGAGACATGAGTGGGGGCCTGGTGGAGGCTGCCCCTGGTGGCTGGGGGGTGGGGGTGGTGGTAGACATGGGTGGGGGCCTGGTGGAGGCTGCCCCTGGTGGCTGGGGGGTGGAGGTGCAGGGGGACATGAGCAGGTGTGCAGGGTAGTCCCCTGTTTTGTGGGCTGCCTGCAGGGGCCGTGGAGGGTGTACAGGGAACACCTGTGAGGACCCACCCAGCCTAATCGCGTGTGTAACTTCCCACGCACCGCTGTAATACACGTACCCAGCCAAATCGCGTGTGAGAATTCCCGCGCACCCCTGTAATACACGTACCCAGCCAAATCGCGTGTAAAACTTCCCGTGTACCCCTGTAATACACCTACCCAGCCAAATTGCGTGTGATTATTCCGGCGTACCCCTGTAATACACGTGCCCTGGCTAATCGCGTGTAAAACTTCACGCGTACCACTCTAATACACGTACCCTGCCCAATCGCGTGTTAAACTTCCCGCGTACCCCTGTAATACACGTGCCCTGGCTAATCGCGTGTAAAACTTAACGCGTACCCCTCTGATACACGTACCCTGGCCAATCGCGTGTTAAACTTCCCGCGTACCCCTGTAATACACGTGCCCTGGCTAATCGCGTGTAAAACTTAACGCGTACCCCTCTAATACACCTACCCTGCCCAATCGCGTGTTAAACTTCCCGCGTACCCCTGTAATACACGTGCCCTGGCTAATCGCGTGTAAAACTTCACGCGTACCCCTCTAATACACGTACCCTGCCCAATCGCGTGTTAAACTTCCCGCGTACCCCTGTAATACACGTGCCCTGGCTAATCGCGTGTAAAACTTAACGCGTACCCCTCTGATACACGTACCCTGGCTAATCGCGTGTACAACTTCCCGCGTACCCCTGATATGAACGTTACCCGCTTTGCGTTCCTTGTTTGGCAGCCCTGTACACTGGTCCAGGGTTAGCGCAGCCCTTTGCGATGATTTAGCGATTTTGATGGATTTCCTTGCGCGAGGGCGTTCTTGGGGGCGTTACTGGCGCTGCTGCAGGGTCGCTGCGATACTCTGCGCCACGGCTGGTTTGGGAGCCTAAAATCCATGAATACGCTGTGCGCGGAAATCGGTTTTAGCGCACGTGCCTGGCGCAGACAATCGCACGCGGACACTCTGCGCCAGCCGCTTGCGACACTTTTCTGCGAAATTCTATGAATTACCCTGTAAATCATATCTCCCGCCCCTAAGCCTGATATTATCAAAGCATTCATATTCCCCGCCTCTCTCCGTGACGTTACAGGGTGCGTCATCAAACGCACCCAGTTCCCTGCAGTCCTAAGTGACTTTACACAGAACCCGGAAGACAACACATATTATGTCACAACACAGCGTGCCACAATTCGGAATATGAAACAGTGATTTAAAAGCAAACAGCAAGATTGTAAATTTTGTAAAGTACATTTATTTGACATCAAATGTTTAGAGAATATTCAGCAATTTGCATTTATCTTTGTTGTCGATCCGCAAAAGTTCATGATGAGGCACGCGATGTTCCTTTGCGGTACAGAGGGTGTTAGATCAGATTACAACTCAGTGCGCCACAATTCGGAATATGAAACTGTGGTTTAAAAGTAAACAGCAGGATTGTACATTTGATAAAGTACATTTATTTCACATGAAATGTTTAGTGAATATTCAGCGATTTGCTATTGTCTCTGCTGTCGATCAGCAAAAGTTTATTTGGAGCCACGCGTTGTTCCTTTGCGGTAGATAGGCTGTTGGTTTATGATAAAAGCAGTAAATGGTCGCTCTGATAATCGGAAGGTTGCTCCAACAACGAGCCATTAGACCACCCTATTGGTTGGTATGTTGTTTGTAGCCGCTAGTATTGCGTAAGGGCATATTGGTCCTTGGCGATTGTCCCATAAAATGGTGAGGGTCATGAAGTTGCATATTTGGACCTGCACCTGGCAGTTGAAGACCCCATCCGCTGGAGTCTGTATATCGTGACAGGCAAAATGGGGCCACATACCTGTTTTAAAAAACATAAATTAGTCTCACCAGCCGATCTTCATTAAAAATCATCATTTTATTTATTAGGGCGTGAAACTATTTGCTATCGAAGATAGTGCAACGGAGTATGTTAATAATTAAATAATAATATTTTCCCATTCATATAGCGCTAAGAACCGTGAGGTATCTAAGCGGTGCTTATTATTAACCACAGTGTGTGGTGCTCATTTATCGACCACGGAAGGATGAAAGGCTGAGTTTGGCCTTGCCGGGATTTGAACTTGCGTTAGCAAGCTGTGCACGGATGTCAAAGCGAGCGTTGTACTCGCTGTGCCACTTGACAGGCTACAGTGAAGTGGCACAGCGAGTAGAGCGCTTGACCGCCTATAGACCGGTTAAATAATTTTATTAACGCACCCTGTGTCGTCTGCCTTTTTCAGAGCCCTCTAAACGACAGGGGATCAATTCGGTGGTGATAGTGCGCGGTAGAAAACATTATGCCACTTTCAACGAACAAGTTCAACTTGAGTGGTCTTTAATGTTACGCTGTTGTAATTATATTTGGTATAAAATAATCTAAAGGGTTACTTACAGTACAATTGCAATTTCCATTGTCTACGAGTGGTGCAGTCCCAAAATACGACTCCGCGTGTGCCAACGATCTTTCGCATAGTGATATAATATATAAAAGTGGTTTCGTTTCAGAAATGTCATCTTTATCTTCTCTTACGTTTTAGCAACACTCCTTCAAGAGAAGTCTTTCATCACAATCTCTGTCTGTCAAGGTCAAAACACAATACAACCTTATAGTCCGCTTCGTGAGCCTCTCCGGGCCCGAGAAAAAAATGGAAGCAGCTGACCTTCACTCTGAACGAGCATAAATTCTTACTTTGCAACATTCTGTGTAAAGCCATCTGTAGAAGTTGGTTTTTGCACGCCATGTTTGTATATTGTTTGCGTGATATTAAAAAAAGTTTGTTTAAAGGACGATATGGTTCTAAGTACAGCCGAAAGACCCCTGAAAATCGCAAGTTATGGTAAGCTATGAAAAATAACTCGCGCCACCACCGTGCACTGCTAAGACTAACACCCAGGACATCAAAGATGGCATCGCAAATGTCTTTGATGAAATCACTGATGACATCACATGTGTATGTACTTTTCATGGAATTTGTGTACTAGGGATTTTTATTATAATGTTGCGAAAAAAGTGTCAAGGATATTGCAATAAATATCATACCGTTATTAGTGCTTTGAACGATGCATTGATATAAATAGCATTGTATTATGGGATTCTATCTAGTATACTGAGCTACTAATGGAGAAACATAGCATTGTGTGCAGAGTACAAGATGAAAGTATAATATTTTTAATGTTAATATGTTGAATAATGAAATAATAATTGTCCTGAAATGTTCGAAAATTCACAAAATGGGGGTGTTCTGAGGACGTTATTCGTATTGTGTGATTGCTTAGCTGTATGCAATGAGGGAATGGCACAGAGAGTAAAGTGGACGCCGTCCACGGACACTGCGGCTGTTCGTGGACAGGGCGTGATACATCCGGGTTTTTCCAGGAAATCCAACATGGAAAGAAGACTGTACGGATCAGCCAATCAGATGTCGAGGTTGTGGATTTGTGTTGAAAGAGACTGTGTGTGGTGAAGATGGCAGAAGTGGAGAAAGTCAGGGTGTTGGTGCTCGGAGATATGTTTGTGCATGGTTTACAGCAGTACGCTGAATGCAGGCATGTTGCAAAGAACTTTGATATGAAAGGAGTGGAGGTGGTGTGGAGCACTGTGCCTGATTGCAATGTACAGCGAATTGTACACGTTTGTGAGGATATGGCCACGATGAACAGTCCGCATGTGGTAGTTTTGCACTATGGTGCTTTCCATTGGGCAACGTCAGTGCCCCTACTTTGTTGGCTGATTTGGAACGCTTGGTTCAAGCCCTAATGAAGATCCTTCTAAATGCAAAAGTAATTTTTTCTGGATTACTACCTAGGGCAATATGGGACAATAGTTCAGTTTTTTGTCCTCAGCAAAACATTTCTAGGTGTGTCATCAACCGAGGCATGTGTGACTTCATGCTTAGAGCTGGTATGTTCTTCTGTAACAATGAGAATATTGATGCCAGTAATGCTGTTAATTTTAAAGAAGATGGCATTTCTTTATCTTTTACGGGAAATGCCTTTCTATTTTGGAATGTAAGGGTTGCTTTGGAGAAGGTTATGTGAAGATTTTAGGAGCAAAGTAAGAAAAAAAAACAAGAAAAAAAATACACAATACAGGTGTCTGTCAAGCATCTGTAAAAAAAAAAAATAAAAAGCTCTTTTCAGAGCCAACTTCAAAGGGGAAATGGGGCACACTATTTAAATTTACATTCACCACGCTCAGATTTTCGATGTGTCCGCGGACATGGCGGTAGTCCGCGGACATGAAAATCACTACAAGGGGGTTAGTATGTTCTATGTTACATGTATATGAAGTCAGGGATATTATGGTTAAGTTGTGCTACTAAAAACCTATGAAATTCAGTGAAAAAACTTTGTTAAAGGGATGTTATGGTTAAGTTGCACTACTAAAAACCTATGAAATTCAGTAAAAAAAACTTTGTTAAAGGGACGTTATGGTTAAGTTTCGCTACTAGAAACCTAGGAAATTCAGTGAAAAAACTTTGTTAAAGGGACGTTATGGTTCAAAGTAAAACCGAAAAACCCCTGAAATTCGGCAGTTATGGTAACATAAGCAACCATAACTC
Source organism: Ambystoma mexicanum (assembly GCF_040938575.1). Lineage (NCBI taxonomy): Eukaryota > Metazoa > Chordata > Amphibia > Caudata > Ambystomatidae > Ambystoma > Ambystoma mexicanum. Next base: position 880,351,365 of record NC_090929.1, on the reverse strand, counting down.
GCGCCACCGTGCACTGCTAACACTAACACCCAGGACATCAAAGATGACATCGCAAATGTCATTGATGACATCACTGATGACATCACATGTGCATTTACTTTTCATGAAAACTCTGTAGGAGGGATTCTTATAATGTTGACCAAAAACTGTCAAGGATCATTGGGATAAATATCATGAGCTAATTAGTGCATTAAGCAATGCATTGATATAAATAGCATTCTATTATGAAGTTCTATCCAGTATACTAAGCTACTCATGCAGAAACATAGGCAGTGTGTGCAGCATACATGATGAAGGTGCCATATTCATAATCTTGCCATGTTGAATACTGAAATGATAACTGCTTTTTGCGTACTGTGAAACATGTAATAAGTAGATAATAAAACCCACTTAATACATAATTATTACAGACAAAACACAAAGAGACAACAATACATACAAATATGAGTATATACAGGGACAGTGAAGTAAACAAAAAAGCAGAAATAGTAGCAGAAAGAGTTCATAACCTAACTGATTGTCTTTATGCAGAGAAACTATTGCTCTGTTTCAAAGCTGCTACTTACCATATGTATGTGTATCACATGATGTGACTGCACCCAAAGCAAAGGAGAGTGAGTATAATGAATACTAATATGAACATATACAGGGAAGGTAGAGTAATAAAAATAAAACTATGAGAAAGTGCTAATAACCCTAATGATTATCTTCATGCACAGAAAGGATTGCTCTCTTTCAAGCCTGTGTCTTCCGCTATGTATATGTTTCATATGATGTGACTTGACCCTAAGTCTACAAATATAGTACCTTTTCAATGTTTACTTCCTGACTGTTACTGAAGAAAACTATGTGGCTTCAATATGTCAGTAAATGATAAAAAGGGAGAGCCAGCCATGTGATGTCATCAGTGATGTCATCAATGACCTGTGTGATGTCATCTTTGATGTCCTGGGTGTTAGTGTTAGCAGTGCACGGTGGCGCGTGGTTATGGTTTCTTATGTTACCATAACTGCCGAATTTCAGGGGTTTTTCGGTTTTACTTTGAACGATAACGTCCCTTTAACAACGTTTTTTTTACTGAATTTCATAGGTTTTTAGTAGCGCAACTTGACCATAACGTCCCTTTAACAAAGTTTTTTCAATGAATATATATATGTATATATCTTATATTGCAAACCATTACAAAGTCATGATACAATTTCTTACCATATGCATTTCATCTCTACCTGTAACAAAATGAGAAGAGAAAAACAAAACCACAGATACAATGCAAACACATCTTTTTTTTTTTTAATTAGGCTTCAACACATGACAAAAATTCAAGGGATTTTCTTTTGCTTTGCTATCTTAACTGCCTAGTATTTTTATAACACATTCTCCAAACAATCGCATAAAAAATGACCTCACTTCGAACTTGGCTGTTTACCAAAAGATCTGTGGTTTCCTCCCCCTGGCGACCCCCTTCAGAAGACCGGCCCAGTCGACATGGGTTGCCTTCGTAATCTCAGTGTCTGAAGTGTGTGTGGCGAAAACATAGGGTTCTGAAGCCAGTGCTAAGACACCAAGATCATCCGTCTCTCGAGCTCAGTAAAAGCGAACTGCCAAAAGATCTGTCATTCTTTTCCCAGCAAACCTCTGCCCCTTCCCCTTTTCCTACGTGGGGTCACTGCAGATACTTTGCACCAATCAAATCAAAAAGGGCACATCACTCTTCCTTCCACACAATAGCCCATTTTTACAGTAAGAATCTGTAACTAAAATAATTTCCTGGCATGCAGATTCTGCTTGCTGCAAACACAGTGAACAGAAAGAAGAAACAAAAAATATATCCTAGTGCACATTTGAAAACGAATTTCAGAACATGTACTTCCACCTCATTTTTCACATGGCGATTACATTATAATGTTAATGAGTTAGCACTAGTGATTAGTACTTGTTAATTAAGTCAGTTAGTTAGATAAATAATGTAGTCCCCTGTGTATGAGGCATTTCAAGGAAGAGAAAAGAAAGAAAAAAAACCTGGTGCACTTTTAAACCTGCAGGCTGTCCCCATCTGCATACTCATACATTATGCTAGCAACATAGGACAGGCTATATGTGTATGCCACATTATTGCTGTCAATAGAATGCTATCACATTCAGTGAGGCGCTATACTTCAAAGCACTATAAATTATACTGCATTTCCCCCAAATATCACTGAATCCAGGTAACCAGGAATAGGACATGCAGGTGTGAAGAGCATGTGAGATTTCTATTTACAGAGATATGCTCATATATTGACATGCAATGCACTTTTTGCATCCGGTGTGGAATTAACATGCACAGGGCCATTCCTATGATTTCATGACTGCTGCCTCATGGATTCAGGGGAGTCACCAGTGCCTTGATGTTCCGCCTGGCTTGTGCCATTTTGTGCCTCTTCCTGCCATATTTTCCTCCAAACATCAACATATCTTGCTGCCTGGTAGTGTGTCACTGGTTGCTGTCCACTTACACTGCCTTCCACCACCTGCCTTTCCTCCATAGCCTGGTATTATGTGGGTCCCCTGGCAAGCTCTGTGACAATCTCATCTGCCATATATAGCCTTCTACACCACCATATTTCCATTACAACTCTGCGGTACATGCACAGTCAGGGTGCAGTTTCAACCCATTAGCCTCAGGTGAACCATGTCATCAACCTGCACCCCAAAGGTGTCGGGCTGAGGGCTGCCAACTTGTCTGCTGCTGAAGGTGGCATCCTGATCCTGAGCCATTACAATTTCCTCTTCAGTCTACAGAAGCAGCTTGCAGTGTGTAGATGTCAAATGATCTGGATAGACATAATGGCGGCCATCAATGTTGAGGGTGTGGCAGTCCGTAATGTGGATAATGCAAAGAACCGCTACAATGACCTGAGGATCCCGAGCCAGACGATGATGAAGGTGGCCCTTGAGGCAGGTTCTTCCATGGCAGTACACACTGCAGGCTTTCATCGAGTGACTGCTTCATCTTCGGATAGTGGAGATGATAAACCAAGTGCATCATGTCCAGGTCCTTGGCCTGCAGGCCTGTATCTAAGCCGCTGGTAAGTTCTCACAGGGTAACCAGTACAACTGATGTAGAATGTCCTGGATGAGTATGGATGACTTGTGCAAGTTAGTCCTTTTCACGGCATGTGTTTTGCACAAATTGTAACTGGCATACAGGCTCATACACACACTGTAATGTGTGTAATCTGTGAAGGGGGCCACTGTAGAAGTGAACTCTAGTAGCTTTTGGTGACAAAGATAACATGTGTGTCTGCAATGTGAGATGCTGATAGCAAGGCCTCGGATTGAGACAGAACCCAGATTGAGACTTTGATGCCACATAAGGTACATCCATGCACAATTCCTCTATGGGTTGTTAAATTAGGTAATGATGGTTGCATAATGTCTACTCATTAGGTGAGACTGCCACATATCTTTGGATGTCTGGTCATGGAAATGTAGTGCATTTGAAAATCTGGTTCCACAACGGGAGCAGTCAGACCAGTATATGAAGGGGAAAACATGGTATGTCATCATATCATGTTCTTTTTGTTGGGGCCAACAGCATTGCTGCCTGATCCTCAGCAACGGGACCATGTATGTGTTCCATACTTTCATACTGGGATGTCTGGCATGCATGCAGCTATTTTACTCCAAATCAATCCAGGAAACAATAATGAGGGGCACAAGCTGCAGAAAGACAGCTCTTTAATGCATGTAATTATCGGCCAGGAGATCAATCAGTCTCAAATGACCAAAAGGCTTAGGACTCTCGACCCGCCAGGATCAGGCCACAGTTTTTATTGATAGAAACAACAAAACTAAGATAATATTCCAAACATTAAGTGAATGCAAATCCCTATTCTCCTACTGGTTCTCATGATTTACAAACGTAAAGATAGGCATACATTAACCTACTCTATTGGTTAGTACATTACATGTAACATACCAAATCCACACCCCTGCAGGCGGCCTTATATGGCAATTAGTGAAAAGTGAAATCAGTACCTTGTGGCAACAAATAATAGATACACTAACATCCTTTCCTATGAAACCAGACATCTTGGCACCCTAGACAGTTCTCAGACCTTGCAGCTTTCTCAGCATGAAACATATTTTTGCAAGTACCACATTGATACATGCTGCTGTCCCACTACTCAGCTAGGTCAAGGACAGAAACTGTTAGTTTGCTGGGCATTCATCTTGCTTGGAAAAGAAAGATGCTCATAGAAAAAACATGTTACAGAGGTTCCACTTTTAAGAAGTAATTTATTGTATTATTTGTGCTATCAAGCCACTCCGTTATGAACTCAGCAGTCCTAGGACTTTACTAGAGGGCAGTAGATCCAAAATCTGTTTCAGTATTTTGGCAGTACCTCAACCCGATGCCTTATTCATACGAGAAAATGTCTTTTGCAACTATTGTATTTCCATTTGGCTAATGCTTAAAACATAAATCATTACTATTCTGTGTGTCTGACTTCTCTTGGAAAAGCTTCATGAGAAAGGATGATAGGAACTTCATCTTTGAGACAGTAAATAATATGATTATTATTTGCTGTGCCTTACAATCCAGTGTTAGGGAGAATTCTCCTTCTAGGGCTAATTTCCCTCACCTATTGAGTCCCCCAGCAGCTTTGCTGGATTTCTGGAGTTTAGTTTTTCCACCTGGTAATAGTGTACATCCTTTTTCCACTCTTACATGTGTTTTGGCCTATGTGTTGTTACTCATTGTGTGATCTTGGGCACTGGAGCACACCACTCCAAGTGCCCTGTTCTTGTATGGGTTACACAGCACCTTTAGTGTAGTAACCCAGTCCTTTAGACTTCCCTCCGACTCCATTTCGCTGGGGCTGACTACTGTCCCTCAGAGAAAGGTCAAGTTGCCATTTACTTTACATAGTCATTTTTACCACAGACCCAGTACACCCCATCTTACATGGAGTACTGGAAAGGGCTAATCTGTACCCCTTTTTCTGTCTGTACCTCCCTGAGCATTGTTTTGCTCTTTTAACATTTAGACTTGGCTGGTGGCAGTGGTATCTACCCTAACTTTTCTACCGCGATTATATTAGATAAACGTGGTGCTATTCTTGACTATTATATTAGCCCCGAACATAAACCCGCTTGACCAAATCATCTTTCTTTTGGCTCCGGTTGGGTTCATTCGCCATTTCTTTTTGTTAAAGTCCTTCTTGTGTTTTACTTTGCGCGGAAAACTAGGTTTGCCTTCTTTGTTCACCGTCTTTTGGCGGGCTTCTGCAGAGAAGCCCTCCTCTTAGTGCCTGGTTGTCTCGGTAGTCTGAATGTGGGGAAGGGGTGTAGTCACCCCCTGCACAGGGTATCCTAGGAAACCCAAGTCGCACTTTGCCATGATTGGCTGAGGTGGTTGTCCCGGCTGGACAATCCCCCTGCTGCGTGATTGACAGCCAGGCTGTGTGAATGGGGGTCTTGCGCATAAAAGGCAGGTCTCTTGGGCTAGAAGTCAGACTTTACATAGTCATTTTTACCACAGACCCAGTACACCCCATCTTACATTGGGGTGAGGGGGGAGAGGGCCACCACAAAAGGTGGGGCAGGACCCCCAATAGATGGGGCAGTAGGGTTTGGCACCCTGGGGGCAGATATCCACACTAATGTGGCCATCTGCACCAAGCAAAGTTGGGTAAACAAAAAACAAAATACAAATTCATAGGCTGCTTTTTAGGGGGGGCTGAGGGCCACCCTAAATTGGCAGCAAATGATGTACCGCAATGGGGGGTGGCCCTCAACCCCCCCCACCCCAAATGGAGGGCCCCACCTCATGCAACCCTCCCTGTGGGCAGATAGGGGGGGCCCACCTCATGCATCCCTCCCTGTGGTCAGATGCCCCTTCCTAGGAGCAGATATCTGCCCCCAGGGAGGGTTACAAGGGGTGTCCCTTTCTACTTCAGTTGGGGGGTGCATCCCTCCCCCCCTTTCATTCAATAAAAAATCCATGGTGGCTAGTGGCCCCCCACCCCTTCCCCCACCCCCTTTCCACATCATTTCAATTATTTTTTTTTCATTCCCCTGGGGCAGATGGTCAGCCATCTGCCCCAGGGTTCTCATGCATGTGCCCCCATGCTTTGGGGGCCAGGAGGGGGGAGAGGGCTGCTTACTCGAGGCAGCCCCCTCCTCCTCCTCACAAACAGACCCATGGTGGTCTAGTGGGTTGCTGGTCACGGATCGAGCACTCTGCGCCGATCCGTGACCAGCAATGCCTCATATATGTGGTGTCCTTGGAAAGGGGGGAACCCCCCCTTTCCAAGGACACCATTTTTTACAAAATCCCTGGTGGTCTAGTGGGCCCCAGTGCCCCAAAACCCCTCCCACCTCCCCCTTCCCTCTGATTTTTTTTTTTTTTTCCTCCTCACCCATATTCACCCCTGGGGGCAGTGATCATCTTCCCCCAGGGGTCTCTGCCGCTGTGGCCCCATGCCTTGGGGCCACAGGGGAGGGGGGCCGCTTACCTAGTAAGCAGCCCCCTCCTCCCCCTGCGTCACAAACAGATCTGTATTGATCCGGTGGCATTGCTGCCCGCGGATCGCGCGCCCTGCGCCCGATCCGCGGGCAGCAATGCCACACAATGGGTATCGTTGTAAAGGGCAGAATCTCCCCTTTCCAATGATACCCGCCTCGATCTCCGGCTTGAAATACAGCCGGAGATCGAGGCGGACAAAGAAGGTCTCTTACCTTCTCTCTTCCCCGCAGCAGCCGAAAATGGCTGCTGCTGGGAATTTACTTTCAGTTTCACGCCGACGTGTGTTACGCACGCCGACGTGAAACTGAAGGTAATCGAGCCCCCTGGCAGTGAGGGGGGACCTCCCCCTCATATAGCCCGGGGGTTGGATTACAGTTTTGAGCAATCTCTGCTTTGCAGGGATCGCTCAAAACAAGGTGCCGAAAAGGATGAGCTATCTCGTCCTTGGCACTGCGTGTGCACTGTCAAGGACGAGATACCTCGCCCTTGGCACTTAAAGGGTTAAGGTACATGATCTGTTTCTACATGCTCAAGCCTCCTTACCTCATGTTTGGGATGTCAGGGCTTAATTTGATTAACATGAACAAATTGCTCTGTTACCGTTTCACCTTCAGTTCTAAAATTTTTATAAACCACTGGAGATACCTTATCTATAATTTGAAATGGCCCCTACCAGGCAGCCAGAAATTTAGAATTTTTCTGTTTACCCTTTCCAAAATGAAATGTGTACACCTGATCCCCCACACAATACTCTTTCACCAATGTCTTTTTCTCATAATATGACCTTGCACTGTTAGCAGCCCTTTTCAAATTCTGCTGCACAAAAGCAAATGCATGTTGTAAATGCTTCCTCAGTTCTTCCATATATTCATGAACTGTAGATGCGCTTACAAGTATCTGCTCATGTGTCCTGCATAGCAGGTGTTGCGGAAACATCACTTTTCTACCTGTCAATACTTCATGAGGGCTGATGCCTGTGGCTTTGGCAGGAGTTGATCTGATTGCCATCAAAACCAGAGGTAAATGTAAATCCCAACTGGAACCTGCCTCTGCTACAAACTTCTTTAATATATCCACAACAGACATATTACAGCGTTTAATTCCACCAGAAGTGGCGGGTCTATATGCAACATGTAGTTTTCTTTTCACTCCGAGTATTTGCCACACCTTACTCATTAGAGCGCTTGTGAAATTACTTCCTCTGTCTGATTCTATTCTTTGTGGTAACCCAAATCTTGAAAATATATGATTTACCAGTAATGTAGCTGTTGTTTGCGCACTACAATCTGGTGCAGGAATACACTCTATCCATTTTGTCATTAAACAAACCACACTCAAAATGTAACGGTTCCCCCAGCTGGACCTCTTTACAGGCCCTACATAGTCTATTTGCAAATCTGACCATGGAAGAGTTCAGCCTCTTTTCATTAATGGGGCTCTATGCATTGGGGAAGCAGGTTTAAATTGGGCGCATCCCCTAGTATATAATTCTACATCTTGGGACATATGTGGCCAGCAAGCATAATCTTTCAGTACCTCTAATGTTTTTTTTTAACCTCTGTGTCCTGCAGTTATTGCATCATGTGCATGGTGTAGCATTAGCCCTCTGAATGAAAGGGCTACCACCCACTGTATTTGTCCTGTTATGGACTCTCTAATCATGAGTCCATCCTGTAGTCTAATTCATTTTTTATTCTTTAATAGCACCCACACAATCATTTTCTGTTAAAGGGTTTTGTTCAGGGTCTATCAAACGATTATAATAGATTCCCAAAATTAGATCATCCTTTTGTGCCTTAATCAGATCTTGATCTGGTGTATCATTATGCCATTGTACTACTAGTTGATCCACCTCTTTTGGACCTTTAGAGCGTGTAACTGCATCAATTTGTATTTCACCAAGTAAATGTTCAATAGGTAGCAACTCTCCCATCAGAGCCCCAATTTTAGCTAAATGATCTGCCTCATCATTTCCCTCCTTATCCTTTCCTGGAGTTTTTAAATGTCCACGCATTTTCCTCCAGTATATTGTCAAATCATTCTTGACACCAATTTGTCTATGGCTTGTATCATTTTTCCATGTTTAAGGGGCTTTTTATTGTATGTAATCATGTCTCTTGCTTGCCAGCCAGGAAAATATTCCACAAAGCTATTTCGTGCATAATCAGAATCAGACACCAGGACAATTTCACTAAATGTATTATCAACTGCAATAGTAATTGCTTTGTAAATGGCTGCCAATTCCACTACTTGACTGCTCCTAGCCCCAATTCTCATCCCTATACTGGGAATGCCTTCACATTTCAACCAGACATTTCCTATTCCTGACACCAATTGTTTATTACTGTCATTTTCAATGTAAAAAGCACAACCGTCAACATATACAGTTGGCAGATCCTTGCATGTCTTTTCATCAAAAGCTTTGTGCGGTGATTGCCCAAACTCCTGTAAACTAGATTCCACTTCTACTTTGTTTGATACATGTTCAGCTGCACAGTCATGTAGATCTGCCAAACCTTGAGTGACTGGGCTCTTTTTATTTTGGCCATACCTCACTTCTAGAGGAAAACCTTGCAATGTCAGTGTCCATCAAGTGATTATGGACTGTGCTAGGTTGCCTGACTTAATTCTTTTATTTTCTAAAAACTGCAAAGGTTGATGATTTGTCTCAATAATTACCTTTTCTCCCTGACCAATGGGGCGGAAATGGTGTAGCGCCCACACAGTGGTCAAAAAGGCCTTTTCAGATTCACTGAATTTAATTTCAACTTGGGAAAATGCCTTACTTGCATAAGCAATGGTTCTGAGATTCAAATCATGTTTTTGTGATAACACTGCTGACATACAATGTTCAGAGGAACCCTATTTCTATAAAGAAATCCCTATCCTTTATGGGGTATACTAAACATTCCTTTAATTTAGCCACTGCCTCAGACTGCTCTTTTTCCCATTCCAGGGTGTATTCAGCTTTAGTAGTTTAGTCAATGGTTGAGTAATGTCAACATAATTTTCAATAAACTTTCTGTTATAGTACATTATTCCTAATAAACATTTTAATCCTTTCACACTTTTAGGATCTTTTAGCTTTTGTATGGCCTCTACTTTCTTCTTTTGTGGGTTTAGTCCATTTTCAGTCACTTCATGGCTTAGAAAATTGACTTTTTTCTTGCACCATTGTGCTTTTTGTAAAGATACTTTAGCACCTGCCTTTTGCAATTGGCAAAGAACATGTCTAATTTCATCAAAATGTTTTTTCAAGCTTTCATTTTTTATCAGGACATCATCCACATAAACTATGGTTCCTTTTTCCGCTGCATCAGGCATAGGGCCTCATTACAACTCAGGCGGTAAGGGGTTTACGGCGCCGTAAACAGCGCCGACCCTTACCGCCTGAGTACGAGGTCCCTTAGCGCCATGGCGGATTTAACACCTGCTTTTAGCAGGTGTTAAAATCCATGGCGCTAAGGGACCATGGAGTTAATTACGCCACCGTAATTTACGGTGGCGTAATTAACGCCTTCCCCACTCCAATTATGCCCTATGGGGAAAAAATGGGAATGGGGAAGGGTAAATGGGGATTGGGGACTTACCGCCCCGCCAAACTCGGAATGGGGCGGTAAGTCCGCCAACCACCATGGCGTAAACGTAGTTTACGCCATGGTGGTAAAGTCACGGCCCAGGCGGTAACTTACCGCCTGGGTCGTAATGAGGACCATAGCCTTTTTTAAGTATATGCCAAATTCACTCCCACTATTGACACGCCCGAATGGAACTCTAACCCATGCGTATTGGGTCTTGTGAAATGAAAATGAAAATAAATTCTGAATCTCCTCTGCCAATGGCACGCACCAATATCCAGATGTGAGATCTAATGTAGTAAACACTTTTGAGCTATGCACCTAAGCCAGGCCTTGATCAATGAATGGCAGTGGCCATCTGGACACTGGCACTCTTTTATTTAATTCTCTCAAATCTCCACATAGATGCCATTGACCATTTGTCTTTAACACACCTAAAATGGGTGTGTTGGATGTGCTATGAATAGGCCTGATAATTCCCCGAGACTCCAATTTTTTTAATTATCTCTGCCAATGACTGTAAACATGCCAGTGGTAATCTATACTGGCGCACAAATACTGGGCTTCTACTACACCCTTCCGGTAGTGTGGCAACATGTAAATTAGTTAGGCCGCAATCATAAGCATCTTTAGCAAAGACATATTTAAACTCCATAAATATTTTTCTCAATTCATTTTTATCTTCATCGCTATCGCATGCATCTGCTGATAAAATCTGCTCCTCTACCATTTTTGAAAATTCTGGGACATCTTCCAGTGGAGGAATTTCTGGGCTTTCTTCTAACTGTTTGGCAGTGTCTGTATGTAAAGCTGCCACTTTTAAATATTTTGGCATATCAGCTTCCACTTCGATGTGCTGATTTTCTGTTTCCTTTTCATTTAAGTCAAATATTATATAATACTTTTGATGACAGCACACTGGGCCGCATTACACGGAAGGCGGTAATGGTTAACGGTCACCGTTAATGGTAACAGTGACCGTTAACCATTACCGCCTTACTACGAGGTCCCTTAGCGGGTTGGTGCTTTAACGCCTGCTTTTTGCAGGCGTTAAAAACCAACCTGCTAAGGGACCTTGGTGCTAATTACGGCACCGCAAAATTGCTGTGCCGTAATTGGCACCTTCCCCATTCCCATTATGCCCTATGGGGCGAAAATGGGAATGGGGAAGGGCAGTGGTGGAAGGGGGAATTACCGCCCCGCCAACCTGGGAATGGGGCGGTAATTCCCCTTTCCACCAAGGTGGTGCCGGTATTTTACCGGCATGGACCAAGGTGCTAACAGCACCTTGGTCCTCCGCCTTCCGTGTAATGAGGCCCACTGTCTCATTTGAATCATAAGGGTACACAGATTGAATTTTAAGGATTCCTTTGGGCTAAGAATCCAGGTATTCTGGCAACACACCTCTGGCATCCATATACCTTTCAGGGATATTTCCAATCACCATGTTATTTATATCTGCAGTATAATGTGATTTTAGTATGGCCATTCCGAATGAAGAATTTTCCTCTAAATGAATATCTTGACACCCTTTATTATTCACTGAATTTTTTACAGACCCTTCACCAACATCTATTAATGGAATTTAATCATAATCCAGTCCTTGCTGTCTTATGGATTCATTCAAGCACACAAATGCATCAGAATCCTTCACCTGTTGTCCGTGTTTGCATTTTAATGTTATGGCAACCTGCTTGGTGAATGCAGGAATAATATTATTCTTCCTCAACTGGAATTCAATTGCATATGGGACCAGCTGTGCGCAATGATAAGCCTGTCTTTTGTCTTCAAATTCAGGTGCAGGCCCACCTAGCCGTGACCATATTTTTTGATTAAGAAAATCTAACACCATACACATTCTGTGCATGATATCATTGTCCATGTAAAAGTCATTTTGTGTCCCACTCACTATCCACACATTATGGTAAATTGTTTTCTGCCCAATACTAATCTTCAGAATGCACCTGAATGCAATTTGATTTTCAAAGTCTGGACTGTCCAAACCAGATACATGTTGGTTCTTAATTTTAAATTTTGGGATCTCCTCCCTCTCCATTATTTTCTGCAGTAATTTCTCATTAATAAAGCTTCTTTCCTGTTCAAGTGCTAGTATGGCTTTTACTACTTTAGAACAATCATTTATACCAATGTGAACCCATGGTTGCTCATCTTCCATGTGTATTTCAGCAAGAGTAGTAATTTGCTTTTCTGTGTCTGTTTTAGGAGTAGTATTCTGTTTGCATGTCTTCTCTTTTAAATAAAAACTTAATGTGTGCTCATCTATTGCAGTTTGCCATTTTTTCCTAGGGTCTAAATACATTTGTACAGATTGTTTCTCATTTTCAATTTGCATTTTATCTTGACATATCAAGATAACAGTGATGATAGGTATAAAGCTATTCTGGAGACATACCTCTACTCCATCATTTGTTTTGGCAACGGTGTGACATTCATATATATTGCTGTTTTGTGATTTTAGTTTCTTAGGTCTCAATGGTTTTTTGGTTAAGGACCACAGTACTCCATTCACCCCATCTATGAGAGGAGACAATCTTTTCAGGCAATCTGTCCCCATCAGAAATGGAATTTCACAAATAGATGTGATCAATACCTCCTGTTTCATTCTGTGTTTTCTTATCTTTATGTCAACCTCGGTAACACCTATAATAGGCACCTCCTCCCTGTAAAAATTATGCACGGGACCTTCATTTTGCCTCACTATGATCTGATTCTGTGGAGATCTCTGCTCATTAATACTTTTTACCAATTTTTTAAACATAATTGTGGCCTGTGCGCCAGTGTCAATCATTGCAAATGTATTGCATTTCTCTTCCACAGTGATTGGAGCATAATACCTGTCTTCAACTTCCTCTAATACACATAAGAAGTGTGAATTCTTACTGATTTCAGGACTCACCTTTCGCAGGCCTTTTTCACTTTTCGCTAAGCACATTGGTAAATGGAAAGACATGTTTCCCTCCTTTCTGTCCATTTCTGTGTGAGAGACTTTATTCATTTCCCCATGTTCAGAGGTTTTTTGGAGTGTGGCCACTGTTAGCCTATCCATCCAGGTATCATCATAGGTCACTTTACAATCCTCAACCTGAACATGTGTAACAACCTCACTTGGCAATTTGTCATTGTCCAACTCTGTGCATTTGTAGTTATTTAGTATGGTATTAGTTCTTTTAACTTCTTCAAAAATATGTGGCTCAAAGAATTCTTCGGGTGATTGAACTGTACCCTCCTTTTGAGTATTCATTTTTTCTACCCGTGTTTGGTTATTGTTCTGATTGCCCAGGGAAGGAGTTATAGCATCCCCACTTACTCCCTGTTCACTGGTATTCCCCATGCATGAGACATTTTTCTTAAATCTGTCTCTTTGTTCTTTTGGAATTTCAGGTTTTCCTGTTTCATTTGTACAAATCTCCAATGTTTGATTTAGCTCTAGGTTAAACCGAACTTCTTTTTTATAAGTATTTGCACTTTCTGTCACATGCTCATTTACCAGTATTTTTTATTTTTGAATCTTTAGACATCTCAGAGTCATTATGCAAAATCATATCAGAGCAATCTGTATTCTTAGCATTGCAGGTATCATTAATACTTAGTCACTTACCAGAAACCACCCAGTCAGTGCTATGGCCTTCTGCCCCCTCCTTTGATGACTGTTTTTGTACTCTACAGAGCTTTCCTATTTGCTCAGCCAACATTTTCACTTGGGCCTCGAGACACTGGGATCTTTCCCTTTCTCTAAAATCCTCTCTCTGTGGCCTAGATCGATATTGGTTGTTTTCCCCCTGATTAGATCTATTCTGATACCTCTCATGGGAATGATTTCTATTGGGATTGTTCCTGAACTCTTGATTCATATGTGGAGGGGAGCGGGGTGCACCCATCCTTTGGTTGTAGTCCCCTGTTGGTTGTGAATCATTGTATTGACGTGGCACGTTATTAATATTCTGCCTCATGTCCTGTCTCTCATGTTGTAGGTACTGACCCCAATGTTGATTCCCATTATCAGTAAATCAATCCACATATCGGGGTCTATCATGATTACCATATATCAAGGTGTTGGGATCAAATCTGCTCTGTGTCCCCAATGTCTGGTATTTCTTTGATCCTGACTTTGTCTCTGGTTATTGTTCATACCTGACATATCAGGTCGATAGCCTGCCCAGGGCCTATCTCCTAAGTACCTGGGGCTGATGTAGCTCTCCCTATTACTAGGATCATGTGATTGAAACATTGGTGAAGGAAGTGACGACCTTGGTTGATTACCCCTTTGTTCAGGTGTCAAAATATTTTTACCTGGACTTTGAGCAGACTCAAGGGACATTTGGCTGACCTAATTTCCATCACTGTTGCTGAGGGTTCTTTAGATTTTGGTCTAGTGGCTTTTATTTTATCATTTTCTCTACCCTGACAATAGAGTACCTCATATATTTTATGCTTCGGTGTACAATCCATTCAAGTGATTTGTCACGGTCAAATTCACGGACCAATTGTGATATGATGTCTTTCTGTAACCCATAGAAATAGGCAGTTTTAAACTCATTGGAATTGGGGTCAAAAGATACATCAAAATGAGAAAATGCTCTTTTTAAGTCTTGCAAAGCAAAAGCTAGCGAGGGGATGTATTAGGCCCAGCAGTGATTGTGTAAGCAACTTTCTTTGCCTCCTGTAATGACTGGAAAGGAGAAAAATGACGTCTAATCTCTTTTTCATACTCAGCCCATGTCATATTCTGCTGTTCATTTAATCCCCTTATGATACTGGCTGTGGGAGCATCTAGAGTTAAATGAAAATACTGTCTGTATTGTTCCTTAGGTATCTGTAGGGCTTCAAATATGTCATGCACCGCTTCTAAGTGATCATCTATGCAGCATTCCCCTCCCTTTTTAAATGGTTCGATCAGACCTTTGATGGATTTCATTATCTTTATGGGGCTACTCGTTGCAATGCACAGAATTGCACTACTTGGTGATTCAACCCTGGTTTCAGGTGTATGGGATTGGTGGCGGCCCCCAATGGGTGTGTCAAATCCCCCAAGGGCGCTGCAACCAAGTTCAGTCACCTGCCCACTCATTGGGGCACTAGCTCTTTGGGTAGAAATAGGATTCACCTCAACTCCATTGAATGTGGTGCCCTGCCGTCTATCCTGGGATCTGGAAATGCACATTTGCTGTTCCAAATCCTTACACTTCTTAAGGATCCTGTCTGCCTCTTTTTGCAAATAGTTGTTTTCATCACTCATTTTATTAATTACCTCCTGCATATCGAACATTTGCATTTGGCATTCATTGAATTCTTTGTTTCTCTTGTCTCTTTCTTGAAACATTTTAACCATTTCCTGTTCAACATTTTGAAGATCACTTTCTTTTTCACAATGTTCTTTTTGTAAAATCTGCATTTCCAAAACAACCTCATCTTTGTCTTGTCTAATATGGTCTACCAACGCCTTTAAATGTACCAATTCTTATGCACTATTCTCAAACTGTTTCTTGCTTTTAGACAATTGAGTATCAAGATCCCTACATTTTAACTGCATGTCTTTTTGACATACCTCCAATTGTGCTCTTAACATTTCCTCCTTTTTACTTGCCCCATCTAGATCAGCTTTTAACCTGTTAATCAGCTTAGTATCATTTTCTTGCATTCGCAGGGACCTATTCAAGATAAACCATGTTTTGGCGCATAGCCGTATCAGACAATGGCCCTCATTACGAGTTCGGCGGTAGCCATGCCGCTATTCCGAGTTCGGAAGGCCCGGTAATTCCTCCCTCCAAGGACCCGGAGCCGGTCCTTCCCCACTCCCATTTCAGCCCCCATAGGGCTGAATGGGAATGGGAGAGGAAGCAAACAACGGGCCATTACGAGTTGGCCGGTTGTTTGCTCCGTCTTCCCCTCGCAGGACCCAGTAAGCACGCCTGGTTTGACCAGGCGTTGCTTCCTGGGTCCCGCAAGGGGACCTCGTAATGAGGCGGTACGTGGTAAATGGCGCGGCCCCTTTTAAGGCACCGTTTACCCCATGCCGCCAGGGTCGTAATGAGGCCCAATCTTTCTCTGCATGTTTATCAGCTGCATTTAATAATCTCAGAAGGCAGACCTGAATTATGCTGCCTTCTGCAAAAACGCTGTCTAGTGGTTCTTTCTGTACTTCACCATAAATTCGGTCATGCCATTCTGTGGCATTATTTGATGACCATGTCCCATGTGCATATAACTTTGCCTCCAGATATTGCACTAGTTCTGAGAATGTGGCTTCTATTTGAGACATTCTGAAATTCACTTTTAGTGTCACACTGCTAATATGAAATGGGTTCCCTCTAATGCACGGATGGTAGTGTGAGACACACTTGCCACGCCCAGTAGGTGCTCTATGATCACTTTCCCGGCCTGCAGCGCACCATATATATGTAGGATATTGTGTATAGATTTGGTGTCTGGCAGTATTTTCTTACCACCAAAAGAAAAGTGGTAATTTGGTAATAACTTGTCCTTGCATCTAGATCGGGTTTAGTCTTACCTCCTTCCAGTGACCATGTTTTGTTACATTATATTGGATAATCTAGTAATATACACTATTGGTGGTCATTTCTGGTGATAAATTACTTAGTGGCAAATTACTTAGTGGTGAGCATAACTTTCCTGTTCTATTTATGGCCCCATCATACACAAAACCTTCCTTATTCTTATAATATTCTTGTGATCTATAGAGAGCCTTGGACCTACATTCAGAGACACCACGATTTCACATAGAGCATCACCAATAACCCATGGTGTTATCACTGATTTATCTACATCAGTGAACTATGCTTCCATAGGCCTCATTACTGATTCATTACTGGTTCATGGACCCCCAGTAATCTATATATTATATTATATTCCCCCAGACACCAGGCACTGGGGAACACACGCATACATCTATTTATCACCGCTAATTCTATCTATTATTCCATCTGCATGAACAAATGGGTGACTACATTACCAAAGAACATGAATCTTCCCCACATCCACTTAGGCAAACCCAAAGCAATTAAAACTCAGAGGCATATATATATATATGTAGTTATGGTTAAGTTGCTGTTTCCATAGGAAGAGCACTTTTTGGGTGGCTTATAACTTCGCTCTCCCTGGACGGATCCTCACCAAACTTTGCAAAGAAAGTATTTGGGTCACTCTGAATTTGTTTGCAAAGTTTAGTGAGGATTCGTCCAGGGGAGGCAAAGTTATAGGGGGGGTCCCAAAACTTTTGTTTTCCCATAGACTGAATGGGAAAAAAATGTTGCTCGCGCCTACAGCCCAAACCGCTGGACGGATTTCCACCAAATTTGGACCAGGAGCAGCGGATTGGTCCCGAAAGCGTGCTTTTGCAAATTTGGTGAAAATCCGTCCAGTGTTTTTTTTTAAAAAGACCAAAAAGTAGGTAAAAAAAATTAGTGATATCGGTGTTCGGTTCGCGGACACACTTCCCTGATCACTCCGCGGACAGTGTCCTGATTGGCCAATCGTCTTGCGTGATGTTCACGGACATGCAACGTGTTCGCTGATTGGACGGCGTGGAGCGTGAAGCGCGTCAGATTTTTCGGTAGCGCCCGCCATCTTGGATTCGCGGACGTCCGCGGACAGGGCGGTGAAACTTTGTTCAAAATGTGTATTTTGTAGAGTGTGTTGGTGTGTAGGAGTGTTTGGGGAGGGTGGGAGTGTATGAGATAGGATGAAAGTTGTGTTTTTTATGTGTTAGATGTTCTTTTTGTGTTCAATTTGTTTGCGGACATCACAGGTGTTCTGAAATGTTCTAAATAAACTGACTAGGGGGTGTTCTAAGGACTCAATATGTGTCCGTTTTGTTCGCAAGCAAAGTGAAACTGTTCTAAGAACACTCGCGGTGTCCGGGGAGTGTTCGTAGGGGGTGTCCTGAGGACGCTGTCCGTATTGTTCTCTGTCAAGTTGCATGTGTCCTAAGAACACTCGGGGTGTCTTGAAATGTTTGCAAATAAACAAAATGGGGGTGTTCTGAAGACGCTTCTAAGAACACTCGCGGTGTCCGGGGAGTGTTCGTCTGGGGTGTCCTGAGGATGCTGTCCGTATTGTTCTTTGTCAAGTTGAATGTGTCCTAAGAACACTCGCGGTGTCCTGAAATGTTCGCAAATAAACAAGATGGTGGTGTTCTGAAGACGCTTCTAAGAACAATCGCGGTGTCCGGGAAGTGTTCGTAGGGGGTGTCCTGAGGACGCTGTCCGTATTGTTCTCTGTCAAGTTGAATGTGTCCTAAGAACACTCGCGGTGTCCCGAAAGTCGGCAAATAAACAAGATGGTGGTGTTCTGAAGAAGCTTCTAAGAACACTCCCGGTGTCTTGGAATGTTTGTAGGGGGTGTACTGAGGACGCTGTCCGTATTGTTCTCTGTCAAGTTGAATGTGTCCTAAGAACACTCGCGGTGTCCTGAAATGTTCGCAAATAAACAAGATGGTGGTGTTCTGAAGACGCTTCTAAGAACACTCGCGGTGTCCGGGAAGTGTTCGTAGGGGGTGTCCTGAGGACGCTGTCCGTATTGTTCTCTGTCAAGTTGAATGTGTTCTAAGAACACCCGCGGTGTCCTGAAATGTTCGCAAATAAACAAAATGGGGGTGTTCTGAATACATTTTTGAGAACACTCCCGGTGTCCTGGAATGTTCGTAGGGGGTGTCCTTAGGACGGTGTCCGTATTGTTCGCTGGCAAGTTCAAAGTGTTCTAAGAACACTCACGTTGTTTGCGGATATTAAAAGTTTCCCATAGATCATAGTTGAAATGTTTGACTCTATGGATGTGATATGCTGCGGTGGTTGTTGCCAGGGCATAGAGTCTTGGGTGCATGGCCATTTGGCCATGCACCCAAGACTCTATGCCCTGGCAACAACCACCGCAGCATATCACAGTCATATTTGCTTATAACTTTGGGTGAAAAACAAATGTATAAGGAACAAAGGTATTAGATACTATGGATGTGATATGCTGCTATGGTTGTCCTTATTTTTGTATACTTACTGTTTGGTCTAGTAATGAGAGTCCATGTGTTTCTTCTTCATTTCTGTGATAAAAGAAAATAGCATGTTAGTATTAGTATTTTGTAATGACTTATTACATTGTATAAGCAATATACTTTTATTTTTTATTACCCTCATATTTAGTAGAGTACAAATCAGAGTACTGTGCAATTTGCTCAGTTTCTGTATTTGTTGCTAAAATCATTGGGTCTGTGGGAGAAAAAAAAATCCCTTTTGGATTTAAAAAAAAAACCTTTTTCTGTTATGCTACAGTTTATTTGTTTGTTTGTTTTCAGTGTTCACTTGTTGTTTCTGGCTAATGCTTTATACTTTGCTTTGTCGTATTTTTTCTGGAGCAGTAACAGTTCTTCATTTGTTTTGATATTATAAAATTTTGGAGCAGTTAGATACCAATTGGCGTATTCTAACTGTCTATTTTTTTAATATATTTTAGTGGTTTTGATTTATCTATTTGGATATTGTTAAATTTTGGGACAGTTAGATACCAATTGGCATATTCTAACTGTGTATTATTTGGCCTAATTTAGTGGTATTCATTTATCTCATTAGTTGTTGTAGAATCTTTGAGCTGTTAGATAGGTTTTGGAGTATTCTAACAGTTTATATTATTTTAACACAAATTTATAATTTTGGGACAGTTAGATACCAATTGGCGTATTCTAACTGTGTATTTTTTGGTCTAATTTAGTGGTATTCATTTATCTGATTAGTTGTTGTAGAATCTTTGAGCAGTTAGATAGCTTTTGGAGTATTCTAACAGTTTATATTTTTTAACACAAATTTACTTAAAGGTTTAAATACAGTTTATTTATTAAATTATGGTTTTAAGAACATCAAATAAGCATTTGTAAGATTTGCTGGTAATCTCTGCTTTAGAGTAATGGTACTATCATTACATTCAAACCATCCACATTTCTTTTTTATATATGCAGTGTAGTGCCCTGAATTGGTTGTGGCTCCTGCGTGGTAGATTATACCTATTGTTTTGAAGGTTTTATACCAAGTGATATTTGACCATGTGTGAATCCAGTCAGCTTGCAGTTGTTTTTGGTACCATCTGCATTGTAATGTAGAAGCATTAGTATTACGTATTTACTATGTGTTTGTATTACTAACGTGGAGCGATTATCTGAATTGCAGGTAGAGCATAATCTACCATGGTTTGCATTTTGTACAAGTTGCTGAAATGGAATGGATTCACAATTTGGAATTGATATATATATGAAGCGTTCATTGGGGATTTCTTCTTGTGTCACATTGTTGCAGAGAGTGCATATATGTTTCCACATGTATGAAATCTGAAAGATTTCATTTATAGGTATGTTTTTGTTTTCCAGTACTTATAGTAAGTACATTAGAAATTCTTGTGGATCTTCCTTTGAGTTTATAGTGAATTTCACCATTCCAGCACAGTAGTCCAATTGTCGTCTTATTCCAAAAACACTATCAGGGTAATTCATAGAATTTCGCAGAAAAGTGTTGCAAGCGGCTGGCGCAGAGTGTCCGCGTGCGATTGTCTGCGCCAGGCACGTGCGCTAAAACCGATTTCCGCGCACAGCGTATTCATGGATTTCAGGCTCCCAAACCAGCCGTGGCGCAGAGTATCGCAGCGACCCTGCAGCAGCGCCAGTAACGCCCCCAAGAACGCCCTCGCGCAAGGAAAAGCCATCAAAATCGCTAAATCATCGCAAAGGGCTGCGCTAACCCTGGACCAGTCTACAGGGCTGCCAAACAAGGAACGCAAAGCGGGTAACGTGCATATCAGGGGTACGCGTGAAGTTATACACGCGATTAGCCAGGGTACGTGTATTACAGGGGTACGCGGGAAGTTCTACACGCGATTGGCCAGGGTACGTGTATTACAGGGGTGCGCGGGAATTATCACACGCGATTTGGCTTGGTACGTGTATTACAGGGGTGCATGGGAAGTTCTACACGCGATTGGCCAGGGTACGTGTATTACAGGGGTACATGGGAATTATCACACGCGATTTGGCTGGGTACGTGTATTACAGGGGTACACGGGAAGTTCTACACGCGATTCGGCTGGGTACGTGTATTACAGGGGTGCGCGGGAATTCTCACATGCGATTTGGCCAGGTACGTGTATTACAGGGGTGTGCGGGAAGTTCTACATGCGATTCGGCTGGGTACGTGTATTACAGGGGTGCGCGGGAATTCTCATGCGATTTGGCCAGGTACGTGTATTACAGGGGTGCGCGGGAATTATCACACACGATTTGGCTTGGTACGTGTATTACAGGGGTGCATGGGAAGTTCTACACGCGATTGGCCAGGGTACGTGTATTACAGGGGTGCGCGGGAATTCTCACATGCGATTTGGCCAGGTACGTGTATTACAGGGGTGTGCGGGAATTATCACACGCAATTAGGCTGGGTGGGTCCCCACAGGTGTTCCCTGTACACCCTCCACGGCCCCTGCAGGCAGCCCACAAAACAGGGGACTACCCTGCACACCTGCTCATGTCCCCCTGCACCCCCACCCCCCAGCAGTGCAGGGGCAGCCTCCACCAGGCCCCCACCCATGTCTCCCAACACCCCCACCCCCCAGCCACCAGGGGCACCCTCCACCAGGCCCCCACTCATGTCTCCCACCACACCCACCCCCCAGCAGTGCAGGGGCAGCCTCCACCAGGCCCCCACTCATGTCCCCTATCACCCCCACCCCCCAGCCACCAGGGGCACCCTCCACCAGGCCCCCATCCATGTCTCCCACCACCCCCACCCCCCAGCAGTGCAGGGGCACCCTTCACAAGGCCCCCATCCATGTCTCCCACCACCCCCACCCCCCAGCCACCAGGGGCACCCTCCACCAGGCCCCCACTCATGTCCCCTATCACCCCCACCCCCCAGCCACCAGGGGCACCCTCCACCAGGCCCCCACTCATGTCTCCCACCACCCCCACACCCCAGCAGTGCAGGGGCAGCCTCCACCAGGCCCCCACTCATGTCCCCTATCACCCCCACCCCCCAGCAGTGCAGGGGCACCCTCCACCAGGCCCCACTCATGTCTCCCACCACCCCCACCCCCCAGCATCCAGGGGCACCCTCCACCAGGCCCCCACTCATGTCCCCTATCACCCCCACCCCCCAGCAGTGCAGGGGCACCCTCCAACAGGCCCCCACTCATGTCCCCTATCACCCCCACCCCCCAGCCACCAGGGGCACCCTCCACCAGGCCCCCACCCATGTCCCCTATCACCCCCACCCCCCAGCAGTGCAGGGGCACCCTCCACCAGGCCCCCACTCATGTCTCCCACCACCCCCACCCCCCAGCATCCAGGGGCACCCTCCACCAGGCCCCCACTCATGTCTCCCACCCCCCCACCCCCCAGCAGTGCAGGGGCAGCCTCCACCAGGCCCCCACTCATGTCCCCTATCTCCCCCACCCCCCCGCCACCAGGGGCACCCTCCACCAGGCCCCCACTTATGTCCCCTATCACCCCCACCCCCCCGCCACCAGGGGCACCCTCCAACAGGCCCCCACTCATGTCTCCCACCACCCCCACCCCCCAGCATCCAGGGGCACCCTCCACCAGGCCCCCACCCATGTCTCCCACCACCCCCACCCCCCCGCCACCAGGGGCACCCTCCACCAGGCCCCCATCCATGTCTCCCACCACCCCCACCCCCCCGCCACCAGGGGCACCCTCCACCAGGCCCCCACTCATGTCCCCTATCGCCCCCACCCCCCAGCCACCAGGGGCACCCTCCACCAGGCCCCCACTCATGTCTCCCACCACCCCCACCCCCCAGCAGTGCAGGGGCAGCCTCCACCAGGCCCCCACTCATGTCCCCTATCACCCCCACCCCCCAGCAGTGCAGGGGCACCCTCCACCAGGCCCCCACTCATGTCCCCTATCACCCCCACCCCCCAGCCACCAGGGGCACCCTCCACCAGGCCCCCACTCATGTCTCCCACCACCCCCACCCCCCAGCAGTGCAGGGGCAGCCTCCACCAGGCCCCCACTCATGTCCCCTATCACCCCCACCCCCCCGCCACCAGGGGCACCCTCCACCAGGCCCCCACTCATGTCTCCCACCACCCCCACCCCCCAGCATCCAGGGGCACCCTCCACCAGGCCCCCACCCATGTCTCCCACCACCCCCACCCCCCAGCATCCAGGGGCACCCTCCACCAGGCCCCCACTCATGTCCCCTATCACTCCCACCCCCCAGCCACCAGGGGCACCCTCCACCAGGCCCCCACTCATGTCTCCCACCACCCCCACCCCCCAGCAGTGCAGGGGCAGCCTCCACCAGGCCCCCACTCATGTCCCCTATCACCCCCACCCCCCAGCAGTGCAGGGGCAGCAGGCAGTCAGGCAGCAGCAGGTGGGAGCGTGCTCGTGGCTCTGGGGGGCAGTAGTTCGGCCTTCCGGGCAGGAGCGTGGTATTCCGTGTGCGTACGCGTGGCCAGCTTGGTACGGAGTGATTTGGCACGTGAAAATCCTGCACGTCAGCGTGAAAACCGAGGAAAGGCCCTCAGCGCGTAAGCGCGTCTGTGACGTGACCCGCACGGGTGTTTCCCACACAGCACATGATGACAGAGCACACGTGGAAAGACTGCACGTCAGAGTGTAATCGCGTGTGATTGGTGGAAATGGCCCTACACGCAGAAGTGACAAAGCGTGTGATTGGTGGAAATGGCCCTACACGCAGAAGTGACAAAGCGTGTGATTGGTGGAAATGGCCCTACACGCAGAAGTGACAAAGCGTGTAATTGGTGGAAATGGCCCTACACGTAGAAGTGACAAAGCGTGTAATTGGTGGAAATGGCCCTAGCGCGTACACGCCGCGTAAGTGACGCTGGACGTGTGGCCCTGTATAAAAGGTACGTGTAGAACACGTTTTCCTTGTACGTGCTTTTCGTGGAGAGCGAGTGGGTGAATTCTGTACTTCTTGTCGTTTCACACGCGATTTACTTCACGGCGTTTCAAGTTCGTATTCCCTGTTACCTCTGACAGCTTTTTCTCTTTTTTCGCTTTTACTGGTTTACCTGGGCCTGTTCCCTCAAACAGTGTTCCCTTCTACTGTTGTCCTGTCTCCTCAGACAGCGTACAAATCTTCTTTTGGCGGGGGTGTTGCCAACCAAACGTGCTCCTTTTACACGCTTGTTTACCAGGCAGACGGTGAGTCACGCACGTATCTAACATCTGTGCTTGCCCCGTGTGTAGCCTACCCCTTCAGAGGTCATTCTAGGCTGCGTGTGACACGCATACGTTCATTCTTGTGTTACTGGGTGCCACAGCGTAGTGCAGGTTTTTCTTTCTGCACACGTGGTCTAGGAGGGGTTGCGTGCACGTCATCTCCCTTTTTTGGGGCTCCTGTGCGTAGCGTGACCCGTCATCTTTCCCCAGGGGTTACAATTAGCTTTGCAAGAGCACTAGGGTAAAATTACCATCTGGTACCCAACCCCTTTGACCCCCAATTGCCCAGGACAATAGTTTACAGCCACTCCCATATCCACATTTACATCAGTGCATTGGCTGGGAGGCGAGGATTCCGTAAGGGTGGCAAAGGTGGAAGAGCCACAAGTGGTGGCCGTGGTGGATCCGGTAGGGGACGTGGTCGTTACTTGCAGGGTGAGCCTGTCCCCCCATGTGTGGAGGACCAGTCAAGGGCACCCATAATCCCCCCCCCCTCCCGTTGAGGCTGATGTGGCTGACACCATCCATGCTCAGCCCTTGTTGGACCAGCCCATTGTGGCACCAGATCTGGCTGACTCCATGGCTGACTTCCAGGTCAGCAGGCCTATGACACGTGCGCTGGTGCACGTTGATGTCACCATGCCACGTGCATCTGGGCCAGAAAGGTCATCTGCTGCACCAAGGAGGCAGGGCGGAGAGGCTGCAGGGGCAGCTGCGGCTCCATCCACCCCAGCCCTCACACACCCAGCCAGGACAGTGTCGGTCCTAGTCCATGCTGCTGACATTCCCCCTGACACCATCACACTAGAGCCAATGCCTGCACCAACTCCCATGCTGAGTGTGCAATCCCACACTCCTGATACACAGTCCACCAGGGCTCCTGCCCCTAGTGTCCAGAGCGGCGCAGGACACTCAGGATCACCACCACCTTCCAAGCGGAAGAGGAAGAGTGCTCGTCCGGCACAGGCTGATGCCCCAGACACGGCTACACAGTCCGGCCCATCCAGGAAGCCCAGCTTCACGGATGACGAACTGAATGCACTTGTCGAGTATGTGTCCGGACATGACAACGAGATGGTCATTGTTGCAGGATCCAAGACCACACCTGCACAACGCCAGGCACACTGGCAGAACGTTGCGGACATCGTAAGTGCCCTTGGAATCGTGAGGCGCACAGCCAATGATTGCTATAAGCGCTGGAATGACCTAAAGCGCAGGGCAAAGAGTAAGCTGGCCTCAAGTCGTGCCGCAACTCTAGTGACTGGAGGTGGGTCTCCAGTAGTAGACATGGAACTCACTCCACATGAGTCAGTCGCTGGGACCTACGTCACGGAGGAACAGATCCAAGGCGTGGGAGATCTGGCTGATTACGAGGCATTGTCCGGTGAGTGCACATGCATGTGTGTGTCATCCATGTGCATGGTGTGTGTGTGAGGGCTTCTGTTTGTGTGCCAGGTGAGAGTGTGTGCGCCTGAGTCGTATGGGTCAGCCATGTGCTTCATGCAATACTTCCTGCGCAGCTGCATTTGGCCATAGCAGTATCCCTTCTGCCAACAGTAGACATCTAGCCCAACTGCACGCCAGTTGCCCTTGAAGTGTCACCTTGCCACAACATAGTTGCTTATTTTTCACTGTTCATTCAGTCAGATTGTTTGCATTCCACCACTTTTACTAGGCATGTCGCTGTCCACTAGTCACATGTCTGACATGGCTATGTTAAAGTGGAGTGACTTTGTTACCTGGATATCATTTGTACACACATGTCCCTGTGCAATTGTACCATTTCAGACTGGCAGCTCCAGGTGAAAAATCTGACCTGTTAGAATTAGAAAAGCGATTACATGCGGGAACTGGACTGAATGAATAGGTGCTGCCCTCCTCTCCATCTTCACTCAATAGCAATGGTACATGCCATCTGTGTGATGGCATGTGTGTTTCACCTGGCAATCACAGGCCAATGTGTGATGCCACTGCCAGGCAGCATGCAGAAAATGTGTTCATCTTCCATCTTGGTGTCATGAGTGTGTGCCATTTGCCTGCACTTCATACGCAGTGAGGGTGCATGCATGGGAGGGTTTTAGTCATGTGGGACATGTGTCAATCAAGTACTGGTTCTCTTGCTTCTCAGCCCTCATTGTGTGCCATGGTGCTAATGCCTGTTTCCATTTCTTTGTTTTCATGTCTTTGCAGCTGAAGACCCACCTGATACTGCTGGGGTTGTGGAGATGGTGCAGACCCAGGAGGGGTCCGAGGGCCGACCAACCACCAGTGAGGGACGTGGTGTGGTGGTGGGGGAGAACCCACAAGTGCTGCAGGTCATGCTCTCAAGGGGTGTCTCTGGCTGCACCTCCCCCGAGCTGTACTCAGGTGTTGATTCGGATGAGACCTACGTGCCGTCGCAGGTGAGTGTTCCAGGGAGGGATTCTGTTCTGTCTCACCCACCTGCACCAGGGTCAGAACCCTCCATGGGGATGTCAGTGTTGGCAGCTACGCCTTCGGTGGTTACGGATGCAGGGTCACACTCCGCGACATCTGATCCTGTTCCTGGGCAGCAGATCAGAGGGGGAATGCAGTCCTGCAGCCTCAGGCAGTGCCGGCACAGCAAGGCGCAGTTCGCCTTGCCCCAGACAGGTGTGGTGCCCGCCGACGTGGTGGCCGTACGCCACCTGGCAATACCGCATGGGAGCAATCCATTTACGGTATGGCAACCCAACAGGCTGCATCATCCGAGATGATGGCTCAGGCCATGGATAGGGTGGCCACTTCCATTGTCCCCCCAGAAAGGCTGATGGAGCGACTAGAGCAGGCAACCGACTCCATCTGCCAGTCACACAGGGAGGACATGTTGGGGTCCAACAGGGACAGGCGGGCGGCACTGGCGACTCTGCAGGAGGCCATCTCCATTGAGTCCCAGGGCCACAGGGAAGCCCTGAGGCAGGAGCTCCTTCACCTCAGGACGACTCTTGTTGAGCTTGAGGCTTCAACACACCAAAGGACAGAACAGCAGCTGGAGCGTCTCACCCGTACGCTCTCAGCTGAGATGCAGGCAACGAGGGCGGAGGTCCGGGCATCCCGTGAGTTGTTGCATGGGGACCTCCGCACACTCATCCTCCAGAACCAGACCTACCACACCCGCATGCTTGCAGCCATGGAGGAGCAGACTAGGGCCTTGCGTGGGCTGCCTCCCATAGTGCAACCACCTCCGGATGCAGCTGCACAGGGTGATAATAGCGACAGCAGTGATACTCCCACAACAGGGTAGCCGTGTGGGCCATGAGCCCATGGAGGTGTTTTATTTTCCCAGGATCCACGCAGGTGGGTACTGGTGTGCATCCTGTCCTCGGACCTCCTGGGTGGCCTCCCCAACCCCCCCGGGCCCATCAATGGCCATTTTTGATTGTTTCTTATTTTTATTTTTATTTTGATTTATTTTATTCCCTATTTTTTTGGGACGATTTGTTGGCTTCCGTGGTTCCTGTGGGCATACGCTGCATTGTGGCTGGGCACATGCAGGCTTGTAATGTATTTGGTTCAGATGCTTGGGTTTGAGTCACACACACCCCTCCTGCTTCCCGTTTCCATGGGCTTGCAAAGGGTGTGCCCAAGTGACAGTGAATTACACAGTGACGTTGGACTCCCATGAGCTGTGTGGGCAGTCTGTAGTCAATACTGTGTATACATTCCTAGTGCATATTGCTGTTGTGTTGTACACTGCATGTTGCATTGATGTGTAACTCATCTTCTGTGTCTACCTCCCAATTTGCAGGTCCCTTCCTCATGTCTACACAAGGACCTCTAGTCTGGAGATGGGGTCCATGTTGGCAGCAGTGCACCTACAACTCTACATGGCGACAACACTGCACAGTTGGTAGTGGTGGGAGTGCAGGCATTTCCAGGTGGTGAGACTACTAATATGTAACATTTGTGATGTCATGTTAATGGTAGTACGTGCTCAAGTATGTTGTTGGTCCGGCATTGCTGTGAGCATTTCAGGTGTTGCAGGTTTCTAATAGGGACACTGTACATATTGACACTAGTGTCATGTTGTGGGGATTACTTTGTTTACCTGCAATTAGCATGAAATGACACGGTGTGTCGTGTGGCGGTGCTGGGGTTGGGTTGGCTGACATGGCACTGTCCTCTTGTTGCATTTTGCAAGTGGGTATTCATTTTAGCTGCTTGAATGTGTAACTTCACAAAACTGCATTGGTGGTGTCTGTGTGGGTAGGGATGCACACATTGTGACACTTCCAGGTGAACAATCTCAGGCTGATATGGTATTCACGGTTCATTCTCCAGACATTCAGGATCAGTGTCAGGTTGAGTCATCATTGATTGTCAGATGGAATGTGCCAGGGCAGTGTGCACTACACAGGGGTGTGATTTCTATGTGAAGTAATTAGCCACTAGCTGTGTACGGGCTGCCTCCCCCCGTGCCCTTTCCCCTCCCATGCGCAGCGGCTGTGCATGTGGTTGGGGATGTGGGGCCACCACCATGTCCACGGCCAGGCCCCGGCGTGTTGCAACGTTGTGCAGGACACATGCTGCCACTATGATCCTGCACACTACTGGGGGAGCGTATAACAGCTGCCCGCCAGAACGGTCAAGGGAGCGAAAGCGTGACTTTAGCACTCCGAATGTGCGCTCCACTATGCCCCGGGTCGTAATGTGGGCTGTGTTATATCTTACCTCGGGTGGCGTGGTGGGGTTCCGAATTGGCGTCATCATGTGGGGGCTGAGAGGGTAGGAACTGTCCCCTGTGGAGGTGGTGATTGGTATCATTGGTGGGGTTGTGACCTTGCTCAGTATCCAACATGCATGCATGTGCAGTGGCATACATACTCACCAAGCAGCCATGTATCGCCATGCCGCCCAGCTTCTAGGTCCCGGCTTAGGGTGGACATTCGGTAAATGAAGCTGTCGTGGGTGGACCCGGGATAGTTGGCATATACTGAGGTGATGATTCCCTTGGCATTACATGCTACCTGCACGTTGATGGAATGCCAGTGCTTGCGGTTCCTATAGATGTGCTCAGATGCCCTGGGGGGACGTAGAGCCACATGGGTGCAGTCGATGGCACCTAGCACTTCGGGGAATTGTGCCACACCGTAAAAATCCAGGGCGGCAGCATGCCTTTCTGCAGGTGTTCTGGGCAGGTATATGTGCCTGCGGACTGATGGGCGTGCAGTGATGATGTTCAAGACCTGGTGTAGGCAGCGTGACTGGGTGGCCTGTGACACCCCACCCACTATGGCACTTGTCCGCTGAAATGATCCAGTGGCTAAGAAGTGCAGTACATTGAGGACCTTCTCCAGGGGGCTGAGTGCTTGGGAGCACAGGGTGGGTGATGTGAGGTCATCCTCCCACTCACTCACCAGGTCCAGTATAACGTGTGGTGGAAACCTGTACCTCCTATACACCTGGTCATCAGGCATCCCGAAAAGGCTGGTTCTGGGTGTGAATATTCTGGCCCTGACTATCCTCCTCCTCCTCCTTTGGTAGCCCACTGCCACTGCTGCTAGGAACGGTATGTTCATCCTGGCGTCTGAGCTTGTCATTGTTAAAGTGCGCAAATTTATGCTTTACGCGTGTTCTAGGCGAGCGTGTGACCCGCGCACCCCTGGAATCCAGTTCCCAGTCCAATAGCGTGTGGAAATTCACACGCACCACGGGATACAGGTTCGCTGACGTACTTGCGTGTGTAAGTGCCCGCGCACCCATGAAATACACGTACATAGGCCAATCGCGTGTACGCGCACTTTTGTCCAATTACACGCGATGACACTCTGACGTGCAGTATTTCCACGTGTGCTCCGTCATCACGTGCTGAGTGGGGAACACCCGTGCGGGTCACGTCACAGACGCGCTTACGCACTGAGGGACTCTGGTCCAATAGAATCGCGTATGCGTGCTGACGCGCTTATGCGCTAAGGGCCTTTCCTCGGATTTCACGCTGACGTGCAGGATTTTCACGTGCCAAATCACTCCGTATCAAGCTGGCCACGCGAAAACACACGGAAGACCACGCTCCTGCCCAGAAGGCCGAGTTACTGCCCCCCAGTGCCCCGAGCAGCCTCCCACATGCCATCTGCTGCTGCCTGCCTGCCTGCCTGCCTGCTGCCACCGTGCCCTGCCATTTGGTGCCTGCACATCAGCCATCTGCAGGGGTCCAGTTGCTGTGTCCATCCCTGCTGGAACTGAAGACTCCCGACTGGGATTACATCGCTCCACAGCCCAGCCCCAGGACCCAGTTGCCCACCCACACCTGCCTCTGGGGTTGCCATGTCGGGCACTTCCACATCTGGCACCAGTGGCAACCCCAGGCCAGAGGGGCAGAGGGGCACCAGCTTCACTGCCACCGAAGTTGGTGTCCTGGTGGAGCATGTCCTGGGGCAGTATGATGCCCTCTTTGGATCGTCCCGCGCCAGCAAGGAAGGACGGGAGAGGATCTGGGCCGACTGTGTGGTTGCCATCAACGCGGAGGGGGTGGCAACCCGCAACGTCCTGAAGATCAAGAAGCGCTGGGAGGACTTGAGGTCCAGGACCCTTGTGAAGGCCCGGCGCCTCGTGGAGGGGGGCCGGGGCCGCATGAGTTCCATCCAGATGAGGGTCCTGGAACGCGTACACCCAGCGCTCCACGCCCAGATCCTTGAGAGGGAGGCCCGTCTGGAGTTGAGCGGTAAGTGTCCAAGCATTACTGTGTGAGACAGGGCATGTTGCGGTGTGCTGGTTCTATGATACTTGCCTGTATGTGTGCCATAGGCCATGTATGCATGTATGTGTGCAGGGACATCATGGTAATGCATGTGCGACCAGTGATGTGTGACCCACATGGTTGTTGCATGTGTTCAAATGCCGCTTGGGGAGCCCTATGCAGATTTTGAACATGAGAGCATGCCAGTCTCTGTACCTGGACATGGGTGGGGGTGAGGGATGGGTGCTGATGCCAGGTACATATATGGTAGCCATGTCTGTGTGCCTGACCTGCATGTCTGTGACTTGTGCATGCCACGGATGCATGACACATGTGTGTGACAATGCACAGATTCAGTGAAGCAGCCAAATTACCCTTGTATCCGCTGTGTTTGGTGTGTTTGGGGCCAGATGGATGTGACTGAGGTGAAGTGTGTGCATGTGATAGGCATGAGCCATGATGCATGTGAGTTACATATCATTGAATGTTTCAAGAGTCCATTGGACATGCATGGAAATGTCCATGGCATGCACCATGCCTGTTACTGTGTGTGTTTTGCCTGGTCTGACCCGTGTGTTGTGGAGGGACATGATGGAAGTGTACTTTGACAGTGGTGCTCATCTGCTATTGCTTCCTGTCTAGGGGACCATTGTACAGTGCCCTGATGCTTGTGTTCTTTGTCTCCCTCTACGCAGCGGCTAGTGAAGAAAATGGCGGAGACGGCGCTGTGGAGCAAGGCGGCGGGGATGCCCCCACGGCTGCAGCGGAAGGGGTGGGTGAGCCCCCACAGGGGCCTGCTACGGTGGGAGACGGTGAGGAGCCATCCAGGTTGGTGGTTTGCACAGAGGAGGAGGAGGCCGCCACTGGGGCACACATGGGGCCTGGTGGGGGCATCCCTGCTGGTGCAAGTGGTGCAGTCCAGGGCCAGGGGCAGGAGGCAGCACAGGTCACCGTGGAGGGGCCTGTGCATGTCGCTGTCCCTGACCCTGTGAGTGCACCACCATGCACCAGCAGGGATGCCCCGTCCCAGGCCCGTCCGCAGGTAGAGGGGATGTCCATGTCACCTGACTCCCCTCCACCTGCGGACGTGGGAACCCCTGGCCGTGTGGAGAAGGTCCTGATTGGGGTCGCGATGCGCACGGCTGTGATTCGTGATGCTGTGCGTGCTTCCCGGGAGGAGCACGCACGTCATCACGAAGTGCACCGTGCCGACGTGGCCCAATTGGGATCGGCCATGTTCGTGGGTTTCCTGCATGTGTTGTCCAATCTGGCGGCCCTCTCCTCCTCTGTGCAGGCTATACACCAGTCGTTCTCCTTGCCGTCTTCCGGCCCAGATGCCACCAGGGCCCCCTGTGGACCAGCCCCGACCAATGCAGCCAGCTCGGTGGGGATCCCATCCCTGCCACAGTTGGGAGTCGGAGGTCCAGCAGGGGTGGACAACACAGCAACTGGACCCCAGCAGATGGAAGATGTGACAGCATCATCAGGCAGGGCACGTGCACGACGGCGTTGGTGGTTTCCATCAGCCTGGATGCCGTCGTGTTGGCAGAGGCAGTGGCGTCGGAGGCAGCAGCAGGCTCGACGTGGGAGGCATCATGGCTCGGGGCCTTCAAGATCAGAGGGGCAGGCATCGGCCGGAGGGCAGGGCAACCCTGGGATGGTGGTGTCTTCCGTGTGGGAGCAGTTGGTCCAGCGGATAGGTGCGGAGCGGCAGCGGGCGGAAGAGGAGCGGCTCACCATGGTCAGGGCGGAGTTCTCCATGCGTCGGGCGTTGAGGCGGGCTGAGTGCCTCGAGGAAGCTCGCAGGGAGTTTGAGCTGGACATGGGGTTATCCCTGCGAGACCTCGGGGCCAGGACAGAGTCCCGCCTCCAGGACATCGACATGGAGTTCGATGATGCCCTGGCCAGCAACATCACCGAGTGAGCCGCAGGACTTGCCCACTGCCTTTGTATATAGTTATTTAGTTAGTTAGTGTTAGGTTTCCTTTATTAATTTTTATTTTTTTGGACCGCTCGGCAAATGGCCACTTTTTTGTATATATTATTTTCATTAGGTAGTAGTAGGTTTCATTTATGGTGTTGGGCTCATGGACCCTGGAATTTTCGTGTATATAGTTTGCTTTTTGAAGAAACATTTTTTTTATTAATTATTGTGTTCACCATGAGGAAATGGTTTTTCATTATTTTACTTCCACATGATTTTGCTTTGGACAACATTTGTTTTTGGATGACTTTGTTTTTTTTATTTTTACATTTGTTCTCGGACATGGACCATTTATTTTGTTATCCCCATTGTTGTATGTTTGATTTGTTTACTTATTTTTCATCTTTAATACATGTTTTTTTAACTTTCACTTGTGGTATTTTCTCATTGGTTTCATACATGTCATGATATGGGTTTTGACATTCACTTGCACCCATTGTGTATGTGCGTGTGACGGACATGTGTTCATTTACAGACTTGCCATTGGGGTTGTATCATGTAATTGCATTCACTATGTGGGTGGATGCAATCCTTGCCTGGGTGTTTGTGCTGGGTATGCTGCCCATTACTGCCATGATTGAGTATCGTCAGGACCTGTGGGCAGGGGGACATGTGTGGGTGCCTGGTGGAGGATGCCCCTGCACTGCTAAGGGGGTGGGGGTGGTGGGAGACATGAGTGGGGGCCTGGTGGAGGATGCCCCTGCACTGCTGGGGGGTGGGGGTGGTGGGAGACATGGGTGGGGGCCTGGTGGAGGGTGCCCCTGGTGGCTGGGGGGGTAGGGGTGGTGGGAGACATGGGTGGGGGCCTGGTGGAGGGTGCCCCTGGTGGCTGGGGGGTGGGGGTGGTGGGAGACATGGGTGGGGGCCTGGTGGAGGGTGCCCCTGGTGGCTGGGGGGTGGGGGTGGTGGGAGACATGAGTGGGTGCCTGGTGGAGGATGCCTCTGCACTGCTGGGGGTGGTGGGAGACATGAGTGGGGGCCTGGTGGAGGATGCCCCTGCACTGCTGGGGGGTGGGGGTGGTGGGAGACATGAGTGGGGGCCTGGTGGAGGATGCCCCTGCACTGCTGGGGGGTGGGGGTGGTGGGAGACATGGGTGGGGGCCTGGTGGAGGGTGCCCCTGGTGGCTGGGGGGTGGGGGTGGTGGGAGACATGAGTGGGTGCCTGGTGGAGGATGCCCCTGCACTGCTGGGGGGTGGGGGTGGTGGGAGACATGGGTGGGGGCCTGGTGGAGGGTGCCCCTGGTGGCTGGGGGGGTGGGGGTGGTGGGAGACATGGGTGGGGGCCTGGTGGAGGGTGCCCCTGGTGGCTGGGGGGTGGGGGTGGTGGGAGACATGAGTGGGTGCCTGGTGGAGGATGCCCCTGCACTGCTGGGGGGTGGGGTGGTGGGAGACATGGGTGGGGGCCTGGTGGAGGGTGCCCCTGCACTGCTGGGGGGTGGGGGTGGTGGGAGACATGGGTGGGGGCCTGGTGGAGGGTGCCCCTGGTGGCTGGGGGGGTGGGGGTGGTGGGAGACATGGGTGGGGGCCTGGTGGAGGGTGCCCCTGGTGGCTGGGGGGGTGGGGGTGGTGGGAGACATGGGTGGGGGCCTGGTGGAGGGTGCCCCTGGTGGCTGGGGGGTGGGGGTGGTGGGAGACATGGGTGGGGGCCTGGTGGAGGGTGCCCCTGGTGGCTGGGGGGTGGGGGTGGTGGGAGACATGAGTGGGTGCCTGGTGGAGGATGCCCCTGCCCTGCTGGGGGGTGGGGGTGGTGGGAGACATGTGTGGGGGCCTGGTGGAGGGTGCCCCTGGTGGCTGCGGGGTGGGGGTGGTGGGAGACATGAGTGGGTGCCTGGTGGAGGATGCCCCTGCACTGCTGGGGGGTGGGGGTGGTGGGAGACATGGGTGGGGGCCTGGTGGAGGGTGCCCCTGGTGGCTGGGGGGTGGGGGTGGTGGGAGACATGGGTGGGGGCCTGGTGGAGGGTGCCCCTGGTGGCTGGGGGGTGGGGGTGGTGGGAGACATGAGTGGGTGCCTGGTGGAGGATGCCCCTGCACTGCTGGGGGGTGGGGGTGGTGGGAGACATGAGTGGGGGCCTGGTGGAGGATGCCCCTGCACTGCTGGGGGGTGGGGGTGGTGGGAGACATGAGTGGGGGCCTGGTGGAGGATGCCCCTGCACTGCTGGGGGGTGGGGGTGGTGGGAGACATGGGTGGGGGCCTGGTGGAGGGTGCCCCTTGTGGCTGGGGGGTGGGGGTGGTGGGAGACATGAGTGGGTGCCTGGTGGAGGATGCCCCTGCACTGCTGGGGGGTGGGGGTGGTGGGAGACATGGGTGGGGGCCTGGTGGAGGGTGCCCCTGGTGGCTGGGGGGGTGGGGGTGGTGGGAGACATGGGTGGGGGCCTGGTGGAGGGTGCCCCTGGTGGCTGGGGGCTGGGGGTGGTGGGAGACATGAGTGGGTGCCTGGTGGAGGATGCCCCTGCACTGCTGGGGGGTGGGGGTGGTGGGAGACATGGGTGGGGGCCTGGTGGAGGGTGCCCCTGGTGGCTGGGGGGTGGGGGTGGTGGGAGACATGAGTGGGGGCCTGGTGGAGGATGCCCCTGCACTGCTGAGGGGTGGGGGTGGTGGGAGACATGAGTGGGGGCCTGGTGGAGGATGCCCCTGCACTGCTGGGGGGTGGGGGTGGTGGGAGACATGAGTGGGGGCCTGGTGGAGGGTGCCCCTGGTGGCTGGGGGGTGGGGGTGGTGGGAGACATGAGTGGGTGCCTGGTGGAGGATGCCCCTGCACTGCTGGGGGGTGGGGGTGGTGGGAGACATGGGTGGGGGCCTGGTGGAGGGTGCCCCTGGTGGCTGGGGGGTGGGGGTGGTGGGAGACATGAGTGGGTGCCTGGTGGAGGATGCCCCTGCACTGCTGGGGGGTGGGGGTGGTGGGAGACATGGGTGGGGGCCTGGTGGAGGGTGCCCCTGGTGGCTGGGGGGGTGGGGGTGGTGGGAGACATGGGTGGGGGCCTGGTGGAGGGTGCCCCTGGTGGCTGGGGGGTGGGGGTGGTGGGAGACATGAGTGGGTGCCTGGTGGAGGATGCCCCTGCACTGCTGGGGGGTGGGGGTGGTGGGAGACATGGGTGGGGCCTGGTGGAGGGTGCCCCTGGTGGCTGGGGGGTGGGGGTGATGGGAGACATGAGTGGGTGCCTGGTGGAGGATGCCCCTGCACTGATGGGGGTGGGGGTGGTGGGAGACATGGGTGGGGGCCTGGTGGAGGGTGCCCCTGGTGGCTGGGGGGGTGGGGGTGGTGGGAGACATGGGTGGGGGCCTGGTGGAGGGTGCCCCTGGTGGCTGGGGGATGGGGGTGGTGGGAGACATGAGTGGGTGCCTGGTGGAGGATGCCCCTGCACTGCTGGGGGGTGGGGGTGGTGGGAGACATGGGTGGGGGCCTGGTGGAGGGTGCCCCTGGTGGCTGGGGGGTGGGGGTGGTGGGAGACATGAGTGGGGGCCTGGTGGAGGATGCCCCTGCACTGCTGGGGGATGGGGGTGGTGGGAGACATGAGTGGGGGCCTGGTGGAGGATGCCCCTGCACTGCTGGGGGGTGAGGGTGGTGGGAGACATGAGTGGGGGCCTGGTGGAGGGTGCCCCTGGTGGCTGGGGGGTGGGGGTGGTGGGAGACATGAGTGGGTGCCTGGTGGAGGATGCCCCTGCACTGCTGGGGGGTGGGGGTGGTGGGAGACATGGGTGGGGGCCTGGTGGAGGGTGCCCCTGGTGGCTGGGGGGTGGGGGTGGTGGGAGACATGGGTGGGGGCCTGGTGGAGGGTGCCCCTGGTGGCTGGGGGGTGGGGGTGGTGGGAGACATGAGTGGGTGCCTGGTGGAGGATGCCCCTGCATTGCTGGGGGGTGGGGGTGGTGGGAGACATGAGTGGGGGCCTGGTGGAGGATGCCCCTGCACTGCTGGGGGGTGGGGGTGGTGGGAGACATGAGTGGGGGCCTGGTGGAGGATGCCCCTGCACTGCTGGGGGGTGGGGGTGGTGGGAGACATGGGTGGGGGCCTGGTGGAGGGTGCCCCTGGTGGCTGGGGGGTGGGGGTGGTGGGAGACATGAGTGGGTGCCTGGTGGAGGATGCCCCTGCACTGCTGGGGGGTGGGGGTGGTGGGAGACATGGGTGGGGGCCTGGTGGAGGGTGCCCCTGGTGGCTGGGGGGGTGGGGGTGGTGGGAGACATGGGTGGGGGCCTGGTGGAGGGTGCCCCTGGTGGCTGGGGGGGTGGGGGTGGTGGGATACATGGGTGGGGGCCTGGTGGAGGGTGCCCCTGGTGGCTGGGCGGTGGGGGTGGTGGGAGACATGGGTGGGGGCCTGGTGGAGGGTGCCCCTGGTGGCTGGGGGGTGGGGGTGGTGGGAGACATGAGTGGGTGCCTGGTGGAGGATGCCCCTGCACTGCTGGGGGGTGGGGGTGGTGAGAGACATGAGTGGGGACCTGGTGGAGGATGCCCCTGCACTGCTGGGGGGTGGGGGTGGTGGGAGACATGAGTGGGGGCCTGGTGGAGGATGCCCCTGCACTGCTGGGGGGTGGGGGTGGTGGGAGACATGGGTGGGGGCCTGGTGGAGGGTGCCCCTGGTGGCTGGGGGGTGGGGGTGGTGGGAGACATGGGTGGGGGCCTGGTGGAGGGTGCCCCTGGTGGCTGGGGGGGTGGTTGTAGACATGAGTGGGGGCCTGGTGGAGGGTGCCCCTGCACTGCTGGGGGGTGGGGGTGGTGGGAGACATGAGTGGGGGCCTGGTGGAGGATGCCCCTGCACTGCTGGGGGGTGGGGGTGGTGGGAGACATGGGTGGGGGCCTGGTGGAGGATGTCCCTGGTGGCTGGGGGGTGGGGGTGGTGGGAGACATGGGTGGGGGCCTGGTGGAGGCTGCCCCTGCACTGCTGGGGGGTGGGGGTGGTGGGAGACATGGGTGGGGGCCTGGTAGAGGGTGCCCCTGGTGGCTGGGGGGTGGGGGTGGTGGGAGACATGGGTTGGACATGGGTGGGGGCCTGGTGGAGGCTGCCCCTGGTGGCTGGGGGGTGGGGGTGGTGGGAGACATGGGTGGAGGCTGCCCCTGGTGGCTGGGGGGGTGGGGGTGGTGGGAGACATGGGTGGGGGCCTGGTGGAGGGTGCCCCTGGTGGCTGGGGGGTGGGGGTGGTGGGAGACATGAGTGGGGGCCTGGTGGAGGATGCCCCTGCACTGCTGGGGGGTGGGGGTGGTGGGAGACATGAGTGAGGGCCTGGTGGAGGATGCCCCTGCACTGCTGGGGGGTGGGGGTGGTGGGAGACATGAGTGGGGGCCTGGTGGAGGGTGCCCCTGGTGGCTGGGGGGTGGGGGTGGTGGGAGACATGAGTGGGTGCCTGGTGGAGGATGCCCCTGCACTGCTGGGGGGTGGGGGTGGTGGGAGACATGGGTGGGGGCCTGGTGGAGGGTGCCCCTGGTGGCTGGGGGGTGGGGGTGGTGGGAGACATGAGTGGGTGCCTGGTGGAGGATGCCCCTGCACTGCTGGGGGGTGGGGGTGGTGGGAGACATGGGTGGGGGCCTGGTGGAGGGTGCCCCTGGTGGCTGGGGGGGTGGGGGTGGTGGGAGACATGGGTGGGGGCCTGGTGGAGGGTGCCCCTGGTGGCTGGGGGGTGGGGGTGGTGGGAGACATGAGTGGGTGCCTGGTGGAGGATGCCCCTGCACTGCTGGGGGGTGGGGGTGGTGGGAGACATGGGTGGGGGCCTGGTGGAGGGTGCCCCTGGTGGCTGGGGGTTGGGGTGGTGGGAGACATGAGTGGGTGCCTGGTGGAGGATGCCCCTGCACTGCTGGGGGGTGGGGGTGGTGGGAGACATGGGTGGGGGCCTGGTGGAGGGTGCCCCTGGTGGCTGGGGGGTGGGGGTGGTGGGTGACATGGGTGGGGGCCTGGTGGAGGCTGCCCCTGCACTGCTGGGGGGTGGGGGTGGTGGGTGACATGAGCAGGTGTGCAGGGTAGTCCCCTGTGGTGTGTGCTGCCTGCAGGGGCCGTGGAGGGTGTACAGGTAATACGTGGGAGCACACAGCCAAATCGCGTGTGGAACTTCCCGCGCACCCCTGAAATCCACGTACACAGCCAAATCGCGTGTGGAACTTCCCGCGCACCCCTGAAATCCACGTACACGGCCAAATCGCGTGTGGAACTTCCCGCGCACCCCTGAAATCCACGTACC
Organism: Ambystoma mexicanum; assembly: GCF_040938575.1. NCBI lineage: Eukaryota > Metazoa > Chordata > Amphibia > Caudata > Ambystomatidae > Ambystoma > Ambystoma mexicanum. The sequence goes on along the minus strand of NC_090929.1, from coordinate 880,312,211 downwards.
CTGACAAATCGCGTGTGGAACTTTCCGCGCACCCCTGAAATCCACGTACCCTGACAAATCGCGTGTGGTACTTCCCGCGCACCCCTGAAATCTGCGTACACGGCCAAATCGCGTGTGGAACTTCCCGCGCACCCCTGAAATCCACGTACTCTGCCTAATCGCGTGTGGAACTTCCCGCGCACCCCTGAAATCCACGTACCCTGCCTAATCGCGTGTGGAACTTCCCGCGCACCCCTCAAATCCACGTACCCGGCCAAATCGCGTGTGGAACTTCCCGCGCACCCCTGAAATCCACATACCCTGACAAATCGCGTGTGGTACTTCCCGCGCACCCCTGAAATCCACGTACACGGCCAATTCGCGTGTGGAACTTCCCGCGCACCCCTGAAATCCACGTACCTGGCCAAATCGCGTGTGGAACTTCCCACGCACCCCTGAAATCCATGTACCCTGCCTAATCGCGTGTGGAACTTCCCGCGCACCCCTGTAATCCACATACCCTGCCTAATCGCGTGTGGAACTTCCCACGCACCCCTGAAATCCACATACCCGGCAAAATCGCGTGTGGAACTTCCCGCGCACCCCTGAAATCCACGTACCCTGACAAATCGCGTGTGGTACTTCCCGCGCACCCCTGAAATCCACGTACACGGCAAATTCGCGTGTGGAACTTCCCGCACACCCCTGAAATCCACGTACCCGGCCAAATCGCGTGTGGAACTTCCCGCGCATCCCTGAAATCCACGTACCCTGACAAATCGCGTGTGGTACTTCCCGCGCACCCCTGAAATCCACGTACACGGCCAATTCGCATGTGGAACTTCCCGCGCACCCCTGAAATCCACATACCCGGCCAAATCGCGTGTGGAACTTCCCGCGCACCCCTGAAATCCACGTACCCTGCCTAATCGCGTGTGGAACTTCCCGCGCACCCCTGAAATCCACGTACCCGGCCAAATCGCGTGTGGAACTTCCCGCGCACCCCTGAAATCCACGTACACGGCCAAATCGCGTGTGGAACTTCCCGCGCACCCCTGAAATCCACGTACCCTGACAAATCGCGTGTGGAACTTCCCGCGCACCCCTGAAATCCACGTACCCTGCCTAAACGCGTGTGGAACTTCCCGCGCACCCCTGAAATCCACGTACCCTGACAAATCGCGTGTGGAACTTCCCGCGCACCCCTGTAATCCACGAACCCGGCCAATTCGCGTGTGAGACTTCCCGCGCACCCCGGTATACACGCACACGTTTTTTTTCTGTCAGCGCGTGTCTGTGTTTGTGGGTACCCCTTTGCACGTCATTTGTCCTGGAGGGCCACAGTATTGGGCATTCATCATGGCTGTATATAGGTGCTATTTGTTGGCGCACCTTTTGGCGCACATTTCTTCCAGGCGCAGAGACGCTACCGCCTGCTTTCTTGTGGCGGTCGTGTTTGTGCCTGTGCGCTGGTTTGAGCGTGCGCTTTTTTGCCCTATTCTATTCCATGAATACGTGTTGTAGGCGAGCGTGTGGGCGTTCCGCGCACTTGTACCCTGTGCTTCCCCCGTGACGCCCACATTTTGGCAAGTTGTTCCCCAATCCGAGTGGTACGCCCCGTGTTCCGCCTACTTTTGTTGCGTGCGCCGCGCTATGTGCGATTTTCGCTCTGGCCTGTGCGATTTTCACTGTGACCTGGTGCACGCTGTTTGATGGCCTGTGCGCCAACGTGCGCCGCGCACTTTTTTATCGCACATCCGCTGGTTTTCTCGCGCACGGACTTCCATGAATCGATGTGCGCTGCTTTTCGTGCGATTTTCGCACTTGCACTGCGATTTTTGCTATCCCACTGCGAATCGCACGTTTTTGCCCACTTGCGCCGCGCTAATTATTCCATGAATCGGCCTGTAAATGTGTTGTCAGGATTGTTTGCTGCATTTCTGTGAAGTACTAACATTTGCAAACACAATGGGTCTGTACTGTGTAAGTAAATGTTGTCAACAATTGGTGGTAATTGAAATAGAATATTCATTGCTACATTTGCATAGCAACTTACACCAACTATATTTGAGAATTTAAATGGTCCAGGTAGTTCTGTATCTAACTGCTTTTTTTGGAGTTTGTCTTCCTTCTTTAAAGAAGTACCTGGTCTACTTTCTCTAATTGATTCTTTTTTGTTTGTGGTACTTGATGAAGTATTAGTTTATTTTACTCTCTTTGGAGGATTTGCAGTGACGTCCTGTTGCATTTCTGTTTGATTTAGTTTTCTTTTACAACGTTTTAGTTTTTGTGGAACAGAATATGTGTTTAGATGGGGAGTGTATAGTGAGCGAAGTCTATTATATTCTAAAATGCAAGGAATATCAGCGTTTACTTTACTTGCATCAAAGTTGATTAGAAATAGACTGTCAAGTGTACGTAAGCGTGATAGTGCTACGTAGCTCATGCCTTCTTTAAAGACTGTGTTACCAATATCTATCATTGCTTTGTCTAGGGTAAGATCTTGTGATTTATGAATCGTGACTGCGTATGCAAGAGTTAGAGAAAATTGTTCTCTGCGTACATACATATCTTTGAAGAGAAGGAATCTAGCTGTTGAGCGTCCTATCTGTTTTACTTCTGAAAGTTTGTCAAAGAGTATATTGACAAACTGAATTTTGTTGTCATGTGCGTATATTTGAAAGCCAACAACTGTACCCAGTGCTCCATTAACTAGTCCTTGGTCCACGTCAAGGTTACGTTTAAGCATTACTCTGCAATTTAAGGATAATTTTAACATCTTTTCTAAGCCTGCTGTGTTTGATATTGATTTTTCTAAATTATTTAGTCTTGTTGTGGCTTGGTCACACATGGGTAGTGTCATACCATGTACATCTAGTTTGTCTGTTGTGCTAATTTCCATTATTGGTTGCATTTCTTTACTTAACATTATTTCATTGAATTTGAGACAGCTTGCAAGAGTTGGCATTAAGGCCATACAATTGACATTTTTGTGGGCTAATTGTTCCATAACATCTGTAGCACATGCATTATCGCCATAAAGTGCATTAATGTGCCGGGTTTTCAATGTTGCTTCTGCTTCTTTAGAAAGTATACCAACTCTCAAACTTTTAAAAATGTTGGCATAAGTTAGATCTGCAGATTGGCGCATGTTTTCTGTTAATTCTCTGTATTGGAAATGTTGCCAAAGGTTGACATTTCCAATGCTGCCAACAGTTTTACGGCAGAGTTTGTGCCCTAATGTTTTAAAATAGGTTCACCTTTTACTGGTGTTAATTGAAGCAGATCTCCAAAAACAATAATGTGTTTTCCTGCAAAGAGCTCTTCATAGTCTGTTTTGAGTACTTCTTGTAATCTGAGGTGAATCAAAGCTAACATCAGGTTGGAGACCATGCTCACTTCATCTATTAGTAGCATTTTCATTTGTTTCAATACTCTGCGTAATTTCATTGCAGCTTCTGCAGAAAGTTTGTAATAGTCTAATTTGTTCTGGTGTTCTACTGGTAATAGTAGTAATCGGTGTAATGTAAAACCACCTATGTTGTAGGCAGCTAAACCTGTGGGGGCAGTGACAACAGCTGACAGTTTGTTGTTTGTCAATTGTTGAAGGAACTTACTAATGATTTTGATTAGGAATGTTTTGCCAGAACCAGCTTCACCACTGACGTACAGTAGTATAGGTTTATAATTATGGCAGGAACATTCTTTATTTTCATGTTTTACACCATGTGCAATTTGTTTTGTTACTTCTTGAAAAATGCTACTTTGCTCATTGTTTAGTTTTGATTGTAGTATAGTTAAGTCTTCCTTATCTTCATACTGACACATGGTGTTTTCTACTTCTATCATAGCTAATTCTGCCTCATTTGTTATTAGTGGTTCTCCCAGTGGTTCTTGGCTTCCTGTTACAGAAGGTTGACTACTGTCAGGAGTATCCTTATCTAGTTGGGCTTGGAGTTCTTCTTCATGTTGCTGTTCATTGTGCAACATTGTTTTGTACTGTGTAAAGTTTACATCAGTTATAGTGCTTTCATTTGCTTTGAAAGCATCCTCATATGAGTCATAGTTATCTAGTAATTGTTCTTCTTTTCTCCATGGTTTGAAGAGTTGTAGCAGGGACATGTAATATACTTCTTTATGTTGAGGAGTCTTCAATGACAATTTGATATGATTAATTAAATTTGTTTTAGTGAGTGTAACTAAGCTGCTTTCACAGTCTGTCACTCTATATTTACCTTTTTTTTCATCAGGTTTTTATATTATTTTTGTATGTGTAGTTTTGGGCTATTTGGTATAGACACATGTTTTCCAAAGTATTACTTCTGTTTGGGTAGTATGTGTCCAATAAATTGTTTTTTAAAATGTCTTGGCTGTTGGGATCATGTTTGGCTATTGTTTCTATATCTTCATATGATTTTAGAAATCTTTTTTCTAGATTTAGCTGGACCAAGACTTAGCCATACTATATTTTCAGATTTACCATACAATGAAGTACCAGTTAAACGATCAGCTGCTTCATAAGATCCACATTCTCTATGGGTGAGCATTTTTATGCCCAAGCTGTATAATTTCTGAGATACTGTTTTATCTGATGACAGGTCATTCCAGAGGTCTTGGAGCTCTGTCTTTTCTGCTTTAGTTAAGTATGCTGTGACATATCGTGCAGCTGCAGTAGAATTGTCTGCAATGTACTGCACATCTATGTTTGCATTCCATAAGTGGGCAATGATTGCATTATAATCATTGATATATTTTTCTTCTTCTTTTCTTTATATGTAATATGTATTTTTAGGTGACTTACCTTTAACACTATATCTAACTGAAGACATGAGGTTGTTTACTTGACCTGTATTTGTAACTGGTCTAGGGAAACCAAATCGGTATTTGGTGTAGTATTTGCCTTTGTTTTTGTATTTGCGACGACAATATTTTCCTCATTTGTGTCTTTGAAATTGTAAAATGTGTGCACGAAGATCACTATTTGTGGCTTCTGATGGAATTTCACAAGTGACATATTTTTCAATAAACTGTAAAACAGTGGCATCACTGTCTTGACCAAATTTAGGAGCATCTTTAATCCATAAAAGCATGTGGATATGTGGTGCTCCTCTGGCTTGGTATTCTTTTCTCCAAAAGAAGTGTTGCACTTCTCCAAGGGGAGGAACAGTTTTATTACAAATAAAATGTAGCATAGCAATGAAGCGATGGTGAAAATATCTTGAAACATTAACAGGATCCAAAGAACAAAGTTCTCCAGGTGTTAGAATATCTATGTTTGTTTTGTTTTTATTTGATATGCGTAGGAAATCATGTAAATCTTCCCATGCATATTTTGCACAACTTAATGTAACAAACCAAGTGGGTGGGCCAATGTTTCTGATCATACAACGTACATCTCCATGACGTCGAAACCAGTACTCTTTAGTACCACGCATATTTGCTAATAGATTTGTAATATTTGATTGTAAAACCTCATCCTTTTCTTGCACTTTCTCTAATAATTGTGTAGCTGTCATATTTTGAAAGTGTGACCGTGATTTTAATGTGTGCGCAACTCCGTAACATAAAGTTGCTAGTTCACTTTCAAAGAGTAGGTGGAATATGTATTCCACATTTTGTCTAAATCTGGGATCTTCAGAATACATCCGTAATGAGCGGTATTCTGAAGCTGATATTTGAATAGGTCTATCATCATACCTTCCTCCTTTGCCAGTAGGAAAGAGTAGAGGAAAAGCACGTGCTTCTATACTTTTTTCCCATATACTGATTGGCGATCCTTTTGTTTGACGCATTTGGTAAGTTTCCAGTACATCTTGTACGGTGTCATTACAGTGCAAAGGATGAATTGTATAATGGTCTAAAGTATTTGATATTGTAGCAGGATCTAGTAGCTCAAATTGACCAGCTTCTTGTGTTTCTTGAATTATTTCAGTTGTATCTTTCAAGTTTTCTTCAAAATTAATTTCTTTGTAATATTCATTATTCTCTTTAAGATATTGGAAGGCTTGTCTAACTTTATATAAATCTACCAGCTGTTGCCATATTTTTTTGTCTTTTGTAGGTACTCCATTTACTAATATAATTAAAGATTGCTGCATTGGACGTTGCACTCCTAGACTATGCACATTTTCTTTTAGATTTAATGGTAAATAAACTACTTTTCCACGAATGTCTTTTACCAATTCAGAGGGAGGTAATTTTACTGTTTTTGGTTGAAGGCGTATTATTGCTTGAAATGGGTGTACTGTTTGAATTATGATGCTCTCATATAAATTAAGTTGTTGTAGAGGTTTTGGTACTGGGTATAATTCCAAATTATTTGTGATAGAACGTGAAGGAGTTTGGTTGTTGTCAAGTTTTGTAGTGCAATAACTGCAAAGTATTAAGGGCTCAGTTATTTCATATTTGTTTTCTGCTACAAGGTAGAGAGCTAATTCAAACCATTTAGAATCTTCATTGTCTTCTATTTTGTATGATAGGTCCACAGCTTTTGTGTTACTTTTATGAAAAATTCTACAGCAACATACACATACATGGTTTGGTACTTCAGCTGATGTACTTTAAAATGTTAGTATTTCTTTTTTGTATGTGTTTAGCAAAAGGTTGCCATGTGTAGAATTGTTACTTAATTGGTTTAAAGCTATTTCATTCTGTAAATGGCTTTCACTTCCAAAATATTTTTTCTGGATATAGTGAATTTCTTCAAGTAGGTCTTTTGCTGTACCATGTAGAAGGATGTTATTTAACTTTGCTAGTGCTAAAGCAGGACTTTTAGCATAGTACAGTTTATAGACTAGATTTCTTATAGTTGAATGATGTGTTGATATCCTTTTGATATCATGGAAAGTGGTTTTACAAGTAGGTCCTGTAATGCAGGCCAATGAATCTCCTTGTAGTCCTGTGTACTTGCGCACTGGACAGGTATCTATATTTTGCAGTAATTTAATTTTGATTTTGTCTTTGCTTTTTACATATTTATTGAGGAATTGGCGTAAAGATTTGAAACATTGTTTGGGAATGTTACACATTGACGTGCATGGCCATTTGTACACTAGACATTCTGATTCAGTTGAATGGAGAAGTAATTCTAGGTTTTCAGGGCATATTTTTGTAAGGAGTACTTCTTGTTCCATTATGGTATTATTCACTTTTTCATAACCTCGACCACTGCTATTTATGGCAATTGTATTTGTTTGCTTTTGTTTGTACGCTTCTTCATTAAAATATGGTTCTGTGCTCGTAGTGTGATTCCATTCACCTCCAAAGATACTTAAGAAGTTCTTTCTGTTGACATTTCGCTTATTGAGAAGTCTTTTTTGTAATTTAGTTATTAGTTTTGTTAGTGGTTTCATTTTGTTAAACAGTAAAATAAATAAATTTCTTTTGAGAAGAATTGCACTGTCCATCAATGCTTCTAAGATTAATTTCCTACAATAGGTTTTAAGCTTTGAACCTGATTTCTCTCCTGTTTTTATAAGATTTTGAAGGACTTTGTGACGGTACATTTTGCCTAAAATACTTTTCTTGGTATGCTTACTTTGCACTATATTAAAATTTGAAGAAGTAGTTTTATCTGTACTGATAGCTGATTTTCTGTTAATTGTTTTTTGGTTTGTTTTACATTTTGATAGAGGAAGCAAAGTTGTTGTACTTGAAACTTCTTGTGTTTCACTAAATGATTGTATTAGCTGTTTTGTTTCAACTTTTTTTTACAAATTCTGCTAGAGATAGATGCTTATGTTGGACACCTTTATTTTCATTTACTCTACTTTTGCGTTGCTTTCTACGGACTTGACTTTTGGTAGGCATTCTTTAGGGTCTGTTGAAAAAAATAAAGAAGATATGGGTTGGGGTGTTCTGGAATGTATGTGTGCTGTGTGCATGAGTGTTTGAGTAAGATGATAAAGATTTATGTAATGGTGTGTGATTGTGCATTGGGAACTAAAACTAGTAGGGATAGGTATTCTTGAATTTATGTGTTACTAAACTGGGGTTCAGATGACAAAAAAAAGTAAGCTAGTGGTGTGGAAAAGTACAAATAGTAAATCAAATGTATACAATTAAAACAGTTGTTTGTTCTATAATATGAAAATTGTAGTGGTTCAGTTGGCTAATTTGTGTGTCCAAAAATAGAAATTTGTGGGCCATTCTGGATGTAAATCGCTGTTTAAGACATGGACATTTTTGGACAAAATGGTACAAAATCTCTATTTTTAGAAACCGAAACAGCTCGTATTAATGTTATAGTATATTTGATTAATAATACAAATATTATGGTGATATTTTACTTACTTTTTTTTTTAAATGAACTGGTAACTTCTTAGTTTTTCTTTCTTCTTCGAATTCGGCTGCTTCTTTTCAGGAAACCGGTCTTCACTGCAATTGTAAAAGCTTCAAATTAGTAACTTTGTTTGTATATAGCACTGTTTTTAATTTAGATATTGATTTTTTTAATTGAAATCCTCAGTGCCTTCTGTAAAACCATTAAACTGATTTATTTACATAAGATACATTGCATCAGTTCAGTGCATATGATATGTTCTTAATGAACAAATTGTATTGAATGACTAACTGTAGCAAAAACAAATATCTTTACTATGTCTTGTGAAATTTAAAATATATTAGTGTATACCACTATTTCTGTAAGTAAACGGTTCTAGGTAATAGCGCCTCAATGTCATGTCTAATTTAAAGTAATTAAGTAAATAAATAAATAAAAACAAAAAATATGAAATTTTATAAGTATTTTTATAAATGTTTGAACATAGATTGTGTTTGCATGCAATTTTGTTTGAATATATGTAGTCTATATATTTCATTTAAAAAATGTTAGTTTAACATGATTTGAGTGTGTGTGTATAAAGAAAGTAAAAAGTATAGTGATAGTTGATTTTAGGAAATTGAAAAAAGTACAGTAAATTCATTTTACAGATTTTACAAGGTAAAGGTCTGTTTGAAAATGTGTTCATCTACTATACAGAAAATATGCATACCTGAAGTTTGTGTTCATGCATATGGATATGCATGGAGCTGCAAGTAGAACTCTTGGAGACTTGTACAGTATTTCTGGTAGATGCTGCATGCCAATGATATGACACTTGTACTCAGTGAGATTCAGAGTACATTTGCAGTGCTGATCTATGATGATGCAGTTAGATGTAGAGGTCTTGAATGTGATTGGTGCATGGTCATGTGATTTTTGAGGTACATCCAATGAGGGAATGGCAGAGAGAGTGTAGTGGAAATGGTAGAAGGGCTGTTCATGTTACGATATGTCCGCAGACATGGTGGTAGTTCGCGGACATCGGGAGTTACATCCGGGGATTTTTGGGTTCAGAAGTCATGCAAATGAGAATAAGCACTGAAAGGGATTGGTCAGGAAAGTTTGGTGGGTGTGTTGTGCCAGGAGAGATTTTCTCAGATACTCTTTTTTTCTGAGAGAACAAAAGATAGCTATGGCTGTGTGTTTCAGAAAACAGATTGTTTGGATTTTAGGAGATTCGTAGATACATTGGTTGAAGGTGCATGCAGAAAGCTGTGGAGTAGCTGTAGATCTTGGATTCCCACATGTGGAAGTACACTGGCATGGAGTACGTTGAATGAAGTGGTTGGACTTGCTACCTCTCTGTGCTACTTTGGAGACAGAGCAACATCCAGACATAATTGTAATTCATTGTGGAGGGAACAGTTTAGGACATGTGACTGGAATTTTTTTGCAGTTTGCTATGAAAGAAGGATTTAGGAAGGTTATGGACATGTTTCCTAATTCTCAAGTGATATTTTCACGGATTGCGCAGAGACAAATGTGGCTTCGTTCTTCTTCATTTGGTCGACAAATGGAAAAAGCAATGCGCAATGTTAATAAGGCTGATTGTGGCTTTCTAAGAGATTTTGGCATGTCTTCTTTTCACAATGAAAATATTATGTTTTGTAGTACATACATTTTTCGCAGAGATGAAGTCCATCTTACTTATGCTGGCAATCAGATTTTTCTGAGAAATGTACAAAATGCATTGCGACCTTTTTTGGAATTACAACAACGATTTTGAAGTAGATGTTAAGCATTTACAATTTTTGACTTACAAACACCACCCAAAGGCTCTTTTCAGAGCCACCACTTCTTTCCAGAGAAAATTACAATGTTTGTGATGGAGTAGCAACCCAAATTTTTTTAATGTTCGCGAACTGTCCGCGGACTTCTAAAAAATACAAAGAGCCCTGCTTCATTTATTTTCACTTCTATTTTTTAACTGGGAAAGGCGGCTCTGAAAAGAGCCTTATTTTTTTTGGTTTTTCAGACACGACACACTAGGAGAGGAGGGTAAAGGAGGGTAAAGGGGGGGACACCAACCACAGGGATAAGAAAGGGCGAGCTGAGAGAGGAAGATGTAGAGTGGGTTTTATTTGGGTAGTGAGCAGGTCTTCTCGTGCTCTGAGACGATAGTCTCAAAAGCACTCCGAAGTCGCTCCCCCCTGCAGAGTACTGTGTCACCGTACATACATACAACTGTGACCCTCGAAAGGTAAGGGTCATCAGCATTCTGTATGGCCTGTGAGGCAGCTTGAGAAAGACGCTGTCCTACAGAGGTGGTCCTTGTGGTGACAGGATCAGAAACAGAGGATGAAGTAGAGGAAATCAACCTGCTACGTTCTTCGCAAGGTACAACCCTGCGAATAGCCCCAGAGTGAAATGACCTCAGGTGTCGCTTCATAGTAGTGGTCCCAAAGCTGTACTTACCATGCTTCCCGCGACTGAGTATCATTTTGAACTCATTGCAGGTAACACGGTTCGCACGAGCCTTAGGACCATTCCCATGAATGGTAAATAACCGCCACACCCAAGACTCACGCCTAGTGTGGGTAGTAGGGATTTCCTCAACCTCATTCTCATCATCCTCTTCTTCCTCCTCCGCATCCTCACTCCTGTTCCCCTCTTCAGGCCCTTGGGGAGGTGGTGGTGGTGGAGGGGGTGGAGGTGGTGCTGAAGCAGGTGCAGCACCAAGTGGCAGTTCAGCAGCCAAGGATGCCATCTCGATGATGGTGTAGTCTGCAGGTGGTAGCAAAAATCACTGTGTTCTGAAGAATAGCCAGAAACACAATGGCAATAAGCTCTTGGGCGTGGTCTTTTATAGGGGTGCTTGTGCGTGGTCCGCGGACATGCGCACTGTCCGCGGACAGATCAAACACAAAAAAAGGATCAGAAAGTTTCAAAAGGTATATAGAAACTCAAGATTGCTATGTGGGACTTGTGCCATGGTGAGATTTTATTGAAAAATATTATGGATTAACTGAAAATGTACTTTTAAATTGTTCGGGGACACAAACAGTGTCCGCATTTCAGGACACACGATGAGCGTGGGCGCGGTCATATGATCCGTTTGCGAACTAGTCCGCGAAGGAAGCGCCTGTCTGCAGGACACCAAGTGCACGGAGATTGGTTAGCGCATGCGCATTGATGTCCTACGGACACTGTTCGGGTTCTGAAGTAATTAAAAGTGTGTCACACGTGAAACGAACATTTCAGGACACCGCGTGTGTTCTTAGAACAGTTTAAACTTGTTAGCGAACAGTAAGGACAGATATAGTGTTCTTCAGGACACGTGTAATTTAGTTTATGTACGAACATTTCAGGACACCAATTGTGTTCTTAGAACAGTTTCAAATGGGTAGCGAACACTACGAACAGGTATAGTGTTCTTCAGGACACCTCCATTTCGTTTACGTACGAACATTTCAGGACACCAATAGCTTTCTTAGAACAGTTTGAACTTGCTAGCGAACAGTACCGGACAGGTATAGCGTTCTTTAGGACACTTTAATTTTTGTTTGTTTACGAACAATTCAGGACACCGCGTGTGTTCTTAGTACAGTTTCATGTTGCTAGCGAACACTGCGAACAGTTGTACTGTTGTTCAGAACACATCATTTTCGTTTATTTACGAACATTTCAGGACACCAATTGTGTTCTTAGGACAGTTTTAAGTTGATAGCGAACATTACGGACAGATATAGTGTTCTTTAGAACACTTTAATTTTTGTTTCTTTACGAACATTTCAGGACACCACGTATGTTCTTAGAACAGTTTCAACTTGCTAGCGAACAGTACGAACAGGTGTGGTGTTCTTCAGGACACCTCCATTTTCGTTTATGTACTGTCCGTGGACACTTTTAATGTTTTTTAAAAAAAAAAACAGAAACTATTCACAATACAATATAAAAATTAAACTTTATTTAACATATATTAATAATTTATGACAGAGAAGGTGAGGCAGAAACAGAAACAAAAACAGGAGAATTTGGGGTTTCAACATGATTGGTATTAGGTGAAGAAGGGATGGAAATCTCATCAAAACGTTTTGGATTATGGAGAGGGTTTGGGGATAATTGACTGGGATATGGTGAGGAGGGACAAGTACATGTGGGGCAATGGTACAAGGTTTTTGGTTTGAAATGATTTTCTACAAAAGTTTTAAATTTATTAAAATTAGCCAACAATACATCCATTTTTTCTTCTATATTGTGAAGACTGTTATCCATAAGAGGGTTTTCTGAAGTTTTTTCTATTCTGGTATGCTCTGTACAAAAAAATAATATATATGTTAAATGTATATAAAAAATAATAAATAAATGGTTTATATTATAAAGTGTTTAGCATTAGTTTCACTATCTTGTGACATTTCTTCATGTGGGAAATTGTCCTCTAGCCATTCCAGAGTACTAGACATTTCTGTGAGAAAAAAAAAAAAGATAATATATTTTTTTATCTAAAACAGAAAGTTTATAAATATATGAGTAAAATGAAGTACACTTACTATTTCTGGTAAGATAAGTCCTATGTATTCAGTGGGTCTGGTCTTGTTCTCAGTTCTGTTGTGTCTGTGAGGTAATTATGTTGGAAGCCAATTTATCTTCTTGTGGTATATTCCATTTCAGAACATATTGTATTTAAATGAATGGTTAGTGTGTTACATATATGGGTTACATTTCTTATGTATTACTATATATAATGTGTTTGTGTGCTGCTTTTTGAATTTGTTAAATGTTCCTATATTATGATATAACAATCAAACATACCCCACCACCCCCCCCCTCACAGTTTTTAGGTAGTGGTACTGTTCTCCGAACATATCCGCAAACATTAAATAAGTTCGCAGACATCAAGTTCATAAGAAGAGATCTAGTCAGTTCCATATGACATGTATATAAAGTCAAAGTCATTATTGTTAAGTTGTGCTACTAAAAAACTATGAAATTCAGTGAAAAAACTTTGTTAAAGGGACGTTATGGTTAAGTTGCGCTACTAAAAACCTATGAAATTCAGTGAAAAAAACTTTGTTAAAGGGACGTTATGGTTAAGTTGCGCTACTAAAAACCTATGAAATTCAGTGAAAAAACGTTGTTAAAGGGACGTTATGGTTCCAAGTAAAACCGAATAACCCTTGAAATTCGCCAGTTATGGTAAGCTAAGCAACCATAACTCGCACCACCACCGTGCACTGCTAAGACTAATACCCAGGACATCAAAGATGACATCACAAATGTCATTGATGACATCACTGATGACATCACATGTGTATGTACTTCTCATGAAATATGTGTAGAAGGGATTCTTATTATGTTGCGAAAAAAGTGTCAAGAATCATTGCAAGAAATATACCCTAATAAGTGCATTGAACAATGCATTGATATAAATAGCATCCTATTATGGGGTTCTATCTAGTATACTAAGCTACTCATACAGAAACATAACATTGTGTGCAGCGTACAAGATAAAGGTATGCTATTTGTAATGTTAATATGTTGAATAATGAAATGATAATCGTTTTCTTACTAGATTTTTGTGTACTGTGAAATATGTAATAAGTAGCTAATAAAACCCATGTATTACATAATTGCATTACTATAGACAAAACACAAAGACACAAGAACACATACCAATATGGGTATATACAGGGAAAGTGAAGTTAGCAAAAAAGCACAAGTAGAAGCAGAAACAATTCATAACTTAACTGATTAGTTTCATGCAAATAAATGATTGCTCTGTTTCAAAGCTGCTATTTACCCTATGTATATGTATCACTTGATGTGATTGGAGCCTAAGGAAAGTAGTGTGAGTACAATGTATACAAATATCACCATATACAGGGAAATTACAGCCATAAAAAAAAAACAACAGAACTATCAGAAAGTGCTCATAAGTCTAGTGATTATCTTTATGCACAAAAAGGATTGCTGTCTTTCAAGCTTGTGTTTTCCCATATGTATATGTTTCATATGATGTGACTGTACTCTAAGGGAATTACTGTAAGAACCTACTAGAAGGATATGTCTACAAATAAAATAAAATTCTTAGTTTCTGACTGTTACTGAAGAAAACCATGTGGCCTAGATATGTCAGCAAAAGAAAAAATAGTGAGCCAGACATGTGATGTCATCAGTGATGTCATCAATGACATTTGTGATGTCATCTTTGATGTCCTGGGTGTTAGTCTTAGCAGTGCACGGTGGTGGCGCGAGTTATGGTTGCTTAGCTTACCATAACTGGCGAATTTCAAGGGTTTTTCGGTTTTACTTGGAACCATAACGTCCCTTTAACAACGTTTTTTCACTGAATTTCATAGGTTTTTAGTAGCGCAACTTAACCATAACGTCCCTTTAAGAAAGTTTTTTCACTGAATATATATATATATATATCTTATATTGCAAACCATTACACAGTCATGATACAATTTCTTACCATATGCATTTCATCTCTACCTGTAACAAAATGAGAAGAGAAAAACAAAACCACAGATACAATGCAAACAAATCTTTTTTTTTTAAATTAGGATTCAACACATGACACATAAAAATGCAAGGGATTTTCTTTTGCTTTGCTATCCTAACTGCCTATTATTTTTAGAACACATTCGCCAAACAATCGCATAAAAAAAGACCTGACTTTGAACTTGGCTGCTTACCAAAAGATCTGTGGTTTCCTCCCCCAGGCAACCCCCTTGAGAAGAGCAGCCCAGTCGACATGGGTTGCCTTCATAATCTCAGTGTCTGAAGTGTGTGTGGCGAAAACATAGGGTTCTCAATCCAGTGCTAAGACACCAAGATCTTCTGTCTCTCGAGCTCAGCAAAAGCGAACTGCCAAAAGAGCTGTCATTCTTTTCCCAGCAAACCTTTGCACCTTCCCCTTTTCCTACGTGGGGCCACTGCAGATACTTTGCACCAATCAAATTAAAAAGGCTGCATCACTCTTCCTTCCACACAATAGCCCATTTTTACAGTAAGAATCTGTAACTAAAATCATTTCCTGGCATGCAGATTCTGCTTGCTGCAAACACAGTGAACAGAAAGAAGAAACAAAAAATATATCCTAGTGCACATTTGAAAACGAATTTCAGAACATGTACTTCCACCTCATTTTTCACATGGCGATTACATTATAATGTTAATGAGTTAGCACTAGTGATTAGTACTTGTTAATTAAGTCAGTTAGTTAGATAAATAATGTAGTCCCCTGTGTATGAGGCATTTCAAGGAAGAGAAAAGAAAGAAAAAAAACCTGGTGCACTTTTAAACCTGCAGCCTGTCCCCATCTGCATACTCATACATTATGCTAGCAACATAGGACAGGCTATATGTGTATGCCACATTATTGCTGTCAATAGAATGCTATCACATTCAGTGAGGCGCTATACTTCAAAGCACTATAAATTATACTGCATTTCCCCCAAATATCACTGAATCCAGGGAACCAGGAATAGGACATGCAGGTGTGAAGAGCATGTGAGATTTCTATTTACAGAGATATGCTCATATATTGACATGCAATGCACTTTTTGCATCCGGTGTGGAATTAACATGCACAGGGCCGTTCCTATGATTTCATGACTGCTGCCTCATGGATTCAGGGGAGTCACCAGTGCCTTGATGTTCCTCCTGGCTTGTGCCATTTTGTGCCTCTTCCTGCCATATTTTCCTCCAAACATCAACATATCTTGCTGCCTG
The DNA here is from genome assembly GCF_040938575.1 of Ambystoma mexicanum. NCBI lineage: Eukaryota > Metazoa > Chordata > Amphibia > Caudata > Ambystomatidae > Ambystoma > Ambystoma mexicanum. The sequence goes on along the minus strand of NC_090929.1, from coordinate 880,296,232 downwards.
GTAGTGTGTCACTGGTTGCTGTCCACTTACACTGCCTTCCACCACCTGCCTTTCCTCCATAGCCTGGTATTATGTGGGTCCCCTGGCAAGCTCTGTGACAATCTCATCTGCCATATATAGCCTTCTACACCACCATATTTCCATTACAACTCTGTGGTACATGCACAGTCAGGGTGCAGTTTCAACCCATTAGCCTCAGGTGAACCATGTCATCAACCTGCACCCCAAAGGTGTCGGGCTGAGGGCTGCCAACTTGTCTGCTGCTGAAGGTGGCATCCTGATCCTGAGCCATTACAATTTCCTCTTCAGTCTACAGAAGCAGCTTGCAGTGTGTAGATGTCAAATGATCTGGATAGACATAATGACGGCCATCAATGTTGAGGGTGTGGCAGTCCGTAATGTGGATAATGCAAAGAACCGCTGCAATGACCTGAGGATCCCGAGCCAGACGATGATGAAGGTGGCCCTTGAGGCAGGTTCTTCCATGGCAGTACACACCGCAGGCTTCCATCGAGTGACTGCTTCACCTTCGGATAGTGGAGATGATAAACCAAGTGCATCATGTCCAGGTCCTTGGCCTGCAGGCCTGTATCTAAGCCGCTGGTAAGTTCTCACAGGGTAACCAGTACAACTGATGTAGAATGTCCTGGATGAGTATGGATGACTTGTGCAAGTTAGTCCTTTTCACGGCATGTGTTTTGCACAAATTGTAACTGGCATACAGGCTCATACACACACTGTAATGTGTGTAATCTGTGAAGGGGGCCACTGTAGAAGTGAACTCTAGTAGCTTTTGGTGACAAAGATAACATGTGTGTCTGCAATGTGAGATGCTGATAGCAAGGCCTTGGATTGAGACAGAACCCAGATTGAGACTTTGATGCCACATAAGGTACATCCATGCACAATTCCTCTATGGGTTGTTAAATTAGGTAATGATGGTTGCATAATGTCTACTCATTAGGTGAGACTGCCACATATCTTTGGATGTCTGGTCATGGAAATGTAGTGCATTTGAAAATCTGGTTCCACAACGGGAGCAGTCAGACCAGTATATGAAGGGGAAAACATGGTATGTCATCATATCATGTTCTTTTTGTTGGGGCCAACAGCATTGCTGCCTGATCCTCAGCAACGGGACCATGTATGTTTTCCATACTTTCATACTGGGATGTCTGGCATGCATGCAGCTATTTTACTCCAAATCAATCCAGGAAACAATAATGAGGGGCACAAGCTGCAGAAAGACAGCTCTTTAATGCATGTAATTATCGGCCGGGAGATCAATCAGTCTCAAATGACCAAAAGGCTTAGGACTCTCGACCCGCCAGGATCAGGCCACAGTTTTTATTGATAGAAACAACAAAACTAAGATAATATTCCAAACATTAAGTGAATGCAAATCCCTATTCTCCTACTGGTTCTCATGATTTACAAACCTAAAGATAGGCATACATTAACCTACTCTATTGGTTAGTACATTACATGTAACATACCAAATCCACACCCCTGCAGGCGGCCTTATATGGCAATTAGTGAAAAGTGAAATCAGTACCTTGTGGCAACAAATAATAGATACACTAACATCCTTTCCTATGAAACCAGACATCTTGGCACCCTAGACAGTTCTCAGACCTTGCAGCTTTCTCAGCATGAAACATATTTTTGCAAGTACCACATTGATACATGCTGCTGTCCCACTACTCAGCTAGGTCAAGGACAGAAACTGTTAGTTTGCTGGGCATTCATCTTGCTTGGAAAAGAAAGATGCTCATAGAAAAAACATGTTACAGAGGTTCCACTTTTAAGAAGTAATTTATTGTATTATTTGTGCTATCAAGCCACTCCGTTATGAACTCAGCAGTCCTAGGACTTTACTAGAGGGCAGTAGATCCAAAATCTGTTTCAGTATTTTGGCAGTACCTCAACCCGATGCCTTATTCATACGAGAAAATGTCTTTTGCAACTATTGTATTTCCATTTGGCTAATGCTTAAAACATAAATCATTACTATTTTGTGTGTCTGACTTCTCTTGGAAAAGCTTCACAAGAAAGGATGATAGTAACTTCATCTTTGAGACAGTAAATAATATGATTATTATTTGCTCTGCTTTACAATCCAGTGTTAGGGAGAATTCTCCGTCTAGGGCTAATTTCCCTCACCTATTGAGTCCCCCAGCAGCTTTGCTGGATTTCTGGAGTTTAGTTTTTCCACCTGGTAAGAGTGTACATCCTTTTTCCACTCTTACATGTGTTTTGGCCTATGTGTTGTTACTCATTGTGTGATCTTGGGCACTGGAGCACACCACTCCAAGTGCCCTGTTCTTGTATGGGTTACACAGCACATTTAGTGTAGTAACCCAGTCCTTTAGACTTCCCTCCGACTCCATTTCGCTGGGGCTGACTACTGTCCCTCAGAGAAAGGTCAAGTTGCCATTTACTTTACATAGTCATTTTTACCACAGACCCAGTACACCCCATCTTACATGGAGTACTGGAAAGGGCTAATCTGTACCGCTTTTTCTGTCTGTACCTCCCTGAGCATTGTTTTGCTCTTTTAACATTTAGACTTGGCTGGTGGCAGTGGTATCTACCCTAACTTTTCTACCGCGATTATATTAGATAAACGTGGTGCTATTCTTGACTATTATATTAGCCCCGAACATAAACCCGCTTGACCAAATCATCTTTCTTTTGGCTCCGGTTGGGTTTATTCGCCATTTCTTTTTGTTAAAGTCCTTCTTGTGTTTTACTTTGCGCGGAAAACTAGGTTTGCCTTCTTTGTTCACCGTCTTTTGGCGGGCTTCTGCAGAGAAGCCCTCCTCTTAGTGCCTGGTTGTCTCGGTAGTCTGAATGTGGGGAAGGGGTGTAGTCACCCCCTGCACAGGGTATCCTAGGAAACCCAAGTCGCACTTTGCCATGATTGGCTGAGGTGGTTGTCCCGGCTGGACAATCCCCCTGCTGCGTGATTGACAGCCAGGCTGTGTGAATGGGGGTCTTGCGCATAAAAGGCAGGTCTCTTGGGCTAGAAGTCAGAGTTGCCTCTGGAACTACAAGGAACCGAAGAGAAGTGGAGAGAACGACGGCTGCTGCAACTACACCATCCCGGTGAAGCCCTGCTGCAGTCCTGAGCTATCTTCCCTTCGACGACTAAGAGAAGATCCAGTCCGGAGTCTTCTTCCCTTGAGCCTGGTGGGGATAACCAGCTCATCTTCTGCAGCCAGAGATCTCTGCAGTGGTCGAAATTGCTGCATACTGCTGTAGTGGTCCAGATAGCCACCTGCTGAGCCTCTCCTGTTTTTAAGGAGCACACCTTTGCATTGTCGCTGCTGCCGGCTTCATCCCTGTGTGGTGCAGACCCCCTTCAGACATCCTCCTTCACAACGAAGCTCCAGGAATCATGGGTCTGCGGGAAACCAACAGGAACAACTGCCAGGCACCAGCTGCATCGCTGGAATAAGGTACTGTGTTCTACTCGAGGAAACTGGGTGAATCCCTTTTCTTCATCCTCAAGGCTCGTCCTTGTCTTCCCTCCTTCTTATAAGTTTTGCTTCCGAACTTTGACAATATCCAAGTACTTTTTGGCTACACTGAATCGTGAACTGTCTAATGGGTGTTTCTCGATACTGTCTGCCTAACCTAAATATTGCCTGTGATTTTTGCCTCCAACTCCCTCTGCGTATCTCAGGTGCTAAGTGTGTTTTTGCCCCGGTAGCATTTCATGTCACGGATACGCGTTTATTTAGTAGACCGAACTGTCAAAAAGTGATCGCAACTGTATTTGCGGTATCGTGTTTTGTTCATAACACCGGTTCATTGAAACACAGGGTACTTACCTTGAGACTTACTGTACAAAGTGAATTGGTTAGTTGTAGTATATTTAACGTGTGGTTTTGTTTCAAGTTTAATAGAGGTGTTGTGGTTATAACTGATGGTTTAAAAAATAAATGTACTTATATTTTTTACCTGAAACCTTGAGTCAGTATTTGCTTGAGTCAAAGTAATTGTGGTCCCTTTGTGTAATCTCTGCTACTGCTCATATACTCTTGAGATAAGCCTGGCTGCTCTGCTACTGCTACCAATATAACTTAGTAGTGCAGGCTTGTACGAAAGGTAACACTTGTATTGCCACCTGTGATCTTATTCTGGTGTAGTTGTCCCTAAGGGCACTGCACAGGATTCTGCCTAACATCCAGTCGCACACTTGGCAACATTACAAGTTCTTTTGGATGCAGCAGAAAAGATACCCAATTAAAAAAATGCCAGAAACACTAAATCAACATAGAACCCTAACAGTTTGAGCATTGTTGCAGTCTGTATTTTCCTTTACATTGAAGACGTTTCACTTGGGTGGAGATATGACTATGATGCTAGGGATACATGTGGCCAGGTACCCTTTCCATATCCCTTCCTGCATTATGCACTTGGGTCACTGACTCATTGCTATTGTTACATGAAATTAGTTGTCATGTGAATGTGGGCACAAGTCAATGTGCTTTGTTCACATGTGCTTGCCTCATCACTGTAGCTTGTCATTTTGCTGTCACTTCTGAGACTGGATTCATTCAGATGTCCAAGCACGGGTCTCTGTGTGCCAGGCAGTTGCTTGTTGACTTATGATGACTGCATGCTACTGATGCAATTGAGGGGAGCACACATGCATTGGCACTTATTATTGATTTGTATGTTGAATCTTCCCTTTTCCACAGTTGTGGAGAGTGAAGAAGAGGGGACAACCTGTGCTTTTCAGATACATACCAGGGCCAAGAACCGCAGACACCACCACAGACCCCGGCACACCCAATTACATCCACCTCCTCGGAAGGTGAAATGCCTGAGGAAGCAACAAATTCTAATGGCACTGCGGATGAGGAGGAGCCCCTAGATTCAATTTTTGTGGTGGACACCTCAGCAGCAGAGAGACAAGGTAGTGGTAATGTAACCAGGCATGAGCCCCAAGCCGTGCAGTACTCATTGAAAGTCTCAGAGTGGATGGAGGAGGAGGAGGCCATTGCGGGCCTACCCATGGAGTCAAGTGTGGGGTACCAAGAGGGATGTGCAAACTGCACACCTGGCCCTGGGACAGGAGGCTGAGCAGTGCACTGTGGAGGAGTCAGCATATCCTTGTGTCCCAGGGTTATTTGCTGCAGCACAGCCCACATTCACTGAGGCCTACATCCAGACAGATACTGGACTTCCGGGCGATGAGGCCATCTGTGATGGAGTTCTTCCACTGCCGGTGGCTGGCCTGGGTTGGCAGGTGTCTCTCCATGATGCTGTTCAAGTGACTCTTGAGCTGCTTGAACAGCATCACAGTCCGATGAGCTGTCTCGTGTCACAACTGGCACCAGAACTGCTTAGCAGTGGCCTCTCTGGACAGGCCACTGCAATGGCCCCATCCTCGTCATCTCTGCCCCAGTCAATCTCAACTGAGGTCTCCATGTCAACCAACACCATGGCCTCTTGTGACCCTGTCCCACCATTGGAGAGTCTGAGTGTGCCTGTGTCTCTGGTGTAGGTGGAAGTTGGTACAGTGGGGAGATGAGGTGGTCACAGAGCCTGCCCAGGAGCAAACAGAGGAACAGGCTGTGGAAGAATGACAGGTGAGTGTTGGCAGTGCAAGTGCAATATTTCTCCACAGCAGACTATCATCAAATCGTGGGGGGAGTACCTGCACTAGAGACACATTGCCAGACTGCAGGAGATGTTGGTGCTGGGGAGGCAAATCCTTGATATGATAGCTGCCAGGAGGAGACAAGAAGGAGCACACATCATGCAATTAAGGCAGGAGGCAAGATGGCAGATGCATGCCCTGGTGCCTTTCCAGTTGAAATTCCTCAGGCAGCAGGATGAGGAGAGGCAGCAGGCACATGAAGCACACATTGCAAGGGCCAGGGCCGAGTCTGCAGAGAGGTTGGCACGGACTGTCATTCTGGATGAGTCTTGCAGGGCAGCAGTGGATAAAGTATCAGGATGATGGAGGGCCTGTAGCCCTCCAGGAAACAAATGAGGCTCATCTGAAGGAGGCTGATGTAGAGGGGAAATCAGTCTGGAACCTTTATCAAAACTGGCTCATTTTCATATGCAACCTATGGTCGGAAAGATGTCCTCATTCGTTAAAGACACCACCCAGATAATCAAAGAGGTGGAAGGCATTTTGTTTAAACTTAATGACAAACTACTGATATGTTTGGATGTCCTGGCACTGTATACTAATTTACCACAGAGAGCATCCTTGGATGTCCTAGAGGAACACTTACTGCTAGAAAATACCACTCTAAGACTCCAGCATGGGTTATCATGTGGTTTGCAGAGGTAGCTTTGATGGAGAACTATGTTCACTTCTGTGGATGGTACTATAAGCAGATCCAAGGTACAACCATTTATTTATTTGTATCGCGCACTTGCAGCCCAGAGAGATTGAGGCGCTGTTAAAGGAAATTGTACGTAAGCTTGATTCAATGGTTACATATGACGCAAGTGGTCTCTTGATTGCACATAAATTGATGATAAAGACAAAAGTCAAAGGAATTTCATAGTTAGCATACATTGGGCTACTAAATTACAATAATGTGTGAAGGCATTCACAGAAGGGGCTAGCATCCAGCCTCAATAAGGCGAGATGTACAATTTACACAATAAACCAAAAAGCTTTGTTTTGATAGCTTTGCGGAATGCTAAGTGAGGGTCAATCATCCGTAGGTGAGTAGGAAGAGCATTCCAGTATGAAGCGGCCATAGTGGGGAAGCTGGTGCCCCCAGCACAGACTCTTCATGTCTTTGGAGTGGTGATCATGTTAATGTAGTCCTTTCTCAAAGGCCTAGCAGAGGTATGCTTGGCAATTATTTTTGTCTAAGTAGGGGGTGCCAGATCATGGAGGCATTTATGGGTGAGGGCTAGGGTTTTAAAAACAATTCTCTCTTTGACGGGGAGCCAATGAGCCTGCCTTCTCACTTCAGAGAGTGGTTTTTCCTTGAGGTTCCTGTGGCCGCCCTGAGGGCGTTGTTCTGAACAAGTTGGAATTTAGCCAGGTTTTTACAGGAGGTCCCTACAAGGAGGGCATTGCAGTAGTCAGGTCTTGATCCGATTATTGCCCTATCAATGGTGAGGCAATTCTGTCGAGATAAGAAGGGTCTAGCTGCATTGAGTACTTTGGAGTAATAGGCCGATGAGGAGGCAATAGCATTGGCCTGTCTATCCATAGACAAGTTAGAGTCAAGGTATACATCCAGGGTCTTGACATTGTGGGATATTGTGGAATAGATAGTAGTGAGGGTGTTCATGTCTGCATCATAATCACCTGTAAGTGGCATAAGCACCTGTGTGTCATCCGCGTAATTGGTATGTGAGATACACAGGGCATCAAGAATGCTGAACAGGGGGCATCGTGAACAGGTTTTAGAGAGTGGGCACAATGCAAGAGCCCTATGGGACACCTCATATGATGTGGCTTGACGTGGCACATGCTGAGTCGGAGAAGACTTTCATAGCCCTCTCTTGAAGAAAGGATGTGATCCAGACACATATCTTAGGGGAGAAATTAGCCACAGTAAAACGATGGTGGCAGAGTGTGTTGTGATCCACTAGGTCAAATGCTTTGGATAAGTTGAGGAGCAAAAGAAGCGCTGGTTTGCCTGCATCTCTGAGGTCATCCATTTGGTTTTTAAGGTCTGGGAGAGCCGTTTCAGTGCCATGTCATGGGCGAAGCCCGACTGCCGAAGGCCGAGGAGACGGTTGTCTTCTAGGAATTTTTGGTCTTGCAGGTAGGCTGCTTTGTGCAAACTTTTTTGTAAAAATGGGACAGTGGTAATGGGCATGTAGTTCAGTCCAGTTGGGACATGGCCAGACTGGAAGGATGCATTAATTAATTTTGTTAAGAAAGGGGCAAGGATGGGGGCAGAATCTTTAATAGGTTGGGCCGTACAGGCATCGCCCTTGAAGTTTGAAGGTTTAATTGATTGGAGTAGGACAATGACTTCTGACTCACTCATTTCTTAAAAAAAGTCGAAAGGCGTAGAAGGATTCGACTTGGTGGCTGTAGGCGAGTTGCTGTGCAGGTTGGCTATGTGGTGCGTCAGCACCTTTTGATGGCCAAGGATTTTAGTTTGCAAGGTATTAAGCTTATCTAGCATGGCGTTGGAATGTTGAACTTTTTTAGCTTTCTTTAGACTGAGAGGAGCAATAGCGTCTACAGCTTGGGTGATGGTAAGTTTAAAAGCACTAGCGAGAGTGTCAGGGTCTTTGGAAAACAGAGGCTGGAGAGCAGGCACAATGAGGAAACGTGTGATTTTTTCCAAGGTGAATTGACGTGAGCTTCTCGTGAGTGCTGCTGGACACAGAATCATAGGGTTAGGGGGCACTTTGTTGGTATTCAGGTCAAATTGAATATATTGGTAATCAGACCCTGGAATAGGAGTGTTTGCAGTGATTAGAACAGCACAATTATGGTGACTGATCCAATCCAGGGTGCGTCCTTTGATGTGAGTAGGCTCAAAGATGATTTGAGAGAACCCTAAGGTGGAGAGGGCTTTATTTAGGATAGTGGCATGTGATGTATAGGGTCACTAGGGCCTAGATTTAGGTCCCCCAAGAGCAGTACTTGAGAGGTCTTTTTCAGGTTGTCAGACAGGGAGAGAATGAGGATCTCATGGAATTCAGAGATGGGACCCGGAGGACGACAGACAATATGCACTGAGATGGTGCAGTTATGGAAGAAGTAGATTTTGAGTAGGTGGTAGTTACAGTTGTGGCCGTGCTACCCATCGACCTCCCTAATAACAAAGGTTTCTCTAGAGATAAGGCAACTCCACCACCTCTGGGGCAATCTTAGCCCAGAGCATTGCAAATTTTTATATGGAGGCATTTGGGGTTAACATCATCAATAAAGACACAAATCCGTTTAGAAAAAATCTTCGGATGTGGCATAGATATATAGACAATGTATTTGTCTTATGGAGAGGAACAGAAGAAGCAGTGTTGTTTGTGGCCTGGATCAACCATCAAGACAGGTGTCTAACCTTCTCATACCACCTCAGCAAAGAGGAAATAAACTACCTGGATATATAACCATCAAAGTTGATCTAGAGAGTAAGAAACTGTTTGTCAAACCATATAAAAAATCAACAGATCAAAACTCACTCCTACACTACACAAGCTTCCATCCATGTCATATTCGTGACAATTTACCTTTTGTGCAATTTTTGAGTTTAAAAAGAAACAGCACAAATAAAACAGATTATAAAGAGGAAGCAAAGCGTGTACGAGAAAGTCTGCATAGGAGAGGCTATCCACCTAATCTAACCAGAAAGGCCATGAAAAGAGCCAACAACAACAACCGTTTGGCACTTTTAGAATACCAGGAAAAGAAAACTGAAAAGAAGAAAAATCTGGTGTTTGTTAACACCTATAGCAATCTGTCAAACCGCATTAAGAAAATCCTAAATCGCAAATGGAAAATTTTGGAAAATGGGAAACCCCAGTAGAGAGACCTCTAATAGTGTTCAGAAGGAGTAGAACAATACAAGATCAGATCATGCAGATGAAACAATACTAGAAGATGAAACAATAACAAACTAATAGTTGTGGTTTACAGGTGCCGAAAGGACACTACCCATGTGGTAGCTGTACATGCTGCCCACAAACGAAAAAAAGTACCAACATTTATTGAGGATTGACTAACAAATGCAGATAGGAAATCCCCTCACAAATTGCAACTCGAAACTAGTTGTATACATTATATGGTGTCCGTGCAAAGAGATTTACATCTGCAAAACTGAAAGGAAGGTGAAGACACGGATCACGGAGCACAAAAGCTGCATTAAAAATAGGACTCATGCAGCTCCACTAGTAAGACATTTCGAGGAACAAATACACAAGGTGGAAGAGCTGACCTGTTCAGTAGTCTATCAGATCAACCTAGCAATTATGCAAATTTGGACAAAAATAAACTGTTGAAAAACGAGAAGGGATTGATTTTTTCTGACCAAAAGTATGGAGCTGGGATTAAATGAGAAACCAGATTAATGTAGAACTGTCAGAGTATCTGAAACATACCCTCATTCTGCCAAGCAGCATTAGATGTAGGAGGCAAAGGATTGAGTGTTTTTCACATAGCAGTCCATTGATGGATATGTCCTAAGAATATAATGGGAATGACCAAGCTTTCAAGACATACATGGACCTAAAGTTGGTATGACCATGTATAGTAATAATAAAAGAACATATTTTTCTACTACAAGAGGAGAAAATCAGAATTTAAAATTTCTTGCAGTAAGACTGAAACTGTACCCTAAATGTCTATTGGCCAGATATAAGGTGAATTTACTATTGGGCCTTGCTGGGCACCTAGAAGATCGTAGTTTGGTGTAGATATGGCAGGTTAAGACACAGAATAACAACAGGAATCTAGTTACTAGGCAACTAGAAGCCTAAACAATGCTGTAGTTAAAAAAGACCAGCAATACCGTGGGACAAATAACGTGCTGACCTAACACTAGCTAAAGCATGATTGGCTGCTATGAGCTTAGTGTTAGAATAAATAATCCTTTGAAACAAGTGAAGAGCAAATGTGTTGATGCACTACACAGTACGTAGAATGCAACAATAAAGCTCAACAGTTGAAAAAACACAGCAAAGGGAAGCTGTCTGCAGAAAAAGAGAAGACCCCGGAAGGCTGTGGAGAGAAGCACCGACCCCGGTTAAAGAATGTACAGAGAGAAGTGCAATGAACGACTAATTGGTGAACACGGAATTAGCTAAGGAAATGGGAAGTTGCCAGAAAAGTGACAAAGGCAATACGGGTAAACAATTAATAAGGACAGACTCACTTAAATAAGTGGGACTAATGTAGTTTCCCGTTGTTTGTGTTTTATTCTGTAGTACGGCACAAGTGTACGACCACTGAGACAGTATTAAAAAAAGAAGCCCTATAACGTAGATGACCCCAAAGATAGGACTGTGGGAAAGATACATGATCAAGAACAGTACTTGAAAAGCGGTACGGGTTAAGAAACGTCTATTAAGGAGTAGACATAATCATAAGAAGCACCAATATTTATGTGACTTGAAAGGGGTTAGAAATAAATGGGTTGCCCCCCATGATCTTCCCCTCCCCTTCCACAATTTATGTGCCAAGACCAAACATAGGGATACTTTGCAGAAAACTACCAAGAAGAGGATGCGAAGGATGCCACGTCTTTTGCGTGAGGGCTATTTAGCTCTAGTAGATCAGCCGTCGACCGTTAGAGGTAAGAACAATGTTCCTGCTTAAGAAAACACTGTTTCTGAGCTTAAGGAAACAAATATCATTTTCCTTGAGAAGGAGGATGCTATTGAAAGTGGCTCCAACACATAATTGTCTCTTTAAATGAAGGGGCACGAGCCAATGGCTTATCAGGGAAAGAGATTTGTATTTTTATTTTATTTATTTATATAGCGTGCCTGGCCCAAAGGCATCTGGGTGCATTTCTTTAAGTTACAGTTACATAGTATGCATAAACGAGAAGAATAGTTACATAGTGTGCATTAAATGAGAACAACAGAATAATTTCAAGGATACTTACAAGATATTTACAAGATAATTAAAAGTAATTATAAGGTGATTAGTCAGTGCAGCTGAGTCTAACAAAGTATAATAGCAGAGTGCAGTAGAGAGTAGCAGATCAGTTTATTAAGGTCATTAAGACGGGTGGAGGATTTGAGTGTCCTGCGCTATAAACCACAATTTAGCTTTATTCATTTAATAAAAGCGTGGAAGGAGTATTCAGGTCTGATTGGATTGGGAAGCGAGTTCCACAATTTAGTGGCAAGGACTGGGAAACAAGCCCTCCCCAGCATTCTGAGCCTTGCACCTAGGTAAGGAAAGACAGTGAGCTATGGCTGCTCTAAGTGGGCGGCTGGAAGTGTGGGGTGTGAACTGGTTTGCTAAGTAGTTTGAGCCTGGTTAGCCGAGCATTTGTGTGTAAGTGCAAGAGTTTGGAGGGAGATTTTTTGTGAGACGGAGAGCCAGTGTAGGCTGCTTCTGGTGTCAGAGATATGCTAGTTCCTAGGTATATTAGGAGCTGCCCTGATAGCGTTGTTTTGGGCTACCTGTCACTTGTTTAGATTATGTTGACTAGTCCCTAGATAAAGCTGATTTCAATAGTCAAGTTTCAACATGATGAGGGTTCTAGCAAGGATGGTGCGGTTGGCCGTGGTAAGGAATGTTCGACATGCTGTGATGAGTTTGCATGTGTAAGCTGATGCTGAGATAACAGCATTGGTTTGTCTCACAGGAGAAAGGGGTCGAACCGAGATAAAAGCCTAGGGTTTTCATGTCATTGGATACCTTGATGGTATTGCCATCAATGATGAAAGATTTGAATGCTCGATCTAATCTGTTGAGTCTGTGGTGGGAGCCCAGGATAAGCAGCTCTGTCTTATCGTCGTTTAGACTGAGTCCGTGTTGAGCCTTCATGCCTGGCTCAACATGGGTTAGATGGAAGCCGTATGAAAAAACATATGATAAGTTTGTATTGTATGACTGCAATTAAACCTGATAGTTGTCAAATGCCACCAGACCAAACCAGGAGAGAATTATAAGATAAGGGAATGGAAGGAGGTAGTAATATCCACTTCACTGTGTAAAAGACACAGCAATAATGTTCTAAATGAAATACAACTAGGCTTGCTAATATTAAATCAAGCCTTTTTTCTTGATTTTTTTGGCAGATGCCTACACAGGCTCAGATGTCAAGGAGAAGGGAATGAGGAACAGAACCATTCACTCTGTTGTGTCCAGACATAAGGAAACTGTTTAACATAATTCAACTGTACAATCAATTATTTGTCTGTATATCCCTGATGAATTTCCTGAATATAGTGGATTGAAGGATGAATGAGGAATGAAACATGTCGGCTGATGAGGTGAATGTTGAATAAGTAGATGAATGAGTAGTTTTCACAAATATTATTGGTGAGTAAGGACCATTCTGTAACTTTCCTGATAGTGAGGTGGAACAGTAAACAAGATCCGATGAATTTAGCTCAAAGCATTCATACAAGAAACAGTTCTGTACAGACTATTGTATATTGATTGTGCTTACTTTTTTTAAAATAGAGTAATGCTGCTAATTGAGAAAACTTGTTTTTCTCCTGTTAAAACAAATCTGAAAAATGGCAAAATGCTTACTTCTGAGAATGGTTATGTATGTTTTAATGTTGAATAAATAAAGAGATACATATATTTTTGTATAAAGTAATCAGGATCCTCTTATTGAAATGTTAGTGGTTACAATGACTCTGTGAATCTGTGTTTTTGGACCAAAATATAAGTGGTCAAAAAGGTTGAGCTATTAAGGTTTCAGCCTAAAAAAGCAAGGGAACCTCTGAACATAGTTAATGTACAATATTGTGCTTATTCAAGAGGCTGTTTAGAGTGGTCCAGATAAATATTCCCTCAAGTCTCCCTAAGGTGTGCGTGAGGGAAATCAGTCTTCACAGGCATTCTGACATTTCAGTGGACTAGCCTGTAGTTGTAGGTTTCCTTTTATTCTATTTATTTTGTTGCATATTATTTTTTTATTCTCCATATTTTTAGATAGTGTAGCATTACTACAAAGATATTTTGTATTTCAATGCAATAGTTTTCCATCTCTTTTGTGCCATGTGCAGCATGTCTTGGCTTGCTGTTGTATGAGTGCTTTGTGGTTCTTTGACCATGTAAAACTTTCATTACTACATGATCTCCAACTGGGTATTTCCTATGGCTGCCAGGTTGTTTTAGGGCAAACTCTATGGCTCCTAGTGCTAATGGACTATTTGCTGAGGGACATGTGTGCATGCTTCTGGTGTGTGTGATGTTTAGTATGATGCCTTCACGGCCAAGGTACCTATGTGAACTACGTTTATGTAGGGAGGTGACATGTTTAGATTTGCATGAGTAGGCAACACATCTGAAGCTTTGCAACTTCTGTGCATTGGCATACAGGTATGATGTTCATTGATGGTCATGGTGTGTTGTGACTTGAGTGTCGTGTAGCCAGAAGAGGCCTCCGTCCCCAAATGCCGCACAGAGAGAACCTAAAGCCACTCTCTGTGCAGCCGTTGAGGCCACAGGCGAAGATGTTGAAGTCCGGGACTGCTGCGAGAAAATGCGGATTAAGTACCAAGCAATAAACAGTAACCACAGTGTTTAGGAAAAACGGAAAGGTCTTACCAATCAGGGTCAAGGAAGAGGTAGTGAACCTAGTGGAGAGGTCCGGGACCCACATGGACTGAAGTACCCCAAGAGGAGTAGTCCTCAGTTGTTCGCCTGTTAGCAGGAACTGTTGAGCTATGAGACAAGAAGTCCAAAGAGCCAAGGTGCAAGAGGGAGATCCAGGAGGCAATCCAATAATAGTTTGTGGTCAAGAGCCGGATATCACTATGCAAACAAATCCAAAGGGGTAGATCCAAGAAGAGTCCAGTAGAGCAGACCAGGTTGATTCCGTGAGCAGTCAGTGATTCAAAGGTACGTAACGCCAAACAGGATGCAGAGCACAGCTGTGAAGCAACGAGTACCTGGATTTCGGTGTTTAAGTACTCACGCTTCTGATCACGTGATGCGCGGCTGAGTCACGTGAGCGGGCAAGAGCGTCACGTGACCTTACAGTCCCGCGACGCGGAAGCTCAATGCTAGCCCTTCGCGATCCTAGGCGCCAAGGTAATTGCCAATGAAGAAACGGCCGTAGCCTGACAGCAGTCCTTTTACGGACCAGACGCGGGCACGCTCGCAAAGCGTGTGAGAGTCCACGTGAGTCCCGGAGAAGGGAGGGAGAAAGGGAAGAGTGAGACAGGGGGTGGGGGAGCGCCTTGGGGACCACATGATGTATTGGTGTGTGCGTGGAAGGGATCGTGACAGAACCCCCCCAAAGGCCCACGACCCCGTGGGCAGGAAGGGTGATCCCGGTGTAAGCGAGCCACCAACCGGGGGGCGTGGACATCAATAGCAGGGACCCAAGAGCGCTCCTCCGGGCCATAACCGACCCAATCAACCAGATATTGCAAGCGCCCCCTGCAGACCCGGGAGCCCAGGACGGGGGACACCTCGTACTCATCCGGGGATGCCAAGGACACCGGAGCAGCAGGGGCGCGCAAGCGGGAAGGGGCCGGACACGGTTTGAGAAGGGAGACGTGAAACACAGGGTGGACCCTCCAAGACCCCGGGAGAACCAGGCGGTACGTGACAGGGTTGATTACCTGGGACACCACATAGGGACCCACAAAACGGGGCAAAAGTATCCTGCAACCCACTAACCTCAAGTGACGGGTAGAAAGCCACACCCGGGAACCCACCGAGAAAGCCGGGGCCAACAGCCGCTTCTTATCTTCCTGGACCTTCATGGAAGACTGGGCCTCACAGAGATGTAATGCACTCTGGGCGTGGATAGAGGACAGATCCCTAAAACAGGCACTAGCGGCCGGATTGGTGGAGGCCGCGAGGTCAGGGACCGGCAGCGTGCGGGGATGTTGGCCATAGAGGACATAGAAGGGGGAGAACCCAGTGGATGCATGAACCGCATTGTTGTAGGCGAATTCAGCGTGTCGGAGGGCACGCAACCAAGAGCACTGCTGCTGCAGGATCAAACAGCGGAGATATTGCTCCATGGTCTGGTTGGTCCTTTCGGTCTGACCATCCGTCTCCGGGTGGTAGGCCGAAGAGAACCGGACATCAATACCCATTAATCTGGTCAGAGCGCGCCAGAAGCGAGAAGTGAATTGAGAACCCCGATCAGATATAAGGACAGAGGGCAACCCAAAGAGACAGAAGACAGAATCAAAGAACAAGGTGGCCAGGACGGAAGCGGAGGGAATACCCTTACAGGGGATGAAGCGTGCCATCTTTGAGAAGGAGTCCACCGCCACCCAAATAGTGTCGTAACCCTGTACCCGAGGAAGTTCTGTAACAAAATCCATGGTTAATGTATGCCATGGTTTCGGGGGTACTGGTAAAGGGAGAAGCAGGCCTAACGGGCGTCCCCTACGGGTTTTGCATTGTGTACAAATGGTGCAGGTATTGACGTAGCAATCCACGTCCCTCTTCATGCCCGGCCACCAACACCAACGTTTCAGGAGGGATAATGTACGGCGTTGGCCAGAATGACCATTCACAGGGGCATCGTGCGACCATTCCATGGCCATATTGCGTGTATCGGCAGTGGGTAAGAATAGACGGTTCAGCACAAATGGGAGACCATCCTGGAATACTGGATCCCACTCTGATAGTTGGTCGGGATGCAAGGACACCCACTTGCGTACCGCGTCCACTAAGGGCACTGAGGGGGTACATAGACAAATTACCTTAGTGTTGTCTAACAATGTGTCAGGGAATACCGGCAGAGAAACCCCCCCGGGAGAGCGGGACAATGCATTGGCTTTTCCGTGTGCGGAACCAGCCCGATGTCGGATCTGGAAGTCGAATGCCGCGAAGAAAAGATGCCACCTCACCTGTCGACTGTTAAGACATTTCAGGGACGCCAAATCCTGCAGGTTCTGGTGATCAGAGAACACCGTGACTCGATGCTTGGCGCCCAAGAGGTGGTGTCGCCACACGCGGAATGCGTCCATAACCGCTAATAACTCCTTCTCGGTCACAGTGTACTGTGACTCGGGGGTGGTGAACTTGCGGGAATGGAATGCAACCGGGTGCAGACGACCCGTGGACTGACATGCTTGGGACAAGACGGCACCAAGAGCGAAGGAGGAGGCGTCGGCTTCCACGATAAAAGGGAGTTCTGAGTCGGGATGCTGGAGGACAGGGGCTGTGGTGAAAGCAGTCTTCAGTGAATCAAAGGCCTTCTGTTGTGTATCAGACCAAAGAAAGGGAACATTAGGACTGGTTAATGCGGTGAGGGGAGACACGATAGAAGAGAAACCAGAGATGAACCTCCTGTAGAAATTCGCGAAACCCAAAAAGGACTGAAGAGCTTTCAGGTTCGCAGGAATAGGCCAATCCAAAACCGCTTTAACCTTGGAGTGGTTCATGGACAACCCCCCGGGAGTGATACAAAACCCGAGGAAGTCAACGTTATTAAGGTGGAACAGGCACTTTTCTGGTTTGGCATATAGCGAGTGTTTTTGTAAGCGTGATAACACCTCACGAACGTGGCGCACGTGCTCTTCCAGAGACTGAGAAAAGATCAGGATGTCGTTGAGGTAAACCACGACGTAGACATCTAGGATATCGCTCAGGATATCATTCATAAACCTCTGGAAGGTCGCCGGGGCATTACACAACCCAAAAGGCATGACTGTATATTCATATAAGCCGTACCGGGTACAGAAAGCGGTTTTCCATTCGTCCCCGGAACGGACGCGGACCAGGTTGTAGGCTCCGCGGAGGTCCAGTTTGGTGAAAATGGTAGCGTGTGTGAGTCGGTCAAGCAAGGGCGTGATGAGGGGAATAGGGTACCGATCTTTCCTCGTGATAGCATTCAGGCGTCTATAATCCACACATGGGCGCAGATCGCCTTCCTTTTTAGGCACAAAAAAGATAGGGCTTGCTGCAGGCGAGGTGGATGGTTGTATGTGCCCTAGGCTCAAGGCCTTCCGAATGTACTCCTTGAGAGTCGTTTCCTCAGATGGTGAGAGGGAATAGATCCGCCCTGTGGGAATCACTGTGTCAGGGAGTAGATCGATGGGGCAATCGTACGGGCGATGTGGAGGCAGTGTTTCAGAGGAACCACGATCAAACACAGTCGCATAATCTCGGTATACCTGGGGAACGTCTGTCACCACTAGCCGGACTACGTGTTCTGATGGTGTTTCTTGCAGAACCTGCACCGTAAGCTGAGCTATAGCCTGAGCAGGATTGTCGCTGAGTGTGTCTGTGGGAAGACAGAAATGTTGACAGACGTCCGACTCAAAGTGAACCAAACCCAATTTCCAATCAATGAGGGGGTTATGTTCCTGAAGCCAAGGGATTCCCAGAATGAGCCCAAACTGTGGCATGGTAATGAGATCAAAACCTATGGTCTCCCTGTGTCTGGATTGTATGGTCAATAGCAAAGGGGCTGTTTGTTGTTTTACTGGGCCCGAAATCAAAGAAGAGCCATCTATAGCCTGTACTGGTTCAGGCCTGGTCTTGGTCAAGAGGGGCAGATTTAATAAACGGGCCAAGGAAATGTCGATAAAGTTACCTGTTGCCCCTGAATCGATTATCAGAGTAACAGGATGTGAAACGGACGCTGTGGGCTGTAGAGTGGCTTGTACATGGATTGGTCGGATACGCCCAAAAGAGGGTGTTGGATTCGGGGTATACGTGGTATAGCTCGATCCCGTCCCCGGTACTATGATCGAGCTATCTGAAAACTCTGTGGCTTGAGTTTGGGACGGCGTGGACATTCCTTAACAAAGTGACCTAAGGTGCCACAATAGTAGCAGGCGTTATCCACCCTCCTACGTTCCCTTTCTAGGGGAGATAACGGGCTCCTGACACCCCCGATCTGCATGGGTTCTTGAGAGGAGTCAGAGGAAGGAACTGCCGTGTGAGGTGTGGAGGACTGAGCGAAACCTGCTTCCGCCCTTCTTTCGGACCTACGTGCGTCCACCTGGAGCGACAAGTCAACCAGATCCTGGAATGCAGTGGGTAACGAGGGTACTACTGATAAGGCGTCCTTCATGGGATTACTGAGACCCCTATAGAAGACTACTGCCTTCTTGACCTCAGGCCAGGAAGTTTCAGCGGAGAGCTGGTTAAAACGGGTTATGTATTCAATGAGGGAACCCCTACCCTGTCACAAATCCAGAAGTTCCAGATCTCGAGACTGGACCTTGTGTCTAGTATCAAAAACCCTGGACATCTCGGTGACGAGGAGATCGAAGTCATATAAGGCCGGGTTGTCATTCTCCAACAAGGGGTTGGCCCATGCAGCGGCCATCCCAGCCAGATGGGAAAGGGTGAACGCTGCTTTCGTGGTGGAATCTGGGAAAGCCTGAGGTCGGCACAGAAAATGCAACTTGCATTGGTTTAGGAAGGTCCTGAATTTCTTGGGATCCCCATGGTATCTCTCAGGGGCTGACAACGGGAATGGAGTAGGTAGTACCACGGGAACGGGGTTCTGAAGTGGGGGAATCGGAGGTGGAACGGGTTGGGAGACAGGGGGTGTGTCTCCGAATTCTACATCTGGGGGTAAAGGGTGTCTGACACTTTGTATGTTGTCGAGACGTTGATGGATAGCCGTGTTGGCTGCTGCCATATCGGCTCGTAGCACTGTAATGGCTTGGACTATAGCAGTCATGGGGTCTTCAGCGTTCCCCTCCATTGCCTACACGACAATAGGCTTCACAGTCTGTTGTGACTTGAGTGTCGTGTAGGCAGAAGAGGCCTCTGTCCCCAAACGCCGCACAGAGAGAACCTAAAGCCACTCTCTGTGCAGCCGTTGAGGCCACAGGCGAAGATGTTCAAGTCCGGGACCGCGAACCTCTGGGACCCCACGCTGCTGCAAGAAAATGCAGATTAAGTACCAAGCAATAAACAGTAACCACAGTGTTTAGGAAAAACGGAAAGGTCTTACCCATCAGGGTCAAGGAAGAGGTAGTGAACCTAGTGGAGAGGTCCGGGACCCACGTGGACTGAAGTACCCCAAGAGGAGTAGTCCTCAGTTGTTCGCCTGTTAGCAGGAACTGTGGAGCTATGAGACAAGAAGTCCAAAGAGCCAAGGTGCAAGAGGGAGATCCAGGAGGCAATCCAATAACAGTCCGTGGTCAAGAGCCGGATATCACTATGCAAACAAATCCAAAGGGGTAGATCCAAGAAGAGTCCAGTAGAGCAGACCAGGTCGATTCCGTGAGCAGTCAGTGATTCAAAGGTACGTAACGCCAAACAGGATGCAGAGCACAGCTGTGAAGCAACGAGTACCTGGATTTCCGTGTTTAAGTACTCATGCTTCTGATCACGTGATGCGCGGCTGAGTCACGTGATCGGGCAAGAGTGTCACGTGACCTTACAGTCCCGCGACGCGGAAGCTCAATGCTAGCCCTTCGCGATCCTAGGCGCCAAGTTAATTGCCAATGAAGAAACTGCCGTAGCCTGACAGCAGTCCTGTTACGGACCAGGCGCGGGCGCGCTCGCAAAGCGTGTGAGAGTCCACGTGAGTCCCGGAGAAGGGAGGGAGAAAGGGAAGAGTGAGACGGGGGGTGGGGGTTATTTGATGTAGGCACAGAGGCATTCATTTGACTGATTTGCCCATATTACTGTGTGGACATGTGTTTCACTAAGAAAGGGAGCATTGCATGGGCATGAGTAGAATGCCTTGGTTGCCTGATGCCATTTAGGTGCTGGGGAATTTGCTTTCGATGTATCAGTGGTGGTTGAGTATTATTTTAATTGTGTGTCTACTAATGGCGATGCGGGTGCAAGTTTTGTGATACAAGTTATTTTCATAAAGAGGTTTTGGGTTTCTTATTGAGGATGAGTAAAAATGTGTTTATGTATCTGGCCACACTTTCTCTAGTGCAGGGATATGTCATGCCTGTGGAGACAGCTCATTTATCTCTGCCATTCACTTTTGCACATTGCTCATTCTTCTATTTAGTGTTCCTTTATGCTGTCACAGTGGTTTTGGTGACCATTTGGCACTTGATTGTCCATGTGTATGTACACACACGTTTACAACAGATACGGCTTATTAACATTTTGGATTATAAAAATGATGCTGGATCCCTTGGAGTCATCAGCCTCCCCACCATGAGGAGTGCATCATCTGAATGGCAAATGAGCAAGGGGTCGCAGCACACACCATGTGGTTGGCTGTGGTGCAGTTGACTGTGATCCAAGGGAAAGCCAAGGAAGAGGTGGTTGTCCTGGTACTATCAATACTGCTTCCAAGTGATCATGTTGGAAGAGGATATCTGCAAGGTGTAGTTCATGGAAGATGCAGGCCTGAAGAAGTGAGGGAGGTAATTGGTCAAAACTGAATTGGGCCATAGATGGTCAAGGTGCATAGCTAGCAGGTGACCTTGCACTTACACACATTGCAAGGCTGACACCACCATGGTACTGAGCAAGGCCTGCAAACCTGTTCTGCATCTTCTATGGTCTGTGTGTTGGTGTGGAGGTTCATTACTATTGGGTATGTGACTGCACCTATTTCAAAACAGACTGTGATTGAGGGCCAGCATACAGTCCTGTGTGGTCACCAGCCAACAAGATTAGTACATCAGTACAGAGTTGAATTGTTGTGTTCCTAAGTGATGTGAATTTCGGGGCACAGATACGTGGGTGTACTGGGACAAGGACTTGTGGGTGCTACCTTTATGCAGGATAGGGGTGCAGATTAGTGGTGGTACTGGGACAAATACTTGTGGGTGTGACCTTTATGTAGGATTAGGTGGTGCAGATTAGTGGATGTACTGGGACGAGGACTTCTGGGTGCAGCCTTTATGGCGGCTTCGAGGGCACAGATAAGTGGAGCTACTTGGGGGAGGACTTGTTGGTGCAGTCTTTATGTAGGATTGGGGGGTGCAGATTAGTGGATGTACTGGGATGGGGACTTGTGGGTGCTGCCTTTATGTAGGATTGGGTGACACAGATTAGTGGAGGTACTGGTATGAGGACTTGTGGGTGTGGCCTTCATGTAGGATTGGGGGTCACAGATTAGTGGAGGTACTGGGATGAGGACGTGTGGGTGCAGCCTTTATATAGGATGGGGGGGGGCAGATAAGTGGTGGTACTGGAACGAAGACGTGTGGGTGCAGAATCTATGTAGGATTGGGGGCACAGATTAGTGAAGTTTCTGGGAGGAGGACTTGTTGCAACCTTTATGTAGGTTTTGGGGGCGAAAATGTGTGGATGTACTGGGATGGGGACTTGTGGGTGAGCACTTTATGTAGGATTGGGGCCGCAGATTAGCAGAGGTACTGGGACATGGATTTGTGGGTGCGGCCTTCATGTAGGTTTGGGGTGCACAGATAAGCAGCTGTACTGCGACAAAGACTTGTGGGTGCAGCCTTTATGTAGGATTGGGAGGCACAGATTAGTGGATGCCCTAGAACAAGGACTTGTGGGTGCAGCCTTTATGTAGGATTGGGAGGCACAGATTAGTGGATGTACTGGGAGAAGGACTTCTGGGTGCAACCTTTATGGAGGAATAGGGGGCGCATATCAATGGAGATATTGGGAGGAGGAATTGTTGGTTCAACTTCTATGTAGGATTGGGAGCACAGGTTAGTGGATGCACTGGGATTTAGACTTGTGGGTGCAGCCTTTATGAAGGATTGGGGCCGCAGAGTAGTGACGGTACTGGGACGAGGATTTGTGTGTGGCCTTCATGTAGAATTGAAGGGGGCGCAGTTTAGTGGAGATATTGGGATGAGGACTTGCGGGTGCAGCCTGTATGTAGGATTGGGGGGGCGCAGATTAGTTGATTGCACTGGGAAGTGGACTTGTCAGTCACAGTAGAGGAGTGGAAGTAATGGTGATTGCTGGTAAGTAATCCTTGGTTAATTCTTTGCCAATGATACAGCCAATGTCACACTTTACAATGTTGCACAGAGTATTATGACAGCGCTATGTTTATTATGTCCTAGGGGGGTGTGTTGTGAGCGTGCCAAGCGCTACTAATTTTTTGTTGGGCTGCAGATTAATACACACTTTGCATTATGTAAATCAGCTCACAGCACAGTACATTAAAGCCGTGCATTGTTCGTGCTCACGCTAACTACTTTTCGTGCCTGGAAACACTTGTGTACAGGCACTATATAAATGACATCATAACATATCATACTTAGGGTCTCATTACACGGTAGGCGGTAGCCATGGCGCTATTAGCGCCAAGGCTACCCCCTTACTGCATTCTGGGTCCGTGTTCCCGGAATAGGGACTGCCGGGTCATTCCGACCCTGGAGGACTCGGTAAGTCCCCATCTTGGAACCATTCCCCATTCCCATTTGAGCCCCCGTAGTGCTCAATGGGAATGGGGAAGGAGCTAATAACGGTACCGAAATTTGCGGTACCATTATTAGCTCTGAAGTCCCTTAGCGGGTCCCTTCCTTAACGACAGGTAAAACCAGGCGTTAGGGGAGGGACCCGCTAAGGGACCTTGTAGTAGGGCGGTAAGGGATTACCGGCACCGGTGCCCTTACCGGTGCCGGTAATCCCTTACCACCTATCGTGTAATGAGGCCCTCAGTGTTTTGTCTGTGAATTAGGTCCATTGTCCTTTGGGTTGTTTTTAGGTCTTGAAAGTAGTACAACCCATATAATAGGTTCTGAAATTGCCCCATTTAGGGTGTACAATAATCAAGTATTCCTAATGTTTAGGCTCACATCAGATTCCATTCCTACACTTTTAGGTTTGTATTTGAATCTGCATTGAAATGCAACATGTCATGCTCTAAAATGTCCATGATATCTAGGATATCATTAGAGGGTAGTCCTTCAGCATATTTTTTTTTTAAACAAGAGTGTGAATAAAGTAGTTAGGAAATAAAAGTGGGCACGAATTTGTCTGGATTACTAGCTGTACAATACTTAAATGTAACCCTTTATTTCGTATGATGATCAGTGCTCTGGAGCAGAAGAGAAAGCGTTTACCTCTAATAAATAGCTTTCGCCCATGGGGTCAGGAACAGGTGCATATACATCTCCAAAGATCTTACTGCGGCCTCCCTCCATACGTTAAAAATAATTATGTGGGGGACTTTACTGATTATCATCCTCATGCAGCTGATTACACGAGTACCAATTCCTTCTTGTATACTACAATACACCATTAACAACCATTAACAATGCAATGAAGATATCCTACACAAGTCCAAACTTTGGATTAGTCCACCAGAACAAGCAAAAGAAAGCAGTCAATGAAAATTGATTTATATCTCCCTTAGTTTACAGAGGCACTACTACAGTGCCAAGTGCACAGGGTGGAAGCGGGCGCTGTTGAGAAACCCTAGCTAAACCACTGCTGTTTCATATTTACCTACGTGTATTGCAAATAATATTTCTTCTTCTTGAGAAAATAATTTCGCTAATTATTGTGATTCGTCACGTGCCCCCTGTTTCCTTTGTTGCTTTGTATCCTTTTGACAATAGACACTTCAGTTAAAACGAACAGTAAGCGTGAGGGAACAATTAAAAATGCTACTGAAATACTTGCTATTTCTAAGGATGAATTTTGCATGATAATTCAGAATCTATAGGGGACAAATTACATGCGTGTAGTGTTTGCTGGTTAGCATTTCATTTGCGTTTTTTCTTTTTTAGCATTGCATGGTAAATGTGTGCACATTGATTTTGTAACTGCCTGCTCTTCAGGTCTCACTTTCATACTGTGCCCTGTGCCATTAGAGGCAAAATGCATAAATTATAGCAATCATCTGACAAATTGCAGTGCAGATGCCTGTCCTCAAAGACCTTGCACACGGAATCCGAGCTGGATGACATATACCGTTGAACTATGGAAATTGAGCAAGCTGTAGTTAAGCGATAGTGCCCCTTGATAATTGCCTTTGTAGAGGGAGGGCAAATATGATTGGTCTTAAGCAATTATGCTGACGGTAAAAGCAGCCAGCACGAACAATATCACTATTAAAACAGAGTAAGCAAAGTCCACATATTGTCAATCACACTGCCTCCAGATTGAATTAAGCCATTACAGCCGCATTTCGTTCTCGAAATGAATCCCGCTGTTGCTCCAAGTTTTCTGCTGAGCGCAGGCATTTCATTTTCTAATTAAGTGACATAGCACTTTTGAGTTGTAACCTGTTCCATCGGTGTGTGCGTTCCATTTAATTTGGAGGGAGCTTATAAACAAGTCACAGGAGAAATGCCCTTAGCCACCAAACAAGAACACGCATGGCCCAAGGCTTAAGGCAGAAGTGCGAGGTTGCCACACTTCCATTGCTGACAAGACCCGAATCATAAACAATCGAATAGACACAGAAGACAAAGAACTTTACACTGGTACTGTAACTGCATTTGAAAAAAAGGAGTATAGAGGATGAGTCGTTAGTTTTAATTTTGTTTCGAATTAAGGCACACATGGATGAAGGTATGATTGTTAATGCACAGCATATGTGTACCTGAGGGGACCTTGTTGTTAGGAGATTATGAAAACACAAATATGGTGCACATTCAAAATAGCATTAGTACAAGCAGAGAACAATATATAAATAAGAAGCACAAAATAAAAAGCTAAGTGTAAAACTAGGGTCCTCATGGAAATCGATTCAAAGTCAGGGTGCAGGTGTTCACCCCGCCGCATAATGGTAGGTGTGGCGGTGACCACTTCAGGCCTCCCACTAAAGAAAAAGATTGCAGTACTAAAAATGGAGAATGGGAGTCCAATCGACCACCTGTAGCAGAGGATGGGGCAGCACACTTATTTGTTGGGGCCTAGTGTCAGAGTTGCCAATATGCAAAGCACACCAGACAAGTCAAAGATGAAGACATCACCAGGAGCAGGGGGAAAGAAAACACAGCGCCCTGCTCCCCAACACCCCAATATGGTCAATAGTGAGGTATCGGCTGCTGGAAAAGCTGTGCCACCCAGATACTGAGGACATACCTGAGGCTTTGCAGGGGTAATTCCATAGCTCAAGGGCCGCGTGCATTATAGGTGATCTGTTTGGAAATTAAGTTGGAAACACCAAAGATTAATTAGGAAATCTTAACAAAGATAAACAATGTATTTTTGGGAATACTGTGGATAGCCATGCTTTTAAGTTTGAACATGTTAGTATGATATCAATATTCTTGGAGTATTTAATTTGGTAATGTTATGCTCAAACTGCCTTTCCTTTCACTGCTCTTATGACATCCCCCTCGCTTTCTGTATCTTCTTCTAAATCGTGTTCTCCAATATTTAGTCATTTATTCTTTTCAAACATAGTAATTGCAGACAGTTCTCCTCGTCTTGAAACCGTCAGACATGTCCTACTCCTTTTCCCAAGACTCTGTGCTCTACTACCTTTCTAAAAACGTTTTAAAATATTCCTGTGCATACATGTTCAGTTTTATTTTACAACAGTTGAGGGAAAAAGTGAAGAGTGAAAGCGAGTTGAACTCTTGTATTTTCTTCTCCATATTGTGAAAAATTAAAAGCTGTGTGGAAGTGATGCTTTGCAGACAGCGCTACTTTTGGATTTGGTATCCAGTGATAAAGTTGCCTGATAAAAGGTCACCAGGGGGAGACATTCCCTCAATTTGCGCTCCAACAAAAATTAAGCACTATCCTCAAATATTCTAAAGCTGTAGTTCGAATAGTAATTAATACCCATCCATGGGCTATATATAGAATATGTGTGGTGGGAGGGGGGGATTGGTCTTTTTGGGATGCAGGGGAAAGAATCACCTACCTGGTGACTTTTTCCCCAGGGAACATTTTCAGACAGAACTCTGGATTCCTATGCAATCTGCCTGGGTGTTGACCACATTTCTTTTCATTCTACACAGCACCTAGGTCTTCATTACAGCTCTGGTGATAAGTTGCAAAAGTGGCAGTAACATAATTACTGCCATTTTTGCTACTCTGTCAAATTAGGGAGTCCCAGAACATGGCTGCCAGCTCTGGCGGTGGAATTAGCTCTGGCTGTAATTCTGCAAACAGGTGGTGGAATTACCATCCAGAGTTACTTTTCAGTGGTAATTTGGCCAGCCAGAATTATGCCAATGGTTTGTGCATGCACACGTCCACTTTGTAATGTGGCAGTAATTCCACTGGACCCCACAGCGGTAACGGTAATTCTGTTGAGCAGAATTACTGTCTGATCTACTGCTGGATTTGTATTGGGGTCCATTCCCTAAAAAAAAGCCTGCTGAAGAAAACATGTTTGGATAATACCGATTGGGGCTCGATCTATCTGTTTCATTCCATATTATCTAAGCAGCACAATTGATGCTAAATTCATTTGCTACATTTATTTTTGCAGAATGTCAAAGTTTTGATAATCAAGCCCCAGGTTTTTAGCAGGTGTCACCCAAACCCTCCCAACCCACATCACCCTTGTCTGCCACACCATGACATGGCATGCAACAGCAAAAGCCCAACACATGACCAATAGGGTACGACGTGACATGTGATAAATGGAAAGTGGCCCGACACAATGACGCCTGACATGAAATCAGATGAAATGACTGAACAACAACCTTCCACACATACCAAGTCATACACAAATGCTTTCCACCAGTGGTAGCATGAACAAAAGACTGAATGCCAGTTCACATGCCCATTGGGCAATCCAAAATGGCTACTCCCTAACCCGTGTGCTGTGTGTGTCTCCTGCAACACACTGCTCAGCACACAGCACAGTGAGCAGCTATTGGGTTCTGGATACACCAGAGCATCACATCAAAAGGACAAACAAAATAAACAACCTATTGACGCATGTACACAATCCCCAAATGGCAATTGATCATGCGCTGCTGGGAAAGAGCGTGCCCGGGAAGGCAATCTGTGTGCACCTGTGGGATGGAAGAGTGGTTGTACGTGTGGTGGAGCATTGTGCAACTGTGTGTGTCAGTAGGGACATGCACTCAATATATTCATGTGAAATGAAGTGACCCTCAGTGTCCTATATACATCACATGCGTACATTGCCCATGTGTACACCCCAGCATGTCAAACCACAACAATCCCCTGACACCTGAAAAGTAAATACAACACAAGAACAGCCATTGACCAGCAGAACTCATCATGTACATAGTACCCCACAATGACATTGTCAGAGAGTTCCCAAACACTGTAGCCCAGGCTTACTGTCCAAAAACAAAAGACCCTTCCTCATTTACACATCAGCATGACCTTCTGAACAACTGAGTCTGCGGTATGTAGCCTTCTCCCTTCTAGTCTACCTGGCTACAGGATCCACCTACCCCTAAGGTCTTCATGTTCCACCTTGCATGTAAATAGCGTCCAGCCCCCTCAGAGGTGTCCTTGCCTGGTAAAAATACCAAATCGCAGAGAACTCCAAGGAGCCAAACCCCCAAATCAGGGAAAAAGCCTCTAGGCACAAAAAAACCTGTAGATTACTTGAAGTAGCAAAAAATGTTCAAGCACATGTACAAGCAGAATGATAGAACTACCAAGGTAGCACAGTTCAAAAATGGTTCAACAGGATGGGTACCTTTTTCAGGACACAATATACAATGAGGATGCAACAACTGATGGGTAGTGTCACAGCTCCGGTCTCCAGGTGCAGGAGTGCCACAAACCAACCACCCCTTCCGTGGTCAAGGTAAAACTTACACAGGCCTCCGAGACGCCGGCGGGGAAAGAGGGTCAGGGATCCGTTGTTTGGACAGGCATTGGTATTCAGGATAACCGGAAAGAGGGGCAGGAGAGCGGAGTTGGATTGGCAAGGGAAAGTAGGCAAATACAAAATACAACTATTGACAATAACACATACTCAATCAGAGAAACCATGTTCTACATGCACATTGTATCAAATGAGTCAAATGCAAGACAAAGAGAGACTTATCTCAGGGGTGAGTGCTGGCCTCCTGTCTGCGCAATCTCAGGTCTGGTAAAAGGATCAGTTCAATGCTGCAACGAGAGCGTGAGTTACCAATCTGTGTGTGTTTACAACACACACACACAACACCATTCATGCCCCAAAGTAAGTGACTTCTCCACAAACAAACACTCTTGTCTACTGCTTTGTATGTATATGTTAGCTTGCCCCCGTGATGGTTCATACACTGTCAATGCAGTAAGGCAGGCACACGTGGGCGAGCGGTAAATGGAAGACCAATGCGTCATGAATCACACATGATAGAATGGTCCCTGGGTGAGCTGCTAAACGCGTATAGTGAGGTGCGACTTCAGTACAAGTCGTGTTCTGGCAGCCACGGATTTCAATAGGTTGTGCACATGGCAATTTGCACATGCAAATGATATGCACTGCACACAAGTCTGTGCCTCGCTTGGTATACCTGTGCGGTGTATTAGTTTCTGGCTAGGAACGCTACTGCGCTAATAACTCAGCTTCTATGGAGCAGGGGGGACTCGAGGATATGTGCGACGGCCCCTGTGTGTGCCCCTGACAACTTGTAAAGCTACTTGGCATTTGTGCCACAATGCATCTTAGCTGTACTGTGCGCTTCTACAACAATGCCCGGCCAAGCTCCCCAGCACTGGCGCTACTTAGCAGGCATGTGCAAGTGGCCTGGTGGAAGGTTGGCTGCGGTGTGGCGCCTTGTGCTGCTCATCTTGCTTGGAGCTCCTGGAAACATGTCTGCTTCTGTCGGACGTCTGAGCACAAGCTCTGTGCTTCTGCTTGCACACACATGCGCACGTCTGCACCACCGAACGTGGCCAGGTTTCAGTAGTACTTGGCCCTGCGTCTGCTGGCAAAGGTAGTGTGGAGGCTCATTTTCCTGCAGAAAGGGCATAAAAGATATTAATACGGCTGGAAAGTTCCCTGTGTGTGTGTCCTCATGCTGGTTGTCATTGGACCATGTTAGAGACCTACATCTGAACTCCTGCCACCATCAGTGTAACTTTGACAGGCAAAGGGTACTGTCTGCTGTCTATAGCATGAAGTGCATCAAGCACATTTACAGGCAAGAAAAGAACATACATCACAATCCACATCAATTAATGGAGATATCAATCATGTACTCACCCAAATTGATTACAGACATGCCGTGGATAAAACCCACTTAATCCCCACTAGGGGTGTTAACACAAGTAGTACAGCAGCAGACAGGCCACAGATATGACGAAAGTCCAAAGCCCTTGTGTAAATGGTTGTTACACCGAACCATCCTTGCGAGCCCATGGATAAGGGAAGCAGGAGTGGCCTATGTGAGTCAGGACCCCAAGCTGCAAACACATACACAATACAAGCTTGAAGGGCCCACCTGGAACAGACAGTGGATGCTTTCAAAAGCAACAAAGCACCACACTGTCACATGAATGCACAATAGACAAGCAATTTTAAACTATATTAACTAATTAAACTAACTATAAAAAACCTATATTACCTAATTAAACTAACTATCAAAAACCATATTAACTAACTAAACTAACTATAAAAATCAAAAATGGCCACATACGACCCAGGGGGGTGATGGAGCACCCAGGAGGTGGGAGGTACAGGGTGCACCTCAACACCCACATGCGATGATGTTGAGACAAAAAAAATCTCCATGGGCTCAACGCCTGCACAGACCGACCAGTGTTGGAGATAACTCATTGTCCTCATCACCCTCTGGCTGAAAATGTTGACGTGGCATCGTACCCTGACCAAGCCTAGGTGCAGCTTGCCACTCGTCGGCAGCAGGTCTGCGTGTGCTTCCTCTTGCAAGGTAACACGTGTAACACAGAGTTCTTCCTGCATGGCATGGCTGGACAACTGGTACACCTCCCGGCAAGCACGTAGCTCAGCCGAAATGGTATTCTCTAGCTGCTCCAACCTCTCCTCTGACCGTGTCCTCTGAGACATCAAGAGCACAGCCAGAGTAGATTTGAGGGATTCATAGTCAACCCTCATGGCCTCCATGTGGTTCTCTGCGTGAGCAGCAATTGCTTGACGCAAAGACCCCATTTCAGCCCGGCGTGCCCTGTCTGAGGCCACCATGCACAGCCTGGGCGAGTGGGCCGTGGACTGTGCCGCCCGCTGCTGGAGTTCCACCTGCCTAGCAGAGGGTAGCACGGATTGGGCCATATGGTCCATGCTCTCAGCAATGTTATCAATTGCTGCCCCCTGGTGTTCTGAATTGGCAACCATGGCTTGCTCCCACTCAGTATACCCCAGTGGCACGCGGCCACTGCGTTGCTGGGCTTGACACC
The DNA here is from genome assembly GCF_040938575.1 of Ambystoma mexicanum. Lineage (NCBI taxonomy): Eukaryota > Metazoa > Chordata > Amphibia > Caudata > Ambystomatidae > Ambystoma > Ambystoma mexicanum. Next base: position 880,265,484 of record NC_090929.1, on the reverse strand, counting down.
TGCGGGGCCCAAGGAGCCGACATCCTTGTAGGGTTGGCACTGCCTGCAGCTGCAGGACTACATTCCTCCATTGATGTGATGCCCCAGGCACATCGGCAACTGGAGTGGAGGGTGACCCTGCATCCCGATCCACCACAGGCAGAGGTCCCACCACCGTCTGGCCCTTCAGTGCAGGTGTCGCGGACAGAGGAGTGTCGACATCAGAATCACTCACCCCTGACGAATGGACCCAATGCACATCCAACTCGACATTGTCGTCAGAGTGATCATCCGAGCTAGACTCATTGCCAGCCCGAGACAAGATGGTCTGTAACACAAGTGGTTTCTCGTGGTACAACCACCCCACAACCTCCACTTGTGCTGGGTTGCTGGTGTGATAGCAACCCTGTGCCTGGCATGACAACACCATCCTCTGGTTCCATTGCGTCATCATCTGAAAAGTGGAGAAAAGATAAACATTAGTACACATGTCAGAAGCACATAACACACACACACATAGACATGACAGAGACAGCCAACACATGAAGCAGACATGTCACACACAAATGAGAACCTGGCATGCATCCAGTGGCCTTAATATGCAAACACATCCCAAAAGCAGAAATGGATGTGTCTAAATAGCAAAGCCTACACAAGTACAAAATGTAGTATATGAACTCCATCAGACACCACCTCTGTCAGGCACATGTCACAGGCAGAAAAGACAGATGGCAACTAAGAGATGCAACACACCCTAAGCATTTCTGAACTGCAAATTGACCACTGTTGCAAGTAAATCCAAGCACACGACATGGGTAACATGCATGTAGGCATGCATCAATAAAGCATCATCATCAATATAGCCACATCCATCTGCAGCTTGGCCCATACCGGGTGGCATGGGCCATGTAGATATAGTGAATGTCCCAAGCAAAGCAAGGGCCTCAACCATGCATGAGGGACCATAACACACAGGTCCATCCGAGCTACAGGACATGAGGCCTCCACAACACCCCTCAGGGCCTGATAGAGCACATTGGGCTATGAGTGTGCCCTATTACATCATTCCTTGTGGAAATCTCCACGCCCGGACCCACCATAGTAGCTAAGTGGGCCTAGGCATACACATACTGCACAACAGTGAACCTTTGGGATAGACCAATAAACTCATCTAAACAACCACTAGGGAATTCCAATACTGAGTACATGTGGCACAGGATGCACCTGTGCCAGTCGCATTCATAACAGATAAGGGATGAAAAACTGGCCATACATGCCAGGTGACTTTGACATTGTATCAGTGAGTAGGCATGTAGAAGGGTATAACACGGCTCAGAAGTGGGTTGATGCAGTGCAGAACATGTGTACGTTACCCACTATCTACATGAACAAGTGCATTATGATATCTATCAATAAACGTGAAGTCAGTACAAGGGCAAGTTCAGGCATCACGTGCAATGTGCATGCGATGGGTTGCATGGCTACAAGCAAACCCCCCACCCACCCTAAGTGAAAATGCAGGGAAGCATTTCATGTCAGCGAAAGGGTAACAAGAGACCTGTGGATTGGCAGACAGTGTTGACTAGCATCAATTGCATCATCTGAGACAACTGACAACACAGCAGATGATGATGGGACAGTAAGCAGGACACATGATGAACCCTCAGTAGTACACCCATGTGTGCAGAAGCCAATACACCAGTTGAACAGAGTCAGTGGGCCTGAAATGGGGGAGGCCTGTGCCCCACACAGACTGTGACACCCTAAACCTGTGTGTGATGCTGGAATGAGCCAGAGTGGGCATGGAATGGATGATCAAATACCGTGAACTGTAGGTCATCCTGGACACGTACTACAATGATCATCCTGTCAAGACACATAGGGGCATGCATGGAATGCACATGGAGAATGAATAGGCACTCATGTCCCTGCGGAGCATCTGCCATCTGCACAGTCCAAGTGAGACACCCTGCATGAAGGACAGAGGATGTACCCCACTGTATGTGTCTGGCAGGTTGGCCGGTGGAAGTTTGCATGTACACAGGAGCCTTGAACAGGCCATTGCAGTACACCAACATGATGCACACCAGTGCCATGGTGAAATTGGAGTGCAGGGGGGTGGAGGGGCAAGGGAGCATGCCTACGTGGAGTACCCGCATGCAGGCAGAAGACACATGCACGTCAGTCATGCAATTACATAGTCCCAGTGCTGAGAGGAAAGACACCCCAGGCTACATGCAGAAGGGCCAGTGAGCTGGAACATGGACCGGAGGGGCAGCCGGGTGAGTAGAATGTGAGTAGGGTGCAAGTGTGGCAATGAGGGCATTCCCCGTCTGCTCTACATGTCCAGCATCCTGCACAGCAGGCACGCATCAGTGAAGCATTGCATGACTTGCACATGAGAACCATGTACACATGACATGTAGTGGCAGTCAAGCACAACACATCACACAAGAAAACCACACATGGCCCCGACAAACACACAACAACACTCACTGGACGGGGCATCAAAGTCCAGCATCTCTCCCACTCCTTCGACCATTCCTGCCGGTATGAACTCTACAGCGACTGACTCGTGCAAAGTGAGGTTTTCCTCCTCAGGTGGTGGCCCACTGCCAGTCACCAGAGTAATGTTGTAATTAGAGGCACGCTTTGCCTTAGTACTACGTTTGAGGTCATCCCAACGATTTTTGCACTCTTGAGCTGTGCGCACCTCATGGCCGAATGCACTCACACAATCCGCAACTTGATTCCAGTGGGACATACAATGGGCAGCCGTAGTTTGACAATTCTGCCCCACTGGCATATTACGGTTGTGGTCCTGCACGTAGTCCACAAGGAAGTGTAGCTCCTGCTAGCAGAAAGGCTTCATCCTCGACATGCCGGAGGCCGGAGCTGTGTCTGGGGTCCCAGTCTCTACTGCAGGTGCAACTTTCCTCCTCTTGGACAGTGGTCCGGACCCTGGCTGTCAAATGCCACCCTGATCAGTATGGGCTGTGGCGCTGGTGGATTGAACTGAGGGAGTGGCAGGTTGTACAAGGACGGAAGCCCTGACTTGTGTCAGTGGCTGCTGGGTGCCCTGGAATGGACCCTGTGCAGCAACATCCGCTGTGCCAGGGCAATTGACAGGGACTGTCCTGGATGGTAGACTCACAACCAGGGTGGTGTCCGCTGCATCTGTCCATGCACTTGCCAACACCTGGCTGGTCGGGGCAGCAGATGACATTACTGCCCCAGGAACACGTGCCTCAGTCAAGGCAGCCCTGCATGCACTTACGGTGTGCCTCCTGACCTACTGGAAATATTCCAGAGACTCTTCAGGTGCCAACACAGCCTGCGCTGGCAGACCCTGAGCCTGGGTGGTGGTGCCCACAGCTGCACCTGCAGCTACCACTACCCTTGGACCCGTGGCAGTCGATGAAATGGACTGCCAGGTCACATGGGTGCCAGTGCCAGATGCAAGAACTGCATCTCCCGGAGCTGCAAGGGGTGGTGGCATGAGTGCACCAACACGTGGCACAACATCATGCTGAAGTGGCACACCCCTGCCTCTTCCCCCTCTGCAGCCACCCTGCACACCCTGGAGTCCCCCTACTCCCTGGTCATGTCCCTGACCATGCCCACCACGTGGAGTATGATATGATATGATATGGCATTTATAACGCGCCTATACACATGTGTTTCAAGGTGCGACGAGGCAAGGGGGGACAAAGGGAGGACAGACAACAATCCTACTAGGCCAGGTTTCATTCAGATCGCACAAGTGCATGGGAAGGGGGAGAAAGGAAAATGCATGGGAAGGGGGGAAAGGAAAAGTGCGCAGGGGGAGGGGGAAGGGAAAGTGCAGTACATGGGAGGTGGAATAATAAGACACATAAACCAGCCAGCTAGTGGCCAGTGCAAGGAAGTGCAGACGTAAGTGCTGGAAGGGAGACTGAAGGGATACAGAAAACAATCCCCAAGTGCAGGGGTTGCCAGGGAGGCAGTGCAGGTGGGTAATTGACAGGGCCTGGGCCAGAGATCAGAAGGGTGGCCAGGTAAACAGTGCAATTTCAGTCAGGAATTCAGCAAGGGAGGGGAGGAGAGAAAGCAGAGGCAACGAGGAAGGTTTTGAGGTGTTTCCGGAACTGGAGATGGTTCTCCTCGAGTTTCAAGGAGGCAGGAAGGCTATTCTAGAGAGAGGCCCCTGCCGAAGAGCATGATCTGCCACCAACTCATTGCTTGGAGAAGCGACTGACCCTAAGGGAGTTGGAGGCAGATGAGCAAAGAGCTCGAGAGGGAAGATATTTAGGAAGAGAGAGTTGAAGGTACTGCGGCCCCAGACCCCAGAAGGCCTTGTGTACAATGCAGAGGGTTTTGAACTTAATCCTCGCAGCCACTGGGAGCCAGTGCAGAGATTTCAGTCCTGGAGAGATACAAACCTTGGGCTTGAGGCCAAGGACAAATCTCGCAGTCCTGTTCTGGATAAGTTGCAGAGGGCGGAGAGTGGAGGCAGGCAGATTTGTTACAGTAGTCCAGCTTGGAGAGGACCAGGGCTCTGGAGATGGTGAGCTTCTGGGGGAAGGAGAGGAAAGGAAGAATACCTCTAAGGAGGTGCAGCTGGTAGTGTTACTTCTTAGAGACGTCAGAGATGTGAGGGGAGAAGGAGAGTGCAGAGTCGAAGATGACACTGAGGTTTTTAGCCTTGCAGGTGGGAGTGGGAGGAGGGCCAAGAGAGGCCGGCCAGAGAGCTGCAAGGAAGGAGGGAGTGGGTGTGCTGATCAGTAGCATCTCAGTCTTACTGGGATTAAGGCAGAGATCATTGGCGGCACACCATTCCTGGATGGCAGACAGACAGTCAGAGATGAGGCAAGGAGAGGAGGAGGCCGAGGGTAGCCTGAAAATGAGCTGGGTATCATCCACATAGCACTGAAAGTTGGGACAGAGAGCAGCGATGTAGTGTGCAAGGGGTGCCAGGTATTGGTTGAACAGCCAGGGAGAGAGGTTAGACCCCTGGGGGACACAACAGGTAGAGAAAAAGATGTCAGAGAGGAAGGACCCTAGTTGGAGCTGAGAGCGTCGGTCAGAGAGGAAAGAAGACAGCCACACCAGAGCTTGACCAGTGATACCCAGGTTATCACGGAAACGGTTGTGCAGGATGGCATGGTTGACAGTGTTAAAGGCAGAAGAGAGATCAAGCAAGATAAGAACGCAAGAGGTGTTAGAGTCAAGGTTGGTGAGTAGGTCTTCACGGTTGTTCAGGAGAGCAGTTTCGTGCTTCTGACAGCTCTGAAGCCAGACTGATGGTCATGAATACAACCAACAGATTCAGTGTGGAGATTGAGCTGGGAGATGGCCAGTTTCTCCAGGAGCTTTCCCAAGAAGGGAGTGATGGAAATTGGGCGATAGTTAGCTGGGCAGGAGGGATCAGCAGAGGGTTTCTCAAGAAGAGGGTGCACAAGGGAGTGCTTCAGGGGGGAGGGAAGACTCCAGTGGCGAAGGAGTGATTGCAGAAATCCGCCATGGCAGGAGCCAATGCACAGATGTAGTAGTGCCGGCACAGATGTAGTAGTGCCAATGGGAGGTGTACATGACAATTGTCCTGGGCAATTGGTGTGAAGGGGGTGGGATACAAGATCTTAACAGCAGCCCTGCGAACCTGCAAGGCTGTATGTGACCCCGGTGATAAAGTGACGGGCACGCACCGCTCAGGCCCCCCAAAATTGCAGTAAAACTGTGCATGCAACCCCCGGTAGCCCACGTGTGTGGGATTAACCTCCCGCAGTACATGGTGGCACCCAGGGACACGAAAAACACGTACGCGTGGGACACGCAGGCTACTATGACCTCGAAAACGGGTATGCGATACACAGGGGCACCCACAGTGGGAAAAATAGCATGCGCGACTCACCGTCAGACAAGCGTGATAATGAAAAACACGCGTAGCCAATACTCCCGCCAAAAGAAGAGATACGTCCTTGATCCACTGTGAAGTTGTGATGGCGCGAAAACAACACGAAGTAGCAACACACACGTCGGTCTCCACGAAAGGCACGTACAGCGAACTGCTGGCCCTGCTCACCTTTAACCCGTGCTTGGGGAAACGCCCGTGCGCCTCATTTCCCATACGCGCTCAGTCCCTTTCCTCCGATTACACGCATTAACATGTGTACGTGATTTTTTTGCACATGCGGATGCACCCGTGCTGAGGGAAACGCCCGTGCATATCACGTCACATACGCGCTTACACGCTAAGGGCCTTTCCTCGAATTACACGCTGACATGCACTTTTTTCACGTGCCAAATCACTCCGTATCAAGCTGGCCACGTGACAACACATGGAAGACCACACTCCTGCCCAGAGGGCCATTTTCCTGCCCCCCAGAGCCCCGAGCTCGTTCCCACCTGCCATCTGCTGCTGCCTGCCAGCCTGCTGGGCACGTGCCCTGCTATTTGGTGCCTGCATGTCAGCCATCTGCAGGAGTCCAGTTGCTGTGACCACCCCTGCTGAAACAGAAGACTCCTGACTGGTATTCCATCGCTCCACAGCCCAGCCCCAGGACCCAGTTGCCCACCCACACCTGCCTTGGGGGTTGCCATGTCCGACACAACACCATCTGGCACCAGTGGCAACCCCCCAGCAGAGAGGCAGAGTGCTGGCAGCTTCAGTGCCAATGAAGTTGGCATCCTGGTGGAGCAAGTCCTGGGGCATTATGAGGACCTCTTTGGAAGTTCACGCACCGACAATGAAGGACAGAAGAGGATCTGGAAGGACATCGTGGCTGCCTTCAACGTAGAGGGGGTTGCAGCCCGCGACATGCAACATGTCCGGAAGCACTGGGAGGGCTTCAGGTCCAGGACCCTCAGCAAGGCCCGGCGCCTCTTGAAGGCAGCGGATGCTGAGGAGTGCCGGGTCTGCCTTACTGACAACCAGATGAGGGTCCTGGAACGTATATGCCCAGTGCTCCACCTCCAGGGCCTTCAGAGGCAGACCCGTCTGGAGTCGAGCGGTAAGTGTACATGCGTACTGATTGGACGCTGTGCATGTTGAGGTGTGCCAGGAGTGTGCAGGTTGGACATATGTCTCAAAAGGCCCATGTATGGATGTGTATGTATAGGGACATGAGCCTGCTGCATATGAGTCCAGTCATGTGTGAGGCACATCAATGGTGTATGTGTTCAAAAGCATGGTGCCCAAATGCATGTGTGGGTGCCCAGATGTTTAGATTACTGTGTATGTACTGTGTCATTGTTGTGGTGTGACACATGGATACTGGTTCCACCTTCATGTATGTGCACAATGTACATGTGCGTGTGTGTGTATTTGACATGTGTGCCACTGTGATAAACCAAGGATGCATGTGACACTGACATGTAGGAGTCTGATTGGCAGATGTGACATGGATGCCGATGATTTCACTGCGACAGGTGGTGGAGATGTACAGATGCATGTATGTCTGGTGGCGTGTGTGCATGTGTTTGGCACTCCCTGTGTTGCATGTGACGTCAGGCTAACCTTCAGATGCTCCTGCTGTTGTATGTGTATGGATGGTGCTGCCTGCTGCAACATTCCTGTGAATTTGTGCATGTGTGTGGTTTCAAATGATATGTGTGTTGGGGAGTGTGATGCCATGTATGAAGTTTGACACTGCCACTCATGTGCAACTGTCATGTGTGTATCAGACCATTGTACAGTGCCGTGATGCCTGTGTTCTGCCTCTCCCTGTCTGCAGCATCAACTGGTGAAGAGGGTGGAGACGGTGCTGTGGAGCACAGCGGCAGGGATCCCATCGCCAGCCGGAGACGCAAGGCCCATCTCCCCTCCCAGGTTGTCCTCTCGTCAGGGAGTGAGGAATCTGGTGCTGCGTCCGTGGCCACAGCTGCCGAGGGTAGGTAAGAGAGGCGGAGGTCGGAGGTGGACTCCTCGGCAGCAGAAGGGGCGGCTGAGACCCCACAGGGGCCTATGGAGGAAGACGGCACAGAGTCATCCAGGTTGGTGGTGGGTTTGGTTGAGGAGGAGGCTGTGGAAGGGCCACTCCCAGGGTCTGGGGGGGATTCCACTGGTGCTAGTGGTGCAGTCCAGGGGCAGGGACAGGAGGCAGCACAGGCGGTGTCATGACCACAGGCCAGTTGTCAGGTTAAGTTTAGTAAAACCTTGAAGGGTTAATTCTGGTGGGTAAAATTGGTGTTGCCCAAGGGTAGACAGGCAGGTACCTTTTCATTTCCATAATAACTTTAGGACTTTCTGTTTCATTAATGGCTGCCTGGTTGTGCCAATTAAAGACTAACCTTACTGGTCGAGTCTTTTGCTGTGTTAGCCTATATGAAGCCAGCTCCTTACGGAGACTCGCGGTTCGCGTCATTTGACTGCTCAGCAGTACTAATGCTTACCGCGGTCTCCCTGAATCCTCCACAGCTGTTTTTTCAGTCACAGCGTTATGCTCTTTTGTCTTTAGCCTCCATTAGTATAGCTTCCCCTCTGCAGCCCCCTTCCGTAGTTACGGTTCGTGTGCCCCTTATTTCCCTTCATTTTCACCTAGTTCGCAATTCCGTCACGGACGGTTTATTCTCCTCAGCACTTCAGGGGAAGGTGTCAGCACATGCACGCAAGTACAGTTTGGTGGCTTGGCCACGTGTGAATTTAATTCTCATTACAGGTGAATATTCTGAGTTAAAGGATGTCGTTTAGTGGCGCAGTATTTCGCTGTTTATGAGTGTTTCGTTTTGACACAAGACCGTTGTCAGTTAGTGCGTAGCTCATTGAATACGCAACTCATGTTTAATGGACTGCGCTTCATTTTCTGATTTAGACTGTTTGAACACATGCACATTAATTATTGTGAAGGGGTTTCAACACACTTCGAGACTGCGCCACCTCCTGTTGTCGTTTTGAAAAATGATTATTCCACACTGTAGTAAGGTTTGAGCCAATTTGTTCATTAATAGCTCTTATTGCCCATTTTGACCATTGTTTAAGGTTTGAGCCAATTTATTCATTAATAGCTCTTATTGCCCATGTTGACCATTGTTGACACGTGTTTCAGCCTCTCAAGGGCCTTTTTCAAAACAAAAGATTAATCTCAAGGGCAAAGTTATTGTGCCAAAAGAATGTTTTCCTTTTCTCTAAATAACATAAATAACATCAAATGCATGTATCATGAAAAAAAATATAATAACCACACACAAATAAACATAGTCAGATATGGTGAGTTATTCACAACAAACGATTTACAAAAGAGTACATGGAAACAATGGAGAAGGATGGAGAGAGAAAAGAGTAAATAACAGAAAAAAGAGAAAATTAGAGATCACGCTATGATTTGCGCTTTCAAAACATTTCCACATGTCTTAACCTCATAATTCAATTGCAATCCAACTTAAACCAATCTTTTTTAACATCATTTCAAATAAATTTTTTAGTGAAAATAACAATCATATCAGCCAAAATGCACCCGCATAATAATATCCTTAACCTGCAGTATTGTAGTACATTTCCCACACCACTGAAATAATTTACCGCGTTTGTGCATCTGGTAAAAAAATATATAAATTAACCTAATTGCGTAACCTCTATTCCACTACCTTTCTATGATGGATGTAGTCCACTGCTTGTACAAAGTACATAATCAATTCATATATGAATACATAGAAGCTTAGATTTTTCGTTGCATATTAATTTTGTTCTTTATTGAGCTATTAAGACACAATTGAATAGCATTCAGGCATAATAGTACACGAACATACTTGAATCATAACATGTTATGGTCTAAATTATTGGGGATGGAATTTGCATTATATGGGATCACCGCTATTGGGTCCACTACAAGATGGCCGCCATAAAATATGACGTGAGAAAGGGACCTTGGAGGTAATTACGGTACCGCAATTTGCGGTACCGTAATTACTACCTTCCCCATTCCCATTGAGCCCCATGCGGGCTCAATGGGAATGGGGATGGGCCAATGGTGAATGGAGAATTACCGCCCCGCCAACCTTGTAATGGGGGCGGTAATTCCGACATTAACCATGGCGGAATCCGGCGTCAACCATGGGGCTAATAGCGCCATGGTTAACGCCTGGGTCGTAATGACCCCCAATGTTTCTGTAACTGTAACTTCTGTAATCTAATGAACCAACCCAATTTTGGTGAAGCCTAGAAAAGGTCTTCACATAAAGCCAACAACACAAAAATGTGACAGTCTGATAGCAGTTCCTACCTTATCTTCACCATGACAGGTGCAAGGTGGAGCTGCACTGAATCCTGAAGAGAGGAAGAATCCCCCTGGAAGTCAATGCGCGGTCAGCACTAAAAAGGCTACCCACCGGAAAGAGTCCCAGGGAAACCCTTGAGGGGGAAAAAAACCCTGTGCTGAGCTGCGAGGGAGCGTGGGTAAACACCCTCCTTCTCTCGGGAACGGTTGGTATTATTCTTGCTTTCTGGTCTCTGGAGTTAGCTGTGTGTTCTATTTTGCCCAGCTGTAGATGTGTTAAAGAACAATAATTAGCTAAAGAACAGCAAAGAGGAAGAATAGTAGATACTAAAGAAAGCTCCCCGCCCCTTACCGAAAATGCCAAAAGGACAGGAAATTCAATGGAAGAGGCAGAAGAAGGAGTCTGTGTTCACGGAGCCTTCTAGTACTGAAATATAACAAAGCATAGATTGCAAAGTGTTCTGCTAATGGAAATATCAGATATTAGCTATTAAATATAAGAAAAGGCCTCTCCACCTGAAAGGGTTAAAAGCTGATCCAACTCGCCAGAGTAAAAAGGATTCTGAATCGGGTTCAAAGGGGATTCTGGGAATGGTAGTTCCCGTGGTTGAGTGAAGAACTTCCATGAAGAATGCTGCTTCCTGAATGGAAATGAAAAACAACAGAGCCTGTCAAAATCCGAGCCGGCTGCAGAACAAACAGAAACATCAACGCGATTAAGCCACGCCTACCGAAGTACTGTAGAACGGGACTTGATAATGAAAGTAGTGGAGCCGGGCAGATGGCAGATCGTAAGAGGCCACAGATACAGGCACGATTCCTGAAGAAAAGCGGAAAGAAGGGTAGACAATTATGAAAGATGAAAAGATTCGAGTAAAAACAGAAGCAGGAAGAAAATTACGAAAGTGCCCTGAAGCGTACTCACGGAGCGTCTCGCAACCTCTGATAGAGTAGTGACGTGACGTGAAGTCCGCTTTCCCCTCTTTTCACGTATTGACATCTCTCTCTGTGGGTGTGGTGGCTTTCTCCCGACGTCCTACTGCTTCCGGTGGAAACGTCATGAATGTGTTTATAACTAGACCGACAACGCCTCTTACAGCCGGTGCCGTTGTAGAAAAGTTAATGTCCCGATCGCTGCACACATCATGTGACTTAAAGGACTTGTGGGCCTAGTTCTTAGGGAAGTTATCATTTATTTTTCTGCGGACGTGGCAATCCGGGACCGTGTTGAGCCTGTCCTGGCTGGGGTGGAGTTGCGTCAACGTGGCCTCCGGGATGACGTGCAGGGTTCTCATGAGGACTCTGCACTTTATTTCGGATGCCTCATTGACCGCGTCGACCTACTAGGACGGATCACCAGTGCTGGGTTCCGCCGTGTGCTGGACCTTCTACCGCCCCCTCCTCAACTGAACCCCCTATGCGCCAATCGTCCTCTGTGCTATTTTCCTGGCCATGTATCACCTGACCACCCTGTGGAGCTGCCCCTGACCCAGCGGCCAGGCTGGTGGAGGACACATCCCTGCCACAGTCGGGAGTCGGAGGTCCAGCAGAGGTGGCCACCCCAACAACTGGACCCCAGCAGGAGGAGGACATGCAGGCATCAACAGGCAAGGCACATGCACGGCAGCAGCAGGCTCAAGGTGGGAGCGATGATGGCTCTGGGCCATCACCATCAGAGGGGAAGGCATCGGCCAGCGGAGAGAAGGACCCTGGATTGGGAGTGTCTTCCGTGTGGCAGCGGTTGGGCCGGCAAATAGATGCAGAGCGGTGGTGGGCGGAAGAGGCGGAACTATGGTCAGGGCGGAGAACTCCATGCGCAGGTCTTTGAGGCAGGCTGAGTGCCTCGAGGAAATTCTCAGGGAGTTGGAGGTGGACATGGCTTTATCCTTGCAAGACCGCGGGGGCCAGGGACAGGCCCGCCTCCAGGACGTTGATCAGGAGTTCGATGATGCCCTGGCCCGGGAAATCAACAAGTGAGCTGTAGGACTTGCCCGTCGCCATTGTAAATAGTTCATTAGTGTTAGGTTTCCTTTCTATTTTTCTTTCATTTGGGGCACATGGACTATGCCTCACCTTTTTGTATATAGTTATTTATTAGGTAGGGTTTTTTGTAGGTTTCCTTTGGATTGTTGGGCTCATGGACCCTTGGATGTTCTTTTGTAAATAGTTTTCGATGCGAATTTCATTTTCTTGGACCCATCGTGGAATTCTTTTTTTGAACTGTGATTTTTTTTATGGACAGCGCACAGGAGCCATTTTATTTTGGATATTATTGGTTGCAGCATTTATTTATTTTTATCCATTTTGGAGTCCCGGACTTGGATTATTCTTTTCATTATTGTGTGATTTGGTTTCATTCATTTCGTTGATTCTTCAATACACTTTTTTTTTTTTACTTTACTTGTGTGGTCTTCTATCATTTGTTTTGTGCATGTCACAATGTTTTTTTTCACAGTCATGTGTCACCATTGTGTGGGTCGCCATTGTGTGGGTCGCGCCAGGCCCATCACATGTAAAACTCCCTGTGCACCCCTCGGAATACACATACCCCACTCACACAGGGCCTATCGTGTGTAAAACTCCCTGCGAACACCCCAGAAAACAAGTATCCCGCTCACGCCAGGCGCATCGCGTGTAAAACTCCCCGCACACCCCTCGGAATACACGTACCCCGCTCGTACAGGGCCTATCGCGTGTGAAACTTACTACGCACCCCTGAAATTCACGCAGGCTGCCCATCCACCTTCCCCATCCCCCACAGGCAGCCCACCGACCCTGGCCATGGCACACAGGGAGCCCACACCGCAGGGGGGACTTTTTACACGCAATTTACCTGGTGCGAGCGGGGTACGAGTATTCTGAGTGGTGCGCGGGGAGTTTTACACGCGATAGGCCTGTCGCGAGCGGGGTACATGTATTCCGAGTGGTGCGCGGGCAGTTTTACGCGCGATAGGCCTGGTGCGAGCGGGATACGTGTATTCTGGGGCGTGCGCGGGGAGTTTTACATGCATTTTCGTGGGTGGGGGGCTGTATGCTGGTGCACTGGCCTTTGTTCCATGTACTGGATTTGTGCAATGTTTTTGGCGCATGAGACGGGATTGGGGGCGTAACTGGCGCTGCTGCAGGGTCGCTGCACCACTCTGCGCCACGGCTGCTTATGGATGTATTAATCCATGAATACGCTGTGTGCCTGAATGGGTTTTGGCGTACGCGGCTGGCGCAGACTTGTGTGCCAAATTCTATGAATTACCCCCTTAATCTTTTCATGTTTTTTATTCGAATTTAGCACGTGATAACCCAACAGCCAATGCTTCTCTCAGGGGCAGGTCTTAATTCTTAGGTGCAGATCTTAGTCTTACTCCATCTCTGCATGCCCCTCACTCCTGCTCAAACATCAGAGAGCAGAATAGAACTCTGTAATGCCACAACATCACCAAGGCACTGTACCCAAAGCCAACTAGGGTGGGATTCCTCTATTCTGTGATGTCCTGGTGTCCTCTCTTCTCCTTTCAAGATGCTAAATAAAGTTAAGTTCCGTCTCATTTCGCCATCTTGATATTAAAATAACATGGACAGGCCTTTTTATGTGCATGGAATAAATAATGCTCTTAGGATAAAATTACATTAGAGTTATCGTATTATTAATATACCACATTAGATGTTGTTAGTTGTCTCTGCTATTGATTACAAATGTGTCTCTACATATTAGCAGTTATCTATTCGTTGCACACAGACTATTATTGTGGCGAAATCTTTGAAACATGTTTACCCAACTATACATTTTTCCTTTGAATTGTAAGCACTCCTTCTGTTTAGGGCAGAATGGCCACTGGAAAAAATCCTAGCTGAATGGATGGTTGATTGGTAAGAATCTTCCCTTTGATTTGTATCTGTATCCACAAACACGGTGATGAATCAGTCAATCACAACATGTGTGCGATGAATGGGTGCGACACCAGGACCCACACATGTTTTCGGGGTTTAATCAGCTTCAAGAATTAACACCTGATTCATGGACGTATTTGCGTGTAAAACATGGATTTTTTGCCCACAAATCCCCATCGTCAAACAGGGATTTGAGGGCAGAATGTACACGCAAATAATAATCTCACACGCACACTCACATGGAGGATAGCCTTAATGACTGCAGCTATTGATCAGACCCGGTTTTAGCATGAAAAAGAGACATCGTTTATGCATGCCACATCTGTTGGGGTTCCACACAACCAAATGGAAAATGAGCGAAAATTGTCAGAAATCAGCATTCATCATGGCGCCGGAAACGTAGATGCAAAAAAAAACAAGGAAACACCATTTCCAGATGTTTTTGTACAAATCACACAGGGAACATTTTGCAGGGAATAACCGAACGAACTTCAGAAATGTTTAACTAAGGAAAGTATGAATGGCAATGTATATACATATAAGGTAGTTTCTCTGTAAGTATGTTATGTCACATAACACATTGATGTATAATAATAATACATGCATCCATAATGTTTATAAAGTACTTTGAGATAGATACATATGTATTTATATATTCAAGGTAAAACATTTAATTGCAGGGGCCTTAAGGAGGGCAATGCATTGTAAAAAAATACCTTAGAAATGTAAGGAAAAAATATGTGTTGCAGTCATATTAAGTTGAGAATTTAGCACAACAAACCCACTGAAATTCAGCTAAATCCAGCATAACTTTGTGCCCCTTGCTCTGCAGCCTATTACCACAATAATGACATCACAGTTTAGAGTGGACACTTATTGTGTTAAAATATACAGTGGACACAGTGTCACTTTCCATGGATGGTTAATTTTTTGTTTTATTTATTTCTATTGCTCACCTGACCCTGAGGTATCTGGGCACATTTGATCGAAGTAAGAATCTT
Source organism: Ambystoma mexicanum (assembly GCF_040938575.1). Lineage (NCBI taxonomy): Eukaryota > Metazoa > Chordata > Amphibia > Caudata > Ambystomatidae > Ambystoma > Ambystoma mexicanum. The sequence goes on along the minus strand of NC_090929.1, from coordinate 880,250,429 downwards.
ACATACATAGGCACATAGTTAATATTATAGTCACATTTGTAGAAAGAGACATGGTAGCAATGCAATTGTTACAGACACAGCATTAGCAGAGAGATACAATTAGGTTAGTTCATTATTTCTTACTGACTAGCCAGGAAATGGTGTTGCTCCTGAAAATTGTAAAGTGCTGGGTAGTCTTGATAGACGGCAGTAGAGTATTCCATAATTGGGCTGCCAGGACAGGGAAGCTACTCCCTCCTGTTTTTTTTTTTTAGTTTATATCTCGGGACCAGGAGATGTTGGCTTACCTAGTGACCTGTGTGGAAAATCGGACAGTGATTTTTTTTAGTTAGGTAGGGTGTGCTGTCCCCATACCACTGCAGTGGATGTCGCGGCCACTCAAAGGGTTGGGGGAAAAAATTAAACACAATTCAAGTTATATATTCTTTACTGGTGCTCTAAAAATAACCTTTTTGGGGGTTTGTTAACAAACACACTGTTTCCTTTTGTTTTGCTTTTATGTACAGTAGTACTGTACACCCTACCATCTTCCATTACAATTTCCTTACAGAATCTTTTTGAATGCATTCCTGATTGTAAAGGAAAATTGCATTTCTGACATCTGTGAAGTGAACTCCATCTTGACAAAAAAAAATCACACCATCAGAACGTATATTATAATTCTCAAAAGTTGACATTCCTGCAGCATACTCAAAGAACAGATACAGCTTTATTGACAAGCTGTCTTGATTCTACCATTTGTGGACTGAAAACGTTTGTTGGACATCTCCTTATTTGCCTCTGATTTCTTTCAGCAGCAGGAAACAGTTGCATTAGGCTTTTAAAGAAATCCTTCAGGGCAACTTGCAAAGACACGGGAGTCACAAACCCCAAACTGTTCTCTTCATAATGCACAATCACAATGTCTCAACATATAAAGTGAGCATACTCTCACAGAATGAAAACAAGCTTGCCCATTTTAGCCACAATCTGCATGCCACAAAACGTTCACTTCTGACATTCCAATATTTTGTAAGGATATTTGGCGTGTTACAGTACAGAGTACAGCACTACTGCACAGGTAGCAAACAGCACAGAGTACAGCACTACTACACAGGTAGCAAACAGCACAGAGTACAGCACTACTGCACAGGTAGCAATTTTTTTCGCAGCACCACCACAAGGGTGCGGTGCATTGCTATATGGGTTACCAGATTAACAAGGAAAGACAGGCTATTCAGTCAAAAACGATTTTAACATATAAGATGCAAATCTATTTTTACAGTTAAAAGCACACGTGCTCATTTAAAAATGCACACTATTTTTCACCTGAAATGCCTATGGTGCGAGAGACACATTTGAAAATTAACAGCTAACCTATTAACCATTAACCTGACTAATAAAACCTTATTTAACATAACCCACTAATAAAATGTGTTCTCCACTGCAGAATTAGGCATACTCTGAAAGCCATTTAAATGTGTGTGCAGATTTTTTTTTTCTTCTCTGCCTGCTTCTCCGTGTTTTTGTGCACAGTAACTGCAGGAAGAAGGAAGTCAGATTTGCAACAATTGCAAATGTATAAGCGAAGCTATTGTTGAGAGTAGGAGGATGAGAGATGATGGATTTCATTGGGACACGTCATACAGAGGGCTGAGAGGAAAGTTTTAGTGGGCAGTAACGGGGAAAAAGACAGGCAGACATTTTTCTGCACTACTGGGGAGAAGACCTGGCTGTGGGACTCCTGACTGAATGCAGATCCCTGCGTCCTGCTACAGTCAGGATTTGGCAGTCGAGATTGGGGAGAGCTGAAAGAAGGACCTTTCCACTGGCTGAGGCGTTCCTATCTGCAAAAGCTGAGAATTCCAGGCAATGACCCCGGTTTGAGAAGGCAAGCGTTCCTTTTTGCTGGAGTTAATCCAAGGGAGCCACATTCACAAAGAGAACAGCCAAAGAGAACAACTAAAAAGATAAGGTAATGAGAAGTGTGGGAGCTGAGTGTGTACGGTAATATGCAGTCAGTGTAGGATTCCTGTGCATGCCTTAATCAAATGCTAATGTTGCAATTTGAGTTCTGTTCTCCGCCACTCTCTTTGCAGTGTGTCATAGACAATGCTTTTACTGTACCATTTTATTTATTTCTGTAAAGAGTGAGATCGTGTTTAAATGCAACTTTTATAATACAGAAAAATATTTGAAAACAGACGGGTGGTGTATTTACTATTTACCATTACAATGCCGATGATGTGGGGAGATTTTTAAACAGTGCAATGGTCATTTTAAGACAGATGTGTGCATGTCAGAATCAGTATGAATAATTGTGAGTGACTGTAGCATAGCTTGTTGGAGGTACATGAGCCAACGGGAAGAGAGACTCTCTGAACATAGCTCCCTACCGTATATAAGGTAGTGGAAATTACCACAAGACTACCATATATAGCTCTCTGTCGTAAATAAGTCAGTGAGTTCGCCCATGGTGGCACACCAACACTATCACTGAAAAATGTGGTATTCCTAAAATGTAGGTCTGAGGTCTCTCTAGTGATCACACGAAAAATCTAAGCAAAGATAAGGGATTTTGGACATTGGGGCCACAAATAAAACAAGGGAATTATGCTCACCAAAATACCACCAACCGCGCCTACCAACCACGTATACCAAATATGCAGGTCTGGGTGCTGAAATAATGCATGTCCATTGTATTATTGTTGCACATGGCCAAATCTGAATACAAAGAGTGATTATTGCTAAGTTATTTTTCGGCGGTAATAAAATACCGTCAGGCCCCAAATCTCCACAAAATACCCTACATATTTATGGTGCGTTGCAGGCCGGGAAAGTGATCATAGAGTACCTACTGGGCGTGGCAAGCGTGTCTCACACTGCCATTTGCACATTAAAGGGAACCCATTTTATAATAGCAGTGTGCCACTAAAAACGAATTTCAGAATGTCACAAAGGGAAACCACATTCTCAGATCTAGTGCAATATTTAGAGGCAAAGTTATTTGCACATGGGAATTGGTCTTCGAATAGCACGTTAGAATGGAGTAACCGCATTCAGGGTGAGGTGCAGAAAGAAAAACTAGACAATATTTTTGCAGAAGGCAGCATAATTCAGGTCTGCCTTACAAGATTATTGAATGCAGCCGATAAAAGTGCAGAGAAAGACTGTTTAATACGGCTATGCAGCAAAATATGGTTTATTTTAAACAAGTCCCTGCGAATGCAAGAGAATGATACTCAGCTAATTAACAGGTTAAAGACTGAATTAGAGGGGGCAAGTAAAAATCAGGAAATGTTGAGAGCAGAATTGGATGTATGCCAAAAAGACATGCAATTAAAATGCAGAGACTTTGATACTCAGTTATCCAAAAGCAAGAAACAATTTGAAGATAGTGACCAAGAATTGGCACACTTAAAAGCCTTAGTGGATCACATTAGGCAGGATAAAGATGAGGTTGTTTCAGAAATGCAGATTTTACAAAAAGAACATTGCGAAAAAGAAGGTGATCTCCAGAGTGCAGAACAAGAAATGATTAAAATGATTCAAGAAAGAGACAAGAGAAATAAAGAGTTCAATGAATGCCAAATGCAAATGTGCGATATGCAGGAGGTGATTAATAAAATGAATGATGAAAATAATTATTTGCAAAATGAAGCAACCAGACTCCTTAAAAAGTGTAAGGACTTAGAACAGCAAATGTGCATTCCCAGGTCCCAGGAGAGGCGGCAGGGTACCACATTCAATGGAGTGGAGGTGAATTCTAGCTCTGCCCAAAGAGCTAGTGCCCCAGTGACTGGGCCGGTGACTGAACTTGGTTGCAGCGCCCTTGGGGGATTTGATACTCCCATTGGGGGCAGCCACCAATCTCATACACCTGAAAACAGGATTGAATCACAAAATAGTGCAATTCCATGCATTGCAACAAGTAGCCCCATAAAAATAATGAAATCCATTAACGCTCTGATCAAACCATTTAAAAAGGGAGGTGAATGCTGCATTGAGGATCACTTAGAAGCGGTACATGACATTTTTAAAGCACTCCAGATACCTAGGGAACAGTACAGACAATATTTTCATTTAACTTTAGATGCCCCGACGGCCAGCATCATAAGGGGATTAAATGAACAGCAGAATATGACATGGCTGGAGTTTGAAAAAGAAATTAGGCGTCATTTTTCTCCTTTTCAGTCATTGCAGGAGGCAAAGAAAGTCGCGTACACAATTACTGCTGGACCTAATACATCCCCTCGCCAATTTTTACAAGACTTAAAAAGAGCATTCTCTCGCTTTGATGTATCTTTTGACTCAAATTCCAATGAGTTTAAAACCGCATACTTCTATGGGCTACAGAAAGACATCATATCCCAATTGGTCCGTGAATTTGACCGTGACAAGTCCCTTGAATGGATTGTACATCAAAGCACAAAGCTATATGAGGTACTCTATTGTCAGGGTAGAGAAAGTGATAAAATGAAAGATACCAGGCCTAAATCTAAAGAACCCTCAGCCACAGTAATGGAAATCAGGTCAGCCAAAATGTCCCTTGAGTCTGCTCAAAGCCAAGGTAAAAATAATGTGACACCTGAACAAAGGGGTAATCAACAAAGATCGCCATTTCCTGTACCAATGTTCCAAACACATGATCCTAGTAATAGAGAGAGCTACATCAGCCCTAGATATTTAGGGGATAGACCCCGGGTAGGATATCGGCCTGATATGGCAGGTATGAACAATAACCAGAGACAAAATCAAGATCAAAGAAATGATGGTCCCTACCAGTCATTGGGGACAAAGAGTAGGTTTGATCCCAACACCATGATATATGGTAATCAGGATAGGCCCCGATATGTGGATCGATTTACTGATAATGGAAATCAACATAGGGGCCAGTACCCACAATCTGAGAGACAGGACATGAGGCAAAACGTGAACTACAATCCACGCCAGTACAATGATTCCCCACCAGGGGACTATAATCAAAGGATGGGTGCAACCCGCTCCCCTCCACAAATGAATCAAGAGTTCAGAAACCATCCCAACCGACATCAATCACCTGAGAGGTATCAGAATAGATCCAATCAGGGGGAAAACAACCAATATCGACCTAGGCCACAGAAAGAGGATCCTAGAGAGATGGAAAGGTTCCAGTGCCTTGAGGCCCAAGTGAAAATGTTAGCTGAGCAAATAGGAAAGCTCTATACAGCGCAAAAACAACCTTCCAAAGAGGGGGCTGATGGCCATAGCAATGACCGGGGGGCTTCCGAAAAGTGACTAAGTACTCATGATAATCGCAGTGCCAAAATGACAGATTGCTCTGATATAATTTTGCATCACGACTCTGAGATGCCTAATGGATTAAAAATGAAAGTACCAGTAAATGAAATTGTGATAGAAAGTGCAAATATTTCTAAAAAAGAGGTACGGTTTAACTTAGAGCTAAATAAAACAGTAAAGATTTGCACAAATGAAAAAGAAACATTAGGAATTCCAAAAGAACAAAGGAACGGATTTAAGAAAAATGACTCATGCATGGGGAATACCAGTGAACAGGGAGTACGTGGGGATGCCATAGCTCCTTCCCTGGGCAAGCAAAACAATGACCAAACACAGACAGAAAAGGGAAATACTCACAAGGAGGGTACAAGTCAATCACATGAAGAATTCTTTGAGCCACATATTTTTGAAGAGGCTGAAAGGGCTGGTATTACACTAAATGATCACAAATGCACAGAATTAAAAAATGACAAATTGCTGAATGATGTTGTTACACATGTTCAGTTGGAAGGTTGTAATGTGGTCTCTGATGTTACCCAGATGGATGGGCGAACAGTGGCCACACTCCAAAAAACCTCTGAACATGGAGAAATGAATAAAATATATTGCACAGAAATGGGTAAAAAGGAGGGAAAAATGTCTTTTCATTTACCAATGTGCTTAGCCAAAAGTGAAAAAGACCTGAGAAAGGTGAGCCCTGAAATCAGTAAGAATTCACATTTCTTATGTGTATTAGAGGAAGTTGAGGACAGATATTATGCACCCATCACTGTAGAAGAAAAATGCCACACCTTCGCTATGATTGACACTGGCGCACAGGCCACAATTATGTCCAAGGAGCTGGTAAAGAGTATCAATGAAGGGAGGCCTCCACAGAGTCAGATCACAGTGAAGGCAAATCAAGGCCCAGTGCATAACTTTAATGGGGAGGAGGTGCCCATCATAGGTGTAACTGAGGTTGACATAAAAATAGGAAAGCACAGAATGAAACAAGAGGTATTGATCACATCTATTTGTGAAATTCCATTTCTGATGGGGACAGATTGCCTGAAAAGATTGTCTCCTCTCATAGATGGGGTGAATGGAGTGCTGTGGTCCTTAACCAAAAAACCATTGAGGCCTAAGAAACTAAAATCACAAAACAGCAATATAAATGAATGTCACACCGTTGCCAAAACAAATGATGCTGTGGAGGTATATCTCCAGAATAGCTGCATACCTAGTGTCACTGTTATATTAATGTGTCAAGACAAAATGCAGAACGACAATGAAAAACTACCTGTACAAATATACTTGGACCCAAGGAAAGATTGGCAGACTGCCATAGATGAGCACACATTACGTTTCTATTTAAAAGAGAAAACATGCAAACAGAATATTATTTCTAAAACAGATTCAGAAAAACACATTACCACTCTGGCAGAAATACACATGGAAGATGAGCAACCATGGGTTCATGTTGGTATAAATGATTATCTTAAAACAATAAAAGCCACTTTAGCACTTGAACATGAAAGGAGTTTCATTAATGAGAAATTGTTGCAAAAAATTATGGAGAGGGAAGAAATCCCGAAATTTAGGATTAAAAACCAATATGTTTCTGGGTTGGACAGTCCAGACTTTGAAAACCGAATTGCAGGCAGATGCATGCTTAAAATTAGCATTGGGCAGAAAACAATTTACCATAATGTATGGATAGTGAGTGGAGCACAAAATGAATTTTACATGGGCAATGACATCATGCACAGAATGTGTATGGTATTAGATTTCCTTAATCAAAAAATATGGTCACGCCTAGGTGGTCCGGCACCTGAATTTGAAGACAAAAGAAGGGCTTATCATTGTGCACAACTGGTTCCTTATGCAGTCGAATTACAAATAAGGAAAGATACTATTATTCCTGCATTTACAAAACAGTTTGCAATAACACTGAAATGCAAAAATGGACAGCAGATGAAAGGCTCTGATGCATTTGTATGCCTGAATGAATCCATAAAACAGCAAGGCCTGGATTATGAATACATTCCATTGGTAGACATTGGTGAGGGATCTGTAAAAATCATGGTAAATAATAAAGGTTGTCAGGATATTCATTTAGAGGAAAACTCCCCATTAGGAATGGCCATACAAAAATCACATTATACGGCAGATTTAAATAACATGGTGATTGGGAATATTCCTGAAAAATATGTAGATGCCAAGGGCGAGTTGCCAGAACACCTGGACTCTCAGCCCAAAGGAATATTTAAAATTCATTCTGTGTATCCTTATGATTCAAATGAGACAGTGTGCTGCCATCAAGAGGATTGCATAATATTTAATTTAAATGAAAATGAAACAGGAAATCAGCCCATTGAAGTGGAAGCTGATATGCCAAAATATTTAAAAGTGGCAGCTCTACAAAAAGACACAGCCACACAGTTAGAGGAAAGCGCTGAGATTCCTTTACCAGAAGAGTTTCCAGAATTTTCCAGAATGGTAGAAGAGCAGATCTCCTTAGCGGATGCATGTGACAGCGATAAGGATAGAGACGACCTGAGGGAAATATTTATGGAGTTTAAGGATGTATTTGCAAAAGATGCTTATGATTGTGGTTTAACTGATTTACATGTGGCCACACTACCAGAAGGTTGTAGCAGAAATCCAGTGTTTGTACGCCAGTATAGACTACCGCTGGCATGTTTAGAATCATTGGCAGAGATTATTAAAAATTTGGAATTACGGGGAATAATCAGGCCCATTCATAGCACATCCAATACGCCTATTTTAGGTGTGTTAAAGCCAAATGGTCAATGGCGGCTGTGTGCAGACTTAAGAGAGTTAAATAAAAGAGTACCAGTATCTAGATGGCCACTACCATTCATTGATCAGGGCCTAGCTCAGATACATGGTTCAAATGTATTTACCACATTAGATCTCACATCTGGATATTGGTGCGTGCCATTGGCAGAGGAGATACAACACTTATTTTCATTTACATTTGACAGGACTCAATATGCCTGGCGTAGAGCTCCATTCGGGTACATCAATAGTGGGAGTGAATTTGGCATATTTTTGAGAAAGGCCATGCCGGATGCAGCGGAAAGAGGAACAATAGTTTATGTGGATGATGTCCTGATAAAAAATGAAAGCCTGAAAAGCCATTTTGATGAAATAAGACATGTACTTGGCAAATTGCAGAAAGCAGGCGCCAAAGTATCTTTGCAAAAAGCACAATGGTGCAAGAAAAAAGTGAACTTTCTAGGGCATGAAGTGACTGAACATGGGCTAAATCCACAAAGGAAGAAAATAGAGGCCATACAAAGATTAAAAGATCCTAAAAATGTGAAAGGAGTAAAAAGTTTATTAGGGATGACAGGCTATAACAGAAAGTTCATTGAGAATTATGCAGAAATCACTCAACCATTGACTAAACTGCTTAAACTAGATACTCCCTGAAGATGGGAAAGAGAGCAGTCTGATGCAGTGGCTAGATTGAAGGAATGTCTTGTAAAGGCACCATGTTTAGCATACCCCATAAAGGACAGGGATTTCTTTATAGAAATAGGTTTTTCTGAACATTGTATGTCAGCAGTATTATCACAAAAACACGATTTGAATCACAAAACCATTGCATATGCAATGCAAGTAAGGCATTTTCCCAAGTTGAAATGAAATTTAATGAATGTGAAAAGGCCCTATTAACCACTGTGTGGGCGCTACAACATTTCCGCCCCATTGTTCAGGGAGAAAAGGTTATTATTGAAACAAATCATCAACCTTTGCAATTTTTAGAGAGTAAAAGAATTAGATCAGGCAATCTAGCGCAATCCAGAATCTCTTCATGGACACTGGCATTACAAGGTTTTCCCGTAGAAGTGAGATATGGACAAAATAAAAAGAGCCCAATTGCTCAAGGGTTAGCTGACTTACATGACTGTGCAGCTGAACAAATACCAAATGAAATGGAAGTGGAAACTAGTTTGCAGGAATTTGAACAATCATCACACAAAGCTTTTGATGAAAAAACATGCAAGGATTTGCCAACTGTATATGTGGATGGTTGTGCTTTTCACATTGAAAATGACAGTAATAAACAATTAGTGGCAGGAATAGGAAATGTCTGGTTGAAATGTGAAGGCGTTCCTAGTATAGGGATGAGGATTGGAGATAGGAGCAGTCAGGTGGCGGAATTGGCAGCCATCTATAAAGCATTTGCTACTGCAGTTGATAAAAAGTTCAGTGAAATTGTCCTGGTGACTGATTCTGACTATGCACGGAGTAGCTTTGTGGAGTATTTGCCTGGTTGGAAAGCAAGAGGCATGGTTACATACAACAAAAAGCCACTTAAACATGGAAAAATGATACAAGCCATAGACAAATTGGTGTCAGAAAATAATTTAACAATATACTGGAGAAAAATTCGTGGGCATTTCAAAACACCAGGAGAGGATAAGGAGGGAAATGATAAGGCAGACCATCTGGCTAAGATTGGGGCTGTGATGGGAGAATTGCTACCTATTGATTATTTAATGGGTGAAATACAAATTGATGCAGTCACACGTTCTAAAGCACCAAAGGAGGTGGATCAACCGGTGGTGCAGTGGAGTCATGACACGCCAGACCAAGATTTGATTGAGGCACAAAAGAATGATCAAATTTTGGGAATCTATTATAATCATTTGATAGATCCTGAACAAAATCCTTTAACAGAAAATGATTGTATGGGAAAAGAAGAGTTGAGGGTGTTATTAAAGAACAAAACACGAATCAGATTACAGGATGGACTCATGATTAGAGAGTCCATAACAGGACAAATACAGTGGGTAGTACCCCTTTCATTCAGAGGACTGATGCTACACCATGCACATGATGCCATAACTGTGGGACATAGGGGTTCACAAAAAACATTGGAAATACTAAAAGATTATGCTTACTGGCCACATATGTCCCAAGATGTGGAATTATATACTAGAGGATGTCTAGTATGCGCCCAATTTAAACCTCCTGCTTCACTAATGCATAGAGCACCATTGATGAAAAGAGGCCTAACTCTCCCATGGTCAGATTTGCAATAGACTATGTAGGTCCTTTAAAAAGGTCGAGCAGGGGACACCGTTATATTTTGAGTGTGGTATGTTTGATGTCGAAGTGGATTGAGTGCATTCCTGCACCAGATTGTAGTGCGCAAACAGCAGCCACATTGCTGGTGAACCATGTGTTCTCAAGGTTTGGGTTGCCACAAAGAATTGAGTCAGACAGAGGAAGTCATTTCACAAGTACTCTAATGAGTAAGGTATGGCAAATACTAGGTGTGAAAAGGAAACTACATATCGCATATCGGGCGGCGTCTTCAGGTACAGTTGAAAGAAGCAATAGGTCTGTTGTGGATATTTTAAAGAAATTTGTGGCAGAAGCAGGTTCCAGCTGGGATTTACGTTTACCATTGGTTTTGATGGCAATCAGATCGACTCCTGCAAAAGCAACAGGTGTTAGCCCTCATGAGGTCTTGACAGGTAGGAAAATGGTGTTACCACAACACCTACTATACAGAACACATGAGCAAACTCTAGTGAGTGCATCCACAGTTCATGAATATATTGATGAACTGAGGAGGCATTTGCAACATGCATTTGCTTTTGTGCAGAGAAATCTGGAAAGAGCTGCTGACAGTGCAAAGTCATATTATGATAAAAAGACATCAGCAAAGGAATACAGTGTAGGGGATCAGGTGTACAAGTTTCATTTTGGAAAAAGTAAACAGAAAAATTCTAAATTTCTAGCAGCCTGGCAGGGGCCATTTCGGATTATAGATAAGGTCTCTCCTGTAGTGTATAAAATTTTGAAAAATGAAGGTGAAACAGCAATAGAGCAGTTTGTCCATGTAAATCAAATCAAACCATGCCATCCCAGACATGAGATCAGGCGGCTTGAGCATGTAGAAACAGATAAAATCCCTTGAACACAAAAAGAGAAAATAAATGGGTACAATCAGGAGGCAGTGACAAAGAAGTTAAAAAGTTGATTGTTATGATGGCACATAAACACTGTAGTATATGTAAAATATAACATAAAATAAATATAAATAAATAAATAAATAAATGCACATATAATGGAAGCTCATGGTTGGTGTGCAGAGAGAAAGTGTCTTAAATATTGAATATCTGCTTGTTTTCTTTTAACTTGTGTTTAATTTCAGAAAAAAAAAAAAAAATGAAATATTTTTACCAAGCATGTTTTATTTTTGGCAAAAGGATGAAATTAGTATTGTGCTATGTACTTAATCTGTTTATTTTCTATTTTGATTTAGACAATTAACATTATTTGGTCGGAGGTTCCGGGATCAGAGGCCACGGGAGACGATGGAGTCCTGGAGTCCCCTGGATGAAGACCAAAAGATGCCTGCCTCAAGATGACTGCTGTGGATTCAAGATTGCCAAGATTGCCAAGATGAAAGAGTACTCGAATGAACCGAATAACATCGCTGGTCGGGACATACCAAAAGAGACAAAACAAAAGTTCCGGCATATGAAGTTCCACGTATTTATTATTTTAATTATTTTTATTATTTATTTTAATTTGTTATATTAATTATTTGTTTAAGTTAGTTGTTTTATTTCGTTGTTTTTAATTGACTTGGAAAATTTAAACTTAAAGTAATGCCACTTCCACTGAGAAGGCAAATGTGGAACATTTTATGAATTGATGGACTCAGATGAAATGTTGATTGCAAATTTTCATTGATGCACATGAATATTCATTTTGTTGGATTGCTATATTGTAAAAAAAAAAAAAAGAACAAGTTGTTTTTAGGAATTGGCTTGGATTATAGCCAAGTTCTAAAAACAAAAGGAGGGTATATGTAAGGATATTTGGCGTGTTACAGTACAGAGTACAGCACTACTGCACAGGTAGCAAACAGCACAGAGTACAGCACTACTACACAGGTAGCAAACAGCACAGAGTACAGCACTACTGCACAGGTAGAAATTTTTTCGCAGCACCACCACAAGGGTGCGGTGCATTGCTATATGGGTTACCAGATTAACAAGGAAAGACAGGCTATTCAGTCAAAAACGATTTTAACATATAAGATGCAAATCTATTTTTACAGTTAAAAGCACACGTGCTCATTTAAAAATGCACACTATTTTTCACCTGAAATGCCTATGGTGCGAGAGACACATTTGAAAATTAACAGCTAACCTATTAACCATTAACCTGACTAATAAAACCTTATTTAACATAACCCACTAATAAAATGTGTTCTCCACTGCAGAATTAGGCATACTCTGAAAGCCATTTAAATGTGTGTGCAGATTTTTTTTTTCTTCTCTGCCTGCTTCTCCGTGTTTTTGTGCACAGTAACTGCAGGAAGAAGGAAGTCAGATTTGCAACAATTGCAAATGTATAAGCGAAGCTATTGTTGAGAGTAGGAGGATGAGAGATGATGGATTTCATTGGGACACGTCATACAGAGGGCTGAGAGGAAAGTTTTAGTGGGCAGTAACGGGGAAAAAGACAGGCAGACATTTTTCTGCACTACTGGGGAGAAGACCTGGCTGTGGGACTCCTGACTGAATGCAGATCCCTGCGTCCTGCTACAGTCAAGATTTGGCAGTCGAGATTGGGGAGAGCTGAAAGAAGGACCTTTCCACTGGCTGAGGCGTTCCTATCTGCAAAAGCTGAGAATTCCAGGCAATGACCCCGGTTTGAGAAGGCAAGCGTTCCTTTTTGCTGGAGTTAATCCAAGGGAGCCACATTCACAAAGAGAACAGCCAAAGAGAACAACTAAAAAGATAAGGTAATGAGAAGTGTGGGAGCTGAGTGTGTACGGTAATATGCAGTCAGTGTAGGATTCCTGTGCATGCCTTAATCAAATGCTAATGTTGCAATTTGAGTTCTGTTCTCCGCCACTCTCTTTGCAGTGTGTCATAGACAATGCTTTTACTGTACCATTTTATTTATTTCTGTAAAGAGTGAGATCGTGTTTAAATGCAACTTTTATAATACAGAAAAATATTTGAAAACAGACGGGTGGTGTATTTACTATTTACCATTACAATGCCGATGATGTGGGGAGATTTTTAAACAGTGCAATGGTCATTTTAAGACAGATGTGTGCATGTCAGAATCAGTATGAATAATTGTGAGTGACTGTAGCATAGCTTGTTGGAGGTACATGAGCCAACGGGAAGAGAGACTCTCTGAACATAGCTCCCTACCGTATATAAGGTAGTGGAAATTACCACAAGACTACCATATATAGCTCTCTGTCGTAAATAAGTCAGTGAGTTCGCCCATGGTGGCACACCAACACTATCACTGAAAAATGTGGTATTCCTAAAATGTAGGTCTGAGGTCTCTCTAGTGATCACACGAAAAATCTAAGCAAAGATAAGGGATTTTGGACATTGGGGCCACAAATAAAACAAGGGAATTATGCTCACCAAAATACCACCAACCGCGCCTACCAACCACGTATACCAAATATGCAGGTCTGGGTGCTGAAATAATGCATGTCCATTGTATTATTGTTGCACATGGCCAAATCTGAATACAAAGAGTGATTATTGCTAAGTTATTTTTCGGCGGTAATAAAATACCGCCAGGCCCCAAATCTCCACAAAATACCCTACAATTTCCAAGGATGCCATGATTTTCAGCATGCACATTCAATGACTGAATTGAAGAGTCCCCCAGAATCCACACAGTCTGCCTTCTCAAACACATAGCCATAGGCATTGTCAGAGCTCTCACAACTCCTGCAAACAAAGCTCCTACTACCCTCTCTTCCTGTACACCACACCCAGCAAACCTGATTAGCTGATCCCCACAGACCGTGTTCCATGCCAGGCATCCTCAAAAGATCTCCATCTGGCACATGCCATCTGCAGACTACATCAGCGTACGAGGACCTCGTACCACAGGGGCAGCCCTTCTACCCTTTCCACTTGCATGTTCTCAACACTCCCTCATTGGCGGCTTTCAAAGTGTCACACATCCATCCACCAATCACAACCGAAACCCTCTACACCTAAACCTGTCATTTCACTTCAACACTTGTACACTTGAACTCTCAGAGTACATATCTCCTGTTAATGAAAGACCACTGCATCAAAAACTACTGTGCAACTGTTATGTTATGTTATGTTATTTTGCACTTATATAGCGCCTTATATACCATTGGTATGGTCTGAAGGCGCTGGTAGGTTGAACGCCCTTGGGAACCGAAGTTCATGTCAGTAGAGGGAGGAGAGAGGGTTCAAAAGGTGCGAGTGCGCATCTGGTATGTGTGCAGCTGGTGCGAAATTTCTCTGTGGGAGCTGCTTCATAGCGGTAGGTGTGGTGGGTGAGAGGTTAGGAGTATGTGTTTGAATCTGGCAGGAATTATCCGGACCGAGAGTGGCAGCGTAGGGCCTGAGGGGAACGCCTGGCTGGGGGTGCGAGACCAGCAGTGATTACATAGAGTGATGTGGAGTGAGCGGCGTCAGATGTTGATATGAGAACAGATATACCGAATGGTGTCATAGTATCTCTGTGTTCTAGTTGGGTGGTGGTGTAAGGAGAGAGTAAGCGTGGGGTGTGATATGAGGTATGTTCTTCTAGGTATAATATGGACGTCATGCAGTTAAGCATTCGTCCGTTCTGCACATTCGTCGGCCCTCCACACGTCCTCTCGCCACACACGTCCTCTCGCCACACACGTCCTCTCGCCACACACGTCCTCTCGCCACACACGTCCTCTCGCCACACACGTCTTCTCGCCACACACGTCTTCTCTCCACACATGTCTTTTCTCCACACACGTCTTCTCTCCACACACGTCTTCTCTCCACACACGTCTTCTCTCCACGCACGTCTTCTCTCCACACACGTCTTCTCTCCACATACGTCTTCTCTCCACACACGTCTTCACCCTACATACGCCTTCACTCACTACATCCGGCCGCCCTCCACACCCGGCCGCCCTCTACACCAGGCCGTCTTGCTCACCCGGCCGCCCTCCACACCCGGCCGCCCTCCACACCCGGCCGCCCTCCACACTCATGCGCCCTCAACACTCATCTGCCCGCAACACACATCCGCCCGCAACACACATCCGCCCGCAACACACATCCGCCCGCAACACACTTCCGCCCGCAACACACATCCGCCCTCAACACACATCCACCCTCAACACTCTTCCGCTCTCCATGGTCATCCTCTCTATATGCTCGTTCGCTTGTATACTATTGTCAAGCCATGCGTTGACCTAGTCTATAAGTTTGTTGGTTCAGCAAAGTTAGTTTTATACGCCCTCATCAGTTCTACGTGCTCCTTAGTTCTGTTCGCTTCTCTGTATTTGCGTTCATATTAGCTTTTATATACTGCTATGTGCATTTCATCGGTTTCTCATTGATTTATTCGTAATATCTGCTTCCCTGAATTTGATCTACTTTAGTCGTTTATTGATAGGTCGGAGAGGTGGTGCTAGTTTGGAAGCCGGTTGGTTTTAGGGGAAGAGCCAGGTTTTCAGTAGTTTGCGGAAGGACGTTAGGTCTTCAGTTAGGCGGATGTGGGGAGGGAGCGAGTTCCACAGGGTTGGAGCTTGGGCTGAGAATGATGTTCCGCCTATCCTGATTGAGTTTGTCTTAGGAATTGTTAGGAGGCCGGCTGAGCTTGATCTTAGGGTGCGAGAGGGAAGATATGGTATTAGTTTTTCTTGAAGATATTGAGGTCCAGTTTTATGTAGTGCTCTATGGGTGAGGCATAAGGTTTTGAAAGCCACCCTACGGGCTACTGGAAGCCAGTGCAGTGTCTTGAGGGCTGGGGATACGTGGTCTCTTGGACCTAGCGCAAGTAGCATTTTGGCCGCTGCGTTTTGCGCTCTTTGGAGTTTATTCAGCTGGTAAGCATGGATTCCGAGGTATAGGGGGTTTCCGTAGTCCAGTCTGGATATAACGATTGATTGGACGGCAGAGACTCTGTTTGGAAATGAGAGGTATGGAAAGATGCGCCTGAGGGTTTTAAGGTGGTAGTGGCAGGACTTTGAGACATTGTTGACTTGGCGCGAGAGTGTTAGGCCGGAGTCTAGGGTACATCCACGATTTTTCACTGTGTTAGCGGGTGTCGGTGCGTTGCCCATGGCGGGTGGCCAGGGAAGCGGGTGCGGAAGAAGATCGGAGTTGCCGCACACCATGATTTCTGTTTTGGCTGGGTTTAGCAGGAGGTGGTTTTGGGTCATCCAGCAGTCAATGTTAAGAAGGCAGGCTGCTAGGTCGGGTCGGGAGTTGGGTTTCGAGTTCAGGAATTTTAAGATTAGTTGGGTGTCGTCAGCGTAGTTGTAACATATGATGTTGTGTGAGCGAATGATTGGCGGTAGGGTGATCAGGTAGAGATTGAATAGCAGGGCAGATAGACATGCTCCTTGAGGGACTCCGGTGTCGACAGGTCGAGCTTGGGAGGTAAAGCCGGGGAGTGTAGTTATTTGGTGCCTGTCTTTGAGGAAAGAGGCTATCCATTTAAGAGCGGTTCCACGGATTCCTAGGGAGTGGAGGCGGTCTAGGAGGATTGAGTGATTGATCGTGTCAAAGGCAGCGGATAGGTCAAGGAGGATTAGTGCTGCGCATCCTGCGGCGTCTGCTGTCATTTTGAGGTCGTCCCAGATCGACGCTAGGGTGGTTTCGGTTCCGTGACGTGATCTGAAACCTGATTGAGCAGGGTCTAGGAGGTTATTGGCTTCGACAAAGGCATTTAGTTGGGAGTAGACGGTTCGGTCAATGAGTTTGGCAAGGAACCTGGTGTTTGAGATTGGGCGGTAGTTTTTGACCTCGAAAGGGTCGAGCGAAGATTTTTTTATTAGAGGTTTGACGTATACTATTTTGTATCCCTCAGGAAATATACCGGAGGAAAGGGAGTTGTTTATGATAGATCTTGCGTGCTCCCCTGCGCAGGTGGAGGCAAAAATTCCTTTAAGAGTTTTCGCTGGGCAGGGGTCTAGGGGTGATCCAGATGGTTTGCGGGCAGATAGAAGTTTGAGAAATTGCTCTGGTGATAATGGACTAAAGGATTCGAGCGTTGGTTGCGTTGAGGTTGCAGGTGAGGATCTGGCCGGTGCGGGCGGCGGAGTGTCAATTGGTTGTAGGAGGGACAGTTTGGTGTTTAGAGTTTTAGTCCTTTCAATAGCCGTGGTGTAAAAATGGAGGGAGAGTGAATCACACAGTGATTGTGACGGGGTCGGGATGGTTGTGTTACAGGCCGGATTGGTGAATTCGGAGATGATTTTGTGGAGTTCTTTGCTTGGGTTTTTGGAGTTTAGGATTCGGGTGTTGTGGTGGGCTTTTTTTGCTTTCCGGATTTCGGCCTTGTACTGATACAGTTGTCGGGCCAAGGTGGTCTTGCTCTCTTGTGTTTTCTCATTCCGCCAGTTGCGTTCAAGGTATTTGTAATGTCGTTTAGTGGTTTTTAACTCAGGAGTGAACCATCTGGGAAAAGGGCCAAGGCGGGTTGATGGTTTGCATAGGGGAGTGAGTCGTGTCAGAGATGCATTGAGCCATGAGTCAAAGGCTTCAGGCGTTAGATGGTTGCGGGGATGGTAGGTAGGTGGTCGAGACAGGAGGAGTGCTTCGGCTAGGTCTGGGGTGATTTTTAGTTTTTTCCAGCACTTGCGTAGGTTCGGAGGCTCAGATGTGCGTATGGGGAGGGGGCTGGGAGAGTGGATGGTGAACGAGAGAATAAAATGATCGGACCAGATGATAGGGGTGGGGGGCTTTAGGTGAATCAGGGTATTGGAGCTAAAGATGGCATCGAGAGTGTGTCCTTTAAAGTGAGTCGGGCCGTTTATGTGGGGTTGGAGGTTAATTGCATCTAGACCGTCAACCAGGGCGTGGGTCATAGGGTTGGTGGGGTTGTCGAGCCATATGTTGAAATCTCCAAGGAGGGTGAGGTTGGGGTGATTGATTTGGAGGGAGGCGATGGAGTCACAAAGGTTGTTTGCGAAATGTCTATCGTAGCCAGGAGGCCTGTAGATTATTAGGAAGCTGTGTGAGAGCGACGGGGAGAGGGATAGTTTAACGAGGAGCGATTCACAGGATGGAATGGAGGTTTGGTTGTCCATGATTGTGGCATGGAAGTGAGATTTGAAGACGAATGCTATCCCCCCTCCTCTGGACGCACGGTTCAGTGGGATGAGACAATAGTCAGGTGGAAAGGCTTCATTAGCGATTGGGCCGAAATCATCAGAGAACCAGGTTTCAGTGATGAAAACTAGTTCCGGTTTGACAGAGGTGAGGAGGTCGAAGATGCAGTGTCTGTTTTTAGCTACAGATCGCGCGTTAAAAAGGATGCAGTTTACATTTGCGGGCAGGGTTGGGTTTGGTGCTCGGGTGGGGGGGGCGGAGAGGCTGAAGGGAGGGGGTTAAGGTTGGTGATGCTAGGGAAAAGTGGGCGAGCAGAGAGGTATTTAGGCTTTGGGCGTGGTTGGGTGGTTGCTTGTGATAGGTTGATCGGGTTCGGGGAGGGGGATTTGAGGAAGGGGAGTGGGTGGTTGGGAGTTTCAGTTGCAGTCGAGGTGAAATCAAGTGAGAGGGGTTTCAGGAAAGGAGAGGCCATGGGGGAAGGAGGAGAGTGTGGGAGAGAGGTGCAGGGTCGAGATAGGGGAGGCGAGGAGAGCTGAGAGGTTGAGGGGGACCAGGAACGTTTCCTCTTTAGTTTCTTTGCTGCAACTGGCGTGTGAGCGAGGGTAGGGGGGTCAGAGGGGGAGAGGGAAGCGGCTTCGGTTCTTGCTAGTGCAAGGCATGCAGTTTTTAGGGATAGGAAATGGTGCGGTCGGCTGGTGAAAGTGGCAGGGGTATGGGGGCAAGGAGGGGGTTGGGCGATTGGAGGGTCGGGTGTGCTAGATATGATAGTAAGGAGGGCGGGAGTGGGCACAGTGGGCACTGTTGGCAGGTCGGCGGTGGGGTTCAGGGGATGCGTGGTCTTAGGGTGGGTTGCTCGCCATCGTGCACCCCTGGCTTGGTGTTTGGAGAGGGTGGCGGCTAGGATTGCGGACGGGGGTGGGTTGATAAGGGAAGGGGGAGGCGGGAGTGAAGGGGGATCGGAGAATGGAAGTGGTCCACGGGAGTCGTTTCTGACAGGAGTGGGGGGAGTGACTGCACTCATGATCGGTGTGGGCTTTGGGTTGATTTAGGAGGGTTTCTGATTGTAGTTCAAGGGTTGATGATTACTGCTTTTTAGACTTTTGGGTTCACCTGGTCGATGACTTATTTGGTGCTTTCTGGATACAATTGGGAATACTTCAAATGCAACTTTTCTTTGAGAGCTGCTGGGGGCAGCTTCTGGATGTAATTGGGATCACTTCAAATTCAACTTTTTCAGAGAGGCTATTGGGCGCAACTTCAAAGTGCAGTCGAGTACACTTCTAATTTCCACTTATCGTAGAGGCTAATGGGCGCAGTTTATAGATGCAGTTTGGGACACTTCTAATTCTAATTCATTAATTGGGTGCAGCTTCAAATGAAATTGGGAAAAGTGTTTAGGTGCAATTAGGACACTTCTAATTCAACTTTCTTAGAGAGGCTATTGGGCGTAGCTTCTAAAAGCAATCGTGTACGCTTATAAATTCAGCAATTCTCAGAGAGGCTATTGGGCGCAACTTCTAAATGCAATTATGCACACATCAGATTCAACTTTTCTCGGGGAGGCTATTGGGCGCGACTTCAAAAGCAATCATTTACACATCAGATTCATCTTTTTCAGAGAGGCTATTGGGCGCAGCTTCAAAAATGCAATTGGGAACACTTCTAATTTAACTTTTTACAGGGAGGCTATTGGGCGCACCTTCAAAGGCAATCATTTACACATCAAATTCAGTTTTTCTCAGAGAGGCTATTGGGCGCAGCTTCGAAAATGCAGTTGGGAACACTTCTAAATCAACATCTCTCAGGGAGGCTATTGGGCGCAGCTTCAAAAATGCAATCATGCACACATCAAATTCAACTTTTTCTCAGAGGGGTTATTGGGCGCAGTTTCTGAAAGCGATTGGGAACACTTCTAAATCAACTTCTCTCAGGGAGGCTATTGGGCGCAGCTTCCAAAAGCAATCATTTACACATCAGATTCAACTTTTTCAGAGAGGCTATTGGGCGCAGTTTCTGAATGCAATTGGGAACACTTCTGATTTAACTTATCACAGGGAGGCTGTTGGGCGCAGCTTCAAAAGGCAACTTCTCAGAGGGGTTATTGGGCGCAGTTTCTGAAAGCGATTGGGAACACTTCTAAATCAACTTCTCTCAGGGAGGCTATTGGGCGCAGCTTCAAAGATGCAATCATGCACACATCAAATTCAACTTTTCTCAGAGAGGCTATTGGGCGCAGTTTCTGAATGCATTTGGGAACACTTCTAAATCAACTTCTCTCAGGGAGGCTATTGGGCGCAACTTCAAAATGTAGTCGATTACACTTCTAATTTCCACTTATCGTAGAGGCTAATGGGCGCAGTTTATAGATGCAGTTTGGGACACTTCTAATTCTAATTCATTAATTGGGTGCAGCTTCAAATGAAATTGGGAAAAGTGTTTAGGTGCAATTAGGACACTTCTAATTCAACTTTCTTAGAGAGGCTATTGGGCGCAACTTCTAAATGCAATTGGGAACACTTCTAAATCAACATCTCTCAGGGAGGCTATTGGGCGCAGCTTCAAAAATGCAATCATGCACACATCAAATTCAACTTTTTCTCAGAGGGGTTATTGGGTGCAGTTTCTGAAAGCGATTGGGAACACTTCTAAATCAACTTCTCTCAGGGAGGCTATTGGGCGCAGCTTCAAATGCAATCATGTACTCATCAAATTCAGTTTTTCTCAGAGAGGCTATTGGGCGCAGCTTCGAAAATGCAGTTGGGAACACTTCTAAATCAACATCTCTCAGGGAGGCTATTGGGCGCAGCTTCAAAAATGCAATCATGCACACATCAAATTCAACTTTTTCTCAGAGGGGTTATTGGGCGCAGTTTCTGAAAGCGATTGGGAACACTTCTAAATCAACTTCTCTCAGGGAGGCTATTGGGCGCAGCTTCCAAAAGCAATCATTTACACATCAGATTCAACTTTTTCAGAGAGGCTATTGGGCGCAGTTTCTGAATGCAATTGGGAACACTTCTGATTTAACTTATCACAGGGAGGCTGTTGGGCGCAGCTTCAAAAGGCAACTTCTCAGAGGGGTTATTGGGCGCAGTTTCTGAAAGCGATTGGGAACACTTCTAAATCAACTTCTCTCAGGGAGGCTATTGGGCGCAGCTTCAAAGATGCAATCATGCACACATCAAATTCAACTTTTCTCAGAGAGGCTATTGGGCGCAGTTTCTGAATGCATTTGGGAACACTTCTAAATCAACTTCTCTCAGGGAGGCTATTGGGCGCAACTTCAAAATGTAGTCGATTACACTTCTAATTTCCACTTATCGTAGAGGCTAATGGGCGCAGTTTATAGATGCAGTTTGGGACACTTCTAATTCTAATTCATTAATTGGGTGCAGCTTCAAATGAAATTGGGAAAAGTGTTTAGGTGCAATTAGGACACTTCTAATTCAACTTTCTTAGAGAGGCTATTGGGCGCAACTTCTAAATGCAATTGGGAACACTTCTAAATCAACATCTCTCAGGGAGGCTATTGGGCGCAGCTTCAAAAATGCAATCATGCACACATCAAATTCAACTTTTTCTCAGAGGGGTTATTGGGTGCAGTTTCTGAAAGCGATTGGGAACACTTCTAAATCAACTTCTCTCAGGGAGGCTATTGGGCGCAGCTTCAAATGCAATCATGTACTCATCAAATTCAGTTTTTCTCAGAGAGGCTATTGGGCGCAGCTTCGAAAATGCAGTTGGGAACACTTCTAAATCAACATCTCTCAGGGAGGCTATTGGGCGCAGCTTCAAAAATGCAATCATGCACACATCAAATTCAACTTTTTCTCAGAGGGGTTATTGGGCGCAGTTTCTGAAAGCGATTGGGAACACTTCTAAATCAACTTCTCTCAGGGAGGCTATTGGGCGCAGCTTCCAAAAGCAATCATTTACACATCAGATTCAACTTTTTCAGAGAGGCTATTGGGCGCAGTTTCTGAATGCAATTGGGAACACTTCTGATTTAACTTATCACAGGGAGGCTGTTGGGCGCAGCTTCAAAAGGCAACTTCTCAGAGGGGTTATTGGGCGCAGTTTCTGAAAGCGATTGGGAACACTTCTAAATCAACTTCTCTCAGGGAGGCTATTGGGCGCAGCTTCAAAGATGCAATCATGCACACATCAAATTCAACTTTTCTCAGAGAGGCTATTGGGCGCAGTTTCTGAATGCATTTGGGAACACTTCTAAATCAACTTCTCTCAGGGAGGCTATTGGGCGCAACTTCAAAATGTAGTCGAGTACACTTCTAATTTCCACTTATCGTAGAGGCTAATGGGCGCAGTTTATAGATGCAGTTTGGGACACTTCTAATTCTAATTCATTAATTGGGTGCAGCTTCAAATGAAATTGGGAAAAGTGTTTAGGTGCAATTAGGACACTTCTAATTCAACTTCTCTCAGGGAGGCTATTGGGCGCAACTTCAAATGCAATCATGTACTCATCAAATTTAGTTTTTCTCAGAGAGGCTATTGGGCGCAGTTTCTGAATGCAATTGGGAACACTTCTAATTTAACTTATCACAGGGAGGCTATTGGGCGCAGCTTCAAAAAGCAATCATTTACACATCAGATTCAACTTTTTACAGGGAGGCTATTGGGCGCAGCTTCAAAAGGCAACTTCTCAGAGGGGTTATTGGGCGCAGTTTGAGTGCAATTCTAGATTCGACTTTCACTGTTGGTGCCTTGTTATATAAGTGGTAGGGTCGTATGGCGAGAAGTAATTGCTTCTGTCCCCGTCCTTGCCACACTTACTTTTTGTTGGCTTCTTGCTTCTCCTGCGGATACCTGCAGATACGAAGTGGAGCCGTCACTGTAGGAGCCGTCCTTTGCTTCAGGTCCTTAGCTGATGGGCTGCCAGGCAGAGGGCTGCCTTGGGAGGACTAGCAATGGGACGGGAGCTTCTCGTCTGCACCAATCAGGTCAGAGGAGGAAGTAGTCGGGCCTATCACGGGTGGGTGTAGGCGGAACGAGGGACTGGCACCGAAATGATATCGTCTGGGAGGGAGAGGGTTGCGTGGAGGGAGGGCTCACCAGGCTCCGATGGAGGAAAGGAGCCGGTGCAGGCACGCGAGTCACTACACTCGCTCGGCAAGGCTGGATAGACCAATGGGAGGGGGGGGCGGGCACGGGAGGCGGGAGGTCCAGGGAATCAGGAAGTGGGTGCGGGGAGGGAGTGGAGACAAAGCGGGCTATTTCCAGATTCAACAAGATCTGCATCAAACAAAACATAGTACATATATTTTCTTTAAAAAAAATAAATATATATATATATATATTACAGGGCCACGATAGTGGCCATGTAGTTATGGTTAAGTTGCTGTTTCCATAGGAAGAGCACTTTTTGGGCGGCTTATAACTCCGCTCCCCCTGGACGAATCCTCACCAAACTTTGCAAAACAAGTATATGGGCCACTCTGAATTTTTATGTAGTTTGGTGAGAAATCGTACAGGGGGAGGGGAGTTATAGGGGGGTCCCAAAACATCTTTTTTTCCCATAGACTGAATGGGGGAAAAACTTTGTGCACGGCTACAGTTGAAACCGCTGGACGGATTTTGACGAAATCTGTGGCAGGTACAGGGGCTTGGTCCATAAAGCGTGCTTTTGTACATTTTGTCACCATACATGCAGTATGTTCATTTATAATTATGAAAAAGTAGGTCTGAAAAAATTTGTGATATCTATGTTCGCTCCGCGGTCACACTTCCCTGTTCGATCGACGAACAAGAAACCGATTGGCTAAGGGGCTGCCGTCATGACCGCGTACACGCGACATGTCTGTCCATTGGCTGCTGTGAGAGATCTTCTGCGTCGGATGGTTTGGATGCGCCCAACATCTTGGATCCGCGGAAAACGGAGTAACAAACAGCGTACACATGCTTTTTTCATTACCCAATTTTGCTGTGGCACAGAGCATTGGGAAAGGTTCACACAGTAAGAAATGGGTGATCTATGCATTTGTTCCTCGGCCATCATGATGTAATTTCTATGGACACCTTGTACGTACAGTAAATGTCGGGGATAATAACGATAGCACTTCAGTCCATATAGTGGGATGGAAATTTGTAACAGTTGACTGCATGTAGTGGATAGGAAATTTGCAACTCTTGAAAGCACACACATACAGGTAGGCAACATTGAAATTGACAACATGCCGTGACCGTATTATTTTTTGTAATGCCTATTATTACAATCATTAGTACGCCGCCATGGGTGGCACATGCTACGGTGGTAGTGGCCAGGGGCTACAGTCTTCACATATGGGTGATTAATGCACTTGTTCTGGGGGTCGGTCACAATGATCTAATGTGTATGGACATCTTCCACGCACAGTATACTTATACCTACTTACAGACGTATGTTCTACGACCTCCTTGTACACACAGAAAAGGAGGGGTCCAATAAGGGCAATATTTGAGGCCGTGTATTGCACGGGGGAGTTGTTACATTTGTACGGACATGTCTGGTATTAGGGAACATTGAAATTGCCTACATGCTGGGAATACATTACTGTTTCCAATGCCTATTATTATATTCATTAGTACGCTGCCATGGTTGGCACATGCTACGGTGGTTGTGGCCAGGGCCTAGAGTGTTGAATGCATGGCCGTCTGCCGATGGCCGAAGGCCTTACTTCCAAGACCCTAGACCCTGGCCACAACCACCGTAGCATGTGCCAACCATGCATACACCCCTTGTGTTACATTTTCACTGGCAAGTTGTGGAGAGTGCGTGCAGTGTTGGGTGCATGGCTCCACCCAAAAACAAAGAGGTGGTTGTGGGGACATCCTGCACTCTTGGGTGCTAGGCCGAAGGCCATGCACCCAATAATACACTTATACATTCTTACTGTTTGCGATGCCTATTATTATCTTCATTAGTACGCTGCCATGGTTGGCACATGCTACGGTGGTTGTGGCCAAGGCCTAGAGTCTTGGATGCATGGCCGTCGGCCGAAGGCCTCACTTCCAAGACTCTAGGCCCTGGCCACAACCACCGCCGCATGTGGCAACCATGCATACACCCCTTGTTTTGCATTTTCATTGGCAAGTTGTGGGGAGTGCGTGCAGTGCTGGGTCCATGGCCGAAGTCCATGCCCCCAACAAGAAAGAGGTAAGTACTACACTTGGAAGACACTGCACACCCATCCCATGTAAGATGTACAGACATACACCTAGGAGGGAAGCCTCTGGGCTGAGGTACAGCAGGATAACGCACCTATAGAATAATCCCCACTACCACACATCACCGAGGTGGTTGTGGGGAGACCCTGCAGTCTTGGGTGCATGGCTAAAGCCCATGTATGCAATACTGAAGTCATAAGCAGTGGAGTTCCAAGTTAATATGGGTGTGGTGGATTCTGGTCATGGTTTTGATGCCCTAGTTTCTTCACTTCATGGCTGCAGACGATGGTCCGAAAAGTAAATTTATAAGCAGCTACTTTACAAGGACCATGTTTCACATATGCAGTGATGGTTGTGGATAGGACCTGTACTCCTTGCAACTTGTTAGGTGGTAAGTTACTCACCGCAGACAAAAGGCCAGGAAAGGCCAGCCTGCAGGCACTGCAGCATACTACTATCACACATTAGGCGAGTACATTCCCATGTGTAGAAAATGCCTGCCAATATACTTACTCCTTACTTTGTTTAGAATACAGAAACATTTTTTTTGTGTTTGGTTTTCGTACTTGGCGGAAGTATCACTTTTTCCATTTCTGTGATGAAACAAAAAGGTGTGTTAATGTTTGCACATTTTCCACATTTACCACATTGCTTAATAGACAGTTAATTGTTTTTAGACCCTCATTTTTACTTTACAAACCAGTGTACTGTGCATTGCACTCAGTTTCTGTGTTTGCTTTTCTAATCCTTGGGTCTGGGGAAAAAAATCCTTGTGGGATTAAAAAAACCCTTCATTTCTTATGCAACCAAGTGCTTCATTTTTTCCTTTCAGTGCGTTCTTCATTTTTCTGATCAATGTTATGTTTGTTGACTTCCTGTCCATTTTTATTAACAGTTAGATACCTGTAGGCGTATTCAAACTGTGCATTTGTTCCTACAGATTTTCGATACTCATTCATTTGTGTCGTTGACATATCCTGTTTCCTGTATCTTTCCCATTAATGTTTTCTTTGTTGCCTTCCTGCCCATTTTCAACTACAGTTGGATACCTATAGGCATATTCTACCTGTGAGTTTGTTTCCAACGATCTGTGATAATCATTTATTTGGGTCATTCTTCCATCCTGTTGAGTAGTTAGATACCTGTAGGCATATTCTAACTGTGCATGTGTTCCTACAGATTTTCGATACTCATTCATTTGTGTCGTTGACATATCCCGTTTCCTGTATCTTTCCCATTAATGTTTTCTTTGTTGCCTTCCTGCCCATTTTCAACTACAGTTGGATACATATAGGCTTATTCTGCCTGTACATTGGTTTTCAACAATCTGTGATAATCATTTATTTGTGTCATTCTTCCATCCTGTTGGGTAGTTAGATAACTGTGGGCGTATTCAAACTGTTTGTAGTCTTTCAATTACTTTGTTCACAATTTTGAAGTGCACATTATTTCGTAAAATTTGGCTTCAAGAACATTAAATATGCGTTTGTTAGGTTAGCTGGCAACCTCTGCTTTAGAGTAATGGTGCAATCATTACATTCAAACCATCCACAATTCTTTGTAATATATGCAGTGTAGTGAACTGCATTGGTTGTAGCTCCTGCATGGTAGATTATTCCTACTGTTGTAAAGGTTTTCTTTCCAAGTGACATTTGACCGTGTGTAAATCCAGTTAGTTTGCAGTTGTTTTTGGTGCCATCTGCATTATAACGTAGAAGCATAAGTATTATGTAGGCACTATGTGATTGTATTAGTAAGGTAGAGCGATTGTCTGAATTGCAAATACTACATAATCTGCCATGGTTTGCATTTTGAACAAGTTGTTGAAAAGGAATGCTCTCACAATTTGGTATGGAAATATACACAAATCGCTCATTTGGGATTTCTTCCTGTATCACTTTATTACAGAGAGTGCATGTAGGTTTCCACATGTACGAAATTTGGAAGATTTCATTTACAGGTATAGTTTTGTTTTCCAATACTAATAGTATGTACATTAGAAATTCTTGTGTATCTTCTTGTGAGTTCATAGTGAATCTCACCATTCCAGCACAGTCGTCCAATTGTTGCCTTACTCCATAAACACTGTATGTGTTGTCAGGATTGCTTGTTACATTTCTATGCAGTACTTTCATTTGCAAACACAATTGGTCTGTGCTGTGCAGGTAAATATTGTTAACAATTATTGGCATTTGAAATAGAATATTAATTGCAACATTTGCATAACAACTTACCCCACTTTCATTTGTAAATTTGAATGGGCCTGCAAGTTCTGTACCTGAGTGCATTTTTTGGTTTTTCTGTTGCTTCTTTGCCGACGTGCCTGGTTCACATTCCCTAATAGGTTCTTCTATGTTTGCAGCAATTGATGAACCTTTAGCTTCTTTTCTTTTTTTGCAGAATTTCCTGTTGCATTCTGTTGCAGTTCTGTTTCATTTACTTTTCTTTTACCACGTTTCACTTTATCTCGAACAGGGTATTGTTTCAGATGATGGGTGTACAGTGAACGCAATCTATTGTATTCTAGAATGCAAGGAATATCAGCTTTGACTTTACTTGAATCAAAGTTAATTAACAAAAGGCCGTCAAGTGTACATAAGTGTGATAATGCTACATAGGTCATGCCTTCCTTAAACACTGTCTTTCCTATATCTATCAATGCTTTATCTAGGGTAAGACCTTGGGATTTATGAATGGTAACTGCATATGCAAGAGTTAGAGAAAATTGCTCTCTACGTACATACATGTCTTTGAAGAGAAGGAATCGAGCCATTGAGCGCCCTATCCTTTTTACTTCTGAAACTTTATCAAAGTGAATATTTACAAACTGAATGCTGTTATCACGTGGGTATGATTGAAAGCCAACAACTAGCCCTTGCTCTACGTCAAGGTTACGTTTAAGCATTACTCTACAATTTAATGATAATTTCAATACTTTTTCCAACCCAGCTGTGTTGGAGATTGAATGTTCTAAACTATTTAGTCTTGTTGTGGCTTGCTCACACATGGGTACTGTCAAACCATGTACGTCCTTTTTGTCTGTGGCACTAATTTCTATTAT
Organism: Ambystoma mexicanum; assembly: GCF_040938575.1. Lineage (NCBI taxonomy): Eukaryota > Metazoa > Chordata > Amphibia > Caudata > Ambystomatidae > Ambystoma > Ambystoma mexicanum. The sequence goes on along the minus strand of NC_090929.1, from coordinate 880,221,845 downwards.
TGCTTGCATTTCTTTCTTTAGCATTGTTTCATTGAATTTGAAACAGCTTGCAAAGTTGGCATTAAGGCCATACAATTGACATTTTTGTGCACTATTTGTTCCATAACATCAGATGCGCATGCATTATCGCCATAAAGTGCATGTATATGCCGCTTTTTCAATACAGCTTGTGCTTCTTGCGATAATACACCAACTCTAATACATTTTAAGATGTTGGCATAAGTGAGATCTGCAGATTGCCGCATGTTCTCAGTTAATTCCCTGTATTGGAAATGTTGCCAAAGGTTGACATTACCTATGCTACCAACAGTTTTCCGGCAGAGTTTGTGGCCTAAGATTTAAAAAATCGGTTCACCTTTTACTGGTGTCAATTGTAGAAGATCTCCGAAAACGATAATGTGTTGCCCAGCAAAGAGTTCTTCCATATTACTTTTAAGTACTTCTTGCAATCTGAGATGAATCAAAGCCAACATTAGATTGGAGACCATGCTCACTTCATTTATTAGTAGCATTTTCATTTGCTTCAATACTCTCTGTAATTTCATTGCAGCTTCTGCAGAAAGTTTGTATTAGTCTAACTTATTTTGATGCTCTACTGGAAGCAGTAGTAATCGGTGTAAAGTCACACAGCCTATGTTGTAGGCCGCTAAACCTGTGGGGGCTGTTACAACAGCTGACAGTTTGTTGTTTGTCAATTGCTGCAAGAACTTGCTAATAATTTTGATTAAGAATGTCTTCCCTGATCCAGCTTCCCCACTGACGTACAGCAGTATAGGTTTGTAATTTTGGCAAGTACATTCTTTATTTTCGTGCTGTTCACCATGCACAATTTGTTTTGTTACCTCTTCAAAAATGGTGCGCTGATCGTTGTTAACTTTTCCTTGTTGCACAGTTAAGTCCTCTGTATCTTCTTGATACTGATACATGGTGTTCTCTACTTCTGCCATAGCAACTATAGCCTCATTTGCTATCAGTGGTTGTCCTAATGCCTCTTAACTTCCTGTTACAGAAGGTGGACTACTGTCGGAAGAGTCTTTATCTAGTTGGGCTTGAATTTCTTCTTCTTGTTGCTGCTCATTGTGTACGTTTACTTTCATTGGGTTTTACATTATTTTTGTATGCAAAGTTTTGAGCTATGTGGTACAAACACATTGTCATGAAGCCTACCTCCAAGGAGCCAGGTCCGACCCAGCAACCCCAGAGGCAGGCATCATTCCCCCCAGGGAAGTGCCAGCGGGCCCAAGCTGGGGCCCTTTGGACACAGTCCTGGCGCCTTAGGCGCCAGGCTCATGTTGGACCCCTGTCCTGGCGCCTTGGGCGCCAGGCTCATAAAGCTAGACATGTGTTCAAGTGTTTTAATGTGCACTTACCTGATGCAGACCATGCTGCTACATCCAGGCCCTCTTGAGGCCTGAATGGAACTACTTTACCTGTGGGACTACTTTCCACCTGGGTGTGGTCGGGGAAGGATACATACCTGATCGGTGGAAGGATACATGCCTGGAACTTCTTCCAAAGCTATTTAAACCACGCCCGATCAGCAACTCACGCTTCGCGTTGTTCTGCTCCTCGCAGCTGGACGCTCACCGTGTCAGCTTCTGCATCTGGACTTCAGCCACGCCTGTCAGCATCCTGGGTCGCCTGCAAAGGGAGATAAGAGAGAATTGGTGAGAAAGAAGACCTTACCTGCTAAAGCTGCATCACGGGGACATCACACCGACGATCCTGAAAGGGAAGACATCATTTTAAATGCATTTCGCTTCGATCGCTGCAGCGCTGCATTTCACCCACCTTTCCTGGGCGCCTCCATCTTCAGCAGCGATCATCCGGATCCGCACCCACTTCCCAGAGCCTAGAGAGAAAAGACAAGAAAACAAGGTGAGAGAAGGAAGGGAAATAGGAAAAGCTCAGTTTCCTTCTAAGACTTACCTGTTGGGTCATTCCCATTTCATTTCGGGTCCTGCCGCTTCCTGGCATTCCGGACCCCGGCCCCAATGGGGAAAAAAGACAAAGACATTGAATGAGCGAATGCAAAGACATTACCTGAACACTCATCCAGAACTTACACTTCGGGTCGGCGCCATATCTCTGGCATTCCGAACCCCGGCCCCTAAGGGGAAAAAGACATAAGCATTAGCGCTTGCTGCAATAAGACAATGAACATTATTATTAAGCTTGAACTTTTGAACTTGCAACAGAACTCTTACAGCGCCTCACCTGAATAGTCAAGCTTATTTTGAACTCCCATCAAACCTCAATCCAGTGAAGTAACTGGGTTTCAATGCGCCCCTGCATCAGAAGCAGGATGGAGAACTCATCCTTCCAGACCCTAAGGTGAGACTTCACGGGGAATCGTGGAAGGGTATCGAGGAGGGTTGGAAGGGAGTGGGAGGCTTGAGCATTATTCCGTCAGTAGGTAATACTCCCTTTTCACGCACAGGGGAATATTCCTGCGAGCCAGAAAAGCCAGAGTAGAGGGGCCCTTCCTGTCCATCATCAGAGTCCTGCGCTTCACCATTGAAGAAGCATCAGCACTCGAAGCCAGACCTGCGCCTCCGTGAGAATCAGGTGAGCGTGACAGAACGCGAAGCCTACCCACAATTTCCCACCCGGGCGCTATGGAGACTTCCGAGACAGATCAGCTGGCCCAGCTTTTGGGGGAATTACAGGCAGAAGTGCACTCAGCCCGCCAGGAGACCACCGCTCTCAAAAGAGAACTGATCCTATCCGAGGAAAGAACTGATGACCTGGCCAAAAGGTTATTGCAGGCCCAGGCAGGGCACACTCCTTTACCTAATTCCGGAGGTACTTCCACATCAATGGGTTTGAATAACCCGGTACAAATCAATCTACCTGGACACATGCCTTTGGCCCCGCCTGAACGTTTTGCGGGTGATCCCAAGAAATATGCCGTCTTTATGAACCAATGTCGTTTACACTTTCTATGTAGACCGGGGCCTTCCCTAACGACCAGACCAAGGTAGCCTTTATACTATCTTACCTCAGTGGCAGTGCTGCCGATTGGTCTATTCCATTGGTAAATCAGGATGATCCCATTCTCCAGGATTTTCAGGGCTTCCAGGCCAGCATGGAAAGATTGTTTGCTCGACACTCTCAAGGACAGGCCCTTGATAATGAACTGCTATCCTTACGACAAGGTAATCAGGATCTCCTGTCCTACGTTGCCACCTTTAATAGACTGGTTGTGGAAACTGGATGGCCAGAAAACAAAAGGATCACATTGTTTCATCGAGGCCTGCGCGGAGAGCTTAAGGATGTTCTAGCTCAGATAGTAGATCCACCCCAGGTCTGCGCAGACTACATAGACTTGGTGGTTCAACTTGATCACAGACTTCAAAATACAAAAGCAGATCGGTTCAAGTACGAAACCCGAGTACCGTTCAAAACCCACGCTAACTCCAAGAGTACCGACATATCCGAACCTATGCAAATCGGTGGTGTTAAAGGACCATTGACGCAGAAGGAACGAGAGAGAAGGCGGCAAATGCAACTTTGTCTGTATTGCGGGACTTCCGGTCACTTTCTTCAAAATTGTCCAGTTAAACCACCTAAGAAGGTGGTTGGAGCCACTGATAACGATTTATTGACACCTGATTCGGGAAACGACCTAGCCCGACAAGCTTAGGGGTCCGCTTGTCGAGCTTGAAAACAAACTCTTTGACCTCGCATTTTGTCATGCCAATGGTGCTCTTGAACCCAAACAGCCTCAGCAGTTGCATGCTGTAAAAGCATACATCGACAGTGGAGTTATTGGAAACTACATAGACCATGAATTGGCTTCCAGGATTAAGCTCCCTCTCCGCCCAAAAGTAACCCAAGATGTCATTACTACAGTAGATGGAACCGAAATAGCCTCAGGGCCTGTAACGCATTCCACTGTTGAAATGACACTGGTGGGTCAGGATGGACATCGGGAAGCAATCGTGTTTGATGTGATCAAGGCCCCACAATTTCAAGTAATTCTTGTAATTCCTTGGTTAGAAACACATAATCCCAGAATCGACTGGCGAGCAAAGAAGATAAGTTTTCCTGATTGTGAACCAACTTGTTATCCAAAAAATCCAGTTATGGGTCTAGCCTCAGCAACTTCCACCCCTGTACAGCTACCGTCAGAATACCAAGAATTCCAAGACGTTTTTCAGAAGGAACAGGCTAACACGTTACCTCCCCATCGGTCTTATGATTGCCAAATCGATCTGGTACCCAATGCTCAACTACCTTGTAGTAGGATTTATGCTCTTACGGAACCTGAGAACCTGCATTTGCGTCAGTATTTAGATCAGTACCTAGCCAATGGTTTTATTCGCCCGTCCAAGTCTCCTGTCTCCTCAGCTCTGTTCTTTGTGCCGAAAAAAGAGGGCAACCTTAGAACATGTATAGACTATCATGCCCTAAATCAAATAACGATTAAGATTCGTTATCCTCTGCCCCTGATCCCTGAGCTTATCGACCAGGTGGAAGACGCTTGTGTGTACACCAAGTTAGATCTCCGAGGAGCTTATCACCTAGTGCGTATAAAAGAAGGCGACGAATGGAAGACTGCATTCCGCACCAAATTTGGGCGCTTCAAATATCAGGTGATGCCCTTCGGTTTGTGCAATGCACCTGCCGCCTTTCAGTACTTTATGAATGATGTTCTTCGGGAACTTATCGATGTCTGTGTCATTGTTTATATTGACGACATCCTGGTCTACTCTTCTTCAGAATCCGATCACAGAAAACATGTTAGGGCAGTTCTTGAGAAATTGCGCAAGCACAGACTATTTGCAAAGCTCGAAAAATGCGTTTTTCATACCACAGAAGTTGAGTTTCTCGGATTCATCCTGACACCTCAAGGAGTCCGAATGGACTCGCGAAAGGTGGACGCCATCCTCAAATGGCCATCTCCTAGCTCGGTGAAGGGAGTTCAGAGCATGCTCGGCTTCGCCAATTTCTATCGAAGATTCATTCCGGAATTTTCCCGAACAGTCCAACCCATCACAGCTCTCCTAAACAAAAACAAACGCTTTGAATGGACTCTTGAGGCCGAACAAGCCTTTCAGGACCTGAAAACCAAATTCACCTCTGCACCTGTATTGAAGCACCCGCACCCAGATCTCCCTTACATTGTGGAAACCGACGCATCCAGTTCGGCCATGGGAGCTGTCCTGTCGCAAAGAGACCCAGAAACTAACCAACTACACCCTGTGGCCTTTTGGTCCAGGACATTTTCTCCTCCTGAAATCAACTACGCAATTACCGACAAGGAGTTACTGGCTATTAAATCTGCTTTCAAGGCTTGGCGTCACTACCTTCTCGGGGCAAGACACACCATCACCGTAATTACGGACCACAGAAATTTACAATATTTAAAGACGGCCAAAGCTCAATCTTCACGACAACTCCGATGGGCTCTATTCTTTGCGGAATTTGATTTCGTAATTACCTATCGCCCTGGCTGCAAGAATGGTAAAGCGGACGCCTTATCCCGGATTGGCATGGAAGAACCCAATTCGAGTTTAGAACCTGTGCCAATCATACCTGAACAAAGAATCTTAGGCCTAACTTCATTGCAAACTATTGAGGACATCCAAACGCAAGTAAAACAACTTCTAGACTCTTCAGCCTTACTGGAATGGAGTCAAAAGGGTCCTCATTACACCGTTAAGGATGATTTACCCTACTTCCAGGAGCGGTTGTTTCTGCCAAGTAAAGAATTGCAAGAACTTGTTACTGCCCATCATCATGAATCATTAATGGATGGACACCCTGGTATCGCTAAAACGGAGGAAAAAATCAAACGCCACTTCTGGTGGCCTTCTTGGAGAAAAGACATAGGCCCTCATTACGACCCTGGCGGAAAGTGACTGACCGGACCGCAACAGCGTAAATAGCGTTTCCGCCATTGCACGAAGGAGCAAAGTGCGGCTAATTACGACCCATCGGGCACGAGCATTACGCCATGGCGGAATCCGAAAGGCTGCGATGGCGGAAATGACCCCAAAACGGCCCTTACCGCCGCCGTACGCTGCACCAGGTGCAATACCGCCACCCATCTTAGCGGTCACCGTAATGAGCGGTCACCGTAACGAGCGGGCACCGCAAATTACGGGCACCGTAAATATACGGAAACGGAAGTAAAAGCATGTGGCCGGAACGGGAAACAGCACGCCGCACAACTATAAAATCCGAATCCCCACACAACCATTAAAAATCCGACCCTGACACACATCCCAACCCGTTAGCAACCCCAGTTAAAAAAATTAATATGGGAAAGGTAGCCAAGAAAGCGTGTGACCGCAAGCGGCAGGTACACTTCTCCCGAGAGGAACTGACCGTGCTCACCGAGACCCTCCAGGAAAATGCCGCCGTCGTCTTCTCCAGTCAAATGACCAGGACGGCCCTTGCCAACAAGAAGGCCATATGGGCCCTGGTGGCACAGCGCGTAAGTGCGGTGGGGACAACACCCCGCACGCCACAGCAATGTCGCAAGCGGTGGGACGACCTGCGGATCCGCGTACGCAGCATACTTTCTGCGAACAGGAACATCGCCACAGCTACCGGGGGGGGTTCAGAGTCGCCCATCAAGTTGACCCCCTGGGAGGATATCTGCGCCTCCACCATAGGAATGGAGAGCATAGAGGGAGTCGGAGGGATGGAGAAAGGAGTGCCGACATCCGGAGAATCAGGTAGGTTGGCCAAGAGAAACAATGCGAAATCCACAAACCACGAACATGTGCAGTACCATGTGACCCCATAGTGCAATACATACTTTGCCCTGACAGCGCCCTCTAAAAGTCAGAATGAATAAACAAATCAATCAAGATGCCATAAACAACCCCTACATGTGCAGCATGCACCCCCTAACTGCAGGCAGCCAAATGAATGCCTCCTCAATCCACACGAAAATGAGACCACCTCCAAGGCCCAGTCCCAAATCAGCCTCATGTACCACCCCAATGCATTTGATACGTTGCCATTCCAAATCCGACAGACCCATAACTAACGCTCGCCCCTCTTTACTCCACCACAGGGTCCGATACCAACGACGAGCTGCAGGACACCCCTACCAGCACGCCTGCAAAGAGGGCCAGGACCAACGTCCCAAGAGCCTCCACCTCAGCTGCAAGGATCAAGACACGGCAGCAGCAGGAATCAAGTGGCAGCACACTGGAGGGGACTGCAACAGGCACCCCAGCAGCCAGCAAGTCCACAACCCCAGCACCACAGGTCCCCCCAAAGAACGTATCTGATGGCACTGCCTCTGGTGGTAGCAGCACCATAGGTGACACAGCTGTCATGCCAGCATGCTCCGACACGGAAAACAGTGCTGGCGACGTAGGTACCATCCATGACCTTTCCCAATCCCCCTGCATGTTCCATCCCCTACACCATGACGAAACCACGCAGGGGCACCCTGAAGACGACGACTGGCCAACCCCCACAAGTCCTGTGCCAAGGCAACATGTGTTGAGCAGCCCCCCTGTCACACCACCGCAAATGTCCATGGCCCAGCAGAGGCAACAGTCCCTCGACCTGCTGATCGAGCAACAGCAGGAAGTGTCCACGCTACTCAAGGACCATGCAAATGAATGCGGGGGTTCCAGGGCAGCCATGGAAACATCCACCGAGACACTCAGGGCACAAATAGAGAAAAGTAGTGAGAGCCTCAGGGGAGAAATGGAGAAAAGCACCGAGAGCCTGAGAGCACAAATGGAGAAAAGCACCGAGAGCCTGAGAGCACAAATGGAGAAAAGCACCGAGAGCCTGAGGGGGGAACTGCATGCGACGTCCAAAGACGTTTGTGCTGAACTTGCTGCTGTGCGCCGTGTGCTCTCGGAGCTCTCACAAACCCTCAGAGACATGCATGGACGCGAGCAGGCAGAGACATCATCCGTGGCAAGTTCCGTCCAGGGCAGCCCCCAACGCAGATCTGGCAGGAACCTGCGCTCCACGGGCAGGGGTGCCCCTGATACCCGTAGAGGGGGCTTGCAATAGCGTCCAACCACGGACAGCATGCATATTTGGACACTGGTGTTGGGGGGGAGGTAGTAGGGTGGAGGGGGTGTGTTGGGCTTCACTGGGTGGCGGGTCCATAGGGTGTATAAATCAAATCACATTAACAATACAGCATCTCATTATCATCCAATGACATGTGTGGACATTGATATTTGCGTACGAGGCCTTCATAGGCGTACAGTCCACAATGTGCCTGTACTACACACACACAGTGCCACAGGTCCCCTTTCCGTGTAATAGGCACCATGCGTGGTTGCTAGAAGCATGCATCTATGATGCTCTGTCGGATTGCACGTGCATCCTGTGCCTCATGGACTCCTTGAGGTGCCTCCACATCCCCACCCTCATCATCATCATCATCTTCAGGTGCATGCAGTACAGCGTCAGGGGGCATGGGCACATTCCTACGTATGCACATGTTGTGCAGCATGACACATGCCATGACCATCTTAGAAACCTTCTCATGGCTGTACATGAGTGCCCCGCCAGACCTGCTGAGGCTGCGGAAACGAGCCTTCAGTAGGCCGAATGCCTGTTCAATGACCACACGGGTACGTGAGTGGGCATGGTTGTAGTCCTCCTCATGCTCGTTCTGTGGGTTCCGGATTGGTGTAAGGAGCCATCTCTTCAGTGGATACCCGGCATCACCTGTATGAGACGAATAAAGGGTGTCAGTGGAATGATAGTGCTAAGTAGCCCCCCCCCCCTCCTGCAAGGTCATTGACGCATCAAATGGGCCACGATGTCATGCATGGAATGAGACTCACCGAGTAGCCAGGATCTGTGCCCTGCGTGTCGCTCCATGTAGCGTGGTATTCTTGTGTTCCTCAGGACCATAGAATCATGGGTAGATCCTGGAAATCTGGCACAACAATGCGTAAATATCTTGTTGGAGTCACACACCATTTGCACATTGATTGAATGAAATTGTTTCCGGTTGCGGTACTGGACCTCCATGGCATGTGGGACAACCAATTCAACATGGGTGCAGTCGATGGCACCAATGCAACCCGGGATGCCGCCAAGTGCATGGAATCCCACTTTTGCGTTGGTAATCTCCTGGTACGTGCGTGGTAGTGTGATGTGGTCGTCGGCGTGCTTCAGGAGGGCATCGTGCACTTGGAAGAGTGTCCGTGAGAACAGTGGCTGTGAAATGCCATGCAACTGTCCCACTGTGTGCTGGTAGGTGCCTGTGGCCAGGAAGTGGAGTGCAGACACCACCTTCAGTAGGGGTGGGATGGCGGTTGGGCTATCTATCATGCTCACGAGGTCAGCATGTGTCATGTCCACAATGGCGATTATGGTGTCCCGGTCCAAACGGTAGAGGGTGTGGATCTGCTCAGCAGTGAGGTTGAACGGATCGGCTCGGAGGCGTGGGATTGCGGGCCGCCTGCGTGGTGGTAGTGGCAGTGCTTGTGGGCCTTGCTGACCCTGCCTTGCCCTCCTCCTCCTCCTTCTCCTCCGTCTCCCCTGTGCGCCCGGTTGTTGTACCTGTTGTTGTTCGTCGTCTTCTTGTAGTTGTAGCACTTGCAGTGCTATCTGGTCCCCCAGGCCCAACATCGCTAGTCCTGCCGGTAGCATTTTGGAGTGGGAGTGGTTGTGGGAGGGGTTTGGGTCTGCTATATATGTGCTGTCGGCCTGTATGGCCTCCACCTGTGCTGATTGAATGAATCTGTGGCAGATGCAATCCCTTCTGGCCGAGCACGTCCCGCACGTAAGGCTGCATTTGGCCGCATGGCATCTTGGGATTGGAATCATGTATCAAATCCCGATGGCAGTGTGATGTACTTTGACTGATTTTCATGCTATGCTCCCATTGTTACACATGCTATGATTGCAGCCGCTTACATACCTGTGAAGAGTCAGTGGTATGTAGGGCTCGATCGATGGCCGACCCTCATGCAGCACAGTAACGTACTTCACCGACGGGCGTGGCGTCCCATTTGTGATTGCAGCCAGTTAGCATTATGACACACAGCCGCACTACATTGATGTAATTGTGAATGCAAGCGTTCACAGAAGCCTTTTCGACGTAATGTTGCAAGTGAGGAATTCGAAGGCCAGCATTTTTGGTTTTGAAGTAGCGGCGAGGATACGCCCACAGGTCTGGCTGGAAATGTAACGTTCTATTGTAGAATGTCCTTGGGACATGGCCCATAACGAGCAGGCAATGAATGATATGAATTGAATGGGATGCGCAATAGCGTAGTGGACGATAAGGCAGGACGTTCCCAAATCCATCTTGCTTCACAACACTACAGATCCGGCCAGGAGCACAGTGGTTTTTGCAGACTGCATTACGCACAGACGCGATGGAAGTTTCACATATTATGTGAGTGAATATTCATGCGTTTTCATTGCGGGATGAGGGAATGATGAATGGATGCATGGACTGATGATTCCGTTTAGGGTCTGCCATGTACATGGGTTTTTTGAATCACTCCCCTTCCCCTGCGCTATGTGATGCAAGGCTGCCATAGTGGGACTTACGTCTATCTGCCCTTGTCGGATCCTCCCTGTCTCGACGCGCCTTCATAAACTTGTGTCTAGGCACGTTACTAATCCCATGTCATGGGTTCTATCTTGACGGACGCATGCACAGTAACCGACGTTGCCAATGGTGTATTTACCTCGATTGATTTCGTTATGATTCGATACTGATTTAGGGGTGTGTATATTCCTTTGGAGTGGGCTAGCATGCATATGGGTGTGGATTTGGTGTGTTGAATGAAGATTGTAATGCATCATGAGTCCCGTAATGCAATCGGTTAATTTGTGTTTCTTTTGGGTGACAGGTATCTCCTGCCCTATTGCAGATGCCATCTCTACGCCACTCCTCCAGATGGTTTTTACTCTCGACTCCTGCAGCTTCGGGTGAATCAGTGGAGCACCATTTCGATCTTATGGGACGATCGCCAATGGGCCACATGCCCTTACGCTGTACTGGTGGCTAGGTGCAACATTTCGGCCTTTCAGCTCGACTAGTGCCTGCCTCATGGGACGGACCTGCGGTTCTTGCCGCTTCCATGTTGCCTTTTGGAACGTTGATGTAGGCCCTGTGTGCCATGATGGTACAGGGCGTCACACAAGTGGAAGCTGGTCAATTATTGCAGATGCAGCCCTCGGTGATGATGGTTGTTTTGGTGTTATTTTGCAAATTGCTGTGGGGCCTTTGTCATTTGGATGTGCATTTAAATTGTATTCCGATATTTGTCGTGTTGCGTTGTTCTTTGCAGGTGATGTGGCGATTTTCGATTTGTGGCGGTATGTATTGCGAGATGATCTGCATTGTGTTCCGCCTTCTGAGTTGAGTTGTGTGGTACAGTACTGGCCGCGTTTGCCTACGTAGCACAGTATGGTCACGGATAGGGGCTGCCATTGTGACTGTTTACATGATGTGCTGTTCAGGGGCGGGGGATTGGCTTTTGGCCGACTGGTGCCTGTCAGCCAGGTCGATTGGTGGAATGATGGGATGTTCAGAATGTGGCTGGTCACAGGTGACTGTGTTTGCGTGCGTTTGTTGGAGGGGGACTGGGGTCATGTCCATTGGAATAGCTTCTGTATTGATGCCATCTGTGCCCTGCAGCTCCCATCGGCCCCTCTTGGGATGAGCCTGGCTGCTCAGTCACTCTGCCAACTTGTGTGGTACATGCTTCTGCTGATGGTTGGTTTGTTTACTGGCAAGAGTACAGGGCTGGTGCAATCCCCCTCAGGATGCTGTTTTGGATGTTGCCTTGCGCTGGTGGCAAGCGATGGGGGACTACTGTTGTTTTGTGTCATGTGTTCTTGATTTTCATTTTGATGTATTGTACCTTCACATGCCTGTGCTGCATCAGTACGGCTATGGTGACATGCCGTACATGGATGCCCACTCACGGGGCGCTTTGAGCCCCTGCATGCTTTTCTACGTTGGCATGCATGGGTGAATTGTAGATTTCACTGGTTGCATAGTGTGAGTACATTGCGCCTGCCAGGAGTTGTGCAATGTGGCCAGGGAGTGGAGTACAGGCACTCAGTGGGCCATTTACGGTTGGTTCACGATGCCGTATTTCTCGCCATGGCGGAATGGTACTTTACGACGTGCTTGATGGCGTTCAGTACATGTCCGCTAGGGTCAGAATTCGCGTACCGTTGCGCCATGGCGGTGATTCCGGTTTTGCAAGGCGCGCGTGCGCGTACTTGGTGCAGTTAGCGTTGCCGTTCACTGCGGTGTCGCTAATGGCATCGTACTTTACGGTGACGGGTCATAATCGCAACGAGCGGTGTTCGATGGCGGTATTGCATTTCCGCCATCATTTTTCCATTTCCGCCAGGGTCGTAATGAGGCCCATAAAGTCTTTTGTATTTTCTTGCGGAATTTGTGCCCAAAACAAGGGTCAAAAGAAAAGGCCAGCCGGCCTACTTCAACCCTTGGATATTCCACCGGCACCATGGCACACCTTGTCAATGGACTTTATAACTGACCTGCCTCCTTGTGCTGGTTACAACACTATCCTTGTAATTGTGGATCTATTCTCCAAAATGGCCCACGTTATCCCTGTAAAAGGTTTGCCTTCAGCTTCCACCTTGGCCAAGGAATTTCTGGAGAATATAGTTTGCATACATGGTTTTCCTTCCATATTAGTCTTGGATCGGGGAAGTCAATTTATCTCCCATTTTTGGAAGAAATGTTGCCAACTAGCACAAATAGATGTGCGGTTATCCACCAGCCACCACCCCCAGACCGACGGACAAATCGAGAGAACCAATCAGACTCTCGAGCAATATCTTCGGTGCATGTTACACCAATCCGAGTTAAATTGGAAAGACATCCTTTGGATCGCAGAATATGCATACAACAATTCAGTGCATTCTGGAACCGGACAAACTCCTTTTTATACTTTGTATGGTCACCATCCTCCGGCCTCTGACCTAGATCCACCTCTGACCCTGGAAATGCCCGCAGTAAATCATCTGCATTCCACAATAACCCGAGCCTTCAAAGAAGCTGCAACTCATTTACAGCAAGCCAAGAAAAAGTATAACGAAAATGCTGATTTGCACCGAAGTAAAACTCCTCCTTACCAAGTAGGAGACCAGGTATGGCTAGCAACGAAACATTTACCCCTCAAGGGCCCGCTAACCTTCAATCCCAGATTCATAGGACCTTATCCCATCAAGGCTATAATCAATCCCGTGGCCTTTAAACTGGATTTATCGTCTAACATGCGTATTCATCCGGTTTTTCATGCATCACTTTTGAAGCCAGTACAACCAGGGACCCGACTGTCCAAGCCTCCAGACCCAGTTCAAATTGAAGGGGAATTAGAATTCGAAGTTAAACACATTTTAGACTCCAAGGTGTTAAAATCAAAACTCTTCTATCTTGTTGACTGGAAGGGATATGGACCTCAGGAGAGATCGTGGGAGCCTAGTAACCATGTTCACGCACCTCGATTAATACAAAGGTTCCACCGGAGATTTCCGAACAAGCCAAATCCCTCGGAGGGAACAACCTTGGGAGGGGCCTTGAGGGGGGGTACTGTCATGATGCCTACCTCCAAGGAGCCAGGTCCGACCCAGCAAACCCAGAGGCAGGCATCATTCCCCCCAGGGAAGTGCCAGCGGGCCCAAGCTGGGGCCCTTTGGACCCCTGTCCTGGTGCCTTAGGTGCCAGGCTCATAAAGCTAGACATGTGTTCAAGTGTTTTAATGTGCACTTACCTGATGCAGACCATGCTGCTACATCCAGGCCCTCTTGAGGCCTGAATGGAACTACTTTACCTGTGGGACTACTTTCCACCTGGGTGTGGTCGGGGAAGGATACATACCTGATCAGTGGAAGGATACATGCCTGGAACTTCTTCCAAAGCTATTTAAACCACGCCCGATCAGCAACTCACGCTTCGCGTTGTTCTGCTCCTCGCAGCTGGACGCTCATCTGGACTTCAGCCACGCCTGTCAGCATCCTGGGTCGCCTGCAAAGGGAGATAAGAGAGAATTGGTAGAAAGAAGACCTTACCTGCTAAAGCTGCATCACGGGGACATCACACCGACGATCCTGAAAGGGAAGACATCATTTTAAATGCATTTCGCTTCGATCGCTGCAGCGCTGCATTTCACCCACCTTTCCTGGGCGCCTCCATCTTCAGCAGCGATCATCCGGATCCGCACCCACTTCCCAGAGCCTAGAGAGAAAAGACAAGAAAACAAGGTGAGAGAAGGAAGGGAAATAGGAAAAGCTCAGTTTCCTTCTAAGACTTACCTGTTGGGTCATTCCCATTTCATTTCGGGTCCTGCCGCTTCCTGGCATTCCGGACCCCGGCCCCAATGGGGAAAAAAGACAAAGACATTGAATGAGCGAATGCAAAGACATTACCTGAACGCTCATCCAGAATTTACACTTCGGGTCGGCGCCATATCTCCGGCATTCCGAACCCCGGCCCCTAAGGGGAAAAAGACATAAGCATTAGCGCTTGCTGCAATAAGACAATGAACATTATTATTAAGCTTGAACTTTTGAACTTGCAACAGAACTCTTACAGCGCCTCACCTGAATAGTCAAGCTGATTTTGAACTCCCATGAAACCTCAATCCAGTGAAGTAACTGGGTTTCAACGCGCCCCTGCATCAGAAGCAGGATGGAGAACTCATCCTTCCAGACCCTAAGGTGAGACTTCACGGGGAATCGTGGAAGGGTATCGAGGAGGGTTGGAAGGGAGTGGGAGGCTTGAGCATTATTCCGTCAGTAGGTAATACTCCCTTTTCACGCACAGGGGAATATTCCTGCGAGCCAGAAAAGCCAGAGTAGAGGGGCCCTTCCTGTCCATCATCAGAGTCCTGCGCTTCACCATTGAAGAAGCATCAGCACTCGAAGCCAGACCTGCGCCTCCGTGGGAATCAGGTGAGCGTGACACACATGCTTTCCAGGGTGGTACTCCTGTTCGGATAGTATGTGTCCAGTAAATAGTTTTTCAGAATGTCTTGGCTGTTGGGATCATTTCTGGCAATAGTTTCTATGTCCTCATATGATTTTAGCACTCTTTTTTGAGATTTTGCAGGACCAAGACTGAACCATAATATGTTGTCTGATTTTCTGTACAAAGCAGTGCCGGTTAAATGATCTGCTGCTTCATAGGCCCCACATTCTCTATGAGAGAGCATTTTTATGCCTAGGCTGTACAATTTCTGTGATAATGTTTTGTCTGATGCTAGGTCATCCCAGAGATCTTGAAGCTCTGTTTTTTCTGCTTTTGTTAAGTAGGCTGTAACATATCGTGCAACAGAAGTTGAATTGTTTGCAATGTAGTGCACATCTATGTTTGCATTCCATAATAGGGCAATGATGGCATTATAATCATTGATATATTTTGATTCTTTACTTCTTTTTATGTAATACGTGTTTTTAGGTGATTTACCTTTAAAACTATGTCGAACTGAAGACATGAAGTTGTTTACTTCACCTGTTTGTGTAACTGGTCTGGGGAAACCAAAGCGGCATTTGGTGTAGTATTTATCTTTTTTTTTGTATTTACGGCGACAATATTTGCCACATTTGTGACTTTGAAAGTGTAAAATCTGCCCATGCAGCTCACTATGACTCTGATGTGAAGGGATTTCACATGTGACATATTTTTGGATAAACTGCAAAACAGTGCTATCACTGTTGTGGCCAAATTTCGGTGCAACTTTGATCCATAACAGCTTGTGAATATGTGGTGCTCCTCTTGCCTGATATTCTTTTCTCCAAAAGAAGTGTTGCACTTCTCCAAGGGGAGGAACATGTTTATTGCAAATAAAGTGTAGCATTTCAATGAAACGATGATGGAAATATCTTGAGACATCAACTGGATCTAGAGAGCAAAGTTCTCCAGGTGTTAATATATCTACGTTGTTTTTGTTGCTGTTCGCTATGCATAGGAACTCATGCAAATCTTCCCATGCGTATTCTGCTCAACTTAGCGTAACAAACCAAGTTGGTGGTCCAAGGTTTCAGATCATGCAACGCATGTCTCCGTGCTGTCTAAACCAGTATTCCTTTGTACCGTACATGTTTGCAAAACCTCATCTTTTTCTTGCACTTTTTGTATTAACTGCGTAGCTGACATATTTTGAAAGTGCGTTCCAGATTTAAGAATGTGTGCAACTCCATAACATAGTGTTGCTAATTCACTTTCGTACAGTAGGTGGAATATGTATTCCACATTTTGTCTAAATCTGGGATCTTGGGAATACATTCGTAATCAGCGGTATTCTGATGCCCCAATCTGAGTGGGACTATCATCGTACCTCCCACCTGTGCCAGTAGGAAACAGCAATGGAAAAGCACTTGCTTCTATACTTTTTTCCCAAACACTCATTGGTGACCCTTTGGTTTGTCGCATTTGGTAAGTTTCTAGTGCATCATCTATACTTTCATTGGAATGCAATGGATGATTTGTGTAATGGTCTATGTTAGGGAGAATTCTCTGTTTAGGCTGAATTTCCTAACCTAGTGAGTCCCCCAGCAGCTTTGCTGGATTTCTGGAGTTTGTTTTTTCCATCCTGCCAAGAGTGTGACCCTTTTCCTCTCACTCTTGGACATGTATGTGTGTGATTCCTTTGAATTGTCAATGTGTTCGATGGGCTATGGGGTCTTTTACTCCATAGGGTCTCATAAGTTTTTCTATGTGTGTCACTCATCACCCTACGTGTCGTGACACGGGGGCACCCTAGCTGGTCTCCCCACCATAGACTCCATACCCGGGGACTGACTACCGTCTCCCCGGGCATGTAAAGTCACCATTGGCTTTACTAGACCTAAATTTGCTAACAGAACTAGTACCAACCATCTTATTGTGGACGTGCTAGTAGCGGTAATTCGATTACTCCTGGATCTGTTACTCGAGGGGGCACTGTCCCGTCCCTCCTCGTCGAGTTTTGGCTGGTGGCAGTGGAAACTACTTGTTATGTTCGACCCCGAGCATAACCCCATGGGATCCGTCCCATTGTTGAAGATTGATACTGTTTTTCGTTAATCTCCAACGTACCACCGATCTACTTATCTTAAATAGGTTTATCGAGTGGTATTTTCTGCCAGAACTTGGGTTGTAAAATGGCGTCTGTGTTTTTCTCTGTGACTCCTAAAACCAAAGGTTGAGCCCTTTGTTCCACTTTTGGCGGGCCTCTGGACAGAGACCCTCCAAAGTGGCGCCATTCTGTCTGGGTTACCTCAGGGGTGTGGGAGGGGGTTTAGACACCCTGGACCGAGTTGCCTTGCCAACTCAGGTCGCACTCTGGAGTGACTGGCCTAGGTGGTGAGCCTTCCCGCTCACCACTTAGCATGTATTGATTGACAAGCTAGGCTGAATGAATGGGGGACGTCTGCATAAAAGCAGGGCTTTTGGGACTGGATCTTCAGAACGTCGCCACTGGACCTAAAGAATCCGACGAGGGTAACGCTGAGCCGACCTGCACGACGACACCTCCGGTGAAGCCCTGCGGAAACGTCTCACAATCTCCCGACGACAGAAGAGATCTCCCTGCCGGAGAGGCTCTTTCCCTGGCTGGTGGGAACAACCAGTCTTCTTCTTCTTTGTGCTTTTTGATCGCCCTGGACGCAGTGGTCGAATTGCCCGTGCAGAGCACCCGGCAACCGGATAGCCACTGCTCCGGCATCGTGATCGAAAGGTGGTGCCTTGTGACGAAGCCCTCCGCGGCTGGTTTCTTCCCTGGTGGTGCACCGGACATCTTCTCTTCGACGACGAGAGCATCTCTTCTCTTGGCCAAGACCCGTCGTGCATCCACCACCAGGAACAACTGCCCCCGCTGGAGTGGTCTTCCACAACAAGGTACCGTAACCGCCTGGCTTCCCTTATCGATCGGTTCGTGTGAGGTATCTGATTCCTCTCTGTTCCGTTGGGTTGCCTCCAAGCTTTATTCACTCTTTGTTCTGAACTGGTTCAACCTGTCGCTAACCAAACTGCTAACTGAGACTTGAACGCATCACCCATAGAGACTTTCCAGGACATCGTGCCTTACCTCTCACCGAGTGGGCCTGGCCGCCGAACTGTATGATCTAGTGTGATTAATGCCTTCTTGCCTTGCATTTTTACCTGCTTCAGTACGAACCGTGTTGACTTCATTACCTGCCTATCTCTTCTCTCCCTTCCTCACTAAATATTCGAGTGTCATCTGGGTTGAGGTATACACCTCTGTCTGAAAATAAGTGGTGCCGTAGAACCTGGAGTTGTCGATATTGTGTTTCGGGGGATTGAGCTTTATTCCATTCTGCAGAGTAATTGTATTTTGATTTGTTTGCCGTGGTTCGCTTTAGTATTTTCCGTAGATGTTCTGTTATTAATAAATAACTTGCTACCTTTATACTAAAGCCTGGTTGCGTGTTTACTCGTTTTGCTGCGAAGAATTACCCTATCTTGTATGCTCCCTATACTGACCAACTTTTCTTGAGAGAAGTCTGACTGCTCAGCCACAGCTACCAATTGAATCTGTGTGGTACAGACTGCTACCAAGTGGGTTCATCGCAACACCTGTAGTCCTAAATCTTTTGCAGTGGTCCCAGAGGGAGCTGCACAGGTTTCCGCCTAACACTGGTGTACAGCGGTGGGATTAGTATCGAGTATACAGTTTAGAGTGTTTTTCGACGCTGTAGGACGACTAACCACAAAACGTTACAAAAGCAACTTTCAAAAAACATGTCTACGATGGAAATTTACAGCCAAGAGTCTTTGTCAGATAAAAATACTGAGAGTCTGCGAGCTCTCTGTAGACAAGAGAATCTTCCTGTAAAAGGCAAGAAGTTAGAACTGATAGAGAGATTGCTGGCGAACCAAAGTCTGGGTACTGGTTCAGAGGAACCAAACTCTCCAGCAACTGTAGATAACAGTAATGGTGTTGATCTGAATCGTAATTCTGATGATAGCGATGAAGAGGCTGACGAGGACGGCGAGGCTAACGAAACTGTCTCACCTGTTCCTCTACCTGCCTTACCAACTGTGCCTACGGGGCCAATACCAGGTCCCACGAGTAATTCTGCTTATTTTGAACTTGAAAAAATGAAGCTCGAATTAGAACATAAACGGTTCTTGGCTCAAGCTGAGCAGAGGCAAGCTGAGTTAAGACTCAGGGAAATAGAGCTTAATCATGAGTTACAAATGAAAAAGTTGTCTATGGAAAATGCTTCTCTCTCCTCTGGTTCCTCTAGGAGCTCCAGTCCCAAAAGACCCCGGATGCCGAAGGAATTAGTGGGTATGTACGAACCGAGATTGGATGTGTTGGATTGGTTGAAACTGTTTGAATACAATCATGGGCTCCAGGACATCACCGGGAATGCGTTGCTTCCCTGGTTGTTCTCTAGGCTTCCTCCTGTTGCGACTGATGTGGTAATGGAATTGGGGGAGGTGGATAAGACGGATTACGAAAGTGTGAAACTAGCGTTGATAGCTAGATTCGGGAAGACCCCTTCCCAGTATCTTAAGAGGTTTAGAACCCTCAAAAAGCATGATGGTACCCCTTGGGCTACCTGGGTGAGTGAAGGGTTGAAAAACTTAGAGGGATGGATTAAGGGTTACAAAGTTAACACTTACGAGGGTATGCGAAATCTTTTTATGTTGGAGTCGATTTATGATGCCTGTTCTCCCGAGCTCAGACAGCACTTGGCTGATTCAAGGGAATTAGATTCCAGGGCTCTAGCTAAGGCTGCTGACTTGTGGGTTGCCAACAGGGCTACTCACAAGGATTCTGGGGCAACTCAGAAAAAGGACGAGGGAAAACAGCCTAAAAAAGACTCAAAGGAGAATTCGAATAACTCACATTCCAAAGAGGGCCCCAAACAAAACCAGAAGGGTAAGCCACCAGGAAAACCACAGCAGAATAGTGTGTCTTCTGGTGCCAAACCGGAAGGAGGTCAGAACAAGCCACCATTCCAGAAAGCATTCGGGAAATGCTTTGTTTGTGGCTCGACTGATCACGTGAAAGGAGATCCCAGATGTAAGGGTAAACCTTCAGGGGTCCAGCTTGTCTCCTTAGCCTTCGCTCCAGAGGAGGAAGTCCAAATGGCAAGTGGAAACTTTCTACTGCTAGCTGACGAACCCATTGGAGTCTCAGCCATCGTTTCTTTAGTATCTCTGGGGTTGTGGGAACAACAGAATTTAGATGTCTATAATTCTATCCCCGATAATACTAAAGAGTATTATAAGGACAGTGTCCAGGTGAATGGTCAGGAGACGCCTGCCATTAGGGACACTGGGGCCAGCATAACTGTGGTGGATAAATCGTTTTTTCAGGCTGAGGATGTTGCTAAGGCACCCAAACGCCTCACCAAGTTAGCTGGAGGGCCTGTGCAGATGCTTCCCCAATTACCAGTTCTCATCCAGTGTAACGACATGACTGTAAAGATACCTGTCAGCATACAGAGTGAGGTACCAGGACGCGTACTGTTGGGTAACGATTTGAAAACTCTCGGAGTTGTATCGCATACTCCCAGACCTCCTAGTAAACGGTTACAGGAGCTAACCAGACCTGCAAGAGAGAGGACCCTGCGCGGAACTCTCGGGGAGATGATGAAGAAAGAAATCACTCCTGCTCCATTGGAAATGGCGGCCGCTGTCTCTAGGAACACAGAAGTAAAAGGGAAACCTAAAACTTCTAAACCAAAAACAACAGGCCATATTCCAATGCAGCCGACACGGACTTCCCCACGGTTGTCCAACGTCAAACCCGTAACTCCACCTCCGGCTGAGGCTGAGGGGGAAGTACAACCCTGTATGGTAGAATTAGACTCTGAAGAAGAGCTAATGGAAGGCCAAGAACTCATTGGAGATCTGGATCCTGTTGACCATCCTGAGCTGCAGTCGTTACTGGCAGAAGGTGGACCCAGCAGGGCGGACTTCAGTAAGGGACAGAGAGAATGTCCAACTCTGGAAGGTCTTCGCCGTCAGGCAGAAACTCAGGCTGAAGGGCAAGAGCCTGGGAAACATAGGTTGCACTGGGAAGATGGCCTCTTCTATAGTGAACCGACCGAGTCTGCACCTGGAGACTACAAACGCCTTGTAGTACCCCAAGAGAACAGACCACAGTTTTTGCAGTTAGCCCACGAGATTCCTTTGGCTGGTCACTTGAGTTTCAAGAAGACTAAGGAAAGGCTCTCGCTCTACTTCTATTGGCCAAAGATGGGGGCCGAAGTAGAAAAACACTGCAGAAGCTGCCATACCTGCCAGATCTCTGGTAAGGTTGGGTCTAAGAATGTGGCACCGTTAGTGCCTCTTCCCGTTGTGGGAGTCCCATTTGAGAGAGTAGGGATTGATATTGTTGGTCCCCTTGATCCTCCAACCTCCTCAGGCAACAGGTTTATACTTGTTCTAGTAGACCATGCTACTAGGTATCCTGAGGCAATTCCTATGAGGACTGTTACAGCTCCGGCTGTGGCTAAGGCCCTCCTTGGTATTTTTACTAGGGTCGGATTTCCTAAGGAAGTTATCTCTGACAGGGGGTCAAATTTTATGTCCCACTACATGAAAGCCATTTGGAAAACCTGCGGGGTAACTTACAAGTTCTCAACGGCTTACCACCCACAAACCAATGGGTTGGTAGAACGGTTCAACCGAACCATGAAGAGCATGATAGGTGCTCTAGAAGAACCCCTTAAACGTAAGTGGGACCTTCTATTGCCATGCCTTCTTTTTGCTTATAGAGAAGTCCCTCAGGAGGGAGTAGGCTACTCTCCCTTCAAACTGCTCTATGGTCATCCCGTCAGAGGTACATTGGCCCTGATTAAGGAGGGGTTGGAGAGTGCTCCTTCCCCCAAGCCAGTCAGAGTGACTGACTACGTGATAGGTCTCCGGAGGAGAATGTCGCACCTGATGACAGAAGCAAGCGATAACTTGAAAGCTGGACAAGCATTGGTCAAGCACTGGCACGATCAAAAGGCTAACATGGTTGAGTTCGCTCAAAACCAGCTTGTTCTTGTTATGATCCCCACAAGGCAGAGGGCCTTGCAAGATAAATGGATGGGACCCTACCGAGTAGTGGGTAAGCTCGGTGAGGTTAACTATCTGGTGGACTTGGGCAACCCCAAGGAGGCTCCGACAGTCTTTCACACCAACCGACTTAAAGCGTATGTCTCACGACCTGATGTAGGAGCGTTGCTTCTAGCATCGGCCGAGGAAGAAGAAGAGAGTGAAGCTCTTCCGGATCTCCTCAGAGGCTTACCTTTAGATGAAAAAATTGAAGGAGTAAATCTCTCCTCCAATCTGACACCCGAGCAACAAGAAGAGTGCAACTCTATGTTGAATCAGTTTGCCTCTCTGTTCTCGCTCTCGCCAGGCTTGACCCCTTGGGGCCAGCACGAGATACTCACTGGTGACTGTCTGCCTGTCAAAAGCAGAGGATACCGCATGTCAGAAAACGTAAGAACCCACATCAAAGGCGAGGTCAGCAAGATGCTTGATCTCGGGGTAATAGAGCCCTCTACTAGTCCATGGTCTAGCCCAGTTGTGTTAGTACCAAAGGCCGGATCTAAAGAACTTAGATTCTGCATGGATTATAGAGCTCTTAACGCAGTCACCATGACTGATGCCCACCCTTTGCCAAGGACAGATGAGTTGGTGGATAAACTTGGCGCCGCCAAGTTCCTCAGCACATTTGACTTGACGTCAGGCTATTGGCAAATAGCCCTGACCAACCATGCCAAGGAGAAAACTGCATTTTCTACCCCCGTTGGTTTATACCAGTTTACGGTAATGCCTTTCGGACTAAAAAATGCACCTGCTACGTTTCAACGGATGGTAAACCAGGTTCTAACCGGGATGGAGGACTTCTGCATGGCATACTTGGATGACATAGCAGTGTTCAGCAATTCCTGGGACGAACATGTAACCCACCTGAGAGATGTTTTGCAGGCTCTTGGACGAGCCAATCTGACCATAAAGGCGAGTAAATGCCAAATTGGACAGAGTAAGGTAGTCTACCTTGGGCATGAGGTAGGCAGTGGAGAAATAAGGCCTTTGCTCAGTAAGATTGAAGCTGTGCAAAATTGGACAACACCGACTACTCAGACTCAGGTGAGAGCCTTCCTAGGCCTCACCGGGTATTACAGGAATTTCATAGAGAACTATGGGACCATAGCTTCTCCACTGAATGTCATCTCCTCGCCCAAATTCCCTAAAAAGGTTAAATGGAACGAGGAGTGCAATCAGGCTTTTGAAAACCTGAAAAAGGCTCTTTGCCAAGCCCCAGTACTCAGAGCTCCTGATTACCGCCAACACTTCATTGTGCAGACAGACGCTTCCAATGTAGGGATAGGTGCCGTACTCAGTCAACTGGATGGGAAAGGTAGGGAGCACCCCGTTTGCTACATCAGCCGCAAGCTGAAGGATCCTGAAACAAGGTGGGCAACAATCGAAAGAGAATGCTTTGCTATCGTGTGGGCTCTGAAGAAGTTTAGGCCGTACTTGTATGGTTCTACTTTTGTTATTCAGACTGACCACCAACCCTTGAGATGGTTAATGCAAATGAAAGGGGAAAACCCGAAACTACTGAGATGGTCGATCTGCCTGCAAGGGTTCGATTTCACCATTGAGCACAGGTCAGGGTGTCACCACCAAAATGCTGATGGTCTCTCTAGGATGTATATCATCGACTAGAGGTATGAGATTCATCCAGGAGTGGATTAAATCCTCCTGTCCCTTAGTCTGGGGGGGGCGAGTGTTAGGGAGAATTCTCTGTTTAGGCTGAATTTCCTAACCTAGTGAGTCCCCCAGCAGCTTTGCTGGATTTCTGGAGTTTGTTTTTTCCATCCTGCCAAGAGTGTGACCCTTTTCCTCTCACTCTTGGACATGTATGTGTGTGATTCCTTTGAATTGTCAATGTGTTCGATGGGCTATGGGGTCTTTTACTCCATAGGGTCTCATAAGTTTTTCTATGTGTGTCACTCCGCACCCTACGTGTCGTGACACGGGGGCACCCTAGCTGGTCCCCCCACCATAGACTCCATACCCGGGGACTGACTACCGTCTCCCCGGGCATGTAAAGTCACCATTGGCTTTACTAGACCTAAATTTGCTAACAGAACTAGTACCAACCATCTTATTGTGGACGTGCTAGTAGGGGTAATTCGATTACTCCTGGATCTGTTACTCGAGGGGGCACTGTCCCGTCCCTCCTCGTCGAGTTTTGGCTGGTGGCAGTGGAAACTACTTGTTATGTTCGACCCCGAGCATAACCCCATGGGATCCGTCCCATTGTTGAAGATTGATACTGTTTTTCGTTAATCTCCAACGTACCACCGATCTACTTATCTTAAATAGGTTTATCGAGTGGTATTTTCTGCCAGAACTCGGGTTGTAAAATGGCGTCTGTGTTTTTCTCTGTGACTCCTAAAACCAAAGGTTGAGCCCTTTGTTCCACTTTTGGCGGGCCTCTGGACAGAGACCCTCCAAAGTGGCGCCATTCTGTCTGGGTTACCTCAGGGGTGTGGGAGGGGGTTTAGACACCCTGGACCGAGTTGCCTTGCCAACTCAGGTCGCACTCTGGAGTGATTGGCCCAGGTGGTGAGCCTTCCCGCTCACCACTTAGCATGTATTGATTGACAAGCTAGGCTGAATGAATGGGGGACGTCTGCATAAAAGCAGGGCTTTTGGGACTGGATCTTCAGAACGTCGCCACTGGACCTAAAGAATCCGATGAGGGTAACGCTGAGCCGACCTGCACGACGACACCTCCGGTGAAGCCCTGCGGAACCGTCTCACAATCTCCCGACGACAGAAGAGATCTCCCTGCCGGAGAGGCTCTTTCCCTGGCTGGTGGGAACAACCAGTCTTCTTCTTCTTTGTGCTTTTTGATCGCCCTGGACGCAGTGGTCGAATTGCCCGTGCAGAGCACCCGGCAACCGGATAGCCACTGCTCCGGCATCGTGATCGAAAGGTGGTGCCTTGTGACGAAGCCCTCCGCGGCTGGTTTCTTCCCTGGTGGTGCACCGGACATCTTCTCTTCGACGACGAGAGCATCTCTTCTCTTGGCCAAGACCCGTCGTGCATCCACCACCAGGAACAACTGCCCCCGCTGGAGTGGTCTTCCACAACAAGGTACCGTAACCGCCTGGCTTCCCTTATCGATCGGTTCGTGTGAGGTATCTGATTCCTCTCTGTTCCGTTGGGTTGCCTCCAAGCTTTATTCACTCTTTGTTCTGAACTGGTTCAACCTGTCGCTAACCAAACTGCTAACTGAGACTTGAACGCATCACCCATAGAGACTTTCCAGGACATCGTGCCTTACCTCTCACCGAGTGGGCCTGGCCGCCGAACTGTATGATCTAGTGTGATTAATGCCTTCTTGCCTTGCATTTTTACCTGCTTCAGTACGAACCGTGTTGACTTCATTACCTGCCTATCTCTTCTCTCCCTTCCTCACTAAATATTCGAGTGTCATCTGGGTTGAGGTATACACCTCTGTCTGAAAATAAGTGGTGCCGTAGAACCTGGAGTTGTCGATATTGTGTTTCGGGGGATTGAGCTTTATTCCATTCTGCAGAGTAATTGTATTTTGATTTGTTTGCCGTGGTTCGCTTTAGTATTTTCCGTAGATGTTCTGTTATTAATAAATAACTTGCTACCTTTATACTAAAGCCTGGTTGCGTGTTTACTCGTTTTGCTGCGAAGAATTACCCTATCTTGTATGCTCCCTATACTGACCAACTTTTCTTGAGAGAAGTCTGACTGCTCAGCCACAGCTACCAATTGAATCTGTGTGGTACAGACTGCTACCAAGTGGGTTCATCGCAACACCTGTAGTCCTAAATCTTTTGCAGTGGTCCCAGAGGGAGCTGCACAGGTTTCCGCCTAACAGTCTAACAGAGTGGATACTGTAGCTGGATCCAGAAGTTCGAATTGTCCAGTTTCTGATTGCTCTTGAATTATTTCAGTTGTTTGCCTTAAGCTTTCATCAATATCTATTTCCTTGTAGTACTCATTGTTGTCTTTTAGATATTGCAATGCTTGTGTAACTTTGTGTAAGTCTACTAATTGTTGCCAAATTTGTGTTGTCCTTTGTTGGTACTCCATTTACCAAGACTATTAAAGAATGCTCTATTGAACGTTTGACTCCTAGAGTGTGTACATTTTCCGTTAGATCTAATGGCAAGTACACTCCTTTGCCACGAATGCCTTTCACCAATTCAGAGGGAGGTACATTTGCTGTTTTTGGATGAAGGCGTATAATTACTTGAAATGGGTGAACTGTTTGAATTATTATGCTCTCATACAAATTGAGCTGTTGCAGGATTTCTGGTAAGGGAAACAATTCTAAATTATTTGTAATTGCACGTGAAGGAGTGTGGTTGTTGTCTAATTTTGCAGTGCAGTAACTGCAACATATTAAACATTCAGTTACTTCATATTTGCTTGCAGCTAAAAGGTACAAAGCTAATTCAAACCATTTAGAGTCTTCATTGTTTTCTATTTTGTATGCTATGTCCACATTTTTTGTGTCCCTTTTGTAAAACGTTCTGCAGCAACACACATACATGGTTTGGTACTTCAGCCGATGACCTTTTACATTTTTTTGTATGTGTGCAATAGATGGTTGCTATGTGCAGAATTGTCGCTACTATGCTCTAAAACTGTTGTATTTTCTACGTGGCTCTCACTTCCAAAATACTTTTTCTGAATACGGTCCATTTCTTCTTGTAAGTATTTGGGTGTACCATGCAGAAGAGTGGTATTTAAATTGCCTAATTCTGAAGCTGGACTTTTTGCACAATATATTCTATACACTAAATTTCTTACTTTAGAATGATTTACTGATATTCTTTTGATATCGTGGAAGGTACTTTTGCAAATAGGCCCAGAAATGCAGGCTAGTGAATGTCCTTTTAGTCCTGTGTGTTTTCGCACCACACAAATATCCATATTTTGCAGCACTTTGATTTTACTTTTGTCTTTACCTTTTAAATATTGATTGAGGAACACACGTAAAGATTTGAAAGCTTTATTTGGAATGGCACACATTGATGTGCACAGCCATTTGTATACTGGACTTTGTGGTTCTGCTGAATGGAGAGGTAATTCTGAGTTTTCAGAAGAAAGTTTTGTAAGCAGTGTTTCTTGTTCCATGATGGTAGTATTGATTTTCTCATACCCACGTCCACTGCTATGGATGGCAATTGTGTTTGTTTGATTTTGTTTGTATGCTTCTTCATTGAAATATGGCTCTGTGGTTGTTGTGTGACTCCATTCACCACCACAAATATGCAAATTATTTTTGTTCACATTCCGTTTATTGCTGAGTTTCATTTGTAGTTTGGCACTTACTTTTGTTAGTGCTTTCATCCTTATGAACAACTTCCTTTTGAGAAGGATTGCACTGTTCACGAGTGCTTGCAGCATTAACTTTCTACGGTACGTTTTAGGGGTGAGGATGACTTTGGTCCTCTTATTAGTAGATTCTGAAGGACTCTGTGACGAAACATTTTTGCTAAAATACTTTTTTTACTATGGGTTCTTCTTATACTATCAGGATTATTAGGAACATTGTTAGCTGTACTGGCAGCCATTTCTTTGACATCATTTCTGTGTTTTGTAATACTTCTTGATGGAGGAAGTACAGTTTCGGTAGTTGAGACTTCTTTTATTATGTTACCCAATTGCATTAGGTGGTTTGTACCAAGATTCTCCCCTAACTCTACAACAGGTGGATGCTTACATTGGGTACCTTTATTTTTATTTGCTCTAATTCTGCGTTCCTTTCTACGGAGCTGCTTTTTGGTAGGCATTCTTTGGTTTCTGTTGAGAAAAAAAAATATTCTTTGGTCTGTTGTCCAATGTATGTGTGCTGTGTGCATGTGTGCCTAAGTGTGATGGGGAAACTCTTTGGCACGGTGTGTCAACGCACAGTGACCTCTAACTATCATTTCGTAAGGCTACTTTACTGTTTGCATAGTAGTACAATGTGGTTTAGATGAGAGTACACAGTGCCCTACTTGTGCCGAGAACCATTATTAATAACCAAAATGGCAAAAACTTGCTACCCCACTTATTTTGACAATCTAACCTTCCACGGATGTCCTGTGTCATTTCAGTACCAAGCACACAGCCATTTGTCAGCCATTCCACCTGTTAATCTTTGTCCTATAATTGAATATTTGTAGGCAGAATGGTTTACAAATGAATGCTTCCTTTGGTGCCCAAAGTAAACAAATAGCCCACGCAGCCTCTTTAAGGAGAAGTTACAATATGAAGGTTGTACTGTACTTACTTTTTTGTGGAAGATGCCAAGGTTTCTTCGGCTATTTTGTCTGCAGTGTAGATGTTGATGATTATCAGGAGAGTAGTCTTCACTGTGAATTAAATAAATTATATCAATTACTTTGTGTGTTTGCAGCCGTCATGATACTGCAGACTTTACTTGTTCTTCTTTCGTCATACGATTCAACTTTCATGTTTCAACCCAATCCACGTGCACATTTCACTTCTCTCTGCACACTCTTTGTATACTACTTTCAATATGGTACTTCACAGTCCTTCAAAATATCTATCTTTTTTAGGGGTTTGGAAATGCCTTGTTCTTTACAAAGTGTACTATGCATAGGAGAGAGGTTTGTAAGCGATAGGGCAACGTAGTAGATGGGCAAACTTTTTGTACTTCTTAATGGAAAGCACGATGTCCAAAAATCGGGAGACCCTCCGAAGGACATGTCAGCACCACAATCAGGAGCGATTACTATTGTCATACGATCACATTGCAAGTAGCATTACTGTTGCCAGTACATTGGACAGAACTGCCCCATTTTCACATACAAAATGAAGGTCTGCCCTAAATTATACTTCTCAACTCACACGCTTTTGGCGGGTGTCACCCTCCTTGTAAAGGGCAGACTCATCCGCCAATCCTCCTGCACGGCCATTCATTCCAATGGGCGTGTCACCCGCCAAAAACAAAATCAGCTCATTTCACCCACACTTCACACAAAATAGTTCAGAGCTATGCCTAAATATGCATGCTTGCAACATAAGTACAGGTTATGCAGAAGAAAGTAAGCAGTCGTGCAAATTGTTAATGGCAAATCGGGATTCTTGCACTTTACAAGGGGGAGCGTTGTTATGTGCTTCCTATGGAAATTTACTGCCATTATTTTGTCTATTTTAAATTATAAGGTTTCCACATGTACTCTGATTAGAATGAACATACCTGCACTCTATACTGATGCATGTGGTCATGCATGGAGCTGTACGTAGAAATTTGCAATCCTTGCACAGTAGCTTGTGAAGCAGGTGCTTTGCAATGGTATGCGATTTCCATTAAGAATCATCCACAGTAATTTTGAAGTGCGAAATGATGACGACGGAGTTAAAATTAGTGAGGTTCTACGTGATTGGTGGCTGATTGTGCGCCCGCTTAGTTGTGTCCAATGATGGACTTGCTTTGGTACAGCTGTAGAAAGGGTGGAAGGACTGGGTGAGAGTTACGTGCCGCACGTAGGCAACGCTTGTCCGCTGGAAGGGGTTATCACATACGGGTTTCTACAGCTAATCCTGCATGGAAAGACAACTGTAGGCATCAGCCAATCAGATGTTCACATTACTCTTTTGTGTCGAAAGACGGTGCACACACTGAAAATGGCAGAGGTGCAAAGGGTCCGTGTTTTGCTGCTCAGAGACATTTTTGTGCAAGGCTTACAACACTATGCCGAGAGTAGGCATGTGGCACACCATTTCGATGTGCGAGGAGTGGAGGTGGTCTGGAGCGCTGACACTGATGCCAATGCTGCGGCAAGTTTGCAGAGACATGTGTAGAATGACCACTTCTCATGTGGTAATTTTGCACTAGGGTGCTCGCCACTTTGGATACCTGACTTCACGTACTTTGTTGGCAGATTTGGCACAGTTGGTTGAAGCAATCATGACCATCTTCCCAACATTCAAAGTTATTTTTTCTGCTTTACTCCCCAGACTACAATGGACCAACACTTCTGTTTTCTGTCCAGATCAAAGCATCGGGAGGTGCATCATCAATCGTGGCATGCGTGCATTCATGCTGCGAGTTGGTATGTTTTTTTGTAACCACGATAACATTGCTCCGAGCAATGAGCATTACTTTGTAGGAGATGGCGTTGCACTATCCTCTTTGGGAAATACAATGTTCTTTTGGAACATAGGGCTTGCTTTAGAGAAGGTTCTGTAATGTTTGCAAGAGTAAAGCAAGGACAAACACCACAAAAAAATGCATAAAATACCACATGTCTGTACGATATGTGGCCAAAAATAAAAAAGAAATGGCTCTTCTCAGAGTCTACCTTTAAGGGGAAAAAGGGGATTAGTACTTTAATGTACCGTCGTCATGCTCTGCTCCTCTACATGTCCGTGAACATGGCGGTAGTTAACTGCCAGCACATATCACCACCAGGGACTGAAGAGTGGAGCCGCATGTAAATGAGAAAGAGTGGTGCTAGGGATTGGTCCATAAAGGTCAGTAGGTGTGTTCTGACCAACGTGCTTTAGTAAGACTGTCTTCTCCCTCATAGGACACCACACAGCCATGGCTTTCCATGCTCGAAAACAGATTGTCTGGATTGTGGAGACTCATGGATACATTGGTTGAAGGTGCATGCCGAAAGCTGCAATTTATCTACAAATCTCGGATTTCCACATGCGGAAGTGCACTGGCATGGCGTGCGCGGCATTAGATGGCTGGACTTTGTACCTCTTTGTGTTACTTTACAGAGAGAGTGTCTTCCAGATATACTCATCATTCATTGTGGCAGAAACAGTTTAGGCCATGTATCTGGAATTTCTTTACAATTTGCCATGAAGGAAGGACTTGCGAAGCTCATGGACATGTTTCCAAATTGTCAAATACTTTTTTCCCATATTGCCCAAAGACAAATATGGTTGCGTTCTTCTGCATTTGGTCCACAAATGGAGAAAGTGAGACGCAATGAGAATAAGACTGTGTGTGCCTTTTTAAGAGATGTTGGTATGTCCTCTTTCCACAATGAAAACATTTTGTTTCGTAGCAATTTCATTTTCCGCCAAGATGGAGTCCACCTCACATATGCAGGCAATCAGATGTTTCTTCAAAATATACGAAATGCATTGCACCCTCTTTTGCAATCACACTAACCTATCTGACAATCCGTTTCACCCAATCCACTCCTTTTCAACCCACACAACACACCACCAAAAGGCTCTTTTCAGAGCCGCCACTTACTCCCAACGTACACTTTATTGCATATGCTCTGCTTGCACCCTTCCTTTTTGCCCTCTATGACTGTCCGCAAACTTTTGCTAAACTCCGCAGGGCTCTACGGCCTTCACTTCATAGTTCTATTGTTACATTGAGAAAGGCGGCTCTGAAAAGAGCCGTTTCTGTCATTTTTGTTGTTGTTACGTTAATTGATTAACAGCACTCCACAAACTAGATGAAGAGGCGAGAGGAGGGTAAGGAAGGGACACCAGCCACGGGGATAAGAAAAGGCAACTGAACAGATACATATTAAGGGTGATCTTTATTTAGGTAAGGAGCAAATCTTCTGATGCTCACTGACTGCAGCCTCAAAAGCACTTCGAAGACTCTCCCCCCTGCAAAGTACTGCTTCACAATACGTGCACAGTACTGTCACCTTTGAAAGGTAAGGGTCCACAGCATTGCGAATGGCTTGTGAAGCAGCTGGAGGGAGGCACTCCCCCACAGGAGTGTCTCTTGTGGTGGGAGGATCGGATTCCAACGATGCTATGGAGGAACTGAAACGACTACGCTCTTCACATGGCACCACCTTGCGAATGTCTGCAGTGTGGAACGAAGTGAGGTGGCGCTTCATGGTTGTCGTACCAAAACTGTACGCTCCAAATCTCCCGCGACTCAACACCACATTGCACTGGTTACACTTCACCAGGTTCGCACGTGCTTTTGGTAAGTTCCCATAAACGGAAAACAACCGCCACACCCACGACTCCCAGCGACTGCTCCTAGTGCGGAGTTCCTCCACTTCATTGTCTTCCTCCTCTTCTTCCTCAATCTCTACATCCGCACCCAAATATCTCTCTGCAGGCCCTTGGTGAGGTGGTGATGGTGGCGGATTTGGGGAAGGTGCAGAGGCTAATAACCCAACAGCAGCCATGGAAGCCATAGTAATTTGTTTCCTTTTCCTCACTACAGCAGTAAAGGCAACGCACCTCTATCTGCTTTAGCTAGAAGGACAATGAAGATGCGCTCCGGGGGTGTGGCCTTTTGAAGGGGTGCAGGGGTTGCCTCGTGACCATCTTCATCCATACAAAGCGGTATACTCAATATTCTACAAGTTCATTTTTAGTGTTGCGGAAGCACACAAACCGCGGAAACTAGTCCCCACGCTCAGCGTAGGTACGGTCACAAGATGAAGTCCTGAACACATCCACCCCCTTCATGAAAGTCCCCTGGACAGCAAATGCAAAGAATCACACATGCGCATGCGCACAAGTGTCCTACGGACAGTGTTTGGGTTCTCAAAGTACTTCAAAGTGCGACACAAGTGAGACGGACAGTTAGGAACTGGCGCAATGTTGCCAATCCTTTCGTTTGTACTGTGCATGTGCTCGCATGCTATGTTCACTGTAAGGACAGTTCCAGTGTCATTATGACAACTCCATTTTGTTTCCCTACGACCTTGCCGCCCACCGTGCCTGTTCTACGGACGGCACCATTTTGACTGCACCCAATATGAACTGCTATACTGTCCTCCACACACTCCCTTTCTACTTATTTACACCCATTCCGGACATCTTGTGTGTTCTACCACAATGTATTATCTCGTTCCCAAGTGGTACGCCTAGTTAGTATATCCTTTGGACACCCCTTTCAGTTTATGTACGCACATTTTGAAAAGATGGTGCTGTCACACATCACATCCATCTTACTTAGCATTAGACAGCCTTCACATTCCATTGCTTGCGGATAGGTCGAACAGGCATGCTATTCGCGAACATTTTACGTCTTTTAAAAAAAAAATTAAACACATACTCTATCTCTACAACTACTGTACAAAACCATTTACTATATGCACACAAACACACATCAATCTAAAGAAACAGCAGTGGAAGCGGACACTGAAACAAATATGGGGGAATTTGGATTTAACACGGGCTGGTTATGAGGGGAAGATTTGTGAGGGGAAGAAGGGATGGATACTTCGTCAAAACGTCGATTTTCCTGTTGCAGGTTTGGGGATGGGTCACTAGGGAATGGAGAAGCAGGGCAGGTGCAGGTGGGGCAATGGTACAGAACTTTCCCTCTCACGTCCTCCACAAACTCCCGTAAATCTTGAACATTGTTGTTCAAAACATCCATTTTCGACTCTATCCTTTTAATTCTGACTTCTTCTATCTCGTCTGTTGGCCTTTCCTCTTTTTTTTCCTGTTCTGTTGAAAAAAAACATACCACACGTTAAATGCCTATAAAATACTGGTCACCATTGTTGTAACTGTCTTCAGACATTTCCTCCTTCAGGAAATACTCCTCCAGCCACTCCAAAGTACTAGCCATTTCTGAGTCAAAACAACAGAAAGAAATTATTTTTTCTGCACCACATACCAAAAAAAAAACACACCCACTTCAAAAACATGACCTGCACTCACTCTTTTGTTGTAATCTCCCTTCTTCCAAATGCGTCCCTCCACTATCGTTCCAGACTGCAGAGTTTCTGTGAAGTAACTACAGTGGTGGCATCCTTTCTTTTTTTTGGTACCATCCACTTCATTCTACATGATTATTAATTGTGTTGTTTCCATTTCCTACCTTCAAGTTTCCAAATTTACTTATTACTACTTACAATATCGTTATGCCCTTCTTCACCGTTTCACACTTTTTGTGTAAGACAATAGTACATTTTCAGATACCCGCCGCCTCTTTCGGTAATGTTGATCCTGTGGGCCCCTGTCCGCAAACAGGCACTCAGTCCGTCCCTTTCTAAAGTCAATAAGGAGGAGGTTCTGAATGTTCTATGGTAAATGTATGCCAGGTACATAGATTATACTACATATCTCTCAAAATCACATGATTACAGTGCATATTCTGCTCACCAACTTCATTGCCACAATTTCATGCTTAAGTTCCACCTTCCAAAAACCTGTACATTTCCCTACAAAACACCCTTTGATAAGTGGACATTTGGGTTCAGTTGCCCTCCCAAAAACCAGTGCAACTCACTACAAAAAAAAAAATTTTGCCGGGACTTTATGGTTAAGTTGCCCCAACAAAAACCTGTACACTTCACTAAAAAAAAACTTTCCACCTCCCCTTTATGCTTCAAATTAAAACCAAAAAAACCCTGAAATTCGACAGTTATGGTAAACTAAGCCCCCAAACCTGCCACAACCTCTGTGCACTGCTAACACTAACACCCAGACCATGAAAGATGTCATCTCAAATGTCAATGATGACATCAATGACAACATCACTTGTTTAGCCCCTTTCTTTTCGTTCCCTGCCATACATATATATGTACATTCAGTAAACAAAAATTCACTAAAGGAATGTTATACTTCACAGTGAAACCAAAAACCACTGCACATTCCCCCATTATGGAAAGCTAAGCAACCATAACTCGCACCATCTACGTGCATTGCAAAGAATAACACCCAGGACATCAAAGATGACATCACAAATATCATTGATGACATCACTGATGACATCACATGTGAACATAATGTTACTGAAAATTTAGTGAGCCTCTCTAAACTCTTTTCGAACTCTCTGCAAGACTTCTTTAAGCCTAGTTTAACTGTGTGATCTTGGGCGCATTTGTGCTCTGCTCTCTCTAAGAGTCGGCCCAGCCTATGGACTTTGGCTCACAAGTGACTTTTGTTCTTCTCCCTTGCTAATAGTGTTCCCAAATCTTAGAGTGGTGTACCTTTCCATAATCTGTCTTTTTCCCTCCCTTCTTCATGAACTTATTGGAGTGCCATCTATAGTTAAGCGCTCACCTCTGTATGAAAATAAGTGGTGTTAACTAAGACTTATCTGATACGGAATACGGGTTGTATATATTATAATAGTAACTGTGTTTAGAGTGTTTTACAATAAGAGTGCTGGAGTGTTTCAAACAGTGTGTTTTTAAATAAATAATTATATACTTTGATACCAAAGCTCTGGTCAGTGTTTGCTTGTATTATTGTATCTGAGTGCCTATTGTGTATACTTTGCATACTGCCTAACTCTTCTTGAGGGAAGTCTGACTGCTCAGCCACAGCTACCAGGTAAATCTGGGTGGTACAGACTGCTACCAAGTGGGTTTACTGCTAATACCTGTAGTCCTAAATCTTTTGCAGTGTTCCCAAAGGGAACTGCACAGGTTTCTGTCTAACACTGGTGTACAGCGGTGGGATTTGTAGTGAGTATACATTTTAGAGTGCTTTAGGATACCTTAGTACAACTAACCACAAAGCACAGCACTGAAAAAGTAATCTTTCTAACATGTCAACTATGGAAAATTATAGTCAAGAGTCCCTTGCTACAAAAACTGCTGATTGTTTAAGAGTTCTCTGTAAGAATAAGAATCTCCTGACTAAATACAAGAAAATGGAATTGATAGAAAGGTTATTAGCTAACCAAAGTCTGGATGATGGTTCAGAGGAACCTACCATGCCAGAAACTGTAGATAACAGCATAGAGATTGATGTTGATCAAAATGTTGATAATCTTGAGGAAGAGTCAGAAGAGGAGGGTGAGGCTGCTGTGACTGTCCCCCCTAGGCCTCTGTCTGCTCTTCCAGCTGTACCTACTGGACCTTTGCCAGGGCCCACACTTAGTCCTCAATATCATGAGCTAGAAAAAATGAAACTTGAACTAGAGTTCAAGAGACTGAATACTCAGGCTGAACAAAGACACCAGGAACTGAATCAAGAACTAAGGCTAAGGGAAATGGAGCTCAAGCATGATCTAGAAATGAAGAAATTGTCTGTTGAAAATGCTTCTCTCTCTGGCTCATCTAGAAGTTCCAGTCCTAAAAGACCCCGGATGCCTAAAGAATTGGTTGGTATGTATGAGCCTAAGTTGGATGTGTTGGATTGGTTCTCTCTGTTTGAATATAATCATGGGCTCCAGAACATCACAGGAAATGACTTACTCACCTGGTTGTTCTCTAGGCTTCCCCCTGTTGCAACTGATGTGGTAATGGATTTGGGGGAGGAGGATAGGAAAGAGTATGAAAGTGTGAAACCAGCTCTGATAGCTAGATTTGGGAAGACCCCTTCCCAGTAACTTAAGAGGTTTAGAACCCTCAAAAAGCATGATGGTACCCCTTGGGCTACCTGAGTGAGTGAAGGGTTGAAAAACTTAGAGGGATGGATTAAGGGTTACAAAGTGAACACTTATGAAGGTATGAAGAATCTTTTTATGTTGGAGTCAATTTATGATGCCTGCTCTCCTGAGCTCAGACAGCACTTGGATGATTCAAAGGAATTAGATTCCCGAAAACTAGCTAAGGCTGCTGACTTGTGGGTTGCCAACAGGGCCACTCACAAGGATCCTGGGGTAACTCAGAAAAAGGATGAGGGGAAACAGCCTAAAAAGGATTCCAAAGAGAATTCTAATACTTCAAATTCCAAAGAGGGCCCCAAACAAAACCATAAGGGTAAGCCACAAGGGAAACCACAGCAGAATAGTGTACCCTCTTGTGCCAAACCAGAGGGAGGCCAGAACAAGCCACCATTCCAGAAGGCATTCAGTAAATGCTTTGTTTGTGGCTCTACTGACCATGTGAAAGGAGATCCCAGATGCAAGGGTAAACCTTCAGGGATCCAACTTGCCTCCTTAGCCTTCGCTCCAGAAGAGGAAGTCCCAATGGCAAGTGGAAACTTTCTACTGCTGGCTGATGAACCCATTGATGTCTCAGCCAGTGTTTCTTTAGTCTCTCTGGGGTTGTGGGAACAACAGAATTTAGATGTGTATAATTCTATCCCAGATAATACTAAAGAGTATTATACAGACAGTGTCCAGTTGAAGGTCAAGAGACACCTGCCATTAGAGACACTGGGGCCAACATAACTGTGGTGGATGAATCATTTTTCAAGGCAGAGGATGTTGCTAAGGCACCCAAATGCCTCTCCAAGTTAGCTGGAGGGCCTGTGCAGATGTGTCCCCAGTTACCAGTTCTCATCCAGTGTAATGATATGGCTGTAAAGATCCCTGTCAGTATACAATGTGAAGTACCAGGTAGGGTTCTGTTGGGTAATGACCTGAAAGCTCTTGGAGTTGTGTCACATATCCCCAGACCTCCTAGTAAAAGGTTACAGGAGCTCACTAAACCTGCAAGAGAGAAAACCCTGCGAGGGTTATCTCAGGAGATGATGACAGAGATCACTCCTTTACCACTGGAGCAACTCACTGCAGTAACTACCAGATCAGGAGCAAAGGGGCAACCCAAGACTCCTAGGAAACAGCCAGCAGCAAGCACTCCAGTGCTTCCAACAAGGACTTCCCCTCGGTTGTCCACAGTTACACCTGTAACTCCACCTCCAGCTGAGGCTGAGAGAGAGGTACAACCCTGTGTGGTTGAACTAGACTCTGAAGAAGAGCTAGTGGGAGGCCAAGAACTTATTGGAGATCTGGACCCTGAGGACCATCCTGAGCTGCAGTCTTTACGGGCAGAAGGTGGGCCCAGCAGGGCAGCTTTTCGTAAGGGACAAAGAGAATGTCCAACTCTGGAGGGTCTCCGCCACCAGGCAGCTGCTCAGGCTGATGGGCAAGAGCCTGGGAAGTATAGGTTGCACTGGGAAGATGGCCTCTTCTACAGTGAACCAACTGAGTCTGAACCTGGAGACTACAAGCGCCTTGTAGTACCTCAAGAAAACAGACAACAGTTCTTGCACTTAGCCCACGAGATTCCTTTGGCTGGTCACTTGAGTTTCAAGAAGACCAAGGAAAGGCTCTCACTCTACTTCTATAGGCCAGAAATGGGGGCTGAAGTAGATAAGTTTTGCAAGAGCTGCCATACCTGGCAAACTTCTGGTAAGGTTGGCTCCAAGAATGTGGCACCTTTAGTGCCTCTCCCAGTTGTGGGAGTCCCATTTGAGAGGGTAGGAATTGACATTGTTGGTCCCCTTGATCCCACAACCACCTCAGGCAACAGGTTTATCCTTGTTGTAGTGGACCATGCTACTAGGTACCCTGAGGCAATTCCTATGAGGACTGTTACAGCTCCGGCTGTAGCTAAGGCCCTCCTTGGTATTTTTACCAGGGTTGGGTTTCCTAAGGAAGTAATATCCGACAGGGGGTCAAACTTTATGCCCCACTACTTGAAATCCATGTGGAAAACCTGTGGAGTTACTTGCAAGTTCTCAACCGCATACCACCCCCAGACAAATGGATTGGTAGAAAGGTTTAACAGAACCATGAAGAGCATGATAAGTGGTTTAGAGGAACCCCTGAAAAGAAAGTGGGACCTTCTACTGCCATGCCTTCTCTTTGCTTATAGAGAAGTCCCTCAGGAGGGAGTAGGTTATTCTCCCTTTGAACTTCTCGATGGCCATCCAGTCAGAGGTCCGTTGGCCCTGATTAAGGAGGGATTGGAAGGTGCTTCTCCCCTCAAGCCAGTCAGAGTGACTGACTATGTGATAGGTCTCCGGAGGAGAATGTCACAGATGATGGCAGAAGCTAGTGATAACCTGAAAGCTGGACAAGCTTTGGTCAAGCATTGGCATGATCAAAAGGCTAACATGGTTGAGTTCACTCAAGACCAGCTAGTTCTCGTTATGCTCCCAAAAAGACAGAGGGCCTTGCAAGACAAATGGATGGGACCCCTCAAAGTTGTGGGAAAACTTGGGGAGGTCAACTATCTGGTGGATCTGGGCAGACCCAGGCAAGCTCCTAGAGTCTTCCACACCAACCGACTGAAATCATACGTCTCCAGACCTGAAGTAGGAGCCTTGCTTCTAGCTTCAGCAGCAGAGGAAGAAGAGAGTGAATCTCTCCCTGATCTCCTCAGAGGTGTACCTTTAGATGAGAACAGTGAAGGAGTCAATCTCTCTTCAGATCTGACACCTGAGCAACAAGAGGAGTGCAAATCTATGTTAAATCAGTTTGCCTCCCTGTTCTCACTCTCACCAGGCTTGACCCCTTGGAGACAGCATGAGATACTCACTGGTGACTGTCTGCCAGTCAAAAGCAGAGGATACAGAATGTCAGAAAATGTGAGAACCCATATGAAAGGGGAGGTCAAGAAGATGCTTGATCTCGGGGTAATAGAGCCTCTACTAGTCCATGATCTAGCCCAGTTGTGTTAGTACCAAAGGCAGGATCCAAAGACTTGAGATTCTGTGTGGACTATAGAGCCCTTAATGCAGTCACGAAGACTGATGCCCACCCTTTGCCAAGGACAGATGAGTTGGTGGATAAACTTGGTGCCGCCAAGTACCTCAGCACATTTGACCTTACGTCAGGCTATTGGCAAATAGCCTTGACAGACCATGCCAAGGAGAAAACTGCATTTTCCACCCCAGCTGGCTTGTACCAGTTTAAGGTCATGCCTTTTGGATTAAAAAATGCACTTGCTACATTCCAAAGGATGGTGAATCAAGTTCTAGCTGGGATGGAGGACTTCTGCATGGCATACTTGGATGACATAGCAGTCTTCAGCCACTCCTGGGAGGAACATGTGAACCACCTAGGACATGTTTTGCAGGCTCTTGAGCAGGCCAATTTGACTATCAAGGCAAGTAAACGCCAGATAGGTCAAAGTAAAGTAGTCTACCTTGGGCATGAGGTAGGAGGTGGAGAAATAAGGCCTTTGCTCAGCAAAATTGAAGCTGTGCAAAATTGGACAACACCTACTACTCAAACCCAGGTGAGAGCCTTCCTAGGCCTCACTGGGTATTACAGGAACTTCATTGAGAACTATGGGACATAGCTTCTCCCCTGAATGTAATCTCCTCTCCAAAATTCCCTAAAAAGGTCAAATGGAATGAGGAGTGCAATCAGGCCTTTGAAAAACTGAAGAAAGCTCTTTGCCAAGCTCCAGTACTGAGAGCTCCTGACTACCGCCAAACTTTCTTTGTACAAACTGATGCTTCCAATGTAGGTATAGGTGCAGTTCTAAGCCAACTGGATGAGAAGGGTAGGGAGCACCCCATTTGCTTCATCATCCGTAAGCTAAAGGATCCTGAGACAAGGTGGGCAACAATCAAAAGAGAATGCTTTGCTATTGTGTGGGCACTGAAGAAGTTTAGGCCATACTTGTATTGTTCTACTTTTGTCATTCAGACTGACCACCAACCCTTGAGATGGTAAATGCAAATGAAAGGAGAAAATCCAAAACTATTGAGATGGTCAATCTGCCTACAAGGGTTTGATTTCACCATTGAGCACAGGTCAGGGTGTCACCATCAAAATGCTGATGGACTGTCTAGGATGTATGTCATCGACTAGAGGTTTGAGGTTCATCCAGGAGTGGATTAAATCCTCCTGTCCCTTAGTCTGGGGGGGCGAGTATTAGGGAGAATTCTCTGTTTAGGCTGAATTTCCTAACCTAGTGAATCCCCCAGCAGCTTTGCTGGATTTTTGGGGTTTATTTTTTTCTCCTGCCAAGAGTGAGACTCTTTTACCCTCACTCTTGGGCATGATTTGAGTGTGTTTCTTTGACTCTAGATGTGTTTAATGGGCTATAGGGTCTTTTACTCCATAGGGCTTCATGTGTTTTTGTGATGTGTGTTACACAGCACCCTCAGTGCAGTAACACAGGGGTGTCATAGTGACCCCCCAGTATAGACTCCATACCCTGGGACTGACTACTGTCTCCGAGGGCATGTAAAGTCACCATTGACTTTACTAGTCTTAAATTCTGAACAGAACCAGTACAAACCATCATATTGTGGACATACTGGCTGGGGCAATTTGATTGCTCCGGGGTCTGTTAGTCGAGGGGGCACGTCTCCGTCCTCCCTGATCGAGTTTTGGCTGGTGGCAGTGGATACTACTTTTTATATTCCAACGCGAATATTTCTCTATGGGATTTTCCCATTGTTCGAGGCTACTATCTTTATTTATTTAATTACGATAGCCTCGAACATACGGCCGGTTTATTTATTTAATATTAATTCTCCGGTTGGTATTTTTTGCCAAAACTCGGGTCTAAAATGGCTTTTTATGTTCTCTTCTGTGACTCCAACCCAAGTCGAGCCCTTTGTTCCACTTTTTGGCGGGCTTCTCCACAGAAGCCCTCCAAAGTGGTGCCACTCTGTCTGGGGTACTTAGGAGGGGTGGAGGGGGATTTAGGCACCCTGGACTGAGTTGCCTAGGCAACTCAAGTCGCACTCCATCCTGATTGGCCCAAGTGGTAAGCCGGCCGGCTCACCACTTAGCATGTTTCAGTGACAGCTAGGCTGAGTGAATGGGGGTTTTCTGCATAAAAGCAGGGCTTTGGGGACTGGAACTTCAGAAGTCGCCGTAGGACCTAAGAATGCGACGAGGGAGAAGCTGAGCCGACCTGCCACGACGACACCACCGGTGGAGCCCTGCTGGACCGTCTCACCACTTTTCCCAACGACAGAGGAGATCTCCCGCCGGAGAGTCTTCTTCCTTTGACTGGTGGGGATAACCAGTTTCACCGTCTTTGCGCCTTCCCGACGCATCTCGTGGCTGCCTTGCCTGTGCCAAGCACCCCGGCAACCGGAATACCACGTTTTACCACGACCGCGAAATAAAGGGTAATATCTTTAACCGGAAAACTCTGCGGCTGGTTTCTTCCCTGGCAGTGCAACGACCTTCATCTTTCCTCCAAGTCGAGATCTTCTCTTCCCCTGGACGAGGACAAGACTTGCACCCGCTGCCAGGAACAACTGCCACCGCTGGAGGATCCTTCCCACTTAAGGTACCGTGTCCCGCCTGGCTTCCCTTGCCACGGACTGTACGGGGTAGATTTAGCCCCCGGCTTTCGAACCTGGGTTTGCCTGGGACACCCTGGCTAAACTTTTCTGAGCCTCTCTAAACTCTTTTCGAACTCTCCATACATGCGGAAGTGCACTGGCATGGCGTGCGCGGCATTAGATGGCTGGACTTTGTACCTCTTTGTGTTACTTTACAGAGAGAGTGTCCTCCAGATATACTCATCATTCATTGTGGCAGAAACAGTTTAGGCCATGTATCTGGAATTTCTTTACAATTTGCCATGAAGGAAGGACTTGCGAAGCTCATGGACATGTTTCCAAATTGTCAAATACTTTTTTCCCATATTGCCCAAAGACAAATATGGTTGCGTTCTTCTGCATTTGGTCCACAAATGGAGAAAGTGAGACGCAATGAGAATAAGACTGTGTGTGCCTTTTTAAGAGATGTTGGTATGTCCTCTTTCCACAATGAAAACATTTTGTTTCGTAGCAATTTCATTTTCCGCCAAGATGGAGTCCACCTCACATATGCAGGCAATCAGATGTTTCTTCAAAATATACGAAATGCATTGCACCCTCTTTTGCAATCACACTAACCTATCTGACAATCCGTTTCACCCAATCCACTCCTTTTCAACCCACACAACACACCACCAAAAGGCTCTTTTCAGAGCCGCCACTTACTCCCAACGTACACTTTATTGCATATGCTCTGCTTGCACCCTTCCTTTTTGCCCTCTATGACTGTCCGCAAACTTTTGCTAAACTCCGCAGGGCTCTACGGCCTTCACTTCATAGTTCTATTGTTACATTGAGAAAGGCGGCTCTGAAAAGAGCCGTTTCTGTCATTTTTGTTGTTGTTACGTTAATTGATTAACAGCACTCCACAAACTAGATGAAGAGGCGAGAGGAGGGTAAGGAAGGGACACCAGCCACGGGGATAAGAAAAGGCAACTGAACAGATACATATTAAGGGTGATCTTTATTTAGGTAAGGAGCAAATCTTCTGATGCTCACTGACTGCAGCCTCAAAAGCACTTCGAAGACTCTCCCCCCTGCAAAGTACTGCTTCACAATACGTGCACAGTACTGTCACCTTTGAAAGGTAAGGGTCCACAGCATTGCGAATGGCTTGTGAAGCAGCTGGAGGGAGGCACTCCCCCACAGGAGTGTCTCTTGTGGTGGGAGGATCGGATTCCAACGATGCTATGGAGGAACTGAAACGACTACGCTCTTCACATGGCACCACCTTGCGAATGTCTGCAGTGTGGAACGAAGTGAGGTGGCGCTTCATGGTTGTCGTACCAAAACTGTACGCTCCAAATCTCCCGCGACTCAACACCACATTGCACTGGTTACACTTCACCAGGTTCGCACGTGCTTTTGGTAAGTTCCCATAAACGGAAAACAACCGCCACACCCACGACTCCCAGCGACTGCTCCTAGTGCGGAGTTCCTCCACTTCATTGTCTTCCTCCTCTTCTTCCTCAATCTCTACATCCGCACCCAAATATCTCTCTGCAGGCCCTTGGTGAGGTGGTGATGGTGGCGGATTTGGGGAAGGTGCAGAGGCTAATAACCCAACAGCAGCCATGGAAGCCATAGTAATTTGTTTCCTTTTCCTCACTACAGCAGTAAAGGCAACGCACCTCTATCTGCTATAGCTAGAAGGACAATGAAGATGCGCTCCGGGAGTGTGGCCTTTTGAAGGGGTGCAGGGGTTGCCTCGTGACCATCTTCATCCATACAAAGCGGTATACTCAATATTCTACAAGTTCATTTTTAGTGTTGCGGAAGCACACAAACCGCGGAAACTAGTCCCCACGCTCAGCGTAGGTACGGTCACAAGATGAAGTCCTGAACACATCCACCCCCTTCATGAAAGTCCCCTGGACAGCAAATGCAAAGAATCACACATGCGCATGCGCACAAGTGTCCTACGGACAGTGTTCGGGTTCTCAAAGTACTTCAAAGTGCGACACAAGTGAGACGGACAGTTAGGAACTGGCGCAATGTTGCCAATCCTTTCGTTTGTACTGTGCATGTGCTCGCGTGCTATGTTCACTGTAAGGACAGTTCCAGTGTCATTATGACAACTCCATTTTGTTTCCCTACGACCTTGCCGCCCACCGTGCCTGTTCTACGGACGGCACCATTTTGACTGCACCCAATATGAACTGCTATACTGTCCTCCACACACTCCCTTTCTACTTATTTACACCCATTCCGGACATCTTGTGTGTTCTACCACAATGTATTATCTCATTCCCAAGTGGTACGCCTAGTTAGTATATCCTTTGGACACCCCTTTCAGTTTATGTACGCACATTGTGAAAAGATGGTGCTGTCACACATCACATCCATCTTACTTAGCATTAGACAGCCTTCACATTCCATTGCTTGCGGATAGGTCGAACAGGCACGCTATTCGCGAACATTTTACGTCTTTTAAAAAAAAAATTAAACACATACTCTATCTCTACAACTACTGTACAAAACCATTTACTATATGCACACAAACACACATCAATCTAAAGAAACAGCAGGGGAAGCGGACACTGAAACAAATATGGGGGAATTTGGATTTAACACGGGCTGGTTATGAGGGGAAGATTTGTGAGGGGAAGAAGGGATGGATACTTCGTCAAAACGTCGATTTTCCTGTTGCAGGTTTGGGGATGGGTCACTAGGGAATGGAGAAGCAGGGCAGGTGCAGGTGGGGCAATGGTACAGAACTTTCCCTCTCACGTCCTCCACAAACTCCCGTAAATCTTGAACATTGTTGTTCAAAACATCCATTTTCGACTCTATCCTTTTAATTCTGACTTCTTCTATCTCGTCTGTTGGCCTTTCCTCTTTTTTTTCCTGTTCTGTTGAAAAAAAACATACCACACGTTAAATGCCTATAAAATACT
The DNA here is from genome assembly GCF_040938575.1 of Ambystoma mexicanum. NCBI lineage: Eukaryota > Metazoa > Chordata > Amphibia > Caudata > Ambystomatidae > Ambystoma > Ambystoma mexicanum. The sequence goes on along the minus strand of NC_090929.1, from coordinate 880,177,088 downwards.
GGTCACCATTGTTGTAACTGTCTTCAGACATTTCCTCCTTCAGGAAATACTCCTCCAGCCACTCCAAAGTACTAGCCATTTCTGAGTCAAAACAACAGAAAGAAATTATTTTTTCTGCACCACATACCAAAAAAAAAACACACCCACTTCAAAAACATGACCTGCACTCACTCTTTTGCTGTAATCTCCCTTCTTCCAAATGCGTCCCTCCACTATCGTTCCAGACTGCAGAGTTTCTGTGAAGTAACTACAGTGGTGGCATCCTTTCTTTTTTTTGGTACCATCCACTTCATTCTACATGATTATTAAATGTGTTGTTTCCATTTCCTACCTTCAAGTTTCCAAATTTACTTATTACTACTTACAATATCGTTATGCCCTTCTTCACCGTTTCACACTTTTTGTGTAAGACAATAGTACATTTTCAGATACCCGCCGCCTCTTTCGGTAATGTTGATCCTGTGGGCCCCTGTCCGCAAACAGGCACTCAGTCCGTCCCTTTCTAAAGTCAATAGAGAGGAGGTTCTGAATGTTCTATGGTAAATGTATGCCAGGTACATAGATTATACTACATATCTCTCAAAATCACATGATTACAGTGCATATTCTGCTCACCAACTTCATTGCCACAATTTCATGCTTAAGTTCCACCTTCCAAAAACCTGTACATTTCCCTACAAAACACCCTTTGATAAGTGGACATTTGGGTTCAGTTGCCCTCCCAAAAACCAGTGCAACTCACTACAAAAAAAAAAAATTTGCCGGGACTTTATGGTTAAGTTGCCCCAACAAAAACCTGTACACTTCACTAAAAAAAAACTTTCCACCTCCCCTTTATGCTTCAAATTAAAACCAAAAAAACCCTGAAATTCGACAGTTATGGTAAACTAAGCCCCCAAACCTGCCACAACCTCTGTGCACTGCTAACACTAACACCCAGACCATGAAAGATGTCATCTCAAATGTCAATGATGACATCAATGACAACATCACTTGTTTAGCCCCTTTCTTTTCGTTCCCTGCCATACATATATATGTACATTCAGTAAACAAAAATTCACTAAAGGAATGTTATACTTCACAGTGAAACCAAAAACCACTGCACATTCCCCCATTATGGAAAGCTAAGCAACCATAACTCGCACCATCTACGTGCATTGCAAAGAATAACACCCAGGACATCAAAGATGACATCACAAATATCATTGATGACATCACTGATGACATCACATGTGAACATAATGTTACTGAAAATTTAGTGAGCCTCTCTAAACTCTTTTCGAACTCTCTGCAAGACTTCTTTAAGCCTAGTTTAACTGTGTGATCTTGGGCACATTTGTGCTCTGCTCTCTCTAAGAGTGGGCCCAGCCTATGGACTTTGGCTCACAAGTGACTTTTGTTCTTCTCCCTTGCTAATAGTGTTCCCAAATCTTAGAGTGGTGTACCTTTCCATAATCTGTCTTTTTCCCTCCCTTCTTCATGAACTTATTGGAGTGCCATCTATAGTTAAGCGCTCACCTCTGTATGAAAATAAGTGGTGTTAACTAAGACTTATCTGATAAGGAATACGGGTTGTATATATTATAATAGTAACTGTGTTTAGAGTGTTTTACAATAAGAGTGCTGGAGTGTTTCAAACAGTGTGTTTTTAAATAAATAATTATATACTTTGATACCAAAGCTCTGGTCAGTGTTTGCTTGTATTATTGTATCTGAGTGCCTATTGTTTATACTTTGCATACTGCCTAACTCTTCTTGTGGGAAGTCTGACTGCTCAGCCACAGCTACCAGGTAAATCTGGGTGGTACAGACTGCTACCAAGTGGGTTTACTGCTAATACCTGTAGTCCTAAATCATTTGCAGTGTTCCCAAAGGGAACTGCACAGGTTTCTGCGTAACACTAACATTCCTTTAGTGATTTTTTTTTTACTGAATGTACATATATAGGTATGGCAGGGAACGAAAAGAAAGGGGCTAAACAAGTGATGTTGTCATTGATGTCATCATTGACATTTGAGATGACATCTTTCATGGTCTGGGGGTTAGTGTTAGCAGCACACAGGGGTGGTGGCAGGTTTGGGGGCTTAGTTTACCATAATGTCGAATTTCAGGGGTTTTTCGGTTTTAATTTGAGGCATAAAGGGGAGGTGGAAAGTTTTTTTTAGTGAAGTGTACAGGTTTTTGTTGGGGCAACTTAACCATAACTTCCCCTCAACAAAGTTTTTTTTTTGTAGTATATATATATATATATATATATATATATATATATATATATATATATATATATATATATATATATATTACATATATATATATATTACATGGCCACGGTAATGGCCATGTAGTTATGGTTAAGTTGCTGTTTCCATTGGAAGAGCACTTTTTGGGCGTCTTATAACTTCGCTCTCCCTGGACGGATCCTCACCAAACTTTGGAAAAAAAGTAGTTGGGTCACTCTGAATTCTTTTGCAAAGTTTGGTGAGGATTCGTCCAGGGGGGGGGAAAGTTATAGGGGGGTCCCAACACTTTTTTTTTCCCATAGACTGAATGGGAAAACAATTTGCGCACGGCTACAGCCCGAACCGCTGGACGGATTTACACCAAATTTGCGGCAGGAGCGGCGGCCTGGTCCCAAAAGCGTGCTTTTGTAAATTTGGTGTAAATCTGTCCAGTAGTTTTTTTAAAAATGACCAAAATGTAAGGCAAAAAAATTAGTGATATCTGTGTTCGCTTCGCGGACGGACTTCCCTGTTCGCTCCGCGGACAGCACCCCGATTGGCCCATGGCCTTGCGTCATGTCCGCGGACATGCGACGTGTTCGCTGATTGGACGGCGAGGGGCGTGGAGCGCGTCAGATTTTCTGTGGCGCCCGCCATCTTGTATTCGCAGTCGACTGCGTACAGCGCAGTGAAACGTGGATAAAAAATTGTATTTAGTGCAGTGCGTTGGTGTGTAAGAGTGTTTGGGGAGGGTGGGGGAGTATGAGATAGGTTCAATGTTTTGTTTTTTATGTGCTAGACGTTTTTGTTGCGTTCGATTTGTCCGCGGAGAACACGGCTGTTCTGACATTTTGTAAATAAACGAAATGGTGGGGTGTTTAGAGGACGGAGTATGTGTCATTTTTGTTCGCAAGGAAGGTAAAAATAATAGTTGAATGTGTTCTAAGAACACTCGCAGTGTCCTGAAATGGTTGCATTTACACAAAATGGGGGTGTTCTGAGAACGTTGTTTGTATTGTTCGTTGTCAGGGTGAAAGTGTTTTAAGAGCACTCCTTTTGTCCGCTAATAGTATAATTTCCTAGGGGCGTCAACTGACTTTTTGTCCACTAAAGAAACGATAAATCCGGCTGGTGTGCGCCGACATTATGTGATAATCCTATGACTGGCGCTATTGACCTGGCTGACTTGCTTTTGCGACACTAAATCATATCTCCCGCCCCTAAGCCTGATATTATCAAAGCATTCATATTCCCCACCTCTCTCCGTGACGTTACAGGGGGCGTAATCAAACGTGCCCAGTCGTCTCCAGTACTACGCGACTTTACACAGAACCCGGAAGACAACACACATTATGTCACAACACAGCGTGCCACAATTCGGGATTTGAAACTGTGATTTAAAAGCAAACAGCAAGATTGTAAATGTTGTAAAGTACATTTATTTGACATCAAATGTTTAGAGAATATTCAGCAATTTGCATTTGTCTTTGTTGTCGATCCGCAAAAGTTCATGTTGAGAGACGCGATGTTCCTTTGCGGTACAGAGAGTGTTAGATCAGCTTACAACTCAGTGCGCCACAATTCGGAATATGAAACTGTGGTTTAAAAGTAAACAGCAGCATTGTACATTTGGTAAAGTACATTTATTTCACATGAAATGTTTAGTGAATATTCAGCGATTTGCTATTGTCTCTGCTGTCGATCAGCAAAAGTTTATTTGGAGCCACGCGTTGTTCCTTTGCGGTAGATAGGCTGTTGGTTTATGATAAAAGCAGTAAATGGTCGCTCTGATAATCGGAAGGTTGCTCCAACAACGAGCCATTAGACCACCCTATTGGTTGGTATGTTGTTTGTAGCCGCTAGTACTGCGTAAGGGCATATTGGTCCTTGGCGATTGTCCCATTAAATGGTGAGGGTCATGAAGTTGCATATTTGGACCTGCACCTGGCAGTTGAAGACCCCATCCGCTGGAGTCTGTAAATCGTGCCATAGGCAAAATGGAGCCACATACCTGTTTTAAAAAACATAAATTAGTCTCACCAGCCGATCTTCATTAAAAATCATCATTTTATTATTAGGGCGTGAAAATATTTGCTATCGAAGATAGTGCAACAGAGTATGTTAATAATAAAATAATAATATTTTCCCATTCATATAGCGCTAAGAACCGTGAGGTATCTAAGTGGTGCTTATTATTAACCACGGTGTGTGGTGCTCATTTATTGACCACGGAAGGATGAAAGGCTGAGTTTGGCCTTGCCGGGATTCAAACTGCGTTAGCAAGTGTGCACGGATGTCAAAGCGAGCGCTGTACTCGCTGTGCCACTTGACAGACTACAGTGAAGTGGCACAGCGAGTAGAGCGCTTGACCGCCTACAGACCGGTTAAATTATTTCTATTAACCCACCCTGTGTCGTCTGCCTTTTTCAGCGCCCTCTAAACGACAGGGGATCAATTCGGCGGTGATAGTGCGCGGTAGAAAACATGCCACTTTCAACGAACAAGTTCAACTTAAGCGGTCTTTAATGCTACGCTATTGTAATTATATTTGGTATAAAGTAATCTAAAGGGTTACTTGCAGTACAATTGGAATTTCCATTGTCTACGAGTGGTGCAGTCCCAAAATACGACTCCGCGTGTGCCAACGATCTTTCGCATAGTGATATAATATATAAAAGTGGTTTTGTTTCAGAAATTTCATCTTTATCTTCTCTTACGTTTTAGCAACACTCCTTCAAGAGAAGTCTTTCATCACAATCTCTGTCTGTCAAGGTCAAAACACAATACAACCTTATAGTCCGCTTTGTGAGCCTCTCCGGGGCCCGAGAAAAAAATGGAAGCAGCTGACCTTCACTGTGAACGACCATAAATTCTTACTTTGCAACATTCTGTGTAAAGCCATCTGTAGAAGTTGTGGAAGCAGCTGACCGTCACTGTGAACGAGCATACATTCTTACTTTGCAACATTCTGTGTAAAGCCATCTGTAGAAGTTGGTTTTTGCACGCCATGTTTGTATATTGTTTGCGTGATATTAAGAAAAGTTTGTTTAAAGGACGTTATGGTTCTAAGTACAGCCGAAAGACCCCTGAAAATCGCAAGTTATGGTAAGCTTTGAAAAATAACTGGCGCCACCACCGTGCACTGCTAAGACTAACTCCCAGGAAATCAAAGATGACATCGCAAATGTCATTGATGAAATCACTGATGACATCACGTGTGTATGTACTTTTCATGGAATTTGTGTACTAGGGATTTTTATTATAATGTTGCGAAAAAAGTGTCAAGGATATTGCAATAAATATCATACCGTTATTAGTGATTTGAACGATGCATTGATATAAATAGCATTGTATTATGGGATTCTATCTAGTATACTGAGCTACTAATGGAGAAACATAGCATTGTGTGCAGAGTACAAGATGAAAGTATAATATTTGTAATGTTAATATGTTGAATAATGAAATAATTGTCCTGAAATGTTCGAAAATTCACAAAATGGGGTTGTTCTGAGGACATTATTCGTATTGTGTGATTGCTTAGCTGTATGCAATGAGGGAATGGCACAGAGATTAAAGTGGACGCCGTCCGCGGACACCGTGGCTGTTCGTGGACAGGGCGTGCTACATCCGGGTTTTTCCAGGAAATCCAACATGGAAAGAAGACTGTACGGATTAGCCAATCAGATGTCGAGGTTGTGGATTTGTGTTGAAAGAGACTGTGTGTGTTGAAGATGGCAGAAGTGGAGAAAGTCAGGGTGTTGGTGCTCGGAGATATGTTTGTGCATGGTTTACAGCAGTACGCTGAATGCAGGCATGTTGCAAAGAACTTTGATGTGAAAGGAGTGGAGGTGGTGTGGAGCAGTGTGCCTGATTGCAATGTACAGGGAATTGTACAAGTTTGTGAGGATATGGCCACGATGAACAGTCCGCATGTGTTAGTTTTGCACTATGGTGCTTTCCATTTGGGCAACGTCAGTGCCCCTACTTTGTTGGCTGATTTGGAACGCTTGGTTCAAGCAGTAATGAAGATCCTTCCAAATGCAAAAGTAATTTTTTCTGGATTACTACCTAGGGCAATATGGGACAATAGTTCAGTTTTTTGTCCTCAGCAAAATATTGCTAGGTGTGTCATCAACCCAGGCATGTGTGCCTTCATGCTTAGAGCTGGTATGTTCTTCTGTAACAATGAGAATATTGATGCCAGTAATGCTGTTAATTTTCTTTATCTTTTACGGGAAATGCCTTTCTATTTTGGAATGTAAGGGTTGCTTTGGAGAAGGTTATGTGAAGATTTTAGGAGTAAAGTAAGAAAAAAAAACAAGAAAAAAAATACAAAATAACAGGTGTCTGTCAAGCATCTGTAAAAAAAAAAAAAAAAATGGCTCTTTTCAGAGCCAACTTCAAAGGGGAAATGGGGCACACTATTGAAATTTACATTCACCACGCTCAGATTTTCGATGTGTCCGCGGACATGGCGGTAGTCCGCGGACATGAAAATCACTACGAGGGGGTTAGTATGTTCTATGTTACATGTATATGAAGTCAGGGATATTATGGTTAAGTTGTGCACTAAAAACCTATGAAATTCAGTGAAAAAACTTTGTTAAAGGGACGTTATGGTTAAGTTCCGCTACTAAAAACCTATGAAATTGAGTGAAAAAACTTTGTTAAAGGGACGTTATGGCTGAAAGTAAAACCGAAAAACCCCTGAAATTCGGCAGTTATGGTAACATAAGCAACCATAACTCGCGCCACCGTGCACTGCTAACACTAACACCCAGGACATCAAAGATGACATCACAAATGTCATTGATGACATCACTGATGTCATCACATGGCTGGCTCTCCCTTTTTATCCTTTACTGACATATCGAAGCCACATAGTTTTCTTCAGTAACAGTCAGGAAGTAAAAATTGAAAAGGTACTATATTTGTATACTTATGGTCCAGTCACATCATATGAAACATATACATAGCGGAAGATACAGACTTGAAAGAGAGCAATCCTTTCTGTGCATGAAGATAATCATTATGGTTATCAGCACTTTCTCACGGTTTTATTTTTATTACTCTACCTTCCCTCTATATGCTCATATTTGTATATATTATACTCACTCTCCATAGAGTGAATGGGAAAAAAATTTTGCTCGCGCCTACAGCCCAAACCGCTGGACGGATTTCCACCAAATTTGGACCAGGAGCAGCGGCTTGGTCCCGAAAGCGTGCTTTTGCAAATTTGGTGAAAATCCGTCCAGTAGTTTTTTTTAAAATGACCAAAAAGTAGGTCCAAAAAAATTAGTGATATCTGTGTTCGGTTTGCGGACACACTTCCCTGTTCGCTCCGCGGAAAGTGTCCTGATTGGCCAATCGTCTTGCGTGATGTTCGCGAACATGCAAAGTGTTCGCTGATTGGACGGCGTGGAGCGTGAAGCGCGTCAGATTTTTCGGTAGCGCCCGCCATCTTGGATTCGCGGACGTCCCCTTTGTTCAAAATGTGTATTTTATAGAGTGTGTTGGTGTGTAGGAGTGTTTGGGGAGGGTGGGAGTGTATGAGATAGGATGAAAGTTGTGTTTTTTATGTGTTAGATGTTCTTTTTGTGTTCGATTTGTTTGCGGCCATCACAGGTGTTCTGAAATGTTCTAAATAAACTGACTAGGGGGTGTTCTAAGGAGTCAATATGTGTCTGTTTTGTTCGCAAGTAAAGTGAAACTGTTCTAAGAACACTCGCGGTGTCCGGGGAGTGTTCGTAGGGGGTGTCCTGAGGACGCTGTCCGTATTGTTCTCTGTCAAGTTGAATGTGTTCTAAGAACACGCGCGGTGTCCTGAAATGTTCGCAAATAAACAAAATGGGGGTCTTCTGAAGACGTTTTTGAGAACACTCCCGGTGTCCTGAAATGTTTGTAGGGGGTGTTCTGAGGACGCTGTCCGTATTGTTCTCTGTCAAGTTGAATGTGTTCTAAGAACACTCGCGGTGTCCTGAAATGTTTGCAAATAAACAAAATGGGGGTGTTCTGAAGACGCTTCTAAGAACACTCGCGGTGTCCGGGGAGTGTTCGTAGGGGGTGTCCTGAGGACGCTGTCCGTATTGTTCTCTGTCAAGTTGAATGTGTCCTAAGAACACTCGCAGTGTCCTGAAATGTTCGCAAATAAACAAAATGGGGGTTTTATGAAGACGCTTCTAAGAACACTCGCGGTGTCCGGGGAGTGTTCGTAGGGGGTGTCCTGAGGACGCTGTCCGTATTGTTCTCTGTCAAGTTGAATGTGTCCTAAGAACACTCGCAGTGTCCTGAAATGTTCGCAAATAAACAAAATGGGGGTGTTCTGAAGACGCTTCTAAGAACACTCGCGGTGTCCGGGGAGTGTTCGTAGGGGGTGTCCTGAGGACGCTGTCCGTATTGTTCTTTGTCAAGTTGAATGTGTCCTAAGAACACTCGCGGTGTCCTGAAATGTTCGCAAATAAACAAGATGGTGGTGTTCTGAAGACGCTTCTAAGAACACTCCCAGTGTCCGGGGAGTGTTCGTAGGGGGTGTCCTAAGGAAGTTGTCCGTATTGTTCTTTGTCAAGTTGAATGTGTCCTAAGAACACTCGCGGTGTCCTGAAATGTTCGCAAATAAACAAGAAGGTGGTGTTCTGAAGACGCTTCTAAGAACACTCCCGGTGTCCTTGAATGTTCGTAGGGGGTGTCCTTAGGACGCTGTCCGTATTGTTCGTTGTTAAGATGAAAGTGTTCTAAGAACTATCGCGTTGTTCTGAAATGTTCGTAGGGGGTGTCCTTAAAACGGTGTCCGTATTGTTCGCTGGCAAGTTCAAAGTGTTCTAAGAACACTCACATTGTTCACGGACATTAAAAGTTTCCCATAGATCATAGTTGAAATGTTTGACTCTATGGATGTGATATGCTGCGGTGGTTGTTGCCAGGGCATAGAGTCTTGGGTGCATGGCCATTTGGCCATGCACCCAAGATTGTATGCCCTGGCAACAACCACCGCAGCATATCACATTCATATTTGCTTATAACTTTGGGTGAAAAACAAATGTATAAGGAACAAAGGTATTAGATATTATGGATGTGATATGCTGCTATGGTTGTCCTTATTATTGTATACTTACTGTTTGGTCTAGTAATGGGAGTCCATGTTTTTCTTCTTCATTTCTGTGATAAAAGAAAATAACATGTTAGTATTGGTATTTTGTAATGACTTATTACATTGTATAAGCAATATACTTTTATTTTTTTTCGACCCTCATATTTAGTAGAGTACAAATCAGAGTACTGTGCAATTTGCTCCGTTTCTGTATTTGTTGCTAAAATCATTGGGTCTGTGGGAGAAAAAAAATCCATGTTGGATTAAAAAAAAAACCTTTTTCTGTTATGCTACAGTTTATTTGTTTGTTTGTTTTCAGTGTTCACTTGTTGTTTCTGGCTAATGCTTTATACTTTGCTTTGTTGTATTTTTTTTGGAGCAGTAACAGATTCTTCATTTGTTTTGATATTATAAAATTTTGGAGCTTTTAGATACCAATTGGCGTATTCTAACTGTCTATTTTTTTAATATATTTTAGTGGTATTGATTTATCTATTTGGATATTGATAAATTTTGGGACAGTTAGATACCAATTGGCGTATTCTAACTGTGTATTTTTTGGCCTAATTTAGTGGTATTCATTTATCTGATTAGTTGTTGTAGAATCTTTGAGATGTTAGATAGCTTTTGGAGTATTCTAACAGTTTATATTATTTTAATACAAATTTATAATTTTGGACAGTTAGATACCAATTGGCGTATTCTAACTGTGTATTTTTTGGTCTAATTTAGTGGTATTCATTTATCTGATTAGTTGTTTTAGAATCTTTGAGCAGTTAGATATCTTTTGGAGTATTCTAACAGTTTATATTTTTTTAACACAAATTTATTTAAAGGTTTAAATACAGTTTATTTATCAAATTTTGGTTTTAAGAACATCAAATAAGCGTTTGTAAGATTTGCTGGTAATCTCTGCTTTAGAGTAATGGTACTATCATTACATTCAAACCATCCACATTTCTTTTTATATATATGCAGTGTAGTGCCCTGAATTGGTTGTGGCTCCTGCGTGGTAGATTATACCTATTGTTGTGAAGGTTTTCTTACCAAGTGAAATTTGACCATGTGTGAATCCAGTCAGCTTGCAGGTGTTTTTGGTACCATCTGCATTGTAATGTAGAAGCATTAGTATTACGTATTTACTATGTGTTTGTATTACTAATGTGGATCGATTATCTGAATTGCAGGTAGAGCATAATGTACCATGGTTTGCATTTTGTACAAGTTGCTGAAATGGAATGGATTCATAATTTGGTATTGATATATATATGAAGCGTTCATTGGGGATTTCTTCTTGTGTCACATTGTTGCAGAGAGTGCATGTATGTTTCCACATGTATGAAATCTGAAAGATTTCATTTATAGGTATGTTTTTGTTTTCCAGTACTTGTAGTAAGTACATTAGAAATTCTTGTGGATCTTCCTGTGAGTTTATAGTGAATTTCACCATTCCAGCACAGTAGTCCAATTATTGTCTTATTCCAAAAACACTATCAGGCTAATTCATAGAATCCAGCGCACAAGTAGCGCACGCGGCTGGCGCACAGCGTGCGCCTGCGATAGTCTGCGCCAGGCACGTGCGCTAAAACAGATTTCCGCGCACAGCGTATTCATGGATTTCAAGCTCCCAAAACAGCCGTGGCGCAGAGAATCGCAGCGAGCCTGCAGCAGCGCCAGTAACGCCCCCAAGAACGCCCTCGCGCACGGAAAAGCCATCAAAAGCGCTAAATCATCGCTAAGGGCTGCGCTAACCCCGGACCACTTCACAGGGCAGGCAAACAAGGAAAGCAAAGCGGGCAATCTCCAAATCAGGAGTACGCGGGAAGTACTACACGCGACTAGGCAGGGAACGTGAATCACAGGGGTACGCGGGAATCATCACACGCGAACAGCCAGGGTGCGTGTATTACAGGGGTAGCGGGAAGTCCAACACGCGATGGGCCAGGGAACGTGTATTACAGGGGGACGCGTGAAGTAGAACACGCGATAGGCCAGGGAACGTGCATCACAGGGGTACGCGGGAATCATCACACGCGAACAGCCAGGATGCGTGTATTACAGGGGTAGCGGGAAGTTCAACACGCGAAGGGCCAGGGAACGTGTATTACAGGGGGACGCGTGAAGTAGAACAAGCGATAGGCCAGGGAACGTGCATCACAGGGGTACGCGGGAATCATCACACGCGAACAGCCAGGGTGCGTGTATTACAGGGGTAGCGGGAAGTTCAACACGCGATGGGCCAGGGAACGTGTATTACAGGGGGACGCGTGAAGTAGAACACGCGATAGGCCAGGGAACGTGTATTACAGGGGTACGCGGGAATCATCACACGCGAACAGGCAGGGTGCGTGTATTACAGGGGTAGCGGGAAGTTCAACACGCGATTGGCCAGGGTACGTGTATCACAGGGGTGCGTGGGAATTATCACATGCGAATAGGCTGGGTGGGCCCCCACAGGTGTACCCTGTACACCCTCCCCGGCCCCTGCAGGCAGCCCACAAAACAGTGGACTACCCTGCACACCTGATCATGTCCCCCTGCACCCCCATCCACCCGGGGCACCCTCCACCAGGCCCCCACCCATGTCTCCCACCACCCCCACCCCCCAGCAGTGCAGGGGCACCTGCCATCAGGCCCCCATCCATGTCTCCCACCACCCCAACCCCCATCCACCAGGGGCACCCTCCACCAGGCCCCCACCCATGTCTCCCACCACCCCCACCCACCAGCACTGTGGGGCACGTGGCCAGCAGGCAGTCAGGCAGCAGCCGATGGCAGGTGGGAGCGTGCTCAGGGTTCTTGGGGACTTAAATTCGGCCTCCTGGCCAGGAGCGTGGTCTTTCGTGTTAGAACGCGTGGACAGCCTGATAGGGAGTGATTTTGCACCAGAAAACCCCACACTCATCGCGCGAAAACCCGCATCGCGCGAAAACCCGTCACCAGCATATGTGCGTCAATAGTTACCTGCACGTGCAGTGTCAAAGCGTGTGATTGGTGAAAAGTGAGCGACACGCAGGAGTGTCGAAGCGCGTGATTGGTGAAAAAGGATCCACATGCAGGAGTGACAAAGCGTGTGATTGGTGAAAAGTGAGCTACACGCAGGAGTGTCGAAGCGCGTGATTGGTGAAAAAGGATCCACATGCAGGAGTGACAAAGCGTGTGATTGGTGAAAAGATACCTACACGCAGGAGTGCCAAAGCGTGTGATTGGTGAAAATGGGCCAAGCACGTACACGCCGTAAGTGACGATGTACGTGTGGGCCTGTATAAAAGGTAGTGTTGAACACAATTTCCTTGTACGTGCTTTTCGTGGCGAGCGAGTGGGTGAATTCGGTACTTCTTGTCGTTTCACACGCGATTTACTTCACGGCGTTTCCAGTTCGTACTCCCTGTTACCTCTGACAGCTCTTTTCTCTTTTTCCTCTTGTACTGGTTTTCCTGGGCCTGTTCCCTCAAACAGTGTCCCCTTCTACAGTTGTCCTGTCTCCTCAGACAGCGTACACCTCTTCTTTTGGCGGGGGTGTTGCCAACCAAAAGTGCTATTTTTTCACGCTCTTTTACCTGGCAGACGGTGAGTCACGCACGTATCTAACATCTGTGCTTGCCCCGTGTGTAGCCTACCCCTTCAGAGGTCAATCTAGGCCGCGTGTGACACGCATACGTTCATTGTGTTACTGGATGCCACAGCGTAGTGCAGGGTTTTCCATCAGCACACGTGGTCTAGGAGGGGTATTGTGCACGTTCCTTAACTTTTTTGGGGTGCCTGTGCGTTGCGTGACCCGTCATCTTTCCCCAGGGGTGTCATATAGCCTTGCCACTGCACTAGGGTACGAATACCATCTGGTACCCAACCCCTTTGACACCCAATTGCCCAGGACAATTGTGCACACCCACTCCCATACGCACAATACCATCAGTGCCATGGTTGGGAGGCGTGCAAGCCGTAAGGGTGGCAAAGGTGGCCGAGCCACACGTGGTGGCCGTGGAGGATCCAACAGGGGACGTGGTTGTGACTTGCAGGGCGCCCCTGTTCCCCCCAGTCTGGAGGAACAGTCAGGGACACCCATGCCCCCCCCCCCCCCCAGTTGAGAGTCATGTGGCTGATACCAACCCTGATCAGCCCATGTCGGACCAGGCCATTGTGGCACCAGACCTGTCCGAGGGTGATTCCATCGCTGACATCCAGGTCAGCAGGTCCACTGTACGTGCACCGGTGCACATTGGTGTCATCAGGGCACGCGCATCTATGCCAGATAGGTCATCTGCTGGCCCCCGTAGCCAGGGTGTGGCTCAATCCACCCCACCTCTCATACACCCTGCCAAGACTGTGTCGGTCCTAGTTCATGCACCTCAGATCAGGCCTGACCCCATCCCACTACCCCCAATGCCTGCACCTACTCCCATGCTGAGTGGGCAATCACACACACCCAGTACAGAGTCCACCACGGCTCCTGCCCCTAGTGTCCACAGCGGCGTAGGACACTCTGGATCCCCACCCCCTTCCAAGCGCAAGAGGAAGAGTGCACGTCCGGCACAGGCTGATGCCCCAGACACGGCTGCACAGTCCGGCCCATCAAGGAAGCCAAGCTTCACAGACGCCGAACTTAATGCACTTGTTCAGTATGTGTCAGATCATGATAGGGAAATGGTCATCGTTGCAGGGTCCAAGACCACACATGCCAGACGCCAGGCACACTGGCAGACCATTGCTGACAGAATAAGTGCCCTTGGAGTAGTGAGGCGCACAGCTAGTGATTGCCAGAAGCGCTGGAATGACCTTAAGCGCAGGGCAAAGGATAAGCTGGCCTCAAGTCATGCCGCAACCTTGGTGACTGGAGGTGGGTCCCCAGCACAGGAAATAGAACTCACACCACACGAGTCCGTAGCTGGATCCTACGTCACCGAGGGACAACTCCAAGGTGTGGGAGACCTCCCTGATTACGAGGCATCATCCGGTGAGTGCACATGCATGTGTGTATCATCCATGTGCATGGTGTGTGTGTGAAGCATTCATGTTGGGTGCCTGTCAAGGGGGTGTGTGGCAGAGTTGACAGTGGCACCCATGTGCCTCATCCAGTATGTACAGTGCAACACCATCTGGCCACAGCACTATCCCTACTGGCAACAGTGCACATATGGGCCAACACCATGGAAGTTGCCCTTGATTAGTAATTTTGTCACTACATTGTTGCTCATACTCCCCTGTCTATTCATCTGATGTCTTACATACCATTCCTCTCCTTTCCCCCAGCCATTAAAGTTTCATCTTCACATGCCTGACATGCAATGATACCACATGCTAATGCGTCCTCTGTATATAAATGCCTACCAACATGCAGTCATAATGTGGATGTAGCCTTGACATCCACCTCCTTCCTGGGTCCTTTGGTACCGTCTGGTTTCGAGCCCCATTCCCTCACACTCCATGCTGCTCTTCATGGTCTATCTTCCATGACTTCTACAGTTCAGACCATCGTGCCCTACGCACGACACCTGCTTGCCAAAAGTCAAATGAGGGCAGCCTGCCCTCCAATGCGACCCACCCTATTGCTGACCAGTGCATCTGAGCCTACTCTAAGCTAACTCTCACTGACATCTGCTCATACATGCCTTTGCCTGTCCCATAGACCCTTCACATGGTCCCTGTCCTCTCTCCTTGCTCCTCTTCCACCATCATAGGTGGGACCCGTTGGGGTGTACTCCTGGCCTCCTTCCAATCCTCAGATACCACTAATGATGTGCATGGTAATGGGAGCGTCTCAGTCCAAGGCCCTTAGGCCAACCTCAATCTCCTTGAGAAATGCTACCCACATCTCATCAACTTCCTTACCTCTCCTGCTGTCCCCCCTCCTCTCTCCTCATCAATCCTGCACTGCCTCCCTGCACCCTCCCATGAACCTTCTCCGCCTCCCACTCCAACTCCTACACATGCGGCACCTCTGATCTCTAGCACTCCCCGTAAGTCCTACAAGGCTGTCAACCTCCTCCACAATTACACTCCTTTCACTGCGGCTGCATCAGGCATTCCTCCGATAACTGTCACTTACATGAGGTTATGCACCTTGACATCCTTGGTCTCATGGAAACATGTCTGACGGCCAGCTCTGTCTGCATCCTTGACCCTCTCCTTGGCCCGCCACTACTGTGCAGGGGGGGTGTGCCCTTGGCTTCCCTGAGGGTATTCCTGCCACTGTCACACCTACTTAGACCTACTCCACTCTGGAATGGCTTGTGTGAGGTTTCTGTCCACCACACCTTGACATTCCAAACAGTGCGTACTGTGTCTGGGAAAACTGGTCAAATGTACTACTTCCTTTCTGAGTGTCCTCACCTCTCCTCCTCACTCATGTCCCCAGACACAGAATTCCTCATCCTTGGTGCGGTACGCATCCACCTGCATGCCTGTTGACGCCCCCACGTGACCTTTCTGTGACCTCAGCAACTCCCTCTCACCCTCTAGACTCCCGTCTGTCCCTACTCATTCTGCAGGGCACACTCTTGATGCTCTGATCTCATCTGACTTTCCCCTCTCCGTCCATCTCTGCACTCCTCTCTCCTGGAGTGATCACATTCTCCTCTCCTCCCAGCTCACCCTCAACACCCCACAGGCAAAGCCACCCTCACCACTGTCACACACCTTCTTGGTATTCCGACCCATGAAGTGTGTGTCAGTCGAGGCTCATGCTGCCAAAATGTCCCCCCCATCCAGCTCCCCCTTAGGCTCACTCCCATCCTGACAGGGCCCACTCCATGCTCCACTCCATGTCAGGTACACTGGATGTCTTAGCCACGGTCATGACCACCTGTCTGAAGCCCCATGCCAATGCAGAGTCCTGGCATGACTCGGATCTTGGGAACCCAAACCACAGGTGCCGGGTGGCAGAGAGGGAATGTCCTGCATCATGGCCATCTTCTGGCAAACTGGCCTGCCACATGCTCCAAAGGCAATAGCGCCTCACCCTTCTCACCAAGATGAGATCCCCAATCCAAGGGCACATATCTGCGGCATGTGACAACTCTGCAGGACACATAGAAATCTGAAAGGACCTTGCCGAGCCAGAGGCAGTGTGTACCTCCCCTGTCCCCTCCGAGCCCACAGCACAGCATGATTGTCTCTGTACCCCTATAGGCCACCCCCCCAGCACTTGTCTGCGCCTAACACCATCTGCCCTTGACGTCAAGTCCTACTTACCTTGTACAGCACTTCCAGCCGCCACTCCCCCTTGCACTTCATTGTGCCACCCACCCCTGCACTTGCGTGACATGAATGACACCAGCACCAGTAGTATTGTTGACTGGCATCCCCTTCTGCCCCACCACCCCTCAGTGCTCCGCTGCACCTACAAACATTACTTGACCGGTGCTTCACGAATGCAAAATTATTCCGTTACAGGTGTTGGGGAGGTGGAATCACAATGTTTACTGCATTATGTTGATCTAGACAAGGCACTGTGCATCGTTGCCAATTTGGACTAGCAGATCCATGTACAACATGTATACTAATTGATGTGACGATGCAATGTCAGGACCAGAGTGGTTGAAATCCAAAAAAGTAGCCCTCCTCTCCCTCTTCACTTGGTGGCTATGTCACATGCCATGTGTGTGATGGCATGTGCCTTTGACATGGCAATCACCGCCCAATGTGTGATGGCAGTGCTAGGCATCAAGGTGAGCAGGCGTTGCTCTCCAATCAGTACATAGTATGCCCTGAGCCTCCCCTACAGACCCAGTGATGGTGAATGCATAGGAGGACTCCCAGTCATGTAGGACATGTGTCGTAGGACTACTGCCTATGTTGTTCATCAGCCCTTGTTGCATGCCATGGTGCTAATGCCTGTTTCCATTTTTCTCTTTCATGTCTTTGCAGGGGACGAAGCACTTGTTGATGCTGGGGATGTGGTGGTGGAGCCGTCCCAGGAGGGCAACCCGGGCCGACCTACCACAAGTGAGGGACGTGGTGTGTTTGTGGGTGAAAACCCACAAGTGCTGCAGGCCGTGCTGTCGAGGGGTGTCTCTGGGGGTTCCTCCCCCGAGCAGTATTCAGGTGTAGACTCGGAGGATGACACCTATGTGCAGTCGCAGGTGAGTGTTCTTGGGAGAGAATCTCCTCTGTCCGACCCACCTGCAGCCAGGCCATTGGCCTCAATGGGGATGTCAGTGTCGGCAGATCAGCCTCCGGTGGTTATGGATGCAGGGCCACACCACCCAATCTCTGATCCTGTTCCTGGGGCTGCAGATCAGAGAGGGAATGCAGTCCTGCAGCCTGAGGCCTTGCCGGCACAGCAAGGCGCAGTCCGCCTTGCCCCAGGCAGGTGTGGTGCCCGTCAACGTGGTGGCCGTATGCCACCTGGCAATACCGTATGGGAGCAATCCATCTACGGTATGGCCACCCAACAGGCAGCATCATCCGAGATGATTGCACAGGCCATGGATAGGGTGGCCACTTCCATTGTCCCCCCAGAAAGGCTGATGGAGCGACTGGAGCAGGCTACAGAGTCCATCTGCCAGGCACACAGGGAGGATATGTTGGCGTCCAACATGGACAGGCGGGCGGCACTGGCGACTCTGGGGGAATCACTTTCCATGGAGTCCCAGCGCCACAGGGAAGCCCTGAGGGAAGAACTCCGTCACCTCAGGTCGACCCTGTTAGAGCTTGAGGCTTCATCCCATAGAAGGACAGAGGAGCAGCTGGAGCGTCTGACACGGACGCTCTCGGCCGAGATGCAGGCAACTCGTGCGGAGGTCAGGTCATCCCGGGAGTTACTGCATGGGGACCTCCGCATGATTATAACCCAGAACCAGAACTACCAGACCCGCCTGCTTGCAGCCATGGAGGAGCAAACTCGTGCTTTGCGTGGGCTGCCTCCCATTGTCACACCATCTTCTGAGGCAGCTCCCCCACCTCCAGAGTCAGCTGCAGGGTCTGGGCAGAGCCATAGCGACTCATCTCCCACAACAGAGTAGCCGTGTGGGCCACGAGCCTATGGGGTGTTTTCCTTTCCCATGATCCACACAGGTGGATTGTGGCGTGCATCCTGTCCTCGGACCTCATAGGTGCCCCCCCCCCCCCGCCGGCCCTTTCATGGCCATTTTTTCTCTTTTTCATTTTTATTTTGCAAGAGTGTTGCCTTGTGTGGGTACCTGGGCATACACTGTATTGTGGCTGGGCACATGCAGGCTTGTCCTGAGTTTGGTTTCGATGCTTGGGTAGCAGACATCCACACCCCTCCTGCTTCCCTTTCCATGGGCTTGCAAAGGGTGTGCCCAAGTGACAGCAAATTACACGGTGACATTGGACTCCCATGAGCTGTTGGCCAGTCCATAGTCAATACTGTGTAGACATTCATAGTGTTCATTGTTGTTGCACCTAACTATGCATGATGGTATGATATGTGCCTCTACTTACATATGTTGCTCATGTTTTGCAGGTATTTCACACAGATCTTCACAAGGGCATACTCTCTGGAGTCACACTACATGTCGGTAGATGTGCACTGACACTTTTGCATGGCGCCATCACTGTACATCTGGACGGTGAGGACATACCAGCTGAATCAGGTAATGAGACTACCATTGATTACATGCAATGTGTCTTGTTTGGGTGGGCTTCAGGGTGGGTTGGTGTGTAATTTGATAGAAATTACTCTTACACAGGTGTGTAGTAGTGGCTCCAGGGCGGTTAGCTGCTCAAGTGCGGCTATGTTCCATTTGGGGCACTGCTATTTGTGACACTGGTGTCATGTTGTGATGGCCAGTTTGTTTGCTGTCACATACCATGACATGGTGTCCTCAGTGGCGGGACTGTGAAGGGAGTGGGTGACATGGCAATGTTGTCATGTAGTGAATCGCCTGTGGGAATGCATTTTAGATTGATGGAGTTGTGTCTTTGCGTTGTGATGCATAGCTGGTGTATGTGTAGCTAGGGGTGCACACATATTGACACTTCCATGTTAACAATCTCAGGCTGATGTGTATCTGACAGTTCATTGTCAAGTACTTTTCAGACATTGTCAGGTAGAGTCATCATTGATTGTCAGATGGTATGTGCCAGAGCAGTGTGCACTAGCCAGCACTGTGATTCCTAGGTGAAGAAGTTGGCCACCAGTTGCGTACGGGCTGCCTCCCCCCGTGCCCTTTCCCCTCCCATGCGCAGCGGGCGTGCATGTGGTTGTGGATGTGGGGGCACCACCATGTCCACGGGCAGGCCCCGGCGTGTTGCAACGTTGTGCAGGACACATGCTGCCACTATGATCCTGCACACTATTCGGGGAGCATATAACAGCTGCCCGCCAGAACGGTCAAGGGAGCGAAAGCGTGACTTGAGCACTCCGAATGTGCGCTCCACTATGCCCCGTGTAGCAATGTGGGCTGTGTTGTACCTTACCTTGGGTGGCGTGGTGGGGTTCCGGATTGGGGTCATCATGTGGGGGCTGATAGGGTAGGCACTGTCCCCTGCGGAGGTGGGGATGGGTATCATTAGTGGTGTTGTGTCATGACCCAGTATCTGACATGCATGCATGTGGAGTGGCATTCATGCTCACCAAGCAGCCATGTATCTCCATGCTGGCCAGCCTCTAGGTCCCGGCATAGGGTAGACATTCTGTAGATGAAGCTGTCGTGGGTGGACCCTGGATAGTTGGCATATACTGATGTGATGATTCCCTTGGCATTGCATACAACTTGGACGTTGATGGAATGCCAGTGCTTGCGGTTTCTATAGATGTGCTCTGTTGCCCTGGGTGGACGTAGAGCCACATGTGTGCAGTCAATTGCACCAAGCACTTTGGGGAATTGAGCCACACCATAGAATTCCTGGATGCACGTCCGCCTTTCTGCATGAGTCCTGGGGAGATATATGTGCCTGCGGACTGAAGGCCGTGCAGTGATGATGTTCAAGACCTGGTGTAGGCAGCGTGACTGCGTGGCCTGTGACACACCACCCACTATGGCACTTGTCCGCTGAAAGGATCCAGTGGCCAAGAAGTGCAGTACATTCAGGACCTTCTGCAGGGGGCTGAGTGCTTGGGAGCACAGGGTGGGTGATGTGAGGTCATCCTCCCACTCACTGACCAGGTCCAGTATGATGTGTGCTGGAAACCTGTACCTCCCATACACCTGGTCATCAGGCATCCCGAATAGGCTGGTTCTGGGTGTGAATATTCTGGCCCTGACTCTCCTCCTCATCCTCCTTTGGTAGCCCACTGCCACTGCTGCTAGGAACGGTATGTTCATCCTGGCATCTGGCTTGTTTATTGAAAAGTGCGCAAATTAATGCCTTGCGCGTGTAGTAGGCAGCGTGTGAGCCTCGCACCCCTGGAATCGGGTTCCCACTCCAATCGCGTGTGGAAATTCCCACGCTGCAGGCATACAGGTGCGCTGACGTACTTGGCTGTGTAAGTGGCCGCGCGCCCCTGAAATACACGTATATAGGCCAATGGCGTGTAAGCGCACTTTTGGGCAATTACACGCGATGAAATACACGTACATAGGCCAATGGCGTGTACGCGCACTTTTGGCCAATTACACGCGATGACACTCTGACGTGCAGGATTTCCACGTGTGCTCGTCTTCACGTGCTGAGTGGGGAACGCCCGTGCGGATCACGTCAGACGCGCTTACGCGATGAGGGACTCTGGTCCAATAGAATCGCGTATGCGTGCTGACGCACTTACGCGCTAAGGGCCTTTCCTCGGATTTCACGCTGACGTGCAGGAATTTCACGTGCCAAATCACTCCGTATCAAGCTGGCCACCCGAAAACACACGGAACACCACGCTCCTGCCCCGAAGGCCGAGTTACTGCCCCCCAAGTGCCCTGAGCAGCCTCCCACGTGCTATCTGCTGCTGCCTGCCTGCCTGCCTGCCTGCTGCCACCGTGCCCTGCCATTTGGTGCCTGCACATCAGCCATCTGCAGGGGTCCAGTTGCTGTGTCCACCCCTGCTGGAACTGAAGACTCCCAACTGGGATTACATCGCTCCACAGCCCAGCCCCAGGACCCAGTTGCCCACCCACACCTGCCTCTGGGGTTGCCATGTCGGGCACTTCTACATCTGGCACCAGTGGCAACCCCAGGCCAGAGGGGCAGAGGGGCACCAGCTTCACTGCCACCGAAGTTGGTGTCCTGGTGGAGCATGTCCTGGGGCAGTATGATGCCCTCTTTGGATCGTCCCGCGCCAGCAAGGAAGGACGGGAGAGGATCTGGGCCGACTGTGTGGTTGCCATCAACGCGGAGGGGGTGGCAACCCGCAACGTCTTGAAGATCAAGAAGCGCTGGGAGGACTTGAGGTCCAGGACCCTTGTGAAGGCCCGGCGCCTCGTGGAGGGGGGCCGGGGCCACATGAGTTCCATCCAGAAGAGGGTCCTGGAACGCGTACGCCCAGCGCTCCACGCCCAGATCCTTGAGAGGGAGACCCGTCTGGAGTTGAGCGGTAAGTGTCCAAGCATCACTGTGTGAGACAGGGCATGTTGCGGTGTGCTGGTTCTATGATACTTGCCTGTATGTGTGCCATGTGCCATGTATGCATGTATGTGTGCTGGGACATCATGGTAATGCATGTGCGACCAGTGATGTGTGACCCACATGGTTGTTGCATGTGTAGAAATGCGGCATGGGGAGCACTATGCAGATTTGGGACATGAGAGCATGCCAGTCTCTGTACCTGGACATGGATGGGGGTGAGGATGGGTGCTGATGCCAGGTACATATATGGTAGCCATGTCTGTGTGCCTGACCTGCATGTCTGTGACTTGTGCATGCCATGGATGCATGACTCATGTGTGTGACAATGCACAGATTCAGTGACGCACCCACCTTACCCTTGTTTTGCCTGTGTTTGGTGTGATTGTGGCCAGATGGATGTGACTGAGGTGTAGTGTGTGCATGTGATATGCATGAGCCATGATGCATGTGAGTTACATTTCATTGAATGTTTCAAGAGTCAATTGGACATGCATGGAAATGTGCATGGCATGCACCATGCCTGTTACTGTGTGTGTTTTGCCTGGACTGACCCATGTGTTGTGGAGGGACATGATGGAAGTGTACTTTGACAGGGGTGCTCATCTGCTATTGCTTCCTGTCTAGGGGACCATTGTACAGTAGCCTGATGCTTGTGTTCTTTGTCTCCCTCTACGCAGCGGCTAGTGAAGAAGAGGGCGGAGACGGCGCTGTGGAGCAAGGCGGCGGGGATGCCCCCACGGCTGCAGCGGAAGGGGTGGGTGAGCCCCCACAGGGGCCTGCTACGGCGGGAGACGGTGAGGAGCCATCCAGGTTGGTGGTTTGCACAGAGGAGGAGGAGGCCGACACTGGTGCACACATGGGCCCTGGTGGGAGCATCCCTGCTGGTGCAAGTGGTGCAGTCCAGGGCCAGGGGCAGGAGGCAGCACAGGTCACCGTGGAGGGGCCTGTGCATGTCGCTGTCCCTGACCCTGTGAGTGCACCACCATGCACCAGCAGGGATGCCCCGTCCCAGGCCCGTCCGCAGGTAGAGGGGATGTCCATGTCAACTGACTCCCCTCCACCTGCGGCCGTGGGAACCCCTGGCCGCGTGGAGCAGGTCCTGATTGGGGTCGCGATGCGCACGGCTGTGATTCGTGATGCCGTGCGTGCTTCCCGGGAGGAGCACGCACGTCATCACGAAGTGCACCGTGCCGACGTGGCCCAATTGGGATCGGCCATGTTCGGGGGGTTCCTGCATGTGTTGGCCAATCTGACGGCCCTCTCCTCCTCTGTGCAGGCTATCCACCAGTCGTTCTCCTTGCCGTCTTCCGGCCCAGATGCCACCATGGCCCCCTGTGGACCTGCCCCGACCAATGCAGCCAGCTCGGTGGGGATCCCATCCCTGCCACAGTTGGGAGTCGGAGGTCCAGCAGGGGTGGACGACACAGCAAGTGGACCCCAGCAGATGGAAGATGTGCCGGCATCATCGGGCAGGGCACGTGCACGACGGCGTCGGTGGTTACCATCAGCCTGGATGCCGTCGTGCTGGCAGAGGCAGTGGCGTCGCAGGCAGCAGCGGGCTCGACGTGGGAGGCATCATGGCTCAGGGCCATCAAGATCGGAGGGGCAGGCATCGGCCGGAGGGCAGGGCAACCCTGGCATGGCGGTGTGTTCCGTGTGGGAGGAGTTTGGCCAGCGGATAGGTGCGGAGCGGCAGCGGGCGGAAGAGGAGCGGCTCGCCATGGCCAGGGCGGAGATCTCCATGCATCAGGCATTGAGGCGGGCTGAGTGCCTCGAGGAGGCTCGCAGGGAATTTGGAGAGCACATGGGGTTGTCCCTGCGAGACCTCGGGGCCAGGACTGAGTCCCGCCTCCAGGACATTGACGTGGAGTTCGAGGATGCCCTGGCCAGCATCACCAAGTGAGCCGCAGGACTAGCCCGCTGCCTTTGTATATAGTTTTTTAGTTAGTTAGTGCTAGGTTTCCTTTATTTAAATTTTTTTTTTTGGACCGCTTGGACAATGGCCACTTCTTTGTACATATTTTTTTAAATAGTTAGTATTAGGTTTAATTTGTGGTGTTGGGCTCATGGACCCTTGAACAATCCTGTAAATATAGTTATTTCGGTGAGATAAATTTTTTAACTTTCATATTGGTCACACCATGTCGTAATGGTTTATCTTTCATTTCATTCTACATGTGTTTACTTTGGACAAAATCTATTCATTTTTCTATCCTTTGTTTTTTGGTTTCTAATTTTTGTTCCCGGACATGGACCTTTTATTTGCTTTACCAGATAGTTGTCAGAGTTTACTTTATTTTTATTTTTAATACATTTTGATATTATCTTACACTTGTGTCATTTTTTCTTTGGTTTCTTACATGCCATGATATGGGTTTTGACATTGACTTGCACCCATTGTGTATGTGTGTGTGGCGGACATGTGTTCTTTTGCTTACTTGCCTTTGGGGTTGTGTCATGTGATTGCATTCACTATGTGGGTGCATGCAATCCTTGCCTGGGTGTTTGTGCTGGGTATGCTGGTCATTACTGCCATTATTGTGTATCGTCAGGACCAGGGGCCAGGGGGACATGGGTGGGGGCCTGGTGGAGGGTGCCCCAGGTGGATGGGGGGTTGGGGGTGGTGGGAGACATGGGTTGGCCATGGGTGGGGGCCTGCTGGCAGGTTGCCCACAGTGCTGGGGGTGGGGGTGGTGGGAGACATGGGTTGGCCATGGGTGGGGGCCTGCTGGCTGGTTGCCCACAGTGCTGGGGGTGGGGGTGGTGGGAGACATGGGTTGGCCATGGGTGGGGGCCTGCTGGCAGGTTCCCCACGGTGCTGGGGGTGGGGGTGGTGGGAGACATGGGTTGGCCATGGGTGGGGGCCTGCTGGCTGGTTGCCCACAGTGCTGGGGGTGGGGGTGGTGGGAGACATGGGTTGGCCATGGGTGGGGGCCTGCTGGCTGGTTGCCCACAGTGCTGGGGGTGGGGGTGGTGGGAGACATGGGTTGGCCATGGGTGGGGGCCTGCTGGCAGGTTCCCCACAGTGCTGGGGGTGGGGGTGGTGGGAGACATGGGTTGGCCATGGGTGGGGGCCTGCTGGCAGGTTGCCCACAGTGCTGGGGGTGGGGGTGGTGGGAGACATGGGTTGGCCATGGGTGGGGGCCTGCTGGCAGGTTGCCCACAGTGCTGGGGGTGGGGGTGGTGGGAGACATGGGTTGGCCATGGGTGGGGGCCTGCTGGCAGGTTGGCCACAGTGGTGGGGGTGGGGGTGGTGGGAGACATGGGTTGGCCATGGGTGGGGGCCTGCTGGCTGGTTGCCCACAGTGCTGGGGGTGGGGGTGGTGGGAGACATGGGTTGGCCATGGGTGGGGGCCTGCTGGCAGGTTGCCCACAGTGCTGGGGGTGGGGGTGGTGGGAGACATGAGCAGGTGTGCAGGGTAGTTCCCTGTGGTGTGTGCTGCCTGCAGGGGCCGTGGAGGGTGTACAGGTAATGCCTGGGAGCTCACAGCCAAATCGCGTGTGCAACTTCCCGCGCACCCCTCAAATACACGTTCCCTGCCATATCGCGTGTGGAACTTCCCGCGCGCCCCAGTAATCCACGTACCCGGCCATTTCGCGTGTGGAACTTCCCGCGCGCCCCTGATAACCACGTACCCGGCCATTTCGCGTGTGCAACTTCCCGCGCACCCCTCGAATCCACGTTCCCTGCCATATCGCGTGTGGGACTTCCCGCGCGCCCCTGAAAGCCACGTACCCGGCCATTTCGCGTGTGCAACTTCCCGCGCACCCCTCGAATCCACGTTCCCTGCCATATCGCGTGTGCAACTTCCCGCGCACTCCTGCAATCCACGTACCCGGCCATTTCGCGTGTGCAACTTCCCGCGCACCCCTCGAATCCACGTTCCCTGCCATTTCGCGTGTGCAACTTCCCGCGCGCCCCAGTAATCCACGTACCCGGCCATTTCGCGTGTGCAACTTCCCGCGCACCCCTCGAATCCACGTTCCCTGCCATTTCGCGTGTGCAACTTCCCGCGCGCCCCAGTAATCCACGTACCCGGCCATTTCGCGTGTGCAACTTCCCGCGCACCCCTCGAATCCACGTTCCCTGCCATTTCGCGTGTGCAACTTCCCGCGCGCCCCAGTAATCCACGTACCCGGCCATTTCGCGTGTGGAACTTCCCGCGCACTCCTGCAATCCACGTACCCGGCCATGTCGCGTGTGGAACTTCCCGCGCGCCCCTGAAAACCACGTACCCGGCCATATCGCGTGTGGAACTTCCCGCGCGCCCCTGATAACCACGTACCCGGCCATTTCGCGTGTGCAACTTCCCGCGCACCCCTCGAATCCACGTACGCGGCCATTTCGCGTGTGGGACTTCCCGCGCGCCCCTGAAAGCCACGTACCCGGCCATTTCGCGTGTGCAACTTCCCGCGCACCCCTCGAATCCACGTTCCCTGCCATATCGCGTGTGCAACTTCCCGCGCACTCCTGCAATCCACGTACCCGGCCATTTCGCGTGTGCAACTTCCCGCGCACCCCTCGAATCCACGTTCCCTGCCATATCGCGTGTGGAACTTCCCGCGCGCCCCAGAAATCCACGTACCCGGCCATGTCGCGTGTGGAACTTCCCGCGCGCCCCTGAAAACCACGTACCCGGCCATATCGCGTGTGGGACTTCCCGCGCGCCCCTGAAAGCCACGTACCCGGCCATTTCGCGTGTGCAACTTCCCGCGCACCCCTCGAATCCACGTTCCCTGCCATATCGCGTGTGCAACTTCCCGCGCACTCCTGCAATCCACGTACCCGGCCATTTCGCGTGTGCAACTTCCCGCGCACCCCTCGAATCCACGTTCCCTGCCATATCGCGTGTGGAACTTCCCGCGCGCCCCAGAAATCCACGTACCCGGCCATGTCGCGTGTGGAACTTCCCGCGCGCCCCTGAAAACCACGTACCCGGCCATATCGCGTGTGGAACTTCCCGCGCGCCCCTGATAACCACGTACCCGGCCATTTCGCGTGTGCAACTTCCCGCGCACCCCTCGAATCCACGTACCCGGCCATTTCACGTGTGGAACTTCCCGCGCGCCCCTCGAATCCACGTTCCCTGCCATATCCCGTGTGGAACTTCCCGCGCACCCCTGCAATCCACGTACCCGCCCAGCCCATATCGCGTGTGGAACTTACCGCGCACCCCGGTATGCACGCACACGTTTATTTTTTCTCTCTGCGCGTGTCTGTGTTTGTGGGTACCCCTTTGTACGTCATTTGTCCAGGAGGGCAACAGTATTGTACATTGGTCATGTCTGTATATAGGTGCTATTTGTTGGCGCGCCTTTTAGCGCACATTTCTTGCAGGCGCAGACACGCTACCGCCTGCTTTCTTGTGGCGGTCGTGTTTGTGCCTGTTTGTGCCTGTGCGCTGCTTTGAGCGTGCGCTTTTTTGCCCTATTCTATTCCATGAATACGTGTTGTATGCGAGCGTGTGGGCGTTCCGCGCACTTGCCTCCTGAACTTTCCCCGTGCCGCCCACATTCTTCCCCATTCCGAGTGTTGTGCCCCATTTT
The DNA here is from genome assembly GCF_040938575.1 of Ambystoma mexicanum. Taxonomy (NCBI): domain Eukaryota; kingdom Metazoa; phylum Chordata; class Amphibia; order Caudata; family Ambystomatidae; genus Ambystoma; species Ambystoma mexicanum. The sequence continues at coordinate 880,149,776 of NC_090929.1, read as the reverse complement.
ATTCCCCATTCCGAGTGTCCCGCCCTGTGTTCCGCCTACTTTAGAGCTGTGCGCTGCGCTCGGAGTGATGGCGCAGTGGCCGTGGCGCACGACGTTGGTTGACCTGTGCGCCGGCCTGCGCCGCGCGCTTTTTCGGCGCACGTCCTCTGCTTTTCTTGCGCACGGACTTCCATGAATCGACGTGCGCTGGTTTCCCTGCGCTTTGCGCTGATTTTCGGCGCAGCGCACGTATTGGCCCCTCTGCGCCGGGATTTTCGGCGCACATTTATTCCATGAATCGGCCATTATATGTGTTGTCAGGATTGTTTGCTGCATTTCTGTGAAGTACTAACATTTGCAAACACAATGTGTCTGTACTGTGTAAGTGAATGTTGTCAACAATTGGTGGTAATTGAAATAGAATATTCATTGCTACATTTGCATAGCAACTTACACCAACTATATTTGAGAATTTAAATGGTCCAGGTAGTTCTGTATCTAACTGCTTTTGGAGTTTGTCTTCCTTCTTTAAAGAAGTACCTGTTTTACTTTCTCTAATTGATTCTTTTTTGTTTGTGGTACTTGATGAAGTATTAGTTTCTTTTACTCTCTTTGGAGGATTTGCAGTGACGTCCTGTTGCATTTCTGTTTGATTTAGTTTTCTTTTACAACGTTTTAGTTTTTGTGGAACAGAATATGTGTTTAGATGGGGAGTGTATAGTGAGCGAAGTCTATTATATTCTAAAATGCAAGGAATATCAGCGTTTACTTTACTTGCATCAAAGTTGATTAGAAATAGACCGTCAAGTGTACGTAAGCGTGATAGTGCTACGTAGCTCATGCCTTCTTTAAAGACTGTGTTACCAATATCTATCATTGCTTTGTCTAGGGTAAGACCTTGTGATTTATGAATCGTGACTGCGTATGCAAGAGTTAGAGAAAATTGTTCTCTGCGTACATACATATCTTTGAAGAGAAGGAATCTAGCTGTTGAGCGTCCTATCCGTTTTACTTCTGAAAGTTTGTCAAAGAGTATATTGACAAACTGAATTTTGTTGTCACGTGGGTATGTTTGAAAGCCAACAACTGTACCCAGTGCTCCATTAACTAGTCCTTGGTCCACGTCAAGGTTACGTTTAAGCATTACTCTGCAATTTAAGGATAATTTTAACATCTTTTCTAAGCCTGCTGTGTTTGAGATTGATTTTTCTAAATTATTTAGTCTTGTTGTGGCTTGGTCACACATGGGTAGTGTCATACCATGTACATCTAGTTTGTCTGTGGCGCTCATTTCCATTATTGGTTGCATTTCTTTACTTAACATTATTTCATTGAATTTGAGACAGCTTGCAAGAGTTGGCATTAAGGCCATACAATTGGCATTTTTGTGGGCTAATTGTTCCATAACATCTGTAGCACATGCATTATCGCCATAAAGTGCATTAATGTGCCGGGTTTTCAATGTTGCTTCTGCTTCTTTAGAAAGTATACCAACTCTCAAACTTTTTAAAATGTTGGCATAAGTTAGATCTGCAGATTGGCACATGTTTTCTGTTAATTCTCTGTATTGGAAATGTTGCAAAAGGTTGACATTTCCAATGCTGCCAACAGTTTTACGGCAGAGTTTGTGCCCTAATGTTTTAAAAATAGGTTCACCTTTTACTGGTGTTAATTGAAGCAGATCTCCAAAAACAATAATGTGTTTTCCTGCAAAGAGCTCTTCATAGTCTGTTTTGAGTACTTCTTGTAATATGAGGTGAATCAAAGCTAACATCAGGTTGGAGACCATGCTCACTTCATCTATTCGTAGCATTTTCATTTGTTTCAATATTCTGCGTAATTCCATTGCAGCTTCTGCAGAAAGTTTGTAATAGTCTAATTTGTTCTGGTGTTCTACTGGTAATAGTAGTAATCGGTGTAATGTAACACCACCTATGTTGTAGGGAGCAAAACCTGTGGGGGCAGTGACAACAGCTGACAGTTTGTTGTTTGTCAATTGTTGAAGGAACTTACTAATGATTTTGATTAGGAATGTTTTGCCAGAACCAGCTTCACCACTGACGTACAGTAGTATAGGTTTATAATTATGGCAGGAACATTCTTTATGTTCATGTTTTACACCATGTGCAATTTGTTTTGTTTCTTCTTGAAAAATGCTACTTTGCTCATTGTTTAGTTTTGATTGTAGTATAGTTAAGTCTTCCTTATCTTCATACTGACACATGGTGTTTTCTACTTCTATCATAGCTAATACTGCCTCATTTGTTATTAGTGGTTCTCCCAGTGGTTCTTGGCTTCCTGTTACAGAATGTTGACTACTGTCAGGAGTATCCTTATCTAGTTGGGCTTGGAGTTCTTCTTCATGTTGCTGTTCATTGTGCAACATTGTTTTGTACTGTGTAAAGTTTACATCAGTTATAGTGCTTTCACTTGCTTTGAAAGCATCCTCATATGAGTCATAGTTATCTAGTAATTGTACTTCTTTTCTCCATGGTTTGAAGAGTTGTAGCAGGGACATGTAATATACTTCTTTATGTTGAGGAGTCTTCAATGACAATTTAATATGATTAATTACATTTGGTTTAGTGAGTTTAACTAAGCTGCCTTCACAGTCTGTCACTCTATATTTACCTTTTTTTCATCAGGTTTCATATTATTTTTGTATGTGTAGTTTTGGGCTATTTGGTATAGACACATGTTTTCCAAAGTATTACTTCTGTTTGGGTAGTATGTGTCCAATAAATTGTTTTTTAAAATGTCTTGGCTGTTGAGTTCATGTTTGGCTATTGTTTCTATATCTTCATATGATTTTAGAACTCTTTTTCTAGATTTAGCTGGACCAAGACTTAGCCATACTATATTTTCAGATTTACCATACAATGAAGTACCAGTTAAACGATTATCTGATGACAGGTCATTCCAGAGGTCTTGGAGCTCTGTCTTTTCTGCTTTAGTTAAGTATGCTGTGACATATCGTGCAACTGCAGTAGAATTGTCTGCAATGTACTGCACATCTATGTTTGCATTCCATAAGTGGGCAATGATTGCATTATAATCATTGATATATTTTTCTTCTTCTTTTCTTTTTATGTAATATTTATTTTTAGGTGACTTACTTTTAACACTATGTCTATCTGAAGACATGAGGTTGTTTACTTGACCTGTATTTGTAACTGGTCTAGGGAAACCAAATCGGCATTTGGTGTAGTATTTGCCTTTGTTTTTGTATTTGCGACGACAATATTTTCCACATTTGTGTCTTTGAAATTGTAAAATTTGTGCATGAAGATCACTATTTGTGGCTTCTGATGGAATTTCACAAGTGACATATTTTTCAATAAACTGTAAAACAGTGGCATCACTGTCTTGACCAAATTTAGGAGCATCTTTAATCCATAAAAGCATGTGGATATGTGGTGCTCCTCTGGCTTGGTATTCTTTTCTCCAAAAGAAGTGTTGCACTTCTCCAAGGGGAGGAACAGTTTTATTACAAATAAAATGTAGCATAGCAATGAAGCAATGGTGAAAATATCTTGAAACATTAACAGGATCCAAAGAACAAAGTTCTCCAGGTGTTAGAATATCTATGTTTGTTTTGTTTTTATTTGATATGCGGAGGAAATCATGTAAATCTTCCCATGCATATTCTGCACAACTTAATGTAACAAACCAAGTGGGTGGGCCAAGGTTTCTGATCATACAACGTACATCTCCATGACGTCGAAACCAGTACTCTTTAGTACCACGCATATTTGCTAATAGATTTGTAATATTTGATTGTAAAACCTCATCCTTTTGTTGCACTTTCTCTAATAATTGTGTAGCTGTCATATTTTGAAAGTATGATCCTGATTTTAATATGTGTGCAACTCCGTAACATAAAGTTGCTAGTTCACTTTCAAAGAGTAGGTGGAATATGTATTCCACATTTTGTCTAAATCTGGGATCTTCAGAATACATCCGTAATGAGCGGTATTCTGAAGCTGATATTTGAATAGGTCTATCATCGTACCTTCCTCCTTTGCCAGTAGGAAAGAGTAGAGGAAAAGCACGTGCTTCTATACTTTTTTCCCATATACTGATTGGCGATCCTTTTGTTTGATGCATTTGGTAAGTTTCTAGTACATCTTGTACGGTGTCATTACAGTGCAAAGGATGAATTGTATAATGGTCTAAAGTATTTGATATTGTAGCAGGATCTAGTAGCTCAAATTGACCAGCTTCTTGTGTTTCTTGAATTATTTCAGTTGTATCTTTCAAGTTTTCTTCAATATTAATTTCTGGGTAATATTCATTATTCTCTTTAAGATATTGGAAGGCTTGTCTAACTTTATATAAATCTACCAGCTGTTGCCATATTTTTTTGTCTTTTGTAGGTACTCCATTTACTAATATAATTAAAGATTGCTGCATTGGACGTTGCACTCCTAGAGTATGCACATTTTCTTTTAGATTTAATGGTAAATAAACTACTTTTCCACGAATGCCTTTTACCAATTCAGAGGGAGGTAATTTTGCTGTTTTTGGTTGAAGGCGTATTATTGCTTGAAATGGGTGTACTGTTTGAATTGTGATGCTCTCATATAAATCAAGTTGTTGTAGAGGTTTTGGTACTGGGTATAATTCCAAATTATTTGTGATAGAACGTGAAGGAGTTTGGTTGTTGTCAAGTTTTGTAGTGCAATAACTGCAAAGTATTAAGGGCTCAGTTATTTCATATTTGTTTTCTGCTACAGGTAGAGAGCTAATTCAAACCATTTAGAATCTTCATTGTCTTCTATTTTGTATGATAGGTCCACAGTTTTTGTGTTACTTTTATAAAAAATTCTACGGCAACATACACATACATGGTTTGGTACTTCAGCTGATGTACTTTTAAATTTTAGTATTTCTTTTTTGTATGTGTTTAGCAAAAGGTTGCCATGTGTAGAATTGTTGCTTAATTGGTTTAAAGCTATTTCATTCTGTAAATGGCTTTCACTTCCAAAATATTTTTTCTGGATATAGTGAATTTCTTCAAGTAGGTCTTTTGCTGTACCATGTAGAAGGATGTTATTTAACTTTGCTAGTGCTAAAGCAGGACTTTTAGCATAGTACAGTTTATAGACTAGATTTCTTATAGTTGAATGATGTGTTGATATCCTTTTGATATCATGGAAAGTGGTTTTACAAGTAGGTCCTGTAATGCAGGCCAATGAATGTCCTTGTAGTCCTGTGTACTTGCGCACTGGACAGGTATCTATATTTTGCAGTAATTTGATTTTGTCTTTGCTTTTTACATATTTATTGAGGAATTGGTGTAAAGATTTGAAACATTGTTTGGGAATGTTACACATTGACGTGCATGGCAATTTGTACACTAGACGTTCTGATTCAGTTGGATGGAGGGGTAATTATAAGTTTTCAGGGCATATTTTTGTAAGGAGTACTTCTTGTTCCATTATGGTATTATTCACTTTTTCATAACCTTGACCACTGCTATTTATGGCAATTGTATTTGTTTGCTTTTGTTTGTACGCTTCTTCATTAAAATATGGTTCTGTGCTCGTAATGTGATTCCATTCACCTCCGCAGATACTTAAGAAGTTCTTTCTGTTGACATTTCGCTTATTAAGAAGTCTTTTTTGTAATTTAGTTATTAGTTTTGTTAGTGGTTTCATTTTGTTTAACAGTAAAATAAATACATTTCTTTTGAGAAGAATTGCACTGTCCATCAATGCTTCTAAGATTAATTTCCTACGATAGGTTTTAAGCTTTGAACCTGATTTCTCTCCTGTTTTTATAAGATTTTGAAGGACTTTGTGACGGTATATTTTGGCTAAAATACTTTTCTTGGTATGCTTACTTTGCACTATATTATAATTTGAAGAAGTAGTTTTATCTGTACTGATAGCTGATTTTCTGTTAATTGTTTTTTGGTTTGTTTTACATTTTGATAGAGGAAGCGAAGTTGTTGTACTTGAAACTTCTTGTGTTTCACTAAATGATTGTATTAGCTGTTTTGTTTCAACTTTTTTTACAAATTCTGCTAGAGATGGATGCTTATGTTGGACACCTTTATTTTCATTTGCTCTAATTATGCGTTGCTTTCTGCGGAGTTGTCTTTTGGTAGGCATTCTTTAGGGTCTGTTGAAAAAAATAAAGAAGATATGGGTTGGGGTGTTCTGGAATGTATGTGTGCTGTGTGCATGAGTGTTTGAGTAAGATGATAAAGATGTATGTAATGGTGTGTGATTGTGCATTGGAAACTAAAACTAGTAGGGATAGGTATTCTTGAATTTATGTGTTACTAAACTGGGGTTCAGATGACAAAAAAAAGTAAGCTAGTGGTGTGGAAAAGTACAAATAGTAAATCTAATGTATACAATTAAAACAGTTGTTTGTTCTATAATATGAAAATTGTAGTGGTTCAGTTGGCTAATTTGTGTGTCCAAAAATAGAAATTTGTGGGCCATTCTGGCTATAAATCGCTGTTTAAGACTTGGAAATTTTTGGACAAAATGGTACAAAATCTCTATTTTAAGAAACCAAAATAGCTCGTATTAATGTTATAGTATATTTGATTAATAATATAAATATTATGGTGATATTTTACTTACTTTTTTTTTAAATTAACAGGTAACTTCTTAGTTTTTCTTTCTTCTTCGAATTTGGCTGCTTCTTTTCAGGAAACTGGTCTTCACTGCAATTGTAAAAGCTTCAAATTAGTAACTTTGCTTGTATATAGCACTGTTTTTAATTTAGATATTGATTTTTTTAATTGAAATCCTCAGTGCCTTCTGTAAAACCATTAAACTAATTTATTTACATAAGATACATTGCATCAGTTCAGTACATATGATATGTTCTTAATGAACTGTAGCAAAAAAAAAATATCTTTACTATGTCTTGTGAAATTTATAATATATTAGTGAATACCACTATTTCTGTAAGTAAACTGTTCTAGGTAATAGCGCCTCAATGTCATGTCTAATTTAAAGTAATTAAGTAAATAAATAAATAAAAACAAAAAATATGAAATTGTATAAGTATTTTTATAAAGGTTTAAACATAGATTGTGTTTGCATGCAATTTTGTTTGAATATATGTAGTCTATATATTTCATTTAAAAAATGTTAGTTTAACATGATTTGAGTGCGTGTGTATAAAGAAAGTAAAAAGTATAAAGGTTTATAAGTGATAGTTGATTTTAGGAAATTGAAAAAAGTACAGTAAATTCATTTTACAGATTTTACAAGGTAAAGGTCTGTTTGAAAATGTGTTCATCTACCATAGCTCTCAACTCACACTCTTTTGGCTGGTGTCACACGCCTTGCAAAGGGCAGACTCACCCGCCAAGCCTCCTGCACGCCCATTCATTCCAATCGGCGTCTCACCCACCAAAAACAAAATCGGGTGATTTCACCCGCCTGTAAAACAAAAATAGTTGAGAGCTATGTCATCTACTATACAGAAAATATGCATACCTGAAGTTTGTGTTCATGCATATGGATATGCATGGAGCTGCAAGTAGAAATCTTGAAGACTTGTACAGTATTTCTGGTAGATGCTGCTTGCCAATGATATGACACTTGTACTCAGAGAGATTCAGAGTACATTTGCAGTGCTGATCTATGATGATGCAGTTAAATGTAGAGGTCTTGAATGTGATTGGTGCATGGTCATGTGATTTTTGAGGTACATCCAATGAGGGAATGGCAGAGAGAGTGTAGTGGAAATGGTAGAAGGGCTGTTCATGTTACGATATGTCCGCGGACATGGCGGTAGTTCGCGGACATCGGGAGTTACATCCAGGGATTTTTGGGTTCAGAAGTCATGCAAATGAGAATAAGCACTGAAAGGGATTGGTCGGGAAAGTTTGGTGGGTGTGTTGTGCCAGGAGAGATTTTCTCAGATACTCTTTTTGCTGAGAGAACAAAAGATAGCTATGGCTGTGTGTTTCAGAAAACAGATTGTTTGGATTTTAGGAGATTCGTGGATACATTGGTTGAAGGTGCATGCAGAAAGCTGTGGAGTAGCTGTAGGTCTTGGATTCCCACATGTGGAAGTACACTGGCATGGAGTACGTGGAATGAAGTGGTTGGACTTGCTACCTCTCTGTGCTACTTTGGAGACAGAGCAACATCCAGACATAATTGTAATTCATTTTGGAGGGAACAGTTTAGGACATGTGACTGGAATTTTTTTGCAATTTGCTATGAAAGAAGGACTGAGGAAGGTTATGGACATGTTTCCTAATTCTCAAGTGATATTTTCACGGTTTGCGCAGAGACAAATGGGGCTTCGTTCTTCTTCATTTGGTCCACAATTGGAAAAAGCAAGGCGCAATGTTATTAAGGCTGTTTGTGGCTTTCTAAGAGATTTTGGCATGTCTTCTTTTCACAATGAAAATATTATGTTTTATAGTACATACATTTTTCGCAGAGATGGAGTCCATCTTACTTATGCTGGCAATCAGATTTTTCTGAGAAATTTACAAAATGCATTGTGACCTTTTTTGGAATTACAACAACAATTTTGAAGTAGATGTTAAGCATTTACAATTTTTGACTTACAAACACCACCCAAAGGCTCTTTTCAGAGCCACCACTTCTTTCCAGAGAAAATTACAATGTTTGTGATGGAGTAGCAACCCAATTTTTTTAATGTTCGCGAACTGTCCGCGGACTTCTAAAAAATACAAAGAGCCCTGCTTCATTTATTTTCACTTCTATTTTTTAACTGGGAAAGGCGGCTCTGAAAAGAGCCTTATTTATTTTTGATTTTTGTAATTTTGTATTTTTTTTGGTTTTTCAGACACGACACACTAGGAGAGGAGGGTAAAGGAGGGTAAAGGGGGGGACACCAACCACATGGATAAGAAAGGGCGAGCTGAGAGAGGAAGATGTAGAGTGGGTTTTATTTGGGTAGTGAGCAGGTCTTCTCGTGCTCTGAGATGATAGTCTCAAAAGCACTCCGAAGTCGCTCCCCCCTGCAGAGTACTGTGTCACAGTACATACATACAACTGTGACCCTCGAAAGGTAAGGGTCATCAGCATTCTGTATGGCCTGTGAGGCAGGTTGAGAAAGACGCTGTCCCACAGAGGTGGTCCTTGTGGTGACAGGATCAGAAACAGAGGATGAAGTAGAGGAAATCAACCTGCTACGTTCTTCGCAAGGTACAACCCTGCGAATAGCCCCAGAGTGAAATGACCTCAGGGGTCGCTTCATAGTAGTGGTCCCAAAGCTGTAGTTACCGTGCTTCCCGCGACTGAGTATCATTTTGCACTCATTGCAGGTAACATGGGTCGCACGAGCCTTAGGACCATTCCCATGAATGGTAAATAACCGCCACACCCAAGACTCAGGCCTAGTGCGGGTAGTAGGGATTTCCTCTACCTCATTCTCATCATCCTCTTCTTCCTCCTCCGCATCCTCAGTCCTGTTCCCCTCTTCAGGCCCTTGGGGAGGTGGTGGTGGTGGAGGGGGTGGTGGTGGTGCTGAAGCAGGTGCAGCACCAAGTGGCAGTTCAGCAGCCAAGGATGACATCTCGATGATGGTGTAGTCTGCAGGTGGCAGCAAAAATCCCTGTGTTCTGAAGAATAGCCAGAAACACAATGGGAATAAGCTCTTGGGCGTGGTCTTTTATAGGGGTGCTTGTGCGCGGTCCGCGGACATGCGCACTGTGCGCGGACAGATCGAACAAAAAAAAAGGATCGGAAAGTTTCAAAAGGTATATAGAAACTCAAGATTGCTATGTGGGACTTGTGGCATGGTAAGATTTCATTGAAAAATATTATGGATTAACCTAAAATGTACTTTTAAATTGTTCGGGGACACGAACAGTGTCCGCATTTCAGGACACACGATGAGCGTGGGCGCGGTCATATGATCTGTTTACGAACTAGTCTGCGAAGGAAGCGCCTGTCCGCAGGACACCAAGTGCATGGAGATTGGTTAGCGCATGCGCATTGTTGTCCTACGGACACTGTTCGGGTTCTGAAGTAATTAAAAGTGCGTCACACGTGAAACGAACATTTCAGGACACCGCATGTGTTCTTAGAACAGTTTAAACTTGGTAGCGAACAGTAAGGACAGATATACAGGGTAATTCATAGAATTTCGCAGAAAAGTGTCGCAAGCGGCTGGCGCAGAGTGTCCGCGTGCGATTGTCTGTGCCAGGCACGTGCGCAAAAACCGATTTCCGCGCACAGCGTATTCATGGATTTTAGGCTCCCAAACCAGCCGTGGCGCAGAGTATCGCAGCGACCCTGCAGCAGCGCCAGTAACGCCCCCAAGAACGCCCTCGCGCAAGGAAAAGCCATCAAAATCGCTAAATCATCGCAAAGGGCTGCGCTAACCCTGGACCAGTTTACAGGGCTGCCAAACAAGGAACGCAAAGCGGGTAACGTGCATATCAGGGGTACGCGGGAAGTTATACACGCGATTAGCCAGGGTACGTGTATTACAGGGGTACGCGGAAGTTTTACACGCGATTCGGCTGGGTACGTGTATTACAGGGGTGCGCGTGAATTCTCACATGCGATTTGGCCAGGTACGTGTATTACAGGGGTGCGCGGGAAGTTCCACACGCGAATAGCCTGGGCGCGTGTATTTCAGGGGTGCGCGGGAAGTTCCACACGCGAATAGCCTGGGCGCGTGTATTTCAGGGGTGCGCGGGAAGTTCTACAAGCGAATAGCCTGGGCGCTTGTATTTCAGGGGTGCGCGGGAAGTTCCACACGCGGATAGGCTGGGCGCGTGTATTTCAGGTGTGCGCGGGAAGTTCCACACACGAATAGCCTGGGCGCGTGTATTTCAAGGGTGCGCGGGAAGTTTTACACGCGATTTCAGCAGGGTACGTGTATTTCAGGGGTGCGCGGGAAGTTCCACACGCGAATAGCCTGGGCGCGTGTATTTCAGGGGTGCGCGGGAAGTTCCACACGCGAATAGCCTGGGCGCGTGTATTTCAGGGGTGCGCAGGAAGTTCCACACGCGAATAGCCTGGGCGCGTGTATTTCAGGGGTGCGCGGGAAGTTTAACACGCGAATAGCCGGGGCGCGTGTATTTCAGGGGTGCGCGGGAAGTTTTACACGCGATTTCAGCAGGGTACGTGTATTTCAGGGGTGCGCGGGAAGTTCCACACGCGAATAGCCTGGGCGCGTGTATGTCAGGGGTGCGCGGGAAGTTCCACACGCGAATAGCCTGGGCGCGTGTATTTCAGGGGTGCGCGGGAAGTTTTACACGCGATTTCAGCAGGGTACGTGTATTACAGGGGTGCGCGGGAATTCTCACATGCGATTTGGCCAGGTACGTGTATTACAGGGGTGCGCGGGAATTCTCACACGCGATTTGGCTTGGTACGTGTATTACAGGGGTGTGTGGGAAGTTACACACGCAATTAGGCTGGGTGGGTCCTCACAGGTGTTCCCTGTACACCCTCGGCGGCCCCTGCAGGCAGCCCACAAAACAGGGGACTACCCTGCACACCTGCTCATGTCCCCCTGCACCCCCACCCCCCAGCAGTGCAGGGGCACCCTCCACCAGGCCCCCACTCATGTCTCCCATCACCCCCACCCCCCAGCAGTGCAGGGGCAGCCCCCACCAGGCCCCCACTCATGTCTCCCACCACCCCCACCCCCCAGCCACCAGGGGCACCCTCCACCAGGCCCCCACTCATGTCTCCCACCACCCCCACCCCCCAGCAGTGCAGGGGCACCCTCCACCAGGCCCCCACTCATGTCTCCCACCACCCCCACCCCCCAGCAGTGCAGGGGCAGCCCCCACCAGGCCCCCACTCATGTCTCCCACCACCCCCACCCCCCAGCCACCAGGGGCACCCTCCACCAGGCCCCCACTCATGTCTACCACCACCCCCACCCCCCAGCAGTGCAGGGGCAGCCCCCACCAGGCCCCCACTCATGTCTACCACCACCCCACCCCCCCAGCCACCAGGGGCAACCTCCACCAGGCCCCCACCCATGTCTCCCACCACCCCCACACCCCAGTCACCAGGGGCACCCTCCACCAGGCCCCCACTCATGTCTCCCAGCGTGCTACGTGTATTTCAGGGGTGCACGGGAAGTTCCACACGCGAATAGCCTGGGCGCTTGTATTTCAGGGGTGCGCAGGAAGTTCCACACGCGAATAGCCTGGGCGCGTGTGTTTCAGGGGTGCGCGGGAAGTTCCACACGCGAATAGCCTGGGCGCGTGTATTTCAGGGGTGCGCGGGAAGTTCCACACGCGAATAGCCTGGGCGCGTGTATTTCAGGGGTGCGCGGGAAGTTCCACGCGCGAATAGCCTGGGCTCGTGTATTTCAGGGGTCGCGGGAAGTTTTACACGCGATTTCAGCAGGGTACGTGTATTTCAGGGGTGCGCGGGAAGTTCCACACGCGAATATCCTGGGCGCGTGTATTTCAGGGGTGCTCGGGAAGTTCCACACGCGAATAGCCTGGGCGCGTGTATTTCAGGGGTGCGCGGGAAGTTTTACACGCGATTTCAGCAGGGTACGTGTATTTCAGGGGTGCGCGGGAAGTTCCACACGCGAATAGCCTGGGCGCGTGTATTTCAGGGGTGCGCGGGAAGTTCCACACGCGAATAGCCTGGGCGCGTGTATTTCAGGGGTGCGCGGGAAGTTTTACACGCGATTTCAGCAGGGTACGTGTATTTCAGGGGTGCGCGGGAAGTTCCACACGCGAATAGCCTGGGCGCGTGTATTTCAGGGGTGCGCGGGAAGTTCCACACGTGAATAGCCTGGGCGCGTGTATTTCAGGGGTGCGCGGGAAGTTCCACACGCGAATAGGCTGGGCGCGTGTATTTCAGGGGTGCGCAGGAAGTTCCACACGCGAATAGCCTGGGCGCGTGTATTTCAGGTGTGATTGGTGGAAATGGCCCTACACGCAGAAGTGACAAAGCGTGTGATTGGTGGAAATGGCCCTACACGCAGAAGTGACAAAGCGTGTAATTGGTGGAAATGGCCCTAGCGCGTACACACCGCGTAAGTGACGCTGGACGTGTGGGCCTGTATAAAAGGTACGTGTAGAACACGTTTTCCTTGTACGTGCTTTTCGTGGAGATTGAGTGGGTGAATTCTGTACTTCTTGTCGTTTCACACGCGATTTACTTCACGGCGTTTCAAGTTCGTATTCCCTGTTACCTCTGACAGCTTTTTCTCTTTTTTCGCTTTTACTGGTTTACCTGGACCTGTTCCCTCAAACAGTGTTCCCTTCTACTGTTGTCCTGTCTCCTCAGACAGCGTACAAATCTTCTTTTGGCGGGGGTGTTGCCAACCAAACGTGCTCCTTTTACACGCTCGTTTACCAGGCAGACGGTGAGTCACGCACGTATCTAACATCTGTGCTTGCCCCGTGTGTAGCCTACCCCTTCAGAGGTCATTCTAGGCTGCGTGTGACACGCATACGTTCATTCTTGTGTTACTGGGTGCCACAGCGTAGTGCAGGTTTTTCTTTCTGCACACGTGGTCTAGGAGGGGTTGCGTGCACGTCATCTCCCTTTTTTGGGGCTCCTGTGCGTAGCGTGACCCGTCATCTTTCCCCAGGGGTTACAATCAGCCTTGCAAGAGCACTAGGGTACAATTACCATCTGGTACCCAACCCCTTTGACCCCCAATTGCCCAGGACAATAGTTTACAGCCACTCTCATACGCACATTTACATCAGTGCCATGGCTGGGAGGCGAGGATTCCTTAAGGGTGGCAAAGGTGGAAGAGCCACAAGTGGTGGCCGTGGTGGATCCGGTAGGGGACGTGGTCGTTACTTGCAGGGTGAGCCTGTCCCCCCATGTGTGGAGGACCAGTCAAAGGCACCCATAATCCCCCCCCCCTCCCGTTGAGGCTGATGTGGCTGACACCATCCATGCTCAGCCCTTGTTGGACCAGCCCATTGTGGCACCAGATCTCGCTGACTCCATGGCTGACTTCCAGGTCAGCAGGCCTATGACACGTGCGCTGGTGCACGTTGATGTCACCATGCCACGTGCATCTGGGCCAGCAAGGTCATCTGCTGCACCAAGGAGGCAGGGCGGAGAGGCTGCAGGGGCAGCTGCGGCTCCATCCACCCCAGCCCTCACACACCCAGCCAGGACAGTGGCGGTCCTAGTCCATGCTGCTGACATTCCCCCTGACACCATCACACTAGAGCCAATGCCTGCACCAACTCCCATGCTGAGTGTGCAATCCCACACTCCTGATACAGAGTCCACCAGGGCTCCTGCCCCTAGTGTCCAGAGTGGCGCAGGACACTCAGGATCACCACCACCTTCCAAGCGGAAGAGGAAGAGTGCTCGTCCGGCACAGGCTGATGCCCCAGACACGGCTACACAGTCCGGCCCGTCCAGGAAGCCCAGCTTCACGGATGACGAACTGAATGCACTTGTCGAGTATGTGTCCGCACATGACAACGAGATGGTCATTGTTGCAGGATCCAAGACCACACCTGCACAACGCCAGGCACACTGGCAGACCGTTGCGGACATCGTAAGTGCCCTTGGAATCGTGAGGCGCACAGCCAATGATTGCTATAAGCGCTGGAATGACCTAAAGCGCAGGGCAAAGAGTAAGCTGGCCTCAAGTCATGCCGCAACTCTAGTGACTGGAGGTGGGTCTCCAGTAGTAGACATGGAACTCACTCCACATGAGTCAGTCGCTGGGACCTACGTCACGGAGGAACAGATCCAAGGCGTGGGAGATCTGGCTGATTACGAGGCATTGTCCGGTGAGTGCACATGCATGTGTGTGTCATCCATGTGCATGGTGTGTGTGTGAGGGCTTCTGTTTGTGTGCCAGGTGAGAGTGTGTGCGCCTGAGTCGTATGGGTCAGCCATGTGCTTCATGCAATACTTCCTGCGCAGCTGCATTTGGCCATAGCAGTATCCCTTCTGCCAACAGTAGACATCTAGCCCAACTGCACGCCAGTTGCCCTTGAAGTGTCACCTTGCCACAACATAGTTGCTTATTTTTCACTGTTCATTCAGTCAGATTGTTTGCATTCCCACACTTTTACTAGGCATGTCGCTGTCCACTAGTCACATGTCTGACATGGCTATGGTAAAGTGGAGTGACTTTGTTACCTGGATATCATTTGTACACACATGTCCCTGTGCAATTGGACCATTTCAGACTGGCAGCTCCAGGTGAAAAATCTGACCTGTTAGAATTAGAAAAGCGATTACATGCGGGAACTGGACTGAATGAATAGGTGCTGCCCTCCTCTCCATCTTCACTCAATAGCAATGGTACATGCCATCTGTGTGATGGCATGTGTGTTTCACCTGGCAATCACAGGCCAATGTGTGATGCCACTGCTAGGCAGCATGCAGAAAATGTGTTCATCTTCCATCTTGGTGTCATCAGTGTGTGCCATTTGCCTGCCCTTCATACGCAGTGAGGGTGCATGCATGGGAGGGTTTTAGTCATGTGGGACATGTGTCAATCAAGTACTGGTTGTCTTGCTTCTCAGGCCTCATTGTGTGCCATGGTGCTAATGCCTGTTTCCATTTCTTTGTTTTTATGTCTTTGCAGGGGAAGACGCACCTGATACTGCTGGGGTTGTGGAGATGGTGCTGAAGTGGGAGAATGGAAGACCAGGCTCCCGTCCTTCACCTCTCGAGCTTGGCCTAGAGGGTCACGGCCCAGACACCCGCCGCGAGAAGAGTTCGTCCAGTTACCAGACGACCAGGTACCATGGTACAGGAACATACGGATGTGTCCACCTGCCTGCCCAGCAGCCCGCACTGACCGTGCCGACACCTGCGGCTCGGATCAGCTAGACTAAAAACCACACGTCGTTAGAGATGCCATGACGACCTAGACAACGGGAAGCACATCTGTATAAATATACACACTTAACATTCCCACACCAATCTACACGAAGAATATACTCAGTGCTCTGACGTAGGCGACAGGCATATTCACGGACGTGCATCTTTATTATTTTTACATAGGCTTTCAGAGTACAGAAACGCAAGACGCATCATGAACTCATCTATAACGCTTGCTCATGCTTCCCTTGAAACCCGTTACCACCGTGAGAGGTATAATGGAAACACGATATTGGTCATGGAAATATATGCCACTATAATCTAAAGCACCCATGCACGAAATGGATCACTTATGCACCAGGCCCAAGTAGGCCTCAAGCAAGAGTTCCGTGGACATTAACAAAGCAAAAGTCAGGTTGCTGATCCTGCAGAATGAGCCTGGTGGGGCACCCAGCCAAGGTCGCAATGTTGCAAACCCACATCCAAGAACAAATCATCAAAGGCACGACGTTGCAACCTTGCACTCCGCGTACCAACGTTAGAATCATATCTACAAATTAAACCAGACACACAGTGGAAAAACAATATTAATTGTGCAGAATTCTGCCTCAAACACGGTCCCGCCTCACGTGACCAAGCCGAACCTGACGAGATGCCAAAACCCAGGAGAGACAGGGCGTCTGGGTCCCGCACTACGAGACACAGGCCGGGACACTTGAAAGGCTCCATGGACACCTGCTACAGTGGGAACGGTCAGCTCCCACCTATAAATAAATCCTCACATTGTCTGCATGTACCCATATTGAAACATTGTTGCAAACACGGGTACACCGAGAGCTGGGAACAACGGTGGTCCCAGGCTGGGGAGCTCACGGATGCACCAATCAGAACATGGGGCTCTTATCTCACACGTCATTAACATTAGCCAATCCTCAGGGTGCTTCATGTAACAATTCTTATGTATCTAATTGAAGGGACAACCCAGATATACCACCTGACTACACCTTGACCACTAATATCATTCTCTATATGTGTACTATACTAACCCTACCACTCGAGCAACCAATTATGAGTGGCGGTAGGTTTTTGTTAACTTTTTGAAGTGACGCAAGTAGCGCGTCATATTACAGTAAAAAGGGCCTGCGAGCCCCACGATTGTGTGTGTGTCAGGACGAACGCGTACGCTCCTTGACCCATCCCTGCCGTTTGCATAATAAACAGCAGAAGTTGCCTTGCTCCTTGTGTGTGCCTCATACTCTGTCTCGATCCGAGATATACACGGGAGGAGTTGGGGCCTCCCTGCCCGGAGGTCTGCGGGCGGCCCGGCCGACCCCGGCAGAATTTCCCCCCGACAAGTTGGAGGCACTGCTGAGATCTGTTTAAGATCGACTTTTATTTTTAATTTTTCCAGGCACTCCCGTTGCGAGGAGGCCCGGCGGCGCGGCCCCCTCTGCCGTTGCCCCCTTCTGAGGACTACAGGACCATCGCGGAGCTGCGAGAGGACCGGACAGCGCAATCCGGATATTGGCCCTCGGGAGCCGGTTGAGAAGTATCCCGCCCGCGGTCGGCGAGTGTCCAGACGTGGTCCAGACGAGGGGAGGTGGCGAGCCGCTTGGAGGGGTGCACGCAGTCGAGCGACCCTGCATCGAGAGAACTTGGTGAGCATGACACGCACAACAAGCAATGCGAAATTGTGAGGGAGGGGGAGGAAGTAAATAAGGGAGGAGGGAGGAATTGTAAAGTGGCGAGGGTTTAGTTGAGTGTTGCTAATGGAATGAATGGTAGCGAAACGAGTGCGAAAGCAGGGAGCTAACGTTACGCGAAAGAGGGGGGCGGGGCACGAAAACATCACGTGAAGCCGCTCGTAACAGTGAGCTAACGTTACGCGAAAGAGGAGGGCGGGGCACGAAAACATCACGTGCAGCAGCTCGTAAGACACTGATTGGCCTAAATCGCGACTACGTGTGAGGATGGGTGTGTGGTTTCCTACGATTTGATATTTATTATTGAATGAGTAGATGAGGTTCCCTATTGTTCGAGCAAGAAACTCGATAGGTAGATGACGTTTCCCTGTGGGCGGTGGCTAGTTACGTAGTTGCCCAAAACGGAAGATAATTGGCTGGTTAAGCCCTCCTGTTGAGGGGCGTATCACACGCGAGGCGACGCAGCGTGCGCAGTCCGGTTATAGTATTGATGAGATTACCTTGTTCCAGGAGAGACAGGAAGACAGCTGTAGGGTTAGCGGGGTAGATTACAAGTGTATTTTGAATTTAAAGAACATAACACGAATATACCAGTAGCTCGAAGAAATCGGTGACGTCACCAGTAGGGATTTAATAGGATATCGTGAGCACCAGGAACCTTGGGTTCGAGAGTGGTGGGGAGGAGAAGTATGATAAAGGAACTGATACGGAGATAAACTATAAACCAGTGGATCGAAAGAAGGGGAAAGGGGCGTGGCTGCGCACGGAGAACGCCGGCCACGGCAAGTGTAAAAGGGGGAGGAGAACGGAGAAACAGGACAACTGTATAAGATCGTCGTAAAGGGTACGCAGCCGCAGGGGGCTGCGTGCGCTTCGGCCGCAGGGGGCCGTAGGGGAAGGAATATAATATAACATCACATTTATTACTATTGCATAATTTGTCAAAGGATTGTCGTAAGTCCCCACACTTGCGGGGCGAGGTAAGCAATACAAGGTTGTATATTGTAAATTGGTAGTAAGGGGAAGGGTAACAAGGGGAGTACAACCATGTCATCTGGGAGAGGGTCATCGGGGAGAGGGTCGGGAGGGTGGGGGAACACCCTCACTACCCCACTACAGCACATATGCACCACACTGCCACCACACAGGGAGAAGTTAATTAAGTACAGCATAGAGTGGACCCAGGGGACAGACAACAAAATGTTAACACCATGGCCGCCTAATGGTAGTTTCGATCCATATGCCCAACACTCACTACTGAACCATCTGCACAATACATACAAGGGGAAGAAGTTGGCAAACCACGTGGAGGTGTTTAACTTATGGAGGATGTTCCAGGGGTCTCGACCAGGACCAAATGGAATGTTCGCTATGGGGGAAACACCGGAAGAAAAGGAGATTAAGAAAGAAGGAACGGGTGGGGAAAAGGAGTGCGAAAGCACAAAGAATACGGGGAACAAAAGACAGGGAGGAGAAAAGATTGATAAATTAGACGACATAAAAAAGGAACCGAGCAATGAGATACCCATAACACCGGGAGTGAAAACAGAGGGAGGAGGGTTGTACCCTTTAAGAGAATTAGGAGAAATAGAAGGACGGTTAAGGGCGGCTGAAGGATACTCAAACCCGGCATACAGCCCTCCACCATATGTAGCTCATGGGAAGATACCAATGGGGGAAGGGAGGATTAGAGAAGAGCAGAGTGTAGAGATAGGAGAGGATGAGTGGGTAGCTGCACAGATATTGTTGAAATTACGAGGCTCACTAACTGGAGAAGAAAGGGAGGCGGTGAGGAGAACAAACGAGGATAGTGCCAGAGAGAGTGAAATGAGGGGAGAGGAGCTACTACGACAGAAGGAAGAGATTTTGGAGGAAAGATTAGCAAAACTAAGGGAAGAGCAGAATGAACTGATCAACCAACTTGAGAGGGAGGAAAGAGAGAGAGTGAGGAAAAGGAAAGAAGGTAAGGACGAATTGGAACGATTAAGGGAACGAAGCGAGGAACAAAAGAGAGAAGCTGAAAGAGTAAAAGCAGCAGCAGATAGGGTATCAAGAGTAGTGCTGAGAGAGAAGAAGAAGGAAGAAGAAGAAAAGGAAAAAGAAATGGAAATATGGAGGAGGAGGATAATATCTGAGACAGCTAAAAAATATGAAGAGGGGAAGGTAATAGAGAGTATAGTAGAAAGAGAAAGGGTGAAATGGGAAAGAAAGAGGGAGGATGAAAGGATATTGGAACAGATGAGCAACGAAGTAATGGAGGAATTAAAAAGGAAAAGAGAGGAAAATAGTAGGGAAATGGAGGAAAGAAGTGAAGAAGGAAGAGAAGGGAGGGGTAAAGAGAGTGAAAGATGGGGAGATGTATATAAAAGTAGGGAGGTAGCAACGACATCAACACTAGGGGGGACAGTTGGTAAAAACGAAAGGGGAGAAAGAGACCTAATAGATTTAAAAACAGTAACAATAAAAGGAAAGAAGGCAGAGTGGGGGGTGGAATTTATAAATGATTTTTGCAGTGAGGAGGAAGAAGGAGTGGAGAAGGATGGAAGAAGGAGTGAAAGGGAAAGCTTAGATAAACTGTACCTCACCAGAACAAACATAGATTCGCCCTGGATAAGTAGAAGAGGGGAGGAGCTGGAGAGAAGTAAGGAGGAAACGAAAAGAATAGAGGAAACACAAACCAATGAAACCACGCCACCAACATCTCCATCACGCCGCCCTCCCACGTCACTACCTACGTGTTCAACCACCGCACGCTCTCTGCACAGAATAAAGCTCGCGCCCTTCATGAACGAACTTACACCGTATGCATGTCGGCTTAGGGACCTCCCTAGTCGCAGGCAAGACAGACAAATAAACATACCCTTATTGAACACAGGAAATGATGAAAGAAGGGGAAAGGAAGAAGAGGGAGGTAGGGGCAGAGGTAGTAAGGAAGAATTTGAAGGAGTAAAAGAAATGGGGGAAGAGGAGGGGTGTGAAGACTCAATATCATGGAGCGTAAAGGGTGACACAAGACAGAATTTAATGCCACTGCTGGAGAGAGGAGGGGTTAGACCACAATATGTACCTTGGAAACATACGGATAAGGAAAATATAAAATGTAGGCTCCCATCACTAAGTGGAGGTGCGGGTAAGTGGATATATGAAATGGAAAAACACACCGCAGGACAGAAACTAGCAGTAGGAGATGTGAAGGGCCTGTTAATATCAATATTAGGGGATAGAGCGGATGACATTTGGAAAAGAGCGGGATTCCATGGGGTAACAATAACAAACACATCGCATGATGGGGCACCATTTGCAAACTGCAGACATGCGCTATGGCAGGCACTGAGAGTGCAGTACCCAGACACCTCAGACATAGGAGCCATTACTTCCCGTAAGATGGGTGAAAATGAGGATCCTGTTGATTATATCCAGGACATTCAAGAGAAGTGGCGCATGGAGACTAGAGAACAATGGGACAAGACACCAGCCATATTTTATCATATACTAGTACAAGGGCTCCCAGAAGGAGTTCAGAAACAGCTAAAGAAAGTAGTAGGAATGGAAGCAAAACCATGGCCAGAAATACAACTGACTATAGTACATCACTGCAGGACATGGCAAGGAAAGATGAAACAAAAGGAGGAGGACAGGAAAACAGAAGAGGCCAAATTAGTACAGAAAAAACTTACTAAATACACAATGGAAGGGGCACTAATAACTACGCCCACACCAATGACCCAAAGCCCAACGCAAGTAGTGGCTGCACAAGATCCAGCTCAAATAGCGCCCCCACAAGGTGTAATACAGCAAGTGCCGCCTCTGCAATTACACACACCGAACATGGGAGGAGGGTACCCAATGCAAGGAACTGGGTATTATAGTTATAACAGAGGGAGAGGAGGGTTTATGAGAGGGAGAGGATATGGATATAATACCCAACAACAGGCTGGGGGACTCAGGAATAACTACTCCACAGGGCAACCCGTATACCAAGACAACGCAGGGAGCTTCCCATGGCAAAACAGGGAACCACCCGTGTGTTGGAGCTGCGGAATATTAGGACACATGTCACGTACATGTAGGGTCAGGCCAGGAACACCAGCATGGAATGAGCAAGCACAACCTAGGACATCACAAGAACAGCAGGGCATACAACAGCAGCAGATGTCACAACAAGGGAGTGGCCAACCACAACAACCACAACAGCAACAAGCCTATTCACTGCCACAACAACAAATAACACAGTATCTGCCACCGCCACAACAACAAGTAGCGTTAATACAACCACCACCACAAAATGAACGAACACAATTGGGTGGGGTGACGGTGTTGGGACACAACCCTTACACAGGGAATGGCCAATCATTGTACCCCCAATAGGACAGCCCACAGACGGCCTTGGTGTGTCCCATCCTGTCAGTAACACCTAATAGTGCGGAGGAGCCACGCATAGAGGTAACGATAGGTGACAAAAAATTATCATTTCTTGTTGACACCGGGGCGACCCGGTCTTGCATAAGGGAAGGTAAATTTAAGATGTCAGGCGAAGCCATGAACACCCAAGGATTTTCTGGGGCTAAAGGGTTGGTTCCATTTACTGATAACGTTCCGTTATCTATTGGAGATTATGATCTGTCAGTTCCACTTTTGTATTATAGTGCCTCGCCAGTAAATATACTGGGGAGGGACATAATGAACAGGTTGAACATGACGATTTCGTTTACAGAGGATGGCATAATTTGCTCTACTCCAGGGATTAACATGCTCGCAGCACGACAGATTTTGCAAGCATACTGTGGACAGACAGCGATTAGGGCGGAGCCAGTAGATGGCGAGATATTTCAATATGGCACTGACATGGCATTTGCATGGATGCCAGGGATAGAAGGGAAAATATGGAGGAGACCAGCAGCCTATCTATTCCGACCAGAAACACCAGGTAATGAACTAGAAGGGAAGGTGTTTGCAGTGGACATTGAGAGCATTATTGCAACAGCTGATTATGTTGCTGTGCACGCCCAAGATAACGAAGGGAGAGCTTGGAGGGCGGTGATAGCACTAGCAGAAGGGTGTAGGCTGACCCAGGTGTCAGATGAAGAGCTGTTCTCAGAAGAAAAGGAAGAAAATGAAATGGTGTTCATGATGAGCGTAGAAATATGGCTAAGAGTGGCTCACAAACAAGTAGCACAGAAAATTGCAATGGCACTTGAGGCACCCGCAGGCACCCCAGTCCCATTTTTTAAGGAGGATATGTCAAAGGTGCCCAAATCATTATGGACTATTAGCCCTTATGACGTAGGATGCATAAAAAGCATAGGGGGTGTAAGGATAAGGTTGAAAAAGGGT
The DNA here is from genome assembly GCF_040938575.1 of Ambystoma mexicanum. Classification (NCBI taxonomy): domain Eukaryota; kingdom Metazoa; phylum Chordata; class Amphibia; order Caudata; family Ambystomatidae; genus Ambystoma; species Ambystoma mexicanum. The sequence continues at coordinate 880,127,005 of NC_090929.1, read as the reverse complement.
GCCATATTACCAAGAGTGAAACAGTACCCATTGTCAAAAGAGGCAGATGAGGGCATATATGAAACCATAACGGCCCTTATAAACAATGGCATATTGGTCCCCTCAGAATCACCATGTAACACAGCTGTGTACCCGGTGCGCAAGGCTAAAGGGGGGTCTTGGCGCTTCATACAGGACCTCAGACCCTTGAACAACATAGTAGAAGCAGAGTATCCAGTAACAGCAAACCCGGCCACAATATTGTGTGGCATTCCGGCAGAAGCATCACGTTTTACAGTGATTGACCTTAAAAATGCTTTTTTCTCAATACCATTACACCCAGACTCACAAGATTTGACAAGCTTTACTTACCGAAATACAAAGTGGAAACATACCAGATTACCACAGGGGTATTGTGAATCACCCTCAATTTTCAATAGAGTAATACAGATGGATTTGGGTAACGTTGAGGTGGAAAGCACAGTGTTACAGTATGTGGATGACATAATAATTTGTAGTACAAACGAAAGCAAATGTAGACAGGACTCCTTAAAAATGTTGACAATACTGGCTGAGAAGGGGTATAAGGTAGACATGGAAAAGATACAATACTGTCAGGAACAGGTACTTTACATTGGTCAACTGATATCTCAACATGGAAGAAGGATTGCACCACAAAGAGCACAGGCCATCTCAAGCACTCCCGTGCCACAGACTGTGAGAGAACTACAGCAATTTTTGGGGCTGTGCAACTACTGTAGAGCATGGGTATTTGATTACAGCTCATACATAGGACCCCTGCTTGAGGGTTTGAAGGAAGCAAATAAAGGGGAGAAAAAGTTGGGATGGACTATGGAAATGAGGGAGGCATTTGACGAATTAAAAGACGCAATATCAACTGCTCCAGTACTGGCATCCCCAGACTATGAGCGGCGCTTCTTTATTTTCTCACATTGCGACTCAGCAGTGATGAAAGCAGTATTGGCCCAAAAAACTAGCATGGGCTATAAACCAGTAGCATTTTACAGCGGTCACTTAGACCCTATAATGTTAGGCCAATTCTCTTGTGAACAAGGTCTCGCTGCAGCTGCTTTTGCAGTAGAAAAAGCATCAGCAATAACTATGGGGTGTCCAACTACATTATTTGTGGAACATGCACTATTTGCGATATTGAATAAACCTAAGTCCACACTAACAACACAGAGGGCATCAGGTTATGAGATTATTTTGTCTAAAGCTGAACTAGCAATTGTTAGATGTAGCACGGTTAACCCTGCAAGGTTCCTAGCAGAAGTAATTGAAGAAGGAGATTACGCCCACGACTGCACCCAAGTAACTGAACTATACTCATGTACTAGGAAAGTTGAAGAAAACGCACTAGAGGGAGGTGAGCTTTTGTTTATTGATGGGTCATTAACTATTGATCAAGGAGATGGGATTAGAAGGACTGGGGCAGCTGTAGTAAAAATGATGGAGGCGCCGGTGTGTGTGGCTATGAAGTGTGTACAATTACCACAGCATTACTCTGCTCAAGCGGCGGAACTGGTTGCACTAATATTGGCATTAAAGGAAAGTTTTAATAAAAGAGTAACCATATACTCCGACAGTGCATATGTTACATCCACTGTCCACTCAGGGCTATCAAAATGGAGAAGAAGAGGGTTTAGGAGAGCTGATGGCACTCCAGTACAACATGCCCTCTTGTTGGCTGAACTAATTGAAGTAATAAACGATCCCCAAGAACTAGCCCTAGTAAAATGCACCGCACACACCAATGGAGAAGACTATGTATCAAAAGGAAATGCAGCAGCAGACGCACATGCGAAATATGCTGCATATTTTGGTGAGATATGGAACCCCACCGACTCACAGAGAGGGAGAGGGAGGGGAATAGCGAGGGAGATGCTAATAAGAGAAGGGTACACCCATCTCCCAGCCACACAGATTATGGAGCTACAAGCGGCTGCACCAATGGCCGAAAAAGAAGTATGGGTGAAAAGAGGATGCACAATGTCACCAACTGACGCACTATGGCGCCAGGGTGGCACTGGGAAAGTTGTAATACCGTTGGCACTGTTAAATACCGCCCTGAGCCAATTACATCACCCTGCCCATACAGGCAAGGAAATAATTGCAGCACGAATTAGAGAAGATTGGTTTTGTCCCGAGCTAACCTCTCATGTGTCAAATTTTATCAGCAATTGCCTCACATGTCAACAGTTTACGGCCGGCCATACTTTAAAAGTGATAAGAGGTACAATACCCCGGCCAGAAGGGCCTTTTCGGCACCTTCACATTGACTATGTTGATATGATCAACATCTGTCAAGGCAATAGGTATATGATTGTAGTAGTATGCCCATTTTCTAGGTGGATTGAAGCAGGGCCCTGTTCACACCCTGATGCGTTTAGAGCAGCCAAATTCATAGTAAGGGAGGTCTTCCCCAGATGGGGAGTGTGCGAGGTGTTAAGATCAGACAATGGGCCCCATTTCGCAAACGAAATGTTCCAGCATATCACATCCCTGCTGAACATTAAACACAAATTTGCATGTGCCTACCACCCACAGGCTAATGGTGTATGTGAACGCCTAAATGGCTTATTGAAGGAGGCAATTGCTAAAATACAACAAACAACAAAGAAAAGTTGGTTGTATTGCCTCCCGTTAGCATTGTTTGAACTTAGAAACAGGCCAGGGTCCGACCACCACCTCACCCCACACGAAGTGGTTACTGGACGCCAAATGCGCCTTCCCCTAACACCAACGTCAAGGGCATTCACCGACCATGAAAGTTCAGCGAATGTGTTAGGTGATGAAATGTATCAATATGTGTCTTCTTTGATTACTAGTGTCGTGTTTGTGTCCCAACAGCTCGAGCGCATACGGGGCGGGTCCACCAGCAATCAAGAAAAAGACGAAAGTACGGAAGTGGGAAAGGAGAACTCCTGCAAACTTGCCAAAGGTGACCACGTACTACTTCGCAATTTCAATAGAAGGTGGCATGAGAAGAGGTTCACTGGCCCCCATCTGGTAGAGGACGTATCAACAAGAGCAGTAAAACTAAAGGATAAGCGTGCTTGGAACCACCTACATGACGTAAAAATCTACAAACTGCAGACCCGCCCCAGCGCCAACGACAGAGCAATTGGAAGAACAGCAACCACATCCCCTACAGCGGAAGAAAGTTCAACCACAGACAACGACCCAATTGTTCCCTCGGAGACAATAACTGACGAAGAAGGGAGTGATCCCCATACTGCCCACCCCATGATCACTCGCTCAAAGAGTAAAAATACTTCCGCCATTTGAGCACAAAACCCCCCCCATTGACTGCTAAGTACAGTTGTAACTAAAACTGAAGGACATGATTGCACTAATACACATGTAAACACGTGAATGTTCTCTTTTTTCTCTCGCACATACAGGAACTGCGTAATATTGTATTGTTAAGAAAACTAATTAACAAATTCAGTGTGCAGGTGTAAATGGTGCTGCCAGACGATAACTACCCAGAAGAATTGTCACACCAATTTGTATACGAAATAAAGAGGCCAACATACTTAAAAAGGAGAAGGGTACGTGTATACTACACAGCCTTCCTCCTGGCCATAGAATATCACATGCCCCACCTCCGCCCATACTTGCCAGTCATAAGAGACCCATCACTTAGAGTAGCGTGGGAGCAGCTCTTCGCCTGGGCACTGAATGACTACTTGATAGGGAGAGCTTAAAAGTAACAAAACTAACATCTAATAACCAGCACTTTTGAGAATTTTCAGGCGGGCAACTGTAACGTCGCAAGAATAAGCTGCCAGGACCGCAGCAAGGTAAGAGCAAAATGCCGGTGAAATTAGCATATGTAATAAAAATAATAGGGATTTTTATGATCACCGGGTTCTTGGCTGCTTCTGTCTGGCAGTACAGCTATGCTATTGATTTTATTGCTGCACCCAAACTTAATATACCCCCGTCCCCTGCTGCAACAGGTGATACGTCAGGTGGTAATAGTAATTTTGCACCCAAGCAAAATAGAGTTAAACGCAGCACATACTCAGACAATAAAGGTATTGATAATTATGTACAAGACTCAGCACACGTCACAAACAACATATGGTACCAACACATGACCCGCATTGGTAATCAGACAACTGAGGATAGCTGTTACGTTTGCTCATTAATACCATACGCCATGAGCGCTTCACGAACATTTGTTGCCACAGAAATAGATGAAAAAACAGCACAGTGCGTAATATATTTGGCCCTGTTCCAAACAAAAGGAAGATTTCAAGGAACAGTAGTGCACATGACATGGAAAACACGAGACTCGTACCCATATGAAAACAACTTCCTCAAGACCTATCTAAGTTATCACAAGACCAGTTTACATGCTGAAGCATTCAGGTACATAACAAGTGGCCCTGCAAAAGGAGAAACAAAGAAGGTAACACTGCAGTACCTACCATGTGATTGGTACGCCACTGAAGTTCCGGGTAAACAAGGATGCTGGGAAAGGCCGCTACTGACGATAACAGGAAAGGTGTTCCTGGGCAACAGCTGGGAGATAGGAGTGATTGGCAGCAACATGGTAACAAAAGAAACTATCTCAACTATCGAGACACACAATCATCGATGTTGGACGACGTGGATCAAGTATGTACCAATGCTCACATGGGTAGAAGAAGATGAAGACCCGATAACTATACTACCATTGACTGCACCCAAAGTATGCTATCAGCATAAAGGAGAGGTGGACGTAGGATATAACACCAATTGTGCAAACGTGATGGAGTTACCTGAGGGGGGAGCGGGAACAGCAGTAATAATGGACCATTATTGGGCCTGTGGGGAAAAGGCATATCATACATTGCCTCCCCTGTGGAATGGTGTGTGCACAATGGTACACGTCAATGTGCCATCACTAGTGGTACCTAAGAAGCATGTCGATGTGGCGAAATTTCCTAAAATGGATGAAGGGGATAAGAGAAGAAAGAGATCTGCACCACTCCAGAAGGAGCAAGGAAACAGGACCAACAGCAATGATACTGTCCTAAACAGGAGAAAAAGACAAGGAGAGCAATTGACAGGAAATTACCTGTGGGGAAGATCGGAAACGGAACTAACATCAATACCGCCAGAACATAGACTATTCAGCAGAGCAGCAATGTTCTTCTCCTCAATAATACATCCGGGACTGCAGGCATACGCAAACGCAAAATGGCTCCAAATAACAAGGTGGGAACTAATGATGACCATCAACTCAACAGTAAATGGGTTCAACGCAATTAAAGAGGAGCTGCGAGCTGTAAGGATGGTTGCACTCCAGAACAGATATGTATTGGACCTCCTCACAGCAATGGAAGGAGGAGTTTGTGCAAAGATAGGACAATCTTGCTGCACGTTCATACCTGCCAACGATGCTGACAATGGTACGCTGACAGAAGCAGTTTCACAATTGGCCCAGATGCACTCCAAAATGATGGACGAAAGTAACGGTGTGAACAAGGATAAGAGCTGGTTTTCACTATTATGGTCATGGATGCCATCTTGGCTGTCAGATGGACTGAAAATAATAGTGGGATGTGCTATTTTGGCTGGAGCTGCCCTGATAATAATTAGGTTTTGGAAGGCCCGGAAGGCACGCACGACTGACGAGTTGCTGGAAATGGTGGGAATGCACCCCTTAATGCCAGCAGATGACGGCCAGCATACAGGTGTGATAATACAAGAAAGGGAGAAGTTGCGCACCCAAATTATCACCAATCATCTAGACCCACCATCAGTGAAGATCGAAAACCCAAGGAACCCCCGGAGCTACATAGGAAGATGGGTATACTGTACTCCTGGAGGGACATGTGAATACATGTATTGGTCATTTGAAGATCATGTAAACCATTATGGACATCTCGGCGGGATAACTAAGATATGGAGGGTAAGAGGAGATAACGAGAAGGATATGTTTGTGGTCGACAAGTCGACCAGAGGGGGGACTGAAGTGGGAGAATGGAAGACCAGGCTCCCGTCCTTCACCTCTCGAGCTTGGCCTAGAGGGTCACGGCCCAGACACCCGCCGCGAGAAGAGTTCGTCCAGTTACCAGACGACCAGGTACCATGGTACAGGAACATACGGATGTGTCCACCTGCCTGCCCAGCAGCCCGCACTGACCGTGCCGACACCTGCGGCTCGGATCAGCTAGACTAAAAACCACACGTCGTTAGAGATGCCATGACGACCTAGACAACGGGAAGCACATCTGTATAAATATACACACTTAACATTCCCACACCAATCTACACGAAGAATATACTCAGTGCTCTGACGTAGGCGACAGGCATATTCACGGACGTGCATCTTTATTATTTTTACATAGGCTTTCAGAGTACAGAAACGCAAGACGCATCATGAACTCATCTATAACGCTTGCTCATGCTTCCCTTGAAACCCGTTACCACCGTGAGAGGTATAATGGAAACACGATATTGGTCATGGAAATATATGCCACTATAATCTAAAGCACCCATGCACGAAATGGATCACTTATGCACCAGGCCCAAGTAGGCCTCAAGCAAGAGTTCCGTGGACATTAACAAAGCAAAAGTCAGGTTGCTGATCCTGCAGAATGAGCCTGGTGGGGCACCCAGCCAAGGTCGCAATGTTGCAAACCCACATCCAAGAACAAATCATCAAAGGCACGACGTTGCAACCTTGCACTCCGCGTACCAACGTTAGAATCATATCTACAAATTAAACCAGACACACAGTGGAAAAACAATATTAATTGTGCAGAATTCTGCCTCAAACACGGTCCCGCCTCACGTGACCAAGCCGAACCTGACGAGATGCCAAAACCCAGGAGAGACAGGGCGTCTGGGTCCCGCACTACGAGACACAGGCCGGGACACTTGAAAGGCTCCATGGACACCTGCTACAGTGGGAACGGTCAGCTCCCACCTATAAATAAATCCTCACATTGTCTGCATGTACCCATATTGAAACATTGTTGCAAACACGGGTACACCGAGAGCTGGGAACAACGGTGGTCCCAGGCTGGGGAGCTCACGGATGCACCAATCAGAACATGGGGCTCTTATCTCACACGTCATTAACATTAGCCAATCCTCAGGGTGCTTCATGTAACAATTCTTATGTATCTAATTGAAGGGACAACCCAGATATACCACCTGACTACACCTTGACCACTAATATCATTCTCTATATGTGTACTATACTAACCCTACCACTCGAGCAACCAATTATGAGTGGCGGTAGGTTTTTGTTAACTTTTTGAAGTGACGCAAGTAGCGCGTCATATTACAGTAAAAAGGGCCTGCGAGCCCCACGATTGTGTGTGTGTCAGGACGAACGCGTACGCTCCTTGACCCATCCCTGCCGTTTGCATAATAAACAGCAGAAGTTGCCTTGCTCCTTGTGTGTGCCTCATACTCTGTCTCGATCCGAGATATACACGGGAGGAGTTGGGGCCTCCCTGCCCGGAGGTCTGCGGGCGGCCCGGCCGACCCCGGCAGAATTTCCCCCCGACAGTGCAGACCCAGGAGGGGTCCGAGGGCCGACCAACCACCAGTGAGGGACGTGGTGTGGTGGTGGGGGAGAACCCACAAGTGCTGCAGGTCGTGCTCTCAAGGGGTGTCTCTGGCTGCACCTCCCCCGAGCTGTACTCAGGTGTTGATTCGGATGAGACCTACGTGCCGTCGCAGGTGAGTGTTCCAGGGAGGGATTCTGTTCTGTCTCACCCACCTGCACCAGGGTCAGAACCCTCAATGGGGATGTCAGTGTTGGCAGCTACGCCTTTGGTGGTTACGGATGCAGGGTCACACTCCGCGACATCTGATACTGTTCCTGGGCCAGCAGATCAGAGGGGGAATGCAGTCCTGCAGCCTCAGGCAGTGCCGGCACAGCAAGGCGCAGTTCGCCTTGCCCCAGACAGGTGTGGTGCCCGCCGACGTGGTGGCCGTACGCCACCTGGCAATACAGCATGGGAGCAATCCATTTACGGTATGGCAACCCAACAGGCTGCATCATCCGAGATGATGGCTCAGGCCATGGATAGGGTGGCCACTTCCATTGTCCCCCCAGAAAGGCTGATGGAGCGACTAGAGCAGGCAACCGACTCCATCTGCCAGTCACACAGGGAGGACATGTTGGGGTCCAACAGGGACAGGCGGGCGGTACTGGCGACTCTGCAGGAGGCCATCTCCATTGAGTCCCAGGGCCACAGGGAAGCCCTGAGGCAGGAGCTCCTTCACCTCAGGACGACTCTTGTTGAGCTTGAGGCTTCAACACACCAAAGGACAGAACAGCAGCTGGAGCGTCTCACCCGTACGCTCTCAGCTGAGATGCAGGCAACGAGGGCGGAGGTCCGGGCATCCCGTGAGTTGTTGCATGGGGACCTCCGCACACTCATCCTCCAGAACCAGACCTACCACACCCGCATGCTTGCAGCCATGGAGGAGCAGACTAGGGCCTTGCGTGGGCTGCCTCCCATAGTGCAACCACCTCCGGATGCAGCTGCACAGGGTGATAATAGCGACAGCAGTGATACTCCCACAATAGGGTAGCCGTGTGGGCCATGAGCCCATGGAGGTGTTTTATTTTCCCAGGATCCACGCAGGTGGGTTCTGGTGTGCATCCTGTCCTCGGACCTCCTGGGTGGCCTCCCCAACCCCCCCCGGGCCCATCAATGGCCATTTTTGATTGTTTCTTATTTTTATTTTTATTTATTTTATTCCCTATTTTTTTGGGACGATTTGTTGGCTTCCGTGGTTCCTGTGGGCATACGCTGCATTGTGGCTGGGCACATGCAGGCTTGTAATGTATTTGGTTCAGATGCTTGGGTTTGAGTCACACACACCCCTCCTGCTTCCCGTTTCCATGGGCTTGCAAAGGGTGTGCCCAAGTGACAGTGAATTACACAGTGACGTTGGACTCCCATGAGCTGTGTGGGCAGTCTGTAGTCAATACTGTGTATACATTCCTAGTGCATATTGCTGTTGTGTTGTACACTGCATGTTGCATTGATGTGTAACTCATCTTCTGTGTCTACCTCCCAATTTGCAGGTCCCTTCCTCATGTCTACACAAGGACCTCTAGTCTGGAGATGGGGTCCATGTTGGCAGCAGTGCACCTACAACTCTACATGGCGCCAACACTGCACAGTTGGTAGTGGTGGGAGTGCAGGCATTTCCAGGTGGTGAGACTACTAATATGTAACATTTGTGATGTCATGTTAATGGTAGTACGTGCTCAAGTATGTTGTTGGTCCGGCATTGCTGTGAGCATTTCAGGTGTTGCAGGTTTCTAATAGGGACACTGTACATAGTGACACTAGTGTCATGTTGTGGGGATTACTTTGTTTACCTGCAAATAGCATGACATGGCACGGTGTGTCGTGTGGCGGTGCTGGGGTTGGGTTGGCTGACATGGCACTGTCCTCTTGTTGCATTTTGCAAGTGGGTATTCATTTTAGCTGCTTGAATGTGTAACTTCACAAAACTGCATTGGTGGTGTCTGTGTGGGTAGGGATGCACACATTGTGACACTTCCAGGTGAACAATCTCAGGCTGATATGGTATTCACGGTTCATTCTCCAGACATTCAGGATCAGTGTCAGGTTGAGTCATCATTGATTGTCAGATGGAATGTGCCAGGGCAGTGTGCACTCCACAGGGGTGTGATTTCTATGTGAAGTAATTAGCCACTAGCTGTGTACGGGCTGCCTCCCCCCGTGCCCTTTCCCCTCCCATGTGCAGCGGCTGTGCATGTGGTTGGGGATGTGGGGCCACCACCATGTCCACGGCCAGGCCCCGGCGTGTTGCAACGTTTTCAGGACACATGCTGCCACTATGATCCTGCACACTACTGGGGGAGCGTACAACAGCTGGCCGCCAGAACGGTCAAGGGAGCGAAAGCGTGACTTTAGCACTCCAAATGTGTGCTCCACTATGCCCCGGGTTGTAATGTGGGCTGTGTTATATCTTACCTGGGGTGGCGTGGTGGGGTTCCGAATTGGCGTCATCATGTGGGGGCTGAGAGGGTAGGCACTGTCCCCTGTGGAGGTGGTGATTGGTATCATTGGTGGGGTTGTGACCTTGCTCAGTATCTGACATGCATGCATGTGCAGTGGCATTCATACTCACCAAGCAGCCATGTATCGCCATGCCGCCCAGCTTCTAGGTCCCGGCTTAGGGTGGAAATTCGGTAAATGAAGCTGTCGTGGGTTGACCCGGGATAGTTGGCATATACTGAGGTGATGATTCCCTTGGCATTACATACTACCTGCACGTTGATGGAATGCCAGTGCTTGCGGTTCCTATAGATGTGCTCTGATGCCCTGGGGGGACGTAGAGCCACATGGGTGCAGTCGATGGCACCTAGCACTTTGGGGAATCGTGCCACACCGTAAAAATCCAGGGTGGCAGCATGCCTTTCTGCAGGTGTTCTGGGCAGGTATATGTGCCTGCGGACTGATGGCCGTGCAGTGATGATGTTCAAGACCTGGTGTAGGCAGCGTGACTGGGTGGCCTGTGATACACCACCCACAATGGCACTTGTCCGCTGAAATGATCCAGTGGCTAAGAAGTGCAGTACATTGAGGACCTTCTTCAGGGGGCTGAGTGCTTGGGAGCACAGGGTGGGTGATGTGAGGTCATCCTCCCACTCACTCACCAGGTCCAGTATAATGTGTGGTGGAAACCTGTACCTCCCATGCACCTGGTCATCAGGCATCCCGAAAAGGCTGGTTCTGGGTGTGAATATTCTGGCCCTGACTATCCTCCTCCTCCTCCTTTGGTAGCCCACGCCCACTGCTGCTAGGAACGGTATGTTCATCCTGGGTCTGAGCTTGTTCTTTTGTTAGCGCGCAAATTTATGCGTTGCACGTGTTGTAGGCGAGCGTGTGACCCGCGCACCCCTGAAATCCAGTACCCAGTCCAATAGCGTGTGGAAATTCCCGCGCACCCCGGGATACAGGTGCGCTGACGTACTTGCGTGTGTAAGTGTCCGCGCACCTCTGATATACACGTACATAGGCCAATCGCGTGTAGGCGCACTTTTGTCCAATTACACGCGATGACACTCTCACGTGCTGTCCAATTACACGCGATGACACTCTGACGTGCAGTCCAATTACACGCGATGACACTCTGACGTGCAGTCCAATTACACGCGATGACACTCTGACGTGCAGTCTTTCCACGTGTGCTCTGTCATCACGTGCTGTGTGGGAAACACCCGTGCGGGTCACCTCACAGATGCCCTTAAGTGCTAAGGGCCTTTCCTCGGTTTTCACGCTGACGTGCAGGATTTTCACGTGCCAAATCACTCCGTACCAAGCTGGCCACGCGTAAGCACACGGAAGATCACGCTCCTGCCCAGAAGGCTGAACTACTGCCCCCCAGAGCCACGAGCACGCTCCCACCTGCCATCTGCTGCTGCCTGACTGCCTGCTGCCCACGTGCACTGCCATTTCCTGCCTGCACATCAGCCAGGGGTGCTGTTGCTGTGACCACCCCTGCTGGAACCGAAGACTCCCGACTGGAATTCCATCGCTCCACAGCCCAGCCCCAGGACCCAGTTGCCCACCCACTCCTGCCTCTGGGGTTGTCATGTCGGGGCAAACACCATCTGTGACCACTGACAACCCCCGGCCAGAGAGGCAGAGGGGCACCAGCTTCAGTGCCACCGAAGTTGGTGTCCTGGTGGAGCAAGTCCTGGGGCAGTAAGTTCCCGCGCCGACAAGGAAGGACGGACTCGGATCTGGACTGACATCGTGACTGCCATCAACGCGGAGGGGGTGGCAGTCCGGGACTTCCAACATGTCAGGAAGCGCTGGGAGGACTTCAGGTCCAGGACCCTGAACAAGGCCCGGCGCCTCTTGAAGGCAGCGGATGCCAAGGGGCGCCGGGGCCACTTGTCGGAAGAACAGATGGGGGTCCTGGAACGCATATCCCCAGCGCTCCACGTCCAGGTCCTGGAGAAGCAGACCCGTCTGGAGTCGAGCGGTGAGTGTACATGCATCCTGATTGTGAGCAGTGCGTGTGGTGATTATTCGGTATTGTGCAGGTTGCACATCTGTTTGTATGGGGTCGAGTATGGGTGGGGGTGTACAGGGCCGTGGGGCTGACACATGCGAGGGCTGTGATGTGCGAGACATGGATGGTGCTTGTGTGTGTAGGCTTGCATGGCAAATGCAGTTGTGCGTGCACACATGTTTGGATGAATGTGTATGTAAGTAGACATGTCCGTGATGTCAGGCATGTATGTTGTTTTGGGCTGCATGTACGTGCACTGTGTACATGTGCATGTGTGTGTATTTGACAAGGGTGCAACAGTGATGCAACATGGATGCATGTGACTGCGGTATGTGTAAGCCTGATTGGCAGATGTGACATGGATGCCGTCTGAACAGTGCAACACTTGGCAGAGGTGTACACATGCATGCAAGTGTGGTGGTGTGTGTACATGTGTGGTGCACTTCCTGTGTTGCATGTGATGTCTGGCTCCCCTTTGGCTGCTCATGCTGTTGTATGTGTAGGGATGGTGCTGGCAGTTGCGATATGGCTGTGGTATGGCTCATGTGTGCGAGTTGCAATGACATGTGTGTTGGTGATTGTGATGACATGTCTGAGGTTTGCCAATGCCACTCATGTGCAACTGTCATGTGTGTATGTGTCCATTGTACAGTGCCCTGATGCCTGTGTTTTGTTTCTCCCTGTCTGCAGCGTCAACTGATGAAGAGGGCGGAGAAGGTGCTGTGGAGCACAGCGGCGGGGATCCGACCGCCAGCCGGAGACGCAAGGCCCGGCTCCCCTCCCGTGTTGTCATCTCGTCGGGGAGTGAGGAGTCCGGTGCCGCGTCCCAGGCCGCAGCTGCCGGGGGGAGGTCCAAGAGGCAGAGGTTGCAGTTGGACTCCTCGGCAGCAGAAGGGGCAGCTGGGACCCCACAGGGCCCAACAGGGGAAGATGGCACGGAGTCATCCAGGTTGGTGGGGGGTTTGGTGGAGGAGGAGGCCGTGCAAGCACCAGAGACGGGGTCTGGACGTGGGGATCCCACTGGTGCTAGTGGTGCAAGGCAGGACCAAGGACAGGAGGCAGCACAGGCAGCCGCGGAGGTGCCTGTGTGCAATCCTGTCCCCGATCCTGTCCCTGCATCATCTTGCACCAGCAGGGATGCCTACGTCCAGACCCGTTTTCAGGCAGGGGATGAGCTGACGTCAACTGGCCTTCCTCTGCCTGCGGACGTGGCCATCCAGGTCCGGGTTGAGCCTGTCCTGGCTGGTGTGGCGTTGCGTCAACGGGCCATGCGAGGTGACCTGCAGTCTTTTCATGGAGAAACTGCACGTCATCTCGAATGGCTCGTTGACCACGTCAGCCTGCTGGGACAGGTCACCCAGGCCGGATTCCGCCGTCTGATGGGGCTTGCTCCGACCCCCTCCTCAACTGGACACCCTACGCGCCAGTCGTCCTCTGTGCCATCTTCCCACCCATCAGTCACCTGGGTGCCCTGTGGAGCTGCCTCTGACGGTGCGGCCAGGCTGGTGGAGGAGGCATCCCTGCCACAGTCGGGAGTCGGAGGTCCAGCAGGGGTGGCCACATCAACAACTGCACCCCAGCCGGCGGAGGATGTGCAGGCAGCAGGAGGCAGTGCACGGGCAGAGGCAGAGCAGCAGCAGCAACATGGTGGGAGCCATGAAGTCTCTGGGCCTTCGACATCGGAGGGGCAGGCATCGGCCGGAGGGCAGGAGGACCCAGGACAGAGAGTGTCTTCCGTGTGGCAGCGGTTGGGCCATGCCATAGGTGCGGAGCGGCGGCGGGCGGAATAGGAGCGGCTCACAATGGTCAGGGCGGAGAACTCCATGCGGAGGGCCCTGAGGCGGGCCGAGTGCCTCGAGGCAATCCGCAGGGGGTTGGAGGAGGACACGGCGTCGTCCCTGCGGACCTTCGGGGCCATGGAACTGGACCGCCTCCGGGACATCGAACAGGAGTTCGATGATGCCCTGGGCCGGGACACCACGGAGTGAGCCGCTGGACTTGCCCGCCGCCTTTGTATATAGTTCTTTAGTTTTATGTTTCCTTTGTTTCTTATTATGATTTGGAGTCGACGGACACTGCTCCACTTTTTGTATATAGTTGATTTTTAGTTAGGTTTTTTAGTAGGTTTCCTTAGTTCAGTTGGGCTCATGGACCCTTGGTAGTTTTTTACATAGTTCTTTCTTGCATAGAGATTTTTTTACAATAGACTTTGGACGAAATTTTTTTGGATTCTGATTTGCAGTTTTTTATTTTTATACGGACATGCAGCTTATTTTTTCTCATTCCCATTGTAGTTTGTTTCCTTTCTTTAGCATTCTTTGATTTTTTTCTATACATTTTTGTTTTCATACTTCACTGTGTGGTATCATCTCATTGGTTTCATGCATGTCATGTTGGGTGTTTTCCCATTCAATTGCAACCATTGTGTGTGACGGACATGGGTTCATTAGCTTCATGAACATTGGGGGTGTAACATGTAATTTCCATTTCCATGGGTGTGAATGGGTTACTTGGTAGGGCTTTTTGGCTGTGGAGGCTGACCATGACGCACAGGATTGGGGATTGTGAGGACCTGGTGGAGGGTGCCCCTGGTGGCTGGGGGGTGGGGGTGGTGGGAGACATGAGTGGGGGCCTGGTGGAGGGTGCCCATGCAGCGCTGGGGGGTGGGGGTGGTGGGAGACATGAGTGGGGGCCTGGTGGAGGCTGCCCCTGCACTGCTGGGGGGTGGGGGTGGTGGGAGACATGAGTGGGGGCCTGGTGGAGGGTGCCCCTGGATGGTGGGGGGTGGGGGTGGTGGGAGACATGAGTGGGGGCCTGGTGGAGGGTGCCCCTGGTGACTGGGGGGTGGGGGTGGTGGGAGACATGGGTGGGGGCCTGGTGGGGGCTGCCCCTTCACTGCTGGGGGGTGGGGGTGGTGGGAGACATGAGTGGGGGCCTGGTGGAGGGTGCCCATGGTGGCAGGGGGGTGGGGGTGGTGGGAGACATGGGTGGGGGCCTGGTGGAGGCTGCCCCTGCACTGCTGGGGGGTGGGGGTGGTGGGAGACATGAGTGGGGGCCTGGTGGAGGGTGCCCATGGTGGGAGGGGGTGGGGGTGGTGGGAGACATGAGTGGGGGCCTGGTGGAGGCTGCCCCTGGTGGCTGGGGGGTGGGGGTGGTGGGAGACATGAGTGGGGGCCTGGTGGAGGGTGCCCCTGGATGGTGGGGGGTGGGGTGGTGGGAGACATGAGTGGGGGCCTGGTGGAGGGTGCCCCTGGTGGCTGGGGGGTGGGGGTGGTGGGAGACATGAGTGGGGGCCTGGTGGAGGGTGCCCCTGGATGGTGGGGGGTGGGGGTGGTGGGAGACATGAGTGGGGGCCTGGTGGAGGGTGCCCCTGGTGACTGGGGGGGTGGGGGTGGTGGGAGACATGAGTGGGGGCCTGGTGGAGGGTGCCCCTGGATGGTGGGGGGTGGGGGTTGTGGGAGACATGAGTGGGGGCCTGGTGGAGGGTGCCCATGCACTGCTGGGGGGTGGGGGTGCAGGGGGACATGAGCAGGTGTGCAGGGTAGTGCCCTGTTTTGTGGGCTGCCTGCAGGGGCCGTCGAGGGTGTACAGGGAACACCTGTGAGGACCCACCCAGCCTAATCGCGTGTGTAACTTCCCACGCACCCCTGTAATACACGTACCAAGCCAAATCGCGTGTGATAATTCCCGCGCACCCCTGAAATACACGCGCCCAGGCTATTCGCGTGTGGAACTTCCCGCGCACCCCTGAAATACACGTACCCTGCTGAAATCGCGTGTTAAACTTCCCGCGCACCCCTGAAATACACGCGCCCAGGCTATTCGCGTGTGGAACTTCCCGCGCACCCCTGAAATACACGTACCCTGCTGAAATCGCGTGTAAAACTTCCCGCGCACCCCTGAAATACACGCGCCCAGGCTATTCGCGTGTGGAACTTCCCGCGCACCCCTGAAATACACGTACCCTGCTGAAATCACGTGTAAAACTTCCCGCGCACCCCTGAAATACACGCGCCCAGGCTATTCGCGTGTTAAACTTCCCGCGCACCCCTGAAATACACGCGCCCAGGCTATTCGCGTGTGGAACTTCTCGCGCACCCCTGAAATACACGCGCCCAGCCTATTCGCGTGTGGAACTTCCCGCGCACCCCTGAAATACACGCGCCCAGGCTATTCGCGTGTGGAACTTCCCGCGCACCCCTGAAATACA
This sequence comes from Ambystoma mexicanum, assembly GCF_040938575.1. NCBI lineage: Eukaryota > Metazoa > Chordata > Amphibia > Caudata > Ambystomatidae > Ambystoma > Ambystoma mexicanum. The sequence goes on along the minus strand of NC_090929.1, from coordinate 880,110,771 downwards.
CGCGCCCAGGCTATTCGCGTGTGGAACTTCCCGCGCACCCCTGAAATACACGTACCCTGCTGAAATCGCGTGTAAAACTTCCCGCGCACCCCTGAAATACACGCGCCCAGGCTATTCGCGTGTGGAACTTCCCGCGCACCCCTGAAATACACGCGCCCAGCCTATTCGCGTGTGGAACTTCCCGCGCACCCCTGAAATACACACGCCCAGGCTATTCGCGTGTGGAACTTCCCGCGCACCCCTGAAATACACGCGCCCAGGCTATTCGCGTGTGGAACATCCAGCGCACCCCTGAAATACACGTACCCTGCTGAAATCGTGTGTAAAACTTCCCGCGCACCCCTGAAATACACGCGCCCAGGCTATTCGCTTGTGGAACTTCCCGCGCACCCCTGAAATACACGCGCCCAGGCTATTCGCGTGTGGAACTTCCCGCGCACCCCTGAAATACACGTACCCTGCTGAAATCGCGTTTGGGACTTCCCGCGCACCCCTGAAATACACGTACCCTGATGGAATCGCGTGTGGAACTTCCCGCGCACCCCTGAAATACACCTACCCTGATGGAATCGCGTGTGGAACTTCCCGCGCACCCCTGAAATACACGTACCCGGCCAAATCGCGTGTGAGACTTCCCGTGCACCCCGGTATACACGCACACGTAATGTTTTGTCAGCGTGTCCGTGTTTGTGGGTACCCCTTTGCACGTCATTTGTCCTGGAGGGCCACAGTATAGGACATTCATCATGGCAGTATATAGGTGCTATTTGTTGGCGCACCTTTTGGCGCACATTTCTTACAGCCGCAGAGACGCTACCGCCTGCTTTCTTGTGGCGGTCGTGTTTGTGCCTGTGCGCTGGTTTAAGCGTGCGCTTTTTTGCCCTATTCTATTCCATGAATACGTGTTGTAGGCGAGCGTGTGGGCGTTCCGCGCACTTGTGCCCTGTACTTCCCCCGTGACGCCCACGTTTTTGCAAGTTGTTCCCCATTCCGAGTGTTACGCCCGTGTTCCGCCTACTTTTGTTGCGTGCGCCGCGCTATGTGCGAATTTCGCTGTGGCCTGTGCGATTTTCGCTGTGACCTGGCGCACGCTGTTAGATGGCCTGTGCGCCAACGTGCGCGGCGCACTTTTTTATCGCACATCCGCTGGTTTTATCGCGCACGGACTTCCATGAATAGACGTGCGCTGCTTTTCGTGCGATTTTCGCACTTGCACTGCGATTTTCGCTATTCCACTGCGATTCGCACGTTTTTGCCCACTTGCGCCGCGCTAATTATTCCATGAATCGGCCTCATAGTGTTCTTCAGGACACGTGTAATTTAGTTTATGTACGAACATTTCAGGACACCAATTGTGTTCTTAGAACAGTTTCAATTGGGTAGCGAACACTACGAACAGTTGTACTGTTGTTCAGGACACATCATTTTTGTTTATTTACGAACATTTCAGGACACCAATTGTGTTCTTAGGACAGTTTTAAGTTGATAGCGAACATTACGGACAGATATAGTGTTCTTTAGAACACTTTAATTTTTGTTTCTTTACGAACATTTCAGGACACCACGTGTGTTCTTAGAACAGTTTCAACTTGCTAGCGAACAGTACGAACAGGTGTGGTGTTCTTCAGGACACCTCCTTTTTCGTTTATGTACGAACATTTCAGAACACTCGCACTGTCCGTGGACACTTTTATTGTTTTTAAAAAAAAACGGAAACTATTTACAATACAATATAAAAATTCAACTTTATTTAACATATATTAATAATTTATGACAGAGAAGGTGAGGCAGAAACAGAAACAAAAACAGGAGAATTTGGGGTTTCAACATGATTGGTTTTAGGTGAAGAAGGGATGGAAATCTCATCAAAACGTTTTGGATTATGGAGAGGGTTTGGGGATAATTGACAGGGATATGGTGAGGAGGGACAAGTACATGTGGGGCAATGGTATGACGTTTTTGTTTTAAAATGATCTTCAACAAAAAATTTCAAATTATTAAAATTGATCAACAGTAAATCAATTCTTTCTTTTATGTTGTCAAGCGTGTTTTCCATAACAGCTTCTTCAGAGGTAGTTTCTATTTTGTTATGCTCTGTACAAAAAAATATATATATGTTAAATGTATACAAAATAATAATACTTAAATGGTTTATATCATAAAGTGTTTACCATTAGTTTCACTATCTTGTGACATTTCTTCATGTGGGAAATTGTCCTCTAGCCATTCCAGAGTACTAGACATTTCTCTGAGAAAAAAAAAAAGATAATATATTTTTTAATCTAATACAGAAAGTTTATAAATATATGAGTAACATGAAGTACACTTACTATTTCTGGTAAGATAAGTCCTATGTATTCAGTGGGTCTGGTCTTGTTCTCAGTTCTGTTGTGTCTGTGAGGTAATTATGTTGGAAGCCAATGTATGTTCTTGTGGTATATTCCATTTCAGAACATATTGTATTTAAATGAATGGTTAGTGTGTTACATATATGGGTTACATTTCTTATGTATTACTATATATAATGTGTTTGTGTGCTGCTTTTTGAATTTGTTAAATGTTCCTATATTATGATATAACAATCAAACATACCCCACCACCCCCCCCCCCCACAGTTTTTAGGTAGTGGTACTGTTCTTCGAACATGTCCGCGAACATTAAATAAGTTTGCGGACATCACGTTCATAAGAAGAGATCTAGTCAGTTCCATATGACATGTATATAAAGTCAAAGTCATTATTGTTAAGTTTTGCTACTAAAAAACTATGAAATTCAGTGAAAACACTTTGTTAAAGGGACGTTATGGTTAAGTTGCGCTACTAAAAACCTATGAAATTCAGTGAAAAAAACTTTGTTAAAGGGACGTTATGGTTCCAAGTAAAACCGAAAAACCCTTGAAATTCGCCAGTTATGGTAAGCTAAGCAACCATAACTCGCGCCACCACCGTGCACTGCTAAGACTAACACCCAGGACTTTCTGATTGGCCAGAAAAATGTGCAGACTTTTGCGTGGTCCGCGAACACTGGGACGTGCCCGGTGATTGGATGGTGAGAAAACGTGAAATTTATCTGATTCCCTGAAATGCCCGCCATCTTTGATTTGCTGACTTTTTTGGGGTCCGTGAACAGCGCGGTGAAAACTTTTTTTCATTTGTCAAACTCGACAAACAATCTCTGGGGATGTGGGGGGGTGGGGATTGGATAGGATATGGCCATTAGAAGCCAAAAAACCGGTTGTTTCACCCCCCGAAAGTCCACGAACACTCTGGATGTTCTGGTGCAGTCCTGTGGTGTTCGCGGAAAGTTCAGATGTTCTAGGACATCTGTATCTATTCCTGCATTACAGGGTTGGGGAAAAGCAGTTTTTGGATGGCTTATAACTTTTGCGCCACTCAATAAAACTGTATGTAATTTTGCAATTTCATTCTAGAACTAATCCTGAATGTTTTGGGATTCTGTCAAGAGGGTGCAAAATTAGAGGGGGGGTCCCAAAATATTGTAAATGCATATAAATGTGGTGTCATTTGACGAATCTGCACAACATTTGTCAAAACGATTTTGGATCTAGATATAAATGGTTTTCTAAAGTTTGGTGGGATTTTCTTAAGAGGGGTGAAATTAGAGGGGGGGTCTCAACATTTTTTGATGGCTTATAACTTTGTTGCTATTTGACAAATGTGGACAAACATTTTGAGAAAGATTATAGACCAAACCTTCAATGTTTGTGTATAGACTGAATGGATTTTGTCGAGTGGGGGCTAAGTTATATGACTATTGTATGTACATACATTTTGACACTTTTTAAAAATTAAAACATGGGCGATTTAGAGCAAACTCGTGAGGACCATTGGCAAGGACATTAAAGCATGGTTTTGCAAATGTGCCCATGTTTTATTTTTTGACAAGTGTAATAATGTAGGTACAAAAAATAGTCATATACCTTTGGTGACTGAAGTATAGCCTGTGGCTGTGGGCAGTAGCCAGATTGTCTGGGTCATGGCATAATGTTATGACACGGACAATCTGCCTATTGGCCATGATCGCTAGGGACGAAAAATGGTGTTAAAGTGGCTATGTCTACCTGGGACCGACTATGTGTGTAAGTTATTCGAAGGTAGGATAGGTTTGAAAGGGAAAAAAAGTGCTTGTGGTAATATGTTCATAGGGTTTTGCGGGCTGCCATGGCAAGGGAAGAGTGGCTGTGTATGGAGCCTTGCCTTCTCTTTCCATGTTGGCTATCTTGGAACTTTGGGAACATGGGGTGCTAATGGACTTTATCCGCCATTTCCGGGGCTGCAATGGACAATAATGGTCTGTAGCCCTCTTTATTTATTTATTTATTTATTTATTTATTTATTTATTTATTTATTTATAATGCACCAATGCCCGTAGACATCAGGCTGTGTGGTTACAGTATTTGTTGATGAAGATGGGGTGGAGGAAGACAGCTTACTACTTGATGAGAAAGGAATAACCTTTCTGAGAGCATTGCGGTCATTGGATTTGGTGTGGCGGCACATGGAGGTGGTTCCGTAGGAGTACTATCCAGGTAGTCTGCGACTGAGTAAAAAATTGCACTCAGTGCATTTCACTTTGGTAGCTTTAGCCTTCGGTGCACTCCCAAAAGTAGCAAAGAACTGGCACACCCATGATTCGATCTTGGTGCTAGAAGTAGGCACTTCCTCTACCTCATCTTCTTGGTCCTCTTCATTGTCTTTGAACGTACTGCGCTATTTCTTCCAGCTGGTGGTGGTGGTGGCTCTTTGGGAGGAGGGATGGCAATAACTGATATTTTTAAGATAAATAGCAGTTTTGATAAATTTCTTCCAAGTATGTACTGTGTACTAGATTAGTAATGGATAATGAGTACGAAAAGGTGTAGGGGGTGTGCTAGGGAAATTTTGAAGTTGAAAGTTCTTAAATCAGTAGAAAATGCAGTTCCGAACTGTCAGCGAAAGACGGATCTTATCGTGCAGTGCGGACAGGTTCTTGGACACGTCATCATGCCGCGGGCCAGCGTATGGTCATGTGGCACTGTCCAGAAGGTCCGCAATTTAGTCAGATGTTTGCGGCAGGAGCAGCGGCTTGGACCCGAAAGCGTGCTTTTGTAAATTTGGTGAAAATCCGTCCAGTAGTTTTTAAAAAAATTACCAAAAAGTAGGCCACAAAAAATTAGTGATATCTATGTCCGGTCCACGGACACACGTCCCTGTTCGATCCGGGGACAGTGTCCTGATTGGCTAATCAGCTTGCGTCATGTCCACTGACATGCAACGTGTCTGCTGATTGGATGGCAAAGAGCGTGCAGTGCGTCAGATTTTTTGAGAACGCCCGCCATCTTGTTTCTGCGGACATCCGCGGACAGCGCGGCGACAAATGGTGGAGAAATACAATTTTGCCAAGTGTGTTGGCGTTTAAGACTGTTTGGGGAGGGTGGGGGAGTAAGAGATGGGTCAAATATTGTATCTATTTAGGTGGCAGTCACCCCTGTTGTGTTCATTGTGTCTGCAGAAAGCCGCGCTGTCCTCGATATCCACAATCGACCCAGATGGGTGTGTGCTAAGGGCACTATACCTGTCCGTACTGTTCGCAGGCAAGTTCTAAGAACACACACGGTGTCCGGGAAGTCCGTAATTAAATGAAAATGGAGGTGTCCTAATGACACTATACCTGTCCATTCTATTCGCAGGCAAGTTGAAACTGTTCGAAGAGCACACACAGTGTCCTGGATGTCCGTAATGAAATGAAAATGGTGGTGTCCCAAGGACACTATACCTGTCCGTACTGTTCGCATGTAAGTTGAAACTGTTCTGAGAACACACTCAGTATCTGGGATGTCTGTAATTGGGCAAGCGGGGGTGTCCTGAGGACACTATTCCTGTCCGTACTGTTCGCAGGCAAGTTGAAAGTGTTCTAAGAACACACACGGTGTCCGGGATGTCCGTAATTAAACGAAAATGGAGGTGTCTTAAGGACACTATACCTGTCCTTACTGTTCGCAGGCAAGTTGAAACTGTTCTAAGAACACCCACAGTGTCCGTGGACATAAAAAATGCCCATATGGCATAGTTAACATGTTTGATTCTATGGGTGTGATCTATCGGTGTGATATGCTGTGGTGGTTGTGTCCAGGGCCTATAGTCTTGGGTGCATGTGGTGGTTGTGGTCAGGGCATAGAGTCTTGGGTGCGTGGCCAAAGGTCATGCACCCAAGACCAAAGTTCAAGACCAAAGTTATAAGTACTGAAGTTATAAGCTAGCATGGGTGTGATATGTTGCGGTGGTTGTGGCCAGGGCCTACCCAAGACTGAAGTTATAAGTACCGAAGTTATAAGCTACCATGGGTGTGATATGTTGTGGTGGTTGTGGCCAGGGCCTACCTAAGACTAAAGTTATAAGTACCGAAGTTATAAGCTACCATGGGTGTGATATGCTGCGGTTGTTGTGGCCAGTTCCTAGAGTCTTGGGTGCATGGGGCATGCACCCAAAACCGAAGTTACATGAAAGGCATCTCTGCCATTATCAACAACGTGGCTGGCCCCTTTCCAAGATGGCCGCCCGAGACCAGACAACGTCACTGCACGGGAAGCAGCAATCACTGGGCTGACCGGATTGGCTTGGCTTCATAGCCAATCCACACTCGCTGGCAGGCGAGAGCCGGCCTCCGGAAGAGGGCCAAGGAAAAAGGCAGCTGACAGAGCCGACCGAGCGTGCCATGCTGCGGGCTGCGACAGGTCTCTGAGCTCTACTTCCTTCACGCACCCTGTTGCATATTCATCTCTTCCCAAAACCAACTGCTGTCTATATTGTCCAATGCAAGGTGAGATTGTTTTGCCACTCAAGACTCAACTCATCTTTACCCCCCCTGTTGCCTCGCCCCTATGAGACTTGTCTATATATCCCATTATCCAGAACTACCGCCTGTGCTACTTCAAGCATAACTCCAGTCCACTGGTAGTCTATACCACACCCCAGCAGAGCGCATACTCTCATATGAGAGCAACTGTGCCCCCTTTTTAACATTGCATGCCGACATATGGTAACTGTACCTTACCCTCTCCAATGTCTGCTTCCTGTCTGCATTGCATATTTACAACATTTTTCATGCCTATCCACTTTAAACTGCTCACTTATAATGGCCTCTTATAACTGTAAACTCATTGTGCTACTTTCAACCCCGCTTCGTGCCATTTCATCTATCCTATTGTCTGCCATTGTTGGATAGTCGAATCTAGGCATTGTAATTATTGGACTGAACTGCTACTACTTTTGTCCTGCCATCACTTAGTCATTTCATGCCACTGTTAGATAGTCGAATCTAGGCATTGTAATTTTTGGGACTGAACTGCTACTACTTTTGTCCTGCCATCACTTAGTCATCTCATGCCATTGTTGGATAGTTGAATCTGGGCATTGTAATTTTTGGTCTAAACTGCTACTTACCTTAGTCTTGCCACTGCCCGACACTGCTACCCAATCTTGTCTGCCATCTCCTGTCGCACACCAGATGCACACCCCCACACAGCTACCCTGTAATACCATGTTGACCAGGAGCTCACCCTCCACTCACAACATTAACTCACACTCCCACACTCTCTCTGGCTCAAGCCACCGAGCCAACCCAACAGTCCTTCTTGTACTCCTTACAATAATGGCCATCACACCTCCCAACTTACATCCAGCACACCACACCCAGCACCTGGCACTTAATCCACTCACTACTTCACCAGAACACAACAACACACAGTCTTACCCACCTAACCTATCTGTCAGACTCCATCATCTCAGAAATCGAACGCTTCTCAAATACTTACCCTGCTCACCCACACCCACTGCATCAAGAAACACCAGACTAGGCACCCGCACCGCACCACCAACCCACACTAAGATAAGCAACCTCACCACCTCTCTTTCCCCATCACCCCAACGTACGTCAACACCTCCTCGCTACAAGTCCCTCTCTATCACTCACCACAACATACACATTACGCCCCATACCAGCACAAACAGACAGACTAAAGGTACACAATACCCACATCTCAAATGTGCACTATTGAACACACAATCCCTACCTGTGCATGCCTTACAAATAAATGGCCTACTCTCCACACACAATCTGGATCTCCTATGCATCACCGAAACGTGGCTCAATGATGCCTCCTGCCCAGCCATTGCACTAGCCCTACCCCCAGGATATACCATCCTTAGGCAAGATAGACTTGACAAGACTGGAGGGGGAGTCGCCCTCATCCACAAAGACACATTATCCTTGAGACTAGCAGAACATAGCACATGGGCAGGAAATGCTCACATCTTATCAGCCAAGCTCATGCTCTCCCCCAACAACCTAATCAATATCCACATCCTATACAGACCCCCGGTCTCCCAGCAGACTTCCAAGAGCACCTCTCCAATAGGCTCAGCAACAACATCAAAAAATGCTCCAAAATCCTCCTATTAGGAGACCTAAATCTAGGATGTAATGATCCCAAGGACAAACCTGCCACACTCTTAGCCAAAGAACTCGCAGACATAGGATTCTCCCAAAAGAGTCACCACCCCCACCCACTCCAAAGGCCCCACCCTTGACTGGGTCATGGATCACAACTGTGCATCCATCATTACTGCAAACACCGCTCTCCCATCGACGGACCACACGTGCATAGAATTCACTATCCCCACAAACCCCACCCCTAAGATTACTACCCACGCTCCACCTGCCATAACAAGAAGCTCCAAAAAACTCAGCGCAGAAAATCTGCGACCCTACCTCAAAAACCCCAGCTTAGCTCCACCGTTCTCTCAAGACCCCAACATACAATCAGCAATCTTTAATGATACTCTCACCAATGCCATAAATGCCGTAGCCCCATTAGAAAGTGAAAAAGAAAAAAAATAATTTCACTGCAACTCTTGGTTCTTGGATGAACTCCAAACCCTCCGAGCGAAAAAGCGCCAGCCAATAAAAACATGGCAACCAGATCCCACAGACCTAAATAAGACCCTCTTCAAACAAATAGCCCTCCAATATAAAAAAGCCACCTTAATAGCTAAATCTAACTCTTTCAACGACAGGATCTCAAAGGCCAACTCCCAAGTGAAAGAATTATTCGCAATCTTCAACAAACTCGTCACACCCCCAGCCACCGCAGACGAAATAAATAAAGACAAAGCCTGGTGCGCGAGCATCCAGTCCGCCATGCTTAACAAAATAAAACTCCTCCAAAATAAAATTCAAAACCATTGCAAAGTCCTCCCAAACCCTAAAACTAACAGCCCCACACCTGATAAGGGTATTGTTTTCAGCCACGCCCAATTCGCATTCAGACACATCACGATACTAGAGGCCCTTCATCTTATCAAAAACCTCAAACCATCTCTCTCTAAAGCAGACATTTGCCCTCCTAAAATAATCAAGGAATGTGCCAACGACCTAGCAGCCCTTATTACTGCTTTCATTAATGCATAATTTCAAACAGGTATTGTCCCAAACAGTCTTAAGGAAGCAAACAGTCTACTAAAAAAGGCCACACTTGACCCAGCACAACCTAACAACTACAGACTGATAACAACTGTCCCGTTCCTCTTGAACATCCTGGACAAAGCAGCCCACAACCAGATTCAGTCTTACATAGAAGCAAACTCCATACTAGGCAAAAGGCTATCTGGCTTCCGCATCGGGCACGGAACAGAATCAGCCTTACTAGATCTTAAAAACCAAATTTCACACATCATGGACAAAGGCAAACCCACCCTGCTCCTTCTTCTTGACCTATTGGCAGCTTTCGACCTGGTAGATCACCAAACACTCACCACCCACCTCACTCATGCAGCACACTTCTCTATACAAGCAGCAACCTGGATCACATCCTTCCTCAAAGGTAGAGCCATGAAGGTCTAATCTGACACTGCAAACGCAGTCCCTACCACTATAAACTGCGGTGTCCCCCAAGGTTCGTGTACTGCCACAACCCTCTATAACCTCTTCACGAAATCTCATCCTCGGCCAGAAAAACACGATAACAAAGCTTAACCCCCAGTACGCCAACTTCATCATAGACAACTCAACCATCCCAGTATCATCTTCCGTCAAGACACTAGGGGTTCACATTGACGCAAATCTATCTATGAACAGACAAACCAGCGCTGTAACCTCTGCATCAGCGCTCAGCATCAAACTCATCAATGCCATCAAACCCTACTTATCTGCGCCCAACCGTCTAGCCATAGCGAGAGCAAGCGTAGGCGCCAAACTCGACTATTGCAACGCTCTCTTAGCTGGCACCTCCGCCAAGAACATTCATAGACTGCAAACCACACAAAACAATGCCTTAAGGGCCGCGCTGAGCATCCCCAGAAGAGACCATATATCCCATGCCAGGCGTGAAGCACAGTGGCTTCAGGTCAAAGACCGCATTACCCTCAAAATTCTTACCATCACACATGGATGCATTAACAACACCTCTCCCTCCTACTTAGTGGAAGCTATATCAAGAACCACTTCCACTCGCCCTACCAGAGCTCAGTACACCAACCAGCTACACATATCTCGCATCAAGAGAGTCACAGCGGGAGGGCGAGGCTTCTCTTACATTGCACCTAAACTATGGAACTCACTCCCTGCCACCCTCATAGCTGAAACCTCCATCTCCGTTTTCCGTAACAACCTAAAGACCACTCTCCTCCACGAGTAATGCAATCTCCTACCCTGCCCTGTCTTGTATATTGTAACATTAACACAAATGTAATATAACTATATTATAAACCTGTATATATATACTGCTATCCTAAGTAGCATTACTGCTCACCATGTAACATATGTATGACTCTTGACTTGTAACTAAGCTTTGTACTGTAACAAGTGCCACGATGTCCTCGGACTGCTGTGTGCTATATAAATGCGAATAAAACAAAAAGAAAACTGTTTGCTTCAATGGTTGTGTTATGGAGCAGTATTTATGAGTTGTACTTATTGTAATATACTTACTCTTTTGTTTGGTAACTGGAGTACATATATTCTTTGTCAATTTCTGTGATAAAAGAAAAGATCATATTAGTATTGGTAGTTTGTAAGGACTTATAGCATTGAACAATAGACATTGTTTATTCATTTTGACCCTCATATTTAGTAGATTACAAACCAGTGTACTGTGTTATTTGCTCAGTTTCTGGTTTTGTTTTTCAAATCATTGGTTCTCTGGGAAAGAAAAAATCCATGTTGGATTAAAAAAAAGACATTTTTTGTTAGGCTACAGTCTATTTGTTTGTTTGTTTTTAGAGTTCACTTGTTGTTTCTGGGTAATGTTCTATCTGTTGGCTGGTTGCATATTTTTGGAGCAGTTAGACACCTGTTGGCGTATTCTAACTGCCTATTTTTTGTTATAATTTAGCGGTATTGATTTATCTGTTTGGGTGTTGCAAAATCTTGGGGAAGTTGGATACCTGTTGGTGTATTCTAACTGTTTATTTCTTGTTATAATTAAGTGGTATTTATTTATCTGTTTGGTTGTTATAGAATCTTGGGGCAGTTAGATACCTGTTGGCGTATTCTAACAGTTTATAGTTTTTTTAATTGAAGTTTTGTTAATGTTTAAGTACAGATTAGTTATAAATTTTTGGTTTTAAGAAGATTAAATAAGGGATTGTAAGATTTGTTGGTAATCTATGCTTTAGAGTAATGGTACTATCATTACATTCGAAACATCCACATTTCTTTTTAATATATGCAGTGTAGTGAACTGCATTGGTTGTGGCTCCTGCGTGGTAGATAAAAAAAACCTTTTTTGTTATGCTGTTATGCTACAGTCTATTTGTTTGTTTTAGTGTTCACTTGGTGTTTTTGGCTAATGTTCTATCTGTTGGCTTGTATCACATTTTTGGAGCAGTTTGATACCTGTTGGTGTATTCCAACCGTCTATTTTTTGTTATAATTTAGTGGTATTGATTTATCTCTTTGGTTGTTGCAAAATATTGGGGCAGTTAGATACCTGTTGGTGTTTTCTAACTGTTTATTTCTTGTTATAATTTAGTGGTATTCATTTATCTGTTTGGTTGTTGTAGAATCTTGGGGCAGTAAGATACCTGTTGGCGTATTGAAACAGTTTATAGTTTTTTGATTGAAGTTTTGTTATTGTTTAAGTACAGATTAATTATTACATTTTGGTTTTAAGAAGATTAAATAAGCGTTTTTAAGATTTGCTGGTAATCTCTGCTTTCAAATAATATGACTATTATTACATTCAAACCATCCAAATTTCTTTTTAATATATGGAGTGAAGTGACCTGCATTGCTTGTGGCTCCTGCGTGGTAGATAAAAAACCTGTTTTTGTTATGCTACAGTCTATTTGTTTGTTTGTTTTTAGTGTTCACTTGTTGTTTTTGACTAATGTTCTATCTGTTGGCTTGCTGCACATTTATGGAGCAGTTAGATACCTGTTGGCGTATTCTAACTGTCTATTTTTGTCATAATTTAGTGGTATTGATTTATCTGTTTGGTTGGTGCAAAATATTGGGGCAGTTAGATACCTGTTGGCGTATTGAAACAGTTTATAGTTTTTTAATTGAAGTTTTGTTAATGTTTAAGTACAGATTAGTTATAAAATTTGGTTTTAACAAGATTAAATAAGCGTTTTTAAGATGTGCTGGTAATATCTGCTTTAGAGTAATGGTACTATCATTGCATTCAAACCATCCACATTTCTTTTTAATATATTCAGTGTAGTGACCTGCATCGGTTGCAGCTCCTGCGTGGTAGATTATACCTATTGTTGTGAAGGGTTTTTTACCAAGTGATACTTGACCATGTGTGAATCCAGTCAGCTTGCAGTTGTTTTTGGTACCATCTGCATTGTAACGTAGAAGCATTAGTATTATGTATTTACTATGTGTTTGTATTAGTAAGGTGGAGCGATTATCTGAATTGCAGGTAGCACATAATCTACCATGATTTGTATTTTGTACAAGTTGCTGAAATGGAACAGATTCACAATTAGGTATGGATACATACACGAAGCGCTCATTAGGGATTTGTTCCTGTCACATTGTTGCAGAGAGTGCATGTATGTTTCCACATGTATGAAATCTGGACAATTTCATTTATAGGTATGTTTTTGTTTTGAAGTACTTGTACTAAGTACATTAGAAGTTCTTGTGGATCTTCTTTTGAGTTTATAGTGAATTTCACCATTCGAGCACAGAAGTCCAATTCTTGTCTTATTCCATGAACACTATACGTGTTGTCAGGATTGTTTGTTGCATTTCTATGAAGTACTAACATTTGCAAACACAATTGGTCTGTACTGTGTAAGTAAATGTCAACAATTGGTGGTAATTGAAATAGAATATTCATTTCTACATTTGCGTAGCAACTTACTCCAGTTATATTTGAAAATTTGAATGGACCAGATAGGTCTGTGTCCAAGTCATTTTTTCAGAGTGTTTGTTGCTTCTTTGAAGAAGTACCTGAGTTACTTTGAGTAATAGGTTCTTCTTTGGTTGTGGTAATTGATGAAGTAATAGATTATTTTTGTCTCTTTGGAGGATTTGCAGTGAGATCCTGTTGCATTTCTGTTTGAATTATTTTTCTTTTACAATGTTTTCTTTTTTGTTGAAACATATATGTTTTTTGATGGGGGTGTATAGTGAACGTAGTCTATTGTATTCTAAAATGCAAGGAATATCAGCGTTTACTTTACTTGCATCAAAGTTGATTAGAAATAGACCGTCAAGTGTAAGTAAGCGTGATAGTGCTACGTAGCTCATGCCTTCTTTAAAGACTGTGTTACCGATATATATCAATGGTTTGTCTAAGGTAAGACCTTGTGATTTATGAATGGTGACTGGGTATGCTAGAGTTAGAGAAAATTGTTCTCTGCGTACATACATGTCTTTGAAGAGAAGGAATCGAGCTGTTGAGCACCCTACCCTTTTTACTTCTGAAAGTTTGTCAAAGAAAATATTGACAAACTGAATGTTGTTGTCACGTGGGTATGTTTGAAAGCCAACAATTGTACCCAGTGCTCCATTAACTAGTCCTTGCTCCACGTCAAGGTTACGTTTAATCATTACTCTACAGTTTAAGAATAATTTTAATATTTTTTACCAAACCAGCTGTGTTGGAGATAGAATTTTCTAAGGTACTTTGTCTTGTTGTGGCTTGTTGACACAAGGGTAGTGTCATACCATGTACGTCCAGTTTGTTTTTTGCGGAAATTTCAATTATTGGTTGCATTTCTTTTTTCAACATTGTTTCATTGAATTTGGAACAGCTTGCAAGAGTTGGCATTAAGGACATACAATTGACATTGTTGTGTACTAATTGTTCCATAAAATCAGTAGCACATGAGTTATGGCCAGAAGGTGCATAGATGTGCTGGGTTTTTAATATTGCTTGTGCTTCTTGAGCTAGTACACCGACTCTAATACTTTTTAAAATGTTGGCGTAGGTGAGGTCTGCAGACTGTCGCTTGTTTTCTGTTAATTCTCTGTATTGGAAATGTTGCCAAAGACTGATATGTCCTATGCTGCCAACAGTTTTCCGGCAGAGTTTGTGTCCTAAGGTTTTAAAAATTGGTTCACCTTTCAAGGGTGTCAATTGAAGAAGATCTCCAAAAACAATAATCTGTTTTCCGCCAAAGAGCTCTTCATAATTAAGTACTTCTTGTAATCTGAGGTGAATCAAAGCCAACATTAGGTTGGAGACCATGCTCACTTCATCTTTTAGTAGCATTTTCATTTGGTTTAACACTCTGCGTAGTTCCATTGCAGCTTCTGTAGAAAGTTTGTAATATTCTAATTTGTTTTGGTGTTCTACTGGCAGGAGTAGTAATCGGTGTAAAGTAACACTGCCTATGTTGTAGGTGTCATATCGCGGCAGGGATGGCGGGTGTGGAATTGCTGACACGGAATCGCTGGCGTTACAGTCCGCCATTGCATTTCCTGGCACGGCTTCTCTCTGCACCGTTCTAGATGTTGCACGCGTACGTAGCCGGAAGTATAAATTCCATCACTTCCTGGTTACATACGCGCTGCAACGTTTCCGGGTTTCCTCCTGTGATGCTGCCGCTCCCACTGTGTTCTCGCTTCCTCTCCGTGTTTGCTCGTTTGCTACCCAGTTTTCTTGGGTGTACTGTATTTCTTTCTCTCGCTAGCTCCTAGCATTTGCTGCCTTTCCCTCTCCTCCCGTTTCCCTGCTTTTACTCATCCTCTCTGTCTTCTCCTTCTTTCTCCCTCTTTCTTCTCGTTCGGTCCCTCCTTTTCTCTTCTTGTCTTCTTCCTCTTATCCTTCTTTGATTTTCTTCTTGCCTGTTTACATTTGGATCCGCTGTGTACCCGACCTTGGCCTGCTGTTTGGACTGCCTTATGATATGATATGGCATTTGTAACGCGCCTATACACAAGTGTTTCAAGGCGCGACGAGGCAGGGAGTGGGGAACAAGGGGAGACAGACAATTATCCTACTAGGCCAGTTGTCATTCAGATCGCGCAAGTGCATGGGTAGGGGGGACGGGAAAAGTGCAAGGGGGAAAGGGAGAGGGGAAAGTGCAATACAGGGTTAGTAATGAACAAGATAAATAATAATCTTCGTCTTGCCTCCTTACCTGTTGGATCTGCTGTGTACCCCGACCCTTGCCTGTTTCCTGGACTGCCTTTGCCTTGTCCTCTAACCTCCTGGACTTTGTTGTTACCCTCTACTGCCTAACTCCTGGAGTGACTTTCGTCCAGCCCTTGTGCCTTCTTGACCAGCCACGTGTCAGAATCCTTTCCGCTGTAGCAGTTTGTTGTTTGCTCCTTACAGTCCTATCCACCCAGTCTTCTTGGGAGTTTTTTGGACTACTCTTCGATTACTTACCAATTTCAAACGTAACCAGCCAACCTCGCCTCAACTATCTGAAGGAAGTCTCTTAGGGGTTTTTTGTGCCACCGGCTTTTTCCCCTTGTTGGCGCTCCCGGAGGGGTTACCCCTGTTGCCCCTATTTTAGTGGCACGGTGGCATCCTATCGAGGGGGTCCTTACCTTCATAAAAAAAAGAGAGACCTTCAAGACGCAAGGAAGGAAAACTTAAGAAGAAAGTGGAAGGTGAGGAGTTGGGGGAAGGGGGAGAGTCTACTTTATCGTCTGAAGAAGAGGACATTACCGACGTTTGTGACAGTAGGCAGCTAAACCTGTGGGGGCCAGATACAACAGCTGACAGTTTGTTGTTTGTCAATTGTTGAAGGAACTTGCTGATGATTATGATTAAGAATGTTTTGCCTGAACCAGCTTCACCACTGACGTATAATAGTATAGGTTTGTAATTTTGGCAGGTACATTCGTTATTTTCATGTTGTACACCATGTGCAATTTCTTTTGTTACTTCTTGAAATAGCTACGCTGCTCATTGTTTAGTTTTGATTGTAGTGTACTTAAGTCTTCTGTATCTTTATACTAACACATGGTTTGTCTACTTCTGTCACAGCTAATTTTGCCTCATTTGCTATTAGTGGATGTCCCAGTGGTTCTTGGCCTCCTGTTACAGAAGGTTGACTACTGTCAGGAGTGTCCTTATCTAGTTGGGCCTGGAGTTCTTCTTCGTGTTGCTGTTCATTGTGCAACATTGTTTTGTACTGTGTAAAGTTTACATCAGTGATAGTGCTTTCATTTGCATTGAAAGTGTCTTCATAGGAGCCATAGTGATCTAGTATTTCTTCTTCTTTTCTCCATGGTTTAAATAGTTGTAGCAGGGACATGTAATATAGTTCTTTATGTTTAGGAGTTGTTAATGACAATTTGATATGAATAATTAAACTTGGTTTGGTAAATTTTACTAAGCTGCCTTCACAAATTGTCACTCTGTATCTACCTTTTTTTTCACCGGGTTTTATATTATTTTTGTATGTGAAGTTTTGGGCTATGTGGTATAGACACAAGGTTTCCAAAGTGGTACTTCTGTTTGGGTAGTATGTGTCTATTAAATTGTTTTTTTAAAATGACTTGGTTGTTGGGAACATTTTTGGCTATTGTTTCTATGTCGTTGTATGATTTGAGAACTCTTTTTCTAGATTTAACAGGACCAAGACTTAGCCATACTATATTTTCAGATTTTCCATACAAAGCAGTACTGGTTAAATGATCTGCAGCTTCATAGCAGCCACATTCTGTATGGGAGAGCATTTTTATGCCCAAGCTGTACAATTTCTGAGACAGTGTTTTGTCTGATGACAGGTCATTCCAGAGGTCTTGAAGCTCTGTTTTTTTCTGCTTTGGTTATGTAGGCTGTCACATATCATGCAACTGCAGTGGAATTATCTGCAGTGTACTGCACATCTATGTTTGCATTCCACAATAGGGCAATGATTGCATTGTAATCATTCATATATTTTGCTTCTTCTGTTCTTTTTATGTAATATGTGTTTTTAGGTGAATTACCTTTAACACTATGGGCCTCATTACGACCCTGGCGGAAAGTGACTGACCGGACCGCAACAGCGTAAATAGCGTTTCCGCCATTGCACGAAGGAGCAAAGTGCGGCTAATCACGACCCATCGGGCACGAGCATTACGCCATGGCGGAATCCGAAAGGCTGCGATGGCGGAAATGACCCCAAAACGGCCCTTACCGCCGCCGTACGCTGCACCAGGTGCAATACCGCCACCCATCTTAGCGGTCACCGTAATGAGCGGTCACCGTAACGAGCGGGCACCGCAAATTACGGCCACCGTAAATATACGGAAACGGAAGTAAAAGCATGTGGCCGGAACGGGAAACAGCACGCCGCACAACTATAAAATCCGAATCCCAACACAACCATTAAAAATCCGACCCTGACACACATCCCAACCCGTTAGCAACCCCAGTTAAAAAAATAAATATGGGAAAGGTAGCCAAGAAAGCGTGTGACCGCAAGCGGCAGGTACACTTCTCCCGAGAGGAACTGACCGTGCTCACCGAGACCCTCCAGGAAAATGCCGCCGTCGTCTTCTCCAGTCAAATGACCAGGACGGCCCTTGCCAACAAGAAGGCCATATGGGCCCTGGTGGCACAGCGCGTAAGTGCGGTGGGGACAACACCCCGCACGCCACAGCAATGTCGCAAGCGGTGGGACGACCTGCGGATCCGCGTACGCAGCATACTTTCTGCGAACAGGAACATCGCCACAGCTACCGGGGGGGGTTCAGAGTCGCCCATCAAGTTGACCCCCTGGGAGGAAATCTGCGCCTCCACCATAGGAATGGAGAGCATAGAGGGAGTCGGAGGGATGGAGAAAGGAGTGCCGACATCCGGAGAATCAGGTAGGTTGGCCAAGAGAAACAATGCGAAATCCACAAACCACGAACATGTGCAGTACCATGTGACCCCATAGTGCAATACATACTTTGCCCTGACAGCGCCCTCTAAAAGTCAGAATGAACAAACAAATCAATCAAGAAGCCATAAACAACCCCTACATGTGCAGCATGCACCCCCTAACTGCAGGCAGCCAAATGAATGCATCCTCAATCCACACGAAAATGAGACCACCTCCAAGGCCCAGTCCCAAATCAGCCTCATGTACCACCCCAATGCATTTGATACGTTGCCATTCCAAATCCGACAGACCCATAACTAACGCTCGCCCCTCTTTACTCCACCACAGGGTCCGATACCAACGACGAGCTGCAGGACACCCCTACCAGCACGCCTGCAAAGAGGGCCAGGACCAACGTCCCAAGAGCCTCCACCTCAGGTGCAAGGATCAAGACACGGCAGCAGCAGGAATCAAGTGGCAGCACACTGGAGGGGACTGCAACAGGCACCCCAGCAGCCAGCAAGTCCACAACCCCAGCACCACAGGTCCCCCCAAAGAACGTATCTGATGGCACTGCCTCTGGTGGTAGCAGCACCATAGGTGACACAGCTGTCATGCCAGCATGCTCCGACACGGAAAACAGTGCTGGCGACGTAGGTACCATCCATGACCTTTCCCAATCCCCCTGCATGTTCCATCCCCTACACCATGACGAAACCACGCAGGGGCACCCTGAAGACGACGACTGGCCAACCCCCACAAGTCCTGTGCCAAGGCAACATGTGTTGAGCAGCCCCCCTGTCACACCACCGCAAATGTCCATGGCCCAGCAGAGGCAACAGTCCCTCGACCTGCTGATCGAGCAACAGCAGGAAGTGTCCACGCTACTCAAGGACCATGCAAATGAATGCGGGGGTTCCAGGGCAGCCATGGAAACATCCACCGAGACACTCAGGGCACAAATCGAGAAAAGTAGTGAGAGCCTCAGGGGAGAAATGGAGAGAAGCACCGAGAGCCTGAGAGCACAAATGGAGAGAAGCACCGAGAGCCTGAGAGCACAAATGGAGAAAAGCACCGAGAGCCTGAGGGGGGAACTGCATGCGACGTCCAAAGACGTTTGTGCTGAACTTGCTGCTGTGCGCCGTGTGCTCTCGGAGCTCTCACAAACCCTCAGAGACATGCATGGACGCGAGCAGGCAGAGACATCATCCGTGGCAAGTTCCGTCCAGGGCAGCCCCCAACGCAGATATGGCAGGAACCTGCGCTCCACGGGCAGGGGTGCCCCTGATACCCGTAGAGGGGGCTTGCAATAGCGTCCAACCACGGACAGCATGCATATTTGGACACTGGTGTTGGGGGGTGAGGTAGTAGGGTGGAGGGGGTGTGTTGGGCTTCACTGGGTGGCGGGTCCATAGGGTGTATAAATCAAATCACATTAACAATACAGCATCTCATAATCATCCAATGACATGTGTGGACATTGATATTTGCGTACGAGGCCTTCATAGGCGTACAGTCCACAATGTGCCTGTACTACACACACACAGTGCCACAGGTCCCCTTTCCGTGTAATAGGCACCATGCGTGGTTGCTAGAAGCATGCATCTATGATGCTCTGTCGGATTGCACGTGCATCCTGTGCCTCATGGACTCCTTGAGGTGCCTCCACATCCCCACCCTCATCATCATCATCATCTTCAGGTGCATGCAGTACAGCGTCAGGGGGCATGGGCACATTCCTACGTATGCACATGTTGTGCAGCATGACACATGCCATGACCATCTTAGAAACCTTCTCATGGCTGTACATGAGTGCCCCGCCAGACCTGCTGAGGCTGCGGAAACGAGCCTTCAGTAGGCCGAATGCCTGTTCAATGACCACACGGGTACGTGAGTGGGCATGGTTGTAGTCCTCCTCATGCTCGTTCTGTGGGTTCCGGATTGGTGTAAGGAGCCATCTCTTCAGTGGATACCCGGCATCACCTGTATGAGACGAATAAAGGGTGTCAGTGGAATGATAGTGCTAAGTAGCCCCCCCGCCCCCCTGCAAGGTCATTGACGCATCAAATGGGCCACGATGTCATGCATGGAATGAGACTCACCGAGTAGCCAGGATCTGTGCCCTGCGTGTCGCTCCATGTAGCGTGGTATTCTTGTGTTCCTCAGGACCATAGAATCATGGGTAGATCCTGGAAATCTGGCACAACAATGCGTAAATATCTTGTTGGAGTCACACACCATTTGCACATTGATTGAATGAAATTGTTTCCGGTTGCGGTACTGGACCTCCATGGCATGTGGGACAACCAATTCAACATGGGTGCAGTCGATGGCACCAATGCAACCCGGGATGCCGCCAAGTGCATGGAATCCCACTTTAGCGTTGGTAATCTCCTGGTACGTGCGTGGTAGTGTGATGTGGTCGTCGGCGTGCTTCAGGAGGGCATCGTGCACTTGGAAGAGTGTCCGTGAGAACAGTGGCTGTGAAATGCCATGCAACTGTCCCACTGTGTGCTGGTAGGTGCCTGTGGCCAGGAAGTGGAGTGCAGACACCACCTTCAGTAGGGGTGGGATGGCGGTTGGGCTATCTATCATGCTCACGAGGTCAGCATGTGTCATGTCCACAATGGCGATTATGGTGTCCCGGTCCAAACGGTAGAGGGTGTGGATCTGCTCAGCAGTGAGGTTGAACGGATCGGCTCGGAGGCGTGGGATTGCGGGCCGCCTGCGTGGTGGTAGTGGCAGTGCTTGTGGGCCTTGCTGACCCTGCCTTGCCCTCCTCCTCCTCCTTCTCCTCCGTCTCCCCTGTGCGCCCGGTTGTTGTACCTGTTGTTGTTCGTCGTCTTCTTGTAGTTGTAGCACTTGCAGTGCTATCTGGTCCCCCAGGCCCAACATCGCTAGTCCTGCCGGTAGCATTTTGGAGTGGGAGTGGTTGTGGGAGGGGTTTGGGTCTGCAATATATGTGCTGTCGGCCTGTATGGCCTCCACCTGTGCTGATTGAATGAATCTGTGGCAGATGCAATCCCTTCTGGCCGAGCACGTCCCGCACGTAAGGCTGCATTTGGCCGCATGGCATCTTGGGATTGGAATCATGTATCTAATCCCGATGGCAGTGTGATGTACTTTGACTGATCTTCATGGTATGCTCCCATTGTTACACATGCTATGATTGCAGCCGCTTACATACCTGTGAAGAGTCAGTGGTATGTAGGGCTCGATCGATGGCCGACCCTCATGCAGCACAGTAACGTACTTCACCGACGGGCGTGGCGTCCCATTTGTGATTGCAGCCAGTTAGCATCATGACACACAGCCGCACTACATTGATGTAATTGTGAATGCAAGCGTTCACAGAAGCCTTTTCGACGTAATGTTGCAAGTGAGGAATTCGAAGGCCAGCATTTTGGGTTTTGAAGTAGCGGCGAGGATACGCCCACAGGTCTGGCTGGAAATGTAACGTTCTATTGTAGAATGTCCTTGGGACATGGCCCATAACGAGCAGGCAATGAATGATATGAATTGAATGGGATGCGCAATAGCGTAGTGGACGATAAGGCAGGACGTTCCCAAATCCATCTTGCTTCACAACACTACAGATCCGGCCAGGGGCACAGTGGTTTTTGCGGACTGCATTACGCACAGACGCGATGGAAGTTTCACATATTATGTGAGTGAATATTCATGCGTTTTCATTGCGGGATGAGGGAATGATGAATGGATGCATGGACTGATGATTCCGTTTAGGGTCTGCCATGTACATGGGTTTTTTGATTCACTCCCCTTCCCCTGCGTTATGTGATGCAAGGCTGCCATAGTGGGACATACGTCTATCTGCCCTTGTCGGATCCTCCCTGTCTCGACGCGCCTTCATACACTTGTGTCTAGGCACGTTACTAATCCCATGTCATGGGTTCTATCTTGACGGACGCATGCACAGTAACCGACGTTGCCAATGGTGTATTTAGCTCGATTGGTTTCGTTATGATTCGATACTGATTTAGGGGTGTGTATATTCCTTTGGAGTGGGCTAGCATGCATATGGGTGTGGATTTGGTGTGTTGAATGAAGATTGTAATGCATCATGAGTCCCGTAATGCAATCGGTTAATTTGTGTTTCTTTTGGGTGACAGGTATCTCCTGCCCTATTGCAGATGCCATCTCTACGCCACTCCTCCAGATGGTTTTTACTCTCGACTCCTGCAGCTTCGGGTGAATCAGTGGAGCACCATTTCGATCTTATGGGACGATCGCCAATGGGCCACATGCCCTTACGCTGTACTGGTGGCTAGGTGCAACATTTCGGCCTTTCAGCTCGACTAGTGCCTGCCTCATGGGACGGACCTGCGGTTCTTGCCGCTTCCATGTTGCCTTTTGGAACGTTGATGTAGGCCCTGTGTGCCATGATGGTACAGGGCGTCACACAAGTGGAAGCCGGTCAATTATTGCAGATGCAGCCCTCGGTGATGATGGTTGTTTTGGTGGTATTTTGCAAATTGCTGTGGGGCCTTTGTCATTTGGATGTGCATTTAAATTGTATTCCGATATTTGTCGTGTTGCGTTGTTCTTTGCAGGTGATGTGGCGATTTTCGCTTTGTGGCGCTATGTATTGCGAGATGATCTGCATTGTGTTCCGCCTTCTGAGTTGAGTTGTGTGGTACAGTACTGGCCGCGTTTGCCTACGTAGCACAGTATGGTCACGGATAGGGGCTGCCATTGTGTCTGTTTACATGATGTGCTGTTCAGGGGCGGGGGATTGGCTTTTGGCCGACTGGTGCCTGTCAGCCAGGTCGATTGGTGGAATGATGGGTTGTTCAGAATGTGGCTGGTCACAGGTGACTGTGTTTGCGTGCGTTTGTTGGAGGGGGACTGGGGTCATGTCCATTGGAATAGCTTCTGTATTGATGCCATCTGTGCCCTGCAGCTCCCATCGGCCCCTCTTGGGATGAGCCTGGCTGCTCAGTCACTCTGCCGACTTGTGTGGTACATGCTTCTGCTGATGGTTGGTTTGTTTACTGGCATGAGTACAGGGCTGGTGCAATCCCCCTCAGGATGCTGTTTTGGATGTTGCCTTGCGCTGGTGGCAAGCGATGGGGGACTACTGTTGTTTTGTGTCATGTGTTCTTGATTTTCATTTTGATGTATTGTGCCTTCACATGCCTGTGCTGCGTCAGTACGGCTATGGTGACATGCCGTACATGGATGCCCACTCACGGGGCGCTTTGAGCCCCTGCATGCTTTTCTACGTTGGCATGCATGGGTGAATTGTGGATTTCACTGGTTGCATAATGTGAGTACATTGCGCCTGCCAGGAGTTGTGCAATGAGGCCAGGGAGTGGAGTACAGGCACTCAGTGGGCCATTTACGGTTGGTTCACGTTGCCGTATTTCTCGCCATGGCGGAATGGTACTTTACGACGTGCTTGATGGCGTTCAGTACATGTCCGCTAGGGTCAGAATTCGCGTACCGTTGCGCCATGGCGGTGATTCCGGTTTTGCAAGGCGCGCGTGCGCGTACTTGGTGCAGTTAGCGTTGCCGTTCACTGCGGTGTCGCTAATGGCATCGTACTTTACGGTGACGGGTCATGATCGCAACGAGCGGTGTTCGATGGCGGTATTGCATTTCCGCCATCATTTTTCCATTTCCGCAAGGGTCGTAATGAGGCCCCATGTCTAACTGAAGACATGAAGTTGCTGGTCACTTCACCTGTTTCTGTAACTGGTCTAGGGAAACCAAAACGGCATTTGTGTAGTATTTCCCTTTGTTTCTGTATTTGCGACAACAATTTTTGACACATTTGTGTCTTTGAAATTGTACAATTTGTGCATGAAGATCACTATTTGTTGCTTCTGATGGAATCTCACAAGTGACATATTTTTCGATAAACTGTAACACAGCGGCATCACTGTCTTGACCAAATTTAGGAGCATCTTTAATCCATAAAAGCATGTGGATATTTGGTGTTCCTCTGGCTTGGTATTATTTTCTCCAAAAGAAGTGTTGCACTTCTCTGAGGGGAGGAACAGTTGTATTACAAATAAAATGTAGCATAGCAATGAAGCGATGATGGAAATATCTTGAAACACTAACAGGATCTGTTTTAGTTTTATATGCGTATAAAATCATGTAGATCTTCCCATGCATATTCTGCACAATTTAATGTAACAAACCAAATGGGTGGGCCAAGTTTCTTATTATACAACGTACATCTCCGTGACGTCGGAACCAGTACTCTTTCGTACCACACGTTTTCTAACAGATTTGTAATGCTTGATTGTGAAACTTCATCTTTTTCTTGCACTTTTTGTAGTCATTGCATAGCTGACATATTTTGAAAGTGGGTTCCTGATTTTAATGTGTGTGCAACACCATAACCTACAGTTGTTAGTTCATTTTCAAAGAGTAGGTGGCATATGTATTCCACCTTTAGTCTTAATCTGGGATCTTTAGAATACATTCGTAATGAGCGGCATTCTGATGCTGTTATCTGAGTGGGTCTATCATCGTACCTTCCTCCTTTGCCAGTGGAAAGAATAGAGGAAAAGCACGTGCTTCTATACTTTTTTCCCATATGCTGATTGGTGATCCTTTCATTTGTCACATTCGGTACATTTCTAGTGCATGTTCTATGGTGCCATTAGAGTGTAATGAATGCATTGTATAATGGTCTAAAATATTGGATACTGTAGCAGGATCTAGAAGTTCAAATTGACCAGTTTCTGGTGACTCTTTAATTATTTCAGTTGTTTCCCTTAAGTTTTCTTCAATATTTATTTCTTTGTAGTATTCATTATTGTCTTTTAGATATTGCAAGGCTCTTCTAACTTTATGTAACTCTACCAGTTGTTGCCATTTTCTTTTCTTTTGTAGGTACACCATTTACAGACAATTAAAGATTGCTCTATTGGATTTTGCACTCCCAGAGTGTGCACATTTTCTTTAAGATCTAATGGTAAATAAACTACTTTGCCGCAAATGCCTTTCACCAATTCAGAGGGAGGTAATTTTGCTGTTTTTGGTTGAAGGTGTATTATTGCTTGAAATGGGTGCACTGTTTGAATTATGATGCTCTCATATAAATTGAGTTGTTGCAGGGGTTTTGGTAGTGGGAATAAATCCAAGTTATTTGTGATAGCACGTGAAGGAGTTTGATTGTTCTCAAGTTTTATAGTGCAATAACTGCAAAGTGTTAAGGGGTCAGTTATTTCATATTTGTTTTCTGCTATAAGGTACAGAGCTAATTGAAACCATTTGGAATCTTCATTGTCTTCTATTTTGTATATTAAGTCTATAATTTTTATGTTACTTTTATAAACAGTTCTGCGGCAACACACACACACATGATTTGGTACTTCATCGGATGTACTTTTGAATTTTAGTATTTCGTTTTTGTATGTGTGTAGTAGAAGGTTGCCATGTGCAAAATTGTTGCTAGTCTATTGTAAAGATATTGCATTTTGTAAGTGCTTTTCACTTCCAAAATATTTTCTCTGGATATGGTTGATTTCTTCGAGTAGGTCTTTGGCTGTACCATGTAGAAGATTGTTATTTAAATTGGCTCGTGCTAAAGCAGGACTTTTAGAATCGTACAGTTTATAGACTAGATTTCTTATAGTTGAATGATGTGTTGATATCATTTTGATATGATGGAAGCTGCTTTTGCAAATAGGTCCTGAAATGCAAGCCAATGAATGTCCTTGCAGTCCTGTGTATTTGCGCACTGGACAGGTATCCATATTTTGCAGCAGTTTTATTTTGATTTTGTCTTTGCCTTTCACATAATGATTGAGGAACGGGTGTAAAGATTTGAAAGAGTTTTTGGCAATGTTACACAATGTCGAGCATGGCCATTTGTGTACTGGACGTTCTGGTTCAGTCAAATGGAGAATTGATAGTGAGTTTTCTAGGGATATTTTTGCAAGCAGTATTTCTTGTTCAATTATGGTATTATTACGTTTTTCATAACCTCATCCACTGCTATGGATGGCAATTGTGTTTGTTTGATTTTGTTTGTATGCTTCTTCATTGAAATATGGTTATGTGCTTGTGGTGTGACTCCATTCACCTCCACAGATATTTAAGAAGTTATCTTTGTTGACATTCTGTTTATTGAGAAGCCTTTTTTGTAATTTAGTACTTAGTTTTGTTAGTGGTTTCATTCTGTTTAACACTAAAATAAATAACTTTCTTTTGAGAAGGATTGCACTGTCTATCAAAGTTTCTAAGATTAATTTTCTACGGTAGTTTTTAAGGGTTGTGCATGATTTGTCTCCTGTTTTTATAAGATTCTGAAGGACTCTGTGGTGGAACATATTTGGTAATATACTTTTTTGGTATGGTTACTTCCTACTATATCAAGATTTATAGGAGCAGTTTTAGCAGTAGTGGTAGCTGAATTTCTGTTAATCATTTTCTGTTTTCTTTTACATTTTGTTAGAGGAGGCAAAGTTTCTCTACTGGAAGATTGTTTAGTTTTGCTATATGACTGTATTAGCTGTTTCCATCATCGCTTCATTGCTATGCTACACTTTATTTGTAATAAAATTGCTCCTCCCCTCGGAGAATTGCAACACTTCTTTTGGAGAAAAGAATACCAAGCCAGAGGAGCACTAAATATCCACATGCTTTTATGGATTAAAGATGCTCCTAAATTTGGTCAAGACAGTGATGCCACTGTGTTACAGTTTATCAAATAATATGTCACTTGTGAAATTCCATCAGAAGCAACCAATAGTGATCTTCATGCACACATTCTACAATTTCAAAGACACAAATGTAGCAAATATTGTCGTCGCAAATACAAAAACAAAGGGAAATACTACACCAAATGCTGCTTTGGTTTCCCTAGACCAGTTACAGAAACAGGTGAAGTAAACAACTTCATGTCTTCAGTTAGACATAGTGTTAAAGGTAAATCACCTAAAAATACATATTACATAAAAAGAACAGAAGAAGCAAAATATATCAATGATTACAATGCAATCATTGCCCTATTGTGGAATGCAAACATAGATGTGCAGTACATTGCAGACAATTCCACTGCAGTTGCTACTGCACACTTAACCAAAGCAGAAAAAACATAGCTTTAAGACATCTGGAATGACCTGTCATCAGACAAAACACTGTCTCAGAAATTGTACAACTTGAGCATAAAAATGCTCTCCCGTAGAGAATGTGGCTGCTATGAAGCTGCAGATCGTTTAACCGGTACTGCTTTGTATGGAAAATCTAAAAATATGGTATGGCTAAGTCTTGGTCCTGCGAAATCAAGAAAAAGAGTTCTCAAATCATACGACGACATAAAAACAACAGCCAAAAATGATCCCAACAGCCAAGACATTTTGAAAAACAATTTAATAGACACATACTACCCAAACAGAAGTACCACTTTGGAAACCATGTGTCTATACCACATAGCCCAAAACTTCACATACAAAAATAATATAAAACCTGATGAAAAAAAGGGAGCTACAGAGTGACAAATTGTGAAGGCAGTTTAGTAAAACTTACCAAACCAAGTTTAATTAATCATATCAAATTGCCATTAAAAACTCCTCAACATAAAGAACTATGTTACATGTCCCTGCTACAACTCTTTCAACCATGGAGAAAAGAAGAAGAAATACTAGATAACTATGACTCCTATGAATACGTTTTCAAAGCAAAAGAAAGCACTATCACCACTGTAAACTTTACACAGTACAAAACAATGTTGCACAATGAACAGCAACACAAAGAAGAACTCCAGTCCCAACTAGATAAGGACACTCCTGACAGTAGTCAACCTTCTGTAACAGGAAGCCAAGACCACTGGGACAGCCACTAATAGCAAATGAGGCAGAATTAGCTATGACAGAAATAGAAAACACCATGTGTCAGTATGAAGATACAGAAGACTTAACTATACTACAATCAAAACTAAACAATGAGCAGCGTAGCATTTTTCAAGAAGTAACAAAAGAAATTGCACATGGTGTACTACATGAAAATAAAGAATGTGCCTGCCAAAATTACAAACCTACACTACTATACGTCAGTGGTGCAGCTGGTTCAGGCAAAACATTCTTAATCAAAATCATCAGGAAAGTTCCTTCAACAATTGACAAACAACAAAGTTGTCAGCTATTGTAACTGCCCCCACAGGCTTAGCTGCTTACAAACATAGGTGGTGTCACTTTACACTGATTACTACTCCTGCTAGTGGGACACAAAAACAAATTAGATTATTACAAACTTTCTACAGAAGCTGCAATGGAACTACGCAGAGTGTTAAAACAAATGAAAATGCTTCTAATAGATGAAGTGAGCATGGTCTCCAACCTCCAGCCCATGAAATGTAACACCTATCTATATTGTGTTACATTTCATGGGCTGCATTGGAAGTGCTGTTATTTAAACATGATTAGGTAGATTACTAATTTAAAAGAGTATGTTGATAAAGTCTCTGTGGAATTGCAGAATTTGCCTTCCACCTAATGGACTCATATGCTCCTGCATCGCTTTGGATTACAATGTGATTAATGTGTTCCAGTAGCCCTATAGCGTGGTACCTTACCCACATTATCTTCAGCAGGGAGGGTCTGTGATTGGCAGCATTCAAAATTCAAATTTCCACAGTAGCCATATTTGCCTATTAGGAGATGCAATATGCTGCCAAATTACAAACTGGAGGTGATGGGCTCAAATCCTTGCTTCCCATATTCACCAAAGAGTGTTATTCTGGTGGTCAAATCCCTTTCCCTCACTTTGTTGCTAAAATTGCAATGTGTTTGTAAAGTGTGCAGTATACAAACAGGCTCACACATAGTAACAATAACTTGTTATTTATATAGCGCTTTTATCCAATGCACTTTACATAGGACATATATACATGCATTCTTATTTAATTAAAATTGGTACGCACTTTATCGACCACAGGAGGATGAAAAGCTGAGCTGACCTTGCCAGGATTTGAACTTGCGGCTTGCATATAAAAAACAGATCACAGCAGCAAGCATTCAGCCTGCTGACCTATCTTACCACATGCCTGGTATAAGAGTTCTGTTCACTGTATGGGCATATTCAGAGTGTATGGGCCAGGCTAAACCACTTACACCACCCTCACTTGTGAGTCATAGTTCCACCACAGAAAAGTAAAATACATCCTGGACTACAGCAAGTGACATTTCCTCGCCCTAAGTCTCAAAAAGACAACTGAAAAGATATGTTACATCCGTTCCCCAGAAAAAATCTAGAAAATTCATGTTAATCTACCCAATGCACGAAATACATTTATATGTGTCTTTATTTGAGACTGTGGAATTAGGGATGGGGGAGTTGACAATGAGTTTATTTGATCTGAATTCTATTTTTGTGTAGGTGAAGATGCACACTTTTGAAGCAAGAGGCCAGAATTACAAGTCTGGTCTTCCTACATGACCAATGTTGTTTGATATTCGGCAAAACACCTTACAGCTCTGTCCACATATTTGTTAATATTGAGTGTAAATAAAACAGTAACTGTTATAAAACTAAGTGAAATATTGAAACTAAAAACAGCAGGGCCTTTCGTTTGTGCTAAATTGTTTTGTGGTAATTCAGCATGCAGTGCTTCAGTGCAGATAGTCCTGAGAAACCTTTCTATTTAAACAATTATTGATGTGTTGAGTCTACATATTGTGACATCTAACATTAAAAACTATTCAAAACAAATAGCATACAAGAGGAACCCAAGAATGCAGCCTCCTGAGGTACCATTTAGTCTATGTACATTTCAGAGGCACTCTCTACGTATGTCCTTTATGTGCCACAGACCCGGAGAATGGCGCAACCACACTGCATTACCACATAGTTACTTGTTGTAAGGGCTGCACTTTGCATAAGGGGTTGCGCGACAACATAAATGTGGCCACCAGTGGTGGCAGTTCAGCAAATTTTTATAGTGACCCATGGTATATGTGGTACTGATCATGGGATCTGCCGATATATTACCCCAATCACCTACAGGACATGGCGATTTTTGAATATTTGCTACCTCTATCATCCAAATATGGTGTTTGGGGCCACAACGCCTGGACTGGGGCTTCAGGACCATCGACCAATTACTTGTACTTGGCTCCCAAGACAAAACCTTTCAGTCCTCCAGTATTGGACTTTTCATTATAGTCCCTTTTATCATCTTTTATTCTCTAAATGAATATTAATCTGCCACATTTACAATTCTAGATCACATCCTGTTTCAACAGCAGAAACGTGCTGGTGTAAAATCAGCAATAGTCAGTATAATTACAATCCCCACAAGTGTTAGCTTGTTGGTGAAATCTAGTGTTTCATGATGTCACCCAGAATGGACGGATCAGTGCATGTTTTACCTACCCCCCGCAGCCCGCCCTCGTGAGCTGTGTTCATCACAGCAAAAGTTCTACTGAAACTGTCTGATACATACCTTCTACGCCTCAAACTATTTCTACAACTTTACAGAAGGAGAATAACACAAGGGCAATACGCTGGTCTCGAAAGCAAGACCGTGCAGGACAACAGAGGTTCAAATCCGGATCCGCGCTTAGAAACCGATGTTCTGAAATTAAGCACATAATAAAAAAAACAATAAAATAATTATAGTAATCCTTTCTTTTCCAAAACACTATTGAACTGTAAACCTGTTTGTTAATCTCAGTTTGGAGCATAATCCTATTAGTAGTAAATAGCATCTTGTATACAAGTTGGTACTTTAGAAAACAATACATAATAAGTTGGTACTTTCTAGTTATTACATGCATATGGTTCCCTTTGTTTGAACGTTAGTGTATTTATCTCTTAACTGTTTTGAATTGCGCATATTGTTTATGCATCATCCATGATCCATTTTTAATCGGTCAAGTCTCAACCAAAAGGGAATAACCTAAATTGGTGCTTCTGTGACTCGGGGGTCATTACGAGGTAGGGGTTATTAGTAGCAAACATGGCTAGCCCCTTACCGGGTACCGGGTCCGGGTTCCTTGAATGAGGAATTACCGGGCCATTCCGACCTTGGAGGGCCGAGTAATTCCCCATTCAGGGAACCCAGACCCTGAGCATCCCCATTCCCATTCGAGCCCCCATAGGGCTCAATGGGACTGGGGAGGGTGCTAACAACGGGCCCATTAACAACAGGCCCGTTGTTAACATCCCGGTCTGCTTGCGGCTCCCGCTAAGGGCGCCTGGTAAAACCAGGCGTCCTTAGTGGGTTCCCGCGAGCAGACTCGTAATGAGGTGGTAAGGGGTTGACGGCTCCGGCACCTTAGCCGACACTGTTAACCCCTTGCCATCTCACTCATAATGACCCTGCTAATAACTAGGGCTGTACCAAATAGCATATTTAGTATTTGCCCAAATACCAAATAGTTTGTCAACTATTCGGCCGAAGCCAAATATGAAGCTGAATAGTTGATTTATTTAATAAATCATGTTCCAAACCTCAAAAAACACACTTATTAAAAAAACAAATTAAGCACCATTTTAAATGCATTCTATACTATTATTTCTCTTCATTGTAATTAATGTAGCATCTTTATTTAAAGTATAAAAGCCAGAAAAAAAGCAGATTTAACTGAAATGAAGGGACCAAATGTACAGAAGATTGTTGCATATTCAGTGCCAGTTAAAGTAGGAGGCTTCACAAATGCAAAAGGACTGCTTTGTGAATCAGATGCATTGCATTCTCTATCCAGTTGCAAAGTCGATGTGGTCTAGTTTCGAAACTTCTTTGCAACTCACATAGAAATGTATAAAATGGTTAATGTCGGCTCATGCAGGACACAAGTCAAGAGGAAATCTGAAATGCGTGAACTCCATCTCACAACTATTCACCCCACCCAAACAAATGCTGCTCACTTTTCACTTATCTTAGCCACTTCTTCTCACCAATACACAAACATATGCAACTTATCATTCCTGATAAAATAATCAGATAATTTTAAACTCAGGACTCAAGTTCTTAAAAAAGAAAAGGGAGGACTATGACGTACGCAATGGGAAGTGACATGACAGGAACTGAAAGTATCTATACACATGTCTTTCAGTTTGTCTTTTCCAACTGAAAACAAGTGCACATTGCATATAAACATTTGCCAAAAGAAAAGATGTTCCTGTATTGTTGCAGGCTAAGTACAAAAGATGAGCACCTTTTATGTCTAAGAATCTGTAACAAAAAATGTCCTAAAGAGCAGATTACAATTTAAGATATTTTTCAGCTGTGTGATAGCAATTTGTATGGTCTAATTCTATTCAGTTTTGCAAACTGAAGTCTATATTTGCCATTCTGAGTTCATGTTGCATTGTATTCAAATGAAAATGTCAAAGTGTTTGGCAAGAGCCAAAATAGCCAGTAACTATTAGGCCGAAGCTGAATAGCTTTTTTTCAGCCGGAATTCGGCCAAATACTTACTCGAAGCTGAGGTTCGGTACACCCCTAGTAATAACTAAGCTTAACAGTGGTTGAAGCTCAGGAATGTCCTTATCTGGCAAGTGACTCTCTCATATCAATGATTTCCAAAGAGGATGTTGTGATGCATGCAACACAAGCACCTTACTTACCTATTAGGCCTCCTCTACTTGGACAAATGAAACCACATGTATAAATGGTTATCTGGGATGGTGGGCTTGAGCCTTGTGCAAAGCAGCACCACTAAACGTATGGAGCTTGACCTGATGATCACCTGTATGTTGGTGGCCCTTTTCTGCCCCAGACATTGATTAAAAATAGGTATCTCTGGATGGGGATGTTTCTGGAGGACTGTAAAAAGTACTTATTTTAATTTTATTGTACTACGTGTTGGGTGTATGGGAAAATGCCATTTTTGATATTTGAGGATAGGGATATCAGAGATTTTGTGATTCATGTTCATTGGTGTATATGAACTGTGGGTTGTGTGAGGGCGATTAAATTTGTTTTGAAGGGAAGATAGAGTGGAATACGCGTAATTGAAATGGATACATTGATTAATGAAAATAGTGATTCTCTTTTCCATTTGGGTTGGATTCATTATGATGGCTGGAGAATATGCCATTTGAAGAACGAGGTTAATACACAATACATGCCAAAATGGGCTTGAGGAGACAAAAAACAACAGCTAACAGGGATGGCTGGTAGAAAGATTTACTGTGTGATGTCAGTGTAAAATTGTTTGTGACTTCAATTTAGGCTGATTAGGCATGGGTCAGAAGGTGAATGACAGAGGCCATTGGTAAAGTGACAAGTCAGCTAGCCACCATTATAACCCATATGGGCCCATGCAAACGGATTACAGGGGAGCATTCATATTCATTGGCTAAATGTTATTTTTCTATAAGTGGTGAATCAATTGCAGTGCATGATTATAAACCTCTGAGAATTTGAGAGTCATTAAAAGTTTGGCGGACCGGTAAAGGTGCCATTGAAAACACTGGTAAATCCATTACTGGCACTTTTACTACCCTGATAAACTACAGGATTGCCAATGGCAGTGGGGGTTACCAGATTTACCTCCAGCCAAAAGCTGGAGGTAAATCAGGAACCCACCAACAAAGAACTGCCGGAATTACCAGTGTCAATAATTCTGGCATTCCCGTGCATGGAATCCTATCGGACTACCACAGAAGACTAATCCTCGAAGCTCTAATTTACATGGCATTCCTACTAAAGAGAAAGTTGCTATTATAGATTTTAAACAGAATGAAACCACTAACTAAATCAATAAGTTACAAAAGGTACTTCTAAACATGTGCAATGTCAATATAGATACATTTTCAAACTTCTGTGAAGGTGAATGGATTCAAACAAGCAGCACAGAACCATATTTCAATAAAGAAGCTTATGAACAAGAACAAAATACAATTGCCATAGACAGTAATGGCTGAGGGTATGCAATGGTATGAGACAACATTATGTCAGAAGAAACCCATATAGAAAGAAACTTCCCCAACAAACTTTGAAACAAATGTTCCTTTGACCCAAACAAACCGTTCAGTGTACAAATGGGCATGCAGCTCAATATATAAAGTACACCAACATAAATCTTTACGACAATTCCTCAATCACTATGCAAAACTAAAAGACAAAAGTAAAATTAAAACTTTACAAACCAAAGAGTTTTGTCCAGTATGCAACCACAATGGAGTGCGAGGACATGCATTAGGTTGCATTTTAGGGACTGCTTGCAAAAGCACCTTCCACCACATCAAAATGTTAGTAAAACACTATTCCACTATACAAAATCTTATGCATACACTGTGCTATGCAAAAAGTCCTGCTCTAGATCTCCTACATTTAAATAACATTCTCATACATGGAACAGCCAACTGCTTCAAAAATATAAAGAAAAAAATGAAGTTCTGTAGTCAAATATCACAATTCTCTGGACAAATATGTGTGGTACAAAAGAATACTGGTTCAGTTGTCACACTGATACACATTGTATGTTAAGGAATCTAGGCTCACCCACATGGTGTGTTACTTTAAGTTGTGCAGAATACGCTTGAGATGACTTGCACAATATCTTATGAACTGCAAACCAAAATAAAGAGGGTACAGATATAGAAAAAACAGAAGAACTCTGTTCTCTTGACCGTGTACATTTTTCAAAGTACTTTCTCCATCACTTCATTGCCATGCTACACTTCATCTGCAATAAAACTGGTCCTCCACTCAGAGAGGTGGAACACTTCTTTTGGAGAATTGAATATCAAGCTAAAAGAGCAACACATATCCACATGCTGGATAAAAGATGCTCCTAAATTTGGCCATGACAGTGATGCCACTGTTTAATAGTTTATTAAAAAAAACATTATCTGTGACATCCCTTCAGAATCCACAAAGAATGACTGTCGCACTCCACCTGTGGAAATGATGGCAGCTATGCCGGTTCCTCTAGTGGCTGTCATGCTCCCCATGTAACACTAGACACGGAATAGTGTTTTCTTCCAAGATGGCCACCGCCTGTATTTCATTCTATGCAGTAAGCGGTTGGGTGCATTGCAACCTATTTTTTTCCACTCTGGTAAGATGCTAGTGACTCTTTCTGTCCTTTTTGGCTACCTTTGCCATGTTGCCTTTGTTTTCACCTGTGCCGCTCTCTCTCCCTAAAGGTTGCGTATCCCTCCTCGGCTCCCCTGTTCACCTGGCATCTTGTTCTGTCTTCCTCTTCAGTTCCAGCTTAGTTCCAGGTAACAGGTAATTCCATCTCCTGTTTCCCCCATTTTCGTTACCTGTGGCTTCCATTGAGCTGTGCTTTCCCTTTCTGTACTCGGCTGTCATCTGGATCATGGGGGCACTATTGCGAGTAAAGCAGCTTGCTCACTCTTGCTTCTCTACTCCTTCTCCTGCTACTTGGGGTCACTGCTTGTCCCTCTAGCGAGCATTCCAGACTTGCAGTTTAGCACTGACAGTAGCCTGGAAGCTATTTGGCAAGAAAGCAGAGGCATTAAGAAGACCTTCCTGTGGATTTCATCTACACTCCATGGAACGCTAACAAACCTCAGCATCAACTTGGAAAACAAACAGGGTTTTTTCAACCAAAATGCTTTTTCCCTCAAAGGAGTGTGCTTCCTGGGATCCCTCTTGTCTGGAGCTCCATCACCCAGTCAAGGTTGCCTCCGGGGGAGAATGTCCTGATCTCTTCGAGAGAAAGAAGGATCGTAAGGTAGAAGAATCAAAGAAATCCTGCAGAAAGAAAAGGACAGAAGCCTCAGAAAGCTCCACAGAAGATCCAGGTTAAGAGGAGGACAAGGGGAAGACACACAGGAGCTTGAGAGTGAACTATGTAAATAAACCTTACGCTTCTGATAACATAAGTGTGGCAAATGCTTCCAACGTAAAAATAAAAACAAAGGCAAATGCTATACCAAGTGACACTTTGGCTTCCCCACACCAGTTTGCAAAAAAGAACAAGTAAATACCTTGATGTCTTCTGTCAGTTAGAGTGTAAAATGCAAATCTTCTAAAAACACATACAACGTTAAAAGGGATGAAGCATCCAAGTACATCAATGATTACAATGCAATCATTGACCTCTTGTGGAATGCAAACATAAACATACATTTCAGATAATTCCACTGCATTTGCTAGATATGTCATACACTATCTCACCATATCCGAGAAAACAGAGCTAAAAGACATCTCGGATGACATATCATCTGACAAAACATTGTCACAAACATTGTACAACTTCGGTATAAAAATGCTCTCCCATAAAGAATACGGGTGCTACAAAGCTGAAAACCGTTTAACCCTTTAACTGCCATGGGTTTTTCCCCCAGTGCCAAGGACTTTTTTGGTGATTTTGGTATGTTGCCATTCAATGTCTTGTAACTTTTTTGTTACATGAGATATCTCAGCAAAATGTGTCCCCTTTTTTCCCACACATAGTCAGTCGTAACGCCACCCAGGATTCCTACGTTGCTGTAGGGGGGTGAGAGAAAAGAAGCAAAAAGTGTGAACATTTTGTGTTTTTTCAAAAAATGCCAATAAAATGATCTACAAAGAAGCCTGTGTTTTCTTCCTTGTAAGAGCTAGGAACAAATGGTTTGCTGTGCTGAATTCCCCAATTTGCTGGCTTTCAAGAACAGGTTGAGTGGAAACAAAAAGAAATTATTTTGATGTTGTTATCAACTGTTTTGTGAGAGGTAGGCGATTTTGGCCATTTTTGCCAATTGGACATGCATGGACGGAATGGAAGAAAAGAGTAGGAAAACCGAATTGGAGGACAGAAAGGCATACATTTCTCAAAAGTGGACAAAATTCCAAGTTTAGGAAGGGGTGATTTGCATAGGACGGGCAACAATTAGGTAGGGGAAAATGCCTTAGATTGGGGGAAAAGCTGGAAAATGACCGAAAAAAGAGTTATGTGTTGGACATGGTTGGCTTGGTACGGCAATGGCTTCTATGAATTTTGAGAAAAGCAATGCTCTGCTACATTCCCCGACTCTTGCAGATAGGAAAGAACACATTTTTTGTAGTGTTTTACAAAACAAACAATTCCACAAGCCAAACACTGAGCCATGGTACATAAGAGTTTTATGCTTACGGCCTGAACAGACACACTGTACACAGAGCATGTGTAAATCAGGAAAACCAATGTGGTGAGGAATGGCAAGAATACATTTTTTGAAAGAGCACAGGCAGACCTTTTCAAGGGTAGGTGACTTGTGCAGGTTACAAAAGTGAATGGTGCTTAAAGCAGCAACTAAATGTAGGGCACATTTGGGAAATGAAAGGGTTGTGTGACAAAGGCCACCAGCAAATGGGTCATAACGTTATGAAAACCACACAAACACAACAAATGTTATACCTTCCCACATTCCCACATGTGTACCAATGAAAACGGTACCTCACATGTGTGGGTGCACCTACCTGGCTGCCAAGGGGAAAGCTGAACACACCCCTAACCCCAAGTATTTTCAGACAGCTGAATTTCACAATTTTT
Organism: Ambystoma mexicanum; assembly: GCF_040938575.1. Taxonomy (NCBI): domain Eukaryota; kingdom Metazoa; phylum Chordata; class Amphibia; order Caudata; family Ambystomatidae; genus Ambystoma; species Ambystoma mexicanum. Next base: position 880,073,090 of record NC_090929.1, on the reverse strand, counting down.
CCAGATGTGCACACCATACAGATATGGGACTCGGGTGTCCAAGCCACCAAGGAAAAGAGGGAACCCCATGCATTTCCGAAAAAAGGACACCCGTGGGAATACGCCGAGGTATGATTTGCGCAAATCGGCCCAGAATGTATTACCCAGACAACCCTAGCAAAGTCCGAAATGTGGGAAAAGAAACACATTTTCCGCACATTTCACTCGGCTCACCCATCGAAACACGTCCCCAACAACACATGGCCTACCGTCCCACGTTCTCACAGGTGTCCCAATGAAAATGGTACCTCACATGTGTGGGTGCACCTACCTGGGCGCCAAGGGGAAAGCCTAAAACACAGGTAACCCCAAGTCTGTTATGACAGCTGAATTTCAGACTTTGTCCAGACGGGCACACCATACAGACATGGGCCTCGGGTGTCCAAGCCACCAAGAAAAACTAGGAACACCATGCATTTTTGAAAAGAAGACACCCGTGGGAATGCACTGAGGTCTGACTTGCGCAAAGCAGCCCAGAATTGATTACCCAGACACCCCCGCAATTCCGAAATGTGGGAAAAAAATGCATTTTCTGCACATTTCACTCAGCTCACCCATCGAAACACGCCCCCAACAACACATGGCCTACTGTCCCGCGTTCCCACCGGTGTCCCGATGAAAACGGTACCTCACATGTGTGGGTGCACCTACCTGGGCGCCAAGGGCAACGCCTAAAACACAGGTAACCCCAAGTCTGTTATGACAGCTGAATTTCAGTCTTTGTCCAACGGGCACAAAATACAGATATGGGCCTCGGGTGTCCGAGCCACCAAGGAAAACAGGGAACCCCATGCATTTCCAAAAAGAGGACACCCATGGGAATCCGCAGAGGTATGGTTTGTGCAAATCGGCCCAGATTGTATAACCCAGACCCCCCGCAAATTCCAAAATGTGGGAAAGAAAACACATTTTCCGCACATTTCACTTGGCTCACCCATCAAAACACGCCCCCAAAAACACATGGCCTACTGTCCTGCATTCGACAGGTGTCCTGATGAAAACTGTACCTCACATGTGTGGGTGCACCTACCTGGGCGCCAAGGGGAAAGCCTAAAACACAGGTAACCCCAAGTCTGTTATGACAGCTGAATTTCACACTTTGTCCAGACGTCACACCGTACAGATATGGGCCTCGGGTGTCCAAGCTACCAAGGAAAACAGGGAACCCCATGCATTTCCGAAAAGAGGACACCTGTGGGAATTCACAGAGGTATGATTTGCGCAAATCGGCCCAGAATTTATTACCCAGACACCCCCGCTAATTCCAAAATGTGGGAAAGAAAACGCATTTGCCGCACATTTCACTCGGCTCACCCATCGAAACACGCCCCCAACAATACATGGCCTACCGTCCCGCATTCCCACAGGTGTCCCGATGAAAACGGTACCTCACATATGTGAGTGCACCTACCTGGGCGCCAAGAGGAGAGCATAAAACACAGGTAACCCCAAGTCTGTAATGACAGCTGAATTTCACACTTTGTCCAGACGGGCACACCATACAGATATGGGCCTCGGGTGTCCAAGCCACCAAGGAAAACAGGGAACCCCATGCATTTCCAAAAAGAGGACACCCGTCGGAATTCGCAGAGGTATGATTTGTGCAAATCGGCCCAGATTCTATAACCCAGACCCCCCGCAATTTCCAAAATGTGGGAAAGAAAACGCATTTTCCGCACATTTCACTTGGCTCACCCATCAAAACACGCCCCCAACAACACATGGCCTACTCTCCTGCATTCGACAGGTGTCCTGATGAAAACGGTACCTCACATGTGTGGGTGCACCTACCTGGGCGCCAAGGGGAAAGCCTAAAACACAGGTAACCCCAAGTCTGTTATGACAGCTGAATTTCACACTTTGTCCAGATGGCACACCGTAGAGATATGGGCCTCGGTGTCCAAGCTACCAAGGAAAACAGGGAACCCCATGCATTTCCGGAAAGAGGACACCTGTGGGAATTCGCAGAGGTATGATTTGCGCAAATCGGCCCAGAATTTATCACACAGACACCCCTGCAAATTCCAAAATGTGGGAAAGAAAACGCATTTGCCGCACATTTCACTCGGCTCGCCCATCGAAACACGCCCCCAACAACACATGGCTGACCATCCCACGTTCCCACAGGTGTCCCGATGAAACCGGTACCTCACATGTGTGGGTGCACCTACCTGGGTGGCAAGGAGCAAGCCTAAAACACAAGTAACCCCAAGTCTGTTATGACAGCTGAATTTCACACTTTCTCCAGACGGGCACACCATACAGATATGGGCCGCGGGTGTCCAAGCCACCAAGGAAAACAGGGAACTCCATGAATTTCCGAAAACAGGACACCCGTGGGAATTCACAGAGGTATGATTTGCGCAAATCGGCCCAGAATCTATAAACCAGACACCCCCGCAATTTCCAAAATGTGGGAAAGAAAACGCATTTTCCGCATATTTCACTCGGCTCACCCATCAAAACGCGCCCCCAACAACACATGGCCTACTGTCCTGCATTCCCACAAGTGTCCCGATGAAAACGGTACCTCACATGTGTGGGTGCACCTACCTGGGCACCAAGGGGAAAGCATAAAACACAGGTAACCCCACGTCTGTTATGACAGCTGAATTTCACACTTTCTCCAGACGGGCACACCATACAGATATGGGCCTCGGGTGTCCAAGCCACCAAGGAAAACAGGGAACCCCATGCATTTCCGAAAAGAGAACACCATGGGAATCCACAGAGGTATGATTTGTGCAAAATGGCCCAGAATGTATCACCCAGACACCCCTGCAAAGTCCGAAATGTGGGAAAAAAATGCATTTTCCGCACATTTCCCCAAACAACACATGGCCAACCATCCTGCGTGCCCACAGGTGTCCCGATGAAAACGGTACCTCACATGTGTGGGTTCATCTACCTGGGCGCCAAGGGGAAAGACTAAAACACAGGTAACCCCAAGTCTGTTATGACAGCTGAATTTCAGACTTTGTCCAGACGGGCACATCATACAGATATGGGCCTTGGGTGTCCAAGCTACCAAGGAAAACAGGGAACCCCATGCATTTCCAAAAAGAGGACACCCATGGGAATCCGCAGAGGTATGATGTGGGCAAATCGGCCGAGAATGTATTACCCAGACACCCCCGCAAATTCTGAAATGTGGAAAAAAAAAACATTTTCTGCACATTTCACTTGGCTCACCCATTGAAACACTCCCCCAACAACACATGGCCTACCGTCCCGCGTTCCCACCGGTGTCCCGATGAAAACGGTACCTCACATGTGTGGGTGCACCTACCTGGGCGCCAAGGGCAATGCCTAAAACACAGGTAACCCCAAGTCTGTTATGACAGCTGAATTTCAGACTTTGTCCAGACGGGCACACCATACCGATATGGGCCTCGGGTGTCCAAGCCACCAAGGAAAACAGGGAACCCCATGCATTTCCAAAAACAGGACACCCATGGGAATCTGCAGAGGTATGATGTGCGCAAATCGGCCAAGAATTTAATACCAAGACACCCCCGCAAAGTCCGAAATGTGGGGAAAAAAAGCATTTTCCACACATTTCACTCGACTCACCCATCGAAACACAACCCCAACAACACATGACCTACCATCCGGCGTTCCCACCGGTGTCCCGATGAAAACGGTACCTCACATGTGTGGGTGCACCTACCTGGGCACCAAGGGGAAAACCTAAAACACAGGTAACGCCACGTATGTTATGACAGCTGAATTTCACACTTTGTCCATACGGGCACACCATACAGATATGGGCCTCGGGTGTCCACCCCTGCAAAGTCCGAAATGTGGGAAAAAAATGCATTTTCCGCACATTTCACTCGGCTCACCCATTGAAACACACCTCAACAACACATGGCCAACCGTCCCGCGTTCCCACAGGTGTCCCGATTAAAACGGTACCTCACAAGTGTGGTGCACCTACCTGGGCACCAAGGGGAACGCCTGAAACACAGGTAACCCCAAGTCTGTTATGACAGCTGAATTTCACACTTTGTCCAGACGGGCACATCATACAGATATGGGCCTCGGGTGTCCAAGCCACCAAGGAAAACAGGGGACCCCATGCATTTCCGAAAAGAGGACACCCTTGGGAATTTGCAGAGGTATGATTTGAGCAAATCGGCTTAGAATCTATGACCCAGACACCCCTGCAAATTACAAAATGTGGGAAAGAAAATGCATTTTCCGCATATTTCACTTGGCTCACCCATTGAAAAACTCCCCCAACAACACATGGCTTACAGTCCCGCGTTCCCACAGGTGTCCCGATGAAAACGGTACCTCACATGTGTGGATGCACCTACCTGGGCGCCAAGGGGAACGCCTAAAACACAGGTAACCCCAAGTCTGTTATGACAGCTGAATTTCACACTTTGTCCAGACGGGCACACCATACTGATATGGGCCTCGGGTGTCCAAGCCACCAAGGAAAACGGGGAACCCCATGCATTTCCAAAAAGAGGACACCCGTCGGAATTCGCAGAGGTATGATTTGTGCAAATGGGCCCAGAATCTATAAACCAGACACCCATACAAATTTCAAAATGTGGGAAAGAAAACGCATTTTCCGCACATCTCACTTGGGTCACCCATGAAAACACGCCCCCAACAAGACATGGCCTACTGTCCTGCATTCGACAGGTGTCCTGATGAAAACGGTACCTCACATGTGTGGGTGCACCTACCTGGGCGCCAAGGGGAAAGCCTAAAACACAGGTAACCCCAAGTCTCTTATGACAGCTGTTAGGGAGAATTCTCTGTTTAGGCTGAATTTCCTAACCTAGTGAGTCCCCCGGCAGCTTTGCTGGATTTCGGGGGTTTGTTTTTTTCCATCCTGCAAAGAGTGAGACTCTTTTCCTCCCACTCTTGGACATGAATGTGTGTAATTCCTTTGAATGTCAATGTGTTCTATGGGCTATGGGGTCTTTTACTCCATAGGGTCTCATATGTTTTTCTATGTGTGTTACACCACACCCTACATGCCGTAACACTGGGGCGTCCTAGCGGACCTACACCATAGACTCCATACCCGGGGACTGACTACTGTCTCCCCGGGCATGTAAAGTCCCCATTGGCTTTACTAGACCTAAATTTACTAACAGAACTAGTACAAACCATCTTATTGTGGACGTACTAGTAGGGGTAATTCGATTACTCCTGGATCTGTTACTCGAGGGGGCACTGTCCCGTCCCCCCTCGTCGAGTTTTGGCTGGTGGCAGTGGAAACTACTTGTTATGTTCGACCCCGAACATAACCCTATGGGATGAGTCCCATTGTTGGAGATTGATACTTTTTCTCGTTTATCTCTAACGTACCACCCATCTACGTATCTTAAATAAGTTTATCGGATGGTATTTTCTGCCAGAACTCGGTTTGTAAAATGGCGTCTGTGTTCGTCTCTGTGACTCCTAAACCAAAGGTCGAGCCTTTTGTTCCACTTTTGGCGGGCTCTGTACAGAGACCCTCCAAAGTGGTGCCATTCTGTCTGGGTTACCACAGGAGTCTGGGAGGGGGTTTAGGCACCCTGGACCGAGTTGCCTTGCCAACTCCGGTCGCACACTGGAGTGATTGGCCCAAGTGGTGAGCCTCCCCCCTCACCACTTAGCATGTGTTGATTGACAGCTAGGCTGAATGAATGGGGGTTTTCTGCATAAAAGCAGGGCTTTTGGGACTGGATCCTCAGAAGTTGCCACAGGACCTAAGAATCCGACGAGGGTAACGCTGAGCCGACTTGCACGACGACACCTCCGGTGGAGCCCTGCGGAACCGACTCACCACTTCCCGACGACAGAGGAGATCTCCCTGCCGGAGAGTCTCTTCCCCTGACTGGTGGGAACAACCAGTCCCCTTTGCTTTTTATTCGCCTCAGGACGCAGTGGTCGAATTGCCCGTGCAGAGCACCTCGGCAACCGGATAGCCACTACCCCTGTACCGCGACCAAAAGGTGGTGTCTTGTGACAGAGCACTCCGCTGCTGGTCTCTTCCCTGGTGGTGCACCGGACTTCACTTTTCTTCGACGATGAGATCACCTCTACTCTTGGCAAAGACCCGATGTGCATCCACCACCAGGAACAACTGCCCCCGCCGGAGCTGCCCTCCACAACAAGGTACCGTGTCCGCCTGGCTTCCCTTTCGATCGGTTCGAGTGAGGTGTCTTAATCCTCTCCTTTCCGTTGGGTCGCCTCCAAGCTTTTCTCATTTATTGTTCTGAACTGGTTCAATCTGCCGATAACAATTTGCTACAAGGACTTGAATGCATCTCCACTAGAGACTTTTTGGGACATATCGCCTTGCCCCTCTCTGAGTGGGCCTGGCCTCTGAACTTTACGATCTATTGTGATTCTTGCCTTCCTGCCTTGCATTTTATCCGTGAAGTATTGAACTGTGTTGATTCCGTAACCGCCTATCTTTTTCTCTCCCGTCCTAACTAATATTAGAGTGCCATCTAGGTTGAGGTATACACCTCTGTCTGTAAATAAGTGGTGCCGGTAGAACCTAGACTTGTCGAAATATTGCTAGGGGGATTGATCGTTTCTTCTTCGTAGAGTAATTGTGTTTGATTTGTTTGCCGTGAAAGTGCCATAGTGTTTTTGATAGATGTTTCGTTATAAATAAATACCTTAATATCTTTACACTAAGCCTTGGTGCGTGTTTGCTTGTCTTGCTGTGAAGAATTGCCCTATTTTGTATACTCCACATACTGCTCAACTCTTCTTGAGGGAAGTCTGACTGCTCAGCCACAGCTACCAAGTGAATCTGTGTGGTACAGACTGCTACCAAGTGGGTTCACCGCCAAACACCTGTAGTCCTAAATCTTTTGCAGTGGTCCCAGAGGGAACTGCACAGGTTTCCGCCTAACACTGGTGTACAGCGGTGGGATTTGTATCGAGTATACAGTTTAGAGTGCTTTTTGACACTGTGGGATAACTAACCACAAAACTTAGCACAAAAAGCAACTTTAAAAAAAAACAAACATGTCTACGATGGAAACTTACAGTCGAGAGTCCTTGTCAGGTGAAAATACTGAGACTTTGCAAGCTCTCTGTAGGCAAGAGAACCTTTCTGTAAGAGGCAAGAAGTTAGAACTAATAGAGAGATTGCTGGCGAACCAAAGTCTGGGTACTAGTTCAGAGGAACCAATCTCTCCAGCAAATGTAGATAACAGTGATGGTGTTGATCTGAATAGTAATTCTGATGATAGCGATGAAGAGGCTGACGAGGACGGAGAGGCTAACGAAACTGTCTCCCCTTCTCCTCTACCTGCCTTACCAGCTGTGCCTACGGGGCCCATAACAGGTCCCACAAGTAACCCTGCTTATTTTGAACTTGAAAAAATGAAGCTCGAATTAGAATACAAACGGTTCTTGGCTCAATCTGAACGAAACCAAGAGCTCGAGTTCAGACGGATGAATGCCCAGGCTGAGCAGAAGCAAGCTGAGTTAAGACTCAGGGAAATAGAACTTAATCACGAGTTAGAGATGAAAAAGTTGTCTATGGAAAATGCTTCTCTCTCCTCTGGTTCCTCTAGGAGCTCCAGTCCCAAAAGACCCCAGATGCCAAAGGAATTAGTGGGTATGTATGAACCGAGATTGGATGTGTTGGATTGGTTGAAACTGTTTGAATACAATCATGGGCTCCAGGACATCACCGGGAATGCTTTGCTTCCCTGGTTGTTCTCTAGGCTTCCTCCTGTTGCGACTGATGTGGTAATGGAGTTGGGGGAGGCGGATAAGACAGATTACGAAAGTGTGAAACTAGCTTTAATAGCTAGATTCGGGAAGACCCCTTCCCAGTATCTTAAGAGGTTTAGAACCCTCAAAAAGCATGATGGTACCCCTTGGGCTACCTGGGTGAGTGAAGGGTTGAAAAACTTAGAGGGATGGATTAAGGGTTACAAAGTGAACACTTATGAGGGTATGAAGAATCTTTTTATGTTGGAGTCGATTTATGATGCCTGTTCTCCTGAGCTCAGACAGCACTTGGCTGATTCGAAGGAATTGGATTCCCGGACGCTAGCTAAGGCCGCTGACATGTGGGTTGCCAACAGGGCTACTCATAAGGATTCTGGGGCAACTCAGAAAAAGGATGAGGGAAAACAGCCTAAAAAAGACTCAAAAGAGAATTTGAATAACTCAAATTCCCCAGAGGGCCCCAAACAAAATAACCAGGGTAAACCCCAGGGAAAACCACAACCGAATAGTGAACCTTCTGGCCACAAACCAGAAGGAGGTCAGAACAAGCCACCATTCCAGAGAGCATTTGGAACATGCTATCTCTGTGGGGCAACTGACCATATCAAAGGAGATCCAAAATGTAAGGGTAAACCTACGGGGATCAGCACAGTCTCCTTAGCCTTCACTCCTGAGGAGGAAGTCCAAATGACTAGTGCTCACTTTGAAGTCTTTGCTGAAGAACCTTTGGTTCTTCAAGCAAGTGTATCAGTAGAGTCAATGGATCTGGTTAGTAATCAGAATAGGAGTGTGTATGACTCTATACCAGAAAACTCTAAATGTTATTATGTGGACAGTGTTCTTGTCAATGGCCAGGATACTCCTGCCAGGCGAGACTCTGGGGCCAGCAGAACAGTAGTGGATGAAAGCTTTTTCAGGCCTGAGGATGTTGCTAAGGCACCCAAAGGTCCCACTAAGATGTCTGGAGGGCCTGTCCAAATGGTTACAATTCTACCAGCCCTCATTCAGTGTAATGACATGACAGTGTTGATTCCTGTCAGTGTTCAGACTGAGGTGCCTGGGAGAGTCCTGTTGGGGAATGATCTAAAAACTCTAGGAGTAGTATCCAGTACCCCCAGGCCCCCCAGTATGGAGACCCAGAACCAAACCAAATTAGCTAGAGAGGCCACCTTAAGGAAACACTCTAAGCCTGTGGGAACCTCTACTGAGAACCCCACTACAAGCCCTGGTGTCGGTAAGTTGACCTCTGACCCAGGCAAATTTCAGGCTAACATGTTAGGGAAATGGGAGCCCCAACCAAGCTCCATCATTGTTCTCCCAGTTACAGAGTCTGTGACTCCCCCTGCTTCTGAGGAAGAGGCAGATAGACCAACTGGGCCCCTAACTAGGCCTAAGAGAACTGGTAATTCTCAGTGCTGGTGGAAAACCAGAAAAGAAAAGTCTAAGGCCAAAAACCTTCAGACTGTTGGGCCTTCCACAGAAGACTCCAACCCAATTCCTAAACTTAAGGGGGAAACTCCTAAAGTAGGTAAAGTAAGATCTCAGACGAAGGAGAAGCATGTACCTTGCTTATCTCCATCCCCTCCAACCAAGAGGCCTAAAACCCAACCTTCTCTCAACAGAAAGGTAGGGAAGACCTCTGGAGGCCCTTCTAGATCTAAGGAGTTTCTTTATAAGTACTCTTTGAAAAAGCCTATCATAGGTTCAGTAGTTGTATCAACTTCTGAGGGACTGGTCAACCAGATCCCCTATAAACTTAAAAAGACTGATGTTCCTCAAAGGGTTTGTAGGTCATATAGCTTACAAAGGAAAACCTTTGATTTCACCATTGAGCACAGGTCAGGGTGTCACCACCAAAATGCTGATGGTCTCTCTAGGATGTATGTCATCGACTAGAGGTATGAGATTCATCCAGGAGTGGATTAAATCCTTCTGTCCCTTAGTCTGGGGGGGGCGAGTGTTAGGGAGAATTCTCTGTTTAGGCTGAATTTCCTAACCTAGTGAGTCCCCCAGCAGCTTTGCTGGATTTCGGGGTATTTTTTTTTTCCATCCTGCCAAGAGTGATACTCTTTTCCTCCCATTCTTGGACATGAATGTGTGTAATTCCTTTGAATGTCAATGTGTTCTATGGGCTATGGGGTCTTTTACTCCATAGGGTCTCATATGTTTTTCTATGTGTGTTACACCACACCCTACGTGCCGTAACACTGGGGCGTCCTAGCGGACCTCCACCATAGACTCCATACTCGGGGACTGACTACTGTCTCCCCGGGCATGTAAAGTCACCATTGGCTTTACTAGACCTAAATTTACTAACAGAACTAGTACAAACCATCTTATTGTGGACGTACTAGTAGGGGTAATTTGATTACTCCTGGATCTGTTACTCAAGGGGGCACTGTCCCGTCCCCCCTTGTCGAGTTTTGGCTGGTGGCAGTGGAAACTACTTGTTATGTTCGACCCCGAACATAACCCTATGGGATTCGTCCCATTGTTGGAGATTGATACTTTTTCTCGTTTATCTCTAACGTACCACCAATCTACTTATCTTAAATAAGTTTATCGGATGGTATTTTCTGCCAGAACTCGGTTTGTAAAATGGCGTCTGTGTTTATCTCTGTGACTCCTAAACCAAAGGTCGAGCCCTTTGTTCCACTTTTGGCGGGCTCTGTACAGAGACCCTCCAAAGTGGTGCCTTTCTGTCTGGGTTACCACAGGGGTGTGGGAGGGGGTTTAGGCACCCTGGACCGAGTTGCCTTGCCAACTCCGGTCGCACTCTGGAGTGATTGGCCCAAGTGGTGAGCCTCCCCGCTCACCACTTAGCATGTGTTGATTGACAGCTAGGCTGAATGAATGGGGGTTTTCTGCATAAAAGCAGGGCTTTTGGGACTGGATCTTCAGAAGTCACCACAGGACCTAAGAATCCGACGAGGGTAACGCTGAGCCGACCTGCAAGATGACACCTCCGGTGGAGCCCTGCGGAACCGACTCACCACTTCCCGACGACAGAGGAGATCTCCCTGCCGGAGAGTCTCTTCCCCTGACTGGTGGGAATAACCAGTCCCCTTTGCTTTTTATTCGCCTCAGGACGCAGTGGTCGAATTGGCCGTGCAGAACACCTCGGCAACCGGATAGCCACTACCCCTGTACCACGACCAAAAGGTGTTGCCTTGTGACGGAGCACTCCGCGGCTGGTCTCTTCCCTGGTGGTGCACCGGACTTCACTTTTCTTCGACGACGAGATCACCTCTACTCTTGGCAAAGACGCGACGTACATCCACCACCAGGAACAACTGCCCGCGCCGGAGCTGCCCTCCACAACAAGGTACCGTGTCCGCCTGGCTTCCCTTTCGATCGGTTCGAGTGAGGTGTCTTAATCCTCTCCTTTCCGTTGGGTCGCCTCCAAGCTTTTCTCATTTATTGTTCTGAACTGGTTCAATCTGCCAATAACAATTTGCTACAAGGACTTGAATGCATCTCCACTAGAGACTTTTTGGGACATATCGCTTTGCCCCTCTCCGAGTGGGCCTGGCCTCTGAACTTTACGATCTATTGTGATTCTTGCCTTCCTGCCTTGCATTTTATCCGTGAAGTATTGAACTGTGTTGATTCCGTAACCACCTATCTTTTTCTCTCCCGTCCTAACTAATATTAGAGTGGCATCTAGGTTGAGGTATACACCTCTGTCTGTAAATAAGTGGTGCCGGTAGAACCTAGACTTGTCGAAATATTGCTAGGGGGATTGATCGTTTCTTCTTCGTAGAGTAATTGTGTTTGATTTGTTTTCCGTGAAAGTGCTATAGTGTTTTTTGATAGATGTTTCGTTATAAATAAATACCTTAATATCTTTACACTAAGCCTCGTTGCGTGTTTGCTTGTCTTGCTGTGAAGAATTGCCCTATTTTGTATACTCCACATACTGCTCAACTCTTCTTGAGGGAAGTCTGACTGCTCAGCCACAGCTACCAAGTGAATCTGTGTGGTACAGACTGCTACCTAGTGGGTTCACCGCCAAACACCTGTAGTCCTAAATCTTTTGCAGTGGTCCCAGAGGGAACTGCACAGGTTTCCGCATAACAACAGCTGAATTTCACACTTTGTCCAGACGGGCACACCATTCAGATATGGGCCTCGGGTGTCCAAGCCACCAAGGAAAACTCAGAACCCCATGCATTTCCAAAAAGAGGACACCCATGGGAATCCGCAGAGGTATGATGTGCGCAAATCGGCCCAGAATTTAATACCAAGACACCCCCGCAAAGTCTGAAATGTTGGGAAAAAAAGCATTTTCCACACATTTCACTCAGCTCACCCATCGAAACACAACCCCAACAACACATGACCTACCGTCCGGCGTTCCCACCGGTGTCCCGATGAAAACGGTACCTCACATGTGTGGGTGCACCTACCTGGGAACCAAGGGGAAAACCTAAAACACAGGTAACCCCACGTCTGTTATGACAGCTGAATTTCAAACTTTGTCCATATGGGCACACCATACAGATATGGGCCTCGGGTGTCCACCCCTTCAAAGTCAGAAATGTGGGAAAAAAACGCATTTTCCGCACATTTCACTCGGCTCACCCATTGAAACACACCCCAACAACACATGGCCAACCGTCCCGCGTTCCCACAGGTGTCCCGATTAAAACGGTACCTCACAAGTGTGGGTGCACCTACCTGGGCACCAAGGGGAACGCCTGAAACACAGGTAACCCCAAGTCTGTTATGACAGCTGAATTTCACACTTTGTCCAGACGGGCACATCATACAGATATGGGCCTCGGATGTCCAAGCCACCAAGGAAAACAGGGGACCCCATGCATTTCCGAAAAGAGGACACCCTTGGGAATTTGCAGAGGTATGATTTGAGCAAATCGACCCAGAATCTATGACCCAGACACCCCTGCAAATTCCAAAATGTGGGAAAGAAAATGCATTTTCCGCACATTTCACTTGGCTCACCCATTGAAAAACTCCCCCAACAACACATGGCCTACAGTCCCGCGTTCCCACAATTGTCCAAATGAAAACCGTACCTCACATGTGTGGGTGCACCTACCTGGCCGCCAAGAGGAACGCCTAAAACACAGGTAACCCCAAGTCTGTTATGACAGCTGAATTTCACACTTTGTCCAGACGGGCACACCATACTGATATGGGCCTCGGGTGTCCAAGCCACCAAGGAAAACAGGGAACCCCATGCATTTCCAAAAAGAGGACACCCATCGGAATTCGCAGAGGTATGGTTTGTGCAAATCGGCCCAGATTGTATAACCCAGACCCCCCGCAAATTACAAAATGTGGGAAAGAAAACACATTTTCCGCACATTTCACTTGGCTCGCCCATCAAAACACGCCCCCAACAACACATGGCCTACTGTCCTGCATTCGACAGGTGTCCTGATGAAAACTGTACCTCACATGTGTGGGTGCACCTACCTGGGCGCCAAGGGGAAAGCCTAAAACACAGGTAACCCCAAGTCTGTTATGACAGCTGAATTTCACACTTTGTCCAGACGTCACACCGTACAGATATGGGCCTCGGGTGTCCAAGCTACCAAGGAAAACAGGGGACTCCATGCATTTCCGAAAAGAGGACACCTGTGGGAATTCACAGAGGTATGATTTGCGCAAATCGGCCCAGAATTTATTACCCAGACACCCCTGCAAATTCCAAAATGTGGGAAAGAAAACGCATTTGCCGCACATTTCACTTGGCTCACCCATCGAAACACGCCCCCAACAATACATGGCCTACCGTCCCGCATTCCCACAGGTGTCCCGATGAAAACGGTACCTCACATATGTGAGTGCACCTACCTGGGCGCCAAGAGGAAAGCATAAAACACAGGTAACCCCAAGTCTGTAATGACAGCTGAATTTCACACTTTGTCCAGACGGGCACACCATACAGATATGGGCCTCGGGTGTCCAAGCCACCAAGGAAAACAGGGAACCCCATGCATTTCCAAAAAGAGGACACCCGTCGGAATTCGCAGAGGTATGATTTGTGCAAATCGGCCCAGATTCTATAACCCAGACCCCCCGCAATTTCCAAAATGTGGGAAAGAAAACGCATTTTCCGCACATTTCACTTGGCTCACCCATCAAAACACGCCCCCAACAACACATGGCCTACTCTCCTGCATTCGACAGGTGTCCTGATGAAAACGGTACCTCACATGTGTGGGTGCACCTACCTGGGCGCCAAGGGGAATGCCTAAAACACAGGTAACCCCAAGTCTGTTATGACAGCTGAATTTCACACTTTGTCCAGATGGCACACCGTAGAGATATGGGCCTCGGTGTCCAAGCTACCAAGGAAAACAGGGAACCCCATGCATTTCCGGAAAGAGGACACCTGTGGGAATTCGCAGAGGTATGATTTGCGCAAATCGGCCCAGAATTTATTACCCAGACACCCCTGCAAATTCCAAAATGTGGGAAAGAAAACGCATTTGCCGCACATTTCACTCGGCTCGCCCATCGAAACACACCCCCAACAACACATGGCTGACCATCCCACGTTCCCACAGGTGTCCCGATGAAACCGGTACCTCACATGTGTGGGTGCACCTACCTGGGAGGCAAGGAGCAAGCCTAAAACACAAGTAACCCCAAGTCTGTTCTGACAGCTGAATTTCACACTTTCTCCAGACGGGCACACCATACAGATATGGGCCGCGGGTGTCCAAGCCACCAAGGAAAACAGGGAACTCCATGAATTTCCGAAAACAGGACACCCGTGGGAATTCACAGAGGTATGATTTGCGAAAATCGGCCCAGAATCTATAAACCAGACACCCCCGCAAATTCCAAAATGTGGGAAAGAAAACACATTTTACGCATATTTCACTCTGCTCACCCATCAAAACACGCCCCCAACAACACATGGCCTACTGTCCTGCATTCCCACAAGTGTCCCGATGAAAACGGTACCTCACATGTGTGGGTGCACCTACCTGGGCGCCAAGGGGAAAGCATAAAACACAGGTAACCCCACGTCTGTTATGACAGCTGAATTTCACACTTTGTTCATACGGGCACGCTATACAGATATGGGCCTCGTGTGTTCAAGCCACCAAGGAAAACAGGGAACCCCATGCATTTCCGAAAAGAGGACACCATGGGAATCCGCAGAGGTATGATTTGTGCAAAATGGCCCAGAATGTATCACCCAGACACCCCTGCAAAGTCCGAAATGTGGGAAAAAAATGCATTTTCCGCACATTTCCCCAAACAACACATGGCCAACCATCCCGCGCTCCCACAGGTGTCCCGATGAAAACGGTACCTCACATGTGTGGGTTCATCTACCTGGGCACCAAGGGGAAAGCCTAAAACACAGGTAACCCCAAGTCTGTTATGACAGCTGAATTTCAGACTTTGTCCAGACGGGCACATCATACAGATATGGGCCTTGGGTGTCCAAGCTACCAAGGAAAACAGGAAACCCCATGCATTTCCAAAAAGAGGACACCCATGGAAATCCGCAGAGGTATGATGTGGGCAAATCGGCCCAGAATTTATTACCCAGACACCCCCGCAAATTCTGAAATGTGGAAAAAAAAAAACATTTTCTGCACATTTCACTTGGCTCACCCATTGAAACACTCCCCCAACAACACATGGCCTACCGTCCCACGTTCCCACCGGTGTCCCGATGAAAACGGTACCTCACATGTGTGGGTGCACCTACCTGGGCGCCAAGGGCAATGCCTAAAACACAGGTAACCCCAAGTCTGTTATGACAGCTGAATTTCAGACTTTGTCCAGACGGGCACACCATACCGATATGGGCCTCGGGTGTCCAGGCCACCAAGGAAAACAGGGAACCCCATGCATTTCCAAAAAGAGGAAACCCGTCGGAATTCGCAGAGGTATGATTTGTGCAAATTGGCCCAGGTTCTATAACCCAGATCCCCCCGCAAATTCCAAAATGTGGTAAAGAAAATGCATTTTCCGCACATTTCACTTGGCTCACACATCGAAACACCCCCCCAACAACACATGGCCTACTGTCATGCATTCCCACAGGTGTCCTGATGAAAACGGTACCTCACATGTGTGGGTGCACCTACCTGGGCACCAAGGGGAAAGCCTAAAACACAGGTTACCCCAAGTCTGTTGTGACAGCTGAATTTCACACTTTGTCCAGACGTCACACCGTACAGATATGGGCCTCGAGTGTCCAAGCTACCAAGGAAAACAGGGAACCCCATGCATTTCCGAAAAGAGGACACCTGTGGGAATTCGCAGAGGTATGATTTGCGCAAATCGGCCCAGAATTTATTACCCAGACACCCCTGCAAATTCCAAAATGTGGGAAAGAAAACGCATTTGCCGCACATTTCACTCAGCTCAACCATCGAAACACGCCCCCAACAATACATGGCCTAGCGTCCCGCATTCCCACAGGTGTCCCGATGAAAACGGTACCTCACACATGTGAGTGCACCTACCTGGGCGCCAAGGGGAAAGCATAAAACACAGGTAACCCCAAGTCTGTAATGACAGCTGAATTTCACACTTTGTCCAGACGGGCACACCATACAGATATGGGCCTCGGGTGTCCAAGCCACCAAGGAAAGCTCAGAACACCATGCATTTCCGAAAAGAGGACACCTGTGGGAATTCGCAGAGGTATGATTTGCGCAAATCGGCCCAGAATTTATTACCCAGACACCCCCGCAAATTCCAAAATGTGGGAAAGAAAACGCATTTGCCGCACATTTCACTCGGCTAGCCCATCGAAACACGCCCCCAACAACACATGCCCTACTGTCATGCATTCCCACAGGTGTCCTGATGAAAACGGTACCTCACATGTGTGGGTGCACCTACCTGGGCGCCAAGGGGAAAGCCTAAAACACAGGTAACCCCAAGTCTCTTATGACAGCTGAATTTCACACTGTGTCCCGACGGGCACACCATTCAGATATGGGCCTCGGGTATCCAGGCCACCAAGGAAACCTCAGAACACCATGCATTTCTGAAAAGAAGACTCCCTTGAGAATGCACTGAGGTTTGATTTGCGGGAAGCAGCGCGGAATTTATTACCCATACACCCCTGCAAATTCTGAAACGTGAGAAAAAAAACACATTTTCCGCACATTTCACTCGGCTCGCCCATCGAAACACGCTCCCAACAACACATGGCCTACCATCCCACGTTCCCACAGGTGTCCCGATGAAAACGATACCTCACATGTGTGGGTGCACCTACCTGGGAGGCAAAGGGCAAGCCTAAAACACAAGTAACCCCAGGTCTGTTATGACTGCTGAATTTCACACTTTGTCCAGACGGGCACACCATACAGGTATGGGCCTCGGGTGTCCAAGCCACCAAGGAAAACAGGGAACTCCATGAATTTCTGAAAACAGGACACCCGTGGGAATTCACAGAGGTATGATTTGCGCAAATCGGCCCAGAATCTATAAACCAGACACCCCTGCAAATTCCAAAATGTGGGAAAGAAAACGCAATTTACGCATATTTCACTCGGCTCACCCATCAAAACACACCCCCAACATCACATGGCCTACTGTCCTGCATTCCCACAAGTGTCCCGGTGAAAACGGTACATCACATGTGTGGGTGCACCTACCTGGGCGCCAAGGGGAAAGCATAAAACACAGGTAACCCCACGTCTGTTATGACAGCTGAATTTCACACTTTGTCCAACGGGCACACCATACAGATATGGGCCTCGGGTGTCCATGCCACCAAGGAAAACAGGGAACCCCATGCATTTCCGAAAAAAGAGGACACCATGGGAATCCGCAGAGGTATGATTTGTGCAAAATGGCACAGAATGTATCACCCAGACAGCCCTGCAAAGTCCGAAATGTGGAAAAAAAATGCATTCTCCGCACATTTCCCCAAACAACACATGGCCAACCATCCCGCGTTCCCACAGGTGTCCCGATGAAAACTGTACCTCACATTTGTGGGTGCACCTACATGGGCGCCAAGGGGAAAGCCTAAAACACAGGTAACCCCAAGTCTGTTATGACAGCTGAATTTCACACTTTGTCCAGACGGGCACATCATACAGATATGGGCCTTGGGTGTCCAAGCTACTAAGGAAAACAGGGAACCCCATGCATTTCCAAAAAGAGGATACCCATGGGAATCCGCAGAGGTATGATGTGCGCAAATCGGCCCAGAATTTAATACCAAGACACGCCTGCAAAGTCCGAAATGTGGGAAAAAAAAGAATTTTCCACACATTTCACTCGGCTCACCCATTGAAACACGCCCCCAACAACACATGGCCAACCGTCCCGCGTTCCCACAGGTGTCCAGATTAAAACGGTACCTCACATGTGTGGGTGCATCTACCTGGGTGCCAAGGGGAATGCCTGAAACACAGGTAACCCCAAGTCTGTTATGACTGCTGAATTTCACACTTTGTCCAGACAGGCACACCAGACAGATATGGGCCTCGGGTGTCCAAGCCACCAAGAAAAACTCGGAACACCATGCATTTCTGAAAAGAAGACACCTGTGGGAATACACTGACGTCTGACTTGCGCGAAGCAGCAGAGAATTTATAACCCAGACACCCCTGCAAAGTCTGTAATGTGGGGAAAAAACACATTTTCTGCACATTTCACTCGGCTCACTCTTCGAAACACGCCTCCAACAACACATGGCCTACTGTCCCACGTTCCCACAGGTGTCCCGATGAAAACGGTACCTCACATGTGTGTGTGCACATACCTGGGCGACAAGGGGAAAGCCTAAAACACAGGTAACGCCAAGTTTGTTATGACAGCTGAATTTCACACTTTGTCCAGACACGCACACCATACAGATATGGGCCTCGGGTGTCCAAGCCACCAAGGAAAACTCGGAACACCATGCATTTCTGAAAAGAAACGCATCCATGGGAATGCACTGAGGTCTGACTTGTGCAAAGCAGCCAAGAATTAATTACCCAGACACCCAGCAAAATCCGAAATGTGGGAAAGAAAACGCATTTGCCGCACATTTCACTCAGCTCAACCATCGAAACACGCCCCCAACAATACATGGCCTAGCGTCCCGCATTCCCACAGGTATCCCGATGAAAACGGTACCTCACACATGTGAGTGCACCTACCTGGGCGCCAAGGGGAAAGCATAAAACACAGGTAACCCCAAGTCTGTAATGACAGCTGAATTTCACACTTTGTCCAGACGGGCACACCATACAGATATGGGCCTCGGGTGTCCAAGCCACCAAGGAAAGCTCAGAACACCATGCATTTCTGAAAAGAAGACACCCTTGAGAATGCACTGAGGTTTGACTTTCGCGAAGCAGCCCGGAATTTATTACCCATACACCCCCGCAAAATCTGAAACGTGAGAAAAAAAACACATTTTCCGCATATTTAACTCGGCTCACCCATCGAAACACGCCTCCAACAACACATGGCCTACCATTTCACGTTCCCACAGGTATCCCGATGAAAACGGTACCTCAAATGTGTGGGTGCACCTACCTGGGAGGCAAGGGGCAAGCCTAAAACACAAGTAACCCCAAGTCTGTTATGACAGCTGAATTTCACACTTTGTCCAGACGGGCACACCATACAGATATGGGCCTCGGGTGTCCAAGCCACCAAGGAAAACAGGGAACCCCATGCATTTCCAAAAAGAGGACACCCGTTGGAATTCGCAGAGGTATGATTTGTGCAAATCGTCCCAGAATCTATAACCCAGACCCCCCGCAAATTCCAAAATGTGGGAAAGAAAACGCATTTTCCGGACATTTCACTTGGCTCACCCATTAAACACGCTCCCAACAACACATGGCCTACTCTCCTGCATTCGACAGGTGTCCTGATGAAAACGGTACCTCACATGTGTGGGTGCACCTACCTGGGCGCCAAGGGCAAAGCCTAAAACACAGGTAACCCCAAGTCTGTTATGACAGCTGAATTTCACACTTTGTCCAGACGGCACACCGTACAGATATGGGCCTCGGGTGTCCAAGCTACCAAGGAAAACAGGGAACCCCATGCATTTCCGGAAAGAGGACACCTGTGGGAATTTGCAGAGGTATGATTTGCGCAAATCGGCCCAGAATTTATTACCCAGACACCCCCGCAAATTCCAAAATGTGGGAAAGAAAACGCATTTGCCGCACATTTCACTCGGCTAGCCCATCGAAACACGCCCCCAACAACACATGCCCTACTGTCATGCATTCCCACAGGTGTCCTGATGAAAACGGTACCTCACATGTGTGGGTGCACCTACCTGGGCGCCAAGGGGAAAGCCTAAAACACAGGTAACCCCAAGTCTCTTATGACAGCTGAATTTCACACTTTGTCCCGACGGGCACACCATTCAGATATGGGCCTCGGGTATCCAAGCCACCAAGGAAACCTCAGAACACCATGCATTTCTGAAAAGAAGACTCCCTTGAGAATGCACTGAGGTTTGACTTGCGGGAAGCAGCGCGGAATTTATTACCCATACACCCCTGCAAATTCTGAAACGTGAGAAAAAAAACACATTTTCCGCAAATTTCACTCGGCTCGCCCATCGAAACACGCTCCCAACAACACATGGCCTACCATCCCACGTTCCCACAGGTGTCCCGATGAAAACGATACCTCACATGTGTGGGTGCACCTACCTGGGAGGCAAAGGGCAAGCCTAAAACACAAGTAACCCCAGGTCTGTTATGACTGCTGAATTTCACACTTTGTCCAGACGGGCACACCATACAGGTATGGGCCTCGGGTGTCCAAGCCACCAAGGAAAACAGGGAACTCCATGAATTTCTGAAAACAGGACACCCGTGGGAATTCACAGAGGTATGATTTGCGCAAATCGTCCCAGAATCTATAAACCAGACACCCCTGCAAATTCCAAAATGTGGGAAAGAAAACGCAATTTACGCATATTTCACTCGGCTCACCCATCAAAACACACCCCCAACAACACATGGCCTACTGTCCTGCATTCCCACAAGTGTCCCGGTGAAAACGGTACATCACATGTGTGGGTGCACCTACCTGGGCGCCAAGGGGAAAGCATAAAACACAGGTAACCCCACGTCTGTTATGACAGCTGAATTTCACACTTTGTCCAACGGGCACACCATACAGATATGGGCCTCGGGTGTCCATGCCACCAAGGAAAACAGGGAACCCCATGCATTTCCGAAAAAAGAGGACACCATGGGAATCCGCAGAGGTATGATTTGTGCAAAATGGCCCAGAATGTATCACCCAGACAGCCCTGCAAAGTCCGAAATGTGGAAAAAAATGCATTCTCCGCACATTTCCCCAAACAACACATGGCCAACCATCCCGCGTTCCCACAGGTGTCCCGATGAAAACTGTACCTCACATGTGTGGGTGCACCTACATGGGCACCAAGGGGAAAGCCTAAAACACAGGTAACCCCAAGTCTGTTATGACAGCTGAATTTCACACTTTGTCCAGACGGGCACATCATACAGATATGGGCCTTGGGTGTCCAAGCTACTAAGGAAAACAGGGAACCCCATGCATTTCCAAAAAGAGGATACCCATGGGAATCCGCAGAGGTATGATGTGCGCAAATCGGCCCAGAATTTAATACCAAGACACGCCTGCAAAGTCCGAAATGTGGGAAAAAAAGAATTTTCCACACATTTCACTCGGCTCACCCATTGAAACACGCCTCCAACAACACATGGCCAACCGTCCCGCGTTCCCACAGGTGTCCAGATTAAAACGGTACCTCACATGTGTGGGTGCATCTACCTGGGTGCCAAGGGGAATGCCTGAAACACAGGTAACCCCAAGTCTGTTATGACTGCTGAATTTCACACTTTGTCCAGACAGGCACACCAGACAGATATGGGCCTTGGGTGTCCAAGCCACCAAGGAAAACAGGGAACCCCATGCATTTCCAAAAAGAGGACACCCGTCGGAATTCGCAGAGGTATGATTTGTGCAAATCGGCACAGATTCTATAACCCAGTCCCCCGTGTAAATTCCAAAATGTGGGAAAGAAAACGCATTTTCCGCACATTTCACTTGGCTCACCCATTGAAACACTCCCCCAACAACAACACATGGACTACCATCCCGTGTTCCCACAGGTGTCCCGATGAAAACGGTACCTCACATGTGTGGGTGCACCTACCTGGGCGCCAAGGGGAAAGCCTAAAACACAGGTAACCAACCCCAAGTCTCTTATGACAGCTGAATTTCACACTTTCTCCAGACGGGCACACCATACAGATATGGGCCTCGGATGTCCAAGCCACCAAGAAAAACTCGGAACACCATGCATTTCTGAAAAGAAGACACCTGTGGGAATGCACTGACGTCTGACTTGCGCGAAGCAGCAGAGAATTTATAACCCTGACACCCCCGCAAAGTCTGTAATGTGGGGAAAAAACACATTTTCTGCACATTTCACTCGGCTCACTCTTCGAAACACGCCTCCAACAACACAAATGTCCTACTGTCCCACGTTCCCACAGGTGTCCCGATGAAAACGGTACCTCACATGTGTGTGTGTGCACATACCTGGGCGCCAAGGGGAAAGCCTAAAACACAGGTAACGCCAAGTTTGTTATGACAGCTGAATTTCACACTTTGTCCAGACACGCACACCATACAGATATGGGCCTCGGGTGTCCAAGCCACCAAGGAAAACTCGGAACACCATGCATTTCTGAAAAGAAACGCATCCATGGGAATGCACTGAGGTCTGACTTGTGCAAAGCAGCCAAGAATTGATTACCCAGACACCCCGCAAAATCCGAAATGTGAGAAAAAAATGCATTTTCCGCACATTTCACCCAGCTCACCCATCGAAACACGCCCCCAACAACACATGGCCTACTGTCCCACGTTCCCACAGGTGTCCCGATGAAAAAAGTACCACACATGTGTGGGTGCACCTACCTGGGCGCCAAGGGGAAAGCCTAAAACACAGGTAACCCCAAGTCTGTTATGACAGCTGAATTTAAGACTATGTCCAACGGGCACACCATACAGATATGGGCCTCGAGTGTCCGAGCCACCAAGGAAAACAGGGCACCCCATGCATTTCCAAAAAGAGGACACCCATGGGAATCCGCTGAGGTATGATGTGCGCAAATCGGCCCATAATTTATTACCCAGACACCCCCCGCAAATTCCGAAATGTGGGAAAAAAAGCTTTTTCTGCCGATTTCACTCAGCTCACCCATCGAAACACGCCCCCAACAACACATGGCCTACAGTCCCACGTTCCCAACGGTGTTCCTATGAAAACGGTACCTCACATGTGTGGGTGCACCTACCTCGACGCCAAGGGGAAAGCATACAACACAGGTAACCCTAACGTCTGTTATGACAGCTGAATTTCACACTTTGTCCATACGGGCACACCATAAAGATATGGGCCTCGGGTGTCCAAGCCACCAAGGAAAACAGGAAACCCCATGCATTTACGAAAAGAGGACACTGTGGGAATCCACAGAGGTATGATGTGCGCAAATCGCCCCAGAATTTAATACCAAGACACCCCCGCAAAGTCCGAAATGTGGGAAAAAAAATGCATTTTCCGCACATTTCACTCAGCTCACCCATCGAAACACGCCCCAAACAACGCATGGCCTACTGTCCCACGTTCCCACACGTGTCCCGATGAAAACAGTACCACACATGTGTGGGTGCACCTACCTGGGCGCCAAGGGGAAAGCCTAAAACACAGGTAACCCCAAGTCTGTTATGACAGCTGAATTTCAGACTTTGTCCAACGGGCACACCATACAGATATGGTCCTCGGGTGTCCATGCCACCAAGGAAAACAGGGAACCCCATGCATTTCCGAAAAGAGGACACCATGGGAATCCGCAGAGGTATGATTTGTGCAAAATGGCCCAGAATGTATCACCCAGACAGCCCTGCGAAGTCCGAAATCTGGAAAAAAAATGCATTTTCGGCACATTTCCCCAAGCAACACATGGCCAACCATCCCGCGTTCCCACAGGTGTCCCGATGAAAACTGTACCTCACATGTGTGGGTGCACCTACATGGGCGCCAAGGGGAAAGCCTAAAACACAGGTAACCCCAAGTCTGTTATGACAGCTGAATTTCACACTTTGTCCAGACGGGCACATCATACAGATATGGGCCTTGGGTGTCCAAGCTACCAAGGAAAACAGGGAACCCCATGCATTTCCAAAAAGAGGATACCCATGGGAATCCGCAGAGGTATGATGTGCGCAAATCGGCCCAGAATTTAATACCAAGACACGCCTGCAAAGTCCGAAATGTGGGAAAAAAAAGAATTTTCCACACATTTCACTCGGCTCACCCATTGAAACACGCCCCCAACAACACATGGCCAACCGTCCCGCGTTCCCACAGGTGTCCAGATTAAAACGGTACCTCACATGTGTGGGTGCATCTACCTGGGTGCCAAGGGGAATGCCTGAAACACAGGTAACCCCAAGTCTGTTATGACTGCTTAATTTCACACTTTGTCCAGACAGGCACACCAGACAGATATGGGCCTCGGGTGTCCAAGCCACCAAGGAAAACAGGGAACCCCATGCATTTCCAAAAAGAGAACACCCATGGGAATCCGCAGTGGTATGATGTGTGCAAGTCGGCCTAGACACCCCCGCAAAGTCCAAAATGTGGTGAAAAAAAGCATTTTCCACACATTTCACTTGGCTCACCCATTGAAACACTCCCCCAACAACACATGACCTACCGTCCCACATTCCCACAGGTGTCCCGATGAAAGCAGTACCTCACATGTGTGGGTGCACCTACCTGGACGCCAAGGGGAACGCCTAAAACAAAGGTAAACCCAAGTCTGTTATGACTGCTGAATTTCACACTTTGTCCAGACGGGCACACCATACCGATCTGGGCCTCGGGTGTACAAGCCACCAAGGAAAACAGGGAACCCCATTTATTTCCAAAAAGAGGACACCCGTCGGAATTCATAGAGGTATGATTTGTGCAAATCGGCCCAGATTCTATAACCCAGACCCCCGCAAATTCCAAAATGTGGGAAAGAAAACGAATTTTCCGCACATTTCACTTGGCTCACCCATCGAAACACGCCCCCAACAATACATGGCTTACTGTCCCGCATTTCCACAGGTGTCCCAATGAAAACGGTACCTCACATGTGTGAGTGCACCTACCTGAGTGCCAAAGAGAAAGCATAAAACACAGGTAACCCCAAGTCTGTAATGACAGCTGAATTTCACACTTTGTCCAGACAGGCACACCATACAGATATGGGCCTCGGTTGTCCAAGCCACCAAGGAAAACTCAGATCACCATGCATTTCTGAAAAGAAGACACCCTTGACAATGCACTGAGGTTTGACTTGCGCGAAGCAGCCGAGTATTTATTACCCAGACACCCCCGCAAAATCTGAAACGTGAGAAAAAAATACATTTTCCGCACATTTCACTCGGCTCACCCATCGAAACACGCACCCAACAACACATGGCCTACCATCCCACGTTCCCACGGGTGTCCCAATCAAAACGGTACCTCACATGTGTGGATGCACCTACCTGGGAGGCAAGGGGCAAGCCTAAAACACAAGTAACCCCAACTCTGTTATGACAGCTGAATTTCACACTTTGTCCAACGGGCACACCATACAGATATGGGCCTCGGGTGTCCAAGCCACCAAGGAAAACAGGGAACCCCATGCATTTTCAAAAAGAGGACACCCCTGGGAATCCGCAGAGGTATGATGTGCGCAAATCGGCCCAGAATTTAATACCAAGATACCCCCGCAAATTCCGAAATGTGGGAAAAAAAAGCATTTTCCACACATTTCACTCGGCTCACCCATTGAAACACGCCCCCAACAACACATGGCCAACCGTCCCCCGTTCCCACAGGTGTCCCGATTAAAACGGTACCTCACATGTGTGGGTGCACCTACCTGGGCGCCAAGGGGAATGCCTGAAACACAGGTAATCCCAAGTCTGTTATGACAGCTGAATTTCACACTTTGTCCAGACGGGCACACCATACAGATATGGGCCTCGGGTGTCCAAGACACCAAGGAAAACAGAGAACCCCATGCATTTCCAAAAAGAGGACACCGGTCGGAATTCGCAGAGGTATGATTTGTGCAAATCGGCCCAGATTCTATAACCCAGACCCTCAGCAAATTCCAAAATGTGGGAAATAAAACGCATTTTCCGCACATTTCACTTGGCTCACCTATCGAAACACGCCCCCAACAGCACATGGCCTACTGTCCTGCATTCGACAGGTGTCCTGATGAAAACGGTACCTCACATGTGTGGGTGCACCTAACTGGGTGCCAAGGGGAAAGCCTAAAACACAGGTAACCCCAAGTCTGTAATGACAGCTGAATTTCACACTTTGTCCAGACGGGCACACCATACAGATATGGGCCTCGGGTGTCCAAGCCACCAAGGAAATCTCAGAACACCATGCATTTCTGAAAAGAGGACACCCTTGAGAATGCACTGAGGTTTGACTTGCGCGAAGCAACCCAGAATTTATTACCCAGACACCCCCGCAAAATCTGAAACGTGAGAAAAAAACCACATTTTCTGCACATTTCACTCGGCTCGCCCATTGAAACACGCCCCCAACAACACATGGCCTACCATCCCACGTTCCCACAGGTGTCCCGATGAAAAGGGTACCTCACATGTGTGGGTGCACCTACCTGGGAGGCAAGGGGCAAGCCTAAAACACAAGTAACCCCAAGTCTGTTATGACAGCTGAATTTCACACTTTGTCCAGACGGGCACACCATACAGATATGTGCCTCGGGTGTCCAAGCTACCAAGGAAAACAGGGAACCTCATGCATTTCTGAAAAGAGGACACCTGTTGGAATTCGCAGAGGTATGATTTGTGCAAATCGGCCCCGAATTTATTACCCAGACACCCCCGCAAATTCCAAAATGTGGGAAAGAAAACGCATTTGCCGCACATTTCACTCGGCTCACCCATCGAAACACGCCCCCAACAATAAATGGCCTACCGTCCCGCATTCCCACAGGTATCCCTATGAAAACGGTACCTCACATGTGTGAGTGCACTAACCTGGGCGCTAAGGGGAAAGCATAAAACACAGGTAACCCCAAGACTGTAATGACAGCTGAATTTCACACTTTGTCCAGACGGGCACAAGATACAGATATGGGCCTTGGGTGTCCAAGCCACCAAGGAAAACAGGGAACTCCATGCATTTCCGAAAAGAGGACACCCGTGGGAATTCCCAGAGGTATGATTTGCGCAAATCGGCCCAGAATCTATAACCCAGACACCACCGCAAATTCCAAAATGTGGGAAAGAAAACGCATTTTACGCATATTTCACTCGGCTCACCCATCAAAACACGCCCCCAACAACACATGGCCTACTGTCCTGCATTCCCACAAGTGTCCCGATGAAAACGGTACCTCAGATGTGTGGGTGCACCTACCTGGGCACCAAGGGGAAAGCATAAAACACAGGTAACCCCAGGTCTGTTATAACAGCTGAATTTCACACTTTGTTCATACGGGCACACCATACAGTAATGGGCCTCGGGTGTCCAAGCAACCAAGGAAAACAGGGAGCCCCATGCATTTCCAAAAAGAGGACACCATGGGAATCCGCAGAGGTATGATTTGCACAAATCGGCCCAGAATCTATTACCCAGACACCCCTGCAAATTCCAAAATGTGGGAAAGAAAACGCATTTTCCGCATATTTAACTCAGCTCACCCATTGAAACACGCTCCCAACATCACATGGCCTCCCATTCCACGTTCCCACAGGTATCCCGATGAAAACGGTAACTCAAATGTGTGGGTGCACCTACCTGAGCGCCAAGGGGAAAGCCTAAAACACAGGTAACCCCAAGTCTGTTATGACAGTTGAATTTCACACTTTGTCCAGACGGGCACACCATACAGATATGGGCCTCGGGTGCCAAGCCACCAAGGAAAACAGGGAACCCTATGCATTTCCGAAAAGAGGACATCCATGGGAATCCGCAGAGGTATGATGTGCGCAAATCGGCCCAGAATGTAATACCAAGACACCCCCGCAAAGTCCGAAATGTGGGGAAAAAAAGCATTTTCCACATATTTCACTCGGCTCACCCATCGAAACACAACCCCAACAACACATGACCTACCGTCCCGCGTTCCCACCGGTGTCCCGATGAAAACGGTACCTCACTTGTGTGGGTGAACCTACCTGGGCACCAAGGGGAAAGCCTAAAACACAGGTAACCCCACGTCTGTTATGACAGCTGAATTTCACACTTTGTCCATACGGGCACACCATACAGATATGGGCCTCGGGTGTCCACCCCTGCAAAGTCCAAAATGTGGAAAAAAACGCATTTTCCGCACATTTCACTTGGCTCACCCATCGAAAAACGCCCCAAACAACACATGGCCTACTGTCCTGCATTCAACAGGTGTCCTGATGAAAACGGTACCTCACATGTGTGGGTGCACCTACCTGGGCGCCAAGGGGAAAGCCTAAAACACAGGTAACCCCAAGTCTGTTATGACAGCTGAATTTCACAGTTTGTCCAGACACGCACACCATACAGATATGGGCCTCGGGTGTCCAAGCCACCAAGGAAAACTCGGAACACCATGCATTTCTGAAAAGAAACGCATCCATGGGAATGCACTGAGGTCTGACTTGTGCAAAGCAGCCAAGAAGATTACCCAGACACCCCGCAAAATCCGAAATGTGGGAAAAAAATGCATTTTCCGCACATTTCACTCAGCTCACCCATCGAAACACGCCCCCAACAACACATGGCCTACTGTCCCACGTTCCCACAGGTGTCCCGATGAAAAAAGTACCACACATGTGTGGGTGCACCTACCTGGGCGCCAAGGGGAAAGCCTAAAACACAGGTAACCCCAAGTCTATTATGACAGCTGAATTTCAGACTTTGTCCAACGGGCACACCATACAGATATGGGCCTCGAGTGTCCGAGCCACCAAGGAAAACAGGGCACCCCATGCATTTCCAAAAAGAGGACACCCATGGGAATCCGCTGAGGTATGATGTGCGCAAATCGGCCCATAATTTATTACCCAGACACCCCCCGCAAATTCCGAAATGTGGGAAAAAAAGCTTTTTCTGCCGATTTCACTCAGCTCACCCATCGAAATACACCCCCAACAACACATGGCCTACAGTCCCACGTTCCCAACGGTGTTCCTATGAAAACGGTACCTCACATGTGTGGGTGCACCTACCTCGACGCCAAGGGGAAAGCATACAACACAGGTAACCCTAACGTCTGTTATGACAGCTGAATTTCACACTTTGTCCATACGGGCACACCATAAAGATATGGGCCTCGGGTGTCCAAGCCACCAAGGAAAACAGGGAACCCCATGCATTTACGAAAAGAGGACACTGTGGGAATCCGCAGAGGTATGATGTGCGCAAATCGCCCCAGAATTTAATACCAAGACACCCCCGCAAAGTCCGAAATGTGGGAAAAAAAATGCATTTTCCGCACATTTCACTCAGCTCACCCATCGAAACACGCCCCAAACAACGCATGGCCTACTGTCCCACGTTCCCACACGTGTCCCGATGAAAACAGTACCACACATGTGTGGGTGCACCTACCTGGGCGCCAAGGGGAAAGCCTAAAACACAGGTAACCCCAAGTCTGTTATGACAGCTGAATTTCAGACTTTGTCCAACGGGCACACCATACAGATATGGTCCTCGGGTATCCATGCCACCAAGGAAAACAGGGAACCCCATGCATTTCCGAAAAGAGGACACCATGGGAATCCGCAGAGGTATGATTTGTGCAAAATGGCCCAGAATGTATCACCCAGACAGCCCTGCGAAGTCCGAAATCTGGAAAAAAAATGCATTTTCGGCACATTTCCCCAAGCAACACATGGCCAACCATCCCGCGTTCCCACAGGTGTCCCGATGAAAACTGTACCTCACATGTGTGGGTGCACCTACATGGGCGCCAAGGGGAAAGCCTAAAACACAGGTAACCCCAAGTCTGTTATGACAGCTGAATTTCACACTTTGTCCAGACGGGCACATCATACAGATATGGGCCTTGGGTGTCCAAGCTACCAAGGAAAACAGGGAACCCCATGCATTTCCAAAAAGAGGATACCCATGGGAATCCGCAGAGGTATGATGTGCGCAAATCGGCCCAGAATTTAATACCAAGACACGCCTGCAAAGTCCGAAATGTGGGAAAAAAAAGAATTTTCCACACATTTCACTCGGCTCACCCATTGAAACACGCCCCCAACAACACATGGCCAACCGTCCCGCGTTCCCACAGGTGTCCAGATTAAAACGGTACCTCACATGTGTGGGTGCATCTACCTGGGTGCCAAGGGGAATGCCTGAAACACAGGTAACCCCAAGTCTGTTATGACTGCTTAATTTCACACTTTGTCCAGACAGGCACACCAGACAGATATGGGCCTCGGGTGTCCAAGCCACCAAGGAAAACAGGGAACCCCATGCATTTCCAAAAAGAGGACACCCATGGGAATCCGCAGAGGTATGATGTGTGCAAGTCGGCCCAGACACCCCCGCAAAGTCCAAAATGTGGGGAAAAAAACATTTTCCACACATTTCACTTGGCTCACCCATTGAAACACTCCCCCAACAACACATGACCTACCGTCCCACATTCCGACAGGTGTCCCGATGAAAGCAGTACCTCACATGTGTGGGTGCACCTACCTGGACGCCAAGGGGAACGCCTAAAACAAAGGTAAACCCAAGTCTGTTATGACTGCTGAATTTCACACTTTGTCCAGACGGGCACACCATACCGATCTGGGCCTCGGGTGTACAAGCCACCAAGGAAAACAGGGAACCCCATTTATTTCCAAAAAGAGGACACCCGTCGGAATTCATAGAGGTATGATTTGTGCAAATCGGCCCAGATTCTATAACCCAGACCCCCGCAAATTCCAAAATGTGGGAAAGAAAACGAATTTTCCGCACATTTCACTTGGCTCACCCATCGAAACACGCCCCCAACAATACATGGCTTACTGTCCCGCATTTCCACAGGTGTCCCAATGAAAACGGTACCTCACATGTGTGAGTGCACCTACCTGAGTGCCAAGGAGAAAGCATAAAACACAGGTAACCCCAAGTCTGTAATGACAGCTGAATTTCACACTTTGTCCAGACAGGCACACCATACAGATATGGGCCTCGGTTGTCCAAGCCACCAAGGAAAACTCAGATCACCATGCATTTCTGAAAAGAAGACACCCTTGACAATGCACTGAGGTTTGACTTGCGCGAAGCAGCCGAGTATTTATTACCCAGACACCCCCGCAAAATCTGAAACGTGAGAAAAAAATACATTTTCCGCACATTTCACTCGGCTCGCCCATCGAAACACGCACCCAACAACACATGGCCTACCATCCCACGTTCCCACGGGTGTCCCAATCAAAACGGTACCTCACATGTGTGGATGCACCTACCTGGGAGGCAAGGGGCAAGCCTAAAACACAAGTAACCCCAACTCTGTTATGACAGCTGAATTTCACACTTTGTCCAACGGGCACACCATACAGATATGGGCCTCGGGTGTCCAAGCCACCAAGGAAAACAGGGAACCCCATGCATTTTCAAAAAGAGGACACCCCTGGGAATCCGCAGAGGTATGATGTGCGCAAATCGGCCCAGAATTTAATACCAAGACACCCCCGCAAATTCCGAAATGTGGGAAAAAAAAGCATTTTCCACACATTTCACTCGGCTCACCCATTGAAAAACGCCCCCAACAACACATGGCCAACCGTCCCCCGTTCCCACAGGTGTCCCGATTAAAACGGTACCTCACATGTGTGGGTGCACCTACCTGGGCGCCAAGGGGAATGCCTGAAACACAGGTAATCCCAAGTCTGTTATGACAGCTGAATTTCACACTTTGTCCAGACGGGCACACCATACAGATATGGGCCTCGGGTGTCCAAGACACCAAGGAAAACAGAGAACCCCATGCATTTCCAAAAAGAGGACACCCGTCGGAATTCGCAGAGGTATGATTTGTGCAAATCGGCCCAGATTCTATAACCCAGACCCTCAGCAAATTCCAAAATGTGGGAAAGAAAACGCATTTTCCGCACATTTCACTTGGCTCACCTATCGAAACACGCCCCCAACAGCACATGGCCTCCTGTCCTGCATTCGACAGGTGTCCTGATGAAAACGGTACCTCACATGTGTGGGTGCACCTAACTGGGTGCCAAGGGGAAAGCCTAAAACACAGGTAACCCCAAGTCTGTAATGACAGCTGAATTTCACACTTTGTCCAGACGGGCACACCATACAGATATGGGCCTCGGGTGTCCAAGCCACCAAGGAAATCTCAGAACACCATGCATTTCTGAAAAGAGGACACCCTTGAGAATGCACTGAGGTTTGACTTGCGCAAAGCAACCCAGAATTTATTACCCAGACACCCCCGCAAAATCTGAAACGTGAGAAAAAAATACATTTTCCGCACATTTCACTCGGCTCGCCCATCGAAACACGCACCCAACAACACATGGCCTACCATCCCACGTTCCCACGGGTGTCCCAATCAAAACGGTACCTCACATGTGTGGATGCACCTACCTGGGAGGCAAGGGGCAAGCCTAAAACACAAGTAACCCCAACTCTGTTATGACAGCTGAATTTCACACTTTGTCCAACGGGCACACCATACAGATATGGGCCTCGGGTGTCCAAGCCACCAAGGAAAACAGGGAACCCCATGCATTTTCAAAAAGAGGACACCCGTGGGAATCCCCAGAGGTATGATGTGCGCAAATCGGCCCAGAATTTAATACCAAGACACCCCCGCAAATTCCGAAATGTGGGAAAAAAAAGCATTTTCCACACATTTCACTCGGCTCACCCATTGAAACACGCCCCCAACAACACATGGCCAACCGTCCCCCGTTCCCACAGGTGTCCCGATTAAAACGATACCTCACATGTGTGGGTGCACCTACCTGGGCGCCAAGTGGAATGCCTGAAACACAGGTAATCCCAAGTCTGTTATGACAGCTGAATTTCACACTTTGTCCAGACGGGCACACCATACAGATATGGGCCTCGGGTGTCCAAGACACCAAGGAAAACAGAGAACCCCATGCATTTCCAAAAAGAGGACACCCGTCGGAATTCGCAGAGGTATGATTTGTGCAAATCGGCCCAGATTCTATAACCCAGACCCTCAGCAAATTCCAAAATGTGGGAAAGAAAACGCATTTTCCGCACATTTCACTTGGCTCACCTATCGAAACACGCCCCCAACAGCACATGGCCTCCTGTCCTGCATTCGACAGGTGTCCTGATGAAAACGGTACCTCACATGTGTGGATGCACCTAACTGGGTGCCAAGGGGAAAGCCTAAAACACAGGTAACCCCAAGTCTGTAATGACAGCTGAATTTCACACTTTGTCCAGACGGGCACACCATACAGATATGGGCCTCGGGTGTCCAAGCCACCAAGGAAATCTCAGAACACCATGCATTTCTGAAAAGAGGACACCCTTGAGAATGCACTGAGGTTTGACTTGCGCGAAGCAACCCAGAATTTATTACCCAGACACCCCTGCAAAATCTGAAACGTGAGAAAAAAACCACATTTTCTGCACATTTCACTCGGCTCGCCCATTGAAACACGCCCCCAACAACACATGGCCTACCATCCCACGTTCCCACAGGTGTCCCGATGAAAACGGTACCTCACATGTGTGGGTGCACCTACCTGGGAGGCAAGGGGCAAGCCTAAAACACAAGTAACCCCAAGTCTGTTTTGACAGCTGAATTTCACACTTTGTCCAGACGGGCACACCATACAGATATGTGCCTCGGGTGTCCAAGCTACCAAGGAAAACAGGGAACCTCATGCATTTCTGAAAAGAGGACACCTGTTGGAATTCGCAGAGGTATGATTTGTGCAAATCGGCCCCGAATTTATTACCCAGACACCACCGCAAATTCCAAAATGTGGGAAAGAAAACGCATTTGCCGCACATTTCACTCGGCTCACCCATCGAAACACGCCCCCAACAATAAATGGCCTACCGTCCCGCATTCCCACAGGTATCCCTATGAAAACGGTACCTCACATGTGTGAGTGCACTAACCTGGGCGCTAAGGGGAAAGCATAAAACACAGGTAACCCCAAGACTGTAATGACAGCTGAATTTCACACTTTGTCCAGACGGGCACAAGATACAGATATGGGCCTTGGGTGTCCAAGCCACCAAGGAAAACAGGGAACTCCATGCATTTCCGAAAAGAGGACACCCGTGGGAATTCCCAGAGGTATGATTTGCGCAAATCGGCCCAGAATCTATAACCCAGACACCACCGCAAATTCCAAAATGTGGGAAAGAAAACGCATTTTACGCATATTTCACTCGGCTCACCCATCAAAACACGCCCCCAACAACACATGGCCTACTGTCATGCATTCCCACAAGTGTCCCGATGAAAACGGTACCTCAGATGTGTGGGTGCACCTACCTGGGCACCAAGGGGAAAGCATAAAACACAGGTAACCCCAGGTCTGTTATAACAGCTGAATTTCACACTTTGTTCATACGGGCACACCATACAGTAATGGGCCTCGGGTGTCCAAGCAACCAAGGAAAACAGGGAGCCCCATGCATTTCCAAAAAGAGGACACCATGGGAATCCGCAGAGGTATGATTTGCACAAATCGGCCCAGAATCTATTACCCAGACACCCCTGCAAATTCCAAAATGTGGGAAAGAAAACGCATTTTCCGCATATTTAACTCAGCTCACCCATTGAAACACGCTCCCAACATCACATGGCCTCCCATTCCACGTTCCCACAGGTATCCCGATGAAAACGGTAACTCAAATGTGTGGGTGCACCTACCTGAGCGCCAAGGGGAAAGCCTAAAACACAGGTAACCCCAAGTCTGTTATGACAGTTGAATTTCACACTTTGTCCAGACGGGCACACCATACAGATATGGGCCTCGGGTGCCAAGCCACCAAGGAAAACAGGGAACCCTATGCATTTCCGAAAAGAGGACATCCATGGGAATCCGCAGAGGTATGATGTGCGCAAATCGGCCCAGAATGTAATACCAAGACACCCCCGCAAAGTCCGAAATGTGGGGAAAAAAAGCATTTTCCACATATTTCACTCGGCTCACCCATCGAAACACAACCCCAACAACACATGACCTACCGTCCCGCGTTCCCACCGGTGTCCCGATGAAAACGGTACCTCACATGTGTGGGTGAACCTACCTGGGCACCAAGGGGAAAGCCTAAAACACAGGTAACCCCACGTCTGTTATGACAGCTGAATTTCACACTTTGTCCATACGGGCACACCATACAGATATGGGCCTCGGGTGTCCACCCCTGCAAAGTCCAAAATGTGGAAAAAAACGCATTTTCCGCACATTTCACTTGGCTCACCCATCGAAAAACGCCCCAAACAACACATGGCCTACTGTCCTGCATTCAACAGGTGTCCTGATGAAAACGGTACCTCACATGTGTGGGTGCACCTACCTGGGCGCCAAGGGGAAAGCCTAAAACACAGGTAACCCCAAGTCTGTTATGACAGCTGAATTTCACAGTTTGTCCAGATGGCACACCGTAGAGATATGGGCCTTGGGTGTCCAAGCTACCAAGGAAAACAGGGAACCTCATGCATTTCTGAAAAGAGGACACCTGTGGGAATTCGCAGAGGTATGATTTGTGCAAATCGGCACCAAATTTATTACCCAGACACCCCCGCAAATTCCAAATGCGGGAAAGAAAACGCATTTGCCGCACATTTCACTCGGCTCACCCATCGAAACACGCCTCCAACAACACATGGCCTACCATTTCACGTTCCCACAGGTATCCCGATGAAAACGGTACCTCAAATGTGTGGGTGCACCTACCTGGGAGGCAAGGGGAAAGCATAAAACACAGGTAACCCCAAGTCTGTAATGACAGCTGAATTTCACACTTTGTCCAGACGGGCACACCATACAGATATGGGCCTTGGGTGTCCAAGCCACCAAGGAAAACAGGGAACTCCATGCATTTCCGAAAAGAGGACACCCTTGGGAATTCACAGAGGTATGATTAGCGCAAATCGGCCCAGAATCTATAACCCAGACACCACCGCAAATTCCAAAATGTGGGAAAGAAAACGCATTTTACGCATATTTCACTCGGCTCACCCATCAAAACACGCCCCCAACAACACATGGCCTACTGTCCTACATTCCCACAAGTGTCCCGTTGAAAACGGTACCTCACATGTGTGTATGCACCTACCTGGGCGCCAAGGGGAAAGCATAAAACACAGGTAACCCCACGTCTGTTATAACAGCTGAATTTCACACTTTGTTCATACGGGCACACCATACAGATATGGGCCTCGGGTGTCCACCCCTGCAAAGTCCGAAATGTGGAAAAAAAACACATTTTCCGCACATTTCACTCGGCTCACCCATTGAAACACGCCCCCAACAACACATGGCCAACCGTCCCGCGTTCCCACAGGTGTCCCGATTAAAACGGTACCTCACATGTGTGGGTGCACCTACCTGGGTGCCAAGGGGAATGCCTGAAACACAGGTAACCCCAAGTCTGTTATGACAGCTGAATTTCACACTTTGTCCAGATGGGCACACCATACAGATATGGGCCCCGGGTGTCCAAGCTACCAAGGAAAACAGGGAACCCCATTCATTTCCGAAAAGAGGACACCCTTGGGAATTCACAGAGGTATGATTTGCGCAAATCGGCCCAGAATCTTTTACCCAGACACCCCTGCAAATTCCAAAATGTGGGAAAGAAAACGCATTTTCCGCATATTTCACTTGGCTCACCCATTGAAACACTCCCCCAACAACACATGGCCTACTGTCCCGCGTTCCCACAGGTGTCCCGATGAAAACGGTACCTCACATGTGTGGGTGCACCTACCAGGGCGCCAAGGGAAAGCCTAAAACACAGGTAACCCCAAGTCTGTTATGACAGCTGAATTTCACACTTTGTCCAGACGGGCACACCATGCCGATATGGGCCTCGGGTGTCCAAGCCACCAAGGAAAACAGGGAACCGCATGCATTTCCAAAAAGAGGACACCCGTCGGAATTCGCAGAGGTATGATTTGTGCAAATCGGCCCAGATTCTATAACCCAGACCCCCCGACAAATTCCAAAATGTGGCAAAGAAAACGCATTTTCCGCACATTTCACTTGGTTCACCCATTGAAACACTCCCCCAACAACACATGGCCTACCGTCCCGCGTTCCCACAGGTGGCCCGATGAAAATGGTACCTCACATGTGTGGGTGCACCTACCTGGGCGCCAAGGGGAAAGCCTAAAACACAGGTAACCCCACGTCTGTTATACCAGCTGAATTTCACACTTTGTTCATACGGGCACACCATACAATAATGGGCCTCGGGTGTCCAAGCAACCAAGGAAAACAGGGAGCCCCATGCATTTCCGAAAAGAGGACACCATGGGAATCCGCAGAGGTATGATTTGCGCAAATTGGCCCAGAAACTATTACCCAGACACCCCTGCAAATTCCAAAATGTGGGAAAGAAAACGCATTTTCCGCATATTTAACTCAGATCACCCATTGAAACACGCTCCCAACATCACATGGCCTCCCATTCCACGTTCCCACAGGTATCCCGATGAAAACGGTAACTCAAATGTGTGGGTGCACCTACCTGGGCGCCAAGGGGAAAGCCTAAAACACAGGTAACCCCAAGTCTGTTATGACAGTTGAATTTCACACTTTGTCCAGACGGGCACACCATACAGATATGGGCCTCGGGTGCCAAGCCACCAAGGAAAACAGGGAACCCTATGCATTTCCAAAAAGAGGACATCCATGGGAATCCGCAGAGGTATGATGTGCGCAAATCGGCCCAGAATTTAATACCAAGACACCCCCGCAAAGTCCGAAATGTGGGGAAAAAAAGCATTTTCCACATATTTCACTCGGCTCACCCATCGAAACACAACCCCAACAACACATGACCTACCGTCCCGCGTTCCCACCGGTGCCCCGATGAAAACGGTACCTCACATGTGTGGGTGCACCTACCTGGGCACCAAGGGGAAAGCCTAAAACACAGGTAACCCCACGTCTGTTATGACAGTTGAATTTCACATTTTGTCCATACGGGCACACCATACAGATATGGGCCTCGGGTGTCCACCCCTGCAAAGTCTGAAATGTGGAAAAAAAACACATTTTCCGCACATTTCACTCGGCTCACCCATTGAAACACGCCCCCAACAACACATGGCCAACCGTCCCGCGTTCCCACAGGTGTCCCGATTAAAACGGTACCTCACATGTGTGGGTGCACCTACCTGGGTGCCAAGGGGAATGCCTGAAACACAGGTAACCCCAAGTCTGTTATGACAGTTGAATTTCACACTTTGTCCAGACGGGCGCATCATACAGATATGGGCCTCGGGTGCCAAGCCACCAAGGAAAACAGGGAACCCTATGCATTTCCGAAAAGAGGACATCCATGGGAATCCGCAGAGGTATGATGTGCGCAAATCGGCCCAGAATGTAATACCAAGACACCCCCGCAAATTCCAAAATGTGGGAAAGAAAACGCATTTTCCGCATATTTAACTCAGATCACCCATTGAAACACGCTCCCAACATCACATGGCCTCCCATTCCACGTTCCCACAGGTATCCCGATGAAAACGGTAACTCAAATGTGTGGGTGCACCTACCTGGGCGCCAAGGGGAAAGCCTAAAACAGAGGTAACCCCAAGTCTGTTATGACAGTTGAATTTCACACTTTGTCCAGACGGGCACACCATACAGATATGGGCCTCGGGTGCCAAGCCACCAAGGAAAACAGGGAACCCTATGCATTTCCAAAAAGAGGACATCCATGGGAATCCGCAGAGGTATGATGTGCGCAAATCGGCCCAGAATTTAATACCAAGACACCCCCGCAAAGTCCGAAATGTGGGGAAAAAAAGCATTTTCCACATATTTCACTCGGCTCACCCATCGAAACACAACCCCAACAACACATGACCTACCGTCCCGCGTTCCCACCGGTGCCCCGATGAAAACGGTACCTCACATGTGTGGGTGCACCTACCTGGGCACCAAGGGGAAAGCCTAAAACACAGGTAACCCCACGTCTGTTATGACAGTTGAATTTCACATTTTGTCCATACGGGCACACCATACAGATATGGGCCTCGGGTGTCCACCCCTGCAAAGTCTGAAATGTGGAAAAAAAACACATTTTCCGCACATTTCACTCGGCTCACCCATTGAAACACGCCCCCAACAACACATGGCCAACCGTCCCGCGTTCCCACAGGTGTCCCGATTAAAACGGTACCTCACATGTGTGGGTGCACCTACCTGGGTGCCAAGGGGAATGCCTGAAACACAGGTAACCCCAAGTCTGTTATGACAGTTGAATTTCACACTTTGTCCAGACGGGCGCATCATACAGATATGGGCCTCGGGTGCCAAGCCACCAAGGAAAACAGGGAACCCTATGCATTTCCGAAAAGAGGACATCCATGGGAATCCGCAGAGGTATGATGTGCGCAAATCGGCCCAGAATGTAATACCAAGACACCCCCGCAAAGTCCGAAATGTGGGAAAAAAAGCATTTTCCACATATTTCACTCGGCTCACCCATCGAAACACAACCCCAACAACACATGACCTACCGTCCCGCATTCCCACCGGTGTCCCGATGAAAACGGTACCTCACATGTGTGGGTGCACCTACCTGGGCACCAAGGGGAAAGCCTAAAACACAGGTAACCCCACGTCTGTTATGACAGCTGAATTTCACACTTTGTCCATACGGGCACACCATACAGATATGGGCCTCGGGTGTCCACCACTGCAAAGTCCAAAATGTGGAAAAAAACGCATTTTCCGCACATTTCACTTGGCTCACCCATCGAAAAACGCCCCAAACAACACATGGCCTACTGTCCTGCATTCAACAGGTGTCCTGATGAAAACGGTACCTCACATGTGTGGGTGCACCTACCTGGGTGCCAAGGGGAATGCCTGAAACACAGGTAACCCCAAGTCTGTTATGACAGTTGAATTTCACACTTTGTCCAGGCGGGCACATCATACAGATATGGGCCTCGGGTGCCAAGCCACCAAGGAAAACAGGGAACCCTATGCATTTCCGAAAAGAGGACATCCATGGGAATCCGCAGAGGTATGATGTGCGCAAATCGGCCCAGAATGTAATACCAAGACACCCCCGCAAAGTCCGAAATGTGGGGAAAAAAAGCATTTTCCACATATTTCACTCGGCTCACCCATCGAAACACAACCCCAACAACACATGACCTACCGTTCCGCATTCCCACCGGTGTCCCGATGAAAACGGTACCTCACATGTGTGGGTGCACCAACCTGGGCACCAAGGGGAAAGCCTAAAACACAGGTAACCCCACGTCTGTTATGACAGCTGAATTTCACACTTTGTCCATACGGGCACACCATACAGATATGGGCCTCGGGTGTCCACCACTGCAAAGTCCAAAATGTGGAAAAAAACGCATTTTCCGCACATTTCACTTGGCTCACCCATCGAAAAACTCCCCAAACAACACATGGCCTACTGTCCTGCATTCAACAGGTGTCCTGATGAAAACGGTACCTCACATGTGTGGGTGCACCTACCTGGGCGCCAAGGGGAAAGCCTAAAACACAGGTAACCCCAAGTCTGTTATGACAGCTGAATTTCACAGTTTGTCCAGACAGCACACCGTACAGATATGGGCCTTGGGTGTCCAAGCTACCAAGGAAAACAGGGAACCTCATGCATTTCTGAAAAGAGGACACCTGTGGGAATTCGCAGAGGTATGATTTGTGCAAATCGGCACCGAATTTATTACCCAGACACCCCCGCAAATTCCAAATGTGGGAAAGAAAACGCATTTGCCGCACATTTCACTCGGCTCACCCATCGAAACACGCCCCCAACAATACATGGCCTACCGTCCCGCATTCCCACAGGTATCCCTATGAAAACGGTACCTAATATGTGTGAGTGCACTAACCTGGGCGCCAAGGGGAAAGCATAAAACACAGGTAACCCCAAGTCTGTAATGACAGCTGAATTTCACACTTTGTCCAGACGGGCACACCATACAGATATGGGCCTTGGGTGTCCAAGCCACCAAGGAAAACAGGGAATTCCATGCATTTCCGAAAAGAGGACACCCTTGGGAATTCACAGAGGTATGATTTGCGCAAATCGGCCCAGAATCTATAACCCAGACACCACCGCAAATTCCAAAATGTGGGAAAGAAAACGCATTTTACGCATATTTCACTCGGCTCACCCATCAAAACACGCCCCCAACAACACATGGCCTACTGTCCTACATTCCCACAAGTGTCCCGTTGAAAACGGTACCTCACATGTGTGTGTGCACCTACCTGGGCGCCAAGGGGAAAGCATAAAACACAGGTAACCCCACGTCTGTTATAACAGCTGAATTTCACACTTTGTTCATACGGGCACACCATACAGTAATGGGCCTCGGGTGTCCAAGCAACCAAGGAAAACAGGGAGCCCCATGCATTTCCGAAAAGAGGACACCATAGGAATCCGCAGAGGTATGATTTGCGCAAATCGGCCCAGAATCTATTACCCAGACACCCCTGCAAATTCCAAAATGTGGGAAAGAAAACGCATTTTCCGCATATTTAACTCAGATCACCCATTGAAACACGCTCCCAACATCACATGGCCTACCGTCCCGCGTTCCCACCGGTGTCCCGATGAAAACGGTACCTCACATGTGTGGGTGCACCTACCTGGGCACCAAGGGGAAAGCCTAAAACACAGGTAACCCCACGTCTGTTATGACAGCTGAATTTCACACTTTGTCCATACGGGCACACCATACAGATATGGGCCTCGGGTGTCCACCCCTGCAAAGTCCGAAATGTGGAAAAAAAACACATTTTCCGCACATTTCACTCGGCTCACCCATTGAAACACGCCCCCAACAACCCATGGCCAACCGTCCCGCGTTCCCACAGGTGTCCCGATTAAAACGGTACCTCACATGTGTGGGTGCACCTACCTGGGTGCCAAGGGGAATGCCTGAAACACAGGTAACCCCAAGTCTGTTATGACAGCTGAATTTCACACTTTGTCCAGATGGGCACACCATACAGATATGGGCCCCGGGTGTCCAAGCTACCAAGGAAAACAGGGAACCCCATTCATTTCCGAAAAGAGGACACCCTTGGGAATTCACAGAGGTATGATTTGCGCAAATCGGCCCAGAATCTTTTACCCAGACACCCCTGCAAATTCCAAAATGTGGGAAAGAAAACGCATTTTCCGCATATTTCACTTGGCTCACCCATTGAAACACTCCCCCAACAACACATGGCCTACTGTCCCGCGTTCCCACAGGTGTCCCGATGAAAACGATACCTCACATGTGTGGGTGCACCTACCAGGGCGCCACGGAAAGCCTAAAACACAGGTAACCCCAAGTCTGTTATGACAGCTGAATTTCACACTTTGTCCAGACGGGCACACCATACCGATATGGGCCTCGGGTGTCCAAGCCACCAAGGAAAACAGGGAACCGCATGCATTTCCAAAAAGAGGACACCCGTCGGAATTCGCAGAGGTATGATTTGTGCAAATCGGCCCAGATTCTATAACCCAGACCCCCCGACAAATTCCAAAATGTGGCAAAGAAAACGCATTTTCCGCACATTTCACTTGGCTCACCCATTGAAACACTCCCCCAACAACACATGGCCTACCGTCCCGCGTTCCCACAGGTGGCCCGATGAAAACGGTACCTCACGTGTGTGGGTGCACCTACCTGGGCGCCAAGGGGAAAGCCTAAAACACAGGTAACCCCACGTCTGTTATAACAGTTGAATTTCACACTTTGTCCAGACGGGCACACCATACAGATATGGGCCTCGGGTGCCAAGCCACCAAGGAAAACAGGGAACCCTATGCATTTCCGAAAAGAGGACATCCATGGGAATCCGCAGAGGTATGATGTGCGCAAATCGGCCTAGAATGTAATACCAAGACACCCCCGCAAAGTCCGAAATGTGGGGAAAAAAAGCATTTTCCACATATTTCACTCGGCTCACCCATCGAAACACAACCCCAACAACACATGACCTACCGTCCCGCATTCCCACCGGTGTCCCGATGAAAACGGTACCTCACATGTGTGGGTGCACCTACCTGGGCACCAAGGGGAAAGCCTAAAACACAGGTAACCCCACGTCTGTTATGACAGCTGAATTTCACACTTTGTCCATACGGGCACACCATACAGATATGGGCCTCAGGTGTCCACCCCTGCAAAGTCCAAAATGTGGAAAAAAACGCATTTTCCGCACATTTCACTTGGCTCACCCATCGAAAAACGCCCCAAACAACACATGTCCTACTGTCCTGCATTCAACAGGTGTCCTGATGAAAACGGTACCTCTCATGTGTGGGTGCACCTACCTGGGCACCAAGGGGAAAGCCTAAAACACAGGTAACCCCAAGTCTGTTATGACAGCTGAATTTCACAGTTTGTCCAGACAGCACACCGTACAGATATGGGCCTTGGGTGTCCAAGCTACCAAGGAAAACAGGGAACCTCATGCATTTCTGAAAAGAGGACACCTGTGGGAATTCGCAGAGGTATGATTTGTGCAAATCGGCACCGAATTTATTACCCAGACACCCCCGCAAATTCCAAATGTGGGAAAGAAAACGCATTTGCCGCACATTTCACTCGGCTCACCCATCGAAACACGCCCCCAACAATACATGGCCTACCGTCCCGCATTCCCACAGGTATCCCTATGAAAACAGTACCTAATATGTGTGAGTGCACTAACCTGGGCGCCAAGGGGAAAGCATAACACACAGGTAACCCCAAGTCTGTAATGACAGCAGAATTTCACACTTTGTCCAGACGGGCACACCATACAGATATGGGCCTTGGGTGTCCAAGCCACCAAGGAAAACAGGGAATTCCATGCATTTCCGAAAAGAGGACACCCTTGGGAATTCACAGAGGTATGATTTGCGCAAATCGGCCCAGAATCTATAACCCAGACACCACCGCAAATTCCAAAATGTGGGAAAGAAAACGCATTTTACGCATATTTCACTCGGCTCACCCATCAAAACACGCCCCCAACAACACATGGCCTACTGTCCTACATTCCCACAAGTGTCCCGTTGAAAACGGTACCTCACATGTGTGTGTGCACCTACCTGGGCGCCAAGGGGAAAGCATAAAACACAGGTAACCCCACGTCTGTTATAACAGCTGAATTTCACACTTTGTTCATACGGGCACACCATACAGTAATGGGCCTCGGGTGTCCAAGGAACCAAGGAAAACAGGGAGCCCCATGCATTTCTGAAAAGAGGACACCATAGGAATCCGCAGAGGTATGATTTGCGCAAATTGGCCCAGAATCTATTACCCAGACACCCCTGCAAATTCCAAAATGTGGGAAAGAAAACGCATTTTCCGCATATTTAACTCAGATCACCCATTGAAACACGCTCCCAACATCACATGGCCTACCGTCCCGCGTTCCCACCGGTGTCCCGATGAAAACGGTACCTCACATGTGTGGGTGCACCTACCTGGGCACCAAGGGGAAAGCCTAAAACACAGGTAACCCCACGTCTGTTATGACAGCTGAATTTCACACTTTGTCCATACGGGCACACCATACAGATATGGGCCTCGGGTGTCCACCCCTGCAAAGTCCGAAATGTGGAAAAAAAACACATTTTCCGCACATTTCACTCGGCTCACCCATTGAAACACGCCCCCAACAACACATGGCCAACCGTCCCGCGTTCCCACAGGTGTCCCGATTAAAACGGTACCTCACATGTGTGGGTGCACCTACCTGGGTGCCAAGGGGAATGCCTGAAACACAGGTAACCCCAAGTCTGTTATGACAGCTGAATTTCACACTTTGTCCAGATGGGCACACCATACAGATATGGGCCCCGGGTGTCCAAGCTACCAAGGAAAACAGGGAACCCCATTTATTTCCGAAAAGAGGACACCCTTGGGAATTCACAGAG
This sequence comes from Ambystoma mexicanum, assembly GCF_040938575.1. Lineage (NCBI taxonomy): Eukaryota > Metazoa > Chordata > Amphibia > Caudata > Ambystomatidae > Ambystoma > Ambystoma mexicanum. The sequence continues at coordinate 880,028,206 of NC_090929.1, read as the reverse complement.
GTATGATTTGCGCAAATCGGCCCAGAATCTTTTACCCAGACACCCCTGCAAATTCCAAAATGTGGGAAAGAAAACGCATTTTCCGCATATTTCACTTGGCTCACCCATTGAAACACTCCCCCAACAACACATGGCCTACTGTCCCGCGTTCCCACAGGTGTCCCGATGAAAACGGTACCTCACATGTGTGGGTGCACCTACTAGGGCGCCACGGAAAGCCTAAAACACAGGTAACCCCAAGTCTGTTATGACAGCTGAATTTCACACTTTGTCCAGACGGGCACACCATACCGATATGGGCCTCGGGTGTCCAAGCCACCAAGGAAAACAGGGAACCGCATGCATTTCCAAAAAGAGGACACCCGTCGGAATTCGCAGAGGTATGATTTGTGCAAATCGGCCCAGATTCTATAACCCAGACCCCCCGACAAATTCCAAAATGTGGCAAAGAAAACGCATTTTCCGCACATTTCACTTGGCTCACCCATTGAAACACTCCCCCAACAACACATGGCCTACCGTCCCGCGTTCCCACAGGTGGCCCGATGAAAACGGTACCTCACGTGTGTGGGTGCACCTACCTGGGCGCCAAGGGGAAAGCCTAAAACACAGGTAACCCCACGTCTGTTATAACAGTTGAATTTCACACTTTGTCCAGACGGGCACACCATACAGATATGGGCCTCGGGTGCCAAGCCACCAAGGAAAACAGGGAACCCTATGCATTTCCGAAAAGAAGACATCCATGGGAATCCGCAGAGGTATGATGTGCGCAAATCGGCCCAGAATGTAATACCAAGACACCCCCGCAAAGTCCGAAATGTGGGGAAAAAAAGCATTTTCCACATATTTCACTCGGCTCACCCATCGAAACACAACCCCAACAACACATGACCTACCGTCCCGCATTCCCACCGGTGTCCCGATGAAAACGGTACCTCACATGTGTGGGTGCACCTACCTGGGCACCAAGGGGAAAGCCTAAAACACAGGTAACCCCACGTCTGTTATGACAGCTGAATTTCACACTTTGTCCATACAGGCACACCATACAGATATGGGCCTCAGGTGTCCACCCCTGCAAAGTCCAAAATGTGGAAAAAAACGCATTTTCCGCACATTTCACTTGGCTCACCCATCGAAAAACGCCCCAAACAACACATGGCCTACTGTCCTGCATTCAACAGGTGTCCTGATGAAAACGGTACCTCTCATGTGTGGGTGCACCTACCTGGGCACCAAGGGGAAAGCCTAAAACACAGGTAACTCCAAGTCTGTTATGACAGCTGAATTTCACAGTTTGTCCAGACAGCACACCGTACAGATATGGGCCTTGGGTGTCCAAGCTACCAAGGAAAACAGGGAACCTCATGCATTTCTGAAAAGAGGACACCTGTGGGAATTCGCAGAGGTATGATTTGTGCAAATCGGCACCGAATTTATTACCCAGACACCCCCGCAAATTCCAAATGTGGGAAAGAAAACGCATTTGCCGCACATTTCACTCGGCTCACCCATCGAAACACGCCCCCAACAATACATGGCCTACCGTCCCGCATTCCCACAGGTATCCCTATGAAAACGGTACCTAATATGTGTGAGTGCACTAACCTGGGCGCCAAGGGGAAAGCATAAAACACAGGTAACCCCAAGTCTGTAATGACAGCTGAATTTCACACTTTGTCCAGACGGGCACACCATACAGATATGGGCCTTGGGTGTCCAAGCCACCAAGGAAAACAGGGAACTCCATGCATTTCCGAAAAGAGGACACCCTTGGGAATTCACAGAGGTATGATTTGCGCAAATCGGCCCAGAATCTATAACCCAGACACCACCGCAAATTCCAAAATGTGGGAAAGAAAACGCATTTTACGCATATTTCACTCGGCTCACCCATCAAAACACGCCCCCAACAACACATGGCCTACTGTCCTACATTCCCACAAGTGTCCCGTTGAAAACGGTACCTCACATGTGTGTGTGCACCTACCTGGGCGCCAAGGGCAAAGCATAAAACACAGGTAACCCCACGTTTGTTATAACAGCTGAATTTCACACTTTGTTCATACGGGCACACCATACAGTAATGGGCCTCGGGTGTCCAAGCAACCAAGGAAAACAGGGAGCCCCATGCATTTCCGAAAAGAGGACACCATGGGAATCCGCAGAGGTATGATTTGCGCAAATCGGCCCAGAATCTATTACCCAGACACCCCTGCAAATTCCAAAATGTGGGAAAGAAAACGCATTTTGCGCATATTTAACTCAGATCACCCATTGAAACACGCTCCCAACATCACATGGCCTACCGTCCCGCGTTCCCACCGGTGTCCCGATGAAAACGGTACCTCACATGTGTGGGTGCACCTACCTGGGCACCAAGGGGAAAGCCTAAAACACAGGTAACCCCACGTCTGTTATGACAGCTGAATTTCACACTTTGTCCATACGGGCACACCATACAGATATGGGCCTCGGGTGTCCACCCCTGCAAAGTCCGAAATGTGGAAAAAAAACACATTTTCCGCACATTTCACTTGGCTCACCCATTGAAACACGCCCCCAACAACACATGGCCAATCGTCCCGCGTTCCCACAGGTGTCCCGATTAAAACGGTACCTCACATGTGTGGGTGCACCTACCTGGGTGCCAAGGGGAATGCCTGAAACACAGGTAACCCCAAGTCTGTTATGACAGCTGAATTTCACACTTTGTCCAGATGGGCACACCATACAGATATGGGCCCCGGGTGTCCAAGCTACCAAGGAAAACAGGGAACCCCATTCATTTCCGAAAAGAGGACACCCTTGGGAATTCACAGAGGTATGATTTGCGCAAATCGGCCCAGAATCTTTTACCCAGACACCCCTGCAAATTCCAAAATGTGGGAAAGAAAACGCATTTTCCGCATATTTCACTTGGCTCACCCATTGAAACACTCCCCCAACAACACATGGCCTACTGTCCCGCGTTCCCACAGGTGTCCCGATGAAAACGGTACCTCACATGTGTGGGTGCACCTACTAGGGCGCCAAGGGAAAGCCTAAAACACAGGTAACCCCAAGTCTGTTATGACAGCTGAATTTCACACTTTGTCCAGACGGGCACACCATACCGATATGGGCCTCGGGTGTCCAAGCCACCAAGGAAAACAGGGAACCGCATGCATTTCCAAAAAGAGGACACCCGTCGGAATTCGCAGAGGTATGATTTGTGCAAATCGGCCCAGATTCTATAACCCAGACCCCCCGACAAATTCCAAAATGTGGCAAAGAAAACGCATTTTCCGCACATTTCACTTGGCTCACCCATTGAAACACTCCCCCAACAACACATGGCCTACCGTCCCGCGTTCCCACAGGTGGCCCGATGAAAACGGTACCTCACATGTGTGGGTGCACCTACCTGGGCGCCAAGGGGAAAGCCTAAAACACAGGTAACCCCACGTCTGTTATAACAGCTGAATTTCACACTTTGTTCATACGGGCACACCATACAGTAATGGGCCTCGGGTGTCCAAGCAACCAAGGAAAACAGGGAGCCCCATGCATTTCCGAAAAGAGGACACCATGGGAATCCGCAGAGGTATGATTTGCGCAAATTGGCCCAGAAACTATTACCCAGACACCCCTGCAAATTCCAAAATGTGGGAAAGAAAACGCATTTTCCGCATATTTAACTCAGATCACCCATTGAAACACTCTCCCAACATCACATGGCCTACCGTCCCGCGTTCCCACCGGTGTCCCGATGAAAACGGTACCTCACATGTGTGGGTGCACCTACCTGGGCACCAAGGGGAAAGCCTAAAACACAGGTAACCCCACGTCTGTTATGACAGCTGAATTTCACACTTTGTCCATACGGGCACACCATACAGATATGGGCCTCGGGTGTCCACCCCTGCAAAGTCCGAAATGTGGAACAAAAACACATTTTCCGCACATTTCACTCGGCTCACCCATTGAAACACGCCCCCAACAACACATGGCCAACCGTCCCGCGTTCCCACAGGTGTCCCGATTAAAACGGTACCTCACATGTGTGGGTGCACCTACCTGGGTGCCAAGGGGAATGCCTGAAACACAGGTAACCCCAAGTCTGTTATGACAGCTGAATTTCACACTTTGTCCAGATGGGCACACCATACAGATATGGGCCCCGGGTGTCCAAGCTACCAAGGAAAACAGGGAACCCCATTAATTTCCGAAAAGAGGACACCCTTGGGAATTCACAGAGGTATGATTTGCGCAAATCGGCCCAGAATCTTTTACCCAGACACCCCTGCAAATTCCAAAATGTGGGAAAGAAAACGCATTTTCCGCATATTTCACTTGGCTCACCCATTGAAACACTCCCCCAACAACACATGGCCTACTGTCCCGCGTTCCCACAGGTGTCCCGATGAAAACGGTACCTCACATGTGTGGGTGCACCTACCAGGGCGCCAAGGGAAAGCCTAAAACACAGGTAACCCCAAGTCTGTTATGACAGCTGAATTTCACACTTTGTCCAGACGGGCACTCCATACCAATATGGGCCTCGGGTGTCCAAGCCACCAAGGAAAACAGGGAACCGCATGCATTTCCAAAAAGAGGACACCCGTCGGAATTCGCAGAGGTATGATTTGTGCAAATCGGCCCAGATTCTATAACCCAGACCCCCCGACAAATTCCAAAATGTGGCAAAGAAAACGCATTTTCCGCACATTTCACTTGGCTCACCCATTGAAACACTCCCCCAACAACACATGGCCTACCGTCCCGCGTTCCCACAGGTGGCCCGATGAAAACGGTACCTCACATGTGTGGGTGCACCTACCTGGGCGCCAAGGGGAAAGCCTAAAACACAGGTAACCCCACGTCTGTTATAACAGCTGAATTTCACACTTTGTTCATACGGGCACACCATACAGTAATGGGCCTCGGGTGTCCAAGCAACCAAGGAAAACAGGGAGCCCCATGCATTTCCGAAAAGAGGACACCGTGGGAATCCGCAGAGGTATGATTTGCGCAAATTGGCCCAGAAACTATTACCCAGACACCCCTGCAAATTCCAAAATGTGGGAAAGAAAACGCATTTTCCGCATATTTAACTCAGATCACCCATTGAAACACGCTCCCAACATCACATGGCCTCCCATTCCACGTTCCCACAGGTATCCCGATGAAAACGGTAACTCAAATGTGTGGGTGCACCTACCTGGGCGCCAAGGGGAAAGCCTAAAACACAGGTAACCCCAAGTCTGTTATGACAGTTGAATTTCACACTTTGTCCAGACGGGCACATCATACAGATATGGGCCTCGGGTGCCAAGCCACCAAGGAAAACAGGGAACCCTATGCATTTCCAAAAAGAGGACATCCATGGGAATCCACAGAGGTATGATGTGCGCAAATCGGCCCAGAATTTAATACCAAGACACCCCCGCAAAGTCCGAAATGTGGGGAAAAAAAGCATTTTCCACATATTTCACTCGGCTCACCCATCGAAACACAACCCCAACAACACATGACCTACCGTCCCGCGTTCCCACCGGTGTCCCGATGAAAACGGTACCTCACATGTGTGGGTGCACCTACCTGGGCACCAAGGGGAAAGCCTAAAACACAGGTAACCCCACGTCTGTTATGACAGCTGAATTTCACATTTTGTCCATACGGGCACACCATACAGATATGGGACTCGGGTGTCCACCCCTGCAAAGTCCGAAATGTGGAAAAAAAACACATTTTCCGCACATTTCACTCGGCTCACCCATTGAAACACGCCCCCAACAACACATGGCTAACCGTCCCGCGTTCCCACAGGTGACCCGATTAAAACGGTACCTCACATGTGTGGGTGCACCTACCTGGGTGCCAAGGGGAATGCCTGAAACACAGGTAACCCCAAGTCTGTTATGACAGCTGAATTTCACACTTTGTCCAGATGGTCACACCATACAGATATGGGCCCCGGGTGTCCAAGCCACCAAGGAAAACAGGGAACCCAATTCATTTCCGAAAAGAGGACACCCTTGGGAATTCACAGAGGTATGATTTGCGCAAATCGGCCCAGAATCTTTTACCCAGACACCCCTGCAAATTACAAAATGTGGGAAAGAAAACGCATTTTCCGCACATTTCACTTGGCTCATCCATTGAAACACTCCCCCAACAACACATGGCCTACTTTCCCGCGTTCCCACAGGTGTCCCGATGAAAACGGTACCTCACATGTGTGGGTGCACCTACCACGGCGCCAAGGGAAAGCCTAAAACACAGGTAACCCCAAGTCTGTTATGACAGCTGAATTTCACACTTTGTCCAGACGGGCACACCATACCGATAGGGGCCTCGGGTGTCCAAGCCACCAAGGAAAACAGGGAACCGCATGCATTTCCAAAAAGAGGACACCCGTCGGAATTCGCAGAGGTATGATTTGTGCAAATCGGCCCAGATTCTATAACCCAGACCCCCCAACAAATTCCAAAATGTGGCAAAGAAAATGCATTTTCCTCACATTTCACTTGGCTCACCCATTGAAACACTCCCCCAACAACACATGGCCTACCGTCCCGCGTTCCCACAGGTGGCCCGATGAAAACGGTACCTCACATGTGTGGGTGCACCTACATGGGCGCCAAGGGGAAAGCCTAAAACACAGGTAACCCCAAGTCTGTTATGACAGCTGAATTTCACACTTTGTCCAGACGGGCACACCATACCGATATGGGCCTCGGGTGTCCAAGCCACCAAGGAAAACAGGGAACCGCATGCATTTCCAAAAAGAGGACACCCGTCGGAATTCGCAGAGGTATGATTTGTGCAAATCGGCCCAGATTGTATAACCCAGACCCCCCCACAAATTCCAAAATGTGGCAAAGAAAACGCATTTTCCGCACATTTCACTTGGCTCACCCATCGAAACACAACCCCAACAACACATGGCCTACCGTCCCGCGTTCCCACAGGTGGCCCGATGAAAACGGTACCTCACATGTGTGGGTGCACCTACCTGGGCGCCAAGGGGAAAGCCTAAAACACAGGTAACCCCACGTCTGTTATAACAGCTGAATTTCACACTTTGTTCATACGGGCACACCATACAGTAATGGGCCTCGGGTATCCAAGCAACCAAGGAAAACAGGGAGCCCCATGTATTTCCGAAAAGAGGACACCATGGGATTCCGCAGAGGTATGATTTGCGCAAATTGGCCCAGAAACTATTACCCAGACACCCCTGCAAATTCCAAAATGTGGGAAAGAAAACGCATTTTCCGCATATTTAACTCAGATCACCCATTGAAACACGCTCCCAACATCACATGGCCTCCCATTCCACGTTCCCACAGGTATCCCGATGAAAACGGTAACTCAAATGTGTGGGTGCACCTACCTGGGCGCCAAGGGTAGAGCCTAAAACACAGGTAACCCCAAGTCTGTTATGACAGTTGAATTTCACACTTTGTCCAGAAGTGCACACCATACAGATATGGGCATCGGGTGCCAAGCCACCAAGGAAAAAAGGGAACCCTTTGCATTTCCGAAAAGAGGACATCCATGGGAATCCGCAGAGGTATGATGTGCGCAAATCGGCCCAGAATTTAATACCAAGACACCCCCGCAAAGTCCGAAATGTGGGGAAAAAAAGCATTTTCCACAAATTTCACTCGGTCACCCATCGAAACACAACCCCAACAACACATGACCTACCGTCCCGCGTTCCCACCGGTGTCCCGATGAAAACGGTACCTCACATGTGTGGGTGCACTTACCTGGGCACCAAGGGGAAAGCCTAAAACACAGGTAACCCCACGTCTGTTATGACAGCTGAATTTCACATTTTGTCCATACGGGCACACCATACAGATATGGGCCTCGGGTGTCCACCCCTGCAAAGTCCGAAATGTGGAAAAAAAACACATTTTCCGCACATTTCACTCGGCTCACCCATTGAAACACGCCCCCAACAACACATGGCCAACCGTCCCGCGTTCCCACAGGTGTCCCGATGAAAACGGTACATCACATGTGTGGGTGCATCTACCAGGGCGCCAAGGGAAAGCCTAAAACACAGGTAACCCCAAGTCTGTTATGACAGCTGAATTTCACACTTTGTCCAGACGGGCTCACCATACCGATATGGGCCTCGGGTGTCCAAGCCACCAAGGAAAACAGGGAACCGCATGCATTTCCAAAAAGAGGACACCCGTCGGAATTCGCAGAGGTATGATTTGTGAAAATCGGCCCAGATTCTATAACCCAGACCCCCCAACAAATTCCAAAATGTGGCAAAGAAAACGCATTTTCCGCACATTTCACTTGGCTCACCCATTGAAACACTCCCCCAACAACACATAGCCTACCGTCCCGCGTTCCCACAGGTGGCCCGATGAAAACGGTACCTCACATGTGTGGGTGCGCCTACCTGGGCGCCAAGGGGAAAGCCTAAAACACAGGTAACCCCAAGTCTGTTATGACAGCTGAATTTCACACTTTGTCTAGACGGGCACAGCATACAGATATGGGCCTCGGGTGTTCAAGCCACCAAGAAAAATTCGGAACACCATGCATTTCTGAAAAGAAGACACCTGTGGGAATGCACTGAGGTCTGACTTGCCCGAAGCAGCAGAGAATTTATTACCCAGACACCCCCGCAAAGTCTGAAATGTGGGAAAAAAATGTATTTTCCGCACATTTCACTCAGCTCACCCATCGAAACACGCCCCCAACAACACATGGCCTACTGTCCCACGTTCCCACAGGTGTCCCGATGAAAACAGTACCACAAATGTGTGGGTGCACCTACCTGGGCACCAAGGGGAAAGCCTAAAACACAGGTAACCCCAAGTCTGTTTTGACAGCTGAATTTCAGACTTTGTCCAACGGGCAAACCATACAGATATGGGCCTCGGGTGTCCGAGCCACCAAGGAAAACAGGGAACCCCATGCATTTCCAAAAAGAGGACACCCATGGGAATCCGCAGAGGTATGATGTGCGCAAATCGGCCCAGAATGTATTACCCAGACACCACCGCAAATTCCGAAATGTGGGAAAAAAAACATTTTCTGCACATTTCACTCGGCTCACCCATCAAAACACACCCCCAACAACACATGGCCTACAGTCCCTCGTTCCCACCGGTGTTCCGATGAAAACGGTACCTCACATGTGTGGGTGCACCTACCTCGGCTCCAAGGGAAAAGCATAAAACACAGGTAACCCCACGTCTGTTATGACAGCTGAATTTCACACTTTGTCCATACGGGCACACCATACAGATATGGGCCTCTGGTGTCCAAGCCACCAAGGAAAACAGGGAACCCCATGCATTTCCGAAAAGAGGACACCGTGGGAATCCGCAGAGGTATGATTTGCGCACATTGGCCCAGAATGTATCACCCATACACCCCTGCAAACTCCGAAATGTGGGAAAAAAATGCATTTTCCGCACATTTCCCCAAACAACACATGGCCTACCATCCCGCGTTCCCACAGGTGTCCCGATGAAAACGGTATCTCACATGTGTGGGTGCACCTACATGGGTGCCAAGGGGAAAGCCTAAAACACAGGTAACCCCAAGTATGTTATAACAGTTGAATTTCACACTTTGTCCAGACGGGCACACCATACAGATATGGGCCTCGGGTGCCAAGCCACCAAGGAAAACAGGGAACCCTATGCATTTCCGAAAAGAGGACATCCATGGGAATCCGCAGAGGTATGATGTGCGCAAATCGGCCCAGAATGTAATACCAAGACACCCCCGCAAAGTCCGAAATGTGGGGAAAAAAAGCATTTTCCACATATTTCACTCGGCTCACCCATCGAAACACAACCCCAACAACACATGACCTACCGTCCCGCATTCCCACCGGTGTCCCGATGAAAACGGTACCTCACATGTGTGGGTGCACCTACCTGGGCACCAAGGGGAAAGCCTAAAACACAGGTAACCCCACGTCTGTTATGACAGCTGAATTTCACACTTTGTCCATACGGGCACACCATACAGATATGGGCCTCAGGTGTCCACCCCTGCAAAGTCCAAAATGTGGAAAAAAACGCATTTTCCGCACATTTCACTTGGCTCACCCATCGAAAAACGCCCCAAACAACACATGGCCTACTGTCCTGCATTCAACAGGTGTCCTGATGAAAACGGTACCTCTCATGTGTGGGTGCACCTACCTGGGCACCAAGGGGAAAGCCTAAAACACAGGTAACCCCAAGTCTGTTATGACAGCTGAATTTCACAGTTTGTCCAGACAGCACACCGTACAGATATGGGCCTTGGGTGTCCAAGCTACCAAGGAAAACAGGGAACCTCATGCATTTCTGAAAAGAGGACACCTGTGGGAATTCGCAGAGGTATGATTTGTGCAAATCGGCACCGAATTTATCACCCAGACACCCCCGCAAATTCCAAATGTGGGAAAGAAAACGCATTTGCCGCACATTTCACTCGGCTCACCCATCGAAACACGCCCCCAACAATACATGGCCTACCGTCCCGCATTCCCACAGGTATCCCTATGAAAACGGTACCTAATATGTGTGAGTGCACTAACCTGGGCGCCAAGGGGAAAGCATAAAACACAGGTAACCCCAAGTCTGTAATGACAGCTGAATTTCACACTTTGTCCAGACGGGCACACCATACAGATATGGGCCTTGGGTGTCCAAGCCACCAAGGAAAACAGGGAACTCCATGCATTTCCGAAAAGAGGACACCCTTGGGAATTCACAGAGGTATGATTTGCGCAAATCGGCCCAGAATCTATAACCCAGACACCACCGCAAATTCCAAAATGTGGGAAAGAAAACGCATTTTACGCATATTTCACTCGGCTCACCCATCAAAACACGCCCCCAACAACACATGGCCTACTGTCCTACATTCCCACAAGTGTCCCGTTGAAAACGGTACCTCACATGTGTGTGTGCACCTACCTGGGCGCCAAGGGCAAAGCATAAAACACAGGTAACCCCACGTTTGTTATAACAGCTGAATTTCACACTTTGTTCATACGGGCACACCATACAGTAATGGGCCTCGGGTGTCCAAGCAACCAAGGAAAACAGGGAGCCCCATGCATTTCCGAAAAGAGGACACCATGGGAATCCGCAGAGGTATGATTTGCGCAAATCGGCCCAGAATCTAATACCCAGACACCCCTGCAAATTCCAAAATGTGGGAAAGAAAACACATTTTGCGCATATTTAACTCAGATCACCCATTGAAACACGCTCCCAACATCACATGGCCTACCGTCCCGCGTTCCCACCGGTGTCCCGATGAAAACGGTACCTCACATGTGTGGGTGCACCTACCTGGGCACCAAGGGGAAAGCCTAAAACACAGGTAACCCCACGTCTGTTATGACAGCTGAATTTCACACTTTGTCCATACGGGCACACCATACAGATATGGGCCTCGGGTGTCCACCCCTGCAAAGTCCGAAATGTGGAAAAAAAACACATTTTCCGCACATTTCACTCGGCTCACCCATTGAAACACGCCCCCAACAACACATGGCCAACCGTCCCGCGTTCCCACAGGTGTCCCGATTAAAACGGTACCTCACATGTGTGGGTGCACCTACCTGGGTGCCAAGGGGAATGCCTGAAACACAGGTAACCCCAAGTCTGTTATGACAGCTGAATTTCACACTTTGTCCAGATGGGCACACCATACAGATATGGGCCCAGGGTGTCCAAGCTACCAAGGAAAACAGGGAACCCCATTCATTTCCGAAAAGAGGACACCCTTGGGAATTCACAGAGGTATGATTTGCGCAAATCGGCCCAGAATCTTTTACCCAGACACCCCTGCAAATTCCAAAATGTGGGAAAGAAAACGCATTTTCCGCATATTTCACTTGGCTCACCCATTGAAACACTCCCCCAACAACACATGGCCTACTGTCCCGCGTTCCCACAGGTGTCCCGATGAAAACGGTACCTCACATGTGTGGGTGTACCTACCAGGGCGCCACGGAAAGCCTAAAACACAGGTAACCCCAAGTCTGTTATGACAGCTGAATTTCACACTTTGTCCAGACGGGCACACCATACCGATATGGGCCTCGGGTGTCCAAGCCACCAAGGAAAACAGGGAACCGCATGCATTTCCAAAAAGAGGACACCCGTCGGAATTCGCAGAGGTATGATTTGTGCAAATCGGCCCAGATTCTATAACCCAGACCCCCCGACAAATTCCAAAATGTGGCAAAGAAAACGCATTTTCCGCACATTTCACTTGGCTCACCCATTGAAACACTCCCCCAACAACACATGGCCTACCGTCCCGCGTTCCCACAGGTGGCCCGATGAAAACGGTACCTCACGTGTGTGGGTGCACCTACCTGGGCGCCAAGGGGAAAGCCTAAAACACAGGTAACCCCACGTCTGTTATAACAGTTGAATTTCACACTTTGTCCAGACGGGCACACCATACAGATATGGGCCTCGGGTGCCAAGCCACCAAGGAAAACAGGGAACCCTATGCATTTCCGAAAAGAAGACATCCATGGGAATCCGCAGAGGTATGATGTGCGCAAATCGGCCCAGAATGTAATACCAAGACACCCCCGCAAAGTCCGAAATGTGGGGAAAAAAAGCATTTTCCACATATTTCACTCGGCTCACCCATCGAAACACAACCCCAACAACACATGACCTACCGTCCCGCATTCCCACCGGTGTCCCGATGAAAACGGTACCTCACATGTGTGGGTGCACCTACCTGGGCACCAAGGGGAAAGCCTAAAACACAGGTAACCCCACGTCTGATATGACAGCTGAATTTCACACTTTGTCCATAAGGGCACACCATACAGATATGGGCCTCAGGTGTCCACCCCTGCAAAGTCCAAAATGTGGAAAAAAACGCATTTTCCGCACATTTCACTTGGCTCACCCATCGAAAAACGCCCCAAACAACACATGGCCTACTGTCCTGCATTCAACAGGTGTCCTGATGAAAACGGTACCTCTCATGTGTGGGTGCACCTACCTGGGCACCAAGGGGAAAGCCTAAAACACAGGTAACTCCAAGTCTGTTATGACAGCTGAATTTCACAGTTTGTCCAGACAGCACACCGTACAGATATGGGCCTTGGGTGTCCAAGCTACCAAGGAAAACAGGGAACCTCATGCATTTCTGAAAAGAGGACACCTGTGGGAATTCGCAGAGGTATGATTTGTGCAAATCGGCACCGAATTTATTACCCAGACACCCCCGCAAATTCCAAATGTGGGAAAGAAAACGCATTTGCCGCACATTTCACTCGGCTCACCCATCGAAACACGCCCCCAACAATACATGGCCTACCGTCCCGCATTCCCACAGGTATCCCTATGAAAACGGTACCTAATATGTGTGAGTGCACTAACCTGGGCGCCAAGGGGAAAGCATAAAACACAGGTAACCCCAAGTCTGTAATGACAGCTGAATTTCACACTTTGTCCAGACGGGCACACCATACAGATATGGGCCTTGGGTGTCCAAGCCACCTAGGAAAACAGGGAACTCCATGCATTTCCGAAAAGAGGACACCCTTGGGAATTCACAGAGGTATGATTTGCGCAAATCGGCCCAGAATCTATAACCCAGACACCACCGCAAATTCCAAAATGTGGGAAAGAAAACGCATTTTACGCATATTTCACTCGGCTCACCCATCAAAACAAGCCCCCAACAACACATGGCCTACTGTCCTACATTCCCACAAGTGTCCCGTTGAAAACGGTACCTCACATGTGTGTGTGCACCTACCTGGGCGCCAAGGGCAAAGCATAAAACACAGGTAACCCCACGTTTGTTATAACAGCTGAATTTCACACTTTGTTCATACGGGCACACCATACAGTAATGGGCCTCGGGTGTCCAAGCAACCAAGGAAAACAGGGAGCCCCATGCATTTCCGAAAAGAGGACACCATGGGAATCCGCAGAGGTATGATTTGCGCAAATCGGCCCAGAATCTATTACCCAGACACCCCTGCAAATTCCAAAATGTGGGAAAGAAAACGCATTTTGCGCATATTTAACTCAGATCACCCATTGAAACACGCTCCCAACATCACATGGCCTACCGTCCCGCGTTCCCACCGGTGTCCCGATGAAAACGGTACCTCACATGTGTGGGTGCACCTACCTGGGCACCAAGGGGAAAGCCTAAAACACAGGTAACCCCACGTCTGTTATGACAGCTGAATTTCACACTTTGTCCATACGGGCACACCATACAGATATGGGCCTCGGGTGTCCACCCCTGCAAAGTCCGAAATGTGGAAAAAAAACACATTTTCCGCACATTTCACTCGGCTCACCCATTGAAACACGCCCCCAACAACACATGGCCAACCGCCCCGTGTTCCCACAGGTGTCCCGATTAAAACGGTACCTCACATGTGTGGGTGCACCTACCTGGGTGCCAAGGGGAATGCCTGAAACACAGGTAACCCCAAGTCTGTTATGACAGCTGAATTTCACACTTTGTCCAGATGGGCACACCATACAGATATGGGCCCAGGGTGTCCAAGCTACCAAGGAAAACAGGGAACCCCATTCATTTCCGAAAAGAGGACACCCTTGGGAATTCACAGAGGTATGATTTGCGCAAATCGGCCCAGAATCTTTTACCCAGACACCCCTGCAAATTCCAAAATGTGGGAAAGAAAACGCATTTTCCGCATATTTCACTTGGCTCACCCATTGAAACACTCCCCCAACAACACATGGCCTACTGTCCCGCGTTCCCACAGGTGTCCCGATGAAAACGGTACCTCACATGTGTGGGTGCACCTACCAGGGCGCCAAGGGAAAGCCTAAAACACAGGTAACCCCAAGTCTGTTATGACAGCTGAATTTCACACTTTGTCCAGACGGGCACACCATACCGATATGGGCCTCGGGTGTCCAAGCCACCAAGGAAAACAGGGAACCGCATGCATTTCCAAAAAGAGGACACCCGTCGGAATTCGCAGAGGTATGATTTGTGCAAATCGGCCCAGATTCTATAACCCAGACCCCCCAACAAATTCCAAAATGTGGCAAAGAAAACGCATTTTCCGCACATTTCACTTGGCTCACCCATTGAAACACTCCCCCAACAACACATGGCCTACCGTCCCGCGTTCCCACAGGTGGCCAGATGAAAACGGTACCTCTCATGTGTGGGTGCACCTACCTGGGCGCCAAGGGGAAAGCCTAAAACACAGGTAACCCCACGTCTGTTATAACAGCTGAATTTCACACTTTGTTCATACGGGCACACCATACAGTAATGGGCCTCGGGTGTCCAAGCCACCAAGGAAAACAGGGAACCCCATGCATTTCCGAAAAGAGGACACCGTGGGAATCCGCAGAGGTATGATTTGCGCACATTGGCCCAGAATGTATCACCCATACACCCCTGCAAACTCCGAAATGTGGGAAAAAAATGCATTTTCCGCACATTTCCCTAAACAACACATGGCCTACCATCCCGCGTTCCCACAGGTGTCCCGATGAAAACGGTATCTCACATGTGTGGGTGCACCTACATGGGTGCCAAGGGGAAAGCCTAAAACACAGGTAACCCCAAGTATGTTATAACAGTTGAATTTCACACTTTGTCCAGACGGGCACACCATACAGATATGGGCCTCGGGTGCCAAGCCACCAAGGAAAACAGGGAACCCTATGCATTTCTGAAAAGAGGACATCCATGGGAATCCGCAGAGGTATGATGTGCGCAAATCGGCCCAGAATGTAATACCAAGACACCCCCGCAAAGTCCGAAATGTGGGGAAAAAAAGCATTTTCCACATATTTCACTCGGCTCACCCATCGAAACACAACCCCAACAACACATGACCTACCGTCCCGCATTCCCACCGGTGTCCCGATGAAAACGGTACCTCACATGTGTGGGTGCACCTACCTGGGCACCAAGGGGAAAGCCTAAAACACAGGTAACCCCACGTCTGTTATGACAGCTGAATTTCACACTTTGTCCATACGGGCACACCATACAGATATGGGCCTCAGGTGTCCACCCCTGCAAAGTCCAAAATGTGGAAAAAAACGCATTTTCCGCACATTTCACTTGGCTCACCCATCGAAAAACGCCCCAAACAACACATGGCCTACTGTCCTGCATTCAACAGGTGTCCTGATGAAAACGGTACCTCTCATGTGTGGGTGCACCTACCTGGGCACCAAGGGGAAAGCCTAAAACACAGGTAACCCCAAGTCTGTTATGACAGCTGAATTTCACAGTTTGTCCAGACAGCACACCGTACAGATATGGGCCTTGGGTGTCCAAGCTACCAAGGAAAACAGGGAACCTCATGCATTTCTGAAAAGAGGACACCTGTGGGAATTCGCAGAGGTATGATTTGTGCAAATCGGCACCGAATTTATTACCCAGACACCCCCGCAAATTCCAAATGTGGGAAAGAAAACGCATTTGCCGCACATTTCACTCGGCTCACCCATCGAAACACGCCCCCAACAATACATGGCCTACCGTCCCGCATTCCCACAGGTATCCCTATGAAAACGGTACCTAATATGTGTGAGTGCACTAACCTGGGCGCCAAGGGGAAAGCATAAAACACAGGTAACCCCAAGTCTGTAATGACAGCTGAATTTCACACTTTGTCCAGACGGGCACACCATACAGATATGGGCCTTGGGTGTCCAAGCCACCAAGGAAAACAGGGAATTCCATGCATTTCCGAAAAGAGGACACCCTTGGGAATTCACAGAGGTATGATTTGCGCAAATCGGCCCAGAATCTATAACCCAGACACCACCGCAAATTCCAAAATGTGGGAAAGAAAACGCATTTTACGCATATTTCACTCGGCTCACCCATCAAAACACGCCCCCAACAACACATGGCCTACTGTCCTACATTCCCACAAGTGTCCCGTTGAAAACGGTACCTCACATGTGTGTGTGCACCTACCTGGGCGCCAAGGGGAAAGCATAAAACACAGGTAACCCCACGTCTGTTATAACAGCTGAATTTCACACTTTGTTCATACGGGCACACCATACAGTAATGGGCCTCGGGTGTCCAAGCAACCAAGGAAAACAGGGAGCCCCATGCATTTCCGAAAAGAGGACACCATAGGAATCCGCAGAGGTATGATTTGCGCAAATCGGCCCAGAATCTATTACCCAGACACCCCTGCAAATTCCAAAATGTGGGAAAGAAAACGCATTTTCCGCATATTTAACTCAGATCACCCATTGAAACACGCTCCCAACATCACATGGCCTACCGTCCCGCGTTCCCACCGGTGTCCCGATGAAAACGGTACCTCACATGTGTTGGTGCACCTACCTGGGCACCAAGGGGAAAGCCTAAAACACAGGTAACCCCACGTCTGTTATGACAGCTGAATTTCACACTTTGTCCATACGGGCACACCATACAGATATGGGCCTCGGGTGTCCACCCCTGCAAAGTCCGAAATGTGGAAAAAAAACACATTTTCCGCACATTTCACTCGGCTCACCCATTGAAACACGCCCCCAACAACACATGGCCAACCGTCCCGCGTTCCCACAGGTGTCCCGATTAAAACGGTACCTCACATGTGTGGGTGCACCTACCTGGGTGCCAAGGGGAATGCCTGAAACACAGGTAACCCCAAGTCTGTTATGACAGCTGAATTTCACACTTTGTCCAGATGGGCACACCATACAGATATGGGCCCCGGGTGTCCAAGCTACCAAGGAAAACAGGGAACCCCATTTATTTCCGAAAAGAGGACACCCTTGGGAATTCACAGAGGTATGATTTGCGCAAATCGGCCCAGAATCTTTTACCCAGACACCCCTGCAAATTCCAAAATGTGGGAAAGAAAACGCATTTTCCGCATATTTCACTTGGCTCACCCATTGAAACACTCCCCCAACAACACATGGCCTACTGTCCCGCGTTCCCACAGGTGTCCCGATGAAAACGGTACCTCACATGTGTGGGTGCACCTACCAGGGCGCCATGGAAAGCCTAAAACACAGGTAACCCCAAGTCTGTTATGACAGCTGAATTTCACACTTTGTCCAGACGGGCACACCATACCGATATGGGCCTCGGGTGTCCAAGCCACCAAGGAAAACAGGGAACCGCATGCATTTCCAAAAAGAGGACACCCGTCGGAATTCGCAGAGGTATGATTTGTGCAAATCGGCCCAGATTCTATAACCCAGACCCCCCGACAAATTCCAAAATGTGGCAAAGAAAACGCATTTTCCGCACATTTCACTCGGCTCACCCATCGAAACACAACCCGAACAACACATGACCTACCGTCCCGCATTCCCACCGGTGTCCCGATGAAAACGGTACCTCACATGTGTGGGTGCACCTACCTGGGCACCAAGGGGAAAGCCTAAAACACAGGTAACCCCACGTCTGTTATGACAGCTGAATTTCACACTTTGTCCATACGGGCACACCATACAGATATGGGCCTCAGGTGTCCACCCCTGCAAAGTCCAAAATGTGGAAAAAAACGCATTTTCCGCACATTTCACTTGGCTCACCCATCGAAAAACGCCCCAAACAACACATGGCCTACTGTCCTGCATTCAACAGGTGTCCTGATGAAAACGGTACCTCTCATGTGTGGGTGCACCTACCTGGGCACCAAGGGGAAAGCCTAAAACACAGGTAACTCCAAGTCTGTTATGACAGCTGAATTTCACAGTTTGTCCAGACAGCACACCTTACAGATATGGGCCTTGGGTGTCCAAGCTACCAAGGAAAACAGGGAACCTCATGCATTTCTGAAAAGAGGACACCTGTGGGAATTCGCAGAGGTATGATTTGTGCAAATCGGCACCGAATTTATTACCCAGACACCCCCGCAAATTCCAAATGTGGGAAAGAAAACGCATTTGCCGCACATTTCACTCGGCTCACCCATCGAAACACGCCCCCAACAATACATGGCCTACCGTCCCGCATTCCCACAGGTATCCCTATGAAAACGGTACCTAATATGTGTGAGTGCACTAACCTGGGCGCCAAGGGGAAAGCATAAAACACAGGTAACCCCAAGTCTGTAATGACAGCTGAATTTCACACTTTGTACAGACGGGCACACCATACAGATATGGGCCTTAGGTGTCCAAGCCACCAAGGAAAACAGGGAACTCCGTGCATTTCCGAAAAGAGGACACCCTTGGGAATTCACAGAGGTATGATTTGCGCAAATCGGCCCAGAATCTATAACCCAGACACCACCGCAAATTCCAAAATGTGGGAAAGAAAACGCATTTTACGCATATTTCACTCGGCTCACCCATCAAAACACGCCCCCAACAACACATGGCCTACTGTCCTACATTCCCACAAGTGTCCCGTTGAAAACGGTACCTCACATGTGTGTGTGCACCTACCTGGGCGCCAAGGGCAAAGCATAAAACACAGGTAACCCCACGTTTGTTATAACAGCTGAATTTCACACTTTGTTCATACGGGCACACCATACAGTAATGGGCTTCGGGTGTCCAAGCAACCAAGGAAAACAGGGAGCCCCATGCATTTCCGAAAAGAGGACACCATGGGAATCCGCAGAGGTATGATTTGCGCAAATCGGCCCAGAATCTATTACCCAGACACCCCTGCAAATTCCAAAATGTGGGAAAGAAAACACATTTTGCGCATATTTAACTCAGATCACCCATTGAAACACGCTCCCAACATCACATGGCCTACCGTCCCGCGTTCCCACCGGTGTCCCGATGAAAACGGTACCTCACATGTGTGGGTGCACCTACCTGGGCACCAAGGGGAAAGCCTAAAACACAGGTAACCCCACGTCTGTTATGACAGCTGAATTTCACACTTTGTCCATACGGGCACACCATACAGATATGGGCCTCGGGTGTCCACCCCTGCAAAGTCCGAAATGTGGAAAAAAAACACATTTTCCGCACATTTCACTCGGCTCACCCATTGAAACACGCCCCCAACAACACATGGCCAACCGTCCCGCGTTCCCACAGGTGTCCCGATTAAAACGGTACCTCACATGTGTGGGTGCACCTACCTGGGTGCCAAGGGGAATGCCTGAAACACAGGTAACCCCAAGTCTGTTATGACAGCTGAATTTCACACTTTGTCCAGATGGGCACACCATACAGATATGGGCCCCGGGTGTCCAAGCTACCAAGGAAAACAGGGAACCCCATTCATTTCCGAAAAGAGGACACCCTTGGGAATTCACAGAGGTATGATTTGCGCAAATCGGCCCAGAATCTTTTACCCAGACACCCCTGCAAATTCCAAAATGTGGGAAAGAAAACGCATTTTCCGCATATTTCACTTGGCTCACCCATTGAAACACTCCCCCAACAACACATGGCCTACTGTCCCGCGTTCCCACAGGTGTCCCGATGAAAACGGTACCTCACATGTGTGGGTGCACCTACCAGGGCGCCAAGGGAAAGCCTAAAACACAGGTAACCCCAAGTCTGTTATGACAGCTGAATTTCACACTTTGTCCAGACGGGCACACCATACCAATATGGGCCTCGGGTGTCCAAGCCACCAAGGAAAACAGGGAACCGCATGCATTTCCAAAAAGAGGACACCCGTCGGAATTCGCAGAGGTATGATTTGTGCAAATCGGCCCAGATTCTATAACCCAGACCCACCGACAAATTCCAAAATGTGGCAAAGAAAACGCATTTTCCGCACATTTCACTTGGCTCACCCATTGAAACACTCCCCCAACAACACATGGCCTACCGTCCCGCGTTCCCACAGGTGGCCCGATGAAAACGGTACCTCACATGTGTGGGTGCACCTACCTGGGCGCCAAGGGGAAAGCCTAAAACACAGGTAACCCCACATCTGTTATAACAGCTGAATTTCACACTTTGTTCATACGGGCACACCATACAGTAATGGGCCTCGGGTGTCCAAGCAACCAAGGAAAACAGGGAGCCCCATGCATTTCCGAAAAGAGGACACCATGGGAATCCGCAGAGGTATGATTTGCGCAAATTGGCCCAGAAACTATTACCCAGACACCCCTGAAAATTCCAAAATGTGGGAAAGAAAACGCATTTTCTGCATATTTAACTCAGATCACCCATTGAAACCCGCTCCCAACATCACATGGCCTCCCATTCCACGTTCCCACAGGTATCCCGATGAAAACGGTAACTCAAATGTGTGGGTGCACCTACCTGTGCGCCAAGGGGAAAGCCTAAAACACAGGTAACCCCAAGTCTGTTATGACAGTTGAATTTCACACTTTGTCCAGACGGGCACATCATACAGATATGGGCCTCGGGTGCCAAGCCACCAAGGAAAACAGGGAACCCTATGCATTTCCAAAAAGAGGACATCCATGGGAATCCGCAGAGGTATGATGTGCGCAAATCGGCCCAGAATTTAATACCAAGACACCCCCGCAAAGTCCGAAATGTGGGGAAAAAAAGCATTTTCCACATATTTCACTCGGCTCACCCATCGAAACACAACCCCAACAACACATGACCTACCGTCCCGCGTTCCCACCGGTGTCCCGATGAAAACGGTACCTCACATGTGTGGGTGCACCTACCTGGGCACCAAGGGGAAAGCCTAAAACACAGGTAACCCCACGTCTGTTATGACAGCTGAATTTCACATTTTGTCCATACGGGCACACCATACAGATATGGGCCTCGGGTGTCCACCCCTGCAAAGTCCGAAATGTGGAAAAAAAACACATTTTCCGCACATTTCACTCGGCTCACCCATTGAAACACGCCCCCAACAACACATGGCCAACCGTCCCGCGTTCCCACAGGTGACCCGATTAAAACGGTACCTCACATGTGTGGGTGCACCTACCTGGGTGCCAAGGGGAATGCCTGAAACACAGGTAACCCCAAGTCTGTTATGACAGCTGAATTTCACACTTTGTCCAGATGGTCACACCATACAGATATGGGCCCCGGTCGTCCAAGCCACCAAGGAAAACAGGGAACCCGATTCATTTCCGAAAAGAGGACACCCTTGGGAATTCACAGAGGTATGATTTGCGCAAATCGGCCCAGAATCTTTTACCCAGACACCCCTGCAAATTACAAAATGTGGGAAAGAAAACGCATTTTCCGCACATTTCACTTGGCTCATCCATTGAAACACTCCCCCAACAACACATGGCCTACTTTCCCGCGTTCCCACAGGTGTCCCGATGAAAACGGTACCTCACATGTGTGGGTGCACCTACCACGGCGCCAAGGGAAAGCCTAAAACACAGGTAACCCCAAGTCTGTTATGACAGCTGAATTTCACACTTTGTCCAGACGGGCACACCATACCGATATGGGCCTCGGGTGTCCAAGCCACCAAGGAAAACAGGGAACCGCATGCATTTCCAAAAAGAGGACACCCGTCGGAATTCGCAGAGGTATGATTTGTGCAAATCGGCCCAGATTCTATAACCCAGACCCCCCAACAAATTCCAAAATGTGGCAAAGAAAATGCATTTTCCTCACATTTCACTTGGCTCACCCATTGAAACACTTCCCCAACAACACATGGCCTACCGTCCCGCGTTCCCACAGGTGGCCCGATGAAAACGGTACCTCACATGTGTGGGTGCACCTACATGGGCGCCAAGGGGAAAGCCTAAAACACAGGTAACCCCAAGTCTGTTATGACAGCTGAATTTCACACTTTGTCCAGACGGGCACACCATACCGATATGGGCCTCGGGTGTCCAAGCCACCAAGGAAAACAGGGAACCGCATGCATTTCCAAAAAGAGGACACCCGTCGGAATTCGCAGAGGTATGATTTGTGCAAATCGGCCCAGATTGTATAACCCAGACCCCCCCACAAATTCCAAAATGTGGCAAAGAAAACGCATTTTCCGCACATTTCACTTGGCTCACCCATTGAAACACTCCCCCAACAACACATGGCCTACCGTCCCGCGTTCCCACAGGTGGCCCGATGAAAACGGTACCTCACATGTGTGGGTGCACCTACCTGGGCGCCAAGGGGAAAGCCTAAAACACAGGTAACCCCACGTCTGTTATAACAGCTGAATTTCACACTTTGTTCATACGGGCACACCATACAGTAATGGGCCTCGGGTGTCCAAGCAACCAAGGAAAACAGGGAGCCCCATGCATTTCCGAAAAGAGGACACCATGGGATTCCGCAGAGGTATGATTTGCGCAAATTGGCCCAGAAACTATTACCCAGACACCCCTGCAAATTCCAAAATGTGGGAAAGAAAACGCATTTTCCGCATATTTAACTCAGATCACCCATTGAAACACGCTCCCAACATCACATGGCCTCCCATTCCACGTTCCCACAGGTATCCCGATGAAAACGGTAACTCAAATGTGTGGGTGCACCTACCTGGGCGCCAAGGGTAAATCCTAAAACACAGGTAACCCCAAGTCTGTTATGACAGTTGAATTTCACACTTTGTCCAGACGGGCACACCATACAGATATGGGCCTCGGGTGCCAAGCCACCAAGGAAAAAAGGGAACCCTATGCATTTCCGAAAAGAGGACATCCATGGGAATCCGCAGAGGTATGATGTGCGCAAATCGGCCCAGAATTTAATACCAAGACACCCCCGCAAAGTCCGAAATGTGGGGAAAAAAAGCATTTTCCACATATTTCACTCGGTCACCCATCGAAACACAACCCCAACAACACATGACCTACCGTCCCGCGTTCCCACCGGTGTCCCGATGAAAACGGTACCTCACATGTGTGGGTGCACTTACCTGGACACCAAGGGGAAAGCCTAAAACACAGGTAACCCCACGTCTGTTATGACAGCTGAATTTCACATTTTGTCCATACGGGCACACCATGCAGATATGGGCCTCGGGTGTCCACCCCTGCAAAGTCCGAAATGTGGAAAAAAAACACATTTTCCGCACATTTCACTCGGCTCACCCATTGAAACACGCCCCCAACAACACATGGCCAACCGTCCCGCGTTCCCACAGGTGTCCCGATGAAAACGGTACATCACATGTGTGGGTGCATCTACCAGGGCGCCAAGGGAAAGCCTAAAACACAGGTAACCCCAAGTCTGTTATGACAGCTGAATTTCACACTTTGTCCAGACGGGCTCACCATACCGATATGGGCCTCGGGTGTCCAAGCCACCAAGGAAAACAGGGAACCGCATGCATTTCCGAAAAGAGGACACCCGTCGGAATTCGCAGAGGTATGATTTGTGAAAATCGGCCCAGATTCTATAACCCAGACCCCCCAACAAATTCCAAAATGTGGCAAAGAAAACGCATTTTCCGCACATTTCACTTGGCTCACCCATTGAAACACTCCCCCAACAACACATAGCCTACCGTCCCGCGTTCCCACAGGTGGCCCGATGAAAACGGTACCTCACATGTGTGGGTGCGCCTACCTGGGCGCCAAGGGGAAAGCCTAAAACACAGGTAACCCCAAGTCTGTTATGACAGCTGAATTTCACACTTTGTCTAGACGGGCACAGCATACAGATATGGGCCTCGGGTGTTCAAGCCACCAAGAAAAACTCGGAACACCATGCATTTCTGAAAAGAAGACACCTTCGGGAATGCACTGAGGTCTGACTTGCCCGAAGCAGCAGAGAATTTATTACCCAGACACCCCCGCAAAGTCTGAAATGTGGGAAAAAAATGTATTTTCCGCACATTTCACTCAGCTCACCCATCGAAACACGCCCCCAACAACACATGGCCTACTGTCCCACGTTCCCACAGGTGTCCCGATGAAAACAGTACCACAAATGTGTGGGTGCACCTACCTGGGCACCAAGGGGAAAGCCTAAAACACAGGTAACCCCAAGTCTGTTTTGACAGCTGAATTTCAGACTTTGTCCAACGGGCAAACCATACAGATATGGGCCTCGGGTGTCCGAGCCACCAAGGAAAACAGGGAACCCCATGCATTTCCAAAAAGAGGACACCCATGGGAATCCGCAGAGGTATGATGTGCGCAAATCGGCCCAGAATGTATTACCCAGACACCACCGCAAATTCCGAAATGTGGGAAAAAAAACATTTTCTGCACATTTCACTCGGCTCACCCATCAAAACACACCCCCAACAACACATGGCCTACAGTCCCTCGTTCCCACCGGTGTTCCGATGAAAACGGTACCTCACATGTGTGGGTGCACCTACCTCGGCGCCAAGGGAAAAGCATAAAACACAGGTAACCCCACGTCTGTTATGACAGCTGAATTTCACACTTTGTCCATACGGGCACACCATACAGATATGGGCCTCTGGTGTCCAAGCCACCAAGGAAAACAGGGAACCCCATGCATTTCCGAAAAGAGGACACCGTGGGAATCCGCAGAGGTATGATTTGCGCACATTGGCCCAGAATGTATCACCCATACACCCCTGCAAACTCCGAAATGTGGGAAAAAAATGCATTTTCCGCACATTTCCCCAAACAACACATGGCCTACCATCCCGCGTTCCCACAGGTGTCCCGATGAAAACGGTATCTCACATGTGTGGGTGCACCTACATGGGTGCCAAGGGGAAAGCCTAAAACACAGGTAACCCCAAGTATGTTATGACAGCTGAATTTCACACTTTGTCCAGACGGGCACATCATACAGATATGGGCCTCGGGTGTCCAAGCTACCAAGGAAAACAGGGAACCCCATGCATTTCCGAAAAGAGGACACCCGAGGGAATTAGCAGAGGTATGATTTGCGCAAATCGGCCTATAATCTATTACCCAGACACCCTGGCAAATTCCAAAATGTGGGAAAGAAAACGCATTTTCCGCACATTTAACTCAGCTCACCCATTGAAACACGCTCCCAACATCAAATGGCCTACCATTCCACGTTCCCACAGGTATCCCGATGAAAACGGTACCTCACATGTGTGGGTGCACCTACCAGGGCGCCAAGGGGAAAGCCTAAAACACAGGTAACTCCAAGTCTGTTATGACAGTTGAATTTCACACTTTGTCCAGACGGGCACACCATACAGATATGGGCCTCGGGTGCCAAGCCACCAAGGAAAACAGGGAACCCTATGCATTTCCAAAAAGAGGACATCCATGGGAATCCGCAGAGGTATGATGTGTGCAAATCGGCCCAGAATGTAATACCAAGACACCCCCGCAAAGTCCGAAATGTGGGGAAAAAAAGCATTTTCCACATATTTCACTCTGCTCACCCATCGAAACACAACCCCAACAACACATGACCTACCGTCCCGCGTTCCCACCGGTGTCCCGATGAAAACGGTACCTGAACATGTGTGGGTGCACCTACCTGGGCACCAAGGGGAAAGCCTAAAACACAGGTAACCCCACGTCTGTTATGACAGCTGAATTTCACACTTTGTCCATTTGGGCACACCATACAGATATGGGCCTCGGGTGTCCACCCCTGCAAAGTCCAAAATGTGGAAAAAAAACGCATTTTCCGCACATTTCACTTGGCTCACCCATCGAAAAACGCCCCAAACAACACATGGTCTACTGTCCTGCATTCAACAGGTGTCCTGATGAAAACGGTACCTCACATGTGTGGGTGCACCTACCTGGGCGCCAAGGGGAAAGCCTAAAACACAGGTAACCCCAAGTCTGTTATGACAGCTGAATTTCACACTTTGTCCAGACGGCACACCGTACAGATATGGGCCTTGGGTGTCCAAGCTACCAGGGAAAACAGGGAACCTCATGCATTTCTGAAAAGAGGACACCTGTGGGAATTCGCAGAGGTATGATTTGTGCAAATCAGCACCGAATTTATTACCCAGACACCCCCGCAAATTCCAAAATGTGGGAAAGAAAACGCATTTGCCGCACATTTCACTCGGCTCACCCATCGAAACACGCCCCCAACAATACATGGCCTACCGTCCCGCATTCCCACAGGTATCCCTATGAAAACGGTACCTAATATGTGTGAGTGCACTAACCTGGGCGCCAAGGGGAAAGCATAAAACACAGGTAACCCCAAGTCTGTAATGACAGCTGAATTTCACACTTTGTCCAGACGGGCACACCATACAGATATGGGCCTTGGGTGTCCAAGCCACCAAGGAAAACAGGGAACTCCATGCATTTCCGAAAAGAGGACACCTATGGGAATTCACAGAGGTATGATTTGCGCAAATCGGCCCAGAATCTATAACCCAGACACCACCGCAAATTCCAAAATGTGGGAAAGAAAACGCATTTTACGCATATTTCACTCGGCTCACTCATCAAAACACGCCCCCAACAACACATGGCCTACTGTCCTGCATTCCCACAAGTGTCCCGTTGAAAACGGTATCTCACATGTGTGTGTGCACCTACCTGGGCGCCAAGGGGAAAGCATAAAACACAGGTAACCCCACGTCTGTTATAACATCTGAATTTCACACTTTGTTCATACGGGCACACCATACAGTAATGGGCCTCGGGTGTCCAAGCAACCAAGGAAAACAGGGAGCCCCATGCATTTCCGAAAAGAGGACACCATGGGAATCCGCAGAGGTATGATTTGCGCAAATCGGCCCAGAATCTATTACCCAGACACCCCTGCAAATTCCAAAATGTGGGAAAGAAAACGCATTTTCCGCATATTTAACTCAGATCACCCATTGAAACACGCTCCCAACATCACATGGCCTCCCATTCCACGTTCCCACAGGTATCCCGATGAAAACGGTAACTCAAATGTGTGGGTGCACCTACCTGGGCACCAAGGGGAAAACCTAAAACACAGGTAACCCCAAGTCTGTTATGACAGTTGAATTTCACACTTTGTCCAGACGGGCACACCATACAGATATGGGCCTCGGGTGCCAAGCCACCAAGGAAAACAGGGAACCCCATTCATTTCCGAAAAGAGGACACCCTTGGGAATTCACAGAGGTATGATTTGCGCAAATCGGCCCAGAATCTTTTACCCAGACACCCCTGCAAAGTCCGAAATGTGGGAAAGAAAATGCATTTTCCGCACATTTCACTTGGCTCACCCATTGAAACACTCCCCCAACAACACATGGCCTACTGTCCCGCGTTCCCACAGGTGTCCCGCTGTAAACGGTACCTCACATGTGTGGGTGCACCTACCAGGGCGCCAAGGGAAAGCCTAAAACACAGGTAACCCCAAGTCTGTTATGACAGCTGAATTTCACACTTTGTCCAGACGGGCACACCATACCGATATGGGCCTCGGGTGTCCAAGCCACCAAGGAAAACAGGGAACCGCATGCATTTCCAAAAAGAGGACACCCGTCGGAATTCGCAGAGGTATGATTTGTGCAAATCGGCCCAGATTCTATAACCCAGACCCCCCGACAAATTCCAAAATGTGGCAAAGAAAACGCATTTTCCGGACATTTCACTTGGCTCACCCATTGAAACACTCCCCCAACAACACATGGCCTACCGTCCCGCGTTCCCACAGGTGGCACGATGAAAACGGTACCTCACATGTGTGGGTGCACCTACCTGGGCGCCAAGGGGAAAGCCTAAAACACAGGTAACCCCACGTCTGTTATAACAGCTGAATTTCACACTTTGTTCATACGGGCACACCATACAGTAATGGGCCTCGGGTGTCCAAGCAACCAAGGAAAACAGGGAGCCCCATGCATTTCCGAAAAGAGGACACCATGGGAATCCGCAGAGGTATGATTTGCGCAAATTGGCCCAGAAACTATTACCCAGACACCCCTGCAAATTCCAAAATGTGGGAAAGAAAACGCATTTTCCGCATATTTAACTCAGATCACCCATTGAAACACGCTCCCAACATCACATGGCCTCCCATTCCACGTTCCCACAGGTATCCCGATGAAAACGGTAACTCAAATGTGTGGGTGCACCTACCTGGGCGCCAAGGGGAAAGCCTAAAACACAGGTAACCCCAAGTCTGTTATGACAGTTGAATTTCACACTTTGTCCAGACGGGCACACCATACAGATATGGGCCTCGGGTGCCAAGCCACCAAGGAAAACAGGGAACCCTATGCATTTCCAAAAAGAGGACATCCATGGGAATCCGCAGAGGTATGATGTGCGCAAATCGGCCCAGAATTTAATACCAAGACACCCCCGCAAAGTCCGAAATGTGGAAAAAAAACACATTTCTGCACATTTCACTCGGCTCACCCATTGAAACACGCCCCCAACAACACATGGCCAACCGTCCCGCGTTCCCACAGCTGTCCCGATTAAAACGGTACCTCACATGTGTGGGTGCACCTACCTGGGTGCCAAGGGGAATGCCTGAAACACAGGTAAGCCCAAGTCTGTTATGACAGCTGAATTTCACACTTTGTCCAGATGGTCACACCATACAGATATGGGCCCCGGGTGTCCAAGCCACCAAGGAAAACAGGGAACCCGATTCATTTCCGAAAAGAGGACACCCTTGGGAATTCACAGAGGTATGATTTGCGCAAATCGGCCCAGAATCTTTTACCCAGACACCCCTGCAAATTCCAAAATGTGGGAAAGAAAACGCATGTTCCGCACATTTCACTTGGCTCACCCATTGAAACACTCCCCCAACAACACATGGCCTACTGTCCCGCGTTCCCACAGGTGTCCCGATGAAAACGGTACCTCACATGTGTGGGTGCACCTACCAGGGCGCCAAGGGAAAGCCTAAAACACAGGTAACCCCAAGTCTGTTATGACAGCTGAATTTCACACTTTGTCCAGACGGGCACACCATACCGATATGGGCCTCGGGTGTCCAAGCCACCAAGGAAAACAGGGAACCGCATGCATTTCCAAAAAGAGGACACCCGTCGGAATTCGCAGAGGTATGATTTGTGCAAATCGGCCCAGATTCTATAACCCAGACCCCCCAACAAATTCCAAAATGTGGCAAAGAAAATGCATTTTCCGCACATTTCACTTGGCTCACCCATTGAAACACTCCCCCAGCAACACATGGCCTACCGTCCCGCGTTCCCACAGGTGGCCCGATGAAAACGGTACCTCACATGTGTGGGTGCACCTACATGGGCGCCAAGGGGAAAGCCTAAAACACAGGTAACCCCAAGTCTGTTATGACAGCTGAATTTCACACTTTGTCCAGACGGGCACACCATACCGATATGGGCCTCGGGTGTCCAAGCCACCAAGGAAAACAGGGAACCGCATGCATTTCCAAAAAGAGGACACCCGTCGGAATTCGCAGAGGTATGATTTGTGCAAATCGGCCCAGATTCTATAACCCAGACCCCCCCACAAATTCCAAAATGTGGCAAAGAAAATGCATTTTCCGCACATTTCACTTGGCTCACCCATTGAAACACTCCCCCAACAACACATGGCCTACCGTCCCGCGTTCCCACAGGTGGCCCGATGAAAACGGTACCTCACATGTGTGGGTGCACCTACATGGGCGCCAAGGGGAAAGCCTAAAACACAGGTAACCCCAAGTCTGTTATGACAGCTGAATTTCACACTTTGTCCAGACGGGCACACCATACCGATATGGGCCTCGGGTGTCCAAGCCACCAAGGAAAACAGGGAACCGCATGCATTTCCAAAAAGAGGACACCCGTCGGAATTGGCAGAGGTATGATTTGTGCAAATCGGCCCAGATTCTATAACCCAGACCCCCCCACAAATTCCAAAATGTGGCAAAGAAAACGCATTTTCCGCACATTTCACTTGGCTCACCCATTGAAACACTCCCCCAACAACACATGGCCTACCGTCCCGCGTTCCCACAGGTGGCCCGATGAAAATGGTACCTCACATGTGTGGGTGCACCTACCTGGGCGCCAAGGGGAAAGCCTAAAACACAGGTAACCCCACGTCTGTTATAACAGCTGAATTTCACACTTTGTTCATACGGGCACACCATACAGTAATGGGCCTTCGGTGTCCAAGCAACCAAGGAAAACAGGGAGCCCCATGGATTTCCGAAAAGAGGACACCATGGGATTCCGCAGAGGTATGATTTGCGCAAATTGGCCCAGAAACTATTACCCAGACACCCCTGCAAATTCCAAAATGTGGGAAAGAAAACGCATTTTCCGCATATTTAACTCAGATCACCCATTGAAACACGCTCCCAACATCACATGGCCTCCCATTCCACGTTCCCACAGGTATCCCGATGAAAACGGTAACTCAAATGTGTGGGTGCACCTACCTGGGCGCCAAGGGGAAAGCCTAAAACACAGGTAACCCCAAGTCTGTTATGACAGTTGAATTTCACACTTTGTCCAGACGGGCACACCATACAGATATGGGCCTCGGGTGCCAAGCCACCAAGGAAAACAGGGAACCCTATGCATTTCCAAAAAGAGGACATCCATGGGAATCCGCAGAGGTATGATGTGCGCAAATCGGCCCAGAATTTAATACCAAGACACCCCCGCAAAGTCCGAAATGTGGAAAAAAAACACATTTCCGCACATTTCACTCGGCTCACCCATTGAAACACGCCCCCAACAACACATGGGCAACCGTCCCGCGTTCCCACAGGTGTCCCGATTAAAACGGTACCTCACATGTGTGGGTGCACCTACCTGGGTGCCAAGGGGAATGCCTGAAACATAGGTAACCCCAAGTCTGTTATGACAGCTGAATTTCACACTTTGTCCAGATGGTCACACCATACAGATATGGGCCCCGGGTGTCCAAGCCACCAAGGAAAACAGGGAACCCGATTCATTTCCGAAAAGAGGACACCCTTGGGAATTCACAGAGGTATGATTTGCGCAAATCGGCCCAGAATCATTTACCCAGACACCCCTGCAAATTCCAAAATGTGGGAAAGAAAACGCATGTTCCGCACATTTCACTTGGCTCAACCATTGAAACACTCCCCCAACAACACATGGCCTACTGTCCCGCGTTCCCACAGGTGTCCCGATGAAAACGGTACCTCACATGTGTGGGTGCACCTACCAGGGCGCCAAGGGAAAGCCTAAAACACAGGTAACCCCAAGTCTGTTATGACAGCTGAATTTCACACTTTGTCCAGACGGGCACACCATACCGATATGGGCCTCGGGTGTCCAAGCCACCAAGGAAAACAGGGAACCGCATGCATTTCCAAAAAGAGGACACCCGTCGGAATTCGCAGAGGTATGATTTGTGCAAATCGGCCCAGATTCTATAACCCAGACCCCCCAACAAATTCCAAAATGTGGCAAAGAAAATGGATTTTCCGCACATTTCACTTGGCTCACCCATTGAAACACTCCCCCAGCAACACATGGCCTACCGTCCCGCGTTCCCACAGGTGGCCCGATGAAAACGGTACCTCACATGTGTGGGTGCACCTACATGGGCGCCAAGGGGAAAGCCTAAAACACAGGTAACCCCAAGTCTGTTATGACAGCTGAATTTCACACTTTGTCCAGACGGGCACACCATACCGATATGGGCCTCGGGTGTCCAAGCCACCAAGGAAAACAGGGAACCGCATGCATTTCCAAAAAGAGGACACCCGTCGGAATTCGCAGAGGTATGATTTGTGCAAATCGGCCCAGATTCTATAACCCAGACCCCCCCACAAATTCCAAAATGTGGCAAAGAAAACGCATTTTCCGCACATTTCACTTGGCTCACCCATTGAAACACTCCCCCAACAACACATGGCCTACCGTCCCGCGTTCCCACAGGTGGCCCGATGAAAATGGTACCTCACATGTGTGGGTGCACCTACCTGGGCGCCAAGGGGAAAGCCTAAAACACAGGTAACCCCACGTCTGTTATAACAGCTGAATTTCACACTTTGTTCATACGGGCACACCATACAGTAATGGGCCTTCGGTGTCCAAGCAACCAAGGAAAACAGGGAGCCCCATGGATTTCCGAAAAGAGGACACCATGGGATTCCGCAGAGGTATGATTTGCGCAAATTGGCCCAGAAACTATTACCCAGACACCCCTGCAAATTCCAAAATGTGGGAAAGAAAACGCATTTTCCGCATATTTAACTCAGATCACCCATTGAAACACGCTCCCAACATCACATGGCCTCCCATTCCACGTTCCCACAGGTATCCCGATGAAAACGGTAACTCAAATGTGTGGGTGCACCTACCTGGGCGCCAAGGGGAAAGCCTAAAACACAGGTAACCCCAAGTCTGTTATGACAGTTGAATTTCACACTTTGTCCAGACGGGCACACCATACATATATGGGCCTCGGGTGCCACGCCACCAAGGAAAACAGGGAACCCTATGCATTTCCAAAAAGAGGACATCCATGGGAATCCGCAGAGGTATGATGTGCGCAAATCGGCCCAGAATTTAATACCAAGACACCCCAGCAAAGTCCGAAATGTGGGGAAAAAAAGCATTTTCCACATATTTCACTCGGTCACCCATCGAAACACAACCCCAACAACACATGACCTACCGTCCCGCGTTCCCACCGGTGTCCCGATGAAAACGGTACCTCACATGTGTGGGTGCACCTACCTGGGCACCAAGGGGAAAGCCTAAAACACAGGTAACCCCACGTCTGTTATGACAGCTGAATTTCACATTTTGTCCACACGGGCACACCATACAGATATGGGCCTCGGGTGTCCACCCCTGCAAAGTCCGAAATGTGGAAAAAAAACACATTTTCCGCAGATTTCACTCGGCTCACCCATCGAAACACGCCCCCAACAACACATGGCCAACCGTCCCGCGTTCCCACAGGTGTCCCGATGAAAACGGTACCTAACATGTGTGGGTGCATCTACCAGGGCGCCAAGGGAAAGCCTAAAACACAGGTAACCCCAAGTCTGTTATGACAGCTGAATTTCACACTTTGTCCAGACGGGCACACCATACCGATATGGGCCTCGGGTGTCCAAGCCACCAAGGAAAACAGGGAACCGCATGCATTTCCAAAAAGAGGACACCCGTCGGAATTCGCAGAGGTATGATTTGTGCAAATGGGCCCAGATTCTAAAACCCAGACCCCCCAACAAATTCCAAAATGTGGCAAAGAAAACGCATTTTCCGCACATTTCACTTGGCTCACCCATTGAAACACTCCCCCAACAACACATGGCCTACCGTCCCGCGTTCCCACAGGTGGCCCGATGAAAACGGTACCTCACATGTGTGGGTGCACCTACCTGGGCGCCAAGGGGAAAGCCTAAAACACAGGTAACCCCAAGTCTGTTATGACAGCTGAATTTCACACTTTGTCTAGACGGGCACAGCATACAGATATGGGCCTCGGGTGTTCAAGCCACCAAGAAAAACTCGGAACACCATGCATTTCTGAAAAGAAGACACCTGTGGGAATGCACTGAGGTCTGACTTGCCCGAAGCAGCAGAGAATTTATTACCCAGACACCCCCGCAAAGTCTGTAATGTGGGGAAAAAACACATTTTCTGCACATTTCACTCAGCTCACTCATCGAAACACGCCTCCAACAACACATGGCCTACTGTCCCACGTTCCCACCGGTGTCCCGATGAAAACGGTACCTCACATGTGTGTGTGCACCTACCTGGGCGCCAAGGGGAAAGCCTAAAACACAGGTAACCCCAAGTTTGTTATGACAGCTGAATTTCACACTTTGTCCAGACAGGCACATCATACAGATATGGGCCTCGGGTGTCCAAGCCACCAAGGAAAACTCATAACACCATGCATTTCTGAAAAGAAGGCATCCATGGGAATGCACTGAGGTCTGACTTGTGCAAAGCAGCCAATAATTGATTACCCAGACACGCCCGCAAAGTCCGAAATGTGGGAAAAAAATGTATTTTCCGCACATTTCACTCAGCTCACCCATCGAAACACGCCCCCAACAACACATGGCCTACTGTCCCACGTTCCCACAGGTGTCCCGATGAAAACAGTACCACAAATGTGTGGGTGTACCTACCTGGGTACCAAGGGGAAAGCCTAAAACACAGGTAACCCCAAGTCTGTTTTGACAGCTGAATTTCAGACTTTGTCCAACGGGCAAACCATACAGATATGGGCCTCGGGTGTCCGAGCCACCAAGGAAAACAGGGAACCCCATGCATTTCCAAAAAGAGGACACCCATGGGAATCCACAGAGGTATGATGTGCGCAAATCGGCCCAGAATGTATTACCCAGACACCACCGCAAATTCCGAAATGTGGGAATAAAAACATTTTCTGCACATTTCACTCGGCTCACCCATCAAAACACACCCCCAACAACACATGGCCTACAGTCCCTCGTTCCCACCGGTGTTCCGATGAAAACGGTACCTCACATGTGTGGGTGCACCTACCTCGGCGCCAAGGGAAAAGCATAAAACACAGGTAACCCCACGTCTGTTATGACAGCTGAATTTCACACTTTGTCCATACGGGCACACCATACAGATATGGGCCTCTGGTGTCCAAGCCACCAAGGAAAACAGGGAACCCCATGCATTTCCGAAAAGAGGACACCATGGGAATCCGCGGAGGTATGATTTGCGCAAATCGGCCCAGAATGTATCACCCATACACCCCTGCAAATTCCGAAATGTGGGAAAAAAATGCATTTTCCGCACATTTCCCCAAACAACACATGGCCTACCATCCCGCGTTCCCACAGGTGTCCCGATGAAAACGGTACCTCACATGTGTGGGTGCACCTACATGGGTGCCAAGGGGAAAGCCTAAAACACAGGTAACCCCAAGTTTGTTATGACAGCTGAATTTCACACTTTGTCCAGACGGGCACATCATACAGATATGGGCCTCGGGTGTCCAAGCTACCAAGGAAAACAGGGAACCCCATGCATTTCCGAAAAGAGGACACCCGTCGGAATTCGCAGAGGTATGATTTGTGCAAATGGGCCCAGATTCTATAACCCAGACCCCCCAACAAATTCCAAAATGTGGCAAAGAAAACGCATTTTCCGCACATTTCACTTGGCTCACCCATTGAAACACTCCCCCAACAACACATGGCCTACCGTCCCGCGTTTCCACAGGTGGCCCGATGAAAACGGTACCTCACATGTGTGGGTGCACCTACCTGGGCGCCAAGGGGAAAGCCTAAAACACAGGTAACCCCAAGTCTGTTATGACAGCTGAATTTCACACTTTGTCTAGACGGGCACAGCATACAGATATGGGCCTCGGGTGTTCAAGCCACCAAGAAAAACTCGGAACACCATGCATTTCTGAAAAGAAGACACCTGTGGGAATGCACTGAGGTCTGACTTGCCCGAAGCAGCAGAGAATTTATTACCCAGACACCCCCGCAAAGTCTGTAATGTGGGGAAAAAACACATTTTCTGCACGTTTCACTCAGCTCACTCATCGAAACACGCCTCCAACAACACATGGCCTACTGTCCCACGTTCCCACCGGTGTCCCGATGAAAACGGTACCTCACATGTGTGTGTGCACCTACCTGGGCGCCAAGGGGAAAGCCTAAAACACAGGTAACCCCAAGTTTGTTATGACAGCTGAATTTCACACTTTGTCCAGACAGGCACACCATACAGATATGGGCCTCGGGTGTCCAAGCCACCAAGGAAAACTCAGAACACCATGCATTTCTGAAAAGAAGGCATCCATGGGAATGCACTGAGGTCTGACTTGTGCAAAGCAGCCAATAATTGATTACCCAGACACGCCCGCAAAGTCCGAAATGTGGGAAAAAAATGTATTTTCCGCACATTTCACTCAGCTCACCCATCGAAACACGCCCCCAACAACACATGGCCTACTGTCCCACGTTCCCACAGGTGTCCCGATGAAAACAGTACCACAAATGTGTGGGTGCACCTACCTGGGCACCAAGGGGAAAGCCTAAAACACAGGTAACCCCAAGTCTGTTTTGACAGCTGAATTTCAGACTTTGTCCAACGGGCAAACCATACAGATATGGGCCTCGGGTGTCCGAGCCACCAAGGAAAACAGGGAACCCCATGCATTTCCAAAAAGAGGACACCCATGGGAATCCGCAGAGGTATGATGTGCGCAAATCGGCCCAGAATGTATTACCCAGACACCACCGCAAATTCCGAAATGTTTGAATAAAAACATTTTCTGCACATTTCACTCGGCTCACCCATCAAAACACACCCCCAACAACACATGGCCTACAGTCCCTCGTTCCCACCGGTGTTCCGATGAAAACGGTACCTCACATGTGTGGGTGCACCTACCTCGGCGCCAAGGGAAAAGCATAAAACACAGGTAACCCCACGTCTGTTATGACAGCTGAATTTCACACTTTGTCCATACGGGCACACCATACAGATATGGGCCTCTGGTGTCCAAGCCACCAAGGAAAACAGGGAACCCCATGCATTTCCGAAAAGAGGACACCGTGGGAATCCGCAGAGGTATGATTTGCGCAAATCGGCCCAGAATGTATCACCCATACACCCCTGCAAATTCCGAAATGTGGGAAAAAAATGCATTTTCCGCACATTTCCCCGAACAACACATGGCCTACCATCCCGCGTTCCCACAGGTGTCCCGATGAAAACGGTACCTCACATGTGTGGGTGCACCTACATGGGTGCCAAGGGGAAAGCCTAAAACACAGGTAACCCCAAGTTTGTTATGACAGCTGAATTTCACACTTTGTCCAGACGGGCACATCATACAGATATGGGCCTCGGGTGTCCAAGCTACCAAGGAAAACAGGGAACCCCATGCATTTCCGAAAAGAGGACACCCGAGGGAATTAGCAGAGGTATGATTTGCGCAAATCGGCCTATAATCTATTACCCAGACACCCTGGCAAATTCCAAAATGTGGGAAAGAAAACGCATTTTCCGCACATTTAACTCAGCTCACCCACTGAAACACGCTCCCAACATCAAATGGCCTACCATTCCACGTTCCCACAGGTATCCCGATGAAAACGGTACCTCACATGTGTGGGTGCACCTACCAGGGCGCCAAGGGGAAAGCCTAAAACACAGGTAACCCCAAGTCTGTTATGACAGCTGAATTTCACACTTTGTCCAGACGGGCACACCATACAGATATAGGCCTCGGGTGTCCAAGCCACCAAGGAAAACAGGGAACTCCATGCGTTTCCGAAAAGAGGACACCCGTGGGAATTCACAGAGGTATGATTTGCGCAAATCGGCCCAGAATCTATAACCCAGGCACCAGCGCAAATTCCAAAATGTGGGAAAGAAAACGCACTTTACGCATATTTCACTGGACTCACCCATCAAAACACGCCCCAACAACACATGGCCTACTGTCCCACATTCCCACAGGTGTCCTGATGAAAATGGTACCTCACATGTGTGGGTGCACCTACCAGGGCGCCAAGGGGAAAGCCTAAAACACAGGTAACCCAAGTCTGTTATGACAGCTGAATTTCACAATTTGTCCAGACGGGCACACCATACAAATATGGACCCCAGGTGTCCAAGCCACCAAGGAAAACTCGGAACACCATGCATTTCTGAAAAGAGGACACCCGTGGGAATGCACTGAGGTCTGACTTGCGCGAAGCAGCCCAGAATTTATTACCCAGACACCCCCACAAAGTCCGAAATGTGGAAAAATAACGCATTTTCCTCACATTTCACTTGGCTCAGCCATCGAAACATGCCCCCAACAACACATGGCCTACCGTCCCGCATTCCCACAGTTGTCCTGATGAAAATGGTACCTCACATGTGTGGGTGCACCTACCAGGGCGCCAAGGGGAAAGCCTAAAACACAGGTAACCCCAAGTCTGTTATGACAGCTGAATTTCACACTTTGTCCAGACGGGCACACCATACAGATATGGGCCTCGGGTGTCCAATCCACCAAAAAAAACATGCAACCCCATGCATTTCCAAAAAGAGGACACCCGTCAGAATTCGCAAAGGTAGGATTTGTGCAAATCGGCTCAGATTCTATAACCGAGACCCCCGCGCAAATTCCAAAATGTGGGAAAGAAAATGCATTTTGGGCACATTTCACTTGGCTCACCCATCGAAACACACCCCCAACAATACTTGGTCTACTGTCCTGCATTCCCAAAGGTGTCCTGATGAAAACGGTACCTCACATGTGTGGGTGCACCTACCTGGGCGCCAAGGGGAAAGCCTTAAACACAGGTAACCCCAAGTCTGTTATGACAGCTGAATTTCACACTTTGTCCAGACGGCACACCGTACAGATATGGGCCTTGGGTGTCCAAGCTACCAAGGAAAACAGGGAACCCCATGCATTTCCAAAAAGAGGACACCTGTGGGAATTCGCAAAGGTATGATTTGCGCAAATCGGCACAGAATTTATTACCCAGACACCCCCGCAAATTCCTAAATGTGGGAAAGAAAACGCATTTTCTGCACATTTCACTCGGCTCACCCATCGAAACACGCCCCCAACAACACATGGCCTACCGTCCCGCATTCCCACAAGTGTCTCGATGAAAATGGTACCTCACATGTGTGAGTGCACCTACCTGGGCGCCAAGGGGAAAGCATAAAACACAGGTAACCCCAAGTCTGTAATGACTGCTGAATTTCACACTTTGTCCAGACGGGCACACCATACAGATATGAGCCTCGGGTGTCCAAGCTACCAAGGAAAACTGAGAACACCATGCATTTCTGAAAAGAAGACACCTTTGGGAATGCACTGAGGTTTGACTTGCCTGAAGCAGCCCAGAATTTATTACCCAGACACCCCCGCAAAATCTGAAATGTGAGAAAGAAAACACATGTTCCGCACATTTCACTCGGCTCGCCCATCGAAACACGCCCCCAACAACACATGGCCTACCATCCCACGTTCCCACAGGTGTCCCAATGAAAACGGTACCTCACATGTGTTGGTGCACCTACCTGGGAGGCAAGGGGCAAGCCTTAAACACAAGTAACCCCAAGTCTGTTATGACAGCTGAATTTCACACTTTGTCTAGACGGGCACACCATACAGAACTCCATGCATTTCCAAAAAGAGGACACCTGTGGGAATTCACAGAGGTATGATTTGCGCATATCGGCCAGGAATCTATAACCTAGACACCCCTGCAAATTCCAAAATGTGGGAAAGAAAATGCATTTTATGCATATTTCACTCGGCTCACCCATCAAAACACGCCCCCAACAACACATGGCCTACTGTCCTGCACTCCCACAGGTGTCCCGATGAAAACGGTACCTCACATGTGTGGGTGCACTTACCTGGGCGCCAAGGCGAAAGCCTTAAACACAGGTAACCCCAAGTCTGTTATGACAGCTGAATTTCACACTTTGTCCAGACGGCACACCGTACAGATATGGGCCTTGGGTGTCCAAGCTACCAAGGAAAACAGGGAACCCCATGCATTTCCAAAAAGAGGACACCTGTGGGAATTCGCAAAGGTATGATTTGCGCAAATCGGCACAGAATTTATTACCCAGACACCCCCGCAAATTCCTAAATGTGGGAAAGAAAACGCATTTTCTGCACATTTCACTCGGCTCACCCATCGAAACACGCCCCCAACAACACATGGCCTACCGTCCCGCATTTCCACAAGTGTCTCGATGAAAATGGTACCTCACATGTGTGAGTGCACCTACCTGGGCGCCAAGGGGAAAGCATAAAACACAGGTAACCCCAAGTCTGTAATGACTGCTGAATTTCACACTTTGTCCAGACGGGCACACCATACAGATATGAGCCTCGGGTGTCCAAGCTACCAAGGAAAACTGAGAACACCATGCATTTCTGAAAAGAAGACACCTTTGGGAATGCACTGAGGTTTGACTTGCCTGAAGCAGCCCAGAATTTATTACCCAGACACCCCCGCAAAATCTGAAATGTGAGAAAGAAAACACATGTTCCGCACATTTTACTCGGCTCGCCCATCGAAACACGCCCCCAACAACACATGGCCTACCATCCCACGTTCCCACAGGTGTCCCAATGAAAACGGTACCTCACATGTGTTGGTGCACCTACCTGGGAGGCAAGGGGCAAGCCTTAAACACAAGTAACCCGAAGTCTGTTATGACAGCTGAATTTCACACTTTGTCTAGACGGGCACACCATACAGAACTCCATGCATTTCCAAAAAGAGGACACCTGTGGGAATTCACAGAGGTATGATTTGCGCATATCGGCCAGGAATCTATAACCTAGACACCCCTGCAAATTCCAAAATGTGGGAAAGAAAATGCATTTTATGCATATTTCACTCGGCTCACCCATCAAAACACGCCCCCAACAACACATGGCCTACTGTCCTGCACTCCCACAGGTGTCCCGATGAAAACGGTACCTCACATGTGTGGGTGCACTTACCTGGGCGCCAAGGCGAAAGCCTAAAACACAGGTAACCCCTAGTCTGTTATGACAGCTGAATTTCACACTTTGTCCAGACGGGCACACCATACAGATATGGGCCACAGGTGTCCAAGCCATCAAGGAAAACAGAGAACCCCATGCATTTCTGTAAAGAGGACACCTGTGGGAATCCGCAGAGGTATGATTTGCGCAAATCGGCCCAGAAGTTATTACCCAGACACCCACGCAAAGTCTGAAATGTGGGGAAAAAACGCATTTTCTGCACATTTCACTCGGCTCACCCCTTGAAACACGCCACCAACAAAACCTGGCCTACCGGCCCGCGTTCCCACAGGTATCCCGATGTAAACGGTACCTCACATGTGTGGGTGCACCTACCTGGGCACCAAGGGGAAAGCCTAAAACACACCCCAAGTCTGTCATGACAGCTGAATTTCACACTTTGTCCAGACGGGCACACCACACAGATATGGGCCTCGGGTGTCCAAGCCACCAAGGAAAAGAGGGAACCCCATGCATTTCCGAAAAGAGGACAACTGTGGGAATGCACTGAGGTCTGACTTGTGTGAAGCAACCCAGAATTTATTAGCCACAATCCCTGACAAAGTGTGATGTTTGGTGTGGAAAAAACACAATTTTCACTTTGTCAGGGATTATGGGTAACAAATTCTGGCCCAGTTCGTCCACGTCAGACCTCTGTGTATTCCCACCGGTGTCCTCTTTTCAGAAATGCATCAGGTTCTGAGTTTTCCTTGGTGACTTGGACACCGTAGGCCCAAATCTGTATGGTGTGCACATTACTCAAAATCCAGAAATCCTGCTGTGCGACAAGAGTTGGGGTTCGCAGTGTTTTAGGCTTTCCCCTTGTCACCCAGGTAGGTGCACCCACACATGTGAGGTAGCGTTTTCATCGGGACACCTGTGGGAACGAGGGACAGTAGGCCATGTGTTGTTATGGCATGTTTTGGTGGGTGAGCAGAGTGAAATGTCTGAAATTTGTTTTTTTTACCCCCAAATTTGGAATTTGCCGGGGATTCTGGGTATTATATTCTGGGCCGATTTGCCGAAGTCAGAACTCTGTGGATTGCCACGGGTGTCCTCTTTACAGAAATGCATGGGGTTCCCTGTTTTCCTTGCATGCTTCGATGCCCTAGGCCCAGATCTATAGGTTGCCCACATGAACAACATGTGCTGTGCTGAAAGGCTTCGGGTTATCAGTGGGTTACCCTTTTCCTTTTGCACCCCGATAAGTGCACCCACACATGTGAGGTACCATTTTCATTGGGACACCTGTGGGAACGCGAGAAGATATGACATCTGTTGTTGGTGATGTGTTTCGGTGAGTGGACAGAGGGAAATGTCTCTGAAATTGGCTGGAAATAAAGACAATTCTCAGACATTTCGCTCTGGCCACCCACCGAAACACACCGAAACACACCGCCAACAACACATGGCCTACCGTCCTGGTTCCCAAAGGTGTTCCAATGAGAGGCACACCTCTTGTGTGCAGGTGTCGTACCTGAGTGACAATGGGTACATCATTCGTATAGTAACTTCTCTGTAGTGC
This sequence comes from Ambystoma mexicanum, assembly GCF_040938575.1. NCBI lineage: Eukaryota > Metazoa > Chordata > Amphibia > Caudata > Ambystomatidae > Ambystoma > Ambystoma mexicanum. The sequence goes on along the minus strand of NC_090929.1, from coordinate 879,985,460 downwards.
GCTCAGGAAAAAGTAACTGGTAGTAAGCCATTTCACATGCACCTTTCCTCACACTTCTCATACATACCTGTCACAATGCAGTTGGACACGCACGGTGGGATTTGTAAGAATATATATAGCATTTTACCAAAATGTAATGACATTGTTTTATTGCAAAAGCAATGTAATTTTATTGCCAGCATGTAGTGGTATGTTGCCAGTAGTACAGAATTTTTATTTAGCCATTATAATATAACCTGTGTGGAAGTACAGAATGTATAACACAGCCAATCCCAACTTGAAACTGCAGACGATGAAATGCACGCATAGCAGCTTAGTGCTGCAAGGGCAAACAATGAAGTGCACCATTATTTTTTATTTTTGGATACCTCATACATGGAAGACTACATTATTCATAAAACTGACTAACTGGTTAACTTAATTAACATTGCTAAAAACTAACTCTATCCTCCATAACATTATAATGTAGCCTCATGTGAAAAATGAGGTGAAAATACAGGTTTTGGTGACACTACTGAAATGCATTTTAAATGCACACTGGCATTTTTTTTTTCTTTTTTCTTCTGTGTTCGCTTGTGGAGAGCAGAGGGAAGAGGCAGCAGGAAACCAAAGAGATGCAATTATTCTGTTCTGACACTCTCATTGTTTGGAACATGAGGTTTGATACAGTAGGAATTCTTGTCGACCTGATTGGGGGAGAATTATAGGCAGACATGCCACGTAAATAAAATGGGAAGGCGCAGAGTTTTGCTAATGGAAAAACTTGCTTAGAGGAGTCAGTGGAGACTGGGCTGTGAAGACAGACGGAGTTACAAGGGGTTACAGAGCGCTGGCTAGAGAAGATATCTCGCCGGCCCTCCCCACACACACAAGATTTACAGAAGCATTCTGCACTGACTGGGTCTGCCTTTGCGAGTGGAGCAAGGTCATGCTGAGAACTTCAAAGCATGGCTAATTTTGGTAAGCTTTGTGCCAAGTGAGGATCTTTTGAACGTCGTATGGTTACAATTTTATCATAGTCTAGAAAATCACTACATGTTATTTTTGTCAATGTCAGAATGTGTGAAATTTAATCCACGTTGCAAATAGACCTGCTTGTTCTGCTTTGGTTTTGTTTTGTTTATTTCAGAGGTTGCTATAAATAACCATGCAAAGACTTGATGACATGTATAAGTAATTTAATATAATGAATACCTATGAAAACAAATGGGAGTTGGTGTCATGCATGCTTCTAGGTCTAAAGGGGAGGCTCATATTAACTGCAGTAGTGCTTTTGCCAATTTACCAATGCAAGCCAAGTAACTGATAAAGCAGGGGGAGGGGTGTGTGTGTGTGTGTGTGTGTGTGCGTGTGTGTGTGTGTGTGTGTGTGTGTGTGTTATGCTGATGGGAAAGGCATAGACTGGATGTAAATAAACCAGTGATACTTTATGATAATATATATATAGATTACTAGACGTCCAGGAGCCAATAATACCTGGATATAGATAAGCCAGTGATACCAGCCACGAACTGTAGATGGTGCTCTGAATAAAATTATTGGATTATAACAGTGCATAGGTCCAAGGCTCTCTATGGACCACTGCGAGGTATTATAATAGAAAGGAAGGTGTTGTTTTATGATGGGGTTATAATATAAGGAAGAAAGCTATGCTCATCAGTAAATACCCAATCCAAATGCAAGACTAATTTACCACCAAATTACCGCCAACATTTTTACGGTAAGAAAATACTGACAAACCCTAAATTTATCCCAATAAGACCAAATATCTTACAGATAATGGTGCGTTCGCCGGGAAAGTGGCTGTAGAGCACCTACTGGGCGTGGCAAGTGTGTCTCACAATACCATACATGCATTAAAGGGAACACATTTTATGAGAGCAGTGTGACACTAAAAGTGGATTTCACAATGTCTCAAATGGAGGCCACATTCCCAGAGCTAGTGCAATATCTGGAGGCAAAGCTATATGCACATGGGACATGGGCATCAAACAATGACACAGAATGGCATGACCGAGGGGTCCCTTCCAAGGAATAATGGGCATTTTCGGAAATAAGTTGATCTCCCAACATTATTCCTTTGTATGATTCAAATGGAAACAAGGCTGAAGGCAGAGGGCAGGCTGGGAAGAGCATTGGGGACAATACACCCGAGTATCCTTCCTCTTTCCTTGTTTTGTAAACACCTTACATTTTCGGTAAGGTTGTGCCTTCGTGGCAGTGGAAGGAACATAATCAGCAAAGTGGCGCTCTTGCAATCTGGCCACATCTTCTACCTCTAGAAAGGAGGGAATTTGTACATGAACCATAGCCAGAGATTGAACAATTGCTAATTCAAAGTTCAAAAAGGAGAGGTTGTTTTGCCGAGTAGCTGCACGGTACACCACATGAGCATTGTACATTGCCATATGCACAATGTGTGTGGCTAACTTTTTGTACCAGAAAAGTTACTTGCGTTCAACACGGTATGACTCAAGCACTTGGTCATTTTTGTCTACTCCACCCATGTACTTGTTGTACTCCAGAATGCAGTTGGGCTTCCACGCTTGCCGAGTCTGCCCGCGCAGAGTGACTGCTGAAGGACTTTCATCATGAATAGTACTTAGCATGTACACATCCCTTTTGTCGCAGAATTTCACTGCCAACAATTCATCCCGCCGCAAGGCCATACATTGTCCCTTGGCCATCTTCTTACACACAAGTTGCCTGGGGAAGGCTTTGCGGTTCTGCGGATTGTACCACATGCCAGTGTGCCAACATTGAACAATTCCTTGAACAGTCGAATTCCTGTGTAGAAATTGTGTACATACACATGGTATCCCTTGTGAAGCCATGGTGTGAGAAGATCCCAAACTATCTTCTCGCTTGTCCCTAAATGTGCTGGGCAGCCTGTTGGGTTTAGGGTAGAGTCTTTATCACTGTAGACTCTCATGCTGCAGACATACCCAGTGGTACTGTCACACAGCATGTACATTGTTATCCCATATTGTGATTTCTTCCTTGGAATGTATTGCCTGAACAGTAGCCGACCTTTATACAACACCAATGATTCATCGATGGATATCTTCTGGCTAGGAACATACACCTTCGCAAATCGGTGAGTGAAGTGGTCCAGAAATGGCTGTAGTTTGAAGAGCCTATCAAAGTTTGGGTTAGTTCTGGGTAATGCTGCCGAGTTGTCATTGAAGTGCAACATACAGCGTAGTGCTTGAAAGCGATTTATGCTCATTGTAGCTGCAAAAAACGGGCACTAAAGTGGAGCGACAGTAGACCAGTCTATCGAGACAGACGGCTTGTGGGAAATTCACATGAGCAGAATGAGACCTCAAAACTTTCTCATTTCAACATCGGTTGTGGGAACCCATGCTTGTGCTCTGGACTGGGGTTTCAGAGTGGGACACCTTGACCTCAAGAACTGTGCAGCGTATAAATTGGTTTGCTGACCCACATCTGCAATGAACCCATCATCAACAAATTGAAAAATGAATAGGCTGAAACCCATCTGTATTCGCTGATATACCAGTGAAAGGGGGCACAACAGGCTTAGCCATTGCTGGAGGCACCCAGTGCGACTCTTCAGCCATGTCAGGAACTGCCACATTGCGTGGCCTTCTTGCACGTCCCCTGCCCCTTACAGGTCCCCTGCATGTGGGAAGTGTGCGAAAAGGTGGATGCACTCTTCCTTCCTCTTCGTCATCAGATGATGATGATGATGAGCTGGAGGAGGGACTTTCATCAATGGACAACCTATTTCCCCAATCACTTCCCTCCTGACCCTCAGAAGCACTATCTATTTCAGGTTGCATGTCCACCTCTGTGCCTTGCTCTGAGCCAGACTCCATCACTACAGCTAATTCCTCCGCACCAGACAGTGATCGCTGAGAAGCCATGAGTACTGTTGCTATGGAACCCTTCACTGCTCAAAGACCAGATGAACACTGAAACAATAAGTATGTGTGCTTCTCAAAGTATGGAACGCAGCAGAGTAAGTGGTATTGAGTTCCACAAACCTACTCCACACAAGTCCAGACTTTGCTCACAAACTGTAGCAGCCCTCTGCAATATGACGTACTCCCTGCACGCTACAATAAACGGAGTACTACTTTGCAAACACTGACATGCAATGCTAGGACCAGCTGACTGCTTTCCTACAAGTGGGTAGACAGCTACAACACACCTGCACCTAAAAGTAAGACACCAAAAAAGCTAAGGACAATGTCCTCTTCCGCTAAACTTTACACAAATACAAGCTTGGGGACGAGGATTGCAGCCACGCTACCTATTCAGAAACAGCCAACATGCTTTGCACCATGCCCTCCTCCATGAGATTCTGGTGGATGGGAAATGGAAGTGAGAAGCAACCATGCAACATATTAGTGTTTGGGTGAGTTGAAATGCCAGAGGCAATGAAAACGCAGACAGGGAAGATAACAAAAGTACACGACAGGCCCTTCCAGGCCACTGCTGGCACACTTTTGACAAAAACACCTGTTCATTCACATAGGGGTGTCTGTTGTAAGGGGAAAGGTCCCAAAGATGAAATTAATGCAAGGCCAAGCAAATTGATTTAGGCTGATGCAAGTGGTGATGGGTAGCTAAGAAATAAACCGCACAGACATACTGAATGCATTGACATGCCATGAACGCAAACACTTGCTAGGAAGTGGGAGTCTCACTGCCAACATACTTACTACCATTTTTATTCACATTTCACATATCCCAGTACATCCATCAGTTACTGGGCACCCCCCGTAAAATAGCGTCTGGGCAAAATCCATTATGTCTCCAATGAACACCTCCATGCCTGTTTTGTAAAGGTGCACCCCATCTCTGTGAAACATCACATCACCTTTGATAATGCCATGGTGAATGGTCCGTATTCTGTTGTTGCCCTCTGTCAGTCTAGTGAACTCGCCATTCAGTTTCCACACCGAGCGGTTGATGGCCCTTGTATTCCCTTGAGTTCTCCAATCCATCCTGGGAATCATCTGGGACCAGGCCACCACAGTGTTTTTTGAAACCTCTGTGCAATCCATTCAAGGTCTGCCATGAGCTGCTCCTGTACCCCCTTCTGTCGCACAGACGCAAAATCATTCCCTCCCAGGTGCACCCCTATAAGGTCAAGGGGGGGGCCCTCCTTTTGCCTGGGCATCGATGATGGCTCCTCTGAGCTTGTGAAGGTGCATCCCCCAACCCCAAACCAATGCACTGCGAGGCCATCCCTTCCAGACCCAGATGTAAGTGGCCCTCGGAAAAGTTGTGCATCCCTTTGGTTATAAGAGTGGCCGAAAATCCACACAACCCTCATCCTCACTAGGAAATGGAAACAGGAAAACCCCCATGATTATGGCTACACATACAGTTTACCAAATAACACAACGATTGTGTCAACACATGGCTCTTGCAACAATCCCTGACACACACTTAACCCTTTCGGACACACACCTCTCATTTGAGATAACAGTAGGTCGACACATACTTGCCACATTATTTTCAGGAGAAATAGGTGAAGAAGATAGTATGTCATCTTGTGCCAATAACACAGTTGTGCTGGCGCAATTGTAAGCAGTTAAGGTTTCTACTCCTGTGGGCCACCAACTGCACTGAACAGTGGTAAGGTTACTGCACATGCTTCACCACAATACTTTGGCAGGGTGACTAGTCTGCCAGAGGATATGAAGTCCACAGGAAGTGTGCTTTGTACGCTCTCTGAATATAGGTACCCTGACAGAATGTGCCACATTTACCACAAATGGATGCACCTTTAGACACTTTGTGAGTGTTTCGGCCACTGCTCCAGGACCACTGGTGAACTTGGGGACACTCGACTACCAAGGCCGAGAGGCGGCCAAGGTCACACACATCAACCACCACCACCCTACATCTCTGCCTGATCAGCACTACAGCTTTTCCCTCCAGGAAGGGATGGGGACCCTGCCGGGGCACCCTGCACCCACTGCTGAAATTCGGGGCCAAAATATCCATCTGGGAGACGGACACCCAAGGCCAATGACATCACCCCCCCCCCACCGCCCTGCCCCTCTAGCTACCCTGCATTACAGCTTTTCCCCCTGCAAAAGGATGGGGACCCTGACGGGGCTCACTAGGACCACTGCTGGAATTGGACCACAGAAATGGGGATCGTTGCAGTAAAAGTAATGATCTCTGCATCAAGTGTGCGTAGCATGCTCAGAAAAAAATTATAATCTGAATTACTACCGGCAACATTTTTGAAAGGTTGCTGCTACTTATGTCGGCCAAAATTTTCCTTCAGCAAAGCAGCCACCTTCCTGAATGCAAGGCACTACCATCACTGCCCCCCGAACCTCCCCAATACCCTTTCCCACCAATACTACTGACACTGCAGCCACAGTTTCTCCCACCACAGTAACCCTCCACTCCCACATTACCAAGTAATATATGTAGTACTTACATAAATCAGCAACAGTTTTTCAGTAGCCACAACTGCAAAGGAAACATAAAATAATTACATTCAGTGCTTTGCCTACCAATAACACATCCAAACTGTCTGGCAGATATCTGTATATTTTTGAGCTCCTTCCACCACATACATGACACTTCTCAGTCATCTACAACCACGGAAGGCTGGACTGCACAGTGATAGGAAACTGGAATAAGACCAATGGGCGTATGGCAACCCCCAGCACAAAAAAAAAACATTGTACAGATGGCTAAGTGGCAAACATCCCTCCCAGGGAAACAGCACTGTTCAGCTGGACTGCGGGGCATTTTGTGCGCTACCCCGATAAGTGTGTTCCTGGCCACCCCAATACCTCCCCAGAGCACCCACTTCCCTTCACAACACCAGCACTACAGGCCCAGTTCCCACCCATCCCAATAGCAATGTGCCCTCCACCCACTATACAATGTTGAAATAACCAAAATTTCATATGTACGTAATAAGGGAGAAGCTTGAACTGCTCACGACCAGTAAAGGGAAAAACAAAACATGAATTATCTGTGTCAGCCCACCCAAATACCAAACCACCCATACTGCCCCCCCCATTGCATTGCCCAGTACGTTTTGGGCACCCTGCACCAAGATTGGCACACCAATGTGCCCCTCTGCGCCAAGGCAAGTTTAGTAAACAAAGAAAATAATTCAAAATGACAGGCTGTCCTTTAGCGGGGGATGAGGGGCCCCCTACACTGCTGTGGAATTTTCTAAAGTGAAGGGGGGTGCACCTCTCCACCATCACCCCAATTGGAGGGGCGGCGCATCTCATGTAGCCCTCGCTGGGGGCAGATAGGGGGGGGCTGTCCTGCACTCCTAGGAGCAGATAACTGGTCCCAGGGAGAGCTGCATGACATGGCACCCACTCCATTGTGGGTGGGGGGGCAGGGGATCAATGCCCCATCCCATTAGAAAATTCCCCGACCATTTGGGGTGCCCCACAGCCCCCCTAAAAAGCTTTACACCATTTTCACTTTTTTCTTTGGTATTCCAACTCCCCTTGATGCAGAGAGGCACACTGATTTGCCAATATGGCCCCGGGGTGCCCAAACCTTACTTCCGCACCCACTGGGGGGCCTGTCTCACCATTTTTGGGGGCCCTCTCACCCCAAATGGGTGGCTGGGGCACCTCATGTAGGCCTCCTTTGGCCTCCTACAAATGGCTGCATGAGGTACACCCCCTCCATTTGGGGTAGGGGTGAGAGGGCCCCCAGAAATTGTGGAACAGGCCCCCCAGGGGGTGGGGCAGTAAGGTTTGGGCACCCCAGTGCCGAATTGGCACAGCAATGTGACCCTCTGTGCCAAGGCAGGTTTAGTAAACAAATAAAATAATTCAAAATGGCAGCCTGCCATTTAGTGGGGGCTGAGGGGCCCCCTAGACCACCAGATAATGTTCTAATGTACTGGGGGTTGACCCTCTCCCCCACACCAAATGCAGGAGGGGGCATCTCATTCAGCCCTCCCCGGGGGCAGATAAGAGCAGGGTTCTCATGCAGCTCTCCCTGGGGTTTCTTGGCCCTTCCTAAGAGCAGATAACTGCCCCCAGGGAGGGCTGTATGACATGACCCCAAGTCCATTTTGTGGGGGGGCAACCCTTTTGAATAAAAAAAAATCCCTGGTGGTCCAGAGGGGGGGCACACCCCCCAACACCAGCCATGCTAATTGTTTTTTTTTCCCCCACCCCTGGGGACAGATGGTCACCCATCCGCTCCAGCATTCTCCATACATGTGGCCCCATGCTTTGGGGCCACAGGGGGAGGGGGCGACTTACCTAGTAAGATGTCCCCACACCCCCCCTCTGTAACACATCCCTGGTGTCTAGTGGCTGTTGCTGGCCCTGGATCGAGCACCCTGCGCCCAATCCAGGAGCAGCAATGCTTACAAACAGGGTGTAGTTGGAAAGGGGAGAATCTTCCCTTTCCAACAACACCTCTACCAGAAAAATCCATGCTGTCTAGTGGTCCCGACCCCCCTCCCTCCTTCCCATTCTGTTTTTACAAAAAACATGTTTATATTTGTGTTTGTCCCCCACCCCTGGGGGCAGATGGTCACCCATCTGCCCCCAGGGTTCTCCATACATGTGGCCCCATGCTTTGGGGCCACGGGGGGGGCGCTAACCTAGTAAGCTGCCCCCCACCTCTGTATCACATCCCTGCACTCTAGTGGCCATTGCTGCCCCTGGATCCAGCGCCCTGCACCCAATCCAGAAGCAGCAATGCTTAACAATAGGGTGTCGCTAGAAAAGGGATAATCTCCCATTTTCAATGACACCCTCCCCAAAAAAATATCTGGTGACCTAGTGGTCCCCAACCCACTCACCCCTTCCCATAATAATTTATTTTTGTTTTTCATTTTATTTTTCTCCCCCCACCCCTGGGGGCAGAAGGTCACCCATCCGCCCCCAGGGTCTCCATAAATGTGGCCCCATTCTTTGGGGCCACGGGGGGAATGGGGACGCTTACCTACTAAACAGCCACCCCCCTCCCACATCATAAATGGATCCTTGTTGATCCAGTATCATTGCTGTTCACGGATCACGCGCGCCCTGTGCCCGATCCGAGAGCATCAATGTCACACAAAAGGTATTGTTGGAAAGGAGAGAATCTCCCCTTTCCAATGAAACCTGCCTCGTCTCCGGCTTGAAATACAGCCGGAGATCGAGGCCGACAAAGAAGGGCACTCACCTTCTCTCTTCACCGCAGCAGCCGAAAATGGCTGCTGCAGTGAATTTACTTTCAGTTTCACGCCAACGTGCATTACGCCCACCGACATGAAAATTAAGGTAATCCAGCCTCCTGGAATTGAAGGGGTCCTCCCCCTCACATAGTCCGGGGGTTGGATTACACTTTTGAGCGATCCTCAAAGCAGAGTGCCAAAAATGGACGAGCTATCTCGTCCTTAGCATTCTGGAGGAAATTCCAAGGACGAGACACCTTGCCCTTGGCACTTAAGGGGTTAACAGGTGCTGCCTTAAATAGCAAATCTGAACACATTTTCTGGCTAAACCTTTGTCACGCTTCATCCCATAAAAAAATACTAAAATCCTATCAAGAGATAGAAATAATTGCCACAAATGATCCAAACAGCCAGGACATTTTAAACAACAATTTAATTGACTCATACCACCCAAACAGAAGTACTGCTTTGGAAAACATGTGCCTGTACAACATATCCCAAAACTACTCATACAAAAACAATATCACACCAGATGAGTCAAGTGGCAAATATTCTGGGTCACAAAGCAAAAGACTAGGTAGTAAGCCCAGCCACATAGTCGCTCTCCTTTTGGTCCCAGTACGGGATCAAAAAATTCAAAAATATTTTGAAATTATTTTGAAAAACACCAACTTTCAAGTTGGGGATAGTTCTCTATTGGGTGTTCTCCACACAATTGCAATTGTAGTACTTTTTCACAAATGATACTGTTCATGGTTTTATGATGACCATTTTATATCCAAAGGTACATTTTCAAAAGAGAAGATCACTAATTACTTCTTAGTGAGGAAGCAAATATGTCACAGCATCCAACATTGTTGATTTAGTATGCCAATGCATTTCGGAGTGAAACTCCTTCAAAAGGGCAAGTCAAATGCTACATGGGAATATTTAACCAAAATGCATACATAAACATATAATTTGTGGAAACAAATATCAAAAGTGCAAAAAATTAAGCAAAGCTAAACAGGAACATACCCATCGTCAATGATTGTGGTTGCTTCAGATGAGGATGGCACAAAAGAAATAGAAAGCTAAATTAGCCAATTGCAAGAAATAAGTAAAAAGTAAAAAATAAAATCCCCTCGAGAAAGGAACAGTGTATTACCTGAATGTAGAGTGACATGACAAAAAACAGGAAAAATCCTGTGTATGAAAGGCGGTAGAAAAATCCACCATCAAAGACGTTCTGTTGCAGCAGGGCAACTTCTGTAGATTGAAATGTAAAGATCAGAATATGTGCCGCTATATATAATCAGAAGAAAAGGTAGGGACAGCTCAATGGAGCATACCTGAGATTCACAGAGACACAGATCAGCAGTCTGCGTCCTCCAGTGGTCTGGCGCGTATGAGCAGCCGACTGCTCCCGTGTGAAGGTGTTGCTAAGCAACGGAACTATTTTAAACCTCGCCGCACGGCGTGGTGAGGAAATGTGACTCCTCTAATTGCGAGCTGGGAGCAAAATGGCTCCCTTTGTTACTGCGTTGCTAAGCAACGGTGTCCTGAGGCTAGCAAGAGCCACGGCACTCGTTGCTTGCACGCATTCAAAGTGACAAAATGTGTAAATGTTGCGTGCCTGGCGGCAAGGGCGACTGGAGGAAAGAGGTATGGAACAAATGGGGAAATGCACTGTAAACAGAGAAAAGAGAATAATCAGGAATAATCAGGACAATAAACTAAGAAAAAACGGATGAATGTAAAATAATCATAAATACATGAAAATAACTAATGTTCAAAAGGAAACAGAAAATAAAACAGAAAATAGCATGGTATTCATAGTGCACTTGTAAATCAAATATAAAACAGTAAAACAGTAAAAATGTCTAGTGAATCACAAAACGTGTGGTGACGCCGAAGTCCGGGAAGGAGTGTCTGTGATACTCAGGATGTGTAAGCAAATAAATCTGTAACAGAGTTAACACAAATTGCTTTAAGTCAATGGCACACCTGTTTACAAAACAAGATCCTAAACGTTGTGCTTAAATAAAACAATGAAAGTTGATCTCCTCATTGAGACCATTAGGAAACAAACTTCCAAGTTTGTCAATCGAAAAAGTTTCTCTTTCGCTGCCCTAAGTCTTCATGTGCATTCATTTTAGTCAAGACTTCAAGAATCAGGAATCTTAATTGGCTTAAATTGTGACCTTTGTTTATCCAATGGCGTGCTACTGCAGATTTCATGTTGCTGTTACGGATACAGGAGCAATGTTCATTACAGCATGTTTTGGCACTCCTTGTGGATTGGCCCACGTAGTATTTGCCACAAGGGCATTTTAGACCATAAATGATATTGGCACTATCACAAGTGCCATATGTTTTTAAATAGATTTTACTGCCCGTGCGGGGATGATGGATGGTATTCCCCTTAAGCACAAAATTACAGTTAGTGCAGTGTAAGCATGGGTAAGTTCCAGTGCGTTGAGTAATAGGTTCTTTCCTTGGATGTCTGGTATTGATTAACTCATCTCTTAGATTCCTGCTTCTTTGATAAGCAAAGACTGGTAACTCCACAAACAGATTCTGTACTCTAATGTCATTTTTAAAGATGATCCAGTATTTTTTAATGGTGTTTTTGATTTTATTACTGTGCACCGAAAACTTAGATACAAAAACTGGCGTTTTTAGTTCCCTTTTTGTTTTCTGATTGCTTGTTAGAAGAGTGTTACGTTCCAAAGAGTTCACTCTGTCAGAAGCTGAGTCCAATTCTACTCTTTTATATCCTCGTGCTAGGAACTTTTCTTTCATTTCATTTTGCTGTAATAGGTAATCTTGAGGGTCACTGACGATCTTTTTAACTCGTAGTAGTTGACTGTATGACAAATTTCTGAGCAAGCTTGGTTGGTGGAATCTTAAGCAGTGTAGTAAATTGTTCCGGTTGGTGGGTTTCCTAAAAAGAGTCGTGCTGTAAGTTGTTGCTTTTTTTAAAATAAGGACATCAAGGAACCTAATTTTACTGTCAGAAATGTCTTTGGTGAATTGAATTCTGGTGTCTATTCCATTAAGGTACTCAAAGAAGATGTTAAATTTTGGTTCGGTGATTGTCCAAAATTCCAAAAATATCATCGATGTAGCGCTCCCAAAGTAGAATATTTTTACTCCATTCGTTTTTATTCAGCACATGGTCCATCTCATATTTATGCATAAAGCAATTAGCATAGAAGGGTGCCATCATGGCACCACCCATTGAAGTTCCTGATATTTGTTGGAAAAATCGGTCTTTGTACTGGAAATAAGAATTTTCGGCAATGAACTGTAAGAATTTAAGGATGAACTCTTTTATGGGTTGGATGTCTGATGATTGCAATAAAATTGATTCTACTGATTCCATGCCCAGGTCGTGAGCAATAGACGTCTAAAGACTCTTGACGTCAATAGTGAACATCAGATGATTCTGGCAAAATGGAATGGTGGTCAATTTCTGTAAAAAATGCGTAGTATAACGGATGTAAGTATTGGTACTTTGTATAAGTGGTTGTAAAAAGAAGTCTAAGTATACTCCTAGAGGTTGATTGATACTGTTCATTCCCGCTACAATCGGTCTGCCAGGTGGTTTGGTCAAATTCTTATGAATCTTAGGTATGGTGTAAAAATTTGGTATTCTAGGATGTTGATTATTGAGAAATGTATATGTGTGATCATTGATCCAATCTAATTCCATTGCTCTGTCCAGTAGTATTTCAAGATTATGTTTGATGGACAGTGTTGGGTCAGAATCCAGTGGAGCATAAATTGAAAGATCCTGCAGTTGTCTGTTGCATTCTGCCTCATAGTCTGTGGTGTCCATGATGACTAATGCACCACCTTTGTCTGCTGGGCATATTGTGATATTTTTATTAACGTACAGTTCCCTGATGAGTTGAATCTCATGAGGTTTCAGGTTCTTGTGAGGTGGGGATTTGTAACTTATCCTCTCGAGATCTCTAGTGACCAATGTTTGAAATATGTCGATGGATGGTACTGTGATGGGAGGGATAAACCCGCTCTTGGTCCGGAATTCTTTGAGGTCTGATACGTTGGTGGACCCTTCTTTAGTGTCTAGTTCCTCAAAAAAAAATTTCAATTTAAGTTTTCTGACAAATCTGTACAATTCAATCTTAGTGTCAAATAGTGTAGTTCCGTAGGTAGGCACAAAACTCAGTCATTTTTGTAAAATCACTTCTTCAGTTGGCGTGAGTGTTCTACTTGAAATGTTTATCACTAAGTTTTCTTTTGTTGTAGTCTCATTTGCGGTTTGTTCCTTTGGTTTCCTCCTCCCCCTTCGGGTTCTTTTGGGCGTGCGCCTAAAAAAGTCAAAGTGGAATGTGTCTGAGTGGTTGGACTGTCTGTGCTATTAGCTGCTTCTGGTGTATGATCTGTAGTGACTTCTGATTCTCTTTGCGCCTCTGAGTCTGAGCTTGATGTGTTGTCAGATCCGTATTCGTAAAGTTTTTTGGGGGCAGTTGGTCCGTACCTATCCATCCACATATATACTTCTTCGTTAATGTAATCGTATGTGTCACGTTTACATTTTTTGATTTTCTTTTGTTCCAATTCTGTTTTGTACCCTTCTAGCTTAGAATCAATATCTGCCAGGATTATATTGTATTCTTCCTTGCCCAATGATCCCACTAGTTCTTTTTCAATATCTTTACTTTCTGTGTTGAGAGATACCAGATTTTTTGAAAGTTCCTGTATGGTAAGTAAAATTAAATCAAGGGAACACTTGTTTAGAATAGCTTCCCATTTGCGGATGAACTCCTTGCTCTCTTTGCACAGTGTTGAGCGGAGTTGTATGCGTAGCCCTCTAGGGATACGTTGGTTCTTGAAGTAGTGTCCTAGAGTGATTGCATGCAGTTTCCTGTTAATCTCCTTGCATTAAGTATTCTAATTGTTTTATCGGTTTAGCTGGATCTTTAACTGTTGAACCATGTGTGCCTATTGAGGACTCATTGATTAATTCAAGGATGGCTGAAGTTAGTAAGCCCAGCCATGTAGTCGCATTCCTTTTGGTCCCAGTACAGGATCAAAAAATTCAAAAGTATTTTGAAATTATTTTGAAAAACACCAACTTTCAAGTTGGGGATAGTTCTCTATTGGGTGTAATCCACACAATTGCAATTGTAGTAATTTTTCACAAATGACACTGTTCAAGGTTTTATGATGACCATTTTATATCAAAAGGTACATTTTCAAAAGAGAAGATCACTAATGATTTCTTAGTGAGGAAGCAAATATGTCACAGCATCCAAAATTGTTGACTTAGTATGCCAATGCATTTCGGAGGGAAACTCCTTCATCTGAGCAAGTCAAATGCTGCATGGGAATATTTAACCAAAATGCATACATAAACATTGGATATGAAATGGTCATCATAAAACCATGAACAGTGTCATTTGTGAAAAATTACTACAAATTACGTTCCTTGATGTCCTTATATTAAAAAAGCAACAATTTACAGCACAACTCTTTTTAGGAAACCAACCGACCAGAACAGTTTACTACACCGCTTAAGTTTCCACCAACCATGCTTGCTCAGAAATTTGCCATACAGTCAACTACTACGAGTTCAAAAGATCGTCAGTGACCCTCAAGATTACCTATTACAACAAAATGAATTGAAAGAAATGAAAGAAAAGTTCCTAGCACGAGGATATGAAAGAGGAGAATTGCACTCACCTTCTGACAGAGTGAACGCTTTGGAACGTAACACTCTTCTAACAAGCAATCAGAAAACAAAAAGGGAACTAAAACGCCAGTATCCTTACGCAATGAAAGCATTATATATTTAGAGGAGCTCACAATATTTTATGGTTCTGGTAATGAACTAACACATTGTTAGGTTGACCCACCTCACAAGGAATACACGCCTCTGATGACGAGTTTTTTGGCTCGAAACACGTGGCAGGCTGTTCAAGTTTTCATTAATTAAAACTTACGCTAAACAGCAGTTTTAATAGTGTTTTGTGCGCAGATATTAGGCAACCCACCCTTGCTTAATTCATGGACTGTTTGGCAGGTTGCTGTCACGATGCCTGCCCCCGGAAAGCCAGACCAGGCCCAGCAACCCCGGAAGCAGGCATCATGCCACTTGAAGCATGCCCAAAAACCCCAGTTTGGGGCTCTTTGGCTACAGTCCTGGCGCCTATGGTGCCAGGCTCATAAGAATAAAGTCAGTCCTGGCGCCATGGGCGCCAGGCTCATTACAGAAATCTTACCTGTTGACACCATGCTGCATACCTACCTGATGCAGACCATGCTGCACGAAGCCACAAGCCAAATGAGGCTTAAAGGGACTACTTTACCTCAGGGACTCCTTTCATCTCGAGTGGGGCTGTGGAAGAATACTTACCTGGGACTTCTTCCAAGGCTATTTAAGCCACACCCGGACAACCACACGTGCCTCGCATTATTTTGCTTGCTGCAGCGTAACGCTCACCGATTCTTCAGCAGCTCCAGTCTTCAGCCACGCCCGCTTCAGCCCTGGAACACCTAAACAAGAAAAGGAGAAGGAGAAGAGGTCAGAACAAAACCCTTACCTGAATCCTTGATCCAGCACATCGTCGATCTGGAAGAGAGAGGCCTTCTCAGGTGCATTGCCGCGCACCTCGCAGAGCCGCGCTGAACTCACCAACTGAGGCTGCATTCCTTTACTCCATCGCAAATCCAGCATCTCCAGGCCATTCTTCAACACCTGGGGGAGACAAGAACAGATAGGTGAGCAAGGGCAATACAAACCACCCCCAAAGACTTACCTGATTTACCATAGGGGGGTACTCACCTCATCTCGGGTCGGCGTAGTCAATTCTGCATCACTGCCGCACCCCTGCCCCTAAGGGGAAAAAACAAGGACAATACAAATCACCCCCAAAGACTTACCTGATTACCACAGAGGGGTACTCACCTCATCTCGGGTCGGCGCAGTCAATTCCACATCACCGCCGCACCCCGGCCCCTAAGGGGAAAAAACAAGGACAATACAACCTAACCCCAAAGACTTACCTGATTTACCACAGGGGGGTACTCACCTCATTTCGGGTCGGCGCAGTTAATTCTGCATCATCGCTGTACCCCGGCCCCAAAGGGGAGAACCACAATAGACTTACCAGGATCTTACCAATTGCCACTTGGAACTCTTCTGGTGGTTTAAATCCGCAACCTACAAAGAATCTGGCAGAGTGAAGATCAGACTTTTGAACTCTTACGAACAATTGGACTTAGAGTCAATACTGGAACTCACCAATTCCTCCACGCCAGTGAAGTAACTGGTCGTCTACGTGCCCCTGCGCTCGACACAGGATGGAGAGCTCATCTTTCCAAATCTTCAGGTGAGATTAAGAGGGAACTTCAGGAGTGTTCTGTGGGCAGACAAAGGGAGTGGGAAGGTGGGTTAACGCTCAGATTACGGGAGGTTAATTCCCTTTCTCCATTGCAGAAAGATATTCGTACAAGTCCAACAAACGAAGCTAAGTGGGTCTGTCCAGTCTGTCATCTTGGCTCTATGTGTTACTCTGGTGGAAGCAACAGCGGGCCAGTCCAGATCGACGCCCCCATGGGAATCAGGTGAGCGTAACAGTTGCCCACACTTCTGCCTTAATCTGCAGCCCTTACACACATACTTAACTGTCAAGGCGCCTTGTTCCTCACAATAATCCTTTTCTGCCAAAAATTAGGTTGTATACGGTAAAAGGGGCTGAAGCGGCTGACTTTTCTGACATCGAGCAGGAACATTTATTGGGAAAAATGGGGGACACGATACCCGGTGACTTACAATGACTGAATTATTCATTGAAAGAAGCACATCAGAACATGTCAAATGTATTCTCACAAAAAAATTAAATGGATGGGTTATATCTAGATAGATCTCGCCCCACATTAGATGCAATATATATCCAAAAGAGTACCATCCCCACAAGGAAATATGCATCATCACTAGAGCTGCTCATAGATGGATTTCAGATGTCTCTATATCCCCTTTAGAGATCCATGGCACGTTTACCGAATATTCCCCATCCATTAAAAAAAAACTGTTGCAAGTTATGGCTGAATATTTACAAAACGAAAATGTCTTAAAGAAAATGTTCTTGTGCAGTGGATGTTATGCTGATATATAAATGCACATTTGCTGAGGATACCTCACCACCTTCACTGTCCCTCAATTTAGCATTACTGTTAAATAAACAATTTGAGGATCCCACCTCACAATTGCCCATGAGAGAAGTACTTCTGATAATAGTACCCCCTAAAAGGGTACCTCATATAGACCATCCAGATGACCGCAACCATGACAGAATTAAAGAGGCTCATCATCTTGCACAATTTGTCTATGTCCCCTTTTCTAGGATAGAAATAAATATTCTCAAGCAAACCATCAACGATATTACAAAAAAAACCACTGGTTTTTATACAGAAATGCCATCATTTTTACATTTCTGGTGAGTTTGCCTTGGGGACCATAGATCTGCTTTTTTCTATCGTACTACCACCAGATTTGAAGAAACAGATTTGATCTGTCGATGACGACACAACCTTTGGCTACACATGGGCCGCCCTAGTGAGAGCAGATGCTGACCGAAAGGTAGGCAAAACCCCCCCAAATCGATATTACAATTACCCAACCGTATCATGAACAAACTAAAAACCCAAATATCGGAAAAGAGGATTGTCTGGGATAAATTAACTGCCTGTGTGCAGCGGAGGACAGAATGGGCAACAGAATATTTCAACAAATTTGAACAAGTATTTGCTGACTATAGTGGCCACGACTTCAGCACTGACTGAGGAAAGAGATTGTTTGTTGATAAATTTGTACGTGGACTTTTGCCCAACATTAAGTGTCAAATAACAGCTTCAGAGAGTACCTGGGCAACTAAGACACCCTCTGAAATTCTATGTATGCCACAGTGTTATGAGAATAGAATGAACAGTGAGAATAAAAAGATTGAAAAGAAAAATGTTGATGTAAATACTAGAGTGCTTTTGCAGCAAATAGTAAGGGGACCTAGAGGGGGAAATGCCCAACCTATAGGACAGTTCACCCCGCAAATGGGAATTGTGAATGTGAACCTGTGTGCCTATTGTAAACAAGAAGGCCATTGGAGGGCACAGTGTCCATTCCTCCAGCAGAAAGCAAATAGAATGTCCAGTAGTAGGATGAGAGCATGTAGCAATGGCATGCAGGGGCCCAACAGAAGTCAGTTTTCCCAGAGCCAGCAGCACGACAATAACACAGGGAACCAAGAGGGGCAACAGAATACCAGGGGCACGAACATTTTCGACAACACTACCCACACTTATTTTTATGAGGATTACACATCCAATGATTTACTGTTCCACTAGGATAGCTCGAAGCAGGGTCTGCAACCCACCACTATCCCCGTAGACCAGAACAGACACTATGTAAAAATGAGGTCTGGCTCTGCAGAGATGTCAAAGCAAGCGGTTGATGGGGAACAAGCACTTAAAATTATTGTCTCTGAACTTTTACATCAAAATATGATAGAGGACATTTCTGGTAGCACATCTAATAGCCAGATTGTGCCTGTTTACAAGAAAGGTGGCAATGCATTACCTTACCGTTTTGTTATTGACTTGAGAGCTATTAATAAGGTTGTTTCACCCCAGTTTCCTATTGTGCCTGGCATCACTACCATTCTAACAATGATCCCTGTGCAGGCTACCTATTTTTCAATAATTGATTCAAAAATGCATTTTTGAGCATACCCATACACCCGATTAGCAGCTATTTACTCTTGGGGGACGTTCATTTACTTTCAGAAGAATCCCGCAGGGGTCCACAGAATTTCCACATTTACAGTAGGGCTCTCAAGGAAAAACTAGATGCACTAGAATTACCTTCCTCTTGTACGCGAATACAAAACATAGATGACCTGCTTATCGCTGCAGATTCAGAGAGCGCTTTTCAGGAGGGTACTATATTGTTGTTAAAACATTCAGCTGACAATGACCACAAGACAAATTAAAAAAATTCCAGTATTGTCAACAAGAGGTTGCTTACTTAGGTTATGTCCTGTCAAAGGAGGGTAGGTGCCAGGCACCTGAAAGGGTACAAACTATCTCTGACATGGCCCTACCAAAACTCAAAGATGTTTGGGCTTTTATTGGGATGGCTTCCCACCGCAGG
Source organism: Ambystoma mexicanum (assembly GCF_040938575.1). NCBI lineage: Eukaryota > Metazoa > Chordata > Amphibia > Caudata > Ambystomatidae > Ambystoma > Ambystoma mexicanum. The sequence goes on along the minus strand of NC_090929.1, from coordinate 879,966,150 downwards.
CAATGGATTCCAAATTGCTCCCATTTTATTAAGCCTTTGTTAGCACTAACAATGAAAGATGCAGCTCTATCTTGGGATACAGTTTGTCAAGATGCTTTTGATATGTTCAAGATTGCTTTATGTTCTGTGCCAGTATTGGGCACACCAAATTACACTAAAGGATTTGTGTTTTTTGTGCATGAAAGAGATGGTTGTGCTTTGGCTGTTTTGACACAGGAAAATGGGTGAAATAACAGGCCATGCAGTTATTTTTCCTCCAAATTGGACCCTGTTGCCTGTACTTTGCCGAAATATGTTAAGGCAGCCGCTGCCTCAGTAAAGCAAAGTGAAGGCATGGTTTTGGGTCACTCCTTAACTGTGATGGTGCCTCACTCGGTAGATGTACTACTGAATGGAACGCAAACTCAGCATCTCACATCTGCCCGGCTCACGAGATAAAAGCTCATTATATCATTATATTTGCACCCCACATCAAAATTAAGAGATGCAATTCTTTGAATCTAGCCAAACCTTTACCTCCTCTAGACAAGGACAGTACTAACAACACCAATCATGATTGTATCAATGTCGCAAGACACAAAAGGTAGAATTGATTTGAGTGACACTCATTTGCCATCCCCAAATGGGGAAATATTTTGTGATGGTTTCTTGTTTTAAACTTTCAGACGGCCCCTCTACTGCTGCTTATGCAATGACCACCTTAGACACTATTGTTGAAAGTAGCAGAATTCCCCATACATGTGCCCAGGTTGCCCAGGGTGCAGAAATAATTGCTTTAACTCAAGTTTGCGAGATATCCCAGGGGCTCAAAGTGAATATTTATACTGATAGCCAGTAGGTCTTTGGGAGACTATGGGACGAGAGGGGATTTTTAACATCCCATGGCACTAAGATTCAACACGGCCCCTTGATACCATAGCAGAGGAAATGAAACAATGGGGTTCCGGACCAGCAGGGCAGGATGATGAAGGATGTTGTGTGATCATGACAAACAAAGATGGAGGTTGCCTAACATTTATGTACCAGCTGTAGTAATTATGGCCAAAATGCTGGCTCAGGTTAGTGCGAAAGGAATTTGTAAACATTTAGACCCAGTATGGAGAAATGACATTTACAAAATAGCGGAACAACTAGTTCAGAACTGCATGATTTGTCTGAACGATAACATTGAGAAGGGAATGCCATTACCGAAGGGTAGTTTTGGACCACCCTCCATGCCATTCGAAGTAATGCATGTTGATTTCATTGAAAATGGAACAATGCCAAAATTACAAATATGTATTACTAGTGATATGCGCATTTAGAAAATGGGTCGAGGCCTTCCCCCTGAAAGATAATACTACTATGTCCACAGCCAAAGCTATGATCAAAGAGTACTTTCTTTGAGTTGGGTTACCCAGAGTAATTTGGTCTGACAATGGACTTCATTTCATTGCTACCATAATACAACAAGTGTGTGACGGGTTACAGATAAAAAAGAAATTCCACTTATCTCATCACCCACAATCAGCAACTTTGGTAGGACACCACAACAGAATACTTAAGAAAAAGCTAGCAAAGGTATGCGCCCACAGGAGACTAAAATGGCCTGATGCCCTACACTTAGCTCCGTTGTACATGAGAACAACAGCTCAAGCAAAAATAGGTCTTTCTCCCTATGAGACAGTGATGGGGAGACCTGCTAATGTATGGAACGCACCAAGACCAAAGAAGCTGTCCGACATTGAATACTCATTGTTGGTTGGTTATTGTGACCAGCTGACTCAAAATGTGTGTTTGATCCGCCAACAGGTTCATGAAGTATTGCCTGATATATATGGGGGCCCCGGTCACTGCATTTCGGCATGGGAATTACATGTTAGTGAAAGACTTTGAGCGAAAATCCAGCCTTGTAGCTCGCTGGAAGGGACCCGATCTGGGTCTACTGGCCTCTCAAAAGACTGTTCGAGTGGATGGAAAACAATACTGTATCCACGCTGCACACCTAAAGCGACTGCCCTTTCCTTTGTCCAATGACAAATGGGTAAAGGAGGGAGTGGAAGATTCTGAACATGAATATGTCCCAAGTACGTAACTTTCAGTGACGACAAAAACACTGATTCTGAATTTCAGCAGCCAGATTTTTCACCTCGTCCAGATACTGACAGCCTGTTCACGGATCACTCTGTGCCCCCCGGAGTGTCTGGATATAATCTTCGACCACAGAAATAGCTAGGGAAGAACTTTTTGCCATTAGGAAAGTGTGGGAAAATACTGTACCCACAGGAAACCAACGATATTCCCTCCATACCCCCCAAAGACGCCTGGAGGTAGAGGTGGGCAGGGAAAGGAATACTACAAGCAAGATTAGGCACAAGGTCACAAGCCAATCACAGATGAACTTATAGAGCCTATATCAGTGAGGCTTCTTAACAGACACTAAAGGCTATGCCTCTGTATGGGATGCACAAGAGCAAGGACATGGAACGTCCTGCCACTGGAATGACCAGGTCAAAAGGATTATGGTCAACTAGGGACACATGTGTGATTATAACTATTGTGGCGTGTATTGAACTTATATTAATACCTGTATTATGGTTTGAGGAGAGCTCCCATCCCCTCAGCTCACTATTGCTTACGGTCAGCTCCACTACCATGTCTCATTTTTTAGGTGGACTCCTACACAGTTCATCCCGTTGATCTTGAGCACAGAGAGGGGTATCTCAATAACACCCTCATATGAATAATGAATGATACTCATGCAATACTAAACAAGACCAATTGTTGGGTATGTGCCCACCTTCCACGACATGGTGAGAAAGGTTTAGGTTTGTTCATATATCCTCTCCCATTATCAACTGCTTGCTATGCTTCCTTTAGGGCTACATTTTTTGGTAGATGGAATGACAGCACCACTGGGAACTGGGACAAATGTAAATGTGTTTGATCAATAAGTGCTACTGCCTTTGGGCTGCTCTGTCTTTGCTAACAAGAGCACTACCAACACTGCATCTACAAAACGCTCAGACAGGAATTCTAGAGCATATCATTCAATGATATGATTTTGAATGTCACCAGTAGGAAAAAGGGAAGCAGCTACCCCAGCATAAACCATCAACACTAATCCTGACACGGTACCATTTTGTTTCAGTAAAGAAGGTTCAGGTATATGGGTACATATGACAAATGTGTGCACACTGCCGTTTTGGTGAATGAGACAGGGCCCTTGGATATTGGGGGATTCATTTATTTTGTCTGTGGGAAACAAGTGTATCCATGGTTACCCAAAGATTGGAGAGGAACCTGTTATTTAGGAATACTATTGCCAGTGGTTTACCTGACATCAACTTTAGACATATTGAAACACTGCCATAGGAGGGAAAATCGATGGCAACACGCATGGCCAAATATTAGGGGATGTGTCAAAAACAACAGTTCCCTTACGAGTCTTGCGATAAACTCATGAGATATTATAAGGTTGGCTGAGTATTGGAGAAAACATTTAATGAGGCAGATATATTATTCAATATTTCATTAGAACAGAGAGCTATTAGCAGGTTGCACTTCAAAATAGAATGGTGCTAGACACTATGCACGCTGAAAGAGGAGGAGTTTTCAAAATGGCTAGGTCAGCTTGCTGCGTGTAGATACCTGACGCTTCCCCTACTATGTTTCAGGCTTCTAAACGGTTACACATGCTGGGATCCGAAATTGAGGGTAGTTGGGATATTGGCACCTGGGCTTGGAATCTATTCAACGACTGGGGCTAGAAAATATTCTTTGCACTTGCAATATTTGTTGGGGTTATTTTATTCTGCTGCTACTGCGTACAATCTTTATCAGTTTTAGGCTCCATGCTGTGTAATTGCTGTGCTAGGGCTCTAGAAAAGTTACAGCCTGAACACTGCCCCAGCGTCAATGTGACTAATGTGCTGATTATGCAGGATATGGAGATCCATAAATGTATGGCCATTGCGATAGATAATTATGATGATGTTTGAATGGAATGTGTTAGCTTAGGCTAAAAGTAGTTTTTGTGAAAGGGCTTCCATTTTGATTAGCCTAGGTTAACTCATTTTGCAAACAATAAAACTCCATTTTGTCCCGGGAGGATAGCTCAGTAGCAACCTGCTCGCCTTGGAAGCAAGACAACACGAAGCAACACAGGTTCGATTTCCAGGTCTGCGCTTAGAAACCTCTGGGTATTTAAGCACGTTATAAATATGCAACTAAGACAACAACAACACAACAATTCTGTAACAGCACCTTCATGCCCCAGGGCTGTGTGAGCGCTTTAAAAAATGCAAATAAATACATTTGGGGCCTCATTATGATTTTGGCGGTAGCGATGCCTCTATTGGCAGCATGGCTGCCGCCAAAATCGGGTCCGAGTTCCCAGAATGGGGAATTACCGGGCCATTCCGAGTTCGGAGGGCCTGGTAATTCCTCCCTCTAGGAACCCGGCCCGGGCCTTCCCCATTCCCATTTCTGCCCCCATAGGGCTGAATGGGAATGGGCGAGGGAGAAAACAACGGGTTGATTACGAGCGGCCCGTTGTTTGCTCCCTCTTCCCCTCACGGGACCCGGTAGTTTGACCAGGCGTTACTTACCAGGTCCTGCGAGGGGAGCTTGTAATGAGGCGGAACAGGTTTAACGGGTCCGCCTCCTTTAGCGGGTCCCGTTAAGCCGTTCCGCCTCACTTGTAATGAGGCCATTTGTGTCTCCTATTTTTTTATTTCAATTGTTTGCAGCATGATATTGCTCAGCTCTTCAGAAAAAAACATGTTTTGCAAAGAAAGATTAGCTCAGTGTTTTTGCAGGCCTTAGACCTTGAACAGCCTGGTGCAGGTATGATAACAGATAATATATGTCTTCCCGTCTATCGTCTCCCAAAGCTAAATTGCATGGGCCTTAAAATATATGTACCAATGATTAACGAATGCAGGAGATGTTCGGTACATTCCAGGCAGGGGGTATTCCAAACAAACTGCCGAGCGACAGATGCATAGCAACCTGGTCGAGCAAAACATAGATTAGGTACACAGGAACATCTCCTTGTGCTGGGAACAGTTTCAACTTTGGGAAAGGTTAACTTGTGCAAGTATATCCCCAGCAGCCACCCTTGGTATGTATGCCTTCTTAGGTCCCGGTTCTCACGTGAAGTCTGCTTAGATCAGGTATCTGCATGAGAGTGAATGTTTCTTTACAAACCAGGGAAACACTGCAATTGAAGCTCCATTTGTCCTCCCCATTTTTGCCTACTATTAATTTATTTGCTTATTTGTTTATTTAGTGTTCATTTATAGTACGTCTATACACATGTGTTTCAAGGTGCACCATGCGAGGAGGGGAGACAAGGGAAATGATAGAGCAGCTCACCCTTTGCTTAAGGGCCATCTTCAATTTCACTGTATTCTCTGTCTCTTTATCTCTTTGTGCTCTGTCCGAGAAGGTAATCCTCCCCCCACAACGAAACCATCAGCATGTGATCCTTATCTTCCCTCCTGTTAATGGTGCTGCCTGCCAGATCTGCCCCAAGTGGCATGTTCTGTAACATTAGTCACCACCATGGTTGAGATGGAGAGGAGGGGTTAGCTCACCAAGTATACTTGTTATGGTCTCTCGTTTGTTCCCTAAGTCCCAATAACATGATAGCACTCTATCATTGTCTTCTGTGGAAAGACTGGCTATACTGTTCCTCAAACTAGTTGTGTGAAGACTAACTTTCTATCAGCTCATTTCTTGGTATATATAAAGTTGTTACTGTTTGGCTTTCGTATACTTTATTTTAGAATATAAAAGTGCAATGAAATCTAAGGCTGTTGTAACCTCTCACCAGAGAGTGTAAATATGCGTGTCAAAGTCTACCCTCTCATTAAGGGGTGTATAAAGAGTATTATCCACCAAAGCCTAATGTGTTACTGTGTTTCTTATGCTCCCTTTCAAGATTGTTCAGCATCAGTAATTTCTGTGTCAGCTTGGTCACCTATGTATTTTTACAGGTTGGGACATATTGGTCTGTTTAGCTCATAGGTATGGCAGAATTAGATGCCTTGAGCGAGGAATCAGCCAATACAGCATGTACAATATGTGCATGCAAATAAGTAGATCAAAGGACTAATTGTACAAGGTCCAGGCTTACCAAAGCCAAACAACATTCTGTACCCTGGCTATATTAGAGCTTTCAAGCCATAGGTTAAAATCTCCCTTTCGAAAACGTGACGTATGGAATTCTCCATCATAATGGGGAGGTCTGTTTATAATTGCAACATGTGCATATATTATAGGAGTTAGGATGCTTTTACCATGAATTGACTCCTGATGGGGAATCATAGCTGTGTATAGTTTCTTAAATTAAATATAGTCTATGTCAATGTTGTCTTGAAGAGCAATATCTAGTATAGACTATGGGCCTCATAACGAGGAAGGCGGCCCGTAATGAACGGTGCCGGTAAGGGACCGACACCATTCATTACGGGCTGCCACATTACGGGTCTGCTCGCGGGTGGAGGTAAGGACGTCTAGTCCAGACCAGACGTCCTTACCATCACCCGCGAGCAGGCCAGGATGCTAACAACGGGCCCGTTATTTACGACCCTTTGTTAGCATCCTCCCCATTCCCATTGAGCCCTATAGGGGCTCAATGGGAATGGGGATGTACGGGGTTCCTGGTCCCGAGAACGGGAACTACCGGGCCTGCCAAAATCCCTATTTTCGGGACCCGGACCCAGTACCCAGTTTGAGGGTAACCATGCCGCTAAAAGTGGCATGACTACCTCCAAACACGTAATGAGGCCCAATGTCATTTAGGGCATCATTATTAAAATCGTAGAGCCAGGTTTCTGTTAAACAAATATCCAGATTTAAATTAGTAATGAGATCATGTATATGGTGAAAACATTGTGTTGCAGGCAGCACACTAATTAAGTATGCCTTAAGACGTTTCATATTTTTTTAGACTATTTTGGAATAGGAATAAGGAACATAATAAGTTCCTTATTCAAACAACATTTTTGCCAAAAGGTCGCTAGGTGAGATCAGGCCACAGGAGCTATCAGATCTTGTAGGTGTAAAGTTAATTTAATTAGGATGTGTGTATGAAAAAGAAGGTAAAATAGTATTGCAGTCCTGAGTCCAGAGCAAATACTGATGGACACAAACAAGCTTGCCTTAAGTGCACCGATCACGTGCTCTCAACCATCAGCTGAGCCTGTCCACTGTGACTCTGTTGCATGATAATGCATAAATGCTCTTTCATGCCCTCATAATTCGAAGTTCCATCCCGATAGTCATAATGCAGGCCAAGGACATACTACTGTTTACACATATTCGCCCTTGTGGACAATGAAACATTTTGCACCAAGTGTCACAATAATCACGTAATGAGGAAGTATGCCCTATAAAATCAAACATTTTCAATAAAAAAATAAAAATAACTATACGCATCTCAAATAACGTGCAAAGTGCTTGTTAAACGAGCAAGAATCTCATCAGATTTGCAAACAGCATTGATTTATTCATTGGCTTCCAGTCATGGAGCATAGTATTTTACGGTTAATGACCAACCTAAATGACCTGACTCGCCTTCCAAATCTGTTATCTTTATAGATATCTGTCTGGTCATCTGGCCAAGGAAGGTGTGAGAAAACATGCCTTCTAGCATGTTTACCTTGCTTCCCGCTAAACAATAGTCCCAATCATTTAAGATACAAGTATGTCTACAATATTCATGAATGGTGTTGAGATATGTGGACTTGCATTCAGAATGTGAACTGTTACAGTGACAGGACCTCTTTCAGAGATGTGTTTCCAGTCTTAACACATGAGCCTCCACCCCTGTGATGACTTCTGTACCCTCACAACAGTCCATTGTACAATTGAGGCTGGTTTATTCCAGTGGGGTGAGGCCTAGATCCAGGACCCCAAAGAAGACAGAGCCTGTATTCTGTAGTGTGTAAATATGTTTCCATTGATACCCAGCAGGACAAGCAATTTCTTTAGCCAGAGGAACAACCTAATTAAAGTCTGAAAGAAAGAAAAAGAAAAAAAAGCATGGGGTGGGGTGGCACAACATCATAAGGGTGGGGCGGCTTTGGTGCTGTAAATCTTGGGGATAAACCCTGAATCCTCATGGAAAGGGGAACCTCCTCCAAAACCGTGTCTCGTGTAGTATCATACTTTTGCTTATTTTTTTTTTAGGAGTCACGTTACGACAATATCTAAACCAACCTTTATGAACCTCCTTCAGGAGTAGATGTAGTGTCTGAATATACATGGAATTTGCTAACTCTGAAGTTACATAGTCAGCCAAATGGCAGTCATGATCAGAAATTGAAAGAATAAATCAATAATATGGAAGCTACAGACCCTGAAGTACTTTGGTATCGTTTTGATGATTAGTCAAGCATATACCTTGCTCTCAGTGGTTCACATACTCCAGGCCGGGTTAAGGAATTAAATTCCAGGTGGTCATTGAAGGACCTCACCTGGTGTACAAGGTCAAGAAGATGAGTATGCCCTTCATTGTCTACCGACTTGGCATGTTACCTTTTGCATGACCAAATAATGGCTTTTAGAACGTAGATAGTAGTGTAGAAAGGTTTTGTGGAAGTTAAGAGACCTAGAAATGCATAGATATAACATAGAGAGGGCGGAGGTGTATCTTTATAGTAGATTTAAACGATTTGTTGTGTCTGCTCTGTTAGTATGAGCTCAAATATAGTTGCTTGCTCCCTTGTCCTTTGTGGACTTTATGACAGTACCAATTTCGACCTGGCTAAAGTAGTGTCTGGCCTTAAATAATGCTCATTCAACTTCAAGGAGACATACCAGCTGATGTTTAACTATAGATGTACTTCTGATTTCTGATGAGATGTTTGGGATACAATTGGATCAGACACCTCAGCTAAATGTCCTCATTTTCTACAACCATGTATTGCTACCAACAGGTGAGAGCCTCCCTTTCACCTATTTGTGGAGCATAGTGGTAGACTGATGTAAGCTATTGCATACAGTAATTGGAAGAATCTTGAAAGCCTAGCCTATTGGGAATGGCACTACTAACTTTCCAGTGTGACTATGTTGGAATGTAAAGCAGGTAAATTGCTGCCTAATGATGACACCATCAAAGAATTGGAGTTAATAAAAACTCTTTGAGTGCATTTGTCAACAACCTTCTATCAACATGTAGCCAAAGAGTTGATCTGCCATTCCAACTGACCCTGATATATAATATGTGGTCTCGGGTTCCTGGATACTTCTATCCCCAGCACCGCCCCTCACACTTATGTGTTTTTTCCTGTTGCTCTCTTTCTTTTATTTCTGTCCCTTTCACCTGTGTATACAATTTTTTTCTTGCTATCACTCATCTTTTTTCCTTTTTCACTTCCTATGCCATCCCTTTGATTTTGTTTTTCATTTCTTTTTCTTCTTCCGCAAGTATAGATTGCTACTTTTCCATGGCATACATGTCTCAAAATGAGGGCTAAAGGGCATGTGCACCCAGCATCCACACTTGAGGGGACCCAACTGGATGTCTGATGTAAAGTTGTCGGTGTGCATAGTTTACAAAACATTATTACCACTTCTTGATATAATATTGTGTGCTTCTGAGGCTCTGAACCTCTGTGTCAGCTGTCCTGTTTATGATGACAGTTAAGGTCCAATTTCATCAATTAATCTGGTAATGTGATCTCTGTTTATTGTAGTGCATACATTTAGCCATTCACTAAAGCACCATTTTTGCAACCTTTTTCAACTTTCTTGGGGAATATATTAATCACATGAAATAACCAAAGTTGAAATGCATACTGACACCTTGGAGTGTAGCATGCCTTCACAATATCATTCAGTGTATTAAACACATTTGCAGAGATCTGTGTTCAAATGCCAGATAATTTCCAAATTCAGACAAGGTAGATCTTGTCTTTATTCTCTCTGAAGTTGATTTACTTGAGTATATAAACTTGCAACACTTATGTGCTACAAAACAATGTAGCAGATCCAGAAAGCGATTGACAAAAAACTAAAAAAGCATACTTATTGTGCTTTTTAATAGGTCTGCCCTCTAAAAGACTGTTGTAAATACAAAGCAGCCACTCTAGTGAAGCTCATAATACATTAGTTGGTAGAGGTGATTAGGTAGCCATATTCTAGACAGTGGGGACTAAATGTCGTGCCTCATATCAAAGCTTTGACAATGAACAATTCAGTGCTACTGTACATATCATATTGTCTCTGTTCACATTACTGTGCTGTCTTCTGTGAACTAGATTGTCTTCTATAATGCTGGAGGCACTTATTAGGCAACTGCGTGTTCTTTCTTTTCACATAGTTAATTTGATAGGAAATTGTCCAGACAGGAGAGAGTTCATCAACATCATAGATCTTTCACAAATGTTTGTTCGCGTCTGCATATTCAACACAACAAACGTATTTATTTAAAAAAAGAAAATCTTAAAACAACATTAGAAAAACCTATCTATAATTGAAAAAATAAACCTTCAATTATTCTAATTTCGCACAAAATGTAAATATGCAGATTTAAAAAAATAATATATATATATATATATATATATATATATATATAGTGAAATAAACTTTCTTAAAGGGACTTTATGGTTAAGTTGCACTACTAAAAACCAATGAAATTCAGTGAAACATTTTGCTACAGGGACGTTATGGTTCCAAGTAAAACCGAAAAACCCCTAAAATTCAGCAGTTATGGTAACCTAAGCAACCTTAACGCACGCCACCACCGTCCACTGCTAAGACTAACACCCACGACATCAAAGATGGCATCACAAATGTCATTGATGACATCACATGTCTGGCTCCCTCTTTTTTCCATTTCTACATATCTAGGCTAGTAACAGTCAGGAACTAAAAATTCAAACAAAAAGTACTATATTTGTAGACTTATACTTCAAATAAGTTCTTACAGTAATTCTCTTCCCTCACAGCATATGAAATATATACATAGGGGAAAGCAGACTCTTGGAAGACAGCAATGCTTTCTATGTATGGGGATGATCAGTAAGGTTATCAACATTTTTTAGAGTTCTGCTTTTTTTTATTAATGTACTTTCCCTGGATATGCTCATATTTGTATACATTGTACTCACACTACTTTCCTTAGGGTCTACTCACATTATGTGATAGTTATACATAGGGAAATAGTAGTTTTGATGCAGAGCAATCATTTCTGTGCTTGAAGATAATCAGTGAGGTCTCCCTGTATATGCTCATATTTGTATGTGTTGTTGTCTGTTTGTGTTTTGTTTGTAATAATGCAATTATGTAGTAAGTGGGTTTTATTAGGTACTTATTAAATGTTTCACAGTACGCAAAACTCTAATAAGAAAACATTTATCATTTCACTATTCCACATGGCAAGATTATTAATTTTGCACCTTCATCACATATGTTGCACACAATGCCTACGTTTCTACATGAGAAGCTTAGTATACTGGAAAGAACTTCAAAATAGAATGCTATTAATATCAATGCATTGCTTAATGCACTACGTCCCTCATGACATTTATTTGTAACGCTCACCTGGTATCCACAGGGACGCCACCCAACCTGGTTGGATGGCTCCCGACCTGGATTCGCCTCCCCAGGGTTCTCGTTCTGCCGAGGATCTAGTCTGGAATACAGGAGCTCTGGTTTAGCCCACAATCTCTTCCTCTCTGGGCCCACCACCCTTGTGAACCCCAACGACCCCCTTAGAGTTTTCCTCACCTTGGATTTCAATAAGATGTGCTTTCCGTTCTGCAGTTCTGTGCAGGGGTGCATCGTGGATGAGGCACTTCACTGCCAAGTTGCTTCACTGGCATGTGCTCGAGAGTCCAGACCTGCTGCGACTCAGTTCTTCAGGTAAGTCTATTGTTCTTAATAATTTGTCCGTAATTGTAATTGCCCTTATTAATGTTCTTCTTCTCTCTTAGGTGCAGAAGGGATGATGAAGACGTCGAGCTGGTTGAGAGAGCTGTGCTCAAGATGGTAAGTGAACAGCTATGTTCGCTTTTGCTGTTTGCTAACCTGTGTTATTCTTCTCTTGCAGGCCGCTGTGATGGATGGTGAGCGACCAGGAGGATGCGGAGTGGTGAGCAGATGTTGTCCGTACTGCCATCGAGTAAGTATGAGAGCTACCGCTTTGCCTTTCTCTTGCAGGTTGATGGAGGCCGGCACGGAATAGACCAACAGCGAGTTCTGCTCAGGTAAGCGTGCTTATGAATGATGCTTGAATGAGGGATGTGAACGCTTACTAATATTGTCTTTCTTTTTCCTCCTCCAGGCTGCGGCTTTCAAGCGAGGATGAGCTTCCGAGGTGACACTGGAGCGATCAACAAGAGCTGGATTTACAAGCAGGTAAGGATGGATAATGGTGCTCTTCTTCTCTTCTTTTGCAGGTGCTGGCCTGGAAAGCTGAGGACAGATCACAGTGAACATCACGCTGCGAATGCAGAGCAACGCGAAGTGTGTGCTGCAGCTCAGGCGTGGCGGCAGGTATCCAAGGTGCCTACAGGCCTGACCACACCCTAGATGCTAGACCGCATGGTTCAGTTCTGAACTGAACCATGTGGGGGGGCAGCCATAATGTTCCATTTCCATTGGGAGCTCCAGCTCCTTTTTCTGCCATATGAGCCTGGTGCCAAAGGTGCCAGGACTGACTCCAGGAGAGTCTTGGGGAGCATGATTGGGCCCTCGAGGCCATGCAGGGACACATTGGCGAGAACCAGAGGCCCTGAGTACCGGGACCAGGGCCAGGGACTATGGCCATGACATTATTCCAATGATCCTTGACACTTTTTCATCAACATTACAATAAGAATCCCTTGAACAGAATTTTCATGAAAAGTAAATGCACATGTGATGTCACCAGTGATGTCATCAATGACATTTGTGATGTTATCTTTGATGTTGTTGGTGTTAGTTGAACAGAGGAGGCCGAGTTATGGTTGCTTAGGTTACCATAACTGCTGAATTTCAGGGGGTTTTCGGTTTTACTAGGAATCATAACGTCCCTGTAACAACGTTTTTTTCACTGAATTTCATAAGTTTTTAGTAGCACAACTTAACCATAATGTTCCTGTAACAAAGTTTTTTCACTAAATATAGATACATAGAAAATGTAAATTTGATAAATGTTTACTAGGATGCCCTTAGTTTATATATGTATAACATACAACATACTAAACCCCCTACCTGCGCTAATGGGTCTCATATCCGGGGACCATGCGCCTGTTCGCGGACGGACTCGGACACCATCAACACTATCCAAAAACTCAGGGGGTATCTCACATTGTTATATCATCCAAAACATGTTCAAAAAGCAGCACATAAATAAATGACATTCAATAATGAATAAGAAATGAAACTGTGTATATAATACAGTTACAATCATATTACATAGTGACATAGTGGAATATACCAAAACACAAATATGCCTACAACAGCAATACCTCACAGAAATTCAACCGCAAAACTTAGCAAGATACTAGTGAGTACACTACATATATTGCATCTATGTATAAACTTTCTGTATTACGTACAAGAAAATTAATACATTTTTTTTTTTTAGACAGAAATGTCTAGTACGTTGGAATGACTGGAAGAACATTTTCCTCAAGAAGAAATGAGTGAAGACAGAGATACTAATGGTAGACACTAAACTTCTCTATAACTTCTCTATAAATAACCATTACTTTATGTGTACTTAACACATTTTTTTAACAGACCATACAGACAATAAATATAATATACCAAGAGTGACATTAGAAGATCCTCTGAAATGAATGAGCTAAAAATGGATCTTTTAATCAAAAATGTCACGCATATGAAAAACTTTGTGGCGGACTGTATAACAAAAAATAAACAGATATCACTGTCCCATATGTACCTGCACCCCCTCTCCATGTCCCTCCCAACTATTCCCAAGAACTCCTCAGCAAGTAAAACTTTATGATGAGACTTCACTCCCTTCCTCCCCTACCATCCATCATGTCCAAACCCCATCCCCTATTTTTGTGTCCGTTTCTGCTTCCCCATCTCTTACATATTTTCTTTTACTTTCATACAATAATAAAATATTAAGTGTGTTGTTAGTATATTCCTCTGTGTCTTATTTTTTTAAAAGGCAGTTAGGGTGTCGGCGGACAGCGTGGCTGTCCGGGATCTCTTCAATTAACCAAAATGGGGGTCTCCTTAGGACACTATACGTATTTGCATTGTTGGCAATCAAATTGGAGGTGTCCTTAGGACACACAAGATGTCTGCCTCTCCGCAGCTAACCAAAATAGGGGTGTCCTAAGGACACTATGCCTGTTCGCACTGTCCCCAATCAAGATGGGAGTGTCCTTAGGACACACAAGATGTCTGCCTGTCTGTAATTAACCAACATGGGGGTGTCCTAAGGACACTATACCTGTTCGAATTGGTCGCAGTCAAAATGTAGGTGTCCGCAAAACACTAAAGACATCTGCATGTTCATAGCTATACAAAATAAAGTGTCCTAAGAACATCTCCCCTGTTCGCATTGTCCGTACCCAGAAGAAATATGTCCATAGAACACATAGCCTGTCCGCCTGTCTGCAAAGTTGTGATGCACATTTGTTTTCTTTGGGGACCTGAAAACTGCCTGTAGAACACCTGCACGCATGTGTAGCACACCCTTGCCCCTAAGAACATCGTGCCTGTCCGCAACTGTCCGCCGCATGTGTGTCACATTTATAATTAGTTTGGTGACTGGAACACTGTTCGTAGAACACCCGCACGTATGTGTAGACCCAACCGCACACATTTGGTGTCCTACGGAGAGCCGTCCCATTCGCCAATGTGTCCTTGACGTCATTTTGTGACCGCACCCGTGCTAGGTGCAACAAACACTTTCCGGGTTCTCGGACACCTAAAAAGTGTTTTTTCAGCAATCCAAAGTATTTTCCTTGGAAAGTTCACCCTTGCACATGTCCCACACTATGTTCTTGGTGATCGGCATACTTCATGGGATTTTTTGGAGCCCTTGTTTGGTTTTCAAAGTGTTCTGGGACAGCGCAGGTGTCCGCGGACACATCGAAAAATTGGAACACAGGGAATTGAAATGTAAATAGTGTGCTCCATTTACCCTTTGAGGTTGGCTCTGAAAAGAGCCTTTTTTTGTGTTTTTTTGCAGATGCTTCAGAAACACCTTTTATTTTGTATTTTTTGTGTTTTTTTCTTATTTTCCCCCACATATCTTCACATTCGTTTCTCCAAAGCAACCCTTAAGTTCCAAAACAGCATGTCATTTCCCAAAAAAGATAACAACATGCCATCTTCCTTAAAGTAATCAACATTACCAGAGTCAATGTTGTCATTGTTTCAAAACAACATGCCAGTTCATTCATAAACCCAAACATGCCTCGGTTGACTAAGCACCTAGCAACATTTTGCTGAGGACAAAAAACACAACTATTGTCCCATATTGCCCTAGGTGTCAAACCAGAAAAAATAACCGTGGTATTTGGAAGTACTTTCATGACTGCCTGAACCAAGTTTTCCAGATCCTGCAACAAATTAGGGGCACTGGTGTAGCCCAAATGCAAAGCACCACAGGACAACTATATGTGGACTATGAAACCTAGCCATATCCTGACAAACTACTAGAATTGCCTGCAAAATCAAATCAGGAACAGTGCTCCTCACCACCTCCGCCATCTTCACTACAAACAGCCTCTCTCAATACGAAGCATAACCTCAACACTTGATTAGCTAATCCTCAAAATACACTCCCACTTCATGCTCGGAAACCTTGGATGTGGCATGTCCTGTCTGCGAACAGCCACGCTGTCCGTGCAGCAGGTAACACTGGGGCAGCCCTTCCACCCTTTCCACTTCACTCTCTGCACCATTCCCTCATTGGCTACTGTTGAGCAGTCACACAACCATCCACCAATCACATGCAAGACCGCTACATCTAACTCCATCATCCCAATTCAGCACTTAAGATGTACTGTTCATCACTCCAAGTAGACTTGTGCTGTGACTGCAAAGCACCTAGAGCAACTACTAGTAAACTCTCCAACAATTCTACTTGCAGATTCATGCACATCCACATGCATGAACACAAAGTACAGGTATGAATATTTTTTGCACAGTAAATCCATACATGTCAACATTCCGATTCACCTGGGAGGGACATTTACTCTGAAAAATTAGGAGACAACATTTGTGTTATAAGAATGCATTGGGCAAAGGTGTATTTTCGGTGGGAGAATGTGAAAAAAATAATATTTTTCACAGAAAAATCGGGAGTCTCCTGCCGAAATCAGGAGGATTGCATGTATGGTACATCATACATGCCAACATTACGATCCACCTGGGAGGAACATTTCCTCCGGAAAATCAGAAGACAACATTTGTGTCATAAGAATGCATTAGGCAAAGGTGTATTTTCGGCGGGGGACATGAAAATTACAATATTTGTCACTGAAAATCAGGAGTCTTCCACTGAAATAAGGAGGATTGGCATATATGCTACTCGTACATCTCTTGTATCAATGCATATTAACAGAGTAACTACCACTTACCCTGTGTAACCTGTAAAACCACATTACATTTCAACCATGATAGCATTTAATGCATTATAGTGCATACGATGTACATACAATTTCCTTTCTATACATTATGCATGCATATTTCACATACATTCTATCATTTCAACTTCCTTTACAAATGACTATATTAGTAATCAAACACAACACACAATAACAGTATCATTCTGGAAAAGGCTTTCTAGTGTGTTATAAAATTACATGCAGCCAGGATGAGTACATGAATCTTTATTGATGCACACTGATAGCCAACAGCATTTGAAAGGCTCCTAACTGAAACAACACCACTGCTTCTATAACTGTTCTTCCAATCTACACAGTTTTCTCATTCCAGCTGCTTGCCCATTCCATTCTAGATTTCACAACAACATTCAACTATGCACATGTGCAGTCATATCTATCACATCATCTTCAACTATGTACAGTGTTGTAAAGCAAGACATACAACATCTCCCCCCTTCCCTTCAGTCTGCAACACAAGCACCAGGTCCTTCCTTGCAACCCCTACTTTCTTTCAGACTCTCCCATCTCCAAGCACCACAGAATCACCCAGTACTTAGTAATCACCTACTGAGTAATAAGCTACTCACCCCATCACATCCTTCTGATTTATTTCCCACACATTCCCAAATGCATATATTGCATACTTTTCCATACAGTTCCTGCAATTTACCCTGTAAAAATAGCAAACAAAGCATATGATTATTTTTTCTATCTCCTAACATCCAATAACACCACCTTACAAAGCCATGTGTGCTCTCTGCTCTTATTATTGTACTAATTTCTAAAGTACATTCAACTAACAGATTCTACATAAAATATACAGAATGCACATAGGCAAAGAGAAGTGCATGTACGTGCTATGCAGAGTTATCAGAAACCAGTACTACTGAAAAAACAAAGAAATCAATGTTTACATTAACAACAATGCTATTAACACACATATTTACTAACTTCTTTCTTTCACAATTGCAGTGAAGACCACTCTCCTGAAAAGCAGCAGCATCTGAAGTACGAATGAGAATTCAGAAGAAACCTACTCTTTCCATCCAAAAAAGTAAGTGCAATACTGTCATAATGTTCTAACTGTCACTCAAACATTGTAGAATTCTAGTATTCTAGAACACACAATTATATTAACCCTGCAGCATTAGATTCAGTATTAGTGCTTCTCCTCACCAGCTCCATACTTTCTATTCCAATCTGAATACCAGTATAGTAACACACAAATACAAGAATAGCCTTCCCAACCTGATGTAGCAGCCCATAGCACAACCACACACCTCTATATACATCCTTACCATCATACTCAGACACTCATGCACAAAGCACACATTCACTGAACAAGATCCCAACCCATATTTTATGTTTTTCTCCAACAGACCCCAAAGAATGCCTACCAAAAAGCAACTCTGTAGAAAGCAATCCAAAAGTAAACAAAATCAAACTACAACTCTGCAAAATAAGCATCCACCTCTAGCAGATTTTGTACAAAAAGTTCAAACAAAACAGCTAATACAGTCATTAGGCGAAATAAAACAAACTTCCAGTATAGAAACTTTGCCTCCTCTTTCAAAATGCAAAACGAAACAGAAAGTGATTAACAAGACTTCAGCTACCACTCGTGCTAACACTACATCTATAAATCTTGATGTAGCGGCAAGTAAGCATAACAAAAAAATTATTTTACAAAAAATGTTCTGCCACAGAGGCCTTCAGAACCTTATAAAAACAGGAGAGAAATCATGCACAACCTTTAAAACCTACTGTAGAAAATTAATCCTAGAAGCTCTCATAGACAGTGCAATCCTTCTCAAAAGGAAATTATTTATTTTAGTTTTAAACAGAATGAAACCACTAAGAAAACTAAGTACTAATCTACAAAAAAGACTTTAAAAAAAACGGAATATCAACATGATAACTTCCCAAACATCTGTGGAGGTGAATGGAGTCACACCACGAGCACAGAACCATATTTCAACAGAGAAGCAAACAAACAATAGCAAATAAACCCAATTGCCATACATAGCAGTGGATGATGGTATGAACAACTTAGTAATACCATTATGGAACAAGAAATGCTGCTCACACAACTATCCACAGAAAACTCAGTATCAACTGTCCATTCCAATCGACCAATAAATCCAGTCTACAAATGGCCGTGCACATCAATGTGTAACATTGCAAAAAAATCTTTCAAATCTTTACGCCAGTTCCTCAATCAGTATGCGAAAGGCAAAGACAAATTCAAAATTAAATTACTACAAAATATGGACCCCTGTCCAGTCCGCAAATACACAGAACTACAAGGACATTCTTAGCGTGCATTTCTGGACCTATTTGCAAAAGCACCTTCCACCATATAAAAATTATATATACACACCATACAACTATAAGAAATCTGGTCCATAAACTGTACTATGCCAAAAGTCCTACTTTAGCACTAGCCAACTTAAAAAACAATCTTCTACATGGTACAGCCAAACAACTACTCTAAAAAATAGAGACTATCCAGAGAACATATTTTGGAATTGAAAGCCACTTACAAAATGCCATAGATGTACAATAGACTACCAAAAACTGTACAGATGACAACCTTCTATTACACACATACAAAAAAGAAATACTAACGTTTAAAAGTACATCTGCTGAAGTACCCAATCATTTGTGGGTATGTTGCTGCAGATCTTTTTATAAAAATAGCACAAAAACTGTAGACATAACATACAAAATAGAAGACAATGAAGATTCCAAATGGTTCCAGTTAGCTCTCTATCTTATAGCAGAAAACAAATATGAAATTACTGACCGCGTAATACTTTTCAGTTTACTGCACTGCAAAACTTGACGAAAATCAAACACCTTCACGTGCTATCGCAAATAACCTGGAATTATTCCCATTACCAAACCCCCTGCAACAACTCAACTTATATGAGAGCATCATAATTCAAACAGTGTGTCCATGTCAAGCAATAATACGCCTTCAACCAAAAACAGCAAAACTACCTCCCTCTGAATTAGTGAAAGGCATTTGTGGCAAAGTAGTTTATTTGCCATTAGATCTCAAAGAAATTGTACACATGGGAGTGCAACGTCCAAGAGATGTATCTTTAATTATCTTAGTGAATGGCGTACCTTCAAAAGACAAAAACATTTGGCAACAACTTGTGGACTTACATAATGTTAGACAAGCCCTGCAATATCTAAAAGACAACAATGAGTACTACAGATAAATTAATATTGAAGAAAACCTGAGAGAAACCACTGAAATAATTCAAGACTCATCAGAAATTGGTCAATTTGAACTTCTCAATCCTGCTACAGAATCCACTATTTTAGACCAGTATACAATTCACCCTTTACACTCTAAAGACACCATAGATGATGCACTGCAAATGTACCAAATGCGACAATCCAAAGGATCTCCAATCAGCATATGGGAAAAAAGTATACAAGCACGTGCCTTTCCTCTACTCTTTCCTACTGACAAAGGAGGAAGGCAAGATGATAGACCCACACAAATAACAGCATCAGAATACCGCTATTTACGAATGTATTCTGAAGACACCAGAATCCGAAAAAATGTGAAATACATATTCCACTTTCTCTTTGAAAGTAAACTAGCAACTCTATGCTACAGAGTTGCACACACATTGAAATCAGTTACCCATTTTCAAAATATGTCAGCTACGGAATTACTACAAAAAGTGCAAGAAAAATATCTGATTTTACAGTCAAGCATTACTAATCTTTTAGCAAAAATGCGTAGAACAAAAGAATACTGGTTCTGACGTCACAGAGATGTATGGTGTATGATGAGAAACCTTGGCCCACCTACTTGGTTTGTGATATTAATTTGTGCAGAATATGAATGGGTAGATTTACACAATTTCCTATGCATAGAAAACAAAAACAAAACAAACATAGATATAAAAACACCAGGAGAATGCCTCTCCCTAGATTCTGTAAAGGTATCAAGATATTTCAATCATCACTTCATTGCTATGCTACACTTCATTTGCAATAAAACTGTTCCTCCCCTTGGAGAAGCGTAACACTTCTTTTGGAGAAAAGAAAACCAAGCCAGAAGAGCATGACACATCCACATGCTTTTGTGGATTAAAGATGTTCCTAAATGTGGTCAGGACAGTGATGCCATTGTTTTGGAGTTCATCTAAAAATATGTCACTTGTGAAATCCCTTCACAAAAAACACATAGTGACCTTCATGCACACGTTTTACAATTTCAAAGACACAAATGTGGGAAATATTGTTGTCACAAATATAAAAACAAAGGGAAATACTACACCAAATGCCACTTTGGTTTCCCTAGACCATTTTCAACAACAGGTCAAGTAAACAACTTCATGTCTTCAGTTAGACATAGGGCCTCATTCCGAGTATGGTGGTAGTCATGGCGCTATTTGTGCCATGACTGCCTCCCATACCGGGTCCGACTCCCGTTTGGTACAATGGGGACTTACTGGTCCATTCCGACCTTGGAGGGACCGGTAAATCCGCATTTAACAAACCATTCCCCATTCCCATTTGAGTCCCCATAGGGCTCAATGGGAATGTGGAGGGTGCAAATAACGGGCCGGCGTATGCCAAGCCTGTTATTTGCACCCAGGTTCCTTAACAGGTCCCGTCCTTAACACCCGGTCAGACCAGGCATTAAGGAAGGGACCCGCTAAGTGACCTCGTACTAGGGAGGTAAGGGATTACTGGCTCCGGTATCCTTACCGGTGCCCGGCATCCCTTACCGCCCTACTCATAATGAGACCCTTAGTGTCAAAGGTAAATCACCTAAGAACACATATTACATAAAAAGAAAAGAAGAATCAAAATACATCAATGATAACAATGCAATCATTGCCCTCCTATGGAATGCAAACATAGATGTGCAGTATATTGCAGACAATTCCACTGCAGTTGCACAATATGTCACTGCCTACTTAACCAAAGCAGAGAAAACAGAGCTTCAGGACCTCAGGGATTACATATCATCTGACAAAACACTATCGCAGAAAATGTTCAGCTTAGGCATAAAAATGCCCTCTCATAGAGAATGTGGCTGCTATGAAGCTGCAGACTGTTTAACCGGTACTGCCTTGTATGGAAAATCTGACTATATAATAAGTCTTGGTCCTGCTAAATCTAGAAAAAGATTTCTCAAATCATATGAGGACATAGACACAATAGCAAAAAATGATCAAAACAGCCAAGACATTTTGAAAAACAATTTACCGGACACATACTACCCAAACAGGAGTACCACTATGAAAACCTTGTGTCTCTACCACGTAGCCCAAAACTTCACATACAAAATAATATTAAACCAGATGAAAAGAAAGGTAGATACAGAGTAGTAAATTGTGAAGGCATCTTAGTGAAACTTACCAAACGCAGGTTAATTAATCATATCAAATTGTCATTAAAAACTCCTCAATATAAAGAACTGTATTACATGTCCCTGCTACAACTTTTAAAACCATAGAGAAAAGAAGAAGAGTTACTAGATACGTATGACTCCTATGAAGACGCTTTCAAAGCAAATGAAAGCACTATAACAGACGTAAACTTTACACATTACCAAACAATGTTGCACAATGAACAGCAAACCGAAGAACTCCAGGCCCAACTGGATGTGAACACTCCTGACAGTAGTCAACCTTCTGTAACAGGAAGCCAAGAACCTCTTGGACAGCCACTAATAGCAAATGAGGCAGAATTAGCCGTGACTGAAGTAGAAAACACCACGTGTCAGTATGAGCAATCTACAGAAGACTTTGCTGTACTGATTTCACAACTAAACAATGAGCAGCATAGCATTTTCCAAGAAGTAACAAAACAAACTGAACATGGTGTGCAACATGAAAATAAAAACTGGACCTGCCAAGATTACAAACCTATACTGTTGTATGTGAGTGGTCAAGCTGGTTCAGGCAAAACATTCTTAAGCAAAATCATCAGCAAACTCCTCCAACAATTGACAAACAACAAACTGTCAGCCTTTGTAACTGCCCCAACAGGTTTAGCTCCCCACAACATAGACGGTTAAACTTTACATCGGTTATTACTCCTTCCAGTAGAACACCAAAACAAATGAGACTATTACAAACTTTCTACAGAAGCTGCAATGGAACTATGCAGAGTTTTCAAACTAATGAAAATGCTGCTAATAAATGAAGTGAGCATGGTCTCCAACCTAATGTTGGCTTTGATTCACCTCAGACTACAAGAGGTCCTCAAAACAGACTATGAAGCACTCTTTGGATGAAAATACATTAATGTTTTTGGAGATCTTCAATTAACAGTGAAAACTGAACCTATTTTTAAAACCTTATGGCACAAACTGTGCCATAAAACTCTTGGCAGCATAGGAAATGTCAACCTTTGGCAACATTTCCAATACAGAGAATTAACTGAAAATATGTGTCAGTCTGCAGACCTCATATATGCCAACATTTTAAAAAGTATTAGAGTTGGTGTACTATCTCATGAACCACAATCTATATTAAAACCCAGGCACATACATGCACTCTATAGCCATAACTCATGCGCTACTGATGTTATGGAACAATTAGCACACAAAAATGTCAGTTCTATGTCCTTGATGCCAAATCTTGCATGTTATTCAAAATGTATTGAAACCATGTTAAAAAAAGAAATGCAACCAATAGTTCAAATTGTCTCCAAAGACAAACTGGACGTACATGGTATGACACAACCCTTGTGTAAACAAGCCACAACAAGGCTAAACACCTTGGAAAACTCTATCTCTAACACAGCTGGTTTGGAGAACATTTTAAAATTATCTTTAAACTGTAGAGTAATGCTCAAATGTAACCTTGAAGTGGAGCAAGGACTAGTTAATGGAGCACTTGGTACAGTTGTTGGCTTTGAAACATACCCACGTGACAACATTCAGTTTGTCAATATTCTCTTTGACAAACTATCTGAAGTTAAAAGGATAGGATGGTCAACAGCCCGCTTCCTTCTTTTCAAAGACATGTATGTACGCAGAGAACAATTTTCTCTAACTGTTGCATAAACGCAGTTACCATTCACAAATCACAAGGTCTTACCCTATATAAAGCATTGATAGATATTGGTAGCACAGTCTTTAAAGAAGGCATGAGCTATGTAGCACTATCATGCTTATGTACACTTGACAGACTATTTCTAATCAACTTTGATGCAAGTAAAGAAAATGCTGATATTTCTTGCATTCTAGAATACAATAGACTGCGTTAACTCTACACCCCATCTAAAAACCTATCCTACTTCAGACTCAATTTATGCAGGATCTCACAGCAATTCCTCCAAAGAAAGTAAAAGAAACTAATACTTCATCAAGGACCACAACCATATAATAATCTACTGCTAAAAGTAACGCAACTACCTCTTCAAAGAAGCAACGCACACTCCCAAAAAATGATTTGGACACAGAACTTTCGCAAATGTAGCAATAAATATTCTATTTCAATTGTCACCAATTATTGACAACATTTACTTACACAGGACAGAACAATTGTGTTTGCAAATGTTATTCTTTCATATAAATGCAACCAACAATCCTGACAACAGTTACAGTGTTTCTGGAATATGGCAGGAATTGGACTACTGTGCTGGAATGGTCAAATTCACTATAAACTCACAAAAAGATTCACAAGAATTTCTGATCTACTTGCTACAAGTACTAGCAAACAAAAACATACCTATAAATGAAATCTTACAGATTTCATACATGTGGAAACATACATGCACTCTTTGCAGGTATGTAGTACAAGAAGAAGTTCCTAATGAACAATTTGTGTATGTATCCATACCTAACTGTGAATCAATTACATTTCAGCAACTTGTACATAATGCAAACCATGGCAGATTATGTACTATCAGCAATTCTGATAATTGTTCCACCTTACAAATACAGACACATAGTAAATACGTAATAGTAATGCTTTTATGTTACAATGCAGATGGTACCAAAAACAACTGCAAGATGAATGGATTCACACATGGTCAAATATCACTTGGTAAGAAAACCTTCACAACAATAGGTATTATCTACCACACAGGAGCCACAACCAATGCAGGTCACTACACTGCATATATAAAAAAGAAGTGTGGATGGTTCCAATGCAATGATACTACCATTACTCTAAAACAGAGATTACCAGCAAATCTTGTAAACGTTTACTTCATATTTTTAAAACCAAAATTTAATAACTAATCTGTGTATGAACATAAACAATCTTGAACTTCAAAACTATAACCAGTTAGAATACACCTGCAGGTATATAACTGCCCCATGATTCTGCAACAAACAAACATATACATGAATACCACCAAAATGAAACAAGAAATAACCAGTTAGAATACACCAACAGGTATCTAACTGCCCCAAAAATCTGCAACAAGCCAACAGATAGAAGAATACCACTAACATGGAAAAGGAAATAAACAAATAGAATACACCAACTGTTATATAATTGCAACAGTACTACCACCACTTCCAAATCAAAAACCACACACCTATTGAATTCCTGGAATTGAAATCAATGAAAGAAATATATAGTACCACAACGTAGACAGGTTTTTTTTTAAATCCTGCATGGATTTATTTTCCCACAGACCCAACACATGAACTGAGCAAATTGCTAAGTACACTGGTTTGAACCATAGTACTTCTAAAGTACTAACTATGAGGGTCGACAAAATACAGAAATGCCTGCTATGCAATTCAATACTCATTATACCTACACTAACATGTGATTTTTTCTTTTATCACAGTGATTGAAAAAGAATGTCTGCTCCAACTACCCATGTCATGAAAAAAGTGGATACAACCACAACAATTCATACAGTAAGTATATAATGATTGGACTCACAAACACCACAGCATAACCCACCCATTCAAGCAAACACCTGACCATAAACCACAATCCAAAATGTTTGCTTACATGGGTATCTTATGCTGCAGTGCTTGTTGCAAAAACTACAACCTTGACTGCATGGCCTGGCCAAAACTCTTCAAACAGCCTCAGCAAAGGAAACAGTAAGTATATACATAATTAAACTCACAAACACCTCAACATAACACAGCCATGCAAACAAAAACCTCACCTATAAATACAACCCAAAATGCCTAGAGTCTTCAATACCAACAATCTGAACACAATCCAACAAACAAACACACATCATCTCACTATCCTATAAACACTACTACACTACTACCAATCAGTACTCACATTTTTTAAAACATATCCCATTAGCAACCCGCATACCACAATCAGAATGTTTGGTAGCATTGTAGAGTTATGCTGCAGTGGTTGTGGCCAGGGCCTAGAGTCTTGGGTGCATGGCCTATGGCCTATGACCTTTGGCCATTCACCCAAGACTAGGCCCTGCCGACAACCACCCGCAGCATAACACAACCATAGAAACAAACACCTACCAAATGACCACAACCCAAACTCATAATACATCCACCTCAAAACTATGCACTTCAATTAACATTCTAAAAAATAATTGCAACCAACGTACAAGCTCTTCAATACTTACCCTCTTCACCCAATGCTCTTCTAACGACCCAAAACCAACATCATACTAAACTAAAATAGCCAGTAGTGCGCCCAGTGTTTAGTATGTCCGCGGACAACTGCAGTGATCGCGAACACATCACAGCCTTCTCCCACCTAAACAAACACAGCAATTGACCCCTCTCTTACTCCCACACCCTCTCCAAGCACTCATCCACACCAACACACTCCCCAAAATTGGATTTATGCTCACTTCGAGCGCATGTCCGCGCATCCAATATGGTGGGCGCACTGAAACAATTTGATGCACCTCACCCCTCCTCCCAGCCAATCAGAGAACATGTCACGTGTCCGCAGACACGACGCAAGCCGATTATCCAATTGGTATCCTGTCCACAGAGCGAACAGGGAAGTGTGTCCGCGCAGCGGACATAAATATCACTAATTTGTTTGCCTTATATTGGTCGTTTAAATAATAACTACTGGATGGATTTACACCAAATTAACAAAAAGCACTCTTTCGAGACAAAGCCGCCGCTCCTGCCGCAAATCTGGTGAAAATCCGTCCAGCGGTTTGGGCTGTAGGCGCGACAGACATTTTTTCCCATTATATCTATGGGAAAAAAAATCAATTTTGGGACCCCCCTATAACTTTGCCCCCCCCCCCCCTTGACTAATCCTCACCAAACTTTGCAGATAAATTCAGAGTGGTCCATATTTTTTTTTTTTTTGCAAAGTTTGGTGAGGATTCCTCCAGGGAGAGCAAAGTTATAAGACGCCCACAAAAGTGCTCTTCCTATGGGTTTAGCAACTTTACCATAAGTACATGGCCACTACTACAGGAATACCCATAGGAAGAGCACTTTTTGGGAGGCTTATAACTTTGCCTACCCTGGATGAATTCTCACCAAACTTTGCCCCCATGGATTGATTCTGCAAAGTGTGGTGTGATTTCGTCTAGGGGGTGGGCAATGTTATATGAGGGGTCCCAATATGTATGGAGGTGTTTAACAACTGGTGAATTAACCAAGAGTGCTGAGTCTCCATAGTGCTTAGCCCTTTGTTGGTGTTGGTTACAAGAGATATGGTTAACCTTGTGTCAGCCATTTTGAATAGGGGAGGTTCGAAAGGAGCATTGCGTAGGTAGCAAGGCAAGTTACAATATGTTTTGCATGCGTCGGGAATAAGTGAGTCATCTATGCTCGGCAGCACCTAAGTAAGTATCGCACCAGCAAGTAATTATTTACCTTTAAAGTGACAAGTGCATGAGCCAATATTACATATGCAATGTGCACTGAGCACAGAATTCATAATTTTAGCGGCATAGTAATCTAATCTGTATCCAGAGCGTAAAGTGCAGTGACCAAAATCAGAAATGCAGAATGCAGTAGAAGGTCACATTTCATTTTACATAAAGGAATTTCTTTCCAAAACACTGAATAAGACCATGATAGCAGCCTATAGTTGTCATAGCAGGGCATAATGAATAGCATCATAAATACAATACTGCATATCCCAATATGGGTCCTTAACTACGATGCATGGGTAGAGTGGCACATTCATATGTATTTCGTATGATAGGGAAATGCTTTGTCGTGCGCTTGCAGCAAAATCTTGGCAGGCCTCACAATTGCAGTTCAATATCTACCTCTAAATGGAAGAGTGTAGAAACAAAGTTCTAGCAGCATGTAATTCGTATCTACATCTGAAACACACATTACAGGCGTTTGAATGTAAAGTGCAGAGTACAATAAAAAGTCACATACACTAAAATATCGGGTATGTGTTTTGGCCCTTCACAGATTACACAGACACTTACTGGTGTGACACTGCCTTTATTGCCAATTAAAGAATAGAGCTTCCCCACAGTTGCTTCACTGTGGGGCATTGTCACTGGCTTAAAACACAAGTGTCACTGTGGGGCCTCAAAAGGGGTGGGAGGCTGGCATGGGGATGGGGCAAGGCCTGCTGGTCAGAGCACTGAGGCTGCCATCTTCCTGCCTCTGCAGCCCACGCTGTGAATGTCAAAGCATGCCTGTGCTTTTTCTTTTCCTTCATGTCCTATCTCAAGAGGTCAGGTTATCCTCTAGATACCTCCTTTTGTTACAAAACGAGGGTGTGTGGTGTTATTCCATGACGTAGTTTGTATTGCGTGTTGGCTCTTTTTCTCCCTCTGTGGTCTAGCTTCTTGACTCTCTTTTCTTTCTTGCCTGGCTTCCGCCTCCTCATCCAGGGCTGTACCCACCTGCTGGGGTGTCTGGCAATGCTCTTTCTGTTCTTCGTGACTCTCTGTGACCTCCTTGCTCAGGGTCTGTAATCCTTTACCGTTCCTTCTTTCCTCTCTCTTCTCCTCACTCCTGTGTGTCTGTTCTCTGGCTGTGGGGCCTGTTTTTCTTTAGGGCTTTTCTCAAACAATGCCACTCGTTCAAGGTTCCACCTTCTCCAGTCCTGGGTGCGCACATGATTAGTCCCCTTTTGCACACCTGCATGGGTCTGCTGAATTTGGACCCTGGCACGGGGTCTCTGTGAGTTATCTTTATCTTCACTGAGTCGCCTTCTCGAATTCTACTGTCCTGGGCAGCTCTTCGCTTATCGTTCATCTCCTTCATGAGTTCTTTGTTCTTCTTCATTCTCTACACCAATTCTCCCATGTCAACTTCATCATCTTCCCTTACTTGTGACATCCACGGAGGGACCATGTGGGCGCTGTCTTGCGTCCTCTTAACATCTGAAACCGGCCCACATTGGTTATCCCTTTTGGGGTCAGTCTGCGTGCTGCCACTGCTTCTTTGACTGTATAAAGTGGATCTATCTCTGAATATGTGGCTAGTTGCAATGCTCCCTTGATGAACCTATTTTCCCGTTCCAGCATGCCATTTGCCTGCGGGGTGGTTTGAGCACCGCTTTTACTTGATGGATATTGTTCTCCCTCAGGAATGTGCCCATCCTGCGAGAGACTAGTTGGACCCCATTGTCAGTGACCAATTTCTTTGGGCAGGCATTGTCTCTGGAAGATGTTCCTCAACACTTCTTTTACTGTGGAAGACGTAATGTCTGGGACGAACTCCACTTCCACCCATTTTGACAGGTAGTCTATAAGCATGATGCTGTACTTGTGCTCGGGTCTCATCAGTTCCAGTGGGCCTATGAAGTCAAGTCCTAACTTCTGCCACACTATTTCTGAAATCTCTGTTGGATGGAGAGGCGCTTGCCTCCCTTTCAACCTCTTGTCACTGTTGAGGCACTCATGGCACCTTACCTTACAGTCATCATTCTTTTTTCAGGGTCCAATCAGGGCCACCAGTATGACTCCCTCACCCTTTTTCTTGTCATGTTGCTCCCCAGGTGCCCTGCGTGGGCTTTGCACATGATGGTTCTTCTCAACGTGACGGTGTGATGTCTTGGTTGCCTCTCATTAGCATGCTGTGTTCTTTGATTATTTAATCTGATACTTTCCAGTATGGCCTCAGGCCTTCAAGGATCATTCTTTCATCCGGCCAGCCGTTTCAAACCCATTGTGTGAGTTTTGCAGCGATGGCATTGTTGGCTGCTTGATCTCTCCAGTGTTTTTGCTCATCTCCAGGTATTCTTTGCTCTGGAGATCTCCCAGTGAAGCTACAATGCACTTGTCCTTCAGGAAGTTCTCGTTTAGACGTTTTGCTCCGGCAGTCTGGACATGCAGCCTGCTTGTGTGTTTCTTCATCCGGGGATATATACTGCATTGTATGTATATTCTTGTAGCTTTGACGCAATGCAGGCGAAACAAGGGGTGGCCATTTGTGTCCTTCCTGGGCTAATCATGTGTGCCAATGGCTTATGATCTATCACAAGTTGAAATCTGGTGCCCCAGACATACATCCTGAAATAGTCGACTCCCCATGCGCAAGCCAGCATTTCTTTTTCAATGGTCGAGAAATTGATCTCTGCTTGTGACAGTGCTTTGGAGTTGAACGCCACCACTTGCTCCACATCGCCCTTCCTTTGAGTCAATATTGCTACTAGGCCGTAGGAGTTGGCGCCTGTGGTCAGGATGGTCTTCCCATGTGGATTGAATGACAGGGGGCATGTGTGATGCAATCCTTCACCCTGTTGAGCGCCTCCTGCTGCTCTAATCCCCACTTGTATTCAAAGCCCTTTTCTATTATTTCATGCATGGGAGCTGTGGTTTCTGAAAAGTTCTGTACAAACTTGGCGTAGTATTCGGCCATTCCTAGAAACATTCTCAGTTTGTCCCTGTTGGACGAATCAGGGGTATTCACAATTGCTTGGAGCAGGTCCTTCTTTGGGCAGATGCCCGATTTAGAGATTTTGTAGCCCAAGGACTCCACTTCCTCTGCACTCAAAACACACTTGTCAAATCTCAGACGGACTCCCGCTTTTTGTAGGTGCATCAGCACTTCGCGCAGCACCCTATCATGCGTTCAGATGTCGGCTGCATAATACAGAATGTGGTCCTGGAAATACACCACATTGCCAACGGTCTTCAGTAGTGAGTCCATCATGCGGTGGAAAGCTGAGGCGGCCGATGACAGACCATAGGGCATGCGGGTGAAATGGCATGAGCCGAATGGAGTTATGAATGCTGTCAGGAGCCTCGACACTTTGTGCAGGCCCATTTGGTGGTATTCATCCCTCATGTCCAGTTTTGAGAAAATGTTGGCCTCTTTCATTAGGAGGAATAATCAATTGATGCAAGGGAGTGGGTAGCTGTCCGTTACCAACTCGAAGTTCAAGCTGCTGAGGTCTATGCATATGTGCTGGTCACTCGAGTGTTGTTTCTTGATCAGGACCACTGGGCACAACCACTGGGCACAACAACTCGGACAACTCCACTCTTTCTATCGTCCTGTCTTTGTGAATCTTAGCAACTGTTCCTGTAGTGCTTCTCTTGCCGTGGCATAACCGCCCTCACTTTAGGTTTATTTTCCCTGGCTTTTCAAAGAACAGATGACAAAAATCTTCTCTCGATACTGGTGAGCCTTCTGAGGGGAGTCATAGCACTTGTCCTTCCACACTGGCATCTAGTTGCATCTGTAGTTTTGCTTGGTCGTCCCACCCCAGCATGGTTGGTCCTCACTAAGAAAAGTATACTTTACTCTATTTGACGCGCCCTTTAAATTTGATGGTACTTCGTATGTATCCTACCCCTTTACTGTGGCTCCACCAAAGACGGTTGGTCTGTGCTTTGTGGTGCGTACCTCCATGCAGTCTGTCCCTACCATTTATACGGCATGGGGTAGTATGGTTAGGTTGGATCCAGAGTCAGCCATGACCCTTGTTGCGTTGCCGTAGACTTTAATGGTGCATTGCTGCTTTTCCCTGCGTGCAGTGATGCTGTTTACCATAATTACTGTGCGGTGTCCCTCATCTTGCGATGATTCTTCTGCCCTTGCAGTGTCAGTGTGGCCATTTTTCTTCCTTGCCACATGCAGGCGGCAGCCAGATGGCCAAATCCTTGTCATTGGCAAGGTGAGTGGCGCTGGCCCATCTGTAGCATTTGGCCGGTTCTCTTCTCCAGGATTTGCTGTCCTTGGTGTCTGGTGCTATCGTTCTCTTCTTCCTTTGAAGTGTAGAGTTTGTACTTCAAGCTCATGGCAGTTCCTGCCAAATTCTTTCTGCCTCCCTGAGATGTCCTCCACCGCTCGGGCAATTTGTATTGCCTTATCCAGTTGTAGCATTTTCTTAAGGATTAACTTATCCTGTATGTTACGGCTGCTAGTGTGCAGTGTTAATATGTCGCATACTTTTTCCTCCGGCGTATCCCTGGAGGGCCACAGTGCAGCCAGTTCCCTTAGCTTCGTAACATAATTATCCACTGGCTCAGCCGGCGCCTGTTTCTTGCTGTAAAATCGAATTCTGTGATGGTTTATTTATTTGTAGCACGACATTCTCACTCAATGAAAACCTCTTCACGATGCGCCTCACCGTCTCTTTAAAGACGTTGTCATCATTACCCTCTTCCGCCTCTGGTTTCAATCCTGCAAAGATTCTTTTGGCCTTCCACCCTTAGTGCGTTCAATAGCATGGCCCTCTTCATCGTTGCTGCGAAAACCATGTCGTCCAAAGCCTCCACGTACGTCACAAACATGGGTTCCCACTGTGGCCATGACATGGTTAGCCTACTGGGGACTGGATAAATGCTGGTGGTGGGTTGGCGCCTTGCATGATGTTCACTGTGGGTAGTCACTGCTGTCCTCTGCGCCAATTACCTTGTGGCCCTTCATAGATTACGCAGGCACTTACTGGTGTAACACTGCCTTTATTGACAATTAAAGTATACAGGTTCCACGCAGTTACTTCACTGTGGGGTCTTTGTCACAGGCTAAATAAACAAGTGTCATTGTGGGGTGTCAATGGGGGGCATGCCTGCTGGTCAGAGCGCTGGGGCAGCAGTCTTCCTGCCTCAGCATCCCGCACCGTGAATGTCAAAGAGCGCCCGTGCTTTTTTTTTCTTTGCATCCTCACGCGAGATTACACTATACAGTATACAACTACAACATGCAGCATGAAGGCCTAATGATAGCCTTGAATTTCTAAAAAGCCCCTAAAGTGCAAAGTGTTATATCCAATGTGCCATGCACAGTGTTCAATAAGCAAAAGAGTAATCATGATACATTTGTAATGTCATCTTTGATGTCCTGGATGTTAGTCTTAGCAGTGCACGGTGGTGGCGCGAGTTATGGTTGCTCAGCTTACCATAACTGGCAAATTTCAAGGGTTTTTCGGTTTTACTTGGAACCATAACGTCCCTTTGACGTTTTTTCACTGAATTTCATAGGTTTTTAGTAGCGCAACTTAACCATAACGTCCCTTTAACAAAGTTTTTTCACTGAATTTCATAGGTTTTTAGTAGCGCAACTTAACCATAACGTCCCTTTAACAAAGTTTTTTCATTGAATTTCATAGGTTTTTATTAGTGCAACTTAACCATAACGTCCTGTAACACATTTTTTTTTACCGAATTTTATAGGTTTTTATTAGTGCAACATCACCATAACATCCTTTTCAATAGATGAAGACCGCTAGCATCTTAGGTCCTCAAAGTGTAGGTGTAGGAACGAAAATCTTTTACCAAGATGGCCACCATGGAAAGGGAAAGTGGGGTGTATAAAGAGAACACAACAGGGCATGAGCAGGGGTGGGGGGTAACAGGGGAGACACATGGGCATGAGCGGGGGGTGAGAGGGAACAGGGCACAAACGGGGCATGAGCAGGGGGTGGGGGGGGAAGGAAGGAAACACAGGGCATGAGCGGGGGTGGGGTGAACACGAGAGAGACACAGGGCATGAGCAGCGGGTGGGGGAACAGGGGAGACAAGGGGCATGAGACGGGGTGGGGGGAACACGAGGGAGACACGGGGCATGAGCGGGGGTGGGGAGGAACATGAGGGAGACACGGAGCATGATCGGGGGGTGGGGAGGAACACGAAGGAGACACGAGGCATGGGCGGGGTAGGGGGGCACTGGGGAGACACGGGGCATGAGTGGGGGGTGGGGGAAACAGGGCACACACAGGGCATGAGCTGGGGGTGGGGGAACAGGGCACACATGGGGCATGAGCAGGGGGTAGGGGGAACAGGGCACACACGGGGCATGAGCAGGGGGTGGGGGAATAGGGCACACACGGGGCATGAGTGGGGGTGGGGGGGAAAGGAGAGAGACAAGGGGCATGAGCGGGGGTGGGGAGAACACAAGGGAGACAGGGGGCATGAGCGGGGTGTGAGGGGTAACACGAGGGAAACACAGGGCATGAGTGGGGGTGGGAGGAACACGAGGGAGACACGTGGCATGAGCGGGGGGTGGGGGCAAGAGGAGACACACAGGGCATGAGCGGGGGGCGAGGGGGTATACGATGGAGACACAGCAGGGCATGACTGGGGAGTGGGGGAACTCGAGGGAGACATGGGGCATGAGCGGGGGTGGGGGCAACAGGAGACACACGGGGTATGAGCGGGGGGGTGAGGGGGTACAGGATGGAGACACAGGGCATGAGCAGGGGTTGGGGGAACACGAAGGAGATACAGGGCATGAGCGGGGGTGGGGGAAACAGGGCATATGGGGCATGAGTGGGGGTGGGGGGAACAGGGCGCACACGGGGCATGAGCGGGGGTGGGGGCAACAGGAGACACACGGGGCATGAGCGGGGGGTGAGCGGGTACACGATGGAGACACAGGGCATGAGTGGGGGGTGGGGGAACACAAGGGAGACACGGGGCATGAGCGGGGGGTGGGGGCAACAGGAGACACACGGGGCATGAGCAGGGGGTGAGGGGGTACACGAGGGAGACA
Source organism: Ambystoma mexicanum (assembly GCF_040938575.1). Taxonomy (NCBI): domain Eukaryota; kingdom Metazoa; phylum Chordata; class Amphibia; order Caudata; family Ambystomatidae; genus Ambystoma; species Ambystoma mexicanum. The sequence goes on along the minus strand of NC_090929.1, from coordinate 879,931,746 downwards.
CGGGGCATGAGCAGGGGGTGGGAGGAACACGAGGGAGACGCAGGGCATGAGCAGGGGGTGTGGGCAACAGGAGACACACGGGGCATGAGCAGGGGTTAGGGGGTACACGAGGGAGATACGTGGCATGAGCGGGGGTGGGAGGAGCAGGGCACATGGGACATGAGCAGGGAGGGGGGAACAGGGCACACACGTGGCATGAGCAGGGGTGGGGGAACAGGGTACACATGGGGCATGAGCGGGGGTGGGGGAACAGGGCGCACACACGGGGCATGAGCAGGGGTGGGGGAAAGGAGAGAGACACGGGGCATGAGCGGGTGGTGGGGGAACACGAGGGGGACACGGGGCATGAGCGGGTGGTGGGGGAACACGAAAGGGACACGGGGCATGAGCGGGAGGGGGTGGGGGGTACCACGAGGGAAACATGAGGCATGAGCGGGGGTGGGGGGAACACAAGGGAGACACAGGGCATGAGCGGGGGTGGGGGCAACAGGAGACATGGGGCATGAGCCGGGTGTGGGGGGAACACGAGGTAGACACGGGGCATGAGCAGGGGGTGGGGGGGTAACACAGGGCATGAGCGGGGGGTGCGGGGAACACGAGGGAAACACGGGGCATGAGTGGGGGGTGGGGGTACAGGAGGGAAACACAGGGAATGAGCAGGGGGGTGGGGGTGGGGGTACAGGAGGGAGACACGGGACATGACCGGAGGGTGGGGGAGCAACAGGAGACACGGGGCATGAGCGGGGGGTGGGGGGTATACAAGGGAAACACGGGGCATGAGCGGGGGGTCGGTGGGGAACAGGGGAGACACAGGGATGAGTACGCGGTGGGGGAAAGGGGTGACACGGGGCATGAGCGGGGTTGGGGGGAACACAAGGGAGACACAGGGCATGAGCGGGGGTGGGGGGAAAGGAGGGAGACATGGGGCATGATCGGGGTGGTGGGGGGTAACACAAGGGAGACACAGGGCATGAGCGGGGGGTGGGGGGTAACACAAGGGAGACACGGGGCATGAGCGGGGGGTGGGGGGTAACACGAGGGAGACACGGGGCATGAGCGGGGGGTGGGGGGTAACACGAGGGAGACACGGGGCATGAGCGGGGAATGGGGGGATAACACAAGGGAGACATGGGGCATAAGCGGGGGTTGGGGGGTAACACAAGGGAGACACGGGGCATGAGCGGGAGGTGGGGGGAACACAAGGGAGACACAGGGCATGAGCGGGGGTGGGGGGAAAGGAGGGAGACATGGGGCATGATCGGGGTGGTGGGGGGTAACACAAGGGAGACACAGGGCATGAGCGGGGGGTGGGGGGTAACACAAGGGAGACACGGGGCATGAGCGGGGGGTGGGGGGTAACACGAGGGAGACACGGGGCATGAGCGGGGGGTGGGGGGTAACACGAGGGAGACACGGGGCATGAGCGGGGAATGGGGGGATAACACAAGGGAGACATGGGGCATAAGCGGGGGTTGGGGGGTAACACAAGGGAGACACTGGTCATGTGCGGGGGTGGGGGGTAACACAAGGGAGACAAGGGGCATGAGCGGGGGTGGGGAGTAACAGGGGAGATGGGGCATGAGCGGGGGGTGGGGGGAAAGGAGGGAGACACGGGGCATGAGTGGGGGGTGGGGGGAAGGGGAGAGAGACACGGGGCATGAGCGGGGGGTGGGGGGAAGGGGGGAGACACAGGGGGCATGAGCGGGGGGTGGGGGAAAGGGGAGAGACACACGGGGCATGTGCAGGGGGTGGGGGGAAGGGGAGAGAGACACGGGGCATGAGCAAGGGGTGGGGGGAAGGGAAGAGAGACACGGGGCATGAGCGGGCAGTGGGGGGAAGGGGAGAGAGACACAGGGCATGAGCGGGGGGTGGGGGGAAGGGGAGAGAGACACGGGGTATGAGTGAGGGGTGGAGGGAAGGGGAGAGACACACGGGGCATGAGCGTGGGGTGGGGGCAAGGGGAGAGTGACACAGGACATGAGCGGGGGTGGGGAGGAAGGGGAGAGAGACACGGGCCATGAGCAGGGGCTGGTCGAACAGTAGGGAGACACAGGGTATGAGCAGGGGGTGGGGGGGAAGGGGAGACACACGGGGCATGAGCGGGGGGGTGGAGGGGAAGGGGTGAGAAACACAGGGCATGAGCAGGGGGTGGGGGAACAGTAGGGAGACACAGGGCATGAGCGGGGGGTGGCAAGGAAGGGGAGAGACACACGGGGCATGAGCGGGGGGTGGGGGGGAAGAGGAGAGAGCCACGGGGCATGAGCGGGGGGTGGGGGAAGGAGAGAGACACACAGGGCATGAGTGGGGGGTGGGGTGAACAGTAAGGAGACACAGGGTATGAGTGGAGGGTGGGGGGAAGGGGAGAGACACATGGGGCATGAGCGGGGGTGGGGGAAGGGGTGAGACACACGGGGCATGAGCGGGGGGTGGGGGAAGGGGAGAGACACACGGGGCATGAGTGGGGGGTGGGGGGAACAGTAGGGAGAGACGGGGCATGAGCGGGGGGTGGGGGGGAAGGGGAGAGACACATGGGGCATGAGCAGGGGATGGGGGAAGGGGAGAGAGACACGGGGCATGAGCAGGGGGTGGGGGGAAGGGGAGAGACACACAGGGCTTGAGCGGGGGGTGGGGGGAACAGTAGGGAGACACGGGGCATGAGCGGGGGGTGGGGGCAACAGGAGACACACGGGGCATGAGCAGGGGGTGAGGGGGTACACGAGGGAGACACGGGGCATGAGCAGGGGGTGGGAGGAACACGAGGGAGACGCAGGGCATGAGCAGGGGGTGTGGGCAACAGGAGACACACGGGGCATGAGCATGGGTTAGGGGGTACACGAGGGAGATACGTGGCATGAGCGGGGGTGGGAGGAACAGGGCACATGGGACATGAGCAGGGGATGGGGGAAGGGGAGAGACACATGGGGCATGAGCCGGGGGTGGGGGGAGGGGAGAGACACGCGGGGCATGAGCGGGGGTGGGGGGAAGGGGAGAGACACACGGGGCATGAGCAGGGGTGGGGGAGAAGGGGAGAGACACACAGGGCATGAGCGGGGGGTGGGGGGAAGGGGAGAGACACACGGGGCATGAGCGGGGGTGGGGCAAAAGGAGAGAGACACACGGGGCATGAGCGGGGGGTGGGGGGAAGGGGAGAGAGACACGGGGCATGAGCAGGGGGTGGGGGGAAGGGGAGAGAGACACGGCATGAGCAGGGGGGTGGGGGGAAGGGGAGAAAATCACGGGGCATGAGCGGGGGGTGGGGGAAGGGGAGAGACACACGGGGCATGAGCGGGGGGTGGGGGGAACAGTAGGGAGACACGGGGCATGAGTGGGGTGGGGGGAAGGAGGGAGACACGGGACATGAGCGGGGGAACGGGAAAGAGAAACAGAGCATGAGCGGAGGGGTGGGAGGAAGACACAGAGAATCAGCGAGGGGGGGAACATGGGAGACACGGGCCATGAGCGCGTGTGGGGGGAACAAGAGAGAGACACGAGGGCCTGTGCCTCACTGCCTTCTTGTGGCCGATGCAGACGACGTAGCCCACATCTACACTGTGCAGGCAGCATCTCCGATAAACAAAGATGGCGGCCATCTCTGAAAATAGACGCACTGCACACTTCACGGCAGCCAATAGAAAAGCTCGTCAGATGTCCGCGGACATCACGCAAGCTGCTTGCCCAATCACCGTCCTGTCCGCAGAGCGAACAGGGAAGTGTGTCCGCGAAGCGAATACAGATATCACTAATTTTTTCTGACCTAATTTTTGGTCATTTAAAAAAAAACTACTGGACGGATTGTCACCAAATTTGCAAAAGCACACATTCAGGACCAAGCCGCTGCACCTGGTCCAAATTTGGTGAAAATCCGTCCAGCGGTTTGCACTGTAGGCGCGAGGAATTTTTTTTCCCATTCAGTCTATGAAAAAAAAGTTTTGGGACTTCCCCTATAACTTTGCCCCCCCCGGACGAATCCTCACCAAACTTTGCAGAAAAATTCAGAGTGGGTGAGGATTCATCCAGGGGGAGCGAAGTTATAAGCCGCCCAAAAAGTGCTCTTCCTATGGAAACACCAACTTAACCATAACTACATGGCCACTACTGTGGCCATGTAATATATATAACAATTAAAAATACTGTGATGTTATTCCCCAAACAAAGTGCAAGAAAGGAAATGTAAAAAGGGGGGAAAAGTGTTCAAAGAATTAGTTGCGGCAACGGGAAAGAAAATACTGTTTAATGCACAAACAAACAGACAATGTGACAAACCATCAATAAATCATAAAGAATGTGTAATGAAGCAAATGCATCTATCACCAATAGTTAAAATGAACAATTCTATTGAAGAAAGAAATGAAAAGTATACCCACAACAACTGATGTTCCCATAAAAATGAGACTACAGATAGACAGGAAGAGGAGATCTGAAGAAATATATATATTGCAAGGAAAAACATAAACATAGAAACCAAATATAGACAGATCCAACAATACAGTCCGAATGCAATAAAAAGAAAAGAATATATATATTATAGGGTGGCAATCCCCACCCTATAGTTACGGTGAGTCAGACTCTCATAAGAACCTCGTAATAATGAATTGCTAATAACTTTTGACTCATGCAACAGATTTGGCTGACATTTCAAAGTTAATAAGGGATGTGACCCCGCCCCCAACACAGCAAAGTTTGGTAAAGGCTTGTTAAAAAATTGAAAAAGTTATTAAGAAAAATCTTCCCTTTCATTATTTCATGGACAAAAAAAGGTCAATTTCTGCCGGACTGTACATCCCAAACAGCTGGACGGAATTGGACTAGGTGCAACATAACTTGGGCATGAAGCATTTGCTTGAGGCCTTTATGAGGTTTGGGGTCCTTTATGTGGTTTAAGGTTATTCCGTCCAGTATTTGACAAAATAAATCTCACGTAAATTGCAGAGAAGCCGGGTGTTTATGAATTAAACAGCTGCCATCTTTGTTTTTGCTCAATGCAAGAGATAGCGCAGCTATAGCCGAGGATATCTGAAAATGAAACACAGGAAAAAAGAAATTTGCAGGCAACAAAACATTCAAATGCCACAGGTCTAGAGGTCTGAGGAAGGTAAGAGGACACCAGGTGAAATGTGGGAGTTGGAGGGAGTCTAAGGACTGAGTTTGCAACACATGAGCTTTTCTATAGCCTTGGCAATGGACAGAATAGCTGTGAATCACTGACATTTGAAAGCAAACTGTCTCACCAAAACAGCGTCTAGTGGGGGTATGGTAGAGGGCAGAGGAGGTGAGGTGGCCATCATAGGTGTGTGGAGAACAGGTACACAGGAGGGTGGCCCTTGGCAAGGGCCTGTGGGGCAGGAAAGCATTTTCTTAGGGCCTATTTCCCGATATTCACGCTATAATACGACTACAGATAGCCCGCGGTATCTGTAGTTTTGTTCCCGCGGCTACAGAATTTTTTTGTTTAACAAATATAGATATGTTTACAGCTAGAGTGACGTTGGGGTGAAAAATCACTGGCCAATGACACGATGGTCTCCCATCCATGCAGTAACCGGCATCGACCCTACTGCTGAAAGCTAGGAAGGTCCAAGCCACCTCACACCATGCTGCCTAATAAATGACCCAAGTTACAAGATCACTTAGAGCAACATGCCCTGAGGGGCATCCTTCCTGGATTTGAAGCTAAGCTGGATCGGTCCAAAGCATGTCTTGTTCCATAATATTATATATTATTTGTAACCGAAGCAACAAGAAGTCAGCAGCCTAGTAAATATATGCTGAAAATAGCACAAGCCCTAAAATGAAAAGTAAAAATGTTTATCTAATACATACAAGAAAAAATATCCCAAAAAGGAAATGTATGTTAAAAGTAATTAATAAAAGTGTAATTGTTTAATAACTACTTACATTCTTAATGAAAATTATTGTTGTTGTTGAATAGCTTTAGTCAGCAATTGCCATAAAAGCATAAAACATTACAAATTGAGAATTTAAAAACAATCATACACCAGTGACACAATACCATTAATAAAAGCGGAGGCCACATGACAAAATAAAACATCAATCCCAGAAAGATATTTAGTACAATCTCTGTGCTTCTCTACACAAGTCGCGGTCCTGGAGTTCCACGGCGAGTTGATAAAATAATCGATGACAAATCGCAGGGGGCAGACACAAGCACATGACAATAGAGCAGACGTAATGTTACACATATAAGAAAATTTGTGCTTCATACAAACAATAATGAGGAGCTTCACGTGAAGCACACAATGCCCTGCCGTAGTGCGGACATATGTCTAGTCAGTTAAGCCGCCCCTTTAGGGCAAGATGCAGATACATTATAACATAGCCCTCACAAACAGATTTCACCTCTCACTTGACAATACTTTGTCCTTTATCAGCCAAGCCCCATGAATATACTGCAAAACAAGGTGGACCAGATTGTCAGATTGTCAGAAAATCGACAGAGCTGCATAGCATCACTGGTTAATGAGTGGCTAAGGAGCCAAAACAAAGACTTCCCATGTCCTGTAGTCTTTTAGACCTTCACATATTAACATGAAGTGGAGAGTAGTTTTCATATTTACCCACAAAGCAGACAGTCAGAACCATTGTTCCTACCCAAATGACTGTAATAATCCCACACCGGGAGACAAGATAATCTGAATCTCAAAAACAAGGCGCAAGCATATGGTGGAGCTACTGCATCCAAGTATTCTTCGAAGCCTGGGGTTTGTTTTTTATTAAAATAGTCTTGTCCACTGGCAAAAGCGAAGCACGTGATTGACGGCCTGTTTCGCTTGTATCTCACAAAAGCAGCTTTCGCCTCTGCCTTTACAACTCTTTCCATAGTATTCAGGTTATCCCAAAAAACAGATAAACCCAACGGGGCAAGCCACTTTCTTACATGGGTGAACCAACAGATCTTTTCTCAGCCCCCCAGTGTCATTACATGTTTAAGAGCCTCTCGATATTTTCCAGGCTCCTGTCTTCCCCACACCCAGTGCCAGTAGTAGACTGGTCTGATCCCTACTTCTTCTCTGAGTGGGGGCAAGTCACACTCCATGTGAACTGTCACACTGGGTGTGCTTTGAGGCAACAGTAAAGTGCTTTTCAAGATTTTGTTTTCCGTTGCAGTCAGGGACACAGCAGCTGTGTAGCCCCAAACTTCAGCACCAAACATTACTGCTGCCCTTACCTGGGCCTGGCTCCATTTGAGGGCCGGTTGTAAGGCTCCCCCCATGCAGTGCATGGTAGCTTTTTAGGGCCCAATCTGATGTTTGCTTTGAGGAGTTGGCTGACCCAATTTCCCCAATGGAGAAGCAGATTCCCAGTTAATCTTAGCATTCCACCTGTTCCAGTCTGCACCCACCCACCTCTAAATTCAGAGCTTTGTGCCCTGATTTCCTGGAGGAGAATATCATTGCCTTGGTCTTGGAGGTATTAATCTCCAGACCCAGCTCGCTACATTTCTCCTAGAAGATTGACATAGCAAGATCCAGTCCCATTGGGGTCGTTGACATAAGGACTGCATCGTCCGCGAAAAATAATGCAGGCATTCGATCGTCCCCCATCTTTGGTGGGTCTGTTCCATAGGCAAGAAGTTGCATTGGCTGCAATAGCTTTTCTGGGATATTTTTGGCACGCAGTGCAGCTCCCAGCTTGTTTCTCAGGACACTCTTTGAACACTTTTTTAAAATCTATGAATACCCCACACAAATTAGTGTTGAGATCATGAGTGTTTTTGGATTGTTAAATACATGCTGAAGCTTTGGTTGACCATGCCCATTCCCGCCTGGAACCCAGCCTACAGATGGCTACTCTGTTTAGAGCCCTCTACCCATTCCATTAAATGGTGCAACAGCGTCTTTGCAAAGAGTTTTCCCACTGCATCCACTAAGGGGTAAGGTAATTACTAGGGTCTGCCCTATCCTTTTATTTAAAGATCGAAACAATCACTGCGGAGGTCCAGCTAGTGGGCACTCGATTTAGATGTAATATAACATTAAAGACAGACATTAACACTGGGGCCCATACAACAATCTCGCGTTTGTATAGGTCCACCGGTATACTATCCGGACCAGGCGCTTTTCCCCCTTTCTGAGTCTTGATCGTCCTCTCCACATCTATTAAGATTAGAACTAGGTGTGGAGTCATCCCCCTCTCATCCTATGAACATACCCCTATGGTGCCCAGTGCACCTGGCCTCCCTCAAGTAACTGGGGCCAATATAGTGCTTCAAAATGACCTTTCCATGTGTTTGGGCCAATGCTCTCATAAAGTTTTGTGTCACCCTTCAGATCAGTGTCGGTGGTCAATTTCCAGAATCTGACATGTTCACCCTCCTTCACCAAATCCACCATGGTTGCCTGTTTGCCTGCCATGTACTGGCTTATTTTTGTTGCTACTAACTTCTTATAGACATCCCTCACGGAGCGTAGATGTTCCCTGTCAGACCTTGCCATTCCTCTCAGGTATGCAGTCAGACAGCGCTTGGCTTCCCTGCAGTCCCCATCGTACCATTTTCTCACCTTTTTTGCTCCTTTCTTAATACCAGATGGTGGGGATATTACCATGGGCTATATAAGTGTAACCATTGTGTTAAATCTCTGAAATATATCTTCTGCTGCCTGTTCTCATCAAATATTATTCAATCTGGCTCAGAATTGTGCGATATAGTATCATGGCGAAATCCTCCTGGATCACAGATGCCCATTTAATTGTTTGACGGGCATGCCCTCGGACCACAATGTTACCACCAGCCTTATCACTTGCGGTGCAAGACTCCTAACACGGAGCATTACTTAACTAAGGTCATTTGCTGTGCGATACTGCACCTCAAACCCTACCACCAATGCCAGTTGCATCCCAGGACCAGGGCATAATCTGTTCTCGTCCTCCCATTCGGGCCATAATATATATTCTTTGCTGGTTGGATGGCTTGGAACGGCCGTTACAGGCCCTGAGCCCAATATTTTGGAGCTTCCTCATGGTCTCGGCTCTTCCCGAATGGGTTCTGCTGATAGAACAGTTATCACTTGCGGGAAACTCCAGGCCTCGTCCTGGTCATCCGAAAAGCCTTCCAAATCTTTTGTCAACTCCAGTTGGGTGTTAAAATCCCCCAGTACAATGACCTCTTTGTTTGGCCCATCTGTCGCTTACCAGTTGTCAAGCAATACACATAGGGCTATTACTGCATTTGATATTGACTTGTCTTTCAGTCTGCTGTAGACGTTAAATAGCAAAAAACCATTGCTATTGGGGATAGTAACCTCTAATAGTAGGAGATACAGTGATCCTGTGGTGCCTTGCATGACCTCCCAGTTCAGTGCTGTCTTCACCCAAACTGCCAAGCAACCCGAGGGCTTCCCCCTTGGTCCTTTTATGGGTTTAATTTCACATATTTCTAACCCCCGTAATACTACGTCCTCCTGGGCCAATGTCTCCTGGAAAGCAATAACATTGTATACCTCCAGAGATCTGACCCAGTCACTGTCCTCAAGATTTTTGCCTAAGCCTGCCATGTTTCAGGACAGACATTTTAATGGGGGGTGCTCAAGGGTTGCTTGTAATTCATCAATCTGGGGTAGTCAGTCCACACCATCCAGGCTTGTGATCATCACACTCTGTGCAGTCCTCATATCCATGATGACCGGCCCCAATAGTCCCCTCATTCCACCAGTGCCCCAGGGCTCACCCCTTGTGTATCTGCCCTCTCCCATACATGCATGGGTGGAATTGCCTTGAGAAATGAGGCATTCACAGTGATGTTGCAGCCCGGGTTGGGTAGGTTCTGAGTTCAATCCCCAAGAACCCCTGCACCAACCACTCTTCCTTTAGGAACACCAGTATACATACATCACTCTTGCTATGGGGGAATTCTGTGTGCTTACAGTAGATGATGTCACCTTGTATCATTGTTATACATCCTTTCCTGTGGCGTATCTAGTGGATGACTTTATTAGACCGAGCCTATTGGCTCCCATATCTCCCTTCTGGAGACATGGGTCATAACTACAAAATGTTCTAAACCACCTTGATCGTCATTCTAGTACCAGTGTCTCTTGACGGTGCCCACCTGAGTTCTTTTCTGGGCTCGAATATGGGCCCCGTATTAGGATTTATCTGGGCAGAGCTTAGCCTGCCCATTGTATTTTTACCCATTAGATTTCCACTTGCATTGAGCTCCTTATCGTTATTATTGCGGTCTGCAAGCTTTTCCAGTTTGTTTATCAATGACTTCTATTAATGGATTTGCCCAGCTAGGAGCCCTATCCCCTTGCCTCAGATCGGGATGCTGCTTACCCTCCTTTGTCACACTTTGGTAAGGCTTGTCCCGAATCTGGCCCACATTACTTTTCAAATTGGTCAGAGGTTTGGGGGCCTCAACCTATTGTTATTCTCTCCAGGGGCATTGTTGTGCACCTGGGTAGAGTGTGCCAACACTCTGGCCGATTCTACCAGAATATTCTCTATCATTCCCTTAATACAAGCTACTCCTTCCACAAGTGCTTCAATGACCCCCACCTCACAACGGCATAAGGACCCTTTCCTTTCCACATTCTTCTGCCCCTTAGCCCCTCTTTTCCCAGCCACTGGCCTCAGTACTCCCTGCCCTTTTCTTTCCCCTTTTTGGGTTTTGGTCGGCAGTATTTGCCCTCTATGGGCTTTTGTCTCCCCCCAGGTTTAGGACACCCCTCTGCTACAGGGTCCTGATTGTTCAATTTGGAGAACCTGTTTGAAGTTGGAGCAGCCGAGAGAGCTTCCACCACATCCTCCTCATCCTCCTCCCCCACCAAATCTCCACTCCCTACTCTTCCCTCCCCAGGGATTGAGGCATTCTCTGGGTTTTTATTTGGGCGGGTGGAAGAGTCATCGACTCCGTGCATGAAACCAATAACTTCCCGAGGTTCGAGGTAGAGTTGTGGATGATCATACTCAATTACGCAGGGACACACTATTTTGTTTGATTTTGATTTCCTTGCTACAAGTTTGTAAATTATATGCGTAGTAGACTAGGTTCTATCGAGCCAAACATAAATGCATCTATAATCCAGTATATATATTCCCACACGTAAGTGATATTGCTTTAAACCGTAAGTTATAAACATATCAATAGGTTTTATAACCTAGTACTAGGACATATACATAACAATATTTAACACTACACACCAGAGTTCTTCCAGCATTTCATTTATAAAGTGCATTGGTAAAACTTAATTCACCAAGTATTGTTTAACTGCTCTCTCCTTTATGAGACAACTTCAATAATGTACACACAAAGTGCTTATAAATGGGCCTGAAGGCTTCAGTAAAGGATATGTATAGTGCCTATAAATAGAGTGGCTAAAAGCAGATTTTGTTAAAACATTTTAATTACACCAGTAGTGCGTTTACAGCCCTAATTAATTGATTAACTCTCTGAAAACTGCTTTAAAAAACACTAGCAGGTAGTTTGACTGCAAAGTTTTATGGTAACACTTACAATTATGATCATGACACACTTAATACCGAAGAGGTTTCTAAGCACAGCCCCAGGATTCGAATCTGTGTTACTCTGCGACGTCTTGCTTCCAAGACGAGCGTCATTGAACTATACTACGCGTGGTTAAAAGAAAGCTAACAAAAAGTTCCCATAATGAGGTGTTTTAGGCAGGATGGGCAGTAACTGGGTAGGAATAACTATAGGAATTAGTATGGTCGATGGCTCGCCAAATAATCAAACAAACCCTTTAAGCTGGGTGTCGCCCATCATGTACCATTTCTCCTTATTTAAACTCTAGCAAAATAGTTTGTGCTTCTAGTTGGCACAAGTGCCACCTAAAATCCCAAACTAAAAACAGTCCAAGGTGGGATTCTCCGACATAGCCATACGACACACAAACTTAAACTAGAATTGCAGAATATAGATACACTGACTCTAGCCCTTTAGAAAGCCAAACACACATACTGCCCTACACTTTGCACACCAACAGCACACAATACCTCAGTTACTGCACTCATATACTGTTCTGAGCACTTCAAAACACACTGTACTCATACACCCCAGTACTAAGTGCACACACAAAGCCACACCACCACAACACTGTACAACCAAACACTGAACATACACAGTATTCCTGCACTACAGGCCATCTTTAGCACTAAACATGCACTAGTCCAGCCCAGCCACACCTAATATAGACATACAAGAAATGAAAGTGTCCAAGTTGGAATGGCTAGTTTTCCAGCCTAATTAAGCAAGAATGTACCAGTACGGTGCACACCGACAGCACACAATACCTCAGTTACTGCAGTCACACACTGCTCTGAGCACTCCAAAAATACACTGCACACATACAACTTCCCAGTACTAGTGCACACACACAACGACCCTACCACAACACTGTACATACACACTATTCCTGCACTACAGGCCACCTTTAACACTAAACATGCACTGCTCGACCCACACACACAAAACATGTGTTAAAAGGCAGCAGCAGAGGTAGCTTTGCAACTGCTACCATCAACAACCAGTTAATACCACTTCTACAGTGGCTAGCAGGTGAATTTCCCATGCCTACAAACAGACCAAACTGTTGGCATTGCCAATACTTGTTTTTTTAGGACATGACCCCGAACATGAACCCCTATTTCGCTCCACGCTTTCTATAGCCTCACCTCAAACCCACATTCGTTAAGCCGTAGCAATCAAATTGTGGACGCTGTCTCTCGCTGAGATCTGCTTATGTGTAAGTATTATGGTGCATGGACCCCAGTGTACCACAATATAATATGTGCTGCTCCGTTTAAAGGTAAACACCCTCATTACAGCCTTGGCGGAGGACCATGGTGCTATTAGCACCAACGTCCATGCCGCTAAGGTTACGATTCCGCCATGGTGGATGGCGGAATTACCGCCCCATTCCAAGGTGAGTGGGGCGGTAATTCCCCATTCACCATTTGCCCTTCCCCATTCCCATTTTTGCCCCCATAGGGCATAATGGGAATGGGGAAGGCGCTAATTACGGCACCGTAAATTACGGTGCCGTAATTAGCTCCAAAGTCCCTTTGCGGGTTGGATTTTTAATGCCTGCTAAAAGCAGGCGTTAAACACCAACACGCAAAGGGACACTTGTAATCAGGCGTTAAGGGTTAACGGCGCTGACGGCGCCGTTAAACCCTTAACGCCTGAGTTGTAATGAGGGCCAAATAATCACTCTTTTCAGGTGAACGGGAACTTTGGATGTCATGCTATCCCGCAGGCTAATCTACCTTAGGCGACTTATAAAATCAATGGCATTGCCCTGGTTTCAAGGTGTGTGTTCATAACCCACATTACCAGTTTAGAACTTTACTATCACATGAAACAGGAAGCACAAACAAAGGTTACACAAAAAAATCAGACACGTTATGCCTGAGTGAAATTGTCTCTACAACTCACTGCATTCTGTGGCTTGCTTTAGCAAAGCTGGAAAGAAACTGTCCATCCAGTTTCATTGGAGTTCACAGTATCATTTTCATTAAGGTGATTTAATATAAAGTGCCACACCTTTCTGCAGAGGAAAATACAAGTAAACTGGAACAGGGTCAGACTCAAATGACTAATACATATATACAAGCTAAAACAACACACAGTGCTTATAAATAAAGTGGCTGAAGACAGACCTCATTCACACATTTATGTCACACCATGTCATAAATCACCAATGTATCAACTGAAAAGGATACGGTAACCAAAAAAGGATACAATTTGGTAGGGCTCTTCCGGATCCTATTTCCACACGACTTGATTGTAGGTAGGTCAAATTAGACCTTCCAAATGATACAACTCTCTGACTGAATGAAACAGGCAGAGAGATGGATCACTGGAAAGGGCGTGGGAATTGTGTAGGAAGCATGCCTAGGATAGATAAAGTGTCATAAGAAACTGTCACAATCGAATTACTAAGGTAACACAGTATTAGCATTAATTCAGACACTGACCTTAGGGCAAAACTGAAGTAATCCACGAAAGTTTCTTGAAGAAAACCAGGAGTTGAACAAACGACAAAGGAAGGGAAGATTAGTAAGGAAGACTTATCCCGAACGGCACGAGGCTCTCGCTAGATACCGGGTTGGTGCACCACAGGATAGCGTCCAAAGTACTGTGCACAATCACCTTCCAATGGTTCATAAAATACTTCCTTTCGCACGAAGAACAAAAATTAGAAATTCACCTGTTAACTGTCACAGGTACCAAAGGTTCAAAGTAGTTCAGAAAACCACGTGCAGGATTGCACGCAATAGCATACACGCAGCTAGGTCAGCCGCGCTTGGAGACAGCGTTTCCGCGTGAAGATTTAGCACGCAAACAGGATACACGCAGCTCAGGACAGCCGCGCTTACAGACAACGTCCGTGTGGAGATTTGACACCGAACAGGATTCACACAGCTCAGGACAGCCGCGCTTGCAGACAGCGTCCGCATGGATATTTGGCACGCGAACAGGATACACGCAGCTCAGGACAGCCGCGCTTGCAGACAGCGTCCGCGTGGAGGCTTGGCACGCGAACAGGATTCACGCAGCTCAGGACAGCCGCGCTTGCAGACAGCGTCCGCGTGGAGATTTGGCACGCAAACAGGATTCACGCAGCTCAGGACAGCTGCGCTTGCAGACAGCGTCCGCGTGGAGATTTGGCACGCAAACAGGATACACGCAGCTCAGGACAGCCGCGCTTGCCGACAGCGTCCGCGTGGAGACTTGGCACGCGAACAGGATACACGCAGCTCAGGACAGCCGCGCTTGCAGACAGCATCCGCGTGGAGACTTGGCACGCGAACAGAATACACGCAGCTCAGGAATTAGCGTGTGGAGGAAAACACGCTCAAAATAGGCCAAAGAAGTTGCTGAAGGGAATGCGAGAACGCAGGTTCGGAGTTCAGCTACAAAACGCCAAAATTGACTTAATCAGAAGCACTAAGTCACGTGAATTTTAACAACGTGAAAAATGCAGACGTCGTTTTCCGGGCAATGCATCGAACAACCTCCATTTTGAGTAGAATGGTCTAGCGGTTCTATGGGCGTAACTCATTTTGTATGGAGAGGTCGTTCCTGGTCCAGAGATATGTCCAGCAGGCATGACAGTGCCACCCCCCAAAGGAGCAGCCTCTTCCCTTTGCAAGTGGAATCGCCTTAATAAAGCAGGAGCATGAATGTTAGACTGAGGTTCCCAGGATCTATCCTCGGGACCATAACCTTTCCAATCCACCAGATAATACGGTTTCCCAGACCGTAGCCTCATGTCCAGTATGTCTTGTACTTCATATTCGTCTGACCCTTTCACAGAAATAGCAACAGGCCGTATAGGTAATCTAGAAGCATCCGAGCACCGTTTGATGAGTGACACGTGGAATACAGGATGCACTCGCCACCGTTGTGGCAATGCCAGACGGACAGCAGCCGGATTTATAACGTGGAGCACTTCATATGGCCCGATGTATTTAGGCAACAATTTCTTTTTACCAGGTATCCTCAAATTTTTTGTGGACAGCCATACCTTCATACCTGCTTTGTAGACAGGTGCAGGGATTCTATGAGCATCGGCATAGGTCTTATCTCGTTTTTTAGCTTGCTCCAATTGCTGCTTAACTTTCGTCTGTAGACTCTTTAGATCTCTAATATTACGTCCTGCTGCAGGAGTATCCAAAGACAAACTGGAATCCAAAGGAATGGATTGTGGGTGTTGCCCATACAAAGCATAGAAAGGCGAAGTACCTATGGCACTATGGTAGGAATTGTTATAGGCGAACTCCGCTGCCGGCAGAATATTGAGCCAATCTGACTGAAACTGCAGGCACAAACATCGCAGATATTGTTCCATAGTGCTATTGACTCTCTCAGTCTGACCATCAGTTTGAGGGTGATAAGCACTAGACAACCTGTCATCAATTAGTAATGCCGAATTTAGTGCTTTCCAAAAACGTGACGCAAATTGTGAGCCTCTGTCAGTGATTATCACTGAAGGTAGACCAGAAAACCGGAATATATGCCGGATGAATAGATCAGCCAGACCAGCAGCTGTTGGTACACCAATACAGGGGATAAAAAGCGCCAATTTTGTAAAGTAGTCCACCACCACCCATATGGTATCGTAGCCTTTATTTCTTGGAAGTTCTACCACAAAATCCATTGATATCATGTCCCATGGTTTTTTAGGAACAGGTAGGGGCTGGAGTAAACCCACTGGTTTGCCAGGAGTGTTCTTGCATTGACTGCATACAGAACATGTTGAAACATAATTCATAACATCTTGCGTTATAGACGGCCACCAACACCATCTTTTCAGCAACTCTAGAATCTTCTTCTGTCCAGGATGGGCGGCAATCAAGGAATCATAACCCCAACTGAGGGCCTTGTTCTGAGTGGTACCAGTTGGTAGATAGAGTACTCCTTGTTTGAAAGGCAAACCATTGTATATATCAATATTCAATTCCTGAATCAATTGTGGATTTAGTTTCACCCACTCCTGTAACTCGTTTTTTAGGGAAGGTTGTGCAGAACAACTACATATGACGTGATCTGCCAACAACTTATTTTGCACCGATGGTTCTTCTTTCACCTCTGCACCGATGCGAGACAAAGCATCCGACTTGACATGTTGTCTGGCAGGGCGATAAGTAATTCGAAAATCGTATTGAGCAAAAAAGTCATGCCATCTGGCCTGTCTAGCTGTAAGACATTTCATAGGCCCTCATTACAACTGAGGTGCTAAGTGCACCAACTTTACCACCATGGTGTAAACTACGTTTACACCATGGTGGATGGCGGATTTACCGGCCCATTACAAGGTGAGTGGGGCGGTAAATCCCCATTTCCCATTTTCCCTTCCCCATTCCCATTTTTGCCCCATAGGGCATAATGGGAGTGGGGAAGGCGCTAATTACGGCACCGTAAATTACGGTGCCGTAATTAGCACCAAGGTGCCTTAGCACCATGGAACTTAACGCCTGCAAAAAGCAGGCGTTAAGGTGGGAATCAGGCGTTAAGGGTTAACGGTGGCGTTAACCCTTAACGCCTGAGTTGTAATGAGGGCCATAGTTTTGAATGCCTGAAGATTTCTATGATCCGAATACACCAGCACCTGATGTTTGGCCCCAAGAAGATGATGTCGCCATTCTTGGAAAGCATCCTTGATTGCAAGTAATTCACGCTTAGTGACAGTATAGTTTTGTTCATATGGGGTAAGTTTGCATGAGAAGAAAGCAACTGAATACTCCTCCTTGGTTTCTGCACAAACTTGCGAAAGTACAGCTCCTGTAGCGACACTGGAAACGTCTGCTTCAACAATAAACTGACAATCCGGATCAGGATGTTGAAGTACAGGTGCAGTGATAAATGCTTCCTTTAACGTCTCAAAAGAAGCTTGGGCATTCTGGTTCCAAAAGAATGGAACTTTGGAACTAGTTAAAGTTGTCAATGGGGCCACTGTTTTGGAGAAAGAACGAATAAATCTGTGATAAAAATTCGCAAAACCTAGGAATGACTGTAATGACTTGACATTGTGTGGAACAGGCCAATTCAACATGGCCTTCACTTTGGAACGACTCATTCGAACACCTTGATTGGTAATATCGTAACTCAGAAATTCCACTTCTTGTGTATGAAAGACACATTTCTCAGCTTTAACAAAAAGTTTGTTCTCTCTCAGTCTTTGTAAAACAGCTAACACGTGTTTAACATGTTCTGTAAAAAACGATGAATATTTCAAAATGTCATCCAAGTAAATCAACACGAATTGGTCCATCATATCTCTGAAAATATCGTTCATGAAGAACTGAAATGTGGCGGGAGCGTTACAAAGACCAAAAGGCATCACTAAATATTCATAAAGGCCGTACCGCGTCTTAAAAGCGGTCTTCCATTCGTCTCCTTCGCGAATGCGAACCAGATTGTAAGCACCGCGCAAGTCCAATTTAGAGAAATACTTGGAAGTTCCTAATTGATCTAACAGAACATTAATCAGTGGTAAAGGCTACTGATTCTTTATGGTGATGTCGTTAATAGCCCTGTAATCAATGCAAGGCCTTAGATCTCCTTCCTTCTTTGGAACAAAGAATAAAGGAGAGGCAGCCGGCGATTGAGATGGCCGTATAAATCCCATATCAAGAGCTTTATCGATGTATTCTTTCAAGACAACATCTTCTTTGGGAGTTAAAGAATAAACTCGACCAGTAGGAATTTTAGCTCCAGTAATTAGTTCAATTGGACAATCATACTGCCTATGTGGAGGCAGCTGTTCTGCCTGACCTTTGTCAAACACATCAGCAAAATCTGCATATTCACTTGGTATATGTGTACCGCTCTGATGTACCACACTAATAGTGGAAATTCCTTCCATAGAGGCCAAAATATGTGATTTATTTGACACCACCTGACTGGTAAAGCAATGTTTGTTGCAAAAAACGGAAGGATATTGGATCAATCCCGTAACCCAGTCAATGGCGGGATTATGAAGAGTCAACCAATTAAGTCCAAGTAATATTTTGTATTGAGGAGCCGCAATGACATCGAAGACTATTTCCTCCGAATGACCATTTGATAAAGTCATCTGAATAGGTACAGTCTCCTGAGCTACCATACCGGAAATCAAGACTGATCCATCCACAGTATTAACAGTTTCAGGTTTGTTCTTGTCTACAAGGGGTATAGAACATTTCTTGGCATATGTGATATCGATGTAATTATTAGTGGCTCCAGAGTCAACCATAGCCTTGGAAACCAAGTTTTGATCATCGAAACGTAAAGTCATCTCAACAGCTATCGGTGCATGCGCTAGAAATGTAATGGAGTCCGATGTAACACTCGGCACAGGGACTCCTGCTACTGTCGAGTTTTGGCGTTTCCCGAATGCTTATTTGGTTTTTTAGGACATGCCGCCAGTAAATGCTCAGATGAACCGCAATACATACATAAGTTATTTTTTCTTTGGTTCTCTCTTTCTGCTCTAGACAACCGGCCTCTCACCGCATCAATTTGCATTGGTTCAGGATCATTCGAAGAAGCTGCCAGTGTATCAGAACGAACCAGTGCATGAAGGAAAGGTTTTCCCTCTCCTTTGCGAGCATTTCTTCGGGCATCAATTTGTAAAATTAAATCAAGAAATTCTGAAAAACCTGTAGGAACCACTGGGACCGTGGACAAGGCATCTTTGAGTTCTTCTGAAAGACCCTTGTAGAAAACAGCCGTCTTCTTGTCTTCCGGCCATTGGGTTTCGGCTGCTAATTGGTTGAATCGTGCAATGTAAGCCAACAGAGGTTGAGTGCCTTGTTGTAGATTCAGCAACTCCAGATCTGTGGCTTGAGTAGCGTCGCGCATATCAAAGACTTTGTTCATAGCAGCCAGAAGATCATCGCAATCATACAACAAGGGGCTATTTGATTCCAATAAAGGATTTGCCCAAGCAGCAGCTGTACCCCCCAAATGGGAAAGCACAAATGCTTCTTTAGCAGTAAGATCGGGAAATGAATTAGGCCGGCAAAGGAAATGAAGTCGGAACTGATTAACAAAAGTTCTATAGGTTTTAGGATCACCTGTGAACCTTTCCGGGGGAGCCAAGGGAAACTGTGTGGGCATAGCCACTTTAAGAGTTTCCTGTGATAATGATGGTGTCGTAGTCCCAGATCCAGATGCAGTGGCTACTGGAACCTGTGCTCCCTGAGGAGTGGCATGCATAGCATCTTGCATAACATCCATTCGATGCCATAGCATGTCCTGTGCCGTAATCATTTCATTTCTCAAGTCAGTGATTAAATGAGTCAAAACAGTTAAAGGATCCATACCCTCCATGGCTTCTGATTCTGTCATAAATCACCAATGTATCAACGGAAAAGGATACAGTAACCAAAAAAGGATACAATTTGGTAGGGCTCTTCCGGATCCTATTTTCACACGACTTGATTGTAGGTAGGTCAAATTAGACCTTCCAAATGATACAACTCTCTGACTGAATGAAACAGGCAGAGAGATGGATCACTGAAAAGGGCGTGGGAATTGTGTAGGAAGCATGCCTAGGATAGATAAAGTGTCATAAGAAACTGTCCCAATCAAATTAATAAGATAACACAGTATTAGCATTAATTCAGACACTGACCTTAGGGCAAAACTGAAGTAATCCACGAAAGTTTCTTGAAGAAAACCAGGAGTTGAACAAACGACAAAGGAAGGGAAGATTAGTAAGGGAGACTTATCCCGAACGGCACGAGGCTCTCGCTAGATACCGGGTTGGTGCACCACAGGATAGCGTCCAAAGTACTGTGCACAATCACCTTCCAATAGTTCCTGAAATACTTCCTTTCCCATGAAGAACAAAAATTAGAAATTCACCTGTTAACTGGCACAGGTACCAAAGGTTCAAAGTAGTTCAGAAAACCACGTGCAGGATTGCACGCGATAGCATACACGCAGCCAGGTCAGCCGCGCTTGGAGGCAGCTTTTCCGCGTGAAGATTTAGCACGCGAACAGGATACACGCAGCTCAGGACAGCCGCGCTTGCAGACAGCGTCCGCGTGGAGATTTGACACGCGAACAGGATTCACGCAGCTCAGGACAGCCGCGCTTGCAGACAGCGTCCGCGTGGAGATTTGGCACGCGAACAGGATTCACGCAGCTCAGGACAGCCGCGCTTGCAGACAGCGTCCGCGTGGAGATTTGGCACGTGAACAGGATTCACGCAGCTCAGGACAGCCGCGCTTGCAGACAGCGTCCGCGTGGAGATTTGGCACACGAACAGGATACACGCAGCTCAGGACAGCCGCGCTTGCAGACAGAGTACGTGTGGAGACTTGGCACGCGAACAGGATTCATGCAGCTCAGGACAGCCGCGCTTGCACACAAAGTCCGAATGGAGATTTGGCACGCGAACAGGATTCACGCAGCTCAGGACAGCCGCGCTTGCAGACAGCGTCCGCGTGGAGATTTGGCACGCAAACAGGATACACGCAGCTCAGGACAGCCGCGCTTGCAGACAGCGTCCGCGTGGAGACTTGGCATGCGAACAGGATACACGCAGCTCAGGACAGCCGCGCTTGCAGACAGCATCCGCGTGGAGACTTGGAACGCAAACAGGATACACGCAGCTCAGGAATTAGCGTGTGGAGGAAAACACGCTCAAAATAGGCCAAAGAAGTTGCTGAAGGGAATGCGAGAACGCAGGTTCAGAGTTCAGCTACAAAACGCCAAAATTGACTTAATCAGAAGCAGCGATCGGAGTTTCTACGCAGCTTATGTACGCACTGCCGTGATACACGTGACGGAACTAAGTCACGTGAATTTTAACGACGTGAAAAATGCAGACGTCGTTTTCCGGGCAATGCATCGAACAACCTCCATTTTGAGTAGAATGGTCTAGCGGTTCTATGGGCGTAACTCATTTTGTATGGAGAGATCGTTCCTGGTCCAGAGATATGTCCAGCAGGCATGATACACCAGTAGACTGCAACTCTCAGAAGACTGCTTTAAAAAAACCACTGTCATACACTTCAAGCACAGTGTTTGATAGTGAGGCTTGATAAAGCTAGCACCAAGAGTCCAACAGGATGTGTTTTGGGTGGGGAAGGACAGGAAGTTGGTGGGAATGCAATGAAAATAGATGCAAAATGGTGTGAATACATGGCTGTTTAATAGCACTACCTGGCAAATGCCTAATGCATATACACAAGTCAAAACAGTTGCCTTTTTAATCCATGTTTTTAACAGGCCTTCAACAAAGAACATACATAGTGCTTGTAAATAAAGTGGCTGAATATAGACCTTGTTAACAAAGTAGAATATGGCCCTCATTACAAGTTTGCCGGTCCGTAAAATTCTGGACCGGCAAACTACGAGCTCTGCGGGTGGGAACCGTACTGGCCACCGGGTCTGACCTGGTGGGCGGAACGGCACCCTGCCGCAGAGATGCACAGAAACACTAGCACCATTATGACATGATGCCAGTGTTTCCGCGGTCCCCATTTCCATGGAGTCCTATGGCACTCCACGGGAATGGGGATTAACTGAATTGCTGACGCCAGATTTACCAGACCACCGGGGTTGTACGCCCTGGTAAATCCATCAAGTCCCACGCCGGTAATTTACTATAGGTCAGGTGGCAGCCTGCCGGTATTACCGGCACGGCTACAGCAAGACTCGTAATGAGGGCTAATAACTCTCAGGGTTGAACTAAGGCAAAAGTCCTGTTTTGTTGGTGAGAACTCTGGCTCTCAGAATATTTAGTCAAAGAAGGAAAAGAGGCTAAACTATCCATTCTTTGAAGCTCTTACACCAGACTTCAGCAATAATACAGCATATGCTACCAGACACAATAATTGAATTTCACTGCATCACAGTGATGAGCACCAGCTGTGTTGCATTGTAACTAATCAATGTTACTGTTACCCAACTAAATGGTATTAATTTTATTGACTGCATAAGGAGAACGGCAGGGGCGGTTCTGCCAGAATGTAAAAATATGTTTGCAGTTTATACAAAGACCATAGGATCTACACATATGGCCCTGTGTCCCCATTGGATAAACTCAATTAACTGACATAAGTATATAGTGTCCTCTTCTGCCACACAAGCGGAATCTACATGAAAAAGGGAAACACCTTTCTGCAAAGGCAAATACAAGTAAAATTGACCAGGGTCAGACTGGGGCATAATGTTGTCTCAGGCGGTATCACTTTCATTGAGGCAATTTAATGTAAAGCGCCACACCTTTCTGCAAAGTCAAATACAAGTACACTGGACCAGGGTTGGACTCAAATGTCTAATACATATATAGAAGCTAAAACAATATGTATAGTGCTTATAAATAAAGTCGCTGTAGACAGACCTCATTAACACATTTATATCCCACCAGTAGACTGTTACTCTGAAAGACTGCTTAAAAAAAAACACTGTCAGACACTTCAAGCACAAAGGTTATTGGTGAGGCATGTTAAAGTGTGCTGGGGCATGACATCGTCTTGGGAAGTATCACTTTCATCAAGCCGATTAAATATAAAGCGCCACGGTTAGGACAGATCTCCTGAAGTCCAAGTAAGGGCTTAGTAAAACCATTCAACTGAGACAGTACAAGACTGTGTAAGGCTGTAGCACCTGAGTTCAGGATAGCATAGACAGAGCAGCCAGGTTTATTTTAGGAGGGACAGAGGGCTATAGAATCAGTACAAAGAAATTGTAATACACATATGGTCCAAAGAAATACTGACACACTATGCATTGTAAAAATAATGGGTTTATTTAAATACAAGCAGACCAATGTAAATCTTGGGTAATAAGTACTATCACATCATATATAAACACATTATAAAAACACAACACTTTGCTTGCAGGTAAACAGACCAAAGCATATAACCTAATTTGGTACACCTAACAGTAGTTCTAGGGAAGTCAAAACCAAAAGATACTTTTGGATTACTTACAGTAATACAGGGTAGTAGACCGTATGAGTTGTACTGTGACGCTCAGCAAGGATTCACATAGTAATTCAACTGGACAATATACTTTTCTGACCTAGTGAAACACAGATACTAGGAACAGTATCAACCTTTAACTAGGTTTTGGATAACAGAGTTATACCAGGTTAGTAAGACTCTGTTCAACTAATATTCAATTACAGTTGCTTTTCAGTTCAAAGACTAAGGAAAGCAATAATGTGTTAACTTATTTATGGATGGCACACAGATATGCAATGTAAGTAAAACCTATATACTTTTGTAAAAAGCTACGAGCAACCTAAAAGGTAAGTATGACCTAGGCAGACTTATTTTGGACATGTTAACAGCAAGTCAGGGGAAGCAAGACCCAATTGGCAAAACTCATACAATTATCCTAACAGGTCTAATAAAGTGAAACCAACAACGTTACTTTTGAGAAGAGGGGAACCCAATTCACAGGTCAGTAAGTTAACCTTCTATCTACTTTCTATTAGAATGGCAAGACAGTTTATAAGGAAAGTAAGACGTTGAGAATACTTATTTAAGAAGGCATAAAGCTTATTCAAGGTAAGCAAATCCTATATATATACATTTCAGAATTGCAAAACATATCTAAGGTAAGTAATAACTTGTTGTAACTATTCACCCTGAGAGTTTAAAGTTACCAACAAACCCATTAACAAGTAAGTACACTTGTCAACAGTTATTTTACTTTTTAAGGTAGACCCCTTAAAGTATCCAGCCCTTCCCAATTCTGGTCCATGAGTTCTTTCAGAGTCAGAACTCTAGTGTTCTGGGAGCCAGTTGTAGGCAGGCAAAGTTCAGATTTCCTGAAGAAGACTGGGAAAACAAGTAAGTAGTTCACTTTGAAAGTTAGAGTCCAGGGACTTCATACAAAACACCCATGGGGATTCCAGCAGTGGGCCTGGGTGAACTGGATGAGAGACCTCCCAATCACACTAGCACCCCAAGAATACAGAGGAATCGTAAGAGACTGAAGGTAAGTAAATACCTCAGCCAACACATTACCTCAGAACAGAAGAAGTGTTGCAGCAAGAATACTTCAGCATATGCAGCCAAAAACCTGGTCAAATGATCACTTTTGTCTAGAAGACAAAATACAGGACGTTGGAAGGATTTTTGCAGCAGGGATCACAGAAGAAGGCTCGAAGCAAGATTTTCATTGAGGCTGGATGCAGTTCTGTGGATTTGGCAATTTTTTTAGGTGCACAGAATAAGACACAATATTGCTGGTCAGATTATCGTTGTTTCCAAGGTTCAGCACTTTGATAAGGGGACTCTTCAGACTCTATTCATGTCTCTGTAGATCCAGCAGGATGCCCACAATGTTTCAGCAAGATTAGGAAATGGGAAGACTGTACACCGCACAATGGCTTGAGATCCAAGGGTATTAGGGTATTGCAGCCTCGCAAGGTCGCAGCACAATGTAGGATGGCTCAAAATACAGGTCCTCTTGAGTCAGTGGGACTCACCAGTTGCTGGGTCAGGGTCATCCATTTCGGGATCCCTAGGTCAATTGGAAGGAAGGGTAACAGCAAACTCTGGTTACAAAGCAGGCTCTCAGGTCGATGGAAATTGTCTCATCCACATTTTCACAATCATCCTCTTCGGTTTTGGTTCCAGGGGTCGACTTCAGCATCCAGGATCAGACTTTTATGTAGGAACCCAGCCAATAAAACAGCCATGCAACATTCAAACTTGGGAGAGGTTTGCAGTCCTTTCAGGACAGCAAGTCTCCCAGTTTCAACTGGATGTTTGCAGTCAGGCTGGAAGACAAAGGGCTGCACGGTTGTGGACTCCTGCCTCGTTTCCTGCCTTCACAAAAACTCTGGAGCCTGGGAATCCACAGGATTGCCTCTGAAAATTAATTTAACACAAAGGATTTTCCCACCCTGGTTGTCGGCAGAAGGAACAAGAAAGCACAAGGAACACTGAAATGGCAAAAAAAGAAAACAGGGGCCATTTTGGTAAATTAATAACCAATTGGTGCCTTTACCGGGGCTGTGCAAACAGCCCGCAGTAAAGGTGCACCAAATTAATAAAAAGGTACACTGCCACCAGCCATTAAAGGTAAGTTTGTCCTTTTAACATAGATGCTGCAGTTAAAAGGAGAAAGGTGATACATTGCAACCCCCAGCACTCCACATAAGGTGGGGTATGCTGGTTTCACCTGATAAAATGTAAAAGGATCCAAAGATCCTTTCTACCCTTGGGAACTGTAATTGTCACGAGGTTAGCCAGAGAAGGTTAAAAGGGGAGCCCCAAGACAACCCAGCAACAATAGGCAGTATGTACCAAAAGATGTGAAAGAGGAAAACATTAAAAAGGCACCATGGAGAGTCTTAAAAATGACACACATAAAAAGAGTAAAAGATTCTGTGAGTGTGGAAAAAGTTATAAGGAAAAATACCTCACTGAGGTATAAGGAAAAATAATCCACCAATAAAACAAAACGTTCTGGGGTTGACACAGGTCAGGAAGATTCATCATTGATATGAAAATCGTACCTACCCGGCACAGTTTACTGCAAAGAAAATCCAAGTACAAAGGAACATGGTAGGACTCAAATGGCTAATGCATATATTCAAGCTAAAACAACACACATAGTGCTTATAAATGAAGTGGCTGAAGACAGACCTCATTAACACATTTATATCACACCAGTAGATTGTAACTCTCAAAAGATGTATTTTAAAAAAACACTGTCAGTCACGTCAAGCACAGTGGTTAATAGTGAAGTTTGATAAATCTATCTCAGAGATTTCAACAGGATGTGTTGTAAGCTTTTCACCTTCTAACATAACCATCCATTTAATACCACGATGGCAGTGCCCAGAAAGAGACTTTCCTATGCCTAGACAAAAGTCCAAACATAAACATGAATTGTACCCCAGAATAAAAGAAAACAACAAAGAGGTTGTTAATTTCAGCAGAAGGTGCTCACATTTTGGCAAATATTTAAACGCCTGTGGTTTCAACTTAAAACAGGATGGCCCTCATTAGGACCTTGGCGGAGGACCATGGCGCTATTAGCACCATGGTCCATGGCGCTAAGCTGCCAACTCCGCCATGGGGGTTGGCGGACTTACCGCCCCATTCCAAGGTTGGCGGGGCGGTAAGTCCCCAATCCCCATTTACCCTTCCCCATTCCCATTTCTGGCCCCATAGGGCATAATGGGAGTGGGGAAGGCGTTAATTACGCCACCGTAAATTACGGTGGCGTAATTAACAACAAGGTCCCTTAGCGCCATGGATTTTAACGCCTGCTAAAAGCAGGCGTTAAATCACCATGGCGCTAAGAGAACTCGTACTCAGGCGGTAAGGGGCGCCATGGTTTACGCCGGCGTAAACCCCTTACCGCCTGGGTCCTAATGAGGCCCGATGTGTTTAACGCTTTACACTCGCTACCATCAGCATCATTTTAATAGCACTATGGCAGTGACTAAGAAGAGCCTTTTCTATGCCTACACAAAAGCCCATACATAAATTGTACCCCAGAATAATAGAAAAAAAACATAGGGGTTGTTCATTTCAGCAGAGGGGCGCTCAAATTCCTGGCAAATGTTTAAACGCGTGTGGTCTCAACTTAAAATTGGTAAAGGTAAACCAGACGTGCACTTTTTTCACTGTGCATCCAACAACACAGAATAGCATGTGTCTGTTGAATGATATGAAAATTAATATTCAGCATCTAGTATGGGGCAGAATTAGATAAAAATTACACAACTTTTTTAAAAAATGGCATTTTGTGGTTGACCGCCATTTTGGAAAGGCTTAATCAGTGACAAACTCAGCCTGATTTGCATTGATCAGTCCTAATAGTCAATCTCTTCAAATCATTAGGCGTAAAATAAAACAAAAAAACATGCTCTGTAAAAAAGGGTGAATCACTTGTTTAAAAAGCATGGTCTATCTAGTTTTATTTTAGGCTTAGTTATTTGAAAAGATTGACTGGCTGAGCTTAACTAATCAAGACTTTACAAAATGACGGCCGTTACGAGGGAAGCTTTTGGGTCGCCGCCAGCACTTAATTTGTTTTACTAACATTACAAATATGTGCCAATTTCAGAGCCGGTGGCAGCATCGCGAAAGTCAAGCTGCCGCCGGCTCCGAAGTTGTTTCACCAACATTGCAAATATTTGCAACGTTAGGAAAACAAAATCAGAGCCTGCGGCGGAATCAGAAAATCCAAGCTGCCACCGGTTCTCAATTTGTTTCACTAACGTTGCAAATATGTGCTGGCGGCAGGTTAACAACATTAATCCGCCAACGGATTCCTGTGTCTCGCCCACACTATACAATGTGTTTACTAAACCCCTATTCAACATTCTGCATCATTTGGGTGTCATCTACATGAATTACGCAGATGACACTCAAATACTCATGCCACTAACAGGCAACTATTCCACTGACAACAAGGACCTCAACAGCATTTTCTCCATCATTCAAGAATGGATGGCCAAACACAGACTTTGCCTCAACGACAACAAGATCGAGCTCCTTCTCCTACCCAATCCAGATTCAACAACATGGACAAACTCTACCAAACATTCACCATTGACAGCAACAGCATCTCCGTTTCCAACCACGTCAAGAATCTAGGGATATACCTTGACTCATCCCTCACCTAGACTAGACAAATCAATGGCATTTCTTCCTCTACTGCTCACACATGCAAGCTCATCAACACTTGCAGAACTTACCTATCAACCTCTAACTGTACAACTCTAGCCAGAGCACTATTACTCTCAAAAGTCAACTATTGTAATGCACTCTATTTGGGCAATAGCCAAAAGAGCATCAACAAGCTACAAGTAGTCCAGAACAATGCTCTAAGAGCAGCCTTTAAACATGAGCACATATCAGACGCAAGAGAATCTACCCAGTGGCTATCTATACCTCAAAGAATTGAGTACAAAATACTCTCTCTCACACACAAATGTTTGTCCACCAAGCACCTAGATACCTCTCAGACAACTTCACGCAGAATATCCCATCTCGTCTAACCAAATCAGCTCAAACCCAATGCTTAAATATCCCGAGATTCAAGTTCCAAAGAGCAGGTGGAACAAGCTTCCCAGTGCAAACCGCGAAACTCTGGAATTCCCTACCAACTGCTCTCAGAAATGAAACATCCTTTCACTGATTCAAGCAAAAAATGCAAAAAAATGGCTACTTGCTAAAGAAGCCTAAATCCACAACTTTCGCTATCATCTGACTTATGTACATATATTTACATTTATATAGCCACTACAACCGGCAAAACATTACTGCTCAACTATTCTGCATATATCTAAGATATCCGCAATATCTAGCTATATAACTGATTTTATATACCTGATTCTATATAACTGATTATATATACTGCATTAACCTTGTAAATGCCACACAATGACTACAATAACCATACAAAGGCCCATATACTGCCTGCATATACTGTGTACTATATTAACCCTGTAAATGTCATACAATGCCTTTAATAACCTTGTAAATGTTCATATACTGACTGTGATAATGACTGTGACCCTTCAACCACATCAAGCGCCCAGATGTCCTAGTGCCAGGCTGCGCTATACAAATAAATAAACCAAACTAAACTAAACTAAACGGCTGGGATTTCTATCATCAGCAAAACAAAGTCAAAGTCCGCTATGGCATCAGGAAAGCCAAGCCGACGCCGACACTAAATTCATTGCACTAATGTTGCAAATATGTCAAGGTGGCAGGTTAACAGCATTTATCCGCCGCCAGCACAGATTTCGAACATTAGTAAAATAAATTCAATGTCTGCAGCAGCTTAAAGCCAAGGACACAAATTCACATTACCATTAGAAAAAACAAATTGAGTGCTGGCGGTGGCTTAGTAAGATTAAGCAAAACAAGCCCCCATCATCATTGAATTAAAGCACAAAAGTACATTTTGCACACTAGGCAAAATAATTTCTTTTAAAAAAGGGTCAAAGAAATTCTATATAAATACATTATTTATTTTACAGCAGGCATTTTTAAGTAAAGCATATTGCCGTATCACAGACAATGGAGCACTTAAACAAACAGAACACGCAGCTTTACCTCTCTCATAAAATATTATGCAAACAAAACACACAGCTTTCAGCTCTCTTCAAATGTGGAAATAAAATGGCTTACTTGTACAAGCAAACATACAAGCACATCCAATCATGTCACTAACTGCACAGTCAATCAGTTGCTCCTTACATCAAAAACACCCGCCAATCCCCCACAAGTCACTAGATGTACATTTTCAGAGTCATTTTAAACCAAAACTTAATTATTACAGTACCTTGGTTATTTTCTGACAGAAAATACTGCAAAATGTGTAACATAACTTGAAAGCTGCAGTAAATATATTTTAAAACATCTATCAAGTCAAATAATTTGTAAATAACATTAAGAGATGGTGGCTGCCATTTCGGAACTAAAAATGGCTGACAAATTCAACACACAATACAAATTGCGCCAAAGAGTGCAAAAAGAGTATTAGGGAGAATTCTCAAAATCTGCCAATTCTTCTCTTCCTTAGAGACCTCCAGCTCTTTTGCTGAACTTTGGGACTTTGTACTTTTAATTCTAATTGTTTTCTGTGTTTGTTTCTTTTTGGTTAGGGAGTTTTAGACAACTCCATGGGCATCATCTTTTCATTTGTGTCACACAGCACCCTCAGGGCAGTGGTGCAGGGAAACCTTTACAGGCTTTACTGTTTCCCAGAGTAAGTAAAGTGAAATTGACTTTAATAGTCTTTCAAATTCCAAGACCAAGCACACCCTATCTTACAATAGAGTGCTGTAGGGGTTACATAGTATCCCCTGTGTCTAGAAACTCATGTAGGTGTCAAATGCTACCCTTTTCTCTCAGAATGGTTGGTGGCAGTGGTTTTACAACAAACTACCATGATTTTTCCCGACTGAGAACACCAGTAGCGTTAAATCGCAGGAGCCATGTTTTTCAAGATGGCGTCTGAGTCCCCTCTGTAAAAACATGTCCCAGTCTTCTTTTTTGTCATTTTTTGTGGAAAGGCCCTTCTAGAGTTTTGCTCTGCATGCCAAACCTAGTTTGGTTCCTTTGTTCATTCGCCTTTGGCGGGCTTCAGGAGTGAAGACCTCCTCTAGCGCCCGAGTGTCTGGGGTGGGCAGGAAGTGAGGAAGGAGCCTGAAACTCCCTGTGCTTAGTCTCCTAGGAGACCAAAATGCACTCTGTGGTGATTGGCTGGCTGACTGTCCGGCAAGGACAGCCACCGTGCTGGGTGAGTGACAGCTAGGCTGGAATGAATGGGGAGAACTGAATAAAAGGCAAGTCTCTTGGCTTGGAAGGCAGATTCGACCAATGGAATGAAAGAACCGAAGATGAGCTTGAAGAGGACGGCTGCTGCAAATCTTGGACCATTGGTTTGCCCGGTGAAGTCCTGCTGCAGGTCTGAATCGCTAAATTCATCTCGACAGAGAAGACCCTACAAGGACAACTTCTTCCTTTGAGTTGGTGGGACCAATCAACTCGACACTAGGCCACCTGGATTCCAATCTATGAGCAGGTTGTATTTTCCTCAGAGTGCTGCAGGAAACCGAATAACCTGGGTGAGGTACACCAGCTTTTGTGCTTTACTACAGCTACCGGAATTGAAGATTTGCCAAGTGCGATCTTTTGGACCAGTCCCTGTGCAGTGCATGAGTCCCTCGACGTCCTCCCTCTTGTCCCCACGACTGAGGCACAGAAACAGCGAGTTCTGCAGGAACTGCCAGGAACAGAAGTCTTCAGCTGCATCTTTTTCTTCATTTGTAAGGTACTGTGAAATCAGACTGAGAGTACTTACCTCTTGCAGTGAAAGTGTTTGAAACTTTCCTAACTCGCAGGCCTAATCAGCTTGTGACCCAACATATGATTCTTCTTTTTAAAAACTACTTCTGAGAACTTTTGCAGAGACTTTACCATTTACTTACCAGAATCGCTTTATCCTATCCAAGACTTTATTCCATTGACTTTGGCCTAGCCTATTGGATTGAATTGACTCTTCTGGTGACCTCAAAGTATTTGCACTGTCTAAGAATAATTGTAACCTCTCATGTTCTAATCATCTTTGCCTTTTTTACTCCTCTTGAAAAGTATTTCTGAATTAGTATTGAAGTATATTTGTGTGTGATTATATTGCCTCCTTCTTATGAATGTTTTATAACTGACAGATAAATAAATTAATAAGTATTTATCAAAGAAGCCTTGAGTGTAAGAGTTTATTTGAACACTTGTGATTGTAGACCTCTCTGTAACATCATTACTGCTCACATTCCCCTCTTAGAGATAAGCCTGGCTGCTCAGCTCCGCTTCCAAAACTGTGTAGTACAGACTTATACCAAAGGTTGGTTTTGCTTACACCTGTAGTCCTAGTTGTGTGTAGAGGTCCTAAATGGTACTGCATACAAACGTTGCCTGTCTAACAAAGAGGTGTGTCTGGAGGGAAAAGGGTGGAAATGGGAGGAAAATCATATAGATTCGACTTAGCAATGGGCGTTAAATGGGTGAGACACATAGCCAAAATACATAAATCCATCCTCATATGTCATCTGCATTGAAAAGCATTACAAACCTACTTTCAAAGCCCCTATTTCAAGCTCCTATGTTTAATGGCAATAGTTTTGGCATTAAAGGTAGTGCTTTCAGCACCACCCAATAGCCAAAACTAAAAATATATGTGTTAAGGTTAACTTAGTTTGCCGCTTTTTCTTCTGGAAATAACAACAAACTCACAATGAGGCTACTTTTGTGGGGCCGGCAGTGGGCACACGGCCGTCCTCAGAGGTGCTGAGTGGCCCAGCACCCTGTTGGGTTTCCGGGGTCAACCGGACCTACAGTCTTTGCAGGGCAGGTCCCTGATAGGCCATGGGGACACGGCCTAGGTGCTGGGAGCACCCTGGATCCCGGGAGCATCCGAGATGGAGAGTGCCTGGAATGGACCCTGGACAAAGGCTTATCTGGGGCTCAGACCAGCAAGAACCTGCAGGACCGGGATCACACAGTGTGTGCCTGCAGACCCAAAATGAGAGATGGACACAGGACTTCCACTGTTGGAGTTTGCAACCGTCCTGAGGCATTTATATACAAGGGCTCCTTTTATTAGGTCCCATCTTAAAATGGCAATACACCTCGGGATTGTCACACATACCAGCTGCTACTAATATAATAAGTGAATTGAGGGTGTTCTTTTTTTAAATCCTGAAGTAAAAGTGCACTCGTGGTTTCTACAATGTGGTGGAACGTAGATATGTTCCTGGCCTCGACGTGCGAAGGCAGCAAGCAGAAACATGCTCCAAAAAAATAAAAAAAGAAACTGTAATTCGTTACATTGAGAGCTAAAACCCCTTCTCGGCCTCAGTAGTGGATGTTAGGTGGATAAATGCATGTACCTATTTAATGAGCTCATGTGACGTGCTATTCCATAGTTTCACACGTGTATATATAAAAAGGCTTCACAAAGGAGTGACCTATTTGGCCTCAGTTTCGATTTCGAACAATGTCTCCTCAGGGCAAGAAGATGGGAGGCGAAAACATGACAACTTCACAATATAGTGGTACTACCAACAAGTGAACACAGTTACGCGATGCAATTATTCCTAACAAATGATCTCAAGTATGATAACTCCAAATGCCCAGACTGGTCCTATTAATTGACAGTACTGTTTGAAGTAGTCGCAGGAACAGGTTTTGCTCTGTTATTTTGCTGCAGGGAACTCATTTGTCAATCCGTTTCTCTTAAATAAAAATGGTCCGATCGCTTGTGTTTATGCATGGGTGAACATCTCATATCATTAGTCAAATGAACACCCGCTCTAAATATACATTGATGGATACAGAATGAGAAATAATTTTGCAGTCGAATGTATGCCCTTTAGAGGCTTACAAAAGCCTGCACATATTCCAAGCCTTGCTAAGGCACGTCGTTCCTTCTGTTAAAGCAGAAAGAAGCAAGATTAATGGCTTCTAAAAATGTGAAGGGCTGATCGCATGTATATTTTTACTCCAGGTACAGGAATCTTAGACCCTGTCAGAATTTTAATTGCATCTGACAGTTTGACAAAAGGAGCAGTAAGGTGTGAAATGCATGTAGCTGCAGGGAGACTTTACACACACGAGTGGCCCGAGATCAGGAAGTCACCAACCGCGTGTGACCTTGGCTGACATTTCCAGAGCAGCTGGAGCCTGGGGCAGCGATGTCTAATGTGAGACTCCCTGTCTCTGACATGCCGAATTTATTACTTCAGCATCAGCAGGCCTGCAGAATGCAACTAACAGATGCCTAGCCAGTAGTGTGGACGTTGTGGTTTTCTTACACGTTGTACTGTGGTCTGCGGTTGTTGTTGTAGTCAAACTCTGCAGATGCAAGCCTCTAGGTGGGGAACCTGACTGCACAGGGGACTAGTCAACAATATGTCACTATTTAGTGGATGGCTGGGGTCCACATGGAGATCTAAAAGCAAAGTGGGCAGCCGGCCCTTCAGTCACATCCCTGGCTCTGCCACTTCCTGTAGTAAGATGACACTTGGAGAACAGTTCTTTCCTGACTTCTTTTGAACATACTCCAGTTACTTATATTTATTAAGTAAGGCTGGTAAGTCAATACTTTGTTTGAACGTTCATATTGATTTTGTTCTGCACAAAGCATTGTACAATTAAAACCCCGCATATGCAATAAAACTGTGTGTTACAGCTGCCTTTCTTTTCAAATTTTGTTTTGAATTATTTTTAATAGATATCGTTCGAATTCATTACATCAGAGCGCACCATAGTGTTCAGCTGGTAAGCAGAAACGAATGCTCTTTTTAAATTCACATCTTTAGGACTTAAAGCAACACCCTTTGCTTGTGGCATGGCATAAGACTTCAATACATGAGGTTCTTAATACATGCTTTTCCATAAGCATTTGGTTTGCTGACCCTGCTTTTTTTAACCCATATACTCGTCTAAATAGATTTGTTTTATATTGACAGTCGTGTTAGGACATACTTTCTTAAAATGAAATCCCAACTAGATTGACAAATTGATGATTGATAGCTCAGTTATGAAATATCGCACTGAACAATAATACCCAAGAATGCAACAGGGATGACCAATGTTTGTCGGAGTACTCACATTGCTTCTGAACATACCCATACATCTGAAATGATGCATACAACATTTGTGGAAATTGAAATAAAAACTGTAGCTATAGTTCATTATAAATCCTCGAGCCAGTGTGCTCCTCTGCTGTGTACATATTGTTTGTCAAGTCCAAAAAATGAAGAATTAAACAAATCATTAATAGAAAGTAGACTGCCACTTATTATTATAAATATTTGATTAAAGTACGTACTTGAAAATAAAAACGTGATGAAATCAGTAGTGAAGTTTAAATAGTGTGGAAGGAGCCAAATCTTTGCGAATTACCCTGGCAACGCAACATTATCTTGCAACACTAAGCTTAAATTGGGAGAGGAATCAAGCTGGAAAATGTGTCGACCCTGATGTGGGTAATTCACAAACATAGATGCACTCTAAAGCCAAAAAGATAGAAATGTCAACAGATGTACAACGTGTGTGAGCAATTCTTTAATGCTGTTTAAGACAAAGCTATACCCATTTTAGCAAAGAATCAAATTTTATTTGGTTCACTCATGAAGGATCAACAGCTATTCTGCATGGTTTAACCAAAAGGAAAATAAATTACTCATAAATAAGACACCTTAGTATACACAAACCGAGAGGACCTAAGAAGAATTAAAGAAAGCACATGATGGACTCGTATCAATCCTCAGGAGTTAACACATAGTGCCAAATTCCTAGAACACGCCTATGCACCTACATTGTGCCATAAATAACGTTGTGCAACCCAAACCAGCAACCCGGCAAAACTGCGGACTGCCACCCGCAGCACAAGCCAGCACCCAGTGAAACTGCAAACCGTCCCCTCTATGTTCAAGGCAATTTATCTGTGGGCCTACACCCCTAAATCGTAGAAACCACCTCAAGCTCTCACACCACCCAGCACCCCCACTCACCTCCACCTACTACACCAGGCAGCCCCCTCGTGTTCTCACACCTCCCACCACCCCACCTCGCCTCAGCACACTACCATGAACAGCTACTGCTAGTTTGCCCTCCTACCAACACCCCAATCACCACAGCCTACTACCCTGGGCAACCCCTAATAGGTTGCTCCATACCTAGTCCAATGTGCAGCAACAATCTACCTGGACTCACCCGCCTGGCTCCACCATGAAGTACACCTGCCACAAATCCTCCTGCAATATGAACATCTGGCAGTGATGCAGTTGAATCCAGGACAGGACTGTAGCAGCTTCCTCCATTACTTTTTGGTAGACAACACGCAGCTGCATGCCAACTGGTCACTATACTGTTGCACAAGATACACATTGACAACTCCATTTACAGGTGAGATACCAATGCAATGTAATGCAATGTGGTATTTGTATGGTGCCTATGTGCCATTCCAATGGCCTCAAAGCACTGAAGTCAAATGCCTTTAGAGGACCAAAGTATGAGGAATCATAGATTTGTAAACATTGATTTACAATTACAATGTGTGTGTGCATTTTATCCTTTACAAAGATAGGTGGGTAGGTAAGGGTTGCAAAGTACCTGCTAGCGACACAAGTACAAAAAAGGTTGTGCTTCAGTGATTTGAAGATTCTCAGAGAGTGTACGAGTCAACGAGATTTATAATGTGTTCAACTAGCCGGAAGAATCAATCATGTGACACAGTTGCATAGCGCACTCATCCCCTGTAATGCCAAATACCCACAACAGTGAATGAAGTGTGGGATTATACACGTTGAAAAGAAAGTGCTAAAGGAACACCTAAACATCAGTGGACCAGAAAGGAAATCAATGTACAATAAACTCCACCTCCATTAGTGAATGTGCAGAGATGACACCAGATACAGCACACAACAAAAACCATGTGGAACATGTGGCAATACACATGAACAAGTGAGCATCCATCCCAAACGAGAGACCACAAACACCATCATAAGGCATCTCACACATAACCACAACCATACCCGTATATATACGATTACACACACAACAAAAGACTTCACTCCAACATAACCAACACACTGACACCAAACACGGTGTGCCCCTGGGCATGGGAATGGAATTGGATAATCATTCATTGCCCATCCAGTTGTCTGATGGCCCCACTCCTACATGTCAAACATTTGAGCACACATCCTGCAGCAAACATCACAGTAACAACTTGGCACACACAATGAGCTGTCAATGCACATGACTGACACAGAACATATGCACTAGGAAAATATGGAAAAGGTAAATGTGCACACAGACAAAGAGACTAAAAGAAGTATGGCATGAACAGAATGAAAACTTTTATTAAAAATGAGCTATTTACAAGAAAATTATGGGAAGGGTAAAACTGTCCAGGGATAAATACAACAATGTCCAAAATTAAACCTAATCCTATGTAACTATATACACTGGCAGTGGGCTACGTGTCTACCATGTCTGCCAAGGCCTCGACCATGGCTTAGTCACACTCAACATCCTCCACCTGTAGGCAGGCCTCTGTTCTTGCCTGGAGAGCTTGCAGGCTAGCTACCATCTGTCTCTTGGACTCCTCTCCAGACCTGCAAGCATCCTCCAGGATGGCAGCCACCTCCTCGCCCACCTCTGTGCCACCTCACCCCTGGCCACCATGTCCGCTATCTCCTTGCACACTGCCTCTCTGCCACCAGCTGCCTCCGGTAATGACCGAACACAGAGGTCATGGCCTATATGGTGGCCCTGTGTTCCTCCTGCCTTACGTGTGCCAATCGCCTCCTCTGGGTGGAATAGCCTGTGAAAATCTGCCTCCTCACAGTGGCCATGCTACTGCCGGACAATGGGAAACCTCGGCAGGTGCACCCTCTGATCAGATGACATTTATCAGGGTTGAATGCCACCTGCACTGCCCTGAAGTGCCAGCTGTCCATCCACTGCTTGTTCCTGTGTCGGTGCCCGGGCAGGCATAATGACCACCTCATGTGGGGTTCTTGGAATTTACACCTTAGCCAGGGACTTAGGCACAACCAGACTGGTAGGTGGTGGTGGGACTGGTGCAAAGAGGGCTGTGCTGGTATGTGGCATGTAAGGCTCACTGGAGGACAACTGGGGCACAGAGGAGGAAGTGGAGGAGGGGGCATTTAAATGGACCAGCATACAGAAAGCACCCAAGAACAGAGCAGTTGCCAGATGAGCAAAGAAGTGCCTCATCCACTCATGATTCTGAACAAGCTTCTCGCGAGAAGCTTGAACAGTACAACAAATAGTTGAGGCTAGCCTCATGATTCCAGCCAGCAGGATCTGCATCACATCTCGGACGACCACCTTGGTCTCAATCAGGGCGCCAGTCTGGGCGGAGACATCCACAAAAGCAGTCACTGCTGCAGCAGATGTCCGAGGGACAAGGGATTGTGCAGAACCACCACAGTGGACTGCACATCCTCATGTCTCTGGGCCAGGGATGCAGCCTTAACACCCTCCTTGATGCCCCCACCTGACCCCATAGGCTGGGATGCAATGGCCTCCTCATCCACCTCTACCTGCATCAACCCAGATGCTACCAGAGAGTCATCCGTCCTCTGTTCTTGATGGCCCCTGTGTGCCAGCACCATGTCCCACAGCTGATGAGGTCTCCCCCACCTCAATCCCCTCCTGCAACTTATCCTCAGGAGCCTCACCTAATAGTACTGACGCTCACCCAGCCACTTGCTCTTAGAAGAGAATGTGTCATCAGTGAGTCGTTAGTGTCTTTGCATGGGTCTGAAGGACCCGTCCCTGCTTCTCCGTCCCTGCTTCTCCGCACCACAGCACTGCTTCCTCCCTCTTCGCTAGCTGCAGCAACTGTGGAAAAGTGGACAAAAACATTGACATCAGTCAACAGTGACAATGCATATGTGGTATACACAACATAAACAGCACCATTAAGTCAGCACGGGTCAACCAGCAACTGCCCACTCACACACAGAGGAAATCAGCATGAATACTGAGACACAAGTTTTTGGACAACGATGAGTTACAGTAATGACACATGTACATGTCAACCCAGCACATTGACGTGTGGCCACAAACACATTGCAAGAAATCCTGACATGGCACAATACCAATGCCAAAGTGACCCCAGTATAACCCACAGCTAGGGCCATGGTAAGTGCACCTGGGCACATGTCTCACCAACACCATTGCATGTATCGCATAATCACCTTGTCCACTCGTATAGACATGCAGCATGTGAAAGGCTACAAACTGGACGGCCACGAGGAGTCACGCATGGGACAGGGTAACTTGACAGCCACGGCCTACACAGAAGCGCACAAGTGTGTGGCCACAATGTGCACAACTGGGCCCATGCCATTGCCACACTAGAGCAGTACCCCCCGGAGGGGCCTGAGGACTCCAACTACCTTATGGAGACCCACTAGCAGTTCCCTCGGACACCTAATGGGGCCAGTTGCAGCCTGAACCGTCAACTGCAGGCCTTGCTCAGCCACTCCCACAGAATCCAAGCCTGTAGTCACACACCTGATCTGGTGCCCCGGTACCAGCATGAAGGAGCCCCTCAAGTTTCCATGCCACACAGGGAGGAATCAACTACAGACTACAATGCATGGGCAAAGTGGGGTTCATGGTACACGGTAGCAGGCAAATGTGGGACACAGCTGCACCAGATGGGACTCAGGTCATCTGGAGGGCCTGGCCCTACCACATAGGCAGTTGGGCATGTCCAAAGTTACTAGATGAAGGGACAGATGAACATGTGGTCATGAGGCAGTGCTAGGCATACGGCCACCATTCAGGGTCTGGCCTTCAGCCACCAACACTGTGCTGGGATCTGCTAGTGGCATAACACTGTATGTTAGTTGAGCCCCATCAAAATTACTTTTGACCCCTGAGTGGTGCTGGAAAGATGGCCACATAATGTCACATGCACTGTGTCTGCTGTTGGATGTTAAAATGGCACTGTGCAGTGTGGACATCCACATCACTTGATGGGACTGAGGGACTTCTGGACATGTAACAATGATCAAATGAAGTAATAATCCCACAATGAAGTAGCAGTCCACCCTACGACAGGAGTACTTAGCCAGATGACAGGAGCCTAGGTGGCTTGCCTGAATTGAGCATCATACCATTGTGCCTGTACATGTGACCTCAGTGTCAGTAGAGGGCCCAGTGCTGCAGGGTGGTGGTGCCTGTTGATCACACATGCACCAACAGCCCAGCTGGATGGATGGGATAAAGAGCCTGTGCCCAGGCTCTAATCTTGCAAGATGGGTGAGGCTGCTGCCCATGCACACACCACTGGAGTGGGGAAGGATGTGCTGGCACCTGTGGAACTGTCGTCGCCATGGACTGTAGTTGGAAACCGAGTTTGGTAGAGAAGTGCATGGTTGTGGCTCACCTGGATCCACACCACTGTATATTGGCCAGGTCCTGTTGACAGACCACCATCCTGGTACCCTCACATGAGCACTGGGGAACCTCTGCACTGCTTGGTGGGGAGAGACACCCATGTAAAGGGGCACTCCCAGAGGGGGCATGCTCGTGAGTCAACACCCTCTCTATGCAGGTGGCATGTAAATGCCTATCTCAATGGCCAAGGCCACTGACAAGCAGCCCCACCCAAGATGAATCAAGTGTGCAAGATTAACCTGTGGAATGCAGGGAGCCATGTGGACAGGCTACCCTGATGTTGTGGTGCGCATCATCAAGGGTCATTTAATGGCCAGACAACCTGCTAGGCCACAAAGGAACTCACCCACTCAGAAGTGCGCCCCCAGCAGGCCCTTGTCTGC
The DNA here is from genome assembly GCF_040938575.1 of Ambystoma mexicanum. NCBI lineage: Eukaryota > Metazoa > Chordata > Amphibia > Caudata > Ambystomatidae > Ambystoma > Ambystoma mexicanum. The sequence goes on along the minus strand of NC_090929.1, from coordinate 879,891,442 downwards.
TGGGTGCATGGCCCTTGTCTGTCCTGGGGATGTGCAGAGCCTGGGTGTGTCAGGGAGTTCCAAATGGAGGGCAACGGGAGCCTTACACAGTGTCAACAGTGGGCCAGAGGAAGGCGACTATGCTTTCTTATAAACTGTGGTTACAGAGGAGGAGTTCTGGTTACAAGTGGCATGCCTTCTCATTGACACAACAGGAGTACATTCCGGATCATGGCCCATCTGGACTTCCAGAGCCGGCCAACCTTCAGGACATAGCATGAATTCACAAGGTCCACTATCTGATGACCGGACTGTCCAAAGGATCATGGTGGGCATATGTGGCCCACGGCCCTAGCATCCTGGCAAAAATCACACCACCATGCTGTATGGCACTGGGAGGCACACCACAGTGGTAGAGGAGTCGGAAGTGTGTCCCTTGGTAGTATGGGCAAACACTGAATGCATTGGAGCATAAATGGTCCTGGGGGCCCCTCCCCCAGGCATGCATGATGCACTGCTGGGAACACCATATCTGTCAACCCACCCTGTTCTATGCAGGCCCACGCTAGCCTGTCATCATTTGATTATGCACAGCATGGCTATGCAAGCAGTGGATAGGTCTCACATCACCTGCTTGGGCACCTGCACACTGAATTACATGTAGCAGCATGCACTTCTGACAGTTTGACCTGTAACCATGCAACACATGCAAGCACATATTTCTGAGGTACATGCAAATATGTTGTTACTCACAGCCCAAACAAATTACATGATCATCCATCATCACTGGCTCCCCATGCAGTGGGCTGACAGATCACACTCCTGTCCCTGAGAGGTCCATGCACCAACCTGACATTTTCAGGCATCCATACACAAGTGTCAATCTCAGTTGCTGAGTGTGGATGATGCAATCTTCACTTGCAAATGTGCAACCCATAGACGAGTTGTGTATACATGTGCCTCAGATGCCCTCAACATTGTAATCTGCCATCTGTACCTGTCAGACCACTTGTCACCCACTAACATTGCACGAGTGCACCAAATCACAAAGAACTGACAGGGCACATACCTACGTTTGTCCACTTCACAGATGTCTGCCATCACATACACCCAGCATCGGCAGGAGGCTGCATGCTGGTGTAGATCAGTACAACACACATGTTGTGTACAGAAGGGAAGACATGTAATCATGCATACCCATTCAGGACGTGCTTGCCTGTCAAGGATCTAGGTGTGTAGCACTGGGTAGAACCTCTTGAGGATGCAGAGTTGAAGGGATGACCCCAGATGGCAGCCCACACGGTGTACCTCCACAGTGGCATCTGCCTCGAGGGCAGCCTTCACCTTACTGTGGCTCTGGTGCTTTCGGTCCTCCCAGTGCTTCCTCACTGCTTCATGGAATGGACTGGCACCCCCTCCACGTTGATGGCAGTCGTGTTGAGTTTTCTGATCCAACGACATCCATCTGTCCTGAGCTGTGTTGCTGGGTTGAAGAGGGAATCATAATGTGTCAGGACCTGAACAACCAGAATACCAACTTCGGTGAAGGTGAAGTTGGCAGCCTTCAGCCTTGCTGCCATGGGGGTGCCACTCTATGGAGAAGAGGAGGAGGAGCAGACATGGCACCCTCTGTCACAGGTGTGGGCTAGCTGGGTCCTGACAATGTGCTGTGGTGGTGTTACACAGACAATGGGGTACAGCTGGCACTCTGAGGCATTTCTGGTGGGCAGCAGACACTCATACACTACCAGGCAGCAGCAGAAGGTGAGTTTAGAGGTAATACAGGGCAGGGGGAGGCATATACAATGGCAATGAGGCAGTAGGAAGGTCTGTGTCGCAGCTATTCAGAGGCAGCATGGATAACAGAGTAAGGGGCATTTGCGTGCAAATTATGTGCTATGCGCTGCATGCCTACACGGTCCACAGCAGTGACGGGAAGATTCAAGAAGTGCAACATGCATTTTCATTGTGCATGAAGGTACTGTCGTGCATTGAAAGTCATTGCCTTGAATTGTTTTGGAGTGCCTTGCAGAGCCCTCTACGATCACGTACCCATTGTTTTGGTTGTGGGTGGCCTTACACATAACTTTCTGTATTATTTTGTCGGGTGCCTTGTGGAGCCCCCTACTCATTGTGTACCCATTTTATTGGTTGTGTGTGACCATAAACATCCCGTATCACATTTATTTTGTGGGATGACTTGCAGAGCTCTCTACGCATAGCGTGCCCATTTTTCAGTTGGTGTTGCCTCTAGATCCACTCAGAGGGCAGTGTTGCACCTCATTCATTCTGTTTTGACCAGACAGTTTTCACACTGTGTATTGCTCAGTTCCCACTGGCTTGTGCCCTTCAGTATAATGCATTTATATTAATTGTTCCATGTCATTTTACTGACAGACAGGTGTTTTGCCGCAGGAGTTTTCCACAAAAACGTCATCAATGTTTGTTTTAATTTTTTTTTTAGGGTGGTTCCTCCGCCAAGCCCCCTTCATTTAACAATTTATTTTTATTTCCCACACCCCCAAACCCTTTATTTGCCCTTTCCCACCCCCCCAAAAAAAATCGATGGAGTTTTCAGAAACACTCTAGTGGCAAAACACCTGTCGTAAAAACAGGTGTCCATAAAAGGACGACATACCATTTTGATGACTGCTTAGAAACATAAATTGTTACACCTCTGTTGAATACTGGCTTGGGAACTCAGCTAAGCTTATATGGTTTGACCAATTAGTGTGCAGGGTGCTGTCCTTTAACTCCAGGATCTGCTATTTCTCTTGTTGCTTTTCATGACTTCACTACCGCAACTCAAGCCCGGGCAGATGCTCTCCCCCTTGCCTTAACCAATCGCTGCACCGCATTTAGTCTTTTACTCTTGGTAAATTGCAAATTCAAATGTGTGCGTCTCTCTGCAAGGGTCTGGACAATGTTTTCTGCTGAGGGGGTGGGGGTTTTCATGTTTCAGAAATGTCTAACTGGATCTCAAGGCTTACATACACTGTGTGTTCAACTAATATAAAGGACTATAGTCATTCATTATTACTATTAATACTTATTCTATGTTTCCCTAACCGATGTTAAAGGATGATGAGTCTCCTTGAGGACACATGTTATGTTCATCTATAAGGTGTATGAAATATGGTTTACTATTAGGAACGGCTGTTAGTGCGTTGTTGGTCATGTCCAGGAAAGCCTTCTTTGTATGGGTGTGCTTGCTTCTATCCTATGCCTTTTCATAGTGACTTTTGCAACTTGTATTTTCGCACACATTTAGGGCATTGGATCTATTCTCCAACATTGCTGTTATCCCCAACATTTTTGTGCTCCTTGACAAAAACATGAACAAATCATGTAGGGTTACCCTCCCTCACTATCAACATTTCTTGATCACATCAATAGGAACACTTCAGCAACATTACACATGACACATGAGCAAGACATTTAGGACACTCACACCCGCACCTCAGAAGCAATTCACGGCATTCTTCACACATCATCCACATACATACTTGTCATCTGGATCATTCCTTTACATGGATTGTGAAAGTCAGGTGTGTTGCATGCCCATGCATCATGGACCGAGGTGTACTGTGAACCAAAAGAGGGCCTGCTAATAATACTCAAAGTTTCACTCATACAATCATCAACATATGTAATTAGACATGCTCAATCCTATGTTTGCAACATCATGCCACTATTGGGATGCATATATCACCAACCATGACAATGCATGATGGTGCACAACCTTACATGGCGGTACTGCTGTTGTCCTGTGAATCCATCACCACCTCCACCTAACACTTGGCCTCCGCTTTGGGGATAGGAGCGTCAGTGTCCAGCAGAGGGAATGGGGATTTGGGTGGAAATAGGGTGATCGGTTTGTACTCTCTGGGAGTGAGGGCAGTGTGTCAAAATACCTGAAATGATGTTGGACCTTTGTTTGGACCAGCTAAAGGAGTTTGTCCAATAGACTGCACTTGTGCACATCACTGTTGAATGGAATGTTCCACTGTATGTTGCAGACTTTAGCAGTCACCAACACCACACCAGTTGACTCCACAGAGCATGGCCACATGTCCAGCCATCCAGCTAAAAAATATCCACAGTAGCTTGAGCAGTTGAGTCACTGTGCTCAAGAGCACAATGGTCCTTGCATGAGGACAAAAAAAAAATAACAGTCCACATTGCACAGGGAGAAAATACAAAAGGAAAATAATCCATGCTCCCTCCACAGGGTCATGCACACCATAGTGCGTGAAGAAGAGGTGACGGTGAAAAGAGGATAGGAGTGTGGGGGGTTATGGCCAATTGCATCACCTGTTTCATTCAGTTGGAAGCCCTATCCAGTGGTGTCTCCTGGGAAGGTGTATTCTGACCTTGCAATGCCAAAGCCTGGTCCACATTGACTATGGCCACCAGTGAGAGTGATGCGTACATGAGGGACCCAATGGCAACAAATGCCAGATGAGACTTTCGCGAGTGCCTAAAAAGTCAGCATGCATGGTACATTTGATGTCTCCAACTGCATGTTGAGAGTTTCCTGCAAGGCAGACATTTCCTGGAGGTGGAGGGGCCCTTAAGGCCAAAAACTCCTCAAGCAGATATTGACTCATGGAATCCATGTTGTGATGGCGTAATTCCCTTAAGGTCAACATTTCCTCATGCGGCGATTGTCTCAAGGAATCTATGTATTTGATTGTGGCTCAGCCTTGAAGCCATAGGACAAAGAACTGATAAAAAACAAGTGTAGAACAGAGACCCTACACGTATTCCTAACTAGAAATTGCATACTTGTATCTTGAGAGCATAGATAGAGTACAAAAAATACAAAAATATATACATTTATTATACATCAAAATTGAAGGATTTAGAAAAATTAGAAAAAAAGATTAGAAAAAAAGAAGACCCACACTTAAGCACAACAACTTTTCATAAAAAATACAGTACTATTACTCCATTGACATAAAAACATTCTTCATAAAACATTTATACCACATACATGAACATAACATTAGCAGCAAATCACAATATCATAAAACAAATGAGTTCCCAACGATGAATAATCACAACATGTAACATGTTTCAGTTCTTATTGCCATGCAATGGCTGAACTCTCTTCAGGGGAAAACAAACACTTCTTTCCTGTAGAATAAAAATTCTTTCAATATTGTGCAGTAGGGGTCCTGAGCACATCCACAAACAGATGTAGTTAACACCAGCTGCAAGATACAAGGCACACATAAACCTAAGTACTCAGTAATCACAAAATGTTAACTCAATAACATTCACCATCTTTACATATACCGAGGTATGGCCTCTAACATGAAAAAGAGGGTAAGAAAACCAGTCACCATGACCACATTTATCGAGAGTCTAAACAGTCAACCTCGACGTGAACAAAGATTCACAATTATAGAACGGAGGATTATCAATAATCACTTCCCGGGAGACAAATCATTCTAATTGTTCGCCTGACCAATAAAAGTGTGGTCAAATTAATATAGAAGGTGGATAAGTCACCTTAGGTAAGTAGAGAAACCACACCATCACCACACGGAAAAGAGAGAAATTACCAGAGATACAAGTTTTGGCAAAACAAAACTGAACAATACCTAACAGTGTAATGGCTCTACTCAATATTCGCCATCCAACACGGAGGTCACATAGATGACTGGTTGTAGTTCACAGTCCCGAAGGACGTCAATACACAATAGGTTCGCTGACAATGGTGAACACGGAGGTGTTCATAAATCTGAAACAACAAGGGAAACAAACCCTGTCACTAATATCCCCAACACATGGGACAAAAGATGCAGGGATCCTTAATAAGAACTATGAATCAACATTACATATTGGCACCATAAACATACAAGTACCAACAAACCAGCGTGTATAAGCTAACGAGGAGCACAAAATGTCCCGAACGGCTGCCTGCATAAAGTACGGTATTTCAAAAATGCATCAAAGCATGCCGCCCGGGAGGACGAGATGTCACAAACGAGGGCACACGGCATTAAGGAGAACAATCGCAGCATTTTTAGAAACAATAAAACATACAAGCGTCCAATTTCAAACTTACTTGCGAACCACCTAAGCCCGAAAGTGCATCTCAGACCTGCCGATAGAACTCAGGCACATACACTTCCGTATTGTCCGAGGCGACAGAGAAAGCAAAGAAGTACTCAGAATAAGCCCTATATATACACATGTATGGTGCCATTTTGGTGGAAAAAATGGCCCCCATTGGACAGACTCCCTATGGTGCACAAGAATGAATGAAAACTGGAATTACTGGAGGGCACAAGCAAGTTTATCACGTTTAGGACATCATTTTGAACATTTAGTAGACTTGAAAAACATAGACTAGTCCCCCACAAAATTTTTAAAATGGCACACTTTTAGTGGTCCACAGTACTATTTTGGATACAGATCTACATCCATTGGAGGACACATCAAGTTCAAATACACAATGTGTATAAAACCCAAAAACTTCATACACATTTTTGCATGTTTCTTTTACATTTTACATGTTTCTTTTGGACAACCATACACCAACAGAAGAACCAGCAAATATGTTTTTCATAATTGGTCAAATGTCACAAATACAACAAATATCTCATAGGTGAACTTGTTGCCAATCCACATTCTCATTTAGACCCACCACATGACTTTGCAATTTAAATATCATTTTTTGTTCAAAATTCAGCAATTTTTGGTCAGTTGCCTCTTTATTCATGCCTTCAACTTTCTTACGGATCACCCATTCAAAATTAGTATGGTCATGTTTCATGTCTACAAAGTGCTTAACCATAGGTGCTGTTAGCACCTTATTTTTAATACAACTACGATGTTTAATAAGTCTGGTGCAGCATTTCCTATTTGTTTGCCAATGTAATGAAGACCACATGGACATGTAATCATATAGATCACATTCTGTGTGTTGCAATTGGTCAAATTGCTCATTGTCCATAACACATCTGGATTGATCTGTACAGACTTGGTGGTTTTGGTGAAATCGCACATAACACAATGGCCACAGGGAAAATGGCCCAGGACAGGGGGGAGACCACATAGGGTGGTTTGTTTCACAGGCATGTTATATTTAATGGTGACATCATTCCTGATTAGTATATTTCTTAAATGCTGGCTTCTTTTGAAAGCTACCAAAGGAGGAGGTGTTTTTTTATTATTGTAATCTTTCTTCCATGTTTTGCTGATGATGTTCTTTATTTTGTACGACAAATTCGAGAAGGTGTTAACAAATACAGTGCCCACTTCTCTTCGTTCTTTATTGGTTCTTTCCAAAATTGCCTGTCTGTTCTTATTGTAAGCCCTTTTGGAAGAGGTCTTTACCAGTTTTGCTGGATAACCCTTATCCAACAATTTACGAGACAAGGTATTAGCACTTAGAACAAAGTCTTCCTTTAGGCTGCTGTTACGTTTAAGCCTCAGAAACTCTCCATAAGGCAAATTTGATTTAAGATGATTAGCATGGTGACTATTATAGTGCAACAATGCATTTTTGTCAGTCTTTTTGCTGTAAGGTTTGACTTTAAGGACCCCCGAGTGGTGAAAAATGGTAATGTACAAAAAGTCAATTTGATGTTCCTGTATGGTTCCAGTAAATTTAAAAAAACTGTTTTGTAGGTTAAGCCAGATAATAAATTCATTAGCTTGCTGCATAGATCCATCCCAAACAATACAGATGTCATCTATATACCTCAGAAATAACAAAGGGCTCGAACTTGTAGACAAAAATAAGGATGACGGGATCACAAACAATTTTTAACTTGGTTTCAATTCCCAAGACTTTTTATTTTATTTAAGCAAATGCACTACGTCTAAAACAAATATTAAACGTTTCCTACAACACTATGGCCCATTATTTTTCATTCATTCACATTCATACTACCATCGTCAGTCTCTCTTCAACAATTCATTCTTTGAAAAATGGTCTATATATAAAAGAACAGTCATGTATCTGTTATGTTTTTAAATGATTACAATTCATTATAAGACATCCCCATCAATTTGGGGTATCAAAAAAGTCTGTGTTCTATTGTTCCCACAGCTCTCACATCGACACGTGTTTCAGTTGCTCTCTGCGAGCATCATCACTAATACTCTCTCTGTACGGCAACCTTCTTCAGGACAAAACAACCCATTTTTCAGGCACATATATTAACATGGGCCACACCATCTATAAAAATACATAAAAACTGCATCATTATTGTGTGTTCCCATCAATCCTTTTAGAGTTATTCAGTTGCATATTAATATGATAAGCTCTATAATTTATAGAGCAACATCCAACTCACCTCCTATCCAGTGGAATCAGGAGGGGCAGGATGTAGTATTCTAATTAAGCACATCTTAATTGAAATCTGGAGGATAACTGTCCTCTGATTTAAGGGTTGAAGGCATATATCCATTACCATTTGTTATACCCATTTCACTAGATCGCAAAAGAAAACATTATTTTTGTAGCTTTGCGAAAGAAAGCAGGTGCCCATCAATGGATGGGAACCAAATTAAAAGAGGGGGCTATGTCACTTACTCAAAGTAGAAACAGCCACAGTTTCCAATATTGATTCGTTTTTGTTCGTATTATTTTGTAGAAAAATTCAAAAGAAGACTTTTATTTCCAGAACCTTCCTTCTTTAATCACCTTTCTTTTGGTTCATGTAGTGGTTAAATTTAGCTGGTGCATCGATCTTTAAAAATGTACAGATAACTATGTTAGTTATATAAACTCTGCGTGACTCGTACTGCTCAGTGAGTGTTATCTTATTTCATATTGGACATTCTCCCCCTTTATTTAAAATCTATACTGGTGCCCCTATTTGTCAAAATTGGGAGCTAAAACCTCCAGTCATTAATTCGAGCCAAATCCAACCCATCTTCTCTCTGGGACGGCATCATTTTTAGTTAAACTCCATTTAGATGAACAACTTTGCGGCTGCTGCGCATATCAAAACTTGCCTTTTCTCTAGCCGTCTGTGGTTTTCCTTTCTGCATACACTGCGGCATTTGCAATGTAGCCGGCAGCGTCGCGGTAGCGTTGTGTCATCAACACGACTCCTCGTGATGATGGCAGTAGAGAGAGGACTATTAAGCGCTCGCGCGCATGTAGGGAAAACTCCTCGATTCTCGGACTCTATTTAATCTACTCATTTCTACTTTTTTTGGCAGCCATCTAACCTTGGAACTTAGAAACATGTTGTATATATTTAGTTGATACATAAACTCGAATATCGGGTTTTTATACAACTCTGTGTTAATCATAGATACAGAAGAAAGACTGTTAAAATGTCTATTGCCAATTTTCTTGTACCCATCATTGTGTTAAAGCGTTCTTTTACTAAAAAAATCTTCTGCTTAAAAAATCCAACTTATTATAGTATATGTTCAAAAATATCTATATAAGGTATACATTACTATGTGATGAAACAACAATTAATAAGCATATTTTTTTAAAACACCATTTAATCCCGCAACTGCATAGGGAGTATTAAATTGAGCCCCTTGCTATTTATTTCGTATCTGCTACAAAGCATGAGATGCTTTACAGATTGGCAACCAGATGGTTCCATTCCACGGATAGATTAAGACCTCGTTTAACTGTATCCAGGGTGTGTATCCAACTTTGTTCTTTCTGATGTAGTAGAGTACCCATGTCGCCACCTCTCTTGGAAGGCTTTATTGCTTGTAACACAAACCATGTAAGGTCTGTGTCTTTATGCCCGTATTTCCCAAAGTGCTCCACGAGCGGCTTATCTGCCACTTTATTTCTTATGTATGATCTGTGTTCCGAAATCCGCTGTCGTGCTTCCCTGGTAGTTTTGCCTACATATAGTAGGTCACACGGGCATCTAATTACGTAAATGGCATTCTTGGTTTTGCAGTTGGTGTGTGTTCTGAGTTGCCATTTAACTTGTCTATATTCAAAATCAGTTCTTACTTCTGCCAGAGGGCAGGCTACGCATCCTCCGCATTTATGGTGACCAATCAATGGGGGGCAGCCCCCATTAGTTTAGTATTGTCTGGTTGTTTTTTGGCTCCACATATGTATGTACTAGTCTTTGCCCAAGGTTTTGATTCCTTTTGAAGGCGAACATCGGTCTCTGGTGTAGGGTCCCATTTTGCTTCACTAGATCCCAGTTGTGATTCACTATCTTCTTGATCTGGTTGCTTACTGGATTGTAGGTGGTAACACAGACTAATAGCTCTTCATTTTCTTTTGTTTGGTGAGTTAAACATACATCTCTGCTGGTATTTTTTGCCCTCTTCAGGTTATTTTTGACCAATCGTGCTGGATAGCCCCTCTCCACCAATCTGTCTTGTAACTGTTTCGAGTGTTCCATAAATTCTTGGTTGGTGCTACAATTACGACGTATTCTTAAAAATTGACCATACAGTAAATTGTACCATAGACCTGCAGGGTGAAAGCTAGTATAGTGCAACAGAGTGTTACGGTCTGTTGGCTTTCTATACAGTGTTGTCTCCAGTTTGACCCAGCATCTATATACCTCATCCACCTTCTCACAAACTGTAGGTAAGGGTTATCAGCAGAGTAGATCACGCTCTTTTCAAAAAAATCAACGTACAAATTGGCTGTGTTGACAAAAGCATGTCTTGGAGCAAGGTGAAATAAGGCCAGAGGATTCAATGCTACCAAGTTCTTCATCCCTGTACAATTGCTTTTTGTAGTCACCCCAGGAAGCCTCCAAAATATAGCAAACCTCCTTGGGAGTAAAATCAGCCATATGGCAGCAATAAAGGTAGCAAAACTTCCTGCTGTCATGAGATTTGAGCAAGCTAAATATCATCTTCCAATTGGAACTTTTTAAGGTGTACTTGTATCCTCTCATCCAGTTTTTATAATCAGACCGTAGCTCAGCAACACATTTAGCTCTTTCACCCCGGGACAATAGCTCAGATTGCTTCATTTTATGTATGTGAGTATGCAGCTGTCTTTTCTTCCAGTCTATCACATGATCATATAAGGACAAATGAGGTCTAGTTTTAGGTGTAATAGTTATTACACAGAAAGAATGCCCCTACATCTTTTATGATAAGGCTGAGGCCCCACTGGTATATACACAACTGTTCTTCAGGTAATAAACCACAACTAGTCAAGCATTCATTAATATTCCCAATGTTTGCCTCTGACCATACTAGTCTATTACCCTGAGTGTTAGTTGTAACATTCCCAGCAAATCTACTGTTGACCATCTATTTGTTGGACGGAAAGGACACTTTCAAGGTTGCATGATCACTCTGGCTATTAGGTGTCACCACATAGTCTAGCACACGTGAGCGCTGATCACTAGTGGCAAAAATAGGTTATATGGAATTTCATCACCGGAAATAAACATCAAAGGGAAAACACTCTTTTTTTAACCCACTAAACACCCTTCCCAACATATTTTAGGACTAGTGCAATTATATAAACAAACTCCAGTCCTAGAATATTTGGGGAAAGTGTTGGATAGTGACTTTAAAATGTTTTGCTATCCCCTCAATGTTTATTTACAGCAATGAAATCACTGGGTTCCCAAAGTTGCTATCCAAGCATGGCTATCCAAGCATCGCAAGCTCATGCCAAGCTCATGCCATTGATCCAAGTAGTGATAGTAACTGAATAGGGGGATCAGATCAAAATCGAGAAGCATATCGGTCCGTAATCACCACTTACTAAGCAGCTTATGTTTGTATGTAGAGCTGATCTCAACTATGCGCAAATTAAGTTCATCTAAGGCATCAATGCACCAATCTTCTTCCATAAGGCCCAGACAATGAGCATTGAAATCTCCAGCCAAAAGGACAAGGCAATTGGGAGACTAGCTCTGCCATTCTAACAGTAGCTGGCGGATGCTGAAAAGATGTTGTGTGGTCATAGTACCATCAGGAGGGCCATATATAGTAATAGCCAAAGTTTGTAAGTTATTGGCAGGAAAGTCATTCAACAAGGCACACACAACATTAGAATGAATTGTGTCTTTGGAATAGAAACTCGCTGAAAAGATGACTTATTGCCTATAAATAGGCCACGGTAGCCCGACTTAGATGCTATGGCTGTGTGTATATCGCCCTTAAGCCAGGTTTCCTGTTGAAAAAACAGGTCTGCAGAGAATAAAAAAATGGTTTAGGAAGTAATGATGGCAATCGACAGCCCAAATAGTGACAAACTTTTTCAGTGACACTTAAATAAATAAACGATTATTTTAATTTTTTTATTTGGGGGTCCCCCCAAGGCCCCTGTTTTCCCAGCTTTTTCTTTACCACCCGCAAGTTCCTCCCACCCTTTTTAGTCCCTTACCCCATCCCATATATATATTTGTGTGCTTTTCTGGAAACTGTAACCCCTTGTCAAGAGTAGTGATAAGAGCTGATGTTGGGACAGTTAGAGGACAGTTAGAGGTGTAGGGTCAGGTCGTTTCCCATAATCGGCTTGTAGTTCATATCCAGGTACCGAACAGACATATATGATGTTTGAGCTACAGTTCTGTGCCAAAGCCCCCCATGTTGTCTAGGAATAAGTCTATGTGGCAAAATCCTTTGGCGGTCTTCTGATTTTTACTGCATCTTTTGTTCTTGGATGCCTCCTTGACACCAGGAGGGAGTTCAGGCACTGGGCCCATGTGATTAGATGTAGCTTGCACCCAGGCACCCAAGGACTTCTCATGGTTATTTCCCATGCCATGATGTGTTAAGACCAGATTTGAGGGAGGAGTATCGACCATACTCTCATTTCTCAACAACAAAGATGAATATGCCCTCTGCCCCCTTTCATCCCTCTGCCTCACAAATTGACCCTGTGATGACCCCAGTACCTTCAGGTGTCGTTGTTCCCCCTGCTGCACCTGGACCATGTGTGCACCTCCTTGCCTCCTCCTGCTTGCAATGCCATTCATGATTAGGCTCTTCATCAGCAACATCTCCTGCTGCCTGGCAATGTGTCTGTGGCACAGTTACTCCCTCCGATTGATCGACAGTCTGCATCACGGATTGCAGTGTCTGCACTGCCATCAGGTGCCTGGTGTTCCTCCACAGCCTGTTCACCTATATGTTCCTGGACAGGCTCAGTGAACATCTCATCTGCCATGGTGTGGACTTCCACCACCACCAGGTACACAGGCACATTGAGACCGGCCAGTGGCAGGACAGTGGTACAGGAGGTCATGGTTGTAGGTGGCATGATGAAGGCCTCTGTTTAAGTTGACTGGGGTGCAGATGACTCTGCCTTTCCTCTCCTTCCCCCAGAAGCTCATGGTATCCCAAGATCTGGTTCTCTCTAGCTTGGACTATTGCAACAGCCTCTTTCTAAATCTACCTGCCTCTACTCTCCGCCCTCTGTAACTAATGCAGAACAGGACTGCGAGACTTGTCCTTGGCCTCAAGTCCTAGGATCGTATCTCTCCAGCTCTGAAATATCTCCCCTGGCTACCAGTGGATGCAAAGATTAAATTCAAAACCCTCTGCATTGTCCACAAGGCTTTCTGGGGCCTGGGTCCAAAATACCTTCAGCTATCCCTCCGCAAATACCTCCCCTCTCGAGCTCTTCGCTCCTCTACCTCCAAATCCCTCACGGTCAGTCGTTTTTCTAAGAAATGAGCTGGGGGTAGATCTCTGTCTTCGGCTGGGGCCTCCCTCTGGAACAGCCTCCCTGCCACTCTAAACCTTCAGGAGAACCCTCTCCGGTTCCGGAAGCACCTCAAGACCTTCCTCTTTTCTTCTGCCTTTGCTCCCCCTCTACCCTGCTGATCTGTTCTCTCTTGGCACCATGCACCTGGCCACACTCTGTCCTTTGGGCCCAGGTACCTGCTCATCCTGCCACCCTTCTGCACTGCCTCCGGGCCACCCCTTGCACTGGGGTCTGTATCTGTACCCATACAGCACCCCCCTTTTTCTTCCTGCACATATCAGACCTACCCTGTCTGCTGCCTTAAACCTAGCACTTGCAAATTGCTGGCTGCATTACCACTGTTTGTTGCCTTTATTATTTATTTATTGTTATTTATCTGTTTCTCCTCTGCTTCGCACTTTCCACCTCTCCCCCTTGCATGCACTTTTCCCCTCTCCCCTCTCCCATGCACTTGCGCGTTCTCAATGTCACTGGGCCTAGTAAGATTGCTGTTTTGTTCTCCCGTGTTCACCTCCCTTGCCTTGTCGCGCTCTGAAACACTTGTGTACCAGCGCGATAGAAATAAAATATCAATCAATCAATGTATAAATTAACTAAGCCTTTACCTATGTACAATCCCCCTTTCTCTTAGTTATCTATTTATATATTTGTTTAGTTTCTGAATACTTTGGGCTCATATTTCCATGTATGTACTTGCCTGTTCATCCCTCCTTTTCTCACATATCATTATAAAGATCCATGCAATTACCCAAATGACATATCTCTCCCTTTTTACCCCTTTAAAACCCAATTAGATATTTTAAAAAAAGATTTACACCATCACATGTTTCACTCCTGTTGGTCTCAATTTGCTCTAGCTCAGGTGGAAGGGCAAATCTGATTAACCAAGGACGTCATTTAGGGGTCGCCAGAGGTCGCAACGGTGACCTCTGAGGTCTCCCTTGCGTCCTCTGGGGTCACCTTTGCGACCTCTAGAAAAAAAAGAAAATAAAAGTGTTATTTATTTATTTGTAATGTAAGCTCATGGGCTGTGGCCAGCACCATGTGGCTCTTTAGTTCTGGAGTGGCTGGCTTTCTTGTTAAAGCCCCTTAAAAAAAAGAAGAAAAAAACCCTAAATAAGAAAGATTAGGAATACCAAATAATGTGTCTTTCTGGAATTCTATACAATAATTGCTAGACTCATTAAAGGTTTATTTCAGGAACACTGGGTGAGTCACTGATTTAGTCTGTTCTTAAACACCTCAACTCAGCCTTTCATCCTTCTGAGGTCGATAAATGAGTAACAACACAGGTTGCGTGATATTGGGTGTATATTTTTTCTATATAAAGCTCTTAAGCGTAAGTGCTATATAATAACACATCATTATCATTTGGTCATGGATGTCTGCTTGCATTCCCAGTAATTTGATAATATGGGCCTAAATACACTGATCTTAACGATACATATGGTGATCCATTCTTGTATGAAATGTACATCACATTATAGCGATATCGTAACCATATATTTTGTAGTGTACAATGCTATGTGATAGCACTTCCTGTTTTGTCAACGGGTGAAAGGTCATGTTCTATCGCATCCCGCGATATCACTTTGGGGTGGGGTCAAATGACATCACTTCCTGTGATGTCACCAGGGGTCAAGGGTCGTGTTTCACTACCCCTGGCATTTTGGTGAAATGACATCCCTGTGATTAACATGGACAAATCATTCAATTGTTAATTTTCCCACCTTTTTAGCAGGTGAAACCTTATCTACAATTCTGTATGACCTGTGCCATGCTGCAAAAAAAAGGTGGATCTTTTATGTTTACATTTCCCAAAGCTGAATTTGCAGACCGGGCCTCCTATCTCATATTCTCTCACAGATGCTTTCTTGTCGTAATATGACTTTGCACTGACAGCAGCCTTTTCCTTTTGTGGATGCATTTACAAAGACCTGTACATTTGTTCTGTAATGCAGGTGTTGTGGCAAAACCATTTTCCTACCTGTCAACATTTTGTGTCGGCTGATATTTGTTGCTCTAGATGGCATCGACATGAGAGCCATTAATACCAAAGAAAGTTGCAGATTCCAGCTAGATCCTGCCTCAGCTACAAACGTTTTAGGCATGTCAACTATCGATATTGTTGACATCGATCCCTGAAATGACAAAGGCACTACCGATTGGATTTGGCCTGTCATGTATTCCCTAATCATCAGTGCATCCTGTAAACCAATTCTCTTTGTTTTTTACTAACACCCTCAATTCCTCTTTCCCTTTGCAGTCCTCTTCAGTCAGAGGATTTTGTCCTGCATCTAGGAAATGGTTGTAAAATTGGCCTAAAATAAGATCCTCAGTTGGTGCCTTAATCATGTCTTGATCTGGAGTATCAAAACTCAATTGTGCCATGGGCTATTCAACTGTTTTCTGAGTTGCGGAGCATGTTATCACGTCCACCTGTACTTCCCCAGGCAGGTGTTCAACAGAAAATGACTTTGCCTTTACAGCTCTGATTTTGGCTAATTGATCTGCCTTCCCATTTCCTTCCTTATCCTCACCTCATGTTTTCAAATGACCACATATTTCCTCAAATGGATTATCAGGTCATTTTCTGAAACATGTTTGTCTTTAGCTTGAATCATCTTGCCATGTTTAAGTGGCTTCTTGTTATATATGATCATACCTTTCACCTTACAGCCAGTTAAATAATCAGAATCAGTTACTAACACTATTTCTTTAAGTCTATTTTCTACGGCTGTAGATTATGGGCCTCATTACACGGAATGCGGTAAGGGTTTACCGGTACCGGTAAGGGCACAGGTACCGGTAAACCCTTACCGCCTTACCACGAGGTCCCTTTGCGGGACCCGACCCCAACAGCTGGTTTTACCAGCCGTTAAGGAACGGGCCCACAAAGGGACCTTGGTGCTAATTACGGTACCGCAAATTGCGGTACCGTAATTAGCTCCTTCCCTATTCCCATTGAGCCCTATGGGGGCAAAAATGGGAATGGGGAAGTGCCTTGGTGAATGGGGAATTACCGCCCCCACTCACCTTGGAGTAGGGCGGTAATTCTGCCATCCACCAAGGCGGACACAGTAAAATACTGGCGGCAACCATGGCGCTAATAGCGCCATGGTTACCGCATACCGTGTAATGAGGCCCATTGCCTTATAATTGGGGGCCACTTATGCAACTTGACTGCTTTGGGTCCTATCCTCATCCTTACTCTTGGAATGCCATCACATTTAAACCACACATTTCCTATTCCTGCCACAAGTTATGTTTCAGCATAATTTTTCTACATGGTATGCACATCCATCTACATACACAGTTGGTCAATCCTTATATATTTCCTTATTGAAATCTTTGTGTGGGGATTGCTAAAATTCATTTAAACTTGTCTCCAGCTAGCTCTGTGCCATCAGGCGCACAGACAGCTGCTCAATCATGTAATTCATTGAGCAACTGGGCTTTTTTTATTCCGTCCATATCTCACTTCTACTGGAAAACCCTGAAGTGCAAATTTCCATGAAGATAATCTTGACTGGACCAAATTCCCTGATCTGATCCTTTAACCTTGCAAACGTTGCAAAGGCTGGTGATTTGTCCAAACAATCACCCGCTCCCGTTGAATTATGGGACGGAAATGTAGTAATGCCCAGACAGTGGTCGGAAGCGCTTTTTCACATTCACTAAATTTAGTCTTTACCTGTTCAATGCTTTGCTAGCATATGCAATGGTTTTGTTATAACAATGCTCACATACATTGATCTGTGAATCCTGTTTCTACAAAGGAATCTTGTTTTTTATTGGATATGCCAAACATGGCACTTTCTTTAGACAGCCTTTTAACATAGCCACTGCCTCACTTTGTACCTTTTCCCATTCCCTGGGTACACCCTGCCTAAGTAATCTTGTCAAATGTTGTGTAATCTCTGTATAATTTATGGATAAACTTTTGGTTTAATTTGTCATTCCTAACAAGCCTTTTAAAAATTTCAAGTTAGTGGAATCTTTTAGTTTCTGAATCGCTTTCCACCTTTTTCTTTTGTTGGCTCAACCCATGTTCTGTAACTTCATGGCCTAGGAATTTTACTCTTTTTCTGCACCACAGTGCTTTCTGTAAAGATACTTTTGCCCCAGCCTTCTGTAGATGACTGAGTACATGTCTAATTTCATTGAAATGGCTTTTCAAATCTTCATTTTTGATTAGCATATCATCCACAGAAACTATTGTTCCTCTTTCCGCTGCATCCGGGAGTGCCTTGCTCAGGAATATCCTAAACTCACTCCCACTATTGACATACCCAAAAGGGGTCAGGGACCATGCATATTTGTGATTTGTCAAATGAAAATGAAAATACATTTTGAATGTCTTGAGCTAGTGGCACACCAGTATCCAGCTATATGATCCAAGGTGGTAAATCCATTTGACCCATGAACTATACAAATCACTGATCAATAAATGGAAGGGGCCACCTTGAAACAAGTACCCCCTTGTTCAATTCTCTTAACTCTGCACACAAACGCCATTGGACGCCATTAGTCAAAATGTTAGCAGTCAATCCTTTTCGGTGTTAGCACACCTAATATAGAAGTGTTTGATGTACGATGAATAGGCCTAATAATTCTTCTAGATTCTACATTCTTTATTATTTCAGCCAGTGACTCCAGCCATGCCAGGGGTAGTCTATATTGCCACACAAATACTGACTCCCTACCATGTCCTTATGGTAGTGTGGCAACATGCAAATCGGTCAGTCCACTGTCATCGGCATCTTTGGCAATAACCAGTTTCAACTCCATAAATATTGTCCTCAATTGCTCTTTTTCTTCTTCATTTGTGCAAGCATCTGCAGCTTGAACCTGCTCCTCTACCATTTTAGAATACTCTGGGAAATCCTCCAAAGGAGAATCCTCTGCACTTTCCTCCAACCATGTGGCAGTGTCTCTTTGGAGAGACACTACCCTCAAATATTTTGGAATATCGACCTCCACTTCAGTTTACTGCTTTTCTCTTTTATATTCACCTAATTTGAATAGTACACAATCATCTTGATGAAAGCATACCATTTCAATTGGCTTGTAAGGGTACACAGACTGAACTTTAAAGATTCCCTTTGGCTTAGAATCCAATGATTCCAGTAATTCACTGTGTGCAGACACTTAAATTTCAGGGCTATTCCCGATCACTGGGTTACTGAAATCGTCAGTGTAGTAAGTCCCTTTTGCTGTCATTCCTAACGCTGTATTTGTCCACCAGAGTTTGAATGGGTCCATCCCTGTTCTCTACTAATTGTGTAAATTCACATTATAATCCCTGCTGCTTTATGAATTTATGTAGGCACACAACTGCATCATACTGCAGTTCCATTCCATCTGTTGTCCCTTCCTGTATTTTAATGCTATTATAAATTGTCTGCTAAAAGTGGGAATGTTAACATCCTTTTTCACTTGAAGTTCAATTGCATATGGCATCATGTGGGCACAATGATAAGCTTGTCTTTTGTCTGTACATTCGGGTGCAGCTGCACCTAATCTGGACCAGACTTTTTGATTTAGAAAATCTAACACCATACACATTTTGTGCATGATGTATTTCCCAAATAGAATTTGTTTTGTGTTCCACGCATTATGATGAATTCTTTTAGAGCCAATTAAAATCTTTACCATGCATCTTCCTACAATTCTTTTTTCAATCTCAGCGTCATCTAGGCTAAAGGCATGTTGATTTTTTATTTTAAACTTTGGGATCTCTTCGATGTCAAGTATTTGCCTGAGTAATTTTTCATTAATGAAACGCTTTTCATGCTCAAGCACCAAAGTGGCTTCAATCATCTCAGGATGCCCATTCACATGAAAAGGGATGCATGGCTGCCCTTCTCCCATGTGTATTTCTGCAATTGTTGAAATGTGTTTTTCGTGATCTGACTCTGGTTTAATATCTGGTTTGTATTTGTATTCATTTAGATAAAAATGCCATGTGTTTTCAACTATTTCTGTTTGGCAGTTTTTCTTAGGGTCCACATAAATCTCCAAACACAGCTTCTCTTTTTCTTCTAACATTTCATACTGACACATAAGAATGACAGTGACACTACGCACATAGCCATTCTGAAGATATACTTCCACTGCACTTTCTGATTTAGCAACGGTGTGACATTTTTTTACACTGTTGTTTTGGGTCATTATTTTCTTAGGTTTCAAGGTTTTTTTTGTCTATTGTTTGTTTGTTTTTTTATTATTTATAATGCGCACCAGAGCTAAGGGTATCAGGGCGCAAAAGGCAGCAAGAAAATCATCAGCTTTGGTGACATTGCTGTGCAGTCATATACAAATATATACAGAATATGTACAAACAGAATAAAGGCAGAAGGGAATGGACAAGAAATAGTGGTGTCGGTATGGGGCAGTCAAAATGTTAGCAGTCATTTTCCTTGATCCAGTGGATGAGGTTGTGCCTAAAGTGTGGGTATGACTGATCTACCCTTAGGGCTGGAGGAAGGGAGATCCAGTGTTGGGTGGCTTTTACCGGGAAGCTGCTTCCTCCATTTTTGACTCGTTTTAATCTAGGCACCGTCAGGAGGTTGGAGTTGGCGTATCTAGTAGAGCGGTTGTAGGATGGTCTCTTGAATCTGTCTATGAGGTATTGTGGGGCAGCGTTTTAGAGGCATTTGTGTGTGAGTGAGGCTACTTTTAGTGAGATTGTGTCTTTTGTGGTGAGCCAGTTGTTAGATCTCCTTATGTCAGAGATATGAGCTTTTTTTAGGGATACTCAATGCTTCTCTGAGAGCATTATTTTGTAGAATCTGGATATTGTTAGTGATATATTTGCTGCTCCCTATATATAGGGCGTTACAATCATCCAGTTTTGACAAAATTAAGGCTCTTGACAGGGTGGTGCAGCTGTTGGTGGAGAGTAATGGCTTGGCTGCTCTGAATAATTTGCATGTCTAGGCAGTAGAGGAGGCCATGGAGTTGACCTCTCTGATGAATGTAAGGATGGCGTCTAGGTAGAAGCCTAAAGTTTTGACTTCTTTGGCTACTTTGGTGGTGTTACCGTCTATGATAAAGTTGGTGTAGTTGTGGTCAAGTTTGTTGATTTAGGAGGTGGTGCTGAGGATTATAAGTTCTGTTTTGTCATCATTCAGGCATAGAACATGAGAGGCCATCCATGACTGGATGATGAGATACACTCGGTTCACCATGGCCAAATCCTTGTCGTAGTCTCTCGTCAACGGCATGAGGATCTGAGCATCATCGGCATAGTTAGTGTAGGTGAAACCAATACCATCCAGATCTTCAAAAAGGAGCTTTGTGAAGATGTTGCTCAGGGTGGATACAATATCCAATTTACCCCATCAATGAGGGACGACAGTCTTCTCAGGTAATGTGTCCCTATGAGGAAGAGTATTTCATTGATAGGTGTGACCAACACTTCCTGTCTCATCCTATGCTTCCCAATCTTGATGTCAACCTCAGTGCCACCTTCAATAGCTATTTCTTCCCCATTGAAATTGAGCACTGGGCCTTCACATCACCTTATCTTTACATGGTTTTGTCGGGATCTCCCTTCATTGATATTTTGCACCAATTCCTTTGACATTATTGTTGCTTGGGCACCTTTGTCAATCATTGCAAATGCATTACATTTTTCTTCTATAGTGATAGGAGCAAAGTACCTATCCTCAACCTCTTCTACAATGCACAAACATGTGGCTTTTAACTAATTTCAGGACTTACTTTTCTTTGAACACGTTTACCTTTTGCTAGGCAAAGAGGCATATGAAATGACATATTACCCTCCTTTTTGCACACTTCTTTTTGAATTTGTTTGTCTATTTTCCTTGGCTCAGAACCCATTTGAAGTATAGCCACTCACTGCCCCTTTGACTTGGGACCACTAGTGTTCACACCCAATGTCTCATTGTGCCTTCCCCATTGTCTCGGTCCTCTCTATTTACCTCCACTCCGGAAGCTATTGGCAGTGTATTTTCACAAGTGTCACATGACAGCATACCAGTTTAAAGTGTGTGACCCTTATCTGCATTTTGTACAGTGCCTGTCATTTCTGTCCCTTGGAATATCTGTGGCTCAAAAAACTCCTCAGGTGACTGACCCGTACCGGCTTTTATGGAATAGTTTTTTTCTGTGGGGGTATCAGCAGTATTTTGATTTTCAAGTATGGATAAACTATCTGTTGATCCTGACTCTTCATTTTGTGTTTCATTTTCACCCTGCATATTCTTTTTAAATCTACTTCTCTGTTCTTTGGGTGCTTCTTGTTCATTTTCCCCATTTTGCTCTTCATCTTCACACACCTGAATGGTCTGTTTCAACTCCAAGTTAAGGTATCACACAAAACAAGGACAGGTACAAGGTTGTTGATTCTTGAGTAATATCACATAACCTATCATTAAGTTCACTAATCCTCACCCTAGCCAGAAGAACACCCTATTCCTTTCAGGTGCACTCACCCTAGGTTATGGTGGTGTGCTGCCTATCTAACAGGATAGAAAGAAGGGTAACCTAGCCCTATTACTACAATAAAGAACACATTCTCACTAAGAAAATACAACCTGGATCCATTCCCATGACTGCACTAGTGGTAGAACAGTTCAAGTGGAGTATTTGGTAAATGGTACACTACCATATTGTATTCACCCTCTGCAAAGTGTTCTCTACCTAACCATAAAAGTTACTTAAAAGGAAAAGAAAAAGTGAAGACACTCCCTCATCAGTTGATCTTTTGTACTTAATACATTTACTACTTTCTTTTCTTTACCAACATATTTCTCACAATAACCATTATTGCATTTTTAAGAAGAAAATAGAAAACAGACCAAATAAAACCATACCCAATCTTGTGTCATCTAGACACTGGTCATTAGTAATTATTATGTTCATGCCTGTATCTTGAATGCCTTAGAGATATCTGTGAAATATTTGGCCGACCTGTTTTGATTACATATTTTTGGAGTCATCTTCTTCAGGACCAATTTCTTTATCACTATGCGATCAGTCTTCTACTCATCAAATTTTGACGGGGCATCTATCCCAACCTCGGAAGTAAAATCAAAGAATTACCTATTTTAAGCCTGGTTTTATGTAGGAAACTCATTTCTAGTATAAGCACTATGTGCTAGAAACAATATATTGTTCAAAGACTTTTTCTTTAATGCCCCTCTCCCACTCCAATAGTTAGAATGGATGAAACGTACAGAACAGACAAATACACTAAGTGGAAGCGTGCATGAGTGGAAGAACAGACGACTAGAAAGATCAAATGAGTATGGTTACCGGATGAAGTAGTTGAACATAATAAAGCCAATGAGTATGAAAAATGGTTCGATGTGTAGAGCGGCTGAGCGAATTGAGTGGACAAGTACGTATAGAATAACCGAGCACGCAAATACAGAGAAGCGAACAAAACGCAAGAGCGCAAAGAACTCAGCTGGATAGTGCAAGAGGGCGTAGAACTATATTGAACGGACAAACGTTTGGACATAAAAAAAAAAATAATAATAAATAAATAAAAAATAAATAAATAAAAACAGGATTGTGTGCTGAAGATCGGATGAGCACAGAGAGCGAATATGCACGGAGAGCGGATGAGAGTGGAGAGCGGATGAGAGTGGAGAGCGGATGAGTGTGTCGAGCGGGTGAGTGTGGAGAGCGGGTGAGTGTGGCGAGCGGGTGAGTATGGCGAGTGGGTGAGTATGGCAAGCGGGCGAGAGTGGGGAACGGGCGAGTGTGGAGAGCAGAGGAGCGTGGAGAGAGGTAAGAGTGAACAACGTCTGATTGTGAAAAGCACAGAAGCAAGTGTGGAGAGCGACCGAATATGAACACTGCAGAAACGTATGAAGTAGTTGAGCAGTGGAGAGCGACTGAGTGTATAAAGCGACTGAGTGTGTAAAGCGACGGTGTGTGTAGAGCAGAGGAGTGTGTTGAGCGGAGGAGTGTGTAGAGCGGAGGAGTGTGGAGAGCGGATGAGTGTCGAGAGCGGATGAGTGTGGAGAGCGAAAAAGTGAATGTGTAGTGTGGATGCGTGTCAGGAGTGGATGTGTATGTGGAGCGAATGAGTGCTTGGTGCGAATGAATATGTGGAGCAGACAAGTGTGTGAAGCGGGTAAATGTGTGGTGCGGATGAATGTGCGTAACAGATGATTGCATAGAGCGGACAAATACATAGAGTAGATAAGTGTGTCGAATGGATGGACATATGGAGAAGACGAGTACTATTGTCAAGCCGACTAGTAGTATGTTGTGCCGATGAGTGGATGGACCAGATAAGCGTTGTCGACTGAACGAGTGTCTAATCTGGACGAGTATGTAGACTGGACGAGTGTGTAGACTGGAGGAGTGTCTGGAGTGGACAAGTGTCTGGAGCGCACGAGTGTCTGGAACCGACGAAGGTCTGGAGCGGACGAGGGTCTAGAGCAGAGGAGTATTTGGAGCGGACGAGTGTATGAGGAGCTGACGAGGGTGTGGAACGAACAAGTGTGTGTAATGAATGAGTAGAGCGGATGAGTGCACAGAACTGATGAGTATGTAGAGCCGATGAACGCATGGAGCAGATGGGTTTGTAGAGCGAACAAAATGCATAGAACGAACCTACCCACACGGAACTGTGTGACATACATATTATGCCTTGGAATTAAGGGAACATTTGAAAAACATACATCATACCACACCCCACGCTTACTCTCTCCCTTACACCACCACTCAACTAGAACACAGAGATACTATGACACCATTCGGTATAACTGTTCTCATATCTACATTCTCACGCTCACTCCACATCACTCTATGTAAACATTGCTGGTTTTACACCCCCCAGCCAGGCGTCCTCCTCAGGCCTAACGCAGCCACACTCATTCTGGATAAAGCCGGCCAGAGCGAACACATACTCCTGATCTCTCAACCACCACACCTACCGCTAAGAAGCAGCTACCACTTGAATTCCGCACCAGCTGCACACATACCTGGTGCACACACGCACCTTTTAGACTCTCTCTACTCTCTATACTGACCTGAACTTCGGTTCCCAAGGGCGTTCAACCTACCAGCGCCTTCAGACCATACCAATGGTATATAAGGCGCTATATAAATGCAAAATAACATAACATAACATAACATATACTTGGTACACACCACACACAGCTATTATTCTCTCATATTCCTTTTTCTCAATGCCAGCTGCGTCTCATAATAGAAACTACCTTTGTCCCCCGGTCTCCAAATTCATCAGCTAAAACCGCTTCATACACATCTTAGTTCACAAGCCCAACATGTGTGCCTCATAACCATTAGTCTATGACCTTTTTGGCACCCTTTCCATGTGTGTTGTGAGCGTCATTTTTCTGCCAGAAATGACAATCGATCTGTGAATGTCTTTCTGGTCGGCTAGAAGTCGATGCCCAATTATGTCTTCAAAAAGAACCGAAAACACAAGAAAAGAAATGTACCTCTTAGTTCAAGAAACCACTGTCTAGGTCAGTATAAGTATCTCAAGATGACTATTTTGCTAATAGTGACTGCTGAATGTCACTTCTATGTGTCTCGTGGGACATGCCCACATTTTTTTCGATGGCCTGGTACATTTCCAGATGGCATCATGAACATAAAGCTCATGCAAAACACATAGGCCCTCATTACGACCCTGGCGGAAAGTGACTGACCGGACCGCCACAGCGTAAATAGCGTTTCCGCCATTGCACGAAGGAGCAAAGTGCAGCCCATTCCGACCCATCGGGCACGAGCACCACGGCATGGCGGAAGTGCAAAGTCCGCGATGGCGGAAATGACCCCAAAACGGCCCACACCGCCGCCGTACGGCGCCCTAGGTGCAATACCGCCACCCATCACAGCGGACACCGCAGTGTGCGCCTACCGGAAAGTACGGTGACCGGAAATATACGGAAACGGAAGTTAAAACATGGGCCCGGAACGGGAAACATCCCGCCGTACACCTATAAAACCACTAAAACCACACAACCACTAAAATCACTACCCTGAGACACACCCCAACCCGTCATCCACCCTAGCGAAACCAAGAAAAATGGGAAAAGTAGCGAAGAAAGCGTGCGACCGCAAGCGGCAGGTCCACTTCTCCCGTGAGGAACTCACCGTGCTAACAGAGATCCTCCAGGAGAATGCTGCCGTCGTCTTCTGCACGCAAATGACCAAGACGGCACTTGCAAACAAGAAGGCCATATGGGCTCTGGTGGCACAGCGGGTAAGTGCGGTGGGGAACGCACCCCGCACCCCACAGCAATGCCGTAAGCGATGGGACGACCTGCGGATACGCGTCCGCAGCATACTCTCTGCCAACCGCAACATTGCCACAGCCACCGGGGGAGGTCCTGAATCACCCATCAAGTTGACCCCCTGGGAAGAAATCTGTGCCTCCACCATCGGAATGGAGAGCATAGAGGGAGTCGGAGGGATGGAGAAAGGAGTGCAGACATCCGAAGATTCAGGTAGGTGGGCCAAATAAAACAATGCCAAATCCACAAAGTCCATCCATGTGAAGTACCATGCGTCCACATAGTGCAACAGAAACACATGTCCAGGAGAACGTCCACACACATCGGCCTGATAGCGCACGTTAAAACCCACAATAAATACATAAATAATTAAAAACCCCTAAAACACGCACTACACGTGCAGCAGGCACACCCTAACTGCAGGCTGCCAAACAACTGCACCCTCACTCCACACACAAATGAAAGCACCTCCAAGGCCCCGACCCAAATCACCCTCAGGTACCACCCCAATGCATGTGATACAATGCCATTCCAATTCCCACAGACCCATCAATAACCCTCGCCCTCCTTTACTCCACCACAGGGTCCGATCCAAACGACGAGCTCCAGGACACCCCTACCAGCACACCTGCAAAGAGGGCCAAGACCAACGGCCAAAGACCCTCCACCTCAGCTGCACGCATCAAGACACGGCAGCAGCACAAATCAGGTGGCAGCACAGAGGAGGGAACATCAACAGGCACCCCAGCAGCCAGCATGCCCACAACACCACCACCACAGGTCCCCCAACGGATGCCACAGAAGGCACTGCCTCCGGTGGCAGCAGCACCATAGGTGACACCCCATTGATGGCAGCATGCTCCGACACAGAAGACGGGGATGTCGAAGTCAGATCCATCCATGACCTGTCCCAATCCCCCTGTCTGTCCCATCCCGTACAACATGAGGATACCACGCAGGGGCACCCACAAGACGACGACTGGCCATCCCCCACAAGCCCTGTGGCAAGGCAACATGAGGACAACAGCCCCTCTGTGACACCCCCGCAAATGGCCATGGCCCAGCAGAGGCAACAGTCCCTCGACCAGTTAATCGTGCAACAGCAGCAACTGGCCACGCTCCTCAAGGACCATGCCGATGAATGTGGGGGCACTAAGGCAGACATAGAAACATCAACTGAGACACTTAGGGCAGAAATGGAGAGAGGTACAGAGACACTAAGGGCACAAATGGAGAGAAGCACCGAGAGCCTGAGGGAGGAACTGCATGCGACGTCCAAGGACGTATGTGCCGAACTTGCCGCAGTGCGCCGTGTGCTCACTGAGCTCTCGCAAACCCTTAGGGACATGCATGGACGTGAGCAGGCAGAGACATCATCCGTTGCAAGTTCCGTCCAGGGCAGCCCCCAACATAGATCTGGGAGGAACCTGCGCTCCACAGGCAGGGGTGCCCCTGATACCCGCAGAGGGGGCTTGCAATAGCGACTGCCCACTGACAATGAGCATCTTTGGACACTGGTGTTCGGGGGGGAGGTAGGAGGGTGGAGGGGGGGTGTTGGGCTCACTTGGGTGGCGGGTCGATAGGGTGTACAACATGATATCACATATGCCATAAAAAGTGCACGATCAACCAATGAGATGTGTGGACATTGATCTTTGTGTACTAGGCCATCATAGGCGTACAGTCCATATTGTGCATGTCCCAGACACACACAGTGCCACGAGTCCCGTGTCCATGTATCAGCCACCAGGCGTGAGTGCTAGAAGCATACATCAATGAGATGCTGACGAATGTCACGGCCCTCCGGTGCCTCGCAGACTCCTTGAGGTGCTGCCACATCCCCACCCTCATCATGACCATCATCAGGTGCTTGCAGTTCTGCGTCAGGGGGCATGGGCACATTTCTACGTACGCACATGTTGTGGAGCATGACACATGCCATCACCATCTTTGCAACCTTCTCATGGCGGTACAGGAGTGCCCCGCCAGACCTGCTGAGGCAGCGGAAACGACCCTTCAGTAGGCCGAATGCCTGTTCAATGACTACACGGGTACGTGAGTGGGCATGGTTGTAGTCCTCCTCATGCTGGTCCCGTGGGTTCCGGACTGGTGTGAGGAGCCATCTCTTCAGTGGATATCCAGCATCACCTGTATGTGGACGAGAAACGTATGATGTGGAATGCCATTGCTACGTACGCACACCCCCCCCCCTTCCTGCCAGGTCATTGCCGAATCACATACCCCACATTATCATGCATGTAATGAGACTCACCGAGTAGCCAGGATCTGTTCCCTGCGTGTCGCTCCATGTAGCGTGGTATTGTAGAGTTCCTCAAGACCATAGAATCATGGGTTGATCCAGGGAATCGGGCACAACAATGTGTAATGATCCTGTTGGAGTCACACACCATTTGTACATTCAGAGAATGAAATTGTTTTCGGTTGCGGTACTGGGCCTCCATGGCATGTGGGACGACCAATTCCACATGGGTGCAGTCGATGGCACCAATGCAACCCGGTATGCCGGCAAGTGCATGGAATCCCACTTTTGTGTTGGTAATTTCCTGCTCCGAGCGTGGTAGGGAGATGTAGTCGTCTGCGTGCTGCA
The DNA here is from genome assembly GCF_040938575.1 of Ambystoma mexicanum. Classification (NCBI taxonomy): domain Eukaryota; kingdom Metazoa; phylum Chordata; class Amphibia; order Caudata; family Ambystomatidae; genus Ambystoma; species Ambystoma mexicanum. The sequence continues at coordinate 879,862,956 of NC_090929.1, read as the reverse complement.
GGAGGGCATCGAGCACTTGCAATAGTGTCCGTGAGAACAGTGGCTGAGAAATGCCATGCAACTGTCCGACTGTGTGCTGGTAGGTGCCTGTGGCCAGGAAGTGGAGTACAGACACCACCTTCAGTAGGGGTGGGATGGCGGTTGGGCTATCTATCATGCTGACAAGGTCAGCCTGTGTCATGTCCACAATGGCGGCTATGGTGTCCCGGTCCAGACGGTAGAGGGTGTGGATCTGCTCATCAGTAAGGTTGAACGGATGTGCTCGGAGGCGTGGGATTGCGGGCTGCCTGCGTGGTGGTAGTGGCTGTGCTGGCGGCCCTTGCTGGCCCTGCCTTGGCCTCCTCCTCCTCCTGCGTCTCCTCCGTGCGGCCGGATGTAGTTGGTGTTCGTCTTCTTCTTGGAGTTGGAGTACTTGCAGTGCTATCATGTCCCCCAGGGCCAACATCGCGAGTCCTGCCGGTAGCATTTCGGTGTGGTTGTGGGAGGAGACTGGCTGTGCAATTTATGTGTTTTCAGGCTGAATGGCCTCCACCTGTGGTGATTCATTCCACCTGTGCAAACTGCTCTCCCCTTTGGCCGAGCACGTCCCGCGCACAACGCTGCAATTCGTGGAATGGCATCTTGCTATTGCAATCATGTATTTGTACCCGATGGCCGTGTAACATTGGTTGATATGTTCATTCTGCTGTGGTCCCATTGTTTCACATACTATCTGTGCAGTCGCGAACAGAGTTGTGAAGGGTCAGTGGAACGTAGTACTCGAGTAACGGTGGGCCCTCATGCATCACTGTACCGAGTTGCAACGACGGGCGGGGCGTCCCATTCGTGGGTGAAGGCAGTTGCCATTTTCACACACAGCCGCACTAGATGGATTAATTAGTGTTTTCAAACGGCCACAGATGCCTCTTCGACGTGATGTTGCAAATGAGGAATTCGAAGGGCGGCGCTTTCGGTTTTCAGCTAGCGGCGAGGAAATGCCCACAGGTCTGACTGCAAATATAACGTACTATTGTTCAATGTCCTTGAGACAGGGGCCATGGCGAGAATGCAATGATTGATATGAATGGTTTGGGATGCGCAATAGCGACGTGGGCGATGAGGCCGGACGTTCCCAAATACATGTTACTTCACTACACTGGAATTACGGGCTGGGGCACTGTGGATTTTGCAGGCTGCATAACGCACAGACTCAATGGATATTTCTAATGTTATGTGAGTAAATATTCAGGCGTTTTAATCCCGGGATGAGGGAATGATGAATGGATGCATGGGCAGGTGATTTGATACAGAGTTTGCCATGTACAGGGCTTCTTGGGATCTATCCGCCTCCCCTACGCTATGTGATGCAGGGCTGCCATAGTGGGACCATCGTCTATCTGGCCTTGTTGAGCCCTCCCTGTCTCGACGCGCCCTCAGACACTTGTGTCCATGCACGTTACCAATCCCATCAGATGTATTCTGTTTTCACAGGCGCATGCACAGGTACACTCGTTTGTGATGGTGTTTACACCTCGATATAGTTAGTTATGAGTCGCAAGTGGTTTTTGGGTGGTGATGGACCTTTGGAGTGGGCTAGCATGCATATGGCTGTGGATTTAGTGTGATCATTGCAGTGAGTTGTTGGAATGTAGTACTGATGGCCATTCTGTTCTTTTTCTTTTCTTTTGGTTGACAGGTATCTCCTCCCCTTTTGCCGCTGCCATCTGTATGCCACTCCTGCAGATGGGTTTTACTCCCGACACCTGCTGCTTCGTGTTAATCAGTGGAGCAGCATTACGATCTTATGGGACGATCGCCAATGGGCCACATGCCCTTACGCAGTACTGGTGGCTCGGAGCAACATTTCGGCCTTTCAGCTGGACTAGTGCCTCCCCATTGGGACGGCCCTGCGGTTCTGTGCGCTTCCATGTTGCCTTTTCGTACGTGAATGTGGCTCTGTGTACCATGAGGGAACAGGGCGTCACACAAGTAGTGGCTGGTCATTTCTTGCGGATGCAGCCCACAATGGTGAAATGTGTTTTGGAGTTCATGGCCTGATGGCTGTATGGGCTTGGTGATTTTGATGTGCATTAAATTTCTATTCTGATTTGGCCCGTGTAGCGTTCTTCTTTGCAAGTGATGTGGCATATGCCTATTTGGGGGGCGATGTATTGTGAGGAGATCTGCACTGGGTTCCAGCTTCGGAGTTTAGTTGCGTGGTACTGTACTGGGCGCGTTTGCCTACGAAGCCCGTGAGGTCAGGGATGGGGGCTGCCAATATGACAGTTTGAATGTTGTCATGCTCAGGGGCGGGGGATTGGGTTTTGTGTAACAGATGCCGGTCAGCCAGGTGGACTGGTGGAATGATGTGATTTTCGGAATATTGCTGGTCACAGGTGCCTGTGTTTGCGTGCGTTTCTTGGTGGGGGACTGTGGTCATGTCCATTGGGATGGCTTCTGTATTCGTGCCATCTGTGCCCTGCAGCTCCCATTGGCCCCTGTTGTGTTTCATTTGTTCGTTGGCATGCATGGGTGACTTGTACATTTCACTGGTTGCATTGTGACTTCATTGCACCTACGGGGAGTTGTACTTTGTGGGCAGGGAGCGGTGTACGGGCACTCAGTGGGGCCGTTTACGGTTGATTCGCGATGCTGTACTTCTCACCATGGCGGAATGGTGCATTCCGCCATGCTTGATGGCGTTAGGTACATGTCCGCTAGGGTCGGAATTGGCGTACCCTTGCGCCATGGTGGTGTTTACGGTTTGGCATGGCGCGCGCGCGCGTGCTTGGTGCAGTTAGCGTTGGCGTTCACTACGGTGTCGCTAATGGCATCGTACTTTGCGGTGACGGGTCATAGTCGCACCGAGCGCTATTCGATGGCGGTATTGCATTTCCGCCATCGTTTTCCGAATTCCGCCAGGGTCGTAATGAGGGCCATAGACTTTGCACACTTGTATCTCATATTTTAACTTTTTCTGTTTCTGGCGTATCCCCTCACACAATTGTTGCTTTATCTGTTAGACAGTGGTCTAGCCGCGTGCATGATGAAATGATTTTTCTGTGAGGTTTCTTGGTTTTCGAGCATAGCCCCTCACAGAAGGGCTGCTTTTTATGTCATAGTGAACAGCAGTCTAAAAGCATGCGTAGCAGGTTTTCTTTATCATAAATTTGGCAGTGCTTACCTTATCCATGTTCTTGAATATGCATACTATGCAGCGAGGCTCCAACAGGAATCTTGCACGGAAGTCCATGTCGAAGGGTTACCATGAAGGCTGTCCTGCACTTTTACTCAGCCGATCCCGAAGCACGTCGTTGTTCTTTCTCTATTTCCATGGCAGTCATCTTTGTAGTATGTGATATTAAACCCAGTGTATTATGTTACTTGAAGGCACAGCTGTTATTTGCACACCCGTGTTTGTCACAAAGGGTTTTGGTTATTCCAGGGTCAAGAGGTACCTACTAGATGTATTACCTATGTTTATTACATGGTCGATTTTCTAGTTGATTTTTTGCCTGATAGATTGCAGAAGATATTACAGGGCATATCCAAGGGATATTTCTCTATTGTGCCATTATAGGTTACTCATTTCATTAGAGCCATATTATTTCACTGGATTTCTTCGTTCAGACCGTTCTTCATGGTGTCCAAATGAAAAATCCAGTGTTGTACTCTTTTCAACAGAAGATTGTGGTAATTGCCCCCTCTATGTGGCGGGACAATTTTCTCAAGGATCGTCCATTCAAATTGCTCTGCTGTGTGTTTCAACAATTTGAAATGGTATCCCTACATATTATCCCCACCCAAAAAATCACTGTATATATGGTCATCTGGAACTGGCATAACTACCAAGGTAACAAGGACTATTGTAAGAACTCCTGTCGCTGGAATCAATGGATTGGAACATTGGAGTTTTTGGCAATGTTCTCTGTGGAGCCACTCCCCTTTGATTAGGTATCATGTCATTCTTTGCCTGAGTCTGGGCTGATTCTAGCGGCACCTTTAGAGACTTTACCTCCAAATTTGCTGGACTGCTTAGACTTTGATTGTCCCTCTTTTTTCCTAGTCCCCTCCTCTTTCTTTCCAAATATAATCTCAATTAGTGCGTTCTATCACTCAGAACAGTCTAAGGAGGCACACCTGCACAATTCTTCCTTCATCAAAAATACCTTAAAAAGTCTATTTTTATGCTTCTGTGCTAATCCTATTTTTACATGTTGTCAGATTTTCCAATAACCAGTTTGCGTGAGCCTGATGGTAATCTGACAACTCCGAAAATTATTCCTGAATCTCTGACATGGCGGTACTATTTCCAATAACGCTATAACAAGAGTCAAATATGCACACAGTACTGCACTACCTCGCAGCTGTAACTCAGAGAATGAGTGCATAATATGGTTATACTTTATGATGTAAGGCTGTGCCCAGTAATTACATTATAACCTCCTCGCAAATGCACCAAGAGGTAGGAGGTATTTAGGCAGTATTATTTGGTTATTCTTGGTTGGTGGTATTTTTGTTCTTTTGTGGTATAGTGTTGAGCCTAACTTTAGACTACCGCCTGACAATTGTTATTATACCAGGATCACTAATGGTAAGTAAATACTGGACTTAGCACAATCCAGACAATGAACCTATCCCTTTGCACAGTTTTTCTTTTTTTTTTTACAATACCACAATATGCCCTTATGGCTTGCAGCTCGGAATACATTTACCATGCAAAAGTACAAAAGTAATATGAACATTCACACACACACAAACACACACACACACATAGCCCTTCTGAAACCAAGTGTACAATAACCAGTGTTGTTGTTGCCTTATCACACATGACAAAGTGAAATGTCCACATACGGTAATACAAACTCACTATTGGTTATTCCCAGTGCCCCTGTTACCATCAGAGATCAAACATGTAATACATATTCTGAGATAATTCAATTTTTGAATGGTTATTCTTTATCAGAAGTTAAAAATAAGCAAAATACAGAATGGCATTTAAAAAACAAGATATCTAGCTTACATTTCAAACTGACACAACTCATTTGCAGATATTCTTCCTGCGATGAATGATAGGTTTCAAAAATGCCCTGCTGCATAAAACTAAGCTTTTCCTGTAATGGTTTTCAAAACATTCCATTTACAACAATGCCCAAAGCTCTGCCAACATTAGCCTTGAACTTCACAATAAACTGGGCAGAGTATGAGCTTCTATCACATCTGAATTTTATTGCATTATTGGAGAAACATGAACACAGTTATTCCTGTTTATATGTCACCGTAAAGTGCCTAAAAATTAATCATCCACATTTGATAAGTTTATAATGACATTTGCTGCCATACACTATCTAACATTAAGCATTCACGCAATGGTATGCTCCCCGGATTAACTGAATTTACCAAGAATAATCTTTAATTGTGTACGTGTCTTGAACTGCAAGTGCCCTCGTCTAGCTGCCGGACAGCATAACTCTCTATCTGGTTCACATCCTTTGCACCTGGAACAAGTCCAAGGATTCTTCTGCGAGTGCCTGCCTGCACAATTCCCCAGGGTCAGCAAAACTCTTCTGAGACGGCTGCCAGCCAGGAACCCGAAACCCGAGAGAGACTTCCTCCCTGTTGCCAGCCTTTTTAAACACCCTAAGATAAGCCTGCCCACCATGTAGGTTGTACTTACACAAAATATAGACGTTTCCTGTCTTTCTCTATGACATCATATTTCATTCAAAATCTCCACCCTTTTTGTGTATCGGCCAGCCCTCCATATAGTTCTGAAGCACAGAACCAATCTGCCTGCTTTGAGTGGAACCAAATCAGATGGAAAAGTTACATTTCCCCCTTTTCCTCCTCTGAAAGTCTTTTAAACAATAATCAAAATGGACTTCACATTCCACACTTCTGGCTTGTCATGTCTTCATTTAAACACTGTGCAGCTTTGACTATGCACATTTTTATTACATTTCCAAACTAACCCTGCACAGCCCAAATGCTCTGCTCCAAAATTATAAAATCGGCATGAACTGATTTGCACTGATTGTTAGTATGGGGATATGTTATATTTTAGATGAATGAGCTAAATTAGTATATGTAAGTTTCATGTTTTATTTAAGTGTAACTTAGCCCACAACTGTGCTATTGTGGTAAAAAGTGATAACACCCTGTTATACAATGCCCAATTTAAAAAAAATGTATTTTTCTAGCATGTGTTCTGTGCATTCCCTATATTGGCATCTATTAGATACAGCCTGAGTCTCACAAATGAATCTCACACTCGAGTCTCACACACTTGGCCCCAGTTGAAATTCAGACCTTTGCTAAAATTTGGATGTTGAAATGTGGAGCTACCCTTGTTGAAATTCAGAATACATTTCCCTACATGCGGCTGAGAAGTTGACAGCCATCAGCCTCACCATGGGGGTGCTGGTCGATGTTCCAGACATAATGACCCTTATGCCGATGGGGTGAAGCCGAGCCCTAACTATGCATACACTGGACCTGTGGTGGTGGTATAGAAATGTGCAAGTACTTCTATGGTTGATGAGATGGTCACAGAGCCGACAGGAGAAGAGCATGATATGGGGTAATACCAGGCACTCCAAGGCAGTCCTACAGGTCAGCAGCTAGTGACACATGTCAAGGGTTTTGACCCATGTTGAATCAATAGACTGGGTAGATGTGGGGATGAGCTGTCGCCGCCCATTATTCTATCCCAGAACAAACTAAATCAATAGACTGGGTGGATGTGGGGATGAGCTATCGCCGCCCACATTCACGCCAGAATAGGAGAACTGCGCAGTTGGAACGAGACCACTCCAAAGATACAACCTTCTTGTGGGGGGTTCCACATCACCACTCTACTGTAAGGATGCCATCAAAACAATGTTAAGCAAGGGTCCTATACTATCAAGCAAAAGACCACTCTATTGAAATGCAGTAATTCAAGACAACTCAAAAATGGATGCAGTACCGACAAATTCCCCAAGGCGGCGCTAGCGGTCTAAACTCTGACAGGGAAACTGTATTTAGGAGTTGCAAGTGGGGCATGGACTTCAAAGCTTGTTGGTTAATTGAAAATCTTAGCCACCTGCTGTTCCCAGAGGCCAAGAGACTGAGAACTCTTAACACCCCAGAGACTCACCACAGGAGGCAGGATATCACATGGCCCTTCTGATTGAGAGGGAGGGGGTTTCCCCTTCAGCCTGGAGGAGAGAGACAATAGCCCCTTTCTGTTGAATGCGGTATGTTAATTTTGAGTGTTTCCTATCAACAGCCCTCTGCCAGCAAGGAGAGACATGTGATCACTGACCCACCCAGACTTCTGGAGGCGGACCCAAACACTTGGGGGAGTTGAATTGCAACAAATATATATTTTATAGAAACAGTGATAACTTATTGTAACCAAATGACAGGAATGTACAACTTTGAGAGTCTTAGTTTGAAAAATGCCCTCACGATTTGAGTCCAAACTCCAATTTGTACCATGTTCTGGGGCAAAACCCTGCTAATTATGAATATTGTAGACAATGTGTTTAAGCTAGAGACATGGAAAGTTACTGGGATATATGTGGAAGGGAAATGTACCGTTGTATAATTTTTGATGAAAATCCCATATTGCACAACCCACTAAAATCGACAATAAGTTGCCATTTTTGAATGCAAGCTCCTAGAAACGCCAGAGGCGGAACAGAGACTACCTTAAGCAAGGTGTAATATGTACATGTAATGTCAACTACTTGTGTACCTGGGAAATATGTATTTGAATCAAATATAGATTTGTGGGCAAATTGACATGGGGAGGATCCTCTGACCCATAAATAGACCTCATCACTCTGACTCACAACCCAATTTCCCCAATCATGGGAGAGGGGAGAATTGGGCCAATGACAAGTAGAGAGGGGCAGGCTCAGTTATGCCACGCACACACCCATTTTCAAAACACATAAAAAGGGCCACTGAAACCCAGGTAGGACATTCAATTCCATTTTCTGCGGGACGCTCTGCCGGGAGACTCCAGACTTCACATCCATCAATCTTCAGAGACCAGAAATTTACTTCAGAACTTAAAGCAAGGGCCTAAAACCCACAAACTGAGAACTCTTCTCAGCATCCTTAAAATCATTTGCAAACTATTCAACAGCCGGGCAAGCTGTTTGAATTCCCTGCCAAGTACTTTTGCCGGAACCGCAGACCAGACCCAGACCGCTGTGAGCAGAACCAGAGATCCGGATCGCTGTGAGCAGAACCGGTGCCTGATTGACTCGCCGAGCAAAGAGAACCGCCGCTGGACGTGTTGACCAGATCCGTGACGAGGCCCATTCATTTCAAAATTAGGAGTGAGTATCCGCCAGAACTGTGCAGAACCAATCTCTTAGTTAAAATAATCTAATCCAAACTATTTTAACCTAAGTAGAACTGCCTCCTAGTAATCCTGTCATCTGTCATTCTAAAGCTGTGAGCTGTCATCTGTCATCCTAACGCTGCAAACTGTCACCTGTCATTTTGAGTTTTACTTTAAATCCGAAAATCTACCTTTATCAAATCGTCCGTATCTCTTGAACCGTTTGGGCTAGGAACGAAATTTAACTTTCATTTTAAAGCTGTGATTCTAGGCTTTCCAACGAACCTACTCCTCCTCCGCGAAATTTACCGCGATTTGCGATTTGGCTCACTTTCTCCACTTGTCAAAATAGCAGCTCCATTCTTTCCTTTGTTAAAATCCGTTTGCAACCTGGTAATACCTCATAGAGCATTACTAAAGTGAGCCTGAACTAATACCAACAAGCATCTCTCACTCACCCTGAACCTCTAGAGGCAATTAAAAGCAATTTTAGCACCTTTTCACTTCCTTGCAAACCACATTAAAGTAATTTGCCTGTGTTTAAAACTCATCCCTGTTTTCTCTAAGCTTGCTGGGGGAACTGGAACTGTGTATTGCATTATAAAGTGTGATTTGTTGGGGTTCTTGAAGACTATGTGCTCTCCTTCCATTTCTTGCATTGCATAGGGGGGAAGTGAATTGTCAAAAGAAAAAGTGATCATATTACCTTTTGCTAAAATCATAACAAGTTATTTCTGTACTGCATTTTATTCCACCTTGCATTTCCTTGAAACCATCAAGCATTTTCAGCTACCTCATCCTCTACACTCCTCCTAAGTAACCAAATCAGTGTACCCCTGTAAGATTATCCATTGTGGATCAAGGTCATATTCTGAAGTGTGATATCAGTTATAAATGTATTTATAAAGTGTGATAGATATATATTGTTGAATTGTCCAAATAAACCTTTTAAATTTGCAAAACAAACCTACTTCTTGGCTCAGTGGGGTCAGGGGGATTCTAAGAGGGGGGTGTTATACAAGGGTTGTCATCCAGAGTACTGAACTGGACATAAAAATACATCAATAAGGGTTTTCCTCAGCATCCCAGACTAGGCATTGACTTAGCTGTAGTGTTGATTGAATATCGCTTACACACACTACCAGGCAGCAGGGGATTTAGAGGTTTGAAGGCAAATATGGGTGGAGTTGCAAAAGTTGCAAGCACTTTCGTCGTGAGAGGCAAGTTCTCTCAGTCTTGTTTTACAGTACCTTACAATGAAGAAAAAGATGCAGCTGATGACTTCTGTTCCTGGCAGTTCCTGCAGATCTTGCTGTTCCTTTGCCTCAGTCGTGGGGACAAGAGGGAGGATGTCGGGGGACGCCTGCACTGCACTGGGATGGTCAAAAGCTCGCAACTGGCAAACTTCAATTTCAGTGGCTTTTTCGCGTTTCAGCTACCGCAATGGTAACAATGCAGGTCCTGGCTGTCAAGGTGGACTGTCCTTGCTTCTGAGGTCCCACACTCAGCTGAGGGAGGTCAGGCTCAGTCGGTCCGAAGTCGTGGAAGTCCGTAGGATCTTCCAAATGCTTTCAGCCAGCTTACAAGTAACACACACAATCTGGTGTCCCTCTCCATGGCTCTACGGTTTCCTGCAGCACTCTGAGGAAATGCAACCAGCTCTGAGATGGGTGCCCAGGTGGCTTACTTGGGAGTTGATTGGTCCTACAAACTCAAAGGGAGAAGTCATCCTTTGCAGGGCTTCTCTGTCGATGCGAACTTGATGATTTGGACCTACAGCAGGGCCTCACCGGGCAAACCAATGGTCCAGGATTTGCAGCAGCTGTCCTCTTGGATTTATATGATCACTGTGACGGCCGAAAATGCAACTTTGTTTGAACCCTTTACACCACATATATATGTAGGGGGAGACCCCTGCAGCCCCCCGATATTAATATTATACTCTTAACCCCCCCACATATATATTTGGTATAAGGGAGGGGTTAACAAGAAAAAAAGTCGGCATTTTCGGCCGTCGCAGTTCCCAGGTCGACATTTTTGTATGATTCCATCCTCTTCAAGCTCTTCTTCAGATCCTTCGTCCAGTGGTCGACTCTGCCTTCCAAGCCAAGAGATTCGCCTTTTATTCAGTTTTCTCCCATTTAAACCAGCCTAGCTGCCACTCACCCAGAAGGATGGCTATCCTTGCCGGACAGTCAGACATCCAATAAGTACATAGTGCATTTGGGTCTCCTAGGAGACTAAGCACAGGGAGTTTCAGGTGCCTCCCACACTTCCTGCCTACCCCAGACACTTTGGAGCCAAAGGCGGGCAAACCAGGTTTGGCGCGCAGAGAAAAACTCTAGAAGGACTGTGAAAACATAAAAATAATATGAGGCCTGGAAGCCCAGAAAGAAACACACCAACACAGGTTACAAAGAACATTCAAGTGCTTTATTTAAAAGCTACAATAGTTACCAAAGTCAATTGACAAACGGATAGCTATTCGGCTCTCAGAGTAACGTAACGAACTTCAACGAAGGTTCGATGCATTAGTTAGAGAGACCGCACATTGGAATATTTAGGTCTTTTATACGCTTTATCCAGCCCTTGGCCAACCCTCTCGCGGGTTAACCATTCTAGGAGTCGGGCCTATGGGTTCCTTGCCAGGTCAATCCTATAATATATGCATTTTGATTAGTTTTGCTGATATAGTTGTACATTTACACATAGGTCAACAGTAGAACAAGGTCTCAGTTCGCGACCCCGACAAGTGGCCTGCAGGCATATTAATTATTTGTGTGTACGGAGGTCAAAACGGCCAGAATTTTACTCAGAATGTCATTCGGCCTCCATTTTGATGTTCAGGGTGACTTCCATATAACAAGAGAACCTAAAATGGCGGCTTAATCCAAGATGGCGATTTACATTACTTTCTCTAAGGTCAAGACCTTGCCGCGGAGTTTGTTCACATATGATGTTTAGACAACTTGGCGTAGGCCAATACACATACAATTGTTGCGATAGGAGGCATAACATTGTTTCAATTCCGACAAACCCTCCTTTTGGCCTATGCCAAGTGCTAATATCATTTCTAATACTTCTGTAAATAACTCCATGCATTGTCGTCCATACATCCTGAATCATTATCTGTAATGTCTATAGCCATTAGGTCGTTCATCAGAACTTCTTGTAACACAAACTCTTTAGATGCTGTATCCGGGGCATATATTTTGTGCCCTACTGTGCTCACTGCTTGAGCACAACATCCCCCTAGCATTGCACATACACTAGGTAGACATTGGAAACAGCAACAAAGGAATAGCAGGATTCCCAAAATAACCAGGATAACAGAAAGCACCTTCCAACCCCAGGATCGTAGAGAATCCCAGAACCAGGCGCTAATATTCCAATCTCCCACAGGAACATGCGCTTCAGAACTAAGAATGTGCAAGTTCTGTATTGCTTTGAAAATTGTCGGTGAGGAATTTGGTACGAAAACACAACAAGCGGACCCCACTAATTTGCATACTCCACCACGTTCTGCCAGAATGACATCTAATGCCATCCGATTTTGGAGTGCTACCAATCTTATTGCCTTTTGTTCTAGTGTCATATTGTAGAGTATATCCGTGGTCGGGTTGATGGTTCTCTCCAGTACTCTTGCCAGTCCCCTAACATTTTCAGAATTTGCTATCTGTCCCAAAAATGGCACAACTGATTTTGCTATATCTCCCAATACTTGCCCAGGGGTATCTCCATCCTCCTCCCGCCGTGGGCGAGCCTTAGAAACTTCCAAAGTACTAGCTATAAATATCCCAGGTAACAGGATTCCTAAATAACAGGTTCCCTGCCAATCCTTGGGCAACCAGGGAAATGCTGAATTACCACAAACGAAATAAACAGGCCCCCCTACATACAGAGGCCCGTTCTCTCCGGTCAAATTTACAATGTTCACACAACCTTCAAAATCTCCCATTGGTCGAGTGCCATTTCTTTGTACACAGAAGGGGACTAAATCGGGGCTATGATTAATAGAGTAGGAAGGAGGCACGGCGTCCTTATTGCTTATCGGAGCCATTTTAAAGGAAATTAGAGTTTGAAAAGGAAGAGATAGTTTATCAGATGGCCTAATAGAAGCAACATTAGGTTTACTTCTATTTGCAAAAAGCGAGCATCCCAGGGGAGTCAATTCACGTTTCTCAAAATCATTCAAATTAGTTCCATCAAAGTTCCCTGAGATGCTATCATTCCAACGGCCAAAGAATAGTGCTCTAAGAGAAGCATAGCAAGCAGTCGTTAAAGGTAAAGGGTGAATATACCATCCTAGCCCCTTGTTCCCATGTTGCGGTAAATGGGTACAAATCCAGCAATTACTCTTATTAAAAATGGCATGCGTTGAATTCATTATTATCATTAAAGTGTTATTATGGTACTTTCGTCTATGCTGGAAGTCTCTAGGTGACAAAGTGTTAAGGTGTACAGAGGGAGTCAAAGCAGTAGGTACAATCTCAATTGGCAGTAGAGGTTTTAGAGGGTACATTTCTTCAAAGTACCAAAGTCCCACAACAGTAATTATACAAATTCCAATTATTATTAACACAACACAGCAATACGTTTTCGGGGCCCAGGCACATTGTTCGTTGTCTGAGTTGATCACCCCCTTATTTACAAGTCCAATGTGGGGAGCAGCGGTGGAGGTGGTAGGCATTGTAGTTTCTCAATCGACGACCCCAATGTTCGTTGCTGGCGACACTACGGTCCCGCGACTTCTTAGTCCTTCCCAACCCTAGCCAGCAGAATCCCTTTTTTTTTCCTTTTGTTCGAAAGGAACTTTCTTTTACAAGAGAAAACTTTCAATCACTTCTTCTTTTCAGATGCACGGAAAAAGACCCGTGCCGTAGTTCTATTTTCTTCGTCGAAGGTCGTACCTGGTGGTACCCAGAACTGTTTGATCGGGAAACAAGGTAACGTCACTTCCTGAGGGAAGCGACGTATCGGAGGTGACGGAAGTCGCAGAACTTGAAACAGTGTTTTCCGGAAGTGACTTTTTCAAAGAGTGCGGAGACGAAATGGACTGTTCCCCAAGCTCCACGGGCTCAGAGAAATTCTCTGACGCACTCACAGCGCTGTTTGCTACCCCAGGATCAGAGATTGTAGCATCAGCGAGGGGTTCTGTTTCTTCTGTAACGTGTGGCGTCGGTTGAGGAAGTTTCTTGACATGCGTCGCGTGGATCCAATGCTTCTTTCCAGCCACCCGCACTGCTGTTTGGGTGACCAACAGTACCTGATAGGGTCCCCTCCAGCGAGGAGCGAGACATGAAGACCTTTCGTAGGCCTTCACTCGGACCCAACTTCCAGGCTGAATATCATGTCCTGGGCCCGTAAACCGTACAGGTAAAGCTGATTGGACCTGATGATAAATGAGATACAGATTTTTAGTCAACTGGTTACAGTAGTCTACAAGCAATACATCCTCGACCTCCCTTAAGGTTTTGGGCTTCGGAAGGCCCCAAATGTTAGCAGGTCTCCCCATCACTACCTCAAATGGAGAGAGCCCAGTCTTAGTTTGAGGTGTGGTATGCATGGCTAACAATACAATAGGTAAGGCATCTGGCCATTTCAGTTTGGTGTCGGCATATGTTTTTGCAAGCTTATTCTTCAGGATGCCGTTATGTCTCTCTACCAACCCAGCACTTTGAGGATGTCTAGCTGAGTGAACTCATTTTTCAATGTTTAACGCTGTGCATATCTGCAAAATTACTGCTGCAGCAAAAAAAATGGGGACCATTGTCCGACCAAATTACCCTTGGAAGCCCAAATCGTGGAATGAATTATTTTACCATAGTCTTTGCAGTGGTCCTGGCAGTAACATCTTTAACGGGGAAAGCCTCGACCCATTTACTAAAAGCACAAATAATCACAAGAACATATTTTAGATTGTTACACCGTTCCATCTCAATAAAATCAAAGTGGATGACCTCGAAGGGAACAGAAGGGGGCCCAAAGCTTCCCCTTGGAGTTACTGTCCCCTTCCCCACATTGTGCTGTAAACAAATCATACAATTCTGAACATGTCGCTGTGCAATCTTCGAAATTTTATCATTCACCCAGACTTGTTCTAACATTTTCGTGATCTGCTGAGCACACACATGCGTAGGACCGTGTGCTGTCGTAACCATTGCCAGCACATATGAATCAGGGAGCAACCATTTTCCTTCAGATGGATCCACCCAACACCCATCGTCATCCAGTTTCCCCATTGCTTCGGCCCACTTTTTAGACTCTTCTATTGTGGCATCAGTCTGGATATCTCGCACAGACCCGATACCCTCATCCATTACATAGGCATCTTTTGTTTCCCTTAGAGCATACATGCCTGTGCTAGGGTCTGTAGCCGTTTGCCTGGCTATCTGGTCAGCAAAAGTGTTCCCTTTTCCCACATCATCTATGACCTTACGATGTGCTGCACATTTCATGATCGCTAACTGCCTAGGGAGTGAGAGTGCCGAGAGCAATTGCACTATCAGGGGACCATGCTGGATCTTGGTCCCATGTGAGGTTAGGAACCCTCTTTCCGACCAGAGCCTCCCAAAGTTGTGAGCCACCCCAAAGGCGTACTGGCTATCAGTATATATGTTTACGGTATGCCCTTCGGAGAGTTCACAAGCTCGGGTCAACGCTATAATCTCTGCGGCCTGCGCGGAGTTATGTGGAATTCTCTTAGTTTCAACAACCGTACTCAACGTAGTAACTGCATAGGCAGCTGTAGATGTACCATCTGGGAGTTTGAAGCAGGAGCCATCACAAAACAGCTCCCCTTCTGCATTGCCCAAAGGAGTATCTATAAGATCTATCCTGCCCTTCGTTTCCTTTTCAGTGGTATACAGGCAGTCATGTAATTCTTTGTCACCGCAAACAGTATTTCGCGGGAAAGGTAGAAGTTCAGTAGGATTAAGAACACGACACCTCTTAATTTGAATGTGAGGGGCAAACAGAATTAATTCATACCTTGTCAGCCGTGCAGAGGTGAGGTGTTGCGTTTGAGTCTTATTCAATAGGACATCTACAGAGTGAGGTACCATCAAAATTAAATCATGACCTAGGACCATTCCCTCACTCTGTTTAACAGACGCGGCAGCAGCAGCGACAGCTCGCAAACATCTTGGCAAAGCGCATGCGACAGGATCAAGGGCGGAGGAGTAGTAGCCGCATGGCCTATTCTTCCCTCTGTGTTCCTGTGTTAACACAGCCAAAGCACATCCATCACATTCATGCACAAACAACACAAAGGCCTTGTCATAATTTGGAGTACCCAGACCGGTGCAGAGCATAACGCGGCTTTGAGAAGCTCAAATGATCGTTGATGTTTCCGATTTCCGTGGCAGCGGCAAAGAAATGCCCTTCTTCGTCAAAGCCAACATCGGTTTTATCACTAGTGAAAAGTTCGGGATCCACAACATACAGTAAGAAGCCATACCTATTAAGGCTCTGACTTCTTTCTGTGTATTTGGAACAGACATGCCAGAAATGTGTTTTATTCTTTCAGGTGTCAATCTTCTCCCCTCCTTTGACAGGAGGTAGCCTAAATAGGCGACCTCCTGACAACAATATTGAAATTTTTTGAGCGAAGCTTTATGACCATTTTTAGCTAGATGAACAAGCAACAGTACAGTGCCTTCTTTACAAGCACTTTCAGAATCTGCGGCCAAAAGCAAGTCATCGACATACTGGAGCAGTGTACAAGTAGGTGGCAATTCGAGGGTATCAAGCTGCTCTTTCAAAGCTCTACTATAAATGCTTGGACTTTCAGTATACCCTTGAGGTGCACGAGTAAATGTGAATGAACGTCCCCCCAAGGTGAACGCGAACAAATATCTACTCTCCTTGTGTATAGGAATACTAAAGAAAGCATTCTTTAGATCCACAACGCTAAAGTGCGTAGCTGTAGCAGGGATCATTGTTAGTAACGTTGTTACATCAGGCACAATTGGAAATTGTGGGGCGACAACTTTGTTAATAGCACGAAGATCAATTATGAAACGGTATGGGATTGCATTGTCGCCTTTCTTGTATACAGGCAAAATCGGGCTGTTACATAAACTACCTTCAATCTCTTCAATCACCCCTCGATGCACAAAATCGGAGACAATGCACTTCAAAGCACGCTCGCCCTCAACTGATATTTTATATTGCGGAATGCGTGGTAGTTTAACTCCATGCTTCAAAACTATTTTAACGGGCTCAATCTGTAGCACCCCGACATCATTGTCGTCAACCGCCCATAAACATTCTGGAACAACACTAAACTCAGGAGGCAATGGTTGAGTCAAAAACTGAGAATTGGGAAGTTGCTGTGGTGAAACCGTCAGTCGTACTCCATCAGAGGAACAATGAATTACTGCATTCAATTTCTTCAACAGATTTAAACCCAGCAAATTCTCTCCACAGTTCGAAGTCAGAAGGAAGGGACAATGGTCCATAAAGGGACCCAAAGAAATAGACACCGGCGAAGAAACCGGGCAAGCAATTGGTATACCAGAAAACCCTACAGAAACATTTGTTTGCCCTGACAGTGGAATGTTTGGAACCTGGGAATGATCAATGGAGCACTTCTGTGCTCCAGTGTCTATCAAAAACTGATGTTTCCTATTCCCCACTAACAATTCAACGTAGGGACCTTTCTGATTAACGGGAATAGGTGAAGGTTCCAAACCCTGCTTCGGGCAGTCCTAACGAAATAAAATGTCATCGGAAGGAAGCTCTTCAGAAAGGTAGGCAGCAGAAGGGTGATCAAATATGTTTCTTGTGTCCACACTCGAAGTCTGATTTTCCCGTGAAAAAGGTTGCTGAGGATCTTGTGAAAACTGACCTCTATCAGGGCCCCCTGCTCCAGGGCGACCTCTAGGTCGTCTACCCATACTCCCAAACGCATTGTTTGACCTTTGTTGAAGGACCGGGCACTGTGCTAGCCAATGACCTTCCTGGCGGCAAAAGGCACATTGATTAACATTCACAGGACCCAAAGGAGCGTTTCCTTTTGGGACATAGTGACCTCTGCTCTGTGACGTACCTCCTCTGGGATTTCTAACAATTTGTTGTAACAATACTTTAGTCTTCAAATCTCCTTTCCTCTTGTCTATTTTCTCTTTTTCATTATTAACACGGTTCTCATAATACTGAGCCATGTGCAAAACTTCAGATTGGGATTTCGCCTGCCAAGCACTCTCAGAGGACATAATCTGTGACTGGATGTTGGGCAACAACCCACGTACAAATTTGTCCACAAACAACCTTTTCCCAGACTCTGTGCCCATGTCCTGTCCACTGAAGTCAGAGAATACCTGTTCGAATCTATTAACGAATTCGGTGGCACCTTCAGTTTTTCCTTGAACACAGGCCGTAAGCTTGTCCCAAATAATTATTTTCTCAGGAATTATGGTTTTCAATTTTGAGACAATTCTATCAGGCAAATTAAGTATTACCTGGGGTGGTTTCTCACCAGCTGGTCTTTCCCCATCAAACCTAGTCATGTTAGCCCACGTATCTCCCAACCCTGGCACATCGTCTATTGTCCGAACCTGCTTCCATAAATCTACGGGAAGGAGTACAGGGAATAGCAAGTCAATATCACATAAGGTGAACACAGAGGACTGCAAAACGGACTCTATCTCTTTGTAAAACCCTGTCGGGTTTTTCCTCATATCGGGAATTGATTGTCTAATAGTGTTCACTTCCTGTCGTGAAAACGGGACATGAACAAATTGCGATACATAATGCGCAGGGATATCCACAGCGGGTGCACCAGTCCCAGCGTTAGCGGGAATCTCAACCTTTGGGACAAATGTCGGAGGAACCTCTCTCATAGGCAACTGAGATATAGGTAACTCCGACCGCTTACTAAGCAACAGAGCCAGGTCGAGCGCTAAGGCAGTCGAAGAAGTGTCGGGCGCAAAAAGCCTTTTTACAAATTCCCAATAACTCTATAGGACAACTAACCTTCTTCCTTACACATTCTTCCTGCAGGTACTGTACCATTACCTGAATCACCTTCCTCTGCATTTCTACTGTATACTGACTATACGTGTCATATAATTCATCTGGCGGTATCGATGAATCCGAGATCCATCGAATCGCATCTTTGGTACAAATTCGTACTTCCTCAGGTGCCGATCTACGACACGGAAGGAACCGTTTCTGCACATACATACTATCGTCTTCATCATCCTCATCCCGCAATTTCTCAAAGTCCCTCCTATACTCAAACAATCTCTCAACATGACCATGTACTTTCTCCTCTGTATCCCTCGAAAGTGCTAAGGTATTTAGATCCCTCACCCCTTGTGGGAGATCCGAATTATGTAATCTACCCCACATTACACATAAATAAGTTCCCAAACCTTCGATAAAAACATTTTTCTCGGGAAAATTGTCCATATTTGATAATGTGGAAAAAACCTTGACTTGATCACCTTTCTCCATACAGTGCTTAGCCCATGCAAATGATTCCTGTTTCTTGTTTGCAGAAACAGTATTACGAGTGACAATCTTTGACCCCGCACCCCAATCAACTTCAGTCAATACAGAACCACTCGGGAGCGGAGATATGGGCAAATTCAATGAGGGTGCAACTATCGGCGCAAGAGGAAGGGGTGGCGGGATAGGTGGAGGAACAACAACTAGAGGAATAAGAACAATAGGTTGTACAGGGGGAACAGGAATAACAGCAGGAACAACAGCAGGAATGGGCAGAGCACCCGGGAGAGGATCATACGGAGGTGGCGCAGAGGCACCAGGCCTGCGTTCGTTTAAAACATTTTTCAATAAATTCTTCAGAAACATGAAAATCTTTAGAGGGATACATTTTTTGGATTCTGAGTGAAAACTGTAACGCTCACCTGATTCCCGTAGAGGCGCCGGTCTTGACTGGGCGTATACCGTATCTTCAAAGGTGATGTGTAACACACGGCTGGCTCTTTGGGCTGGACCTCTGTGCACTGTATGTCTGACTTGAAGGGTAAGATGTCTGCAGATAGAAAATATGGGATTAAGGAACTGGATTATTGAATGTCTCTCTCTTCTTCCCTTTCTCTTCTCCTGTAGAACCCCAAAGGTTAACGCTCTCACCTTAGGTAAGTGAACGCCGTGCTCTCCATCTGCCTCGGGGCAGGGTGCTGTAACCAGTTTCTTCACTGGATAAGGGGAGCAGGCCTCTTGACTTCAGAGGACTGCTGTCCGTCGTTTACTGCACGAACAGTAAGTTTCGAGTAATTCTAATGTCTTTAAAGTCTTTAGTAATGATGTTTCTTGTTTTGCAGGGTTCCGGCGATGGCGGATGACGGGCTGAAGTGAGTTGAAGATGGAGCCCGTGTGATGAATAGAAGCGCCTGGAAGCACGTAAGTAAGCGCTTGTTGCCTGCTTCACGATGCGCTCTAACTGTCTTTTTATTTTGCAGGCACAAGTTTGGAGCGGCTGCAGGGTGCCGGAATACCCACTGGGTTAGATGTGGAAAGGAGTAATGGCACGTGAGTATTAAAGTTCCCCAATGTCTTTAAACGCACCTTGTTTTGTCTTTCAGATGCGAGATGCAGCGCCGAAGGCCTCCAGAGCTTGCAAAGAGTTGGTAAGCTTTTGTCTTTCAGATGCCGGAATGCAGTGTGAAGACCTCCGGAGCGCACGAAGGGTAGGTAAGCCTTTGTCTTTCAGATGCCGGAATGCAGCGCGAGGCGTTGGTGACAGCCGATGGACCAGGTAAGTGAAGAGCTGTCACTGCTGAAGACCGTAATGCTAACCTGTTCTTTCTTGTCTTTATAGGTGTTGCTGAAGACTGGATTCAGGATGGTAAGCCTTTTTCCTTAGGCCCAGGATCAGATGCAGAAGACACGATGAGCGTTCTGCTGCAGAGGATGCAGAATAACGCAAAGCAAGATTCATCCATCGGGTGTGGTTTAAATAGCCTGCTGTAGTGCTTAAGTGTCTCCTTCCACAGCCACGCCTAGGTAAGAAAAGAGTTCCTGCTTTCCAGAAGAGTTCCAGTGTTCTGAATCTAGGGAGTGGCTCCTGCCCCACCCAACAGGAAAAGTAGTTCCAAACAGAAGAGGATCAGAGGCTCAACTGGCAGGCAAGTAAGCAGCATGGTCTGCTGCAGGTAAGTCCACCCAAGCATTATGAGCCCGGCGCTTCCAGCGCTGGGACTGGGCATATTTATGAGCCTGGTGCCACTGGCGCCAGGACTGGGTCCAAAAGGTCCCAATTGGGACTGGTTGGCACTCGGAACCTGGGTTATGGATCTGCTTCCAAGGGAGTTGGGAAAACCCTGACCTTTTGGAAGCAGAGATCTTGACAGTACCCCCCCTCAAGGCCCCTCCCAAACCGGGCTCCTCCGGGGGTTTTGGCTTGTCAGGAAATGTTCGGTGAAATCTTTTGATTAGGCGAGGAGCGTGGACATATTCAGCAGGTTCCCAGGATCTCTCTTGGGGGCCGTAGCCTTTCCAGTCAATTAGGTAAAATAGTTTAGATTTGGAGATCTTGGAGTCCAGAATGCTTTTGACTTCAAACTCGAGTTCTCCATCAACTAGGATAGGTTTTGGAGATTTAGTTAGTCGGGTTTGAGGTTGCACGGGTTTTAATAGAGAGACGTGGAAGACCGGATGTATCTTCATGTGCGGGGGCAAGTCCAACTTGACCGCTACTGGGTTTACTATGGTAGTGATGGAATAGGGACCAAGGTATCTTGGGTTGAATGTGCGTGGCCCTTTTAGAGGTAGATATTTGGTGGATAACCAGACTTCATCCCCTACTTGATATTGAGGGGCTTCCTTCCGATGTTGATCTGCTCCTTTCTTGTATTGTTCTTTAGCCCTTTGAAGGTGAGAAACAGCTTCCTTAAAGGCTTGGGTGATTGTAGAATGCAGGTAGTCTACTGCTGGTGTTTCAAGATCTTGGAGGGGATCCAACTCAGAGGTTCGAGGGTGACTGCCGTAAAAAAGAAAAAACGGGGTTTTTCCAGTTCCCAAATGGACAGAGTTATTGTAGGCATATTCGGCTATCCAAAGGATGTCTTTCCAAGTTTTTTCAGTTTGTTGCAGCATGCAGCATAAATACTGTTCCAGAGTTTGATTGGTCCTCTCGGTTTGTCCGTCGGTCTGAGGGTGGTGACTGGTCGATAGTCTCACATCAATTTGAGCCGACCGACAGCAACTTCGCCAAAAATGAGAAATAAATTGACTACCTCGATCCGAAATTAGAACCGAAGGAAAACCGTGCAGTCGGACGATGTTTTCGAGAAATTCTCGGGCCAGAGTTGCTGCTGTTGGCAAGCCTTTGAGCGGAATGAAATGCGCCATCTTGGAGAATAAGTCCACGATTACTAGAATCGTATTGTATCCGGAGCATGGAGGTAGATCGGTGATGAAGTCCATAGAAAGGTTATGCCAAGGGCGAGGTGGGATGTCAATAGGGCGTAAGAGGCCTGCTGGTCTTTCCTTTTGACTCTTGTTTTGGGCGCATACTCCACAGGACATTATAAAGTCTCTGATATCTTTTTTCCAAGACGGCCACCAGAAGTAGCGCTTGAACTTTTCTGAGGTCTTGGCCATACCGGGATGTCCTTCCATTAAAGAATCGTGATAACAAGAGATTACTTTTTTCTGTAAATCTGTGCTGGGTAGGTATAATCGTTCTTGGAAATACAATAAGTTGTCCTTTACTGCAAAGTCCTTTCCCTGCAGATGCCAATTCTGTATGTCTGCTGGAGTTACAAGTTGCCTGGCTTTATCCTTAACTTCCTCTATGGATTCTGTGGCGATTACACCCAGAATTCTTTGTTCGTGAATGATTGGTACAGGTTTAAGGTTGATCAAGTGTTCTTCCACTCCCATCCGAGAAAGGGCATCAGCTTTACCGTTCTTTGTACCAGGTCGATAGGTAATTATGAAGTCAAACTCGGCAAAGAATAATGCCCAACGGAGTTGTCTAGAGGATTGGGCTTTTGCGATTTTCAAATATTGCAGGTTTCGGTGATCCGTAATCACAGTAACGGTGTGTCGGGCCCCCAGCAGATAATGCCGCCAAGCCTTAAAGGCAGACTTGATAGCCAGAAGTTCCTTGTCAGTAATCGTGTAATTGATTTCAGGAGGCGAGAATTTGCGGGACCAAAATGCCACGGGATGCAACTGATTGGTTACCGGGTCCTTTTGTGATAGAACTGCCCCCATGGCAAGGCTTGAAGCATCAGTTTCCACGATGTAGGGGAGTTCGGGGCGAGGGTGTTTTAAGATTGGTGCAGAGATAAATTTAGTCTTCAAATCCTGGAAAGCTTGTTCCGCCTCGGTGGACCATTCAAAACGTTTGTTTTTCTTTAACAAGGCAGTGATGGGCTGGACTATTCGAGAGAATTCGGGGATAAACCTGCGGTAAAAGTTAGCGAAGCCTAACATGCTTTGCACACCTTTTACGGAGGATGGTGATGGCCATTTGAGAACTGCATCGACCTTCTTTGAATCCATACGCACTCCGCCAGGTGATAATATGAATCCCAAGAATTCCACTTCAGTCACGTTGAAAACACATTTTTCCAACTTAGCGAAAAGTTTGTGTTGACGCAATCTTTCGAGGACCATTTTCACGTGTTTCCGATGTTCAGATTCCGATGAAGAATAAACGAGGATGTTGTCAATGTAAACAACAACACACACATCTATGAGCTCTCTGAGGACATCGTTCATAAAATATTGAAAGGCGGCCGGGGCATTGCAAAGTCCGAAGGGCATGACCTGATATTCAAATAGCCCATACTTGGTGCGGAAGGCCGTCTTCCATTCATCGCCCTCTTTTACTCGTACCAAATGGTAAGCTCCTCTAAGATCCAGCTTTGTATATATGCATGCTTTTCTGACTTGGTCCAGGAGTTCAGGGATCAAAGGTAACGGATATCTATTCTTAACGGTGATCTGGTTCAGGGAGTGATAATCTATACAAGTTCTAAGGTCTCCTTCCTTTTTTGGAACGAAGAACAAAGCTGAAGAAGCAGGGGACTTGGAAGGACGAATAAACCCATTTGCCAGGTATTGATCCAGGTATTGTCGAAGGTGAAGGTTCTCAGGCTCGGTGAGGGCATAAATTCTACTACAAGGAGGAGTAGATCCAGGTATCAGGTTTATCTGGCAGTCATAAGACCTATGAGGAGGTAGAGAGTTAGCCTGATCCTTCCGGAAAACATCTTGGTATTCTAGGTATTCGGGAGGTAACTGGGGAGTCTCTGAAGAAATTGCTGCCAGTGCAACACCAGGTTGAGGGTGACAAGTAGAGACACATTCTGGAAACTGGACCGTTCTTGCTCGCCAATCGATCAGAGGATTGTGTTTCTCTAACCAAGGTATTCCTAGAATAATCTGAAACTGAGGGGCTTTGATCACATCGAACACGATCTTCTCATGGTGTCCATCTTGACTTACTAGCGTCACCTCTTGAGTGGTATGCGTTACTGGCCCGGAGGCTATCTCCGTACCATCCACCGTAGTAATGATGTCCTTTACAGCCTTGGGACAAAGAGTTAGATTCATCCTCAAAACCATTTCATGATCCACATAATTGCCGATGGCACCGCTGTCGACGTAAGCTTCAATTGCATGTAATCGATCCGGATTATCAGGGCTAATGAGGACCATAGGTATCACGAAATGCGAGGTCACGGAACTGGTTTTCACGCTCGGCAAGAGGACCTCTATTCTTGTCGGGCGAGGTTGTTTCCCTGCTCAGAGTTTGTAACTTTGGTAACTGCAGCTCCTACTGCCTTCTTGGCAGGTTTCACCGGACAGTCTCGAAGAAAGTGCCCTGAGTTTCCGCAATAGAGGCATAATTGCAACTGTTTTCTCCTTTCCCGCTCCTTTTGTGTTAGAGGACCTTTCAGACCCCCTATTTGCATGGGTTCCCCGGAGTCTACTCCTTTGGACGGAGTTGGCGGTTTGGAAAATACTTGAGCATCAAACTTGGAACGATCAGCCTTCCTGTTCTGCAGTCTGTGATCTATTTGAACGACTAAGTCTATATAGTCCGAACAATCTTGTGGGGGATTCACTACTTGGGCTAACACATCTTTGAGCTCTCCACGTAGACCTCTATAAAACAGCGTAATCCTTTTGTCCTCAGGCCATTGAGTTTCCACTATCAGTCTGTTGAAAGACGCAATATAAGCCAAAAGGTCTTGATTACCTTGTCGCAACGAAAGAAGCTCATTGTCCAAGGCCTGCCCCTGTGAATGTCTTGCGAACAGTTTTTCCATACTGAGCTGAAAAGCTTGAAAATCATGGAGGACCGGATCATCTTGATTTACTAGAGGGATCGACCAGTCTGCCGCATTGCCACTAAGGTACGAAAGCACGAAAGCTACTTTAGCTTGATCAGTTGGAAAGGCTGCTTGCCGGCATAAGAAATGCAACCGGCACTGATTGATAAATACTGCAAACCTCTTTGGGTCACCAGAAAATCGTTCGGGCGGAGCCAGAGGTACATTCCCAGGTAGGTTGATCTGCACTGGATTCATAGAGGATGTAGAAGGAAGATTTCCCCCAGATGCGGGTAACGGGGTCTGTCCGGCTTGTGACTGTAGCAATTGTCTAGCGAGATCATCTGTTCGCTCCTTGGAAATAATCAGTTCCCTTCTTAGAGCGTTCGTTTCCTGACGGGCTGCATGCACTTCTGCCCTTAGTTCCCCAAGTAACTGGGCTAGCTGGTCGGTATCCGAGGTTTGCATAGCGCCTGGACGGGAGTTTTGTGGTAGGCTTTGCGTTCTGTAACGCTCACCTGATTCCCGTAGAGGCGCCGGTCTTGACTGGGCATATACCGTATCTTCAAAGGTGATGTGTAACACACGGCTGGCTCTTTGGGCTGGACCTCTGTGCACTGTATGTCTGACTCGAAGGGTAAGATGTCTGCAGATAGAAAATATGGGATTAAGGAACTGGGTTATTGAATGTCTCTCTCTTCTTCCCTTTCTCTTCTCCTGTAGAACCCCAAAGGTTAACGCTCTCACCTTAGGTAAGTGAACGCTGTGCTCTCCATCTGCCTCGGGGCAGGGTGCTGTAACCAGTTTCTTCACTGGATAAGGGGAGCAGGCCTCTTGACTTCAGAGGACTGCTGTCTGTCGTTTACTGCACGAACGGTAAGTTTCGAGTAATTCTAATGTCTTTAAAGTCTTTAGTAATGATGTTTCTTGTTTTGCAGGGTTCCGGCGATGGCGGATGATGGGCTGAAGTGAGTTGAAGATGGAGCCCGTGTGATGAATAGAAGCGCCTGGAAGCACGTAAGTAAGCGCTTGTTGCCTGCTTCACGATGCGCTCTAACTGTCTTTTTATTTTGCAGGCACAAGTTCGGAGCGGCTGCAGGGTGCCGGAATACCCACTGGGTTAGATGTGGAAAGGAGTAATGGCACGTGAGTATTAAAGTTCCCCAATGTCTTTAAATGCACCTTGTTTTGTCTTTCAGATGCGGAATGCAGTGCCGAAGGCCTCCGGAGCGTGCGAAGAGTTGGTAAGCTTTTGTCTTTCAGATGCCGGAATGCAGTGTGAAGACCTCCGGAGCGCACGAAGAGTAGGTAAGCCTTTGTCTTTCAGATGCCGGAATGCAGCGCGAGGCGTTGGTGACAGCCGATGGACCAGGTAAGTGAAGAGCTGTCACTGAAGACCGTAATGCTAACCTGTTCTTTCTTGTCTTTATAGGTGTTGCTGAAGACTGGATTCAGGATGGTAAGCCTTTTTCCTTAGGCCCAGGATCAGATGCAGAAGACACGATGAGCGTTCTGCTGCAGAGGATGCAGAATAACGCAAAGCAAGATTCATCCATCGGGTGTGGTTTAAATAGCCTCCTGTAGTGCTTAGGTGTCTCCTTCCACAGCCACGCCTAGGTAAGAAAAGAGTTCCTGCTTTCCAGAAGAGTTCCAGTGTTCTGAATCTAGGGAGTGGCTCCTGCCCCACCCAACAGGAAAAGTAGTTCCAAACAGAAGAGGATCAGAGGCTCAACTGGCAGGCAAGTAAGCAGCATGGTCTGCTGCAGGTAAGTCCACCCAAGCATTATGAGCCCGGCGCTTCCAGCGCTGGGACTGGGCATATTTATGAGCCTGGTGCCACTGGCGCCAGGACTGGGTCCAAAAGGTCCCAATTGGGACTGGTTGGCACTCGGAACCTGGGTTATGGATCTGCTTCCAAGGGAGTTGGGAAAACCCTGACCTTTTGGAAGCAGAGATCATGACAAAAACGCCCTATCCATATTTTTAACTGACTCCGAATGTTTTTCCTTATCATATAACAACGCCTTTTCGGCATTTGTTTTATGACGCCGTGCATGTTTATCCCTACTTTTAAGCTGCTGCAACGCTTCTTTTTTCCAATTCTGCAAAACGTCAAATGCTGCAGGTCTGGCCTTCTTTTTTAGCAAGACCGATTCTAGGTATTCAATACGGGGATCTCGAAACTACCATTGATTGGCCACTGAAATTCGGAGGCATGTCTGATTTGTCTATGCCAAATATCATTAAATACTATACTTCCAATGCCATACTTACAGTACATAGTACATGCCGGCGACCCCTCCTGTGGTGCCGGGCGGCTAAATTCCAAAGATTGTCGATCGCTGCGGAACAAAGCCCTAAAGCAGCTAGACAATTTCCCAGGCATTTCACAAAAAATTGGTGTTACCTGGTCAATAATTGTGTCTGCAGATACGATACGCCAAATTCAAATTGTCAGGGTTAAATTAAGAGCTGGGTCACGACTGCACCTGACCAAACCTAAGGAGGACCGTACGCTTTACCAAAGAACTTACCTAACGAATTTTACCTTGTGTTTGGTGGTTTCGACAAATCTGCCCGCCTCAAAAATGGACCCTCGTCAAGATGCCGTGTCAGACCACACGACTATCGTCCAAGGGTCGGATCTTGCAGCGCTGCCGAGGTATCGCGTCTCGTTCGGTCGGGCCCGCAGTATCACACCGTCCGATCCCGGTTCGATAGTCTGCGTCAACCTTCAATGATCCGGCATCAATCTTGAGGGTCCCTGTTCGGGCGCCAACTGTGAAAACATAAAAATAATATGAGGCCGGGAAGCCCAGAAAGAAACACACCAACACAGGTTACAAAGAACATACAAGTGCTTTATTTAAAAGCTACAACAGTTACCAAAGTCAATTGACAAACGGATAGCTATTTGGCTCTCAGAGTAACGTAACGAACTTCAACGAAGGTTCGATGCATTAGTTAGAAAGACCGCACATTTTAATATTTAGGTCTTTTATACGCTTTATCCAGCCCTTGGCCAACCCTCTCGCGGGTTAACCATTCTAGGAGTCGGGCCTATGGGTTCCTTGCCAGGTCAATCCTATAATATATGCATTTTGATTAGTTTCGCTGATATAGTTGTACATTTACACATAGGTCAACAGTAGAACAAGGTCTCAGTTCGCGACTCTGACAAGTGGCCTGCAGGCATATTAATTATTTGTGTGTACGGAGGTCAAAACGGCCAGAATTTTACTCAGAATGTCATTCGGCCTCCATTTTGATGTTCAGGGTGACTTCCATATAACAAGAGAATCTAAAATGGCGGCTTAATCCAAGATGGTGATTTACATTACTTTCTCTAAGGTCAAGACCTTGCCGCGGAGTTTGTTCACATATGATGTTTAGACAACTTGGCGTAGGCCAATACACATACAATTGTTGCGATAGGAGGCATAACATTGTTTCAATTCCGACAGGACCTCCCCACAAAGACATGGTGAAAAAAGAAGACCGGGAACCATTTTAGCAACGATGGCTGGGCGCCATCTTGAAAAACATGGCTCCCACAATTTAACGTTACCGGAGCTACCTACGAATAGTTTGCGGTCAGGAAAAATAATGGTAGTTCATTGTAAAACCACCACTGCCACTAGCCATTCTGAGAGGAACGTGTAACATTCGACTGTTGCATGAGTATCTAGACAAATGGGATACTAGGTAACCACTCCAGCACTCTATAGGTTGTGCTGGGTCTAGAAATTTACAGGACTAAGTGAAGGCAATTTCACTCCACTGTTCTGGGAAACAGTAGTTTATCCCAGATAAGGTAGCTAAACATTGGGGAAAGCTGAATATTGTAGACACATATGTGTACTTCGATATGCCCATCAAGAACTCTCCCTCCACATCACATTATAAGGAAGTGTTACCTCTCAAATCCCTTAAAAAATGGCAAGTGATTAAAAACTATATCACTCGAAAAGGTGGCCATTTGGTGCAAGGCTTATTGGAGGTTGATAAAAAGGGTATAATTCCCGGCCTTATGTATGGTTTATAGACTCTGCCGGAAGATCATGTAAAATGGATCCATAATGTGGAGGGGAAATTATTATGCTCTCAGCATTACCCAGTATGGTACCAGTAGAAGCTTTGCGACTGGAGTTAGGGAATCCTTCCTTGTTATCTCTGTGGAAAATGGCCCAATGTAAATTAATTTCTAGGATTGAATGGGCTTCAGAGAATTAACATACTTTGCTGGCATCTTTTGCAAAGCTTGAACGTTATAGATCATGCAATTTGGCCCCCTGCGAATTAAAGGGCACAGTAATATTGCATTGAACAGGCTCTATCACAGCTATCAGCGGTAAATGAGCTGGGATACTGCCAGAACAAATAGCGATACGGCTACTCAGTCTATAGCAATTTGTGCTGGATCCTGAGCAGTGGTAAGGCTATAATTCCCCATTTATTTTAGAGTCAATAGGACTCTATGGGGATTTTCAGCGCTATTACTGATGGCAGTAATAATGCCGAAAACAGCTGAAAATGGGCAGAAAGCTGGAGATTTACCTCCAGCTAAAAAACTCGGAATCGGGCGGAGCGGTAATGTGGTAGTAACAGGGTTTCAGCCGCATTATTGCTGCTCCGCCCGACCCGTGATGAAGCCCCTTGATTTAAGTATACCAGCTGAAGATGAAGTGCAAATTAAAATCTAAAACCCTGGTTAGGGATTGTTCACAAACATTGGACTGTCTTATGGGAAAAAAAAGAGATGTACAATATACTATGCACAGTTCTTGCTCTAAGCAGCCCTGTACCTATCTTACTAAGTTGTCTAGCTTGCCCTTGAGGCATTTTATATTGTATTTGTGACTCAATCTGTTGCCAGTATTGGAATGTGCAGGGGCTTGGAAGAACTTCTGGTTTTGCCAAATATGTAAAGAGGATACTGAAACGGCTAGGCACACCCTGAACATTTTCTTTGGCTTACTTGAATACTGTTCATGAAGCTATTGCCAGATTTCTACCTCGCAAAATGGCACGTGCTCTGATCAGTTTTGGGCAACAATATATTCAGCTGACTCATTTGTCTTCTCTGCAGTGGCATATCATGTATGGGAACAGACTTCTGTTATATTAAAGTTTTAGTTACGATGTAATATATTGTGTCTTCTAATCTTATTTAACTTGACTAGTAAGCACGTATTATGCAATTGTATATCTTTTGTTTTGTTATTGTTTATCGTTGTTATTGTCTTGGTGTGTGTTCTTTTTGGTGCTTTGTAATTGGTATTTTATTGTAACAGTGTGAAAGGCCTGAATGAGCCAAATGCACTTGATAACAAATTATATATATATATTTTTTGAAAAGGGTCTAGGATGAGGGAGGCCCAGCAAAACCTCCAGGAAACAACAGAGGCCCGCCTGCAAGAGGCAGATGTGGATGGTAAATCGGGCAGGGCTGAGATAAACTTGGACTAGTTAGCTGACTCTTGTATATAGTCCACTCGCTGTAGGTTTCCTTTTGTTTAATTTATTTTTACAAGGACCATTATTCAGTGTCTATCATTGTACATAGTTTTACTTTAATATGTGTAAATGTTCTATTGAATACCACCATTGTACCATGAGCAGAATGTCTTGTCTTGATGGTGTATGCACGCTTTTGTGCTTCTTTGTCCATGTGCATCTTTTGTTTGAACATGATATCCAGCTAACTATTGCTGTCTTGTAGGATTATGGCACTCTCTGTGGGTCATACTGGTTCTGTCCTATATGCTGTGGAAGATGTGTGCATGCTTCATGCGAGTTTAATGTTTACTATGATGCCTTCATTGCCAATGTACTTATGAGGACAATGGTAAATGTGGGAAAATTCAATGTTTGAAGTTGCAGGTATTTCACATGTTTGTCATACACATCTGTATGTTGGCTACTTCCATGCTTTGTAGTAGAGGCATGTTGGTCATTAATGTACATGCGTGCATGGATGTGTCAACCATGTATGCTGTTGTTGACATGGCATGTCTTATGTACATGTGCTCATTGGTGTTGAATCATGTTGAGGGTTGTTTGAGGTAGGCATGGTGGCATTACCTTGACTGACTTGTGTTTCAGAAATAGGGAAGGGACCAACACAAGGGTGGGGGTACTAAGGTATTTATTGTGCATTTAATGTGCAGGGGTATGGTATATTTGCTGTCAGTGTTTCCGTGTTTGTTGCATATATTTTGCATTGTGTGTGGACTGGTGGCAGTGCGGGGAGACATATGGAGATGAGAGGTATTTTTCATGATGATTTTTTGGGTCTCTTATTGAGGATGGGTGCTCATTTGTTTAGGTGTATGGTCAGATGTTCCACGGAGCATTCATAGAACAAGCCTATTACTTTCTTTCAACTACAGCTGCAGCCCTCTCCATCTAACTCCACCCACAAATGGAGTAATTGTTTTTTTATGGAAAGGCGAAAGTAAAAATAAGAATTCTTTGGACACTGTTATACTGTTTCCTACAGGGCTTTCTTTTGTAGGGACACAAGCAATGGTGGGATTCATAACGTGGTATGTGGTCTTTGGCCTATTGGTATATTCCTCCCTCACCCCTATCTCCTTGTCTCAATTAGTACTGCCCACCTGTTGCAACATTGTGGTCTGCGCACGGCTGTGCCCGTGCACAATTGATTTTAGAAGTTCAGGCTCATCTTGTGCTGGTGGCAGCACTCGTGTTTAAAGGGAGTCTGATCTCAGTTCCGAAGCAGATTATTGAAGTGCCATGTCCGTGCAGTGGTCGCGGTGTGTAGGTAAGGTTGGTAAAGTTGTACCCTTCCTTTAATTTAATTTTAAAAATAAACCACTCTGAAACAGATACGTTTTAAAATAATAAGTAAAGGAAGAAGTCCGAGCTGGCTGCTCTACTGTATAATTTTGCGTGCTGTGGTGGGGTCTGCACATTTAGCAGAGGGTGTGGTTTTTGCTGTACGTGACGTGCGCCATGAATGCTGTTTGCATGTGCGGCCCCGTAAAGCCCATTTACAGTGCTTTCAATTAATGTCTAAGACTACACATATTTTAGTGTAATTCTTTCTAGCCCAGCGCAGTGCCTCTTGTTGACTTGACAGTTTACACGGGCACTGCACTGGTTCCATTGGCAGATGCGTGACATTTCCATGTGCACGTGGGTCTGGAGTACGAGGCAGAGCAGGAGGACTGTGACCAGGAGCTGAGCTGGGGAGCCAAAGCCGCAAGAAAAAATGTAAGTTTACATTTAAAACATGTGTGTCTACATATGTTCATTTGCAAGCGCATTTGAGTATGTGTTAGAATGGAATGCAAAGCGCGAGGGATCCTTCCCGTTTTGCTTGTAGATGCACTGCCTGATATTACTGCGCAGTTGTGTGCAGTTGTGCATAATGTGTATGATGTAAAAAACGTCCAGTCCATTGTCTTCTCTGAACATCGTGTTCTGCTCACAGCCTCGAGGTTATGTCAATAGTTAGCATCCAATCGCTGTACCTGAAATAACACTAATTCCGGTGAAACGCAGGCCGAGAATGGGAAACAAGTCCACGAGGAAATCGCTGGATTTACTACCTAATAGCCCCCGAAGTAACCAGCTGCAAATTGTTTTCCCATTTCCAAAGGATATATTTCGGATGAGGAAATGTTTCCAAGTCAGAAACAGGACGGGCTGAGAAGCTCCTTCATCCAGTGTGCAAATGCTGGGGAAAACAACCTGCACGCTCCACACTATGCACACAACAAAACAAGGCCTTCTGAGAAATAATGTACCTGGGATTTGCGGATTTTCTCTCATGGGTGCAGCAGCCACACCCAGTCCTGCAGGGTGTTCTGGGGAGAAAACGACCACTCACTGATGACATCACATCCTTCCTGAGCCGGCTGGTGGTGGCAGTGTGAGTATATGCCTACAAGGAGCAGGACAACCCTTCAGTACATACTATAACCAACATGTACAGAATGAGTGGGGAGTACCGTGTAAGTAAGCCCCAAATGTCACCCACACACACCCACCCATGTGCACATATAGGAACACGCAAAAACCCAAGCGCATGCACATTCACACAAACACACACTACACGTCTACACACTAGAACACCCAATCACACTTATACATATACTCACCCATGCACATCCAAATGTGTGTACACATAAAAAACAAAAAAGAATGTTAACAGTAAGAACATGAAAGGCGAGCAGGAAAGAGCAATCTGCTTAAAGATGTCAGTCTTCAAGAATAAACAATTCAACTGCTCCCCGAACTGGCCAGACATGTGGTCCATATGGTCACCCTCTTGCTGCAGTTCTTACATATATTAACTGGCCTCCTAAACTGATTTTTTAATGAAACATGTACACCTATCTATTAATATACTTGGGGAACTATGGTCTTTAGTTCACAAAAGTACATTCAATAGATTAGAAATCTGATTTGATGGGAAGTAGTGAGCTTCTTAAATTGGGGTGAGTTTGAGGGACATTCTGACCAGGTTGTGGAGGGGAGTAAACAGAGCAGCCACAGAGGACAATACATCAACACAATCAACATTAGACATTTCTAAGTGCACGTAGGCGGTACGCCAGCTGTGCTCAGGATGTGACCATGATGGGTGAAGTGCTAGAGGAAGTGAGGGACAGAGGCATGTTAGAGGGGAGGGAAACATGTTTGCTAGCAGGCAGATCAGAGGTACGTTAAGAGGGTAACTCAGAGGCGAGGAGGTAAGATTTTAATTTGGTTTGAACAAATCCATCTGGACTGTTTCTCGGGTGTCTGGGGGAAGAGAATTCCATGCAAGTGGAGCAAGAAGAGAGAATGAGAGGAAGCGAGAGGAAGCACAGGGAGGGCGACAAGTGTAGTTGCAGAGGAAGGGCAGAGATTATGAGAAGCCTTGTAGAGTTGGATAGAGGAGGACAGATACAGTGGTGCCTTGCCATGTATACATTTGTGAACCAGAAGACATTCAAATCTCGCCCTATTTTGCATTGTCAGCCATCCAGCCTGGTGACGGTATGAGGAAATAAGGGTGAAGTGAGGGAGTTCAAAGAGAGTCCTGGAAGCAAAGTTAATGATCTTGTTGAGAGTACAGAAAGCATAGTTGGGGAGTGTAGAGGAGGTTATGAGATAAAGACAGCATATTCTCTGTTCAGTGTAGTACATGGGTTATTGACATTTGTGCGCTGATTCATGGAATTATTTGCGTGTGAAATGGGGGTTTACATACCATTCTGCCTGCAAATCCCCATTCGTTAAACAGGGATTTGCGGACAGAATGTGCACGCAAAACCCCATTTTACATGCAAACAATTCACTGAATCAGGGCATTAGTATTGAGGACAACAAGGGGGGGTGACAGGTGTTAATAACACTTAGTAAAGGGGTACATTGAGGGGTTTGATGTGTTAGTCCACAGGCTCTGATTGTACTAATATTGTGGCAGGTGCACAAACACTTTCACTGATCATCGCCAGTTTCAGAAAATAATGCAGAATTGAAAGCTGAACAGCAGTGCTTTGCAAAGCAGACCATGCAGTGTAACAACGCAATGTAACTTGAGAATAAATGTTCATTCTGTGGAGCAGGAAGATAAAGGAAGATGCAATATTATTGGGATGCAGAATACTGTCCAAAGGACATTCAAGCCAGGGCTGGAAATGTACACAAGCAGGATCAGAGGGGGCAGGGATGAGTGCTGGAAGGTTCTGACATGTGGTGTGAGACAGGTGACGGATGACACCATGGAAAAGGCTGGGAAAATGGTTAAGAAAATGTATGGAGACATAGGTTAAGAGGCAGTTTTAAATGAGAGGTTTAAAAGAGGGAGAAAGGAGCAAGGAGGGCTCTTTGAGCTTTCAGGTGAGAGAGGGAGGTGTTGCTTCTTGTCTTTTTTCTGGTCAGAGAGAGAGGCTGCTGGCTGGCTAAATGGAGGGGGCTGTCCTGCATAGCTGTCTGAAGGTTTGTCACCGGGGCTGAAGAGCGATGTAGCTACACAGAGTATTCCTTGAAGGCCGTATTTGGAATCAAGTTCAGTGTCCTGGCAGAAACAGGATGAATCGTACTTAGTTGCAAAAAGGGCTTGGTGAGTCAAGGTTTTAACAATCATTCTGAAAAGCAGAGAGCTCATTGTCAGTATAAACAGGTCAACAATCAATTAGGACCACTTCTGCTGGGTATTTTGTCTGATTGGACATGGTATGCAGAACCGTTTTAATCCTTCTGGTACCAAAGGATTTACAAAGTCACCAGAATCCAAACTGTTAGCTGTGAGGTTTCTTCATTCACGCAGAAGGGGTCAGAATCTCATAATCACCAATCTCATAATTTCAGAATCCTGCTACTTATTCAACGTTAGGCATGGGTAGGGCAGTAACTGAGAGCTGAAACTTTATTTGTAGTGTATTGCTTTCATAGCCAAAGAGTGCCAGTTAGGATGTCTCAGGTTAGAGGGAAAATCCTTACATTTGAATTGTTATGCTGACCCGTAGTAAAATGATTTTTGATGCAAAGTGTGTTTTCTTAAATTCTCACATGTGCCCAATCTAAAATGTCTTTTTATGCAGAATTTGTTTTTCTGGCTGTTGAAACTAAATATTTATATAACAGTACCTAGCTGTGAAAGCGTGCATTTGTCTTAATTGTGTATAGATCTGTGTGGGTTGCATACAGAGGTAAATGTGCATCAAGAATGAAATGCATGGTACAACGTTTGTAGATGCCTAGTAAATGTCCTGTGGTGTACCAACGTGGCAGAAATAGAAGTATCAGGATTTCTCGTATATATGTGGTGCATTGGCTGGGAAACTTTTAGCTAAGCGTATCAGTCAGGCATGGAAACATTATATTTAATGATAGTGTGCTGTGCTGGGCACATGTTGGATGATGTTTCACAATAGTGCCATGCATTAGGTGGTTTTGAAGTTAGCACACTGTCCTTATTGCAAGCAGTGGGAGACATGTCCACATTAATTTTATAGATGTGTGAATATGCAGAAGCCAAATTCTTTGAGTTGGGTTCATGGACTACAGATACAGGTACACTGAGTGTGTGAGAGAGTGCCTAGTTGCCGAAAAAGAAAAAGAGGCATTTGAAAAAGTATTTAAAGATGCTACAGTGTAACATTTGTGCTTGATCAGACTGTTTGAATGTGATGAGAGAATATCTCCAAGCGATTGCATTATCCAGTTCGGTGCAAAACTTTGGCTCATCGTGCATAGCATACTGGAAATCAGAAAAGATGATGAACAAATTATGCTGAAATGTCAGAGTGAATTGACAATTTGAAAAAAGGTGTTTCAGTTAGAACATATGTTGAGTAAGGGGCAGATACCTCTTTCACAGTTGCAATCTAGATATGATGACTTGAGGATACATTCTTGCATTTGGTGGGAAACCGCCACAGCATTGTGAAATATTCGAAACTGAACTGGATGCTAAGAGAAAGCAGGCGCAGGAAGAATTGGAAAAGATTGAACATTTAAAACATGAATTAACTAAGGTCGAATGGATAGGGACTTCACCATAACAGAGATGGGGTCATTGCATAAAGACAACTTCCAGTGGTCTCGAGATATACAGTGCTTGGAAAATGACATTGCTCATTTAATGTCAGAGGCCGATAGAAGTCTAACATCCAGAGGTGGTGACCGAGCCATTGTGCACCAGCCTCCAATGCAGCACGTTGGCCCCCTAACTCGGAGGCGGTTCTCACGAGGGCGTCAGCCTGCTCTGTTGGAAAAAAAACTCAAAGGCATCAAGGGAATGGCCCTGGGAAGTCAGGTATGTCACCCCCACCATTCAAGTGTACTAGTTCCAATCAGGACACCTCTAAGCAGTCCTGTTTTCTTTCTTTCACACGCTGCACGTCTATGCACATGGATGAGGCAGTTTTCTAAGCCCTAATGAAGATGGTAGCTAGCTCTCTTTGTTGCAGTCGTTGCATGCCACTCAGGGGAGAACATGGTATGGTGACATTGGGCCTGGGGATTGCTTCTTTGTGCTCTTTGATTTGACCTGTGTTGGGAGGAGGTGAGCAGGTCCATCAGCAATGATGTGTAGGGAGACATCATGAAGATGGCAGACAGGTGATGCTTGTGTTGCATGCCACTCTGGGGAGCACATGGTATGGTGACATCGTGCCTGGGAATGTATTTACTCTGTTTATGATGTTGTGTCTGTGACAAGGATACTGCTATTATCTCCACTTGCTCTGACTGTGTAGGTGGTTTGTGCACATGATGTGATGGATGTGGATGGGGAGGAATTGTAGCTTTCATGCTATGAGACACACACAGTTTGTCTCTCACTGATGCACATTTTCAGGGTGTTGTTATGGGTAAGCTGGACTGGCCCTATTGTATCATTGAAGGGCATCAGGGATGTGGCTTCACTGTGTGTGCTCCACATGGGTTGCAGTTCAGATGAATTATCTTTGTACAATTGGATTGTGTATGTTCTGTCCCTGTGGCCTTTGGCCAACTAAGGGAATGAGTGGTGGCTGTGGATGAGGGTGGTGTCCCTTCTGCAGCTCTCCTGCTATGCCACACTGTGTGGTGATATTCTGCAGGACACAAAATGCTACACTTATCTTGCATACTACATGGGGTAGAAATAGCAGTACGCCACCTGAGTGGTCAAGGGAGTGGAAGCGTGGTTGAGCACCACAAATGTGTACTCCACTATGCCCCTAGTGGCTATGTTTGCAATGTTGTAGCATGCCCCATCTGGGGTGGCTGAATTCATGAAGGGTGTCAACAGGAAAGGTGAGAGCAGGTATGTAATGTCCCCTGCAAAAGGGGAAATAGTTGTTGTTAGTAATGATGTTCAATGCATGTTTGTCTGTGTACCATATAACTGCTTCTATGTGCATGGTAGTTGATACTCACCCTGCAACCAAGGGCTTCAGAATGTTCCTGATGCAAGGGACTGGTATATGGGGGGATAGTGCATGCTTCTCAGCTAATTTGCATTGACATGGATGATGTGTCCCTCGGCATCACAGATCACCTGCACATTAATGTAATGCAAGACTCAGCACCTCAAAATTGGTTGCACATGATTTATATTATTCATTCATTAATCAAAAAGGACCCTGACATAAAGTCAAATCATACAGTACATCAGCTTGGGATATTACATATTCCCCTCATAGTTAGACATAACATGCAATATACCCTGTCATCTGACAACATAACCATTCTATCCTCAAAAGTTCCATACATTAGAGTTATACAATAGATATATCGTCTAACAGCCGACACATGTTTTGACCAAAGGACGTTTTCAAGGTTTAGATATATCTTAAAACTGGTCACATTCCCTTGACCTTTTTGACAAAGAACCGTTACTTTCCAGAAATCTCGACAATAGAAAGAATAAGACCAGGAAACCATGCCGAAGAATCCTGCATTGTGTGTCGGCGATACCCGCCCCCCCCACGTCAATAATCTGGGCGGGGAGAAGGGCCAGCCACCATGGAACAGTCCTTGAATCCAAGAACAAAGTAGTGTCAGTGAACCAACACAGCCGGTGAGTTGGGGAGACTGATACAAGAGCGGCCTGTGTTGAAGCCAAGGTTGCAAGCAGCTGCATTGTATGACAAGCGCTGGAACAAACATTGTTAAAACGCATGTGATAAGAGACACAAGTTGAACTGCTGATGAGTGACTGAACTTTAAGAAAGAAAGATACAATACCTTTGACAGAGCGGTCCAGCACCGCATGGGTGCTCAATCAAAGGTCTCTGTAAGGTATCCAGCTGAGAAGTGGCAAAAGTGAAAGTGAGAAAGATATCAAAAAGAAAACAAGGGATTGTGAATCGAAGGGGTCCTGTGATGGGTCAAGCAAAATCCTGCACACAGTTGAAAGTCTTCAATTTTGATGACATAGAGAAATTTTGATAAAGAAGATTTGGTCCGAGCCCGGCAGAAGGAGACCAATTGAAGGTTTTGTGTTAAAGTAGGTCTGAGCCTGGCAGAGGGGGACCTGGGCTGAACAATAAATCACCTGAGAAGTTGTATATGTGAAATATTTGGTTTGAGCCTGGTGGAAGGAGACCATTTGAAGTTTTGTGTGTCAAAGTGGGTCTGAACCTGGCGTACAGTGAACAGTAACTCACCTGAGAAGTTGGATATGTGAAATCCTAATAAGAAAGGAACTTTAAATGTTTGTCATGTTGAATCAGGTCCTCTCAAATAAGAGACTTTGAATGGCAAAGAGACTTTGGCAGAGAAGGCCCCAATGTTGACGTTTTGAACTGGAACCTTGTGCTAGCAAAGCAAGAGAGTGTGCTAAACTCCAATGTGCCGCCTTGTCCCGTGTAGGAAACTTGGGAAAGGTACGCCAATGGCTTGAACATCCTGACATATTATTTCTTGAACACTTTTCTTTTGCATAACATTGTTTCCCACAGTATTTGTATTTACAAGTAAGTATTGGCAATAGGTTTATTAGTAAAGGCCCTTTTATTTTGACAGACTAGGACTGCGTTCTTATTATTTGGTGGTCGTAGCTTGCTCCCATCTTTAGATTTAGGATTAGATAGGCATTTTTAAAACCCAATTGAAGTTCAATAAACAACCTTGAACTGTGATCACTTGTGTCTGTCTTACTGTTGGATGCCATGCCTTCCTTACATATGGTGTCAGATGTGGGATGCGACTGAATTG
Organism: Ambystoma mexicanum; assembly: GCF_040938575.1. Lineage (NCBI taxonomy): Eukaryota > Metazoa > Chordata > Amphibia > Caudata > Ambystomatidae > Ambystoma > Ambystoma mexicanum. Next base: position 879,823,707 of record NC_090929.1, on the reverse strand, counting down.
AGAAAAAAGGGATAACCCTAAAATTCCAGAAGCTTAGTCATAGAGCATCAGATCCCTCTATCGCCACAAAAAAGCCATAGGCTTTGAAATCTGTAGCAGCAGAGAGGCTACTATCCCTCCAGGGAAAAGAGTGATGATTCCCACAGAGTTAGTCCTAATACCCCCTCTTGGGTGTTATATAACATTAGTTCCAAAATCTGGCCTTGCCTGGAGGTTCGGTCTGAAGGTCCTAGTGGGCGTCATAGATCCCGACTTCCGGGGAGACATAGTGGTTCTCCTACAGAACCATGGCAGACTCCATTTGCAGTACATCCTGAGGACACAATTGCACAGGGAATTCTTGAAAGGGCTCTATTTCCCCTTTTTATAGAGAGTGAACCAGAAGAAACTGAGAGTGGTACCTTAGGCTTTGGGGAAGCTGATGGACCATCTACCACTGAGGCAAAAAGGGAAGAAGAACCAACCATCCTTCTCGACATAGCTTTCGCCCAACAAAATGATCCAGCACTCGCAGAGGCTTTGTTGCAGGTGATTCCTAAAGGGGAAGGATTAGAGAAGGGAAGTGCCTTAATCTTCCTAAGGCAAGGGTTACTGTATGGAAAGGAAACCTCCAGAGAAGGCCTAAGTAAAACTCAGTTAGTAATTCCCAAAAACCATCAGAAGTTCATGCTAGAGATTGCACATTCTCTTTTGACAGGTGGACACTTAGGATAATCTAAGACTCAGGTGCACATCAGTGGGAAGTTGTACTGCAGAGGTATCCATGCAGGTATAAAGAACTTCATTCGGACATATGAAATATTTCAAAAAACCAGTACGCATATTCTCTTGCCTGTCCCTCTGAACCCTTTACCAATAATAGAAGTCACTTTTTCCCGAATTGGGATGGATATGGTTGGACCATTGGAAACCTCTAGACTGGGTAACAAATGTGCCCTCATAATTGTTGATTACGCTACTTGATACCTAGAGACAATCTCCATGTGGAACAACACAACCCAGCAGATTTTGAAACATTTATTGCCATATTTCTCCAGGGTTGGTTTCCCCAAGGAAATTCTAACAGATCAGGGATCCAATTTTATGAGAAAACTCATGGGTGAAGTCATAGTATTGGTATATATTTCCACATTTAGAAGCTCGGTTTACCACTGCCAAATGGATGGATTGGTAGAAAGATATAACAAAGCACTTAAGATGATCCTGAGAAAGTTGGTAGACAAGGACGGGAAGGACTGGGATTACATGATTCCCTGGGCCCTATTTTAAGTAAGAAAGACCCCTCAGGCTTTCACCGTATTCTCTCCTTTCGAACTACTTCATGGCAGAGAACCAAGAGATGTTCTGGACATTCTCTGGGAGACATGGGAAGAAAGAGAAGAGTCAACTATTCCCCTCTCACAAACAGCTACCCGATTGTGAGAGCATATGAAAGTTGTTCAAAATCTAGTCTATACTCAATTGGAAAAATCCCAAGCACAACAAAAATCCAGCTATGACAAGAAGATAAATGTAAGATCATTTTCAATAGGACAAAAGGTATTTGTCCTCTTACCTACCTCTAAAAATAAACGTGTCTCAAAGTGGCCTGGGCCATATGAAGTATTAGATCAAACATGATGTCTACCTATAAAATAGCCCAACCTGACAGGAAACAAAAGACCCACCTCTACCACATAAATCTCTTAAAAGATGGAAAGACAATCCTTCCGCAGCAGTGCCTCGATTCTGTCTTGTTTGGTACTGGAGGAAATAGATCATTTCGAATTAATTCCCCAAGAGCTATCTAGTCAACAACAAAAAGACTTAAAAGATTTAGTCACAAGATCCTGATGTATTCTGCGAGAGACCAGGGACAGTGCAAGGCACAAATCATTATATCAGAACTCCAAAGGGAACAGTGGCCCATTTTAAACCATATAGAGACCTGGAAGCCGGTAGACAGACAGTGGTTGAGGAAGTGAACACAATGCTAAAGGCAAATATTCTCGAACCCTCTTCAAGCCCATGGTCCTCCCCTATTGTGTTGGTAACAAAACCTGATCATTCCTGGATGTTTTGCATAGACTTCTGACAGGTCAACGTCAACTCCGACTCCGATGTCTATCCTATGCCGTGCATCGACAAATTGATTGATATACTAGGAAATGCCACCTTTCTATCAACCATAAACTTAAGTATGGGGTTCTGGCAGGTCCCAGTATATGGACCTGATAAGGAAAAGACAGCTTTCTTGATGCCCCTGGGACTATTCCAGTTCAAAGTCCTCGCTTTTAGCCTACATGGGGCCCCCACCACCTTCCATTGACTTATGGACAGGATATTACAGCCCTACTCTGATTTCTGTGGGGCTTATATTGACAACATATTAATTTATAGCAACACTTGGGAAGACCATCCTTTCCATCTCTTTACTATTATGAGAGCACTCAGAGAAGCCAGCTTAACTGCCAATACATCCAAATGTAAGCTGGCTCAATCAGTCATGAAATACCTCAGCCTCGTTTTAGGGAATGGCAGTGTCGAGCCTCAATGAGTAAAAGTGAAAGCAATCCTAGACACGCCCACTCCTAAGACCAAAAGTGTCATGCCCGCGCCACTGGCACACGCATTGTCAACCATCATGGACTACTTGGTACTCATTTATCCTCCTAATACTCCTTGAACAACTCCTTTTCACGCCTTGGTCTTTTATTTCCATTTGCTCAACTTTGGTTCTTTCTTATTTTATTCAATTAACTACATTTATCATAATGCAGCTGGCTACAGTCCTCAATTCCTGGCTATTCTCATTCATCGTTATTGGGACCACAATCCCCAGAAGCCCTAGCGGCCAGTGCTGCTTCCACCTGCTCAGGACCAGAGAGGGAGGAGGCAGATTGTCATCAGGAGTGCAGCCCCAGGTGCTGTCAATTAGCCTGCCTCAGAACAGGGCAGGGCTGTATATAAGCAGCTGCCTGCAGGAGCACAGTGTCTTGCATCTTGAGATCTCCCCGCTCCTGTTTGCCTTGACCTGCTACATTGTATGCTGTTCCTGTTGCTGCATTATCCTGTTTTGATCCAGTGCCCTTTCCGGGCTCCCTGCCCTGCAGCCTGCCTCACTCCGGCTGCCTACAGTCCTTGTCCTCTGGGCTCCCTGCCTACAGCCTGCCTCACTCCGGCTGCCTACTGCCCTTGTCCTCTGGGCTCCCTACCTTGCAGCTTGCAACACTCTGCTGTCTCCAAGCCCTTGTCCTCTGGGCTCCCTACCTTGCAGCCTGCACCTCTTCGCTGCCTACAGCCCTTGTCCTCTGGGCTCCTTCCTTGCAGCCTGCTCCCTCCGCTGCCTACAGCCCGTGTCCTCTGGGCTCCTTCCTTGCAGCCTGTCTCCCTCTGCTGCCTACAGCCCTTGTCCTCTGGGCTCCTTCCTTGCAGCCTGTCTCCCTCTGCTGCCTACACCCCTTGTCCTCTGGGCGCCCTGCCTTGCGGCTTGCTACACTCCTCTGCCTTACAGCCTGTTTTACACTTACCTACCTATGGCCCTGCTCCTCTGGGCTCCCTACCTCGCGGCCCTATTCTTTTGGGCTCTGTCTGCCGCCTACTACTAATCTCTCTCTGTCCTGTTCTTCTGGACTCCCTGCCTTGCAGCCTACTACAGTCCTCCACAGTCCACTACAGTTTGCCTGCACATATTGCCACTCTTGACTGCAGACCTGCTTCCTACTTTGCAGCCCTTCTGTTTTCCTGACTGCTGCTCCCTTGTTCTCTTCCTTGAGTCCTCTGTACTCCACCTTAGGTTATCTACTTCACTCTAACTGCCTTTCCTTCATTTCCTGCTGCTAGATTGCTCATTGACTTCCTTTTCGCTGGATATATCTGTTCTTGTCTTCTCATGTGTCTTATGTAATCCCTTTGTACAGAGCTTGCGTGTTGGTTTCCGGCAGGCAACCTCTGCCCCTTCCCTTGTAGCGTTTTCAGTGTTACAGACACCACCTGCTGTTGTTCCCAGCCATGAGCAAACAGCGTGGGCCTCTGTTATAGCAATCTGTGCAGAAGGCTGGAGTTTCCTAAGGTTCGTGGAACACTCTTTCCCATTTCAGCATACACCCCAAGAGGGAATCCAGTTTGTTTGTACCTTTGTATCTTTTGCCCCTTTTGGCTCACAGCTACAGTTTCCTACTCTTCTTTCTTGTTCAACTCCCTGCTGTGTATGCTTATCTGCTACCTTACTTCGGCACAGCCACCCAAAATCTACCTGGGTACCCCGTGCCACTCTTGACAGAGTGCCATTCCTGACAAAAAGAGACCTCAGGGCATTCTTAGGGTTAATCAATTATTACTGTAGGGTGTAAGAACTCGATCCTAAAGGTAGTTGATTTTTACAAAATAGCTGTTATAAACTGATGCCTCTATTACAGGGTTAGGAGCAGTTTTTTCCCAAGTGTGTGATGGATTAGAACACAATATCCTATTCACTAATCAAAAACTTGTTCCATGTGAAAAAAAATACTGTGGGCCTCATTACGAGTATAGAGGTAGCCATGGTGCTATTAGCGCCAGGGCTGCCTCCATACTGAGCTCCAATACCGGGTTCCTTCAATGCGGAATAACCGGGTCATTCCAACATTGGAGGACCCGGTAATTCCTTCTTGAAGGAACCATTCTGCATTCCCATTTGAGCCCCCATAGGGCTCAATGGGAATGGGGAGGGAGCTAACAACGGGCATGTTAATAACGGCCCGTTATTAGCTCCCTGTTTCCCTCGCGGGACCCGGAAAGGACGTCTGGTTTTACCAGATGTCTGTTCCGGGTCCCGCAAAGGGAACCTCGTAATAGGCGCTCCCGTAATGAAGGGTGCCAGTCCTGTACCGGTATCCTTCATTACGGGAACGCCTGGGGCGTAATGAGGCCCTGTGTGTTAGAATTAGAGGCCCTTGCCATCAAATGGGCCAACATCCATCTAAGATACTATCATCTAGGAAGGAGGTTCACACTCGTCACAGATCATTCTCCATTAGTGTGGATAAGCCAAAGAAAGGAATCTAACCCTCAAGTCATGCGATTATTCCTAGACCGGCAACCCTACTGTTTCACTGTGGAACACGGAAAAGGTAAAGACCTGGGGAACATCGATTTGCATTCTCAGCTTCCCTGTAAAACAGATGTGGCTACATCGCATAGGGAAGGGCATGTACGAAACTAGAAGGTGCCTCACCCACGAGTCCCCGGGGATCTGTCATCAAGGTGGCCAGGACCAAGCCTCCACTTTTCCTGGGGGTGTACCAGTGCGGGAGGATCACCTGGGTGAGGGGTCTTCAGGGAGTGGGAGTGGGACACCGGATGGTGAGACGCGGTATACCCTTCCCTGTAACAGCTTTACTCCATCCTAACAGGTAGGATATTTAGGAACTCTACCCCCACCCCCTTTTGCAAATGAAAACACTTTGTCATCGACAGCCTGCTATGAGAGAAAACAGACTAAGACCCAAGCAGTATAGCTGATGTTTCCAAATACAATGGTCAGGCGAGGTCAGGCAATTACTGGCCATCACACACACCTTACTTCCATTAAGCTTCCCCACATGAACAAAAGGTGGAGCACTAGAGCACACTCTGAGTGAGGCAAAGCACACAAGGAAACAGCAGCTTTGAGACGGAAAGGAAAGATGGCAAAACAGAAGGGGATTGCAAGGAGGGAAGTTCCCTTGACCTTTTCGACAAGTAACCATTACTTTCCAGAGACCTTGAGAATTGAAAGTGTAAGACCAGGAAACCAGGCTGAAGAATCCTGCATTGTATGGCAGAGATACCCAGGCCCATCCCGTGTCAATAATCAATGCGGGGAGAAGCAGCAGCCACCGTGGTACCATCCTTGGACCCAAGAACAAAGCAGCGTTAAAGAAATCAACACAGCCGGTGAGTTGGGGAGACCGATTCAAGACCGGTCTGTGTTGAAGCCAAGGTTGCAAGCAGCGACATTGTATGGTGAGTGCTGGAATGAACATTGCTAAAGTCTGTGTGATAAGAGACGCAAGTTAAGTTGAACTACTGATGAGTGACTGAACTTTAAAGCAAGATGTAATACCTTTGACAGAGTGGTCCAGCACCGTGTGGGTGTTCAATCGAAGGTCTCTGTAAGGTATCGAGCTGAGAAGTGTCAATAGTGAAATTGAGAAAGATATCAAGAAGAAAACAAGTGATTGTGAATCGAAGTGGTCCTGCGACTGCTCAAGCTAAATCCTGCGCACAGTCGAAAGTCTTTGATTTTGATGAAGTAGGGAAAGTTTGATAAAGAAGATTAGGTCCAAGCCCGGCAGAGGGAGACCAATTGAAGGTTTTGTGTAAAGTAGGTCTGAGCCTGGCGGAGGGTGGCCCGGGATGAACAGTAAATCACTGAGAAGTTGTATATGTGAATTCATAAGAAGAAAGAAACATTACATGTTTGTCGTGTTGCATCAGGCCCTCTGAAATAAGAGATTTTGAATGGCAAAGAGACTGGCACAGAAGGCCCCAATGTCGTAGTTTTCAACTGCATACTCATGCTAGAGAAGCCAGAGAGTGTGCTAAGCTAGAGTGTGCTGTCTTGTCCCATGCTTAAAACGCGAGGAAGGGAAGCCTATATGATATAATTTCTTGAACACTTTTATTTTGCATAACATTGTTTCCCACAATATTTCTATTTAGAAGTAAGGATTGGCAATAGGTGCATTAGTATAGGCCCTTTTATTTTGACAGAATTGACTAGGACTGCGTTATTATTTTTTGATGGCCGTAGCTTGCTCCCTCTTTAGATTTTGGATTAGATTTAGGATTAGATATGCGGTTTAAAAACCCAATTGAAATTGAATAAACGCCCTTGAACTGTGATCACTTGTGCCTGTCTTACTGATTGATATCATGCCTTCCTTGCATCCTGTTACATCTAACTATGAGAGGAACATGAAATATTCCAACTGATGTACTGTATGATTGGACTGTATGTCAGGGTCCTTTTTGAATAATTAATGAATAATATAAATCATACGCAACCAACTTTGAGGTGTTGAGTCTTTCTTTCTAATCAAGAAAAAACTGGTTAGCGCAGTGTCATAGTGATTCCTTGTAAATTAGTACTTTGACTAGGGCTTAGGGTCAGGCCTAAGACTACCATGACTGCAGCTTTCCTCATTGCACTAATTTTTTGTCCAAGAACACTAGAGACTCATTCATCCTCACACTTATTACCCATTACTTATTTTTATTTATTTATTTTATTATTAATGTGATACAGTTTTTTTAAACAAAAACTTTACACATAAATCAACAGAGTAATATTTTCTTCTTATAATTTAAACAACAGTTCAGTATTTAAAAGTGGAAAAACACTTAAAATCATATTCAATTTTGTTACAAATTTCATAGGCCATGTCCTGAAGATAACTTTCATGCAATTTCATGTAATTTCATATAATCACTCGTTTATTGTTTATTGATACTGAGAGAAATTGGCTAGTCTTCAAATTTCAAGTATTCCCTTAACTGTATACCATACTCTATATAGGGCCAAATGTAGGCTAGGATTCAAGGTGTTAATGCATGTTAGCCAAAAATCTTTGGACTTAATATGGTCAAGATTATGTACATATCTGCTATAATGTTTTATGTAGGTTAAACCCAAACTGGGACATAGTGTAAGAACATGTCTTGCAGTTTCCAATAAATCTTTATTCTTGCATATCCTGCAAAAACGCTCTGTTTTAGAGATGGCCCTTTCAGGGCCCAACACCGCTAGGACAGGTAGATGGTTGATACGTAGGAGTAATAAGAAGCGTCTTAGATTATCCGAGGGGCAAAGGTTGAGATATCCTTGTGCCCTTCTGAAGGTATATAAAACATGAGTTATGAACCCGTAGCTGTGGAGGCTCGCAAGATGTCTAAAATTATCTTGCCAGTCCCAAATTTTGAGTCGTTCTACCATTTGGGACTTTAGATTTATATAATTGTCTTCCCAGTTAGGGGTCCATTCAATCATCTCAAATAGAGCATTCATTTCTCTCACAAAACGAGCCTGCTTATTCCTAACAATGTCTTCTTGCACGGTTCTCAGAAGGGGATTAGCCGGATTAGTATGCAGCTTAATGTAGATCTCGGCTCTTTTCTTCAAGACCAGAGCTTTTAAAGAGGGAAAACCCAGCTCCAATCTTAGTATCGCCATTGGTATTCCCGGTGGCAATCCCAGCAGCTTTCGCCAAAAACGTCCTTCCAATGTCTGTAGCCAATCCAAATTAAGGCCAACCAGGACTTCCAGTCCATAGATTACCGTGGGTATCAGGCATTGGACGTAAAGTTGGCGAGCTGCCCACATGGAATATCCACTCTTCTTACGAGAGAACTGATGTATCATAGAGGTAAGTTGCGCTGCTTTTATTTTGCGGGATTGTACACATGATTGGGAATTTCCCTTGGAGTCGAATTCTACTCCCAAGTATTTATAGCTATGGGTATATTGAATTTCATGTCCTCTTACAATCATTCTAGTGCGGCTCACTTTACCATGGCTATAGAGGATCAACTCTGTTTTCATGTGATTAATTGTGAGTTCGTTCTCCTCCGCATACTCCCATAGTCGCTCAGCCGAGCGTAGAATGCCACTAAATGTGTGGTCAAAAATAACCACATCATCCGCATACGCCAGGATTAAGCAGTGTTGGGAGCCAACCTTGGGAGGGCAGTTACTCACCTCTCTAATGCACTCTGGAATATCGGAAACGAACAGATTATATAACATGGGTGCAGTAACGCAGCCTTGTTTCACCCCTCTTGTTTGCTTTATCACCCTAGTTGTGGATCCACTTCCATCAAGCCTCAACTGAACTGTGGTGTTATGATGTAGAAGTTGCAAATAATAGAGCAAGTCTTCAGGGCATGCCAGGCTCCTAAGCTTCCTCCATAGCTTCTCTCTATTAACCATGCCGAACGCTGCCTTAAAATCTATATATAAGGCATACAGAGGCGGATTATTAGGAAGTAGGGCTTTATCTCTAAGACTATTCATGATGAAAAGATTGTGAGTAGTTGAATATCCAGGTCTGAATCCGCTTTGAAAGCGGTCCAGAATCCCTTCCGTTTCGGACCAAGAGTGTAATTTCTGTAACAATAAGGAGGCAAATAATTTTCCAGAACAGTCTAGCATAGATAGCAAGCGGTAATTGCCCGGGTCAGATCTATTGCCTTTTTTGAAGATTGGCACTAAAATTGCTCTCTGCCAGGTCTCAGGTATTATCCCCTCTTTTAAAACTTTTTCAAAGAGGATTTTCGGAAAGTTAGCCCAGAAAACTGGGTTACTCTTCATAAGTAGATTGGAGAGACCGTTAGGCCCCGGGGCTCTGGAAGATTTAAGTTTAGCAATCTTACCTATCAGGTCTTCTAGGTGAATAGGGAACGGCTTAGGAACTTGAGAGATGGTTGGAAAAATTTTGGGGTTAACTGCTGGCATACCATTACGCGTTTCCAGTAAATTAACCCATTCCTCAGCATCAATCGGGTTTATTTGGGGGGTTACCCTGCTCCCTCTAGCTTCTCCTAGAAGTGCCCAGATATTCCGGGAATTTCTCGAGCAAATAGTCTTCACGGTTTTTTGCCAGTTTGCCAATTTCTTCGATCTGTTCCAGTGTTTTAACCATGCCCTATACCTATTTTTTATCTCTCTGATCTTAGTATGTGTATCCATAATTAAATGGGAGTGGGCTCTGATTCTGCGTATCTCCCTTCTCAGAGTACGTTTAGCATCTCGAATTGTCTTATCATAGCCCTCGCTCGAGCCCTGTTCTCAGATAACAAGTAAAGATTTTTTTGTAGCATATTTACCCGTAAAATTATAAATCCAACCTTCAAGGTGTTCTATTGAGAGATTAACAAACATGGTGTGATAATCAGCATCCCATTCACCGCAATCATGACATGCTTTAGATATGTTTTTCTCAGACCATATTAATCGTGAGCCAGCATGATTAACCAAAAAGCTTCCTGTCGCTATTGTTGAAGGAAATAGAGAATCACATTTCAGACTTAAACTCAGGCCGCTATGATCACTCCAATCGTTGTCTATTATTTCCATGTCGTTAACCAGGGATGCCACCTCCGGGCTAATAAAACAATAATCAAGAGTGCGACGAGCAGCACCTGCTTTCCAAGTATAATGTCCCGGTCGGTCACTCATAGTTCGACAGTTTAGACATTCCAAGTCCCAGCTCTTCATAAAACATAACCACTTCTCCCCTTCTTCATCACTGCAATTCTGAGACATGAGGGGATACGGATGTAAATGCTTATTGTTAGTTGTACCACCATCCCCTTTAATAGAACAATTAAAATCCCCAGCAATGACCAAGAGGTTATTTTGGCATTCATTCGTCCACTCAGTAAGTAAATCATGTAGTCTATCTTGTATTAGATCACTCTTTGATGCATCGTGTGGATTATAAACATTGACCAACAAGAGTTTCATCTGATTATTTTTGATCGATATAACCACCTCCACCGCATTAATGTTATCCTCAAGATCGGTATTAATTTCATTAGATGTTATAGTTTTACTTACACCGATCATCAGTCCCCCAAAAGGTCTTCCCATTTGGCCTTTTTTAGCAAAAGTATGGTACAACTTATACCCGTCTATTATAATTGGTGCAGTTAGCCATGTTTCCTGTAATAGAAAAAAGGAATAATTCATAATAAAAGGTAGCGAGCCATTAGTTACAGTAATATGTTTGAAACCCCTGGTGTTCCATGATAGCAATGAGCAAGTTCAGGGTTTATTTATAACCGAGGGCAAGGCCTCTGCAAGCCATTTCAGAGTGTTCTGAATGTCACTCATTTGCACTCGGTTCCCAGTAAGAGGAGGTAGTTTAGTATTATTGTCAGTTTTAGTAGGCTTGGGAACTTCTTTAATCAGAGGGTCTACATCATCAGGATTCACGTCTACCCCCAAGCCTACTTGCGCTAAGTTAACTCTATGTTTACGAATCAGCTGAGCCGAGGCCAGGACCGTACAATGCAGCGCTGTCACATTAGGGTTAGTGGTACATAGAGGCTCTACAAATGAGAAATCCTCAGATCTAATAACTGAAATTGAGGTATTAGATGAAGTTTCTCGAGCATGCCTGTACGTGAGAGCCATTTGCCATGGCATTGCTGGTTCAGATTCTTCACAATGCAAATCTTGTTTTCTTCTCTATTCTCTTTCCTTGCTGGAACCGGTGTATCACTTTCAGCATCCATGCTTTCAAATGTTCTATTAGGGTTGTTCCTTTGAGGGGTAGAAAACTGATTATCAATAGAATGGTTTTCTGTAAGGATAGAGTCTTGGCTAGCATTACTCACGGCTGAAATTTCTTTAGATTTTTCCACCAATATCCAGCTAGTGAGTGTACCCGGACCTTTATTTCGGTTTTTCTTTCTTTTTAGTGCCCTTTTTCTTGCCTTTTTGGATTTCTGTTGTGGGATTACTGTGTTTGGGAGTGGAGAGGCCACCTCTGCCGGAACATTTCTTAAGGCAGCTCTTTTCGCCATTCTACGCTGTTTCTTAGTCAGATGAGTGTTTCCCTCATTTGTCAGATGTTCGTTCCCCTCAACGTTAATTGGACTAGATGGGATCTGAGGCTCCTTTACCTCTTCAGGGCATACTTCATAGTCTAGATCCGGAGCGGGAAGATTCAACTGTAAGATTGTATTCACATGTATTCTTCCACATAATTTGAGGAGAATTTTTAGGGCAAATTGGAGAGAAGATAAGGACGCCTGCATCTCTGCAATGGCTGCAGAGTTTAGCTGTGAAAGCTCACTAGGTTGATCGTCCTTAGTTTGCCCTGACTCTTCTAAGTCAATCAATAAGTTTGGTGATTCAGACAGTCGGCCAGAGCATAAAGTTCTCTGAGTAGAATTAGCAGGTTGTAACACTTGGGCCTCCACTGTTATACTTGCGACTTTCTTGATAGTCCCCATCTCATTAATCCCCGGCTCTCCTAAATTAGATGGAGGAGCCATAGATTTCTGTATAGATAGGCATAAATCCAATAACGAAATGTTGTCAATGTCGTCAAGGGATGTAACATCTACTGGTCGGCTTGCGTTGTGTGTAGCCGGAAGTGTCTCCTCGGTTTGTTCGTCAGTGCATACAGGTAAGATCTTTTTAAATAACTCCGGAATGGTACCTCCGGCGTTAGCTGGCGATTTCAAACTGTCCCCACCTCTTAGATTGTTATTGGGCATGTAGGGATGATTTGTCCTGCCTTTTCGTAAATTATAGGGCGCTTTTGCCCCGCGTGCTTTAGGCGGCATATAGGCTCAGTAGAATTGCAGGAGAGAAAATAAAGATAATTAGCCAGAAGAGCTAGTATCTTTGGTGAGACCAAATCACTCAGCAGTCAATTGCATGCAAGACAAGTTAAAAATCTAAATGAAAGATTATTACTTCTGAGTAAGGGATCAAAGGAGAATGTAATCTCCCACAGTCTCCCATAAACTGTGCAAAAGGAGGATACTTAATTATGCGGCCGGGCTTACCCTTTACTCCACACTCGATAGTAAGACTCAGAGGTTGACGCGCCAAACAGCCGCACAACAGCCAGTGGCCTTGTCTCCTACCAGGCTTAACGCCGCGAGGGTGGCCTACGGCTGTTTAAGAGGCCTTGATGAGGTCACGTGCTCCGTCACGTGCTTTAGAAGCTCCGCCTCCTCCAGGAAGTAGAGTAAGTTGCTGGAAGCCAGCAAGAGCGTGTCAGGGCTCGCAGTGCTGGCAAAGCAGAACAAGGTTCCCAGCTATAAAATCCGCCGTTAGTTCAGTTTATAACACACCCCGTTCGGGCGGCCAACGGCTGTTTAAGAGGCCTCGATGAGGTCACGTGCTCCGTCACGTGCTTTAGAAGCTGCGCCTCCTCCAGGAAGTAGAGTAAGTTGCTGGAAGCCAGCAAGAGCGTGTCAGGGCTCGCAGTTCTGGCAAAGCAGAACAAGGTTTCCAGCTATAAAATCCGCCGTTAGTTCAGTTTATAACACACCCCGTTCGGGCGGCCAACGGCTGTTTAAGAGGCCTCGATGAGGTCACGTGCTCCGTCACGTGCTTTAGAAGCTCCGCCTCCTCCAGGAAGTAGAGTAAGTTGCTGGAAGCCAGCAAGAGCGTGTCAGGGCTCGCAGTGCTGGCAAAGCAGAACAAGGTTCCCAGCTATAAAATCCGCCGTTAGTTCAGTTTATAACACACCCCGTTTGGGCGGCCAACGGCTGTTTAAGAGGCCTCGATGAGGTCACGTGCTCCGTCACGTGCTTTAGAAGCTCCGCCTCCTCCAGGAAGTAGAGTAAGTTGCTGGAAGCCAGCAAGAGAGTGTCAGGGCTCGCAGTGCTGGCAAAGCAGAACAAGGTTCCCAGCTATAAAATCTGCCGTTAGTTCAGTTTATAACACACCCATTACCCATTACTCAAATGCCCTTGTTTCCTGTTGTGATAGATGTGCTCAGTCTCTTGGGGGGGGGGGGGTGGAGCACTACATGGGTTCAGTCAAGGCTCCCACGAGCCATGGAAATTGTGCAAATGAGTCAAATTTCTAGCACACTCTCTGCCTTGCCTGCAGTGTGAGTGGCATGTATATGTGCCTACTCATACCTGCTAAAATGCAGCGCAATACCTGATGGAGGAACATGGATTGTGTGGGCTGCGATATTCCTCGTCAATGGCTGTGGTGCGCTGGAATGATCCAGTTGCCCGGAGGTGTAAGGCTGATAATACCTTCAACAGTGGTGTCAGTACATGCAAGCACAGTGTGGGTGATGCCAGGTCATTTGCTCACTCCCTGACCAGGTTGTCACACTGCGGCTGTGGAAGCTGTGGAAAAGATGGAGGCTCTCGTAGGACGTTGCAGCAGGTCAGCGTAACGCACCAGTCTTTTTCGGCTGCAGGTTTTTTAAGGAGGCCACACCCCCAGAGAGTCGCATTGCAACTAGTTACTGTTAGTACCCTCACAGTAACCAGTCACAGTGCTACCCTCTTGTGTATTCTCTCTAGGCGTTCCTCCCCTCTCCTTCCTCACTTTGTTCCCTGCTATTTTCGTCATTCCCGTTGTTCTTCCTCGTTTCCAGGAGTCCGTTATCATCTTTTGGCTCTGTCTCCTCAATGTGGCTGGTCTCGGCGTCGGGTACCGAACTTGTTTCTGTGCCCTTATCTTACGGTGTTGTGGGTCTTTCTCTATGTTTCTCGCATATCCTGGTTGTGGAAGTGCTTTCACTTTAAATATCTTTTAGTTACGGTGTTCCGTATTCTCGCCTGCACCGTTAGCTGTTTGCTCATTTACTTACTATCTCTCTCTCTTTCTCGCTCGCTCTCGCCCTCTTGCTTCCACCTCGCTCTCATCCTCTCGTTCTCTCTATCTTGCTCTCTCACTCCCTTGCTGTTACTGTACCCAGGTCTTCTTTTTCCCTTTTCCTTACCTGGGTCTTTCTCTGTGCCCTAACCTTTTAGATTAGGGGCCCATTTGTAGCTGCATCTGCTCCAGTACTCTCCAAGGATCTTTAGGCAGGTACTATATTCCTGCTATACGGACCTGCAAGGACTTCCGCATCTTCAAAGGAATCGCTGTGGTTCTAGTTCCCATCTATTGGATCATTCATCTTGACTCCAGTAGCCGCCAGTCAACCAGCCTCTTCTACTTCCTGTTTTGTCCTGCGAACCAATCCTACATCCACACAGGCTTTTTTCTGCCTCAAAAGGCTTTTCCCCTGTATTAAGGGGATGGCTCCCTTGGGATCCCCTGACTGCTTGTCCAAATCACAGTCAAGGTGGCCTCGGGTGGAGACCGTCCCTATCTTTACGAACGCAAGAAAGGGAAAAAGAATTTAAATACTGAGGACGAACCAGAAAACACAAAGAAAGACAGCAGGAGACGACAGAAGACATCTCTTCATGATAGCCCACAGAAGACCCAGGTGAGGAGACTCAGGGGGAGGAAACAATAGACTCTAACAGATTGCAACACCCGCAGATCAACATGGCCTCCTTGGATCAATTCCAGGAGATGGTGACTGCTATACAAGGACCTCAGGCCGAGGTTCAGAATCTTCGAACAGAGAATGTTAACCTACGGCAGCAAGTAGCAGCACGAGAAGATTCCCGAGGTGACCTCCCCCCCCCTGAGGTTCTCAATTGGGAAGTATGACGGCAACCCAAAACTCCTGAAAGAGTTCCTGGATGCTTGTATGATCTACTTTACCTTTCGACCTAAGGCATATGAATTGGACAGAGCAAGGGTTGGCTTCCTTGTGTCCAACCTAGTGGGAAACGCCCTGGCATGGGCTCACCACTGATAGCCCAGGCAAATCCTGTAATAAATGACTACTTCCAGTTCACCCAACTGATGCAAACCAGATTTGACAGACCAGAAGTCCAGTATTCCTCAGATGAAGCCCTCCTGGACATTCGCCAAGGAAATCACGATGTTCAGACATATGCATCCGCATTCATAAAGTTGGCAACAGATGCAGGCTGGCCTGACTCGGCGCAACAAGCCCTCTTTCATCGAGGCTTGCATGATGAACTTAAGGACGAGCAAGCTAGAGTGGCTCGTCCCGCCTCCTTTCAAGAACTGGTGACTTTGACACTTCAGTTGGAATACAGGTTACCGGAGTGAAGACAGGAAAGAAGAAGACTCAGATTCCCTCCTTCGACAGGGATTCCCACCACAGGTCCTCCTACCTGAACACAGACGGATGAGCCCGTGCTAATAGAAACAACAAGAGGCCCTCTGACCCCAGAAGAACGAAAAAGGCGCAGAGATCAAGGTCTTTGTATGTATTGCGGGTCCTCGAAACATTTGCTCTGTAATTGCCCTGAGGTACCCCCGAGGCATTTGGGAAACGTGCCTCCCCGGTCTTGAGCAGGGAAAAGAACCACGCAGAGAAAGGCGGTCCCTGCAACACCACTCAAAAGATCAATGACTCTGACGACCATAGACTTATGGTGTTTACGGTTCATTTGACATTCGAGTCTTAACCCACAGTAGAGATTCTCGCCCGGCTAGATTGTGGAGCAGCGGGAAACTTTATTGATATCCAGTAGGCGCAAGAACAAGGAATACCTTTACGCCAGAAGAACAGCCCCTTACACATTGAAGGAGTGGATGGAGCGCCTCTTACCTCCGGACCAATTGTCCAGGAAACTAGTCCAGCCACCATGTGTCTGTTTCAAAACCAAGAACGGATTACCTTTGATGTGATCAGAGCTGGCCATTTTCCGGTCATTTTGGGCATGCCTTGGCTATGCAGACATAATCCCAGGATTGACTGGTCAGCATACACCATTTACTTCCTTTCTCCGTATTGTACTTTGTCCTTTCTATCACAAGTCTCCCCAGCCTTTGGTGAAGGTGTCACCGTTCCAGTGTCAGCTTTGGTGGTTCAGATGGTGCCGCCCTGTTATCAGCAATATGCGGAGATCTTCGAGGACAAGTTACCCCTCTCTTTACTGCCACATCGAGCTGAAGACTACCCTATAGATCTGAAACCTGGTGCTTCCATACCCTTTGGTCGTATGTACCCACGTCTCTCCCAGAAAGGAGGGCACTGAAGGAGTATTTGGAGGCCAACCTATTAAACGGACTAATCCAAAAGTCTCGTTCATCAGCGGGAGCCTCAATGTTCTTCGTTCCGAAGAAAGGGACCACAGAACTGAGACCGTGTATCAACTATCGCGGTCTGAATAGTTTGACTCTACGGGACAGGTACCTTATGCCCCTCATAAAGGAAGTGTTAGAAGCTGTGGAAGGGGCTAGTATTTTTACTAAGCTGGATCTTGGTAGAGCCTATCACCTGTTGAGGGTCAAGGAGGGAGACAAGTGGAAAACAGCCTTTAGGACCCCTCTGGTGGGGCACTTTGAATATAGTGTGATGCCCTTCGTACTAGTGAATGCTCCCACAGTGTTCCAACGTTTCATAGACAAGATCTTTTCGGATCTGTTGTATGCTTCAGTAGTAGTCTATTTAGACGATATCCTGGTCTTCTCCTCCTCTCTCTCGGAGCATCACAGACATGTTGAGCAAGTCCTACAAAGATTGCGAGAACACCAACTATTGGTTAAAATGGAGAAGTGTATCTTCAAGGCATCTTCAGTGTCCTATTTGTGGTTCATTCTTGCGAAGGAGGGTGTACAGATAGATCCTGAAAATGTGAAGGGGGTTCTACAATGGCCTACCCCTAAAAACCCTAAGGATATCCAGAGGTTTCTGGGACTTTCAAACTTTTACAGACGATTCATCTCTAATTTTTCAGATACTGTACTACCCATAACCAGGCTGTTAAAGAAAGGACATAGATTTGAATGGGATTCGGAAGCTGACCAGACCTTTCAGCAACTTAAAAAGGCCTTTACCACTTCTCCCATCCTTATTCAACCTAACCAATCCCTTCCTTTTGTGGTAGAAACAGATGCCTCTGGAGGGGCTATTGGATCTGCACTTCTACAAACAAGCAAGGATGGGGTCGAACATCCGGTGGCTTACTACTCCCGGACACTTACCCAAAGTGAAAGAAATTACTCTGTACTGGAACGGGAATTATTGGCTATCTGTCATGCATGCATCGAGTGGAGACATTTGCTGCAGGGGGCCACACATCCATTCTTGGTACGTACAGACCACCGGAATCTGAAAATACTCCAACAGATGGAGTGTCGCAACTCCCGACATGCCCGGTGGGCCTATTTCTTTTCCCAGTTTGACTTTAACACCACCTATCTTCCCGGAAAGGAGAATGTGTTGGCAGACGCCTTATCCCGTGGTTTGGATGAGGATCACCCCGAAGGCCAAAATCATGAAGAAATACTAACAGGAAAGAGAATCTTAGGAGTCATCAGTTCTTTCTTGCAAGAAGTAGAGCGCACTGCGAATCTGACACAGGTACCACAGGATTATTAGCCATTCCTGGAAAGGAGAGGGACGCTATATTTCCATCATGGTATGTTATATCTCCCGTCTAAGGAGCTTCAAACACAAGCTTTATTTTGGTTTCATGACCTCCCTTCTGCAGGACACAAGGGTAAGGGGGCTACTTTGAATTTAGTATCAAGGTATTTTAGGTGGCCCACCATGGCTAAAGATGTCAAGGCATATGTGGCTGTGTGTCCAGTATGTGCATCCAGTAAATACTCTATTCATCGGCTAGGCCTTCTTCAGCAAGAACCTTTGCCATCACGACCTTGGGAACACATATCCACTGACTTTATTGTAGACCTTTCCCCTTCTATGGGTTCCACTGCAATCATGGTTACACTGGATACCTTAAGCAAGATGGCACACTTCTCTCCCCTTCCTGGCCTACCCTCTGCACCAGAAGCCGTGGAAGTATTCATGAGGGATGTGGTTAGGTTGCACGGATTGCCCCGGACTATTGTGTCCGATAGGGGAGTCCCAATTTACATCACGGTTCTGGTCCACACTGTGCAGCACCTTGGGGATCAAAAGAGCCTTGTCATCTGGGTACCATTCCCAAAGCAATGGACAAACTGAATGCTTAAATGCCACTCTAGAACAATACCTTTGTTGTTTTTGCCAACAAGAACCAGATAAGTGGGTGTCTTATATATCCATGGCAGAGTTCCCCTACAATAACACCCGACACTCTGCCATAGGAATCATCCCTTTCTTCTTCACCTACAGTTTTAATCCCAAACATATACCACTTTTTGGGATATCACCAACGACTGTGCATTCGGTGGACCAATGTCTCCATGATCTAAAACATATCCAGAAAGGCAACACGGAATTTGGAAGCTAGTAGGAAGCGACACAAGAGGTATGCTGATAGGAAAAGGTCACAGAACCGCAAGTGGGACGTTGGTACCAAGGTCTGGTTGTCTACCAAATACCTCCCATGCTGGGTACACTCTGGAAAGTTCTCAGCCCGCTTCATTGGCCCTTTCCCTATCTTGTCACAGGTTAATCCTATAGCCTTTCACTTACGCCTACCACCCAGTCTGAAGAGAATACATCCAGTATTTCACACTTCCCTCCTAAAGGCAACCAACCAGATCCCCATGGCTGTCGGATCTCATGCTCTTCGTTACCCAAAGATCCTGATTCAGATGAATATGAGGTGGAAAGGCTGGTGGATTCACGATACAGACATGATACTCTACAGTATGTGGTCCAATGGAAAGGTTATATCTCAGCAGAATGGGCATGGGAACCCAGAAGCCAAATTCATGCCCCACGCCTTCTGCGTCAGTTTCATCGTCTTCATCTGGGAAAGCCTGGCGGAGTCCTGATGAGGAGGGGGCATGATGTCACACTGCGGCCGTGGAAGCTGTGGAAAAGATGGAGGCCCCTTAGGACGCTGCAGCAGATCAGCATAACACACCAGTCTTTTTCAGCTGCAGGTTTTTTAAGGAGGCCACGCCCCAGTGAGTCGCGTTGCAACTCGTTACTGTTAGTTTACCCTGACTTGCACTCGCATCGCAGTGCTACCCTCTTGTGCATTCTCACTAGGCTTTCCTCCTCTCTCCTTCCTCGCTTTGTTCCCTGCTATCTTCGTCCTTCCCGGTGTTCTTCCTCGTTTCCTGGAGTCCGTTATCATCTTTTGGCTCTGTCTCCTCATTGTGGCCAGTTTCGGCGTCGGGTACCAAACTTGTTTCTGTGCCCTTATCTTATGGTGTTGTGGGTCTGTCTCTGTGTTTCTCTCATATCCTGGTTGTGGAAGTGCTTTCACTTTAAATATCTTTTAGTTACGGTGTTGCTTATTCTCGCCTGCACCGTTAGCTGCTCGCTCCTTTACTCGCTATCGCTCTCTCTCTCGCTCGCTCTCGCCCTCTTTTTCCACCTCACTCTCATCCTCTTGCTCTCTCACTCCCTTGCTGTTACGGTACCCAGGTCTTCTTTTTCCCTTTTCCTTACCTGGGTCTTTCTCTGTGCCTTAACCTTTTCGATTAGGGGTCCATTTGTAGCTGCACCTCTTCCAGTACTCTCCAAGGATCTTTAGGCAGCTACTGTATTCCTCCTATACGGACCTGCAAGGACTTCCGCATCTTCAAAGGAATCGCTGTGGTTCTAGTTCCCATCTATTGGATCATTCATCTTGACTCCAGTACCCGCCAGTCAACCAGCCTCTTCTACTTCCTGTTTTGTCCTGCGAACCAATCCTACATCCACACAGGCTTTTTTCTGCCTCAATAAGTTTGTTTCCCTGTATTAAGGGGCTGGCTCCCTTGGGATCCCCTGCCTGCTTGTCCAAATCACAGTCAAGGTGGCCTTGGGTGGAGACCGTCCTTATCTTTACGAACGCAAGAAAGGGAAAAAGAATTCAAAGACAGATCATGAACCAGAAAACGCCAAGAAAGACAGGAGGAGACATCTCTTCATGACAGCTCCACAGAAGACCTAGGTGAGGAGACACTAGACTCTGATACAGGTCAAGGAGGACATGGGGATATGATAGGTTATTTATAACGCACTTAATACCGAGTGGTTTCTAAGCGCGGACCCGGGGATCAAACCCGTGTTGCTCCATGGGGTCTTGCTTCCAAGGCAAGCACGTTGCTGCTGAGCTATCCTCCCGAGACTAATCAGAGAATCAGTATCTTCCATACAGCTCCTCATTTGGCATTCCAAATAATGTGGTTTGTGGATGGAATATTCTGGCCCTCTTGCTAATTCTCCTCCTGCTTCTTCCATCTGGTATGATCAATGCTACTAAAGAAGGGTCCGGCATTGGGAAAGTCATATTTTGTATTGAGCTTTTATACTTGAGCTTTCATTGTGCTTTGTGCTTTGGAACGTGTATCAGGAAGTGGTAAAATGGCGAGATCTGTGATTTTCTCCTTTCGACTTTAGTGCTTGATAGGGCGTGTTTGTTATTTACACCGTGAATCCCTACCCATGCCAGTGTTTTTCTTTGTTCTTCTGCATTTTTCTGCGTGGAATGGGGATTTTGCATGTTAGGCCCCTATTTATTTAATTGTGCTGGCCCTTCCCACACTTTGTGCTTCGTGTTGTGCAAAGTGCACTGGCACAGCACAAAGTAGGAAGGACCAGTGCAAAGTTCGATCAATGTATCAGAAATGTGTTTTTAGTGCTGCGCAAAGTGTACTTTTAAGCGCAAATTGACTTTGCCCTGCACTAAATATTTAGTAAATTACGATCAATCTGTGTGGGACCAAACCAACCTTAAAATAGGTCATACAGCCCAGAAAGTGCTGACAACCTTTCAAGGTGGGAAAATGGCCTTTCGATGCGCACTAGGGGTCAGAAAGTGCCAAAAAATGTGGCACCCTGCAAAACGCCTCTAAACGCATTGAAGAAGATGATGTGCCAAAAAGGTAGGATTCCCCAAACATGTATTTAAACATTACCTAGAATTCAGAAAGTGGTTGCACTTTTTGATGGCAACTAGAGGTTTTAGAGGATAGTAGTAACTCTAAAAAATGTAGTGGACTATTATTGATAAATAGCCGTTAGACACAAAGAGCCAGGATGGGCTGTAAAATGGGGCATCCTAAAAATTGCATTTAATCAGTCGTAGATGGCAGAAAGTGCAGCACTTTTAAGTCCCAGATTGGCTTTTCATGTGAAATACAGGCTTAAAAATGAAGAAAATATAAATAAATATAAGGTTTCGAATGCTTTTAAAGTCCAGAAAATTAAAATAAATTATGTCTGGCCAACACCAACTGGTTCTTGAGGTCAGAAAGTTCCCCAGATTTTGGAGGCCTGAAAACAAACTTTTATTCCTACTAAGAGGCCCGTATATGCCAACAAATGTGGACAACTGAAAATGGCCTTTTAATGTGGCCTATAGCCCAGAAAATCCAAAAACATTGATGAACTGAAAATGGCATTTAAATCCGTCCTGTTTTTGTACTCTGCCTAGATCCAAGAAAGTGCTGAACACTTTGGTGGCTTGGCCATGGCATTTAAATCTGTTCTAAAGCCCAAAGTGCTCAAAACATTGTTTGGGGGAAAATCATTGTTAAATGTGTCTGGGAGACCGTTTAGTGCTATATTTTAGTAGCACAAAATTGCCATTTTGATGTGCTCTTGGGGCCTGCACGTGTTGAAAAATGTGGCAGCCCGAAAACATCACTTAGATATGTCCTGGGGCCAGAATGTTCTGAAAACATTGGCTACCTCAAAATGTCATTTAAATGGATCCAAGAAGCAAGAAAGGGGAGAAATAATTGAAGGGCTGAAAATGTATTTTCTGTGACTTTTTGCAATCTAGAGGCCAGATTGTAAGGGAAACTTTGTGAGGGCGTGTGCGAAAATGTACTCGTGCACTCCCTCGGAATACGAGTACCCCGCTCGCGCAGCAAAATTGCGTGTAAAACTCCCTGCGCACCCATCGGAATACGCCGACCCCGCTCGCGCCAGGTGAACTGCGTGGAAAAGGCCCCCTGTGGTGTGGGCTGCCAGTGGGGCATGCCCAGGGTGGATGGGCTGCCTCTGGGGCATGCCCAGGATGGATGGGCTGCCTACGGGGCATGAGGAGGGTGAATGGGCTGCCTGTGGGGCATGCCTAGAGTGGATGGGCTGCCTGCAGGACATGTGGAGGGTGAATGGACTGCCTGCGGGGCATGTCCAGGGTGAATGGGCTGCCTGTGGGGCATGGGGAGGGTGAATGGGAGGCCTGTGGGGTATGCCTAGGGTGGATGGGCTGCCTACGGGGCATGGGGAAGGTGAATGGGCTGCCTGTGGGGCATGCCCAGAGTAGATGGGCTGCCTGCAGGACATGTGGAGGGAGAATGGGCTGCCTGCGGGGCATGCCCAGGGTGGATGGGCTGCCTGTGGGGCATGGGGAGGGTGAATGGGCTGCCTGTGGGGCATTCCCAGGGTGGATGGGCTGCCTGTGGGGCATGCCGAGGGTGGATGGGCTGCCTGTGGGGCATGCCCAGCGTGGATGGGCTGCCTGCGGGGCGTGGGGTGGGGGAATGGGCTTCCTGCGGGGCATGCCCAAGGTGGATGGGCTGCCTGTGGGGCATGGGGAGGGTGAATGGGCTGCCTGCAGGGCATGGGGAGGGTGAATGGGCTGCCTGTGGGGCATGCCCAGGGTGGATGGGCTGCCTGTGGGGCATGGGGAGGCTGAATGGGCTGCTGCCTGCGGGGCATGGGGAGGGTGAATGGGCTGCCTGCGGGGCATGGGGAGGGTGAATGGGGCTGCCTGTGGGGCATGCCCAGGGTGGATGGGTTGCCTGCGGTGCATGGGGAGGGTGAATGGGCTGCCTGCGGGGCATGCCCAGGGTGGATTGTCTGCCTGCGGGTCATGGGAAGGGTGGATGGGTGTCTGCGCGTATTCTGGGGTTGTGCAGGGAGTTTTACACACGATATGCCTGGCACGAGATGGGTACTTGTATTCCGGGGCTGTGCAGGGAGTTTTAAATGCGATTTCGCTAGATCGAGCGGGGTGCGTGGGGAGTTTCACACGTGATTTTGCTGCCGCGAGCGGGGTACGTGTATTCCGAGGGGTGTGCATTGATTTCTACACACGATTTCGCTAGCTAGAGCGGGGCACGTGTATTCCGGGGGGCGCAGGGATTTTTCCATGTGATTCCGCTAGTGCGAGCAGGTTACGTGTGTTCCAGGAGTGCACGGGGGTTTTCCACACGATTTTGCTTGTTCGAGCGGGTTACATGTATCCCTGGAGTGCGAGGGGAGTTTTCCACGTGTTTTTGCTGGTGCAAGCGGGGTACGTGTATTCCGGGGGTGCGCAGGGATCTTCACATGCGATTTTGCTAGCTCGAGCGGGGTACGTGTATCCCGGGGGTCCGAGGGGAGTTTTCCACGTGTTTTTGCTGGTGCGAGCGGGGTACATGTATTCCGGGGGTGCAGGGAGTTTTCCACGTGTTTTCGCTGGCACGAGCGGGTTAAGTGTATTCCAGGGGTGCGCGGGGAGTCTCACACGCAATTTGGCAGTGTGTGCCTTTCCGGGTGTGACCCCCTCCCCATGCTCTGCAGGCAGACCACACCACAGGCTCCGACTCATGTGCCCCACCCATACCGTTGATGGGCACCTGCCAGCAGTCCCCGACTCATGTCCCACCAAACACCATGTCATAACAAAACAGACCCATGGTACTAATGACAACCCAAATCCCCCCTACCCCGCAGTACAAGCACGCAACCATCCACTGCACCCACTCACAAATTAGCCATGCCATGACAGTCTCTAAACAACCAGCATGGCCAGGCATAAATGTACAACAGAACCACACAGTGGCAACACATGACTGAAGCAATGCTCATAGAGACATGCACAAAACCAATGAGAGTACACAACACCAATAATGAAGATATATGAAATGTATTAAATAACATAATGAAATAACATAATGAAAACCAAACTTGCAAAAAAAAGTAATAATAAATGCAAAATAAAAAAAGGAAAATCCAATTAAAATCAAAAATCCACGACATGAAAACTAAAAAGTGGTCGATCGCCAATGTCCATGTAAATGAAAAAATAAAAATAAAATAAAAACCATGGATCCATGGGAAGTTCAAATAACAAAAGTATGTACAAGTCTTGAACTATTTGCAATGCAAGTCCAAAGGGTCCATGATCCCAAAAGAAAAGGAAACCTACCAAAAAACCTATCAATAAAAAACTATACACATAAAGTGGAGCAATGTCCATGAACTCCAAAAAAAAAAAATATTAAACAAAGGAAACCTAACCCTAAAGAACTATGTACAAAGGCGGGTGGGGCAAGTCCTATGGCTCACTCTTTGATGTTCCGGGCCAGGGCAACATCGAACTCCAGTTCAATGTCCCGGAGGCGGGCCTCTCCCTGGCCTCGAGGTCTCACAGGGATGCAGCCATGGCCTTCTCCAACTCCCTACGAGTTGCCTCAAGGCACTCAGCCCGCCTCAATGCCCTGCGCATGGAGTTCTCCGCCCTGACCATAGTGAGCCACTGCTCCGCACCTATCTGCTGGCCCAACCGCTGCCACACGGAAGACACTCCCAATCCAGGGTCCTCCTGCCCTCCGGCTGATGCCTGCCTCAGTGATGTTGATGGCCCCGAGCCATCATCGCTCCCACTTGAGCCTGCTGCTACCGTGCATGTGCCCTGCCTGTCGATGCCTGCACATCCTCCTCTTGCTGGGGTCCAGTTGGTGGGGTGGCCACCTCTGCTTGATGTCCGACTCCCGACTGTGGCAGGGATGTGTCCTCCACCAGCCTGGCCGCTGGCTTAGGGACAGCTCCACTGGGTGCCCAGGTGATACTTGGGCAGGAAGATGGCACGGAGGATGACTGGCGCATAGGGGGTGCAGTTGAGGAGGGGGTCCCTAGAAGATCCAGCACACGGAGGAAGCCAGACTTGGTGACTTGTCCTAGTAGGCCGACGCGGTCAATGAGGTATTCGAAATGATGTGCATTGTCCTCACGAGAACCCTGCACGTCACACTGAATACCAATTTGATGCAACGCCACCACAAGCTCAACCCGGCCACGGATTGCCACGTCCGCAGGGAGAGGAAGGCCAGTTGTTGTTTGCACATCCCCTCCCTGAAAACGGGTCTGGACGAAGGCATCCCTGCTGGTGCGGGATGATGCAGTCACAGGATCGGGGACAGGATTACACACAGGCACCTCCGTGGTGGCCTGTGCTGCCTCCTGACCCTGCACCTGAACTGCACCACTAGCACCAGTTGAGTCCCTCCCTCCAGGACCCATGCGTGGGCCTTCCACGGCTCCTCCTCAAACAAACCCCTCATGAACCTGGATGTCTCTGTGACATCTTCCTCCATAGGCCCCTGTGGGAGCTCAGCTGCCCCTACTGCTGCCGAGGAGTCCACCTCCAACCTCCGCCTCTTGGCCCTGGACGCGGCACCAGACTCCTCACTCCCACAAGATATGACAACGTGGGAGGAGAGCTGGGCCTTGCATCTCCGGCTGGCGGTGGGATCCCTGCCGCTGTGCTCCGCAGCACCGTCTCCACCCTCTTAATCAGTTGACGCTGCAGACAGAGAGAGACAGAACACAGGCATCAGGGCACTGTACAATGTTCGGATACACACATGACAGTTGCACATGAGTGGCAGTGTCAAACTTCACAGATGGCATCACACTGCCCAGCACTCATATCATTTTAATCCACACACATGCACAAATTAATAGGAATTGTGCAGCAAGCAGCTGCATCCATACACACTCACCAGCATCAACATCTGAAGATTGGCATGATGTAACAAGCAACATGGGGAGTGCCGAACACATGCACACACGCCAACAGATGGACCTGCATCTGTACATCTCTACCACCTGTCACAGTGCAATCATCGGCAACTATGTCACATCTGTCAATTGGGTTCCTACATGTCTCTGTCACATGCATCCATGGCGTATCACATTTGCACACATGTCTAACACAGACACGCACATGTATGCTGTGCACGTACATGAATGTGGAACCAATATCCATGTGTCACACCCCAACCATGCCATAGTACATACACAGAAATGCTAACATGTGTTCATCTCCACATGCAGTTGTGCATCATGCTTTGGAGCACATACACCATTGATGTGCATCACACATGACAGGCTCACATGCAGCACAGGCATTTCCCTGCACATAAACATCCATATATGGGCCTTTTTTAGACATATGTCCAAGCTGCACATTCCTGGCACACCTCAACATGCACTGCGTCGAATAAGTACGCATGGACACTTACCGCTCAACTCCAGACTGCTCTGCCTCTCGAGGATAATGCGTTCCAGGACCCTCATGTCGTCGGTGGTAAGGTGGACCCGGCGCCTCACTGCATGCGCTGCTTCCAAGAGGCGCCGGGCCTTCCTGAGCGTCCTGGACCTGAAGTCCTCCCAGCACTTCCGGACGTGTGGTATGTTGCGGGCTGCCACCCCTCCACGTTGATGGCAGCCACGATGTCCTTCCAGATCATCTCACGTCCATCCTTGTAAGCGCGTCTTCTTCCGTAGAGGGCATCATAATGCACCAGGACTTGCTCCACCAGAATACCACCTTCTGCAGCACTGAAGCTGGTAGCCCTCTGCCTCTCTGGCTGGGGGTTGCCTGGGGTCTCTGATGGTTTTTCCCCCGACATGGCAACCCCTGAGGCAGGTGTGGGTGGGCAACTGGGTCCTGGTGCTGGGCTGTGGAGCGATGGAACTTCAGTCGGGAGTCTTCTGTTCCAGCAGGGGTGGTCACAGCAACTGGACACCTGCAGATGGCTGACATACAGGCACCAAATAGCAGGACATGTGGCCAGCAGGCAGGCAGGCAGCAGCAGATGGCTGGTGGTAGTCGGCTCGGGGTTCTGGGGGGCAGTCATTCGACCTTCTGGGCAGGAGTGTGGTCTTCCGTGTGTTGTCATGTGCCCAGCTTGATACGGAGTGATTTGGCATGTGAACAAACAGCACGTCAGCATGTAAATCGAGGAAAGGCCCTTAGAGCGTAAGCGCGTAAGTGACGTGACGTGCACGGGTGTTTCCCTCGTCACCGGTGCATAGTGAATCATTACGTGTAAGAACTGCACGTCTGGGTGTCATTGCGTGTAATTGGTGGAAAGGCCCTTAGCGCGTGAGCACGTAAGTGACATGGCACATGTGGGCAGCGTTAAAAAGTACATGCTTTTTGAGGAGAGCGAGCGAGTGGGTGATTCTTGTACTCCTTGTAGGTTCACATGCGATTACTTCACAACGGTTGCAGTGCGTACTCCTTGTTTACTCAGACAGCGTTCAATTCTTCTTTTGGTGGGGGTGTTGCCAATGCGCCCACGTGCATCTTTTTCACGTTCTCTTTCCAGGCAGACGGTGAGTCGCGCACGTATTTTTCAAGTGTGGTTGCCCCCGTGTGTCGCGTACCCATTCAGAGGTCATTGTAGCCTGCGTGTAGCACGCATACACTTATTTTTGTGTTCTGGGTGCCACAGCATAGTGCTTGTCCTTTATTCCATGCACATCGGCTACCAGGGGTTGTGTGCACATTACATTTTGTTTTCGGTGTGCCTGAGCTTTGCGTGACCCGTCATCTTCCCCCAGACAGCCTTACAGCCTTGCTAGAGCACAGGGATACGTATTACATCTAGTACCCTGCCCTCTTCACCCCAATTGCCCAGGACAATTGTTTACTGCACTTCCCATTTGCACAAGAACATCAGTGCCATGGTTGGGAGGCGACCAAGTGGTAAGGGAGGCAAAGGTGGCCGACCTCCAAGTGGTGTCTGTGGTAGGGGACGTGGCCAGGATGAGCAGGGTGGCCCAAGAGGCCAGTGTGTGGAGGAGCAATCAGGGACACCTATGCCCCCCAATGGGTCAGGGAGATGCAGCTGACACCATCCCAGCTCAGGCCCTGTTAACCCGGCCCAGATTGTTCATTGAACTGGCACGAAATGACTCAAAGGCCGACTTCCGTGTCACGAAGTCAAAGCCACGTGTGGTGGTGAAAGTTGCTGTCACTAGGCCACGTGGAACTGGGCAGCAATGTCATCTGCTACCCCAAGTAGCCAGGGTGAGGAGGCTGCAGGGGCAGCTGTAGCTTAATTCACCCTGACTCTGAGTCACCCAGCCGGCACAGTGTTGGTCCTAGACCATCACACCAAGATTGGTCCTGGCAACAGCACCCAGCAGCCGATGCCTGCAGTGAGACCTTTGGACATCGTGCATTTGCCTGCTTCCAGTGCCCAGTCCAACTGTGCTTCAGCCCCTACCGACCGGAGCGACGTAATCCAATCCGGATCCACACCACCTCCACCTCTCAAGAGGAAGAAGCGTGCTCTTGTGGAACAGGATGGGACCTCAGACACTGCTCACCCCTCCGGCACGTCAAGGAAGCAGACTTTCAATGATGAGGAACTAGACGCACTTGTGAGCTATGTGTCGGCCCATGGACGCGAAATGCTGCTGACTGCAGGGTGCAAGACTTTGACTGCTCAATTTAGGGCACACTGGCAGTATATCGCGGACCAGATTAGTTCCCTTGGATTTGTGAGGCGCACAGCTGATGATTGCTCAAAGCGGTGGAATGACTTCAAATACCCAGCAAAAAACAAGCTGGCTTCCAATCATGACTCTATTCGGTGACTGGCAGTGGGTCTTCAGCAGAGGATGAAGTACTCACAGAACATGAGTCAAACGCTGGAGTCTTCATCACAGATGATCAGATCCAAGGCATGTGTCACACTCACCTGTGTCTCTGCAGGAGCGATGGACCACCTCCTTTGACCCCGAGTACACACTTCCCTTGTTCCAACCCGGAGAAATACCTGTCAAATAAAAGATCCACACTAAGATCTGGGTTAACGTGATTCCCTGGAGCTCTCTCCCTACTCCCTAGAAATGTGCTGTGATGTTCCCCAAAAGGCTTACCTTGGTTTTTAGTGGGGTGTGCACTCCATCCTGTCTTCGCAGGGGCGTGATTGTATTGTGAGGATAAGTAGCCCTACAAACATAGGTATGATTGCCAATGTCTGTTTGCCAAGTTCTGATGCCACACACTGTTCAGAGTTCACTGTGAGTGCAGTAGTGTTCTATGTGCTAGTTATTTCACTAGCAAGGATTTTTTCCACACAGTGAATGTTGCGCTGGGATTTCAGAGAGTTGAGGTTTTGGTACTGTTCGGATTGTCTTTCTGATGCCAAAGGTACCTAGGGTAAGTATGCGCAGCTTGCTGAACTCAGAAGGGTTGGTAAGTATGTGCGGCGTTGCTAATTTGCAGGTCCGGTGAGTATGCGCAGCGTTACTGGCTCAAGCACACTAAGAAATGTCTTTCCTTTCTTTTGCAGGAGTGGATTGAGGAGTGCTCGAGCTACTGACCTGAATTCAGCGCAGCAGGAAGAATCTCGGAGGTCCAGTGAGTATGCGCAGCGTTGCTAATTTGCAGGTCTGGTGTGTATGCGCAGTGTTACTGATTTGCAGGTCCGGTGACTATGCACAGCGTTACTGATTTGAAAGTCTGGTGACTATGCGCAGCGTTACTGGCTCAAGCGCACTGAGTAATGTTATTCCTTTCTTTTGCAGATGCCGATGCAGGTGTAATCTTGTGTCCGGACGAAGATTACTGCTTGGAGAAAGTACGGAGGAAGATCCGGAGCAGGTAAGCGGAAGCAGGAGCAGGAGCATGGTGAGTGTGTTGCTGATGCAGTTTACAGAAAGCAACACAAATCACTGGAGGAATCCGGGGCGTGGCTTATATAGCCAACCACACCCAAACACTAGAGAGCACATGAATTTCCATACACTTCCTGTTTGGCAACAGGAAGTGGTAACAAGGAACAGGAAGTAACTCAAAATACCAGGAAGGAACCATGCCAAGCTAACTAGCGGAAGCTATCAGCTATGGGTATTTGTTTGTCTATGCCAGGCCTGCAAGCCTCCACCCAGCTTACCCCGACAATATGCCTGGTGCTCATGACAGTCTTCCCCCTCAAGACCCCTCCCAATGGTGTGAGTGCGGGTTTCGGCTTGTCAGGATTGTCCCGATGGAACTTTTGCACAAATTGGGGGGCATGTACATGTGTGCTGGGTTCCCATGATCTTTCCTGTGGTCTGTACCCTTTCCATTCAATTAAGTAATACAGGGTCTTTCGTACAAGTTTGGAATTTAATATGTTTTTAACTTCATATTCAGGTGCCTCTTCACCCACTTGTATAGATGCGGGAGGTGTGGAGGTTCGGGTTCCCGGGTGTACTGGTTTTAATAGCGACACATGAAATACCGGATGTATGCGCATATGTTGAGGTAACGCCAGTCTCATGGCTGCTGGATTAATCACTGCCTCAATCGTATATCGACCAATATACCTAGGCTGAATTTTTTATGACCCTTTAAAGCTATGTGTTTAGATGCCAGCCAGACTGAGTCTCCCACTTGATAGTCTGGGGCTTTTCGTCAGTGACGGTCAGCATTTTTCATTTGTGTTTCTTTAGCTTGCTGTAAATTCTTGCTGGTGTCTTTTGCTACTTTAATGATGCTGGCGTGTAGGTTCTTTACCGCGGGCATTTCAATGTGTTCCGGCGGGTCGTAAATGGATGTCTTGGGGTTTTGACCATATACAGTAAAAAAGGGCATTGCTTGGGTTGATGAGTGCATTGAATTGTTGTAGGCATACTCAGCCATCCATAGTATTTCTGTCCAGCTCTGGCTTGTTTGGTGTAATAGGCAGCAGAAATACTGTTCCATGGTCTGGTTCGTGCGCTTGGTTTGACCGTCCGTTTGAGGATGGTAGCTAGAGGATAGATGGATTTCTACTCCTGCCAGGGCACAGCAGTTCTTCCAAAACCGTGATACAGATTGGCTGCCTCTGCCAGAGATGATTACAGTGGAAAATCTGTGCAACCTAACGATACGGTCTAGAAAAACCTGTGATCGTTTTAGAACTGAAGGAATACATGGAATACCTTTCAAAGCTATGACATGGTCCATTTTGGAGAAGAGGTCCACTACTACGAGGATGGTATTATAACCTGAGCTGGCAGGTAAGTCAGCTCAAAGTCCATTGATACTGTGTGCCAGGGCGCTGGTAGGATGATGATTGGCTGAAGAAGGCCTGCCAGTATTTGTATTTGAGATTCTATTGGGAGGATACGTAGCCCTAAACACGTAGGTATGATGGCCAATGTCTGTTAGACAAGTTCTGATGCCAGACACTGTTCAGATTTCACAGCGAGTGCAATAGTGTTCTATGTGTTAGTTACTTCACTAGCAAGGAGTTTTTCCACACGGTGAATGTTGCGCTCGGATTTTGGAGAGTTCAGGTTTTGGTACTGTTGGGATTGTCTTTATGATGCCAAAGGTACCTTGGGTAAGTATGCGCAGCATGTTGAACTCAGAAGGGTCGGTAAGTATGTGCGGCATTGCTAATTTGAAGGTCCGGTGAGTATGCGCGGTGTTACTGGCTCAAGCACACTAAGTAATGTTTCTCCTTTCTTTTGCAGGAGTGCATTGAGGAGTGCTTGAGCTACGAACCTGGATTCAGTGCAGCAGAAAGAATCTCGGAGGTCCCGTGAGTATGCGCAGCGTTGCTGATTTGCAGGTCTGGTGAGTATGCACGGCATTGCTGATTTGCAGGTACGGTGAGTATGCACAGCGTTACTGATTTGCAGGTCCGGTGAGTATGCGCAGCATTACTGGCTCAAGCGCACTGAGTAATTTTCTTCCTTTCTTTTGCAGATACCGATGCAGGTGTAATCTCGTGTCTGGACGAAGATTGCTGCTTGGAGAAAGCATGGATGAAGATCCGGAGTAGGTAGGCAGAAGCAGGAGCAGGAGCACGGTGAGTGTGTTGCTGATGCAGTTTACAGAAAGCAACACGAAGCACTCTAGGAATCCGGGGCGTGGTTTATATAACCAGCCACACCTAAACACTAGAGAGCACATGAATTTCCATACACTTCCTGTTTGGCAACAGGAAGTGGTAACAAGGAACAGGAAGTAACTCAAAATACCAGGAAGGAACCATGCCAAGCTAACTAGGGGAAGCTATCAGCTATGGGTATTTGTGTGTCTATGCCAGGCCTGCCAAGCACACACCAGCTTCCCCCAACAATATGGCTGGTGCTCATGACAGCGTGGGAGACCTACCAGATCTTGAGGCAATGTCCGGTGAGTGGCCATACATGTGTGTGCAAACCAGGTGTATGTTGCTTGGGTGATGTGTTCTGATTGAGTGCCAGGTCAGGCTGTGTAGTAATGACTGCTATAGGTCACCCATGTGGTGCCTCCAAACACCCCCCCTTGGGTTTGGGTTTCACAGTATCCCTTCTGACCACAGTTAACACTTTGCACCTGATTACTGCACTTGCCCTTCAACTGGCATCATGCCACAACATTGTTAATACTGTTTTCGTGTTCATTCTGCCTGATTGATGGTATCATTTGCATGATAAACACAAATTTTTGTGCTGTTCTGCCCCAAATTCACCATACTTCATACATAGATTTCACCCCACAATGACCCACATTTGTTTACTCTTCATGGGAATGATTTCATCAATCAGGCTGATTGACTTTTGTGCACCTACACAAGCTCTGCACACGATCACTTTGTACCCCTATTTGAATGTTCAACATGACAATTGACTTGTGTTATGTCCAAGTGACCAACTATTGATGTATCCATGTGCCTACCATCACTGTATTAGTAAACACTGGCTTTGTTGCAGCGTGTAACACATGCATGTTTTGTCACACTTTTGCATGTTCTATTTCATGATGTGCATCTCACATGGATGGGGGACAGTGCTGATTTACTACCATCTGGGTGTCCTTGCGCCTTGAAACACTTGTGTATAGGTGCGTTATAAATGCCATATCATATCATATCATATCCTTGTGAAATCTGCCATGGCTATGCTACGTGCCATCTGTGTGCTGGCATGTGTCATGTATGTGGATTGTCCATGCCGCTCACAGGCTAATGTGTGATGCAGGTGCTATGCAGCATGCAGAACATGTTTTGATTTGCCATCTTGGAGTCCTCAGTGTCTGCTTTTAGGGTCCCCTTCCACTTCATTGCCAGTGCAAGCATGCCAGAGTTAGTGTCATGTGTGACATGTGTCATTAATGTATTTGATGTGTAGATTGGGATGCCTATGAGTGTCGGCTATGCTGTTCATGCCTGTCTTCATTACTTTTGTTTTATGTTTGT
This sequence comes from Ambystoma mexicanum, assembly GCF_040938575.1. Lineage (NCBI taxonomy): Eukaryota > Metazoa > Chordata > Amphibia > Caudata > Ambystomatidae > Ambystoma > Ambystoma mexicanum. The sequence continues at coordinate 879,790,112 of NC_090929.1, read as the reverse complement.
GCAGGTGATGAGGCACTAGATGCTGTTGAGGAGGAGGAGATGGTGCAGGGGCAGGAGTACTCAGAGCCCCAACCAGGCACCAGTGTAGAACATGGGGTGGTGGTGGAGGAAAATCCATTAGTCCTACAGACCATCCTGTCCACGGGTGTCTCTGGGTACACTTCCGAAGTCCTCTATGGCTCAGTTGCTGAATCTGACATTGAGACAAATGTCCCGTCACAGGTGAGTGTTTCTGGCAGGGATGCTGTTCTGTCCAACCCACTTGCACTGGGGGTAGACCCCTCAATGGGGCATTCAGTATTGGAATGTCCGCCTGTGGCAGTTATGGATGCAGGCTCACACTCCACTATATTTGCTCCTGTTCCTGGGCCAGCAGATCAAAGGAGGACTGCAGTCCTGCAGCCTCAGGCAGTGCCAGCACAGCAAGGTGCACATCACTTTGGACCAAACAGGTGTGGTGTCCTCCAACACTGTGGCCGTGCGCCACCAGGCAATACTGTGTGGGAGAACTCCATGTATACTATTGCAGCACAACAGGGGACATTGTACGAGATGATGGCTCAGGCCGTGGATAGGGTGACCACTTCCATTCTCCCCCCTGAAAGGCAGGTGGAGCTCCAGCAGAAGGCAACGGAGTCCATGTGCCGCTCACACAGGGAGGACATGTTGGCGTCCAACAGGGACTGACGGGCTGAACTGCATACTCTGCGCACAGCCATATCTGCAGAGTCACAGGCCCACTTGGATGCCCTGAGGTTAGAACAGAGGTCCCTCAGAGATACTCTGGGTGCACTTGGGTTGTCCCAGAGTACAAGGTCAGAACAGCAGCTGGAGCAGCTAACACGCACAATCTCAGCTGAGCTCCAGGCAACCTGTGAGGAGATCTGGGCATCACATGAGGCCTTGCAGGCAGAAGTCTGTGCTACCCGTGAGGTGCTGCATGGGGATCTCTGGACCATCATCCTGCAGAACCAAACCTTTCAGACCTGCATGCTTGCTGCCATGGAGGAGCATGCCAGGGCTTTGCGTGGTCTGCCTCCCATACCACGCACACCTTCTAATGTACCACCAGAGGGTGATGACAGCAAAGGCAGTTCTCCCATTATAGGGTAGCCATGTAGGCCATGAGCCCATGGAGGTTTTTTTTTCCTCAACATCCATGCATGTGGGTGTTGGGGTGCACCCTGTACCTCCTCCGTCCTGGGTGCCCCCCCCCCCTTCAACACATGGCCATTTTTGATTTTCATTTTTCATTTTTCTTTTTGACAATTTTTTTTATTGTTATTTTTCTTTTTTGTTTTTCATATTTGATTCCGAATTGAAAGTATTAATTAGATTTGTTTTTCATTTTTTCTTTTGCTTTTTTCCATTTGTTATTTTCATTTTCATTTCATGTTTCATTTTCTTTTTTCATTTTCTTTTTAGTTTATTTCATTTTTTTAATTTAATTAGTATTTTGATTTTTGATTTTAATTTGATTTATTTTGTTTAATTTTCATTTTCACTTTTTTCTTATTTTTCATTTCCTTTTTTTTAATTTACATTTCCTTTTTTGTTGATAACTATTTTCTTTCAGATTGTAAATTCATGTTAGAGTTTGTTGCTTTGTGTGGCTCCCGTAGGCATCCACTGTGTGTTACAGCTTGGCACATGCAGGCTTGTCCTGTGTTTGGGTTTGAGAGTGTTACACAGAGGCATTGGGCTCCCATAAATTGTGTGGGCAGTCTGTAGTCCAAACTGTGTGTACAGCCCTAGTGGAGATTGGAGATGATTTCTCCACTGCATGGTTGATTTGTTTATTGTTTATTGTATTCCATACAGGACATTTTGCATATAAGCATGTAGCTTATTCATGTCTTAACGAGCCGGTCTCCATTGCAGATGCAGTTCATGTTGTATGCAGTAAACTGCCACATTTGCCTACCAGCAACACACTGGAGATGGAAGTGGTCGAAGTGCTACCTCTGTCAGGTTGTGACACTTGCACTACTTTCATTTTTTACTGTCATACTTTGCCACTGTTGGGTCCTGTACTTATGTTTTGGCTTGCTGGTAAGTATTTGTTCATGTGTGCTGTTTCTTTTTCATTAGTGCGAGGGAATTGTCTCTGGCCTGTTTCCATTTGGGGCAGTGCACTTTGTGACACTTGTGTCATGTGTTGTGCATTAATTTGGTTGCTTTCACATAGCATGCCATGCCATGGTGTGTTGGGTTGCTGAGATGGGGTTAGGGAGGGATGTGGTGACATGCCACTATTTGGGTGTACTATTTTGCAGGGGGATAGTCCTTCATGCTGCATGAATGTGTGCCTTTTACTGACACAGCATTGGGTCTGTTTAAGTAGCTAGGGATGCAAACAATGTAGCACTTCCAGGAAAACAATCTCAGGGTGGTATGGTTGTGACAGTTGACTGTCCCTTTTGTCATCATCATCAATTGTCAGGCCTTTGTGCACTACGCAGGGGTGAGATTTTAGTTAAAGAAATTTGCCACAAGCTGAGTACGGGCTGCCTCACCACGTGCCCTTTCCCCTCCCATGCGCAGTGGCCGTGCATGTGGTTGGGGATGTGGGGGCACCACCATGTCCACTGGTACGCCCCACCGTGTTGCAACGTTGTGCAGGACACATGCTGCAACAACGATCCTGCACTACTACTGGGGGCGCATATAGCAGCTGGCCACCAGAGCGGTCAAGGGAGCAAAAATGTGACTTCAGCACTCCAAATGTGCGCTCCACTATGCCCCGGTTGCAATATGGGCTGCGTTGTATCTTACCTCAGGTGGTGTGGTGGGGTTCCGTATTGGCATCATCATGCAGGTGCGCAGAGTTTAGGCACTGTCCCCTGGGGAGGTGATAATGTTTGTCATTAGAAGGGTTTTTCCATTTCTCAGTGTCTGACATGCATGCATGTGCAGAAGCATTTGTACTCACCAATGAGCCATGTGTCGCCATGCCTCCCAGCTTCCAGGTCCTGGTTTAGGGGTGACATTCTGAATATAAAACTATCATGGCTGGACCCCGGATAGTTGGCATATACTGAGATGATGATTCCCTTGGCATCACATACAACCTGCACGTTGATGGAATGCCAGTGCTTGCGGTTTCGATAGATGTGCTCAGTGGCACTGGGAGGACGTAGAGCCACATGGGTGCAATCAATGGCACCTAGAAGTTTGGGGACGTGTGCCACCCCGTAAAACCCCTGGACCACAGCCTGCCTTTCTACAGGTGTTCTGGGCATGTATATGTGCCTGCGGAATGAGGGGCAGGCAGTCATGATCGCCTACACCTGGTGTAGGCAGCGTGACTGCGTGGCCTGTGAGACACCCCAAACTATGGCACTTATCTGCTGAAATGACCCAGTAGCCAAGAAATGCAGTACATTGAGCACCTTTTCCAAGGGGCTCAGTGCTTGGGAGCACAGGGTGGGTGATGTGAGGTCATCCTCCCACTAAGCAACCAGTTCTAGGATTATTTGTGGTGGAAGCCTGTACCTCCCATAGACCTGGTCTTCAGGCATCCCAAAAAGGCTGGTCCTGGGTAAAAGAATGTGGGGCCTGGCTATCCTCCTCCTCCTGCGGTGTCCCATGACCACTGCTGCGAGGAAAGGTATATTCATCGTAGCGTATGAGCTTGTTTGTTCTTTGCATGCACTTTTATGCTGCGCGGGGTCACTTACACCTGCTTCCTGCTGGCTTACGTGTTTCCGGATTTGCGCATCTTTTGTGGCTTACGGGTTACCCCTGTTCAATTCCATGAATATGTGTTGTTAGCGCACGTGTGGGCGTTTCATGGATTTTGCTGCGGTACTTCCCCCATAATGCCCACATTATCATGTGTTGTTCCCCATTCTGATTGTTCCACCCCGCCTCCTTTTGTTGTGTGCGCTACACATTGTGCGTTTTCGCTGTGCACATGTGCACAGCGTTTAGTGACGTGTGCGCCACCCACGGTTTTGAAGCATATCCCGGGGGAAAACACGCACAGCGCATTCCATTAATCGACAAACGGCTGCGTGCGAGGCTTTAGCACGCGTGCGCTGCAATTTTCACACTTGTGCTCCCCTTTTCAGCACACATTAGTTCCATGAATTACCCTTTAAATCTGTCCATATTCTGCATAGGATGCATTGAGGAACTATTGTTTGGTGATCCATTTACCTCTTCTGATATTGGAATAATTTGCAGAGAGCACCTTAGAGCACATTTGGTATAAATTATGTTCAAGAATTCTAATATTTCTTTGTAATGTTTAAATTTGTCATTTGTTAGGCTGCTTTCAGTTGCCTCAAAAGCTGCTTGAAATGCATCATGGTCACATAATCCATTTTCTTTTTTTTCTCAAGGGTTTGAATAACTGTAGAAGAACCATCTAATACAATTCTGTGTGGTCTGCAGATTTTAAAGATCGTTTTACATGGTTAAATAGACTAGGCTTGCTTTGAATGTCTTATTAGACTCCTTCATAATTTTAGATTGAATATCTGCCAGCTGCTTCATTTGGTTTGTCATTTGTTTCTGTTTGTGTAGTAGTGTGCGGTTTCAAATAAACATATATGATATTAGAAACAGACACAATGGATACAATTTTCAAAAACGTTTATTTGTTCATTTTTGATTGGGTTAGTTGAATTCCTAACTGGCCCTAACTCTAGAATGGGAGTAATCTCGACCATTAAATAAATAACAAACAGTCCAAGTTAGTTTTAGTAAAAAAATGAAAAAGGCCTATACTAAGAAATCCGAACCTTGCCCTCCTTCTCAAAATGACACATATGATAAGGGAATACAAAAGGGAAATAGTGTCTCAAAAGAATGTCAGAAAGGGTTTAAATAACAACTCCCTTCCCCACATTCAGCCCCCCGGGGTATAGAGAGTTTCCTATAAAGTGTAGGTGGATGGTATAGTTCTTTCAGTCTTGCACACTTTGGTTTACTGGTACAATTTGACAATTTGAGCTTGGGCTTCAAGCTTCTGGTAGTACAATCACTTCCTTAGGCTTTGTTTTCCTTGTCATCAATTTACAGTTCCACTGTTAAGCTTTACTGTACAGGTTTCTCTCTGTCGGGCTTGAGCCTGTCTTTACCTTTAACTTTATCTCACACTCCTGCGCAGGCTTCCCTCTGCCGGGCTCAAGCCTGTCTTTCACTTTGTGGGGGTTCCATTCCCCACATTTTGTCTCTGCTGTCCTTTCAATGTCATATATTTTTGAAACGCCGAGGGTTTTACAAAGACCTCTGCATGACCACTTCAAACTGTTCTTGATAATTCTGACCACTTAAAACTCTTCTTGATAATTCCACAATCCACAAGCTTCCTCCTCTTACAACACCAATGCCTCTTGGTACTTGTAGTTTCTTATTCTTTCAAGTTTGCCTTCTTGGCTTCTATTGTGGTTCATATATTTTGTCCTCTTGGCATATTCAGAGTTCACATACTTTACTTTTCAATCATTCAACTTAATTTCGGGATTACGATTGCTTTCTTGCCTTTGATTCCCATTCAACCCAAAGCATTTCATAGAGACTTTCGTATGTGCGATTTTACTTTGTATCCATTCCTTTTACCATTCAGCAATTGTTGCTTTAGTTACGTGTTTTATTGGCATATACGCAAACTTCAACTTTTGAGTTACAGTTACTTTTGCTTTCAACACAAACCAGACCTTTTTTGCCTTTGATAACTCACCGGTTGTGTTATTCAGCCTTTGATCTTCGCTGTTCATGCCACAGTCAAGGCTGTTTCAAACACCTCCTCTGCTCCTCCCCAACTCAGACGTTCACCTGGGAGGGTTGCGGGCTGCTTTCAAGTACCTTTCCTGAAAGTGGTGGATTCTCAACTTGCTCTCTCTCAATCTCCCTAAATGTAGATCAGCCCCTTGACCTTCCAACTTCCATTGCCTGGTTTCCAGCACCCCAAAAATAGTTGTCCCATCTCGTACTCAGCCTCACTCAGAGTGTGCCTGTGGGTGCCACATTTTATTTGTCTGAACAGGAGTGTAAACAGGTGGTAGGTGAATGTAATTAAGATTATGTGCCTGACTCTGCCTGGCCACATTACAGAGACAGAAGCAGTGCAAGGCAGTGGAGGTAGTGTTGCCAATGTAACGTGGGGAGGATTTATGGGCGCTATAGTTTCCCATAAAATAAGCAGGTATAGGGGTTAGATGATTTGTGGAAATAGAGGGATACCATGTTTCGTCATCAGGTGTTTCTCCCCTACTCCCGCGGACCCTCTACCCAGGTGATCCTCCCTTGCTTGTCTACCCACAAGGTCGGGATCCAAAAGCAATGGCCCTTTAGTGGCCACCTGAGCATGGGATCCCAAGGGACTATGTTGTGAAACACCCTATGTTTTTCACAATAAGATTCGTTTTTGCTTAGTTATTATTAATAGCACAAAATGGCATTTGTTGTCATCAAGCTTATTATTTATTTTCTGGCACATGGGCACTCCTTTTCCACTTTGCTTATAAACATTTATACGGCAGCAGGCACATACCTTGGCAGAGGTAGTCTGAAACCTGTTTATTTCTTATTTGTATTGGAAACAAAGTAGCTGCCAGAAAATGTTGGCTGCTAATGAGTTTGTGAGTTAGTTGTTTTCTTGTTCCATTAGCAAAATATGTATTTCTTTAATGTATTTATTTGGTGTAGGACATCTTGTGCTAATTAGTAGAATTTAATTTAGTTTGTAATTCTAGAGCTGGACCGTTAGCAATGTGCAGTTTATGCACAAGAGTGCACACTGTAGAGTGATCTATTGCTAAAATGTTTATATGATGAAATGTGCTTTTGTAGGATTAGCATGACATGCTGCCCAAACAAGTAGACTGGACATTGTTTCTAGACATGAGCAAGAATTGGTTTAGTACTTGTTAGAGAAGATTGTTTGATTTATAATGTATTTTTTCAGAATTCTTCCTTCTACCATCTCATAACCTCAACCATGTGTATCTATTGCAATTTGATGTGTTTGCTCTTGGTTGTTCTTGGTTGAAGGCTTTTTGATTGTATTATGGTTTTATGCTGATAGTGATGCTGATAGTGATACTAGTTGTCCACACAAAGTTGCAGAAAGTATCTACATTGACATTGGGCATGCTTCTTCTTTTTAGTTTCAATGGAATGTCAATGATAGCTTCTAATAGTAGCTTTCTTTGAAAACTCACAAGTGAGGACTCTACAACGGAAAACATTGTGTAAAATTAATTTTGGGATTTATTTATTAAAACAACATTGACATTGGAGGATATAGTGTCAGTGTGTGTTGTGTTTTTTGGGAGCTGATATTCTGTGCACTTGTTTTGGAATGTAATTAATTGCATTTCTTTTGTTGATGAAGTAGATGAATTACACTTACATTGGTGTTAGTGTACTTATATTTTGAAATGAGTGTTAGCTACTCCTTTACTTGTACCTTTCTGTTAATAGTTTTAGTGGAGTATGAGTGTATGACTCTCGCCTTTTTGTTTACTACCTTTTCTTTTTTAGGAGTTTGATTTTGGTTAGCATGTTTTCTATCTGTTGGACAAAAGAATGAATATTAACATTGGGTGTTAGTCAAGTACGTTTGTGTTCTAAGACTTCTATTTTGTATTAGTATCAATGAAGAAATGCTTTTTGCTTGTTTAGTTAGGGAATACTTTTTGGTGTCAGTTGCTTTTTAAACACCTTCAATAGTGAGAAACAATGGGGTTTTGCTACATGATAATGCTTGTTGTAGAACTAATCAGAAGTTTAGTAAAGTTCTCACATTCTCTTAGACCACACACAAGCATGCTAGTAGTGATTAGGGGTGGTCAACACTTTTGCACACAAAGTGGAAGTGCGGTATTCGCACTGTATTCCGCTTCTGCCCATTCTACGAAATCAACAATACCGTTCCACTACCACTGAAATTTCTCCTGGTTTTGTGCAGTTGCATCCCAAGCATGTTGTTTTGTTTCCATGTTGGTTATGTGTAGCAAGGCGACAAACTTCGCATGAATCTTATGATCGATCTGTGCTAATTTTATGCTGCAACACAAGAAACTTTGTATGGGTTTTTCTGAACTGTGCTAGCTTTGCGCAGTGCTGCGAGAAACCTTTACGCGGGGTTTTCGATTTATGCTAGATTTACGCAGCGTCACAAAAAACTTCATGCAGGTCTTTTGCGATATGTGCTTGTTTTGCGCCGCAAGACAAGAAACGTTGACAGTTTTTTTTTCAACCCATGCTGGTTTTGTGTAGTGAGACAAGAAACTTTGTGCGGTTCTTTTTCGACCAGTGCTACTTTTGCACAGTGACAAAAGAAACTTTGTGCAGGCCTTTTTTAGACATGTTCTAGTTTTGTGCTTCAGCATGAGAAACTTTGCACATGTTTTTCTATCCACGCTAGATTCATGCAGCAGCATGAGAAATTAGGGCAGTTTTTGTTTCGATTTGTACAAGCTTTGCACAGCAGCACACAAAATTTCACAGCACTGTTTAAATTATGTGCTCGTTTTCGCACATCTTTACTTTACTTTAAAAAATGTATACCGCAAACCTATGGACCCGGATGCTTATGTGCAGTATCGGCATGTGAAATGTAATGAGGCTCCTTTTGATACATTTAGGGTTCGTGTGATAGCAGAATCAACTTTACACCACTCTTTTTGGTTCATAGAGCAGCATGAAAAACTTTGCACCATTACTTTCGATACATTGTGTGGCGGAATGGCAGATTGGGGCGAAGTGGAACAAAACTGGACAGATTTCGCTTCTGTGGCTGATGGAGCAGAATTCATCCAGCCCTAGTAGTGATTGGTCATCACCAAGAATAATATAGTAATCCGACTGTAGTTTAGTGCATTGCGTTATTAGTTAGTGGTTCATTGTTTTGCGCTTTTATCTGTGTTTGTTTTTATTATTTTTACTTACATTTGTCTTACTTTATTCTTTTGTTGTTTCTGAACTGGTTAAGATGACATGTTTATGTTTCATGTATGGGATAAAGTATCCCTTAATATATGTCATAAGGATACTGCAAGTAACTAAGAGGTTTGTGACCAAGTAGAGGAATGAGGCTGAAGGGGCAAGTTATTTTATAAGGACAAACAACTTTGAAATGACTTGCAATATCCTTTTTATGTACGCTAGGGAATATTTCAGTCCTTATAATTCACGGGCATACACTGGCATCGTGTTTATTACTGGGCTTCTTGTTCTTAGTAATTTAATGGATCGCCATTTTCTGATATGTATGATCAATTTAGAATGTGTTTGGATTAAAAAAAAACAAATACAACATTTTAGAGAGGCACAGATACAAAGTTTAAGTACTTTGATAAAATGCATCTAAAACGTTTTCGTTTTGTGCTTAAAATAAGCTTTTGTAGAGGTATTGAAGGCTCACAAACTATAGATCCTTTGCAATACTTTAGCAAAAGCCTGTTCTGCCCAAAGGAAATCCCCCAAAAAGTTATGTTCAAAAAGGATAAAACAGTTTATTAATTTCACTATTAAAATGATTCAAAACACTATAATGTGCAAAGTGCAAATATGTGTAGTTAATCAAACTATCTATGCCAAAACATACATCAGTTCACACAACCTCACTTACACAACAAACCATGTGTACTCACCTACAACCCCAACATCCATAAATGTGCAAAATTATTTTATTTTGCAAAAAACACTTGTTTAAACCAATGACTTATATCATGTTTAAATGCAGCTGGTACATAATAACATCTGGCACTGTGCATCTAAACTAAGCATGTGCCATTACTCTATAATGTGGCAACAGAGTTAGTTTAACACCTGAACTGATTCTAGTTAGTCTAATGTACAGCAAATATGGTGGTAGATGGATGTAGGGCTTCTCCACGCGTTGGGCGGTATCCCAGCAGTAAATGCACCGGGATACCACCCAATGCTATTAGCGTGACCGCAACTCAGTCCGGCGCAATATGCGCTAGATCCCAAGTTGTGGTGGTGCTGTTAATCCCCATTTATTCCGTATCCATAGGACTCCCACTTTCCGTCCAAACTCTGGATTGGGTGGAGCAGTAATGCGGCAGTAATAGTGCTCCTACCGCATTTTTACTGCTCCACCCAACCCCTGAGCGAGGCCCATAGTGTAGATAGAATTGCTATGAAGATTTAAAGAGGGCATCTAGAAGAACATTTTGCATAGATAGATTGCCTTTTTTTCTGCTACTTTTGTCCCCACGCGTTATAAATAACCTATCATTCATATCACCTCACCTACTCACCTGGCTCACTTATGTGTTGGTTCAGCTTGTGTAATGCTACCTTGCTTGCCCTGTTCTCTCAGGGTCACCATGGAAATATTAGAGTTGTATCGCATGGAACCTTGTTTTTCATTTTCCTGGCAGTTATGTTGGATGAGTATTAGTTTCGAAAAATGTGTTGTGGCAAATAACTACATTTGTATTTGCCTATAGATTTTAAACTTGGATGCCCCTGCTCTCCCCATTCTACTGATAATATAAGGGTAAAATGTATATATTCTCCAGAAAAAAGAAGTTTTCTATTGCAGAAAACTGTACCTTCAAAAAGCCTAAGCAAGTCTGATCTCAATCAGACATGGTGAATGTTCCTAGATCCAGGGAAATGTACACCCTAGTGCTGAAGGTGGCACAGGATGTGCGGGAGATGAAGCCTACCCTTACCGCCTAACTAAGCGCAGAGAGAATAGGGTGTCAAAAGTGGAAAAAGACACTGTGGAACTGACATCTGAATGATCAGGCAGCCCCAGGGCCTACCATGACTTGAAAATCAAAATGTGTACTGGTGAGAAACACCTTGCTCCCCAACTTGTGCCGCTTTTCCTCCGTGAAGAACGTTGTTCGCCGCTGATAGCTGTGGAATCCACTCTGCTGAGAACCCTAGTCAGCAAGAGGAAGACGCACTATCATGGAAAGGCGAAACTGCCTTTGGACTAATTTGGAGCCCTCCTTTGTGGCCATGCCCCCCAAACTCCCAGCAGCCTTCAAGAGAACTGTGCACGTGCACATGCGCACGCACCTAGAAGTGCCTTGAAGGTGCTGTTTGGCTTTTCGGCTTGGAGGCAAGGGGCAAGAGTGGCGCTCTTGTGTAAGGTACCAATATTTACAGAAAGTCAAGAGATATCGTTCAGGTGTTTTCATATGTGCCCAGATGGTTATATTATAGGTAGAAAGTCATTCCATTGCATCACCTAAAAAAAAAAATATACATAGATTATACGTTCGTATATTTGAGAAAGCACTCTGACCATCTTGTCCATTAGTGCAGACACACTAACCACAGCAACTATCAGACTGTGTAGTAGTGTAACAATGGAAACGACGCTCAGAAATGGGAACAAAATAAAAGAACTTCCCCTCAAGGATCACGTGATTTTTAGCACAAACAAAAATAAAAATAAAAAAAAGCCTGAACCCTGCGCCATCTTTAAAGGGAAAATGTTTGTTCCTTTCCATATCTACTCAGTCTTTAGAGGGTGGACTCTAAGCAGAGGCACAGGCAGACGTAATACCCGTCCCGGGCATACCAAAATTAAAATCACTTTGCTCTTTGAAAGTGGCAAATGCTGATATTACACTTGATCCATTCATTGATAAAGACACATTAAAAATGGAACATACAGTGGAAGTTGAACTACACGAGAACAAGTTTATCCCTTTAGCTGATATGTCCATGCTTTCGCCAGTTGTGATGGCAGACTTAGACAAACGTATATGTCTTTCTCTGGGACCTTCTACTCCTGTATCATCTTTTTGTAACTTCCGTGAACATGTGCATTTCCATAAACCTCACACACTTGAACATGTAAGGCCAAGGCAAACTTTTGCCGGTATTCATTCTGTGTTTGTACCAAAATTATTGTGCATGTCGGCCAGCTCACCTACAGCTGAGCATGAGAATGAAAATAACATCCTGTCTCATGCCAGTCCACAAATCCACAGCTCTTTTTCTTCGCAAGTATTTAATTTGTCCAACTCACATGAGGCATCACAACTTCCTGAGAGAGGAATATCAGATCTTTTGGAAAAAGAAATCCACAAGTTTCCCATACTCAACAGAATTTTAAATCTTCTCGATTGATGACATGAATTTACTCACTCGTTTCTATAAAATTTACAAAGTTCTATATCATACAATACTGAAAAACCTATAAAACTTGAAGGATATATTCTTGCTCAAGAAGCATGCCACAAATTCCATATAGAATTTCCAGAAAGAGCTGCGTTGGTGGTCAAAAGGGAACTCACAAAACAGGCCACAAAAACGGCAACAATGAATACAGGCACACAAACATTAGATGACCCCTTATTATTGAATGGAATGACCACTTCCTTTGAAAAAGTATTAAAGAAATCGGAAATATCAATCAGTGAAAGCCCTACTGCAGTATCCATAGAACTGATGGAAGTAGCAAAAGTACAACATGATCATTTTTTGTAGATAGAACAGATTTAGTTTGAAGCAAATTTAATTCCCCAACTTAGTCAAGGACACTCACAAAGTGACCAGGTTGCAGGTATCAAGGAAAAATCCCCGGATAGTCCCTCTGCTATTACAGATATTATCGAACAGGAAAAGGCTGAGGCTGAGGTAAAAGAGGATTCTGGAGATAAGACGTCTTCCGGAGAGAGCTTTTATCATTTATCCAGAAGAGCTCAAATAAATCACCAAAAAGCATTAAAAAGAAGACATTGGATGAAAGGCAGTGAGGTACTAACGGAAAATATACATATTAATACAAGACCATGTCCAGTAGCCACAGTAAATAACAAGAAAAAACCTAAAATAGCAGAGACTACTAAAGTGGCAATTGATGAACATGCTCTGTAATTTGCTCAAGAAAAACCCTATCAAATGCCTTCCATGTTCGCCAGAAAGGACACCAATGCACCGCACGTCGGCTCAAATATTGCCTTCCCCCATGATAGGCTTGAACTTAGGCACGTTGACACAGTTGAATCTAATTTCTTATTTCCCAGATGTAGAAAATAAGAAAACTGATAAACCTGTAAAACCTATGCCGTTCATTGAATAGAAAAATGCTCTTTCAAATTCTATTGTTACAAAGCCACTGCAATGTGATGCGACTAACAATATAACAGCAAAAGACATGCCCTCAAATCTAATTATATCTGCACAGTTAGGCCTTGAATCAGAACTCCACGCCAGTACTGTGCATAGAAAAGCAGGCAATTCTGGGAGTGTAGATATCCCGGTGATGCCTTCTAGTGCACTTCTGATGTCCAACAAGGCATTCCCTGCCGTGGCATCCACATAATCCTGGGGCACATTGCTCGGAAGGGCACGAGTTATGCAACACGCAACTTAGAGGAAGTCACTGCCGGGACCGATTGCCATGATCTCTAATACCTCAGGAAAGTCTCCTGAGAGAAAGTATCTCCATTTCCACTGGCTATTGCTGAATCAAACCTTGTGTCTTTTCATAACATACCAAACGAGATGAAAATTATAATAGGATGGAAAGGTGACCCAAATTTCAATGGTATGGTATGCATTAATCAATCTTTCCTAATGAATGCACTATTTAAAGTACCACCCCTTTGAAGCTTGGTTAATATTGAATGGATCCGGCTTCCAAATCACAATAATCACCGGATGCTCGCTAAAGTACAATCTCCTAGCATTGCTAAACTACTGTGGGAATTCAAAACAGACTTAAGCATGTTGGGCTTCGAAATGCATCCCTTTCCTTCCATAGAAGAGGCCATGTACTTTCTTGAATTTCAACCTTTAAACTCCTCCCCATCTGATGATGCAACTGCGCTACAAGATTAAAAATAGACACTACTAAACACATGATTGAACAGCTAGCTTCATTAACCACTGCATTCAATGGACTCACATGGCTAGAACCTTTAATAAAAGCTGCGGTAGCCATAATTCCTCCTCAAATGTCCTCATAATCGAATGATCTGAGGATCACTTTGTGGAATTGTTGTGGCTAACAACCTTAAAAAATGGATGTCTAATTCGAGCAGAGAGTCATGTTTATCCATCTTCCTAATTCAAGAAACTATGTTGGACAGACCTCCAATTTGATGGATTCACTTCTATCATGCATCATGCATCTCACAATGCGGTAGGAAAACCCTCAGGGGGTTTGGCCATTCTCATTAATAACAACTAACAATTTACTATTAATCATATTTACAGAGCAGATCTATATCTTAGTGTTGATATAAAACTAGACTTCCTGTACTGCACAAATCTTTTTTTTATTTCCCTATAATGGAACCCTAAATTATCCTCAGCTATACAAGCGTGCAAATTACTTCACAATGCACTTCTAGAGGCATATACACACAACCCCCAGGCCAAAATAATCATTGGGGGCAACTTTAACGCAGTCCTTTATTCCCTGCCCTCGCTTAGCAGTACGTCGCAAGGATTGGTTTACTCTAGCGTATCGAGAGAAAATGGAAAGGTGTGGTTGCAATTCCTAAAAGGCTGTGATATTGTTGTAGTGCAGCCAGTTGTTAAACATGCCAACTTTACATGGAAGAGAGGGACTGGCTCCTCATGGATATATTATATGGCTTCCTCTATGACAATTTCCGGTATGCTCTCATTTACTGCCACCCTTACATCATTAGTGGGGGACCATTTAATGATAGTCACTTCCTTGGCTGGACAAACTCAACATATTGTACATGATCCAAGCCTGGCCCTGATCCAGGTCGACAGACAATTGCTGTCAATTAACTGGAAGGATTCTACATGTAGAAAATTATCCTTCCTTCTCAATCGCAACCTTTGGGTTCCTTTTCTTGAGTCCCCTACTGGAGTTGAAAGAATTTTACAATGGAATTTGAACATGATTCAAACTCATCTTTACACAATCGCTTCCTACATCAAGTGATCATGTCAAATAAAGATCAAACGTCATATCCCTCCCATGCTATTACACTACTTAAACGAAAAAATAACTTTGAACTTCGGAGAGTAAAGAAGACCACATTGGTGTCTGATTTGAAATCTTATCTGTTTACAAAGAAACGGATCCTGCTGAAATACAAGCTCACAATATTTAGAATACACTCCTTAGCCTCTTTAAAATACAATCAAGAGATGGTTGTGATGTTAAGTAAACGCAAAACCAGAGACATTTGGAAATGTATTCGAACAACTGATAAGTCCAAAATATGCATTGCCAGAGGCTTTTGAAGCATCTGAAAGTCCTCCTGAGTGCCATAAAATCCTGGATATTTGTACGTGGGGATATAATGACATTCTCTGCATAATTTAAAAAATTAAAGCTTCCAAATTAGCATGTCCTGACGGTCTTCCGCCTTGCGTCATTAAAGATGAGCCCCGCTTCTGGGCAAATATTCTATTGGAGATATTCAGATCTGTTTTTAGAACTAAAACAATTTCTCCATCTTGGCTTACTTCAATCATTATTCCGTTGCACAAAAAAGGCCCCATCGACAACCCTAATCATGTTAGACCTATAGCTCTTATCGATGTGGCTGTCAATTTATTTTCTGCTTTGATACTACAAGGGGTTGAAATGGTCATACGTGCAAATGAGTGCCTTTGTAAAGCACAAGTGGGATTCCGCAAAGCCATGGGAACTCCTTTGAATGCATGTATTTTAGCATCTATTAGCGTCCGCACATCTTCCGGACAAATGCCCAATTTTTGTAGCCTCACTTGATCTGAAAGCCACCTTTGACAGCGTAATCAGAGGAATTCTATGCCAGAAAATGTTTAATTTAAACTTTCTCCTTATTTGGTGACTCTCACCGCAATGTTACACCATACGACTAACTTTAAAGTACGGATTAACCATGAAGTTACACTTACTGAGGGCCTCCCAGCATGATCGGGGTAAAACAAGGTTGCAACCTAGCAGCCATTCTGTTTAATCTTTATGTGGCCAACCTTGACCATATTTGGAATACATCCAAAGCTTTCGCAATTTGGTTGGGAAACTGTAAAATATCGTGGTTAGCTTATGCTGATGACGTGCTCTTATATATTTATTTTATTTATTTGCATTTTTAAAACGCAGGGTTGCCCTGGCGCATCGTGGCGCTGTTACAAGAGATCTTACTTGGCATAAAAAACAGTGGGTGCTTGGTTACAGTCATTGCTAATGTTCCAAAGGTTACATGGGAACAGTGAGCATAGGTACAATTGTTGGTTACAGAAATATTAATGTTTACATTGGCATTTTTGGTACAAATTTACTTGAATCGGATAGTTTTCAGTGCCTTTCTGAATGACGTGAGGGAAGTTTCCGCTCTTAGTTTCGGTGGTAGTGAGTTCCAAGATTTTGAAGCTAGAACTTCGAAACTCGAGCCACCAGCTCTGGCTCTGTTGAAGTTTGGGACAGAGAGTTGGTTAGTGTACAGATCCCTTTTGGGTCTGAGTGTATGGACTTGTAGCATTTGTTCAGACAGATAGCTAGGGGCAGACTGGGATATGCATCTATGGGTAATAGTGAGGGTCTTGAACTGGATGCACTCTTTGACTGGGAGCCAGTGGGCATTCTGTCTTGCTAGGAAAATGTGCTCCCTCCTGGGTATGCTGTGGCAGCTCTAAGAGCAGTGTTTTGTGTAGTTTGCAGTCTTTTAATGTTTCTGGTTGAGGTGCCTAGGAGGAGGACGTTACAATAGTCCATTTTGGCACCTATGGTGTCCCTGGCGATGTTGAGAAAGTTTTCGGTGGACAGGTGAGGTTTTACCGCATTGATTATTTTGGTTGTCAGTGCAGCTGAGGAGGAGATATAGCTGACATGTCTATCCATGGACAGAGTTGAGTCTAGGTAGAATCCCAAAGTTTTTACCGCTGCAGACTGAGATAAAAGAGCTTTCAATTTTGAAGTTACTGTATTAACTGTGTAGTTTCTTAAGGGTTTCTTTTGGGCCCACTATTAGGATCTCAGTCTTGTCTCCATTGAGACAGCACACAATCTGGTCTCCAAAACAAGCTTGAGAGCTTTGTTATGTATTGCAATGCAAATAACTTCACGGTCAATCCACATAAATCAAACATTATAATCTTTTCAAACTGTAAAAAATTTGAAATTTCTCCTGGTCGATTAACTTTCTGAAAATAGATATTGTACAGAATCAGATTTATTTAGGTTTTAGTCTGTCAAATAACACCTCTTCCAGGAGAGCTAAAGATATCCTTGTGGGAAAACCTTTGCCCTTCATAGGGCAAATGAAATTAATTTTTCATAAATACTGTAGATTTTCTTTACTACCATTTGTTTGAATTTTATGGCAAAAAGGTTGAGGCGGTCCTTCTCTACAGGGTAGAATTATGTCTGTATGATCTTGGACCGATGTTAGACCTTTTATAGGGAAAATTATGGAAAGAAACCTTGGGTTTGCCTTTGTATATACCAAATACAATTTTGAGGCATGGGTTAGGGCGGAACTCACTATCATCACGGTATGATTGGCGTCTCCTAACAAACTATTCAAAGATGCTTTTTCCTCCAAAAATCTCGGTCTATGTAGACTTTAACAATATGTTGTTGAACAACTATCCGTCATCAATTGCTCACTTTAAAGTCAGAATGAACATGACCTTAGAGAAGATCAATATACAACCTGTGGATCTCCAATGTCAAATGAGTTTGGCAAAAAAAACACATTTTTTAAATGATTGGTCCGAATGTGCAGACCAGATTCATTTATACAAGTCATTTTCATAATATGGAGTTTTTAGAAACAATCAAACACCTCGCATGCCATGTTTGATGTTATGTCCAGACAACAGATCTCACAAGACATATATGCGATTTAGGTTAGACCTCTTTCATACCAAATGGCGGACAAAACACTGGCTCAAGAATAAAGATCCAACTTATAATGAGGCCTGTAGATTTTGCAATGATGCATTGGAAACAACGAAACATCTGTTTCTCTTCTGTTCGTATTTCGAGGAATCATATAGAAGATGAGTTACAACATAAAGAAATAAAACATTTTGATTATATGAAAGTAAATGTTACAACTTGGCAACACAAAAAATATATAAAGAATGACCCCAACACAGAAATATGTGAGATAGAAATCAATTTAGTTCTTAATGGATTTGTATGTTTTATTAGCATGATTTTTTTTCTGTTTTTTTTATTGTCAGACATATGTTATAAGTGAGTTAAATTGCTTTTTTTAATATGAGGAATCTTTGTTTCTTTTATTGTTAATCCTTTGTTACAAGTGAACAATTTGTAAAGGTGCGGATTTGGAAGTGGAAAGCAGAATTCTGGTGGGATCGGAAGAGAATAGAGGAGATGAAAAGATTAAAAGAGCATGAATACAAATGTGATGTGGGTACTGTCTGTACTATAAAAATTAATGATTCTCAGCTCATCTGATTTATACTTTGATTATAGGGCTAGAAAGGTGAATAAGGTAGATCTCGCCACATCATACTAGTGTTCACAAACATCAGTGCAATTGAAAATATCTTAAAGACTGCCAGATAAAAGTGTTGAATTATGTATAGGAGTTAACCAGTAACTATGTTCCCAGATTTTCCAAAGATAGTGGTGGTATGATATGATATGATATGGCATTTATAACGCGCCTATACACAAGTGTTTCAAGGCACGACGTGGCAAGGGAGGGGGAACAGGGGAATACAGATAACGATCCTACTAGGCCAGGTGTCATTCAGATTGTGCCAGGTGTCATTCAGATTGGGGAAACGGGGAAAGGGAAAAGTGCGAGGATGCAGGGAGAGGGGAAAGTGCAGTACATGGGATAGTAGGATAAAGAATAATTAAACGGCCAGCTAGTGGCAAGTGCAAGGTAAGTGCAGGCATAAGTGTAGGTCAGGGGGACTGTAGGGATGCAGAAACAGTCTCCAAGTGCAGGGTTTGCCAGGGAGGCAGTGCAGGTGAGCAACTGGCGGGCCTGGGCCTGTGAGCAGGAAGGGTGGCCATGTAGGTAGTGCAGTTTCACCCAGAAATCAGCAGGGGAGAGGAAGAGAGAAAGTGGAAGCAAAGAGGACGGTTTCGAGGTTCTTCTGGAACCGGAGATGCTTCTCCTCAACTTTTAGGTAGGCAGGAAGGCTGTTCCAGAGGGAAGCCCCTGCAGAAGAGAGTGATCTACCACCAGCTCGTTGCTTGGAGAAGCGACTGACCCTGAGGGAGTTGGAGGCGGATGAGCGAAGATCTCGAGAAGGAAGATATTTAGGGAGAGAGAGTTGAAGGTATTTTGGCCCAAGCCCCCAGAAGGTCTTGTGGACAATGCAGAGGCTTTTGAATTTAATCCTCGCAGCCACTGGTAGCCAGTGCAGAGATTTCAATCCAGGGGAGATACGATCCATGGGCTTGAGGCCAAGGACAAGTCTCGCAGTCCTGTTCTGGATAAGTTGCAGAGGGCGGAGAGTAGAGGCAGGCAGATTTAGATAGAGGCTGTTACAATAGTCCAACCAAGAGAGAACCAGGGCTCTGGAGACAGTGGGCTTCTGGGGGAAGGTGAGGAAAGGAAGAATACCTCTGAGGAGGTGCAGCTGATAGTGAGACTTCTTAGAGACGTCAGAGATGTGAGGACAGAAGGAGAGTCTGGAGTCGAAGATGAACCCAAGGTTTTTTGCCTTGCAGGTGGGAGCAGAAAGAGGGCCAAGAGAGGCAGGCCAAAGAGCTGCGGGGAAGGAGGGAGTGGGTGTGCCAATGAGAAGAAGAAAGAAAAGATGAAAGGCTTTTGGAAAATCAAAGGCCTTGGCAAACAACATGGTCACAGGCTGTCTGTAGTTTGCCATGGACCCATAATGGGGCGTAGCTTAGACACGTTTTGATAATATTCAATATGACATCTCTGATTGGGTCTGCAGTTGGTGTCAGATATATCATTACAAACTTATATTCAGTTAAAAAACTTTAGTTAAGAGAACTGAAACAGTTCAGCACAACCAAACTCTTGAAGTTTAGTGAAAACAAAATAGGCGAAGTAATATTAAAGTGATGGTTTAATTCAACAAAACCCTTGGCATTCGGCAACTGTTGGAAACTGTGTTACTTTAATTGTAATCCCCGATACACAGCCTATGAGGACATTAATGACATCAATGATTACAACACCAATGACATCACTTATAAAATCCTTAATTGCATAAGTAAAAACTAGTACACCCTAATGGATTCACACCATACTTCATCAGGAAATTACCCAATATATTGAAACATTCTCTTGATTTATTTCAAAACATATGACAAGCATATTTATAGATGCATGTGTAGTGCTTGCTAACAGAAATATAATCTACCGGTGGAACTGTCATGGAAATACTGTGGTCTCTAGTCCTGGACACAGGCCAGTCCCATTTGCTACTTCAGGTGGCCTGGTGGGGCATGGGTTAAGAGATATTGGGCCTCATTACGAGTTTGGATGTAGCCTTGCCCTTAATAAGGGCATGGATACCTCCAAACCCGGGTCCAGGTCCGGGTTCCCTGAATGTGGAATTACCGGGCCATTCCGACCTAGGAGGGCTAGGTATTTCCCCATTCAGGGAACCCGGACCATCCCCATTACCATTCGAGCCCCCATAGGGCTCAATGGGAATGGGGATGATACTAACAACGGGCTCGTTAGTAACAGGCCCAATGTTTGCATGCTGGTCCCCTCACAGGACCTGCAAAGACCAGACTCCAGAGCGGGTCCCGTGAGGGAACCTCGTAATGAGGCGGAATGGGTTTAATGGTGCCGGCACCTTTACCAGCGCTGTTAAACCCATTCCGCCAGGGTCATAATGAGGCCCATTCTGATGGCCTTACACCGTTTAGAGAAATCCCTCTGTATGCCTCTGGCATGGATGGCTTGTAGGATTTCTGTATTTCAGGTTTCACATTCCTATATATACCCATGACCAGAAGAGCATGTAGATCAGTTTCCAATACACCATTTGGAGCCACAGCCAGATTCAGCAAAGAAATTGGAGGAAAGTCATACAACAGTTCTCTGGGCAATGGTGTTGATAGACCATACACTATCCAAACCTTGGTTTAAGGCTGGAGGACTGCACATCAGGGAAGCAGCAAATTATTCTTGGTGGCAAACATATCCAGTGAGCAGCCCCAATGTTCCACTATCAAATTGAAGCTCCGTGGACATAGACAGAAGTCCACCCACGAAAGGAAGACCCTGCTCAAGTGACCCGCCATCTGTTTTATCTTGCCTGGAAGATGCATTTCAGGTCTTCCAGTGAATTTTCCACCCATGAAAAGATTTGGTCTGCCATGGAGCAGCAGGGCATCCATTTGGAACCTGCTTGTCTGCTCACATCCGCTTTCACTACTTAGTTGTCAGTCCTCACCAGAATCCTTTTTCCCCTCCACTAGAGGCCAAAGCTGCGCCAGGACACTGAATATGGCTGGTAACTCCCTCCAATTTGAAGACTCCCGTACCTTTGACCATAACCAGAGTGATTGGGTTGACTCCTTGTGCTGTCATTTGCATTAAAAATAGGAGTTTGTTCAATGAAGACTACCCCTTCAACACATTTCCTCTGTCAATCCACCAGGTCAACTGTTTCTTGGTGTTTTCTGTGACTGGGACCAGTTTGGCATACTCCCTCAAAGCCAGATTCCAGCATTACTTCAGGTGGTGGAAGAGAAGCTCTAGGAGCAATAGTGATAGGTAGCCAGCTCCTTGAGATGTGTCCTGTACCTTCATGATTGCACACTTCTTGAAAACGACCTGAATGCCTGACAGAAAAATCATCTTCTTTAAATGGTTCTTTGGAATTGGAACTATCATCTTACTGTTCTGATGGAGGACAACAGAACTCCAAGGCACAACACTTGTGCATTATGTCCAAAATACAAGTATCCTGCACATCTGCCCATGGGTTGGTGAAATGTAGTAGGCTTCTCCCTGCCTCCCACCGACAGATGAGCACTCCATTGATAGTCATGCTTTTGGAATGGATGTAGTTTGGCAGTTCAGGAAAAGTGACAGTAATGGAATTACCATTTCTTTTCCCCACCACTTTTGACTGATTTGCCTGCAGCCAAGAGCTGGAGGTAAATTGGGCCCCCATAGAAACAAGGAAGCTGGTGTTACCAGCAATTCCCCCCATGGAGTCCTGTGATATGGGGGAATGGGGAATGACTGCCGGCACCTGTAATATACCGGTTATACCGGGATGTAAGGCGCCGGTAACAGTAGGTCCATTTGCCTGCTTTCCATTGGAATTACCGGTGGCATACTGGCAAAACTGTAATGACACCTCTACCTTTCTGACAAAGAAATAATCTGAGTGTTGATTTATCACTTCAGAATGCAATCCCACTACCCAGCATTTGATATGGGGAGAGTAGCCTTTAACTAATTACTTTTAGAACTCAACCAGTTAATTATCCACATCCAACATACAGGTGATTGGTCTATTGGCAAATGGCCTGTGGACAAAAGCAAAAATGAAAATATATGTATGTATGTCTGAGCCTGTATATCTAGACAAATACAATAATTAAATAGTGATAACAGTCAAGGGCAACCTTAGTTCTCATTTACTTTCGATACTGTCTTGGTGTTTTGACTGAAAATATATCTGTTTGTTGTCTAAAAATGAAACAATGCCAAGGGCGCTAATGAAGGACCCTGCAATGAAAATAGCTTGAAGTGTAAAGCTTCACAAAAGGCCTCTAAGCACATACACAATAATCTCGACAAAGGTTCCCCTTGGACAAGTTAATTTTTATCTGTATGCAATGTTGGAGGGAGTATACAGTGAGTCAGTGTGCTAAAAGAGTTCAATTGAAGAGACAACAAAGAAACTACATGCTAAAATCGTTACTCATATGAGCGTAGGAAGAAAGGGTTGTGACACCATTGCTTTGCCTGATAACACGGTTGAGAAATTGTGTGGGAGGGAGGGGTCATTTAGGCCCCCCTCATACATTCAGCATGATGTAAACCACTTGCTTGTACAATAATGGGGGACGTTTCCATTTGCTCCCATGCACACTAGCAGTTTCATAGCAGTAGCAAAGGCGAGGTTGTCGTGCAAGACACTTGGCTTCCATTTTGTGCCGCATCGACTCCATCTTTGGATTAGGACTCACTGCGATAATTCGAAAAGGCTTCTCTGCCCTCTGCAGCTCCGCACACACCGCGCTCATGGCCCCCACCTTTTCTCACTGTGCTCGAAAGCTTTGCAGCTCCGTTCTCACTGCTAAGCCGGAGATAATTGCAACAAAATACACCAATGTAACATCTAATTCTTCCTCTGAGATCATTGTCCTATGTGTGAACCGGTTAAAACCATGCCCTGTAGCTCATGCGTCTCCACAAATCTGCCCATGCCCTCTTAACCCCGCTGTTGGAAAATTACTGCTGTTACAACCCTGTGTCCCTGCAAGGTATTCTCTTGATGTACCAGACGCGTGACCCCGCTATAAATCCCACCCCAGTCTGCCCCCAATTAACACCAGGCCTCTGTCACAGTATATTGCACCCTAGAACTAACAAATGTCAGAATGCCTTATAGCCTCTTTGATGCATCTGGACCCACCCCGCAGACAATGCTATCTTACTGACCAGAAACCTAAGCCCGGTACTTCATATAAGTCCCAATGAATAATGCTGTGATTATATGAGCACGATTTATAGATCTATGATGATGTACTCAAAGAAACGTTAGTGACTATTACTTAGTGCATGTCTAATGGTAGTATTTCAAGTTAGCATAGTTAGGGCTCGCCCTACCACACTGCGACCTGACCCTCACCCCTCCTGGACGCTGGCAGCCGGACCATGTGATGTTCACCCTCCCACCAACTGGGCAGCTAATCCATAAGAAGCAGCGCCTACACCAACATATGTGCCTTCACCTTCCAGCCAATCCAAAAACTGTTGTAGTACCCTATGTTAGTTGCATCATTTATGACAATGTTTTCCTTTATAATTCTTTGTAAGTGTGTTGTATGTCAGAGCGCTCTCGGGTAGCAGAGTTCTCTGGATGCCAATTGTACATAAACAAAACCTAACACTCGCAGCCTGTTCTCTTAGTCTCATTCCCCATTGGGGTGTGTTTCATTTATTGGTATTGCACGTGGCAAGACGGGGAGTGAGCCTATACAAAATCTACTCTGGAAATGCACCCGTACTGTAGTGGCCGTGCCGAGGGAATGTTTGCACAGGGCAAGGCTGTGTAGTGTCAACCTGCAGTGCAACATGTTTTACATATAAAATGACAAAAATCTCTAATTCAATACACTCAGCCATCGCATTAAATGATTGAAAAGATATATTTCTGAGTCTGCAGGAAAAAAGTGGCAGTAGTTCTGTAGTAGTGGCAGTAGTTCTGAAACGCTTTGTCCACAACATGCAGGTCGCATCCAGGTTACCGGCATGTAAACAGTATTTGGGCTATAAATGTTACCGTTTCAGGCTCTGGTTCTTACTAATGCACTACTTTAGCCACAGTTTATAATTTGTAATAGATTACTTAAATACGCACACACACATGATGATCCTTTCTTCCCATTCCCCGGTTGCATGGGGATACGGGATGTGAGGCGCCGGGCATCAGCATGCTTGCTGCCTCTCCGCGATGCCTCGCAGGATCGAAATAGTAACACACAACAACAAGGTTACTATGGCCGCGTCTCGCGCTGCGGCTTACAGCACTTTCACACGAACGCAGAGAACAGCGTTTGGGTAAGTTTCTCGTTAGTCCCTAATACCTGATGTAAACAATTAGAGAGTGAGACAATCGCCCGCTGAGACATTTATTATTTTTCACAGCTTGATCATATGAGGGTGCAAGAATCTAACTGAATGCAAGGTAATATGGTATTCTAGCACATGAAAACCATATCGAATTTGCATGTGTACTCTTATACACACCAAGCTTTACACATACTGTAATCACACTTTCTTGTCTTGCTTTGCTGATTCTTTATTGCTACGTTGGGGAACAAAAAGATGAGACTCTGAGCAACAAGGAACATTCAATCTTAAGAAATGTTTGTCTATGAAGATATGCTTGAAACTGTCATTACTTATAGAATGATGCTATATTTGTTTTATTATATGTATCGGCAACACATTATATCAATGTGTTTTGTGACACATTTGATTAACCTATTTATGTTACTTATTGAACACCAACGTAGTTAAGGCCCTGAAGAAGGAGCTTAGCTCCGAAATGCATAGGTATACAATGATGACTACGCTCAGTCTCATGAAGTGCTTCCTGATAGAATAACATTTTCTTCTGGAAAGCAATATGTGAAAATCTAACACATTATATGTTTATTAAACATTTCTTTGGTTCTAACAGACCACAGAATTTTGTTTAAGTTTCAATGAATTGCATTGGACTGGATTACAAACTTGTTTGGTAAAATATAAAGCTAATTTTGAGCATTCGTAAGAGCACCGGATTTAGCTGGGAAGTGTTATCCAGCTTATTTTTTGAGGTTTGCAGTTTTTGGGTCCAGGTGTCCCAGGAACATCACACAGCCTGGCTGCTCTACCAGAAAACACTGAATATTGTACAAAGAACATGAGACAAAACTTTGTGGTAGCGCCCACCTCTTCCTGCCTGTTCAGTAGTTCTGTTACCGCCACTTTTTTTGTCAGTAGCGGAATTAGCTGAATTTTTCCTGCACTTTTGGCCTCATTATGAGTATGGCGGTAAGTGTTAAAATTGGAGGTAACTGAGTTACCTCCAATTTCACCACTACGCCAAATTATGAGTTTTGGCTTTGAGTGGAAGATTTACCTCCAGAAAAACACTAGAGGTAATTCTTACAATTAAATGCCAAAAAATCGGCAGAATTGGCGTAGTTACAGCGGTGGTAACTCTGCAAAAAGAGCCACATTGGGTCGAATGGACTCAAAATAAATGGGGATTTACACCACTACCACCACCTGTAATCAGACGAAAATTCTGCCTGATCAAGTGACGGTAACAGTAATTCTGTTTGGTGGTCTGAAATACCTCGAAACTCGTAATGAGGCCCTTTAAAATAACAAGGTTTGGCAGAATTACCACTGCAGGAAATTACCACTCGATAATATTGTTGGTGGTAATTGCACCAAAAATTCCCAGTAAGGTCCTATGAACTCCATAATGGGGACTAACACCACCCTACCACAACTTGTAATCCCATGTTAAACTGACAGGACCATGTTCCAGTAACGTTATTTGATTTTTGTGGGTAATTCGGCAGAATCACCAGTGTATTATCACCAAACTCGGAATGAGCCCCTATGTTGCATGCCTATGTAATTGGGAAATGTAGTTCCCAAATGCACTTGCAATATAACAAAGATACATGGAGGACAAAATTCACTGGTAATGCTTTTAATATAAAGATACTGAATTGGCAAGCTCCATTTGCCTATCAAACGTATCTAGAGACTGAATATTATGCCAAAATGGCTCACTCATGTCTGTCATGAAGAGCAGTGATACAAAATTGGCAAAGTCCCACATTTTTTGTTGAAGGGGGAGCAATTCTCAAATGGGACACATAATATGTGGAAAAAGAGGGTGCCTAGGAGGGCACTGAGAATTGATTACCCCTCACTACTTTAACACTAGAGAAGATAGAGATTGAATGATTATGGTCACACACAGTTTAACATGACACAAACATTTATCATTGAATACACAGACATGCTGTTAAATTGGAAACCGAAGACAAACTCAACCAGGAAAAATTCATAAAAATGTAATTTCAATCATATAAATGTTATAAATACGATAAACTCATACACCAGTGCATCAAAATGTGATACAACTACTGAAAGACAAATAAAGAGAAGAAATTAGTAATTCAATAAACCCTATATTCAAGCAACAGTTCATGTAACTATACTGCCTAAATTTAGACATTAGTTGAGACCTGGGGTGTCGACATGTTTCGGCCCAAAGGCGAATTGGACATTTGCTCGAATGTCCATTCGAAGGTGAGTGTTGTGGCCATCTTCAGGACAAGTGATTTCTTCATACTAGGTCTTGTATATGATGTAGATGAAACATTGTGAATCTAAAAGAATCTAAAACATTTTTTATTGGAATTAATTCACTGGTGAGAAGCAGGGGCTGCATACTATTTCATAGTCTGATCTATACAAAAGATAAAACTACTGATCATGTCAAAAACATGTTACACTGTTATGTTCAGTCAAACACTTAATTATGTCATGAAGAGCGACAATTTGGCACTGTATTCTGTGTATGCAATGTTGTTTGAATTCATGCATTCGGCTTTAGTGGGACAATTGAATAAATTAGCCTTAATGGTATCAATGATATACTAAAATAGGTAATCTTCAGTATGCTGGAATTGTATGTAGTGAGTTACCAAGGGTGCTTGAATGTTTTTATTGTGATTTTGGGACGATGTTCGACTATCCAAGATGATACAGAGCATTTGATCATTCCAATTTAAGGTTGGATGGGCAGAAAAAAAGGACATAAATAGCATCCTTGGTGTTGCAATTGGTTATTTTTATTTGTTTTTGAAAACCTGGTACCCCAACAAGTGTTGGTGACACTCTTGTAGTAAACACTACTGCAGTTGCCTTTACTAATAGATAAATAACAGTCCTGGATGCTTCATTTCTTTAACAGCATCTTTTATTGGTGTTGTTCTTTTGCCATTGCCTGAGTGGCAGAATCTATGGCCAATGCATTTCGGACACAGGGTCTATCATCAGGATGGATAAAGCAATGTATACAGTTCATGTATTACAGGGCCTGTGGTAGCGGCCCTGTAGTTATGGTTAAGTTGCTCAACCCATAGGAACAGCACTTTTTGGGTGGCTTATAACTTTGCCACCCTTGGATTGATTCTGCGAAGGTTGGTGAGATTTCGTCCACAGAGGGCAAAGTTATAGGAGGGGTCCCAAAATGAGTGGCTTTCCACATAGATGCAAAGGAAAAAAAAACAACTCACGTCTACAGCCTAAACCACTGGACAGATGTTGACCAAATTTGTGGCAGAAGCGGTGGCTTGGCCCCAAAAACATGCTTTTGTAAATTTGGTGTGAATCAGTCCAGTAGTTTTTTCAAATGGCCAAAAAGTAGGTCCAAAAAAAGTGTGATATCTGGGTTCGGTCTGTGGACCCACTTCCCTATTTGGTCCACGCACAGGCCTTCGATTGGTACAGGGGTCGTCTGCCGACATCGGACCTGCCCGCTGATTGGATGGTGAAAAGCATGAGGTGCATCATATTTTTTTAAACGGTCGCCATGTTGGACTGTGGGCAGTCACCGTTGTCTGCGGACAGCACATTAAAAACATATTGAAAACCCCAACATTGCACTTGTTAAACTAATGAGACTATCTCTGGGGAGGTGAGGGGTGATGAGGATGCAATGGGATATGGCCATAAACAGTTGTTCATCTCTGAAGTCCTCCAACAGTCCAGATGTTAGGGGACAGCCCTGTGATGTTCGCACACATTTCAGATGTCCAGGGGCATCCATACATATTTCTGCATTACAGGGTTGGTCAAAAACAGTTTTTGGATGGCCTATAGGTTTGGCGCCACTCAATGAAACTCCATGAAATCTTGCAACGTCATGTTGGATCTGAACCTGAATGGTTCTTCAATGTTCGGTGCTGATTCGACCTCAGAAGGATGAAAGGCTGAGTTTGGCCCTGCCGAGATTCAAACCTAGGTCAGCAGGCTCTGCATGGATGTCAAA
Source organism: Ambystoma mexicanum (assembly GCF_040938575.1). Classification (NCBI taxonomy): domain Eukaryota; kingdom Metazoa; phylum Chordata; class Amphibia; order Caudata; family Ambystomatidae; genus Ambystoma; species Ambystoma mexicanum. The sequence goes on along the minus strand of NC_090929.1, from coordinate 879,761,453 downwards.
GCAATTGTTCTACTGGTTGTGCTATCGGACCAGCTGTTCAATGTATGCATGTCTCTCACAACACAATGCATATGTGCATTTATAGGAGCACTGTGTACATTTCTTTTTGTATAAGTAAGGGAAATGTAGATGCAAAAGATTTGTAGAAGATTGTTAAGTCGCAGTTGGTGTGTGAATGCTTAATATGTTCGTAGGGTTATATGTACAGTTTTTGGAAGTGATTGGTTGATTGATATGTGACTGTTTGAAAGAAGGCATTGAGGGAGTGTTACAAACATAAAATTAAAATGGGTAGAAGGGATGCCCTGTGCAATGGTGTGCATGTGCCATCCGGATCTTTTAATTATCCATGGCCTGGAAAGGGGACTGTGGAGATGGTGGATAGTTATAAAGGTCCATCGATTATGGGCTTTATTGTACGCTAGAGAAAAATATTTGGGACAGAAAATTGTTTCTGTCCTTTTATTTTTTTCTCTAGTATACTATTGTCCATTATTTCCATTATAATAGAAAAAAAATGCTAATGTAAATGTTGAAGAATCTTATTGAGTCTAACTACTTTACTGAGAAATGTAAAGTAGATGGAGTTTATAAGATTGTTCTTTTAGTTCTATCTTTTAACTATGAAAAGTGGTTGCAAAAGGAACCATTTGTTGGTGTTTTCTTTTTTTTTCAGGCAAGGTCAGAAAGTAAGGTGTGAAGGGAATTGAGGGAAGAGGCACCAACCACAACTATGGAAAGGCAGGTGGACAGGGGAAGATGGTGCGCTTGTGTTACATCCAAGGTATGGAGCAATGTTTCTCATGCTCTTTAATAACAGCTTCAAAAGCACTTTGAAATTGCTCCCCCTTATAGAGTGGTGTGCTGCATGATATCCAGAGTACTGTTGTCTTTGAAAGATATGGATGAACAGCCTCTTTTATCAGTTGCAAGGTAGCTGGTGGATTTTGTGTCTGACAGAAGTAGGCTCTGTGGTTTCAGTATTGGGTGAGGAAGATGATGTAGAGGAGGACACACTACTACTTCTTAAGCAAGGAACAACCTTTCCGAGAGCATTGCAGTTGTTGGATTTGGTGTGGCAGCACATGGAGGTGGTACCGCCAAGGTAGTCCATGACTGAGTACAACGTTGCACTCAGTTTATTTCAGTTTATTAGCTTTAGCCTTTTCTCAACAGTTGTAAAGAACTGCCACACCCATGATTCTCTCTTGATGCTAGAGGTAGGCACTTCCTCTACCTCATTTTCTTGGTCGTCTTCATTGTGTTTTGAAGTGCAATTCTTTTGTTGTGTAAGTCCTCCAGTTGGTGGTGGTGGTTGCTTTTGTGGCGGAGGGATGGCAATAGCTGATTCAATTTTTAAGATAAATAGCCGTTTTGCTAATATTCTTTCAAGTATGTGCTGTGTGCTAGATTGTTAATGGATAATGAGTGTGAACAGGTGTAGGAGCTGTGCAAGGGTACATTTTGAGCTTCAAGGTTACTAGATGAGGTGAAAAATGCAGTTCTGAACAGTTCACGAAGCACAGCCCCATTTGCGAAGTGCGGACGTGTTTGTAAACACGTCATCATGCCGTGTGCATGGTCTTGTGACACTGTCTGGAAAGTCAGCGATGACATCAGATGTTCGCGAATGTCGACAAACACAAAAACAGTGGAATTAGTTGCAAAAGGTGTTTAGATGTGTTAAATATTTTAAGGAGAAACTTTGTAAATTGGACAAAAATGTGCTATATTGAGTTAAGTATGATATTAGTACGTTGTAGGAAATTAGAGTGCACTGGTAAAAACCCATTACATTCACTGAAAAAACTTTGTTAAAGGGATGTTATGGTTAAGTTGCACTAATAAAAACCTATGAAATTCAATGAAAAAATGTTGTTAAAGAGACGTTATGGTTACAAGTAAAACCAGAAAACCCCAGAAATTCACCAGTTATGGTAAAATGAGCAACCATAATCATAACTCATGCCACCACCATGCACTGCTAAAACTGACACCCAGGACATTTTTGTATTTTATTGTATTTATTACATTTTTATATAGCGCTTTACGACAAAGTGCTTAAAATGGCATCACAAATGTAGATTCAGAATGTGGTAAATACTGCCAATGGCTCAAGTGTTGTAAGTGCTGCACATTACCATTATCTGGCAGTCAATTGTGAAAGTGCACTGTGAAAAACAATGGACATGCATGGATGTGCAAGGGTACATACACACACATGCATGTGGACATACACACATATGCACTGACATTCACCGTGACCCAATGATCACACCTGCATAAAGCAAATGTGTGAGAGTGCATGCAAAGATAGTGGTCAGCACTAATACAGATATCACATGACAGAGAGTGCACATCCTTACCTGCTGACAGAGCTGCCCTGATGTGATCCCCCCATCACTTCCACCAGAAACTGTACCTGTACCTTCACATATGTGAATGGAGGACCAGTGCCTGACAGAGGGCATGGGGACTAGGGAAGTGAAAGGGTGTAAGGTTGACCTCCGATGAAGTGCAGTCACTGGATGAATTGGGATCATTGCAACAACATGAGACATTGTATGTCACCAGCCATAGTAGCAAATCATGCATACTGCACATATGTGTGAAAAGGCCATTAACCCATTGTTTTCCTGCACATGTCATCCTTCTCTTCTTAAGTCAACGTTGCCAGTTCAAACCATTGTGAATGGCTGTATCTTCAGTATGGCACTCATTATTCCCTTGTGAGGGCAACAGCACATCTCTCATGGTTGGAAAAGAAAAATGAAAACAGTCCTTATCAGACACGGGAACAACACATGCCTCCATCTTAAATGGGGGTATGATAAAAGAAGAAGAATCTGTCCATCGCGAACAAGGGGGCACAAAAAAAAATCAGACCACACTGGTCAGGTTCCAAAAAAAGAAATATGTCCATCCTGGACCTGGGGTAAAGAAATGTCCACTCTGGTGGGGGCAGGGGGAGGATGCGTGTCCATATCCACATGAATGGACCATAAAAAGAAAAAAGAAATGATCCCTTCATGGGTTCATGGACATTTATGGCAGAGTTGGTTGAGGGGGCGTGGGTGTGCTGGGCCTGCCATCCTGCAGTGAATCTGCAGTTGGTTGTGGCGGTGGATCCAGTATGTGCAGTGCCAAGGCCGGGTCTTCATTAGCCAGGATCAACTGTGACACAGATGCATGCACCAGCACCCCAAAGGTGGTGAGGTCACAATGTACTTCATCCTGAATGGCCACAGAGTCTATATGTGCACTCACTCCTGATGCATCACATTGCTGAGACAGTGTCTGCCTCAAAGCATCCATCTCCTCATGGAGCTTTGTCCTTGTGGCTGAGAGTTTATCATGCAGTTGTAGAGTAACTCCACAACAACCAGACGTAGAAAAAAAAACAAAAAAACATTAGGGAAAAAGGTTGGGTGCACCCGTTTTCAAGAAGAACAAGAGCTTTATTTTGTTTACAAAAGGAAAAAAGGGACAGGGTATTAAGTCCACTGCCACACAGCTGTCCCGCTTCATCAAATTGAACCTCATATTATAAACGTAGAAGTTTATTAATTAATGACACATTCAATATACAGTATTTATCCCCAACCCTCACTGGCTACCGCCATTTACATGCTACAAGTCACATATAGGCCCTTCTCCAATTGTTTATGTCATCTTCTCCACACATGGGTGACATCCTCTTAACCTCGAAGCTCTGTAAGGTAATTGGTTAAACTATAAATGGCATCACCCTGTATTTACTTCTAACCACGTGATGTGCTCCTGCTCGTCAACATGAACTCGGCCAATAACTTAGAGGTAAGCCTGGTCCTTGCAAACAAAGCCAACATTTTCTCATCCCAGACACACAGGCAAACCCATCATGCCTCCCCGCTGCAATCTTTGAAGTATTGGCATCAGCCCTTGCTCTCCCTGGTAGAAATCATGGATCTTGTTCTCTGCTCCCCCCAGTATCAGTTACCCCTCCCAAGGGATAGGCCTGGTGTCCCACGAATCCATTCAATTTGTGAAAGATTATGAGTATTATTCCTAAACATCTGCTAGCTCAAATGGAATGACCATAATTATGAGGGGCGCAAGTGTCAGGTGTCCGGTGGATGCATCAGGACATGGCCTATATGCATTCACTCACCATTGGCATCCTCAACATCCACCCAACTTGTCAACCACTGCCACATCACACCTAAATGTGACTCTGCACCCTGATCAGGACTACAGGGTTCATTTGGTCATTGTGCAGAGCGTAGTCCATGTACAATCAATGAAGTGATGTGTGTGCAGCAAATGATGTTCATGGTCAAGATATGTTGCATGTACTTGATGTACAATGTGAATAGAAAGTCTCCAAGAATGTGGCAATAAATGATAAATGTGGTGCGGCATTTTGTTGTGTGATTCAGAAGTGGGCCCTGTGGGTGATTTGTGCCTGTCAGGGGTGCACATTATGCGGTCTTGAAATTAGCAGACATTTCAGACATTGAAACCCTGCATTCAGGTACTGGCATGGCTGTGTAGGCCAGCAGACAGTAATGTTCACTCTCATGATAACATGTGCCACAGAGTTCAACCACATAGGAAACTCCCAAAAGTCTAATCAGCAGCAAACGTGCATTACCCAAGGATGGCTGACAACTGCAGCCAGCTCTACTACTACAAATATATGGGTAGGTCAACCATGATTGACTACACATGTGATGCACAAAAATGCCACTCACCAGATGTGTCCTCATAGTTTTCCACGCCTCCCACACCTACACCTGCTGAATGCTGATGAGTTGACTCATGGTCTCTTCAATTGGAGTCAGATCCTCCTCCTCTCCTAGCTCCCTCCAGCAGCCACTGTAGAGGTCAGGTTGACACTGAGTTTATGCTTGGTCCTCCTCCACGTGAGATCATTCCACTGCTTCTGGACCTGTTCAGCAGTGTGCATCTCCACACCTAAGGTGTTGATGAAGTTTTTGACATGACCCCAATGCACCATTCGTTCTGCGGGTGTATAGGTGGTCCCCGCATACAGGAACATCTCACAATGCTGATCGGTTACATAGCCAATGAGTGTCTGGAGCTCCTCCTCAGTGAAGTACATCTTCCTCTGCAGACCCTTCTCCTCTGCCTCTTTTGCCATGTATTTGGGTGGAGATTCTTCCTGCTCTGTAGAGCATCCCTTCTTGGACCTAGTGGCCCTAGGTGGTGCTGCTTCACCTGTCTGCCTCTGACCACATCCATGTCCACGTCCACGTGCCACGTCACCTGTGGGCTGAGACATACCACATCCTCCCTGGGCTGGGGCAGATGTGTCCTCATCAAGTGCTTGTCTATTTATTTTCGCTTTCCCCTTTGGGGCATTTTCCACTCATGTTGCAGATGTAATGGATGAATGGAATGCACACCAATATATTGTTGTGGGCAACATGAGGAACAGTCTACATGATGTCCTACATATATGCCCGGTCCGGCCAGGCTCCACTGTACCACAAAAGCAACAATATGTGATACGCGATATGCAGAGCACACCAAAATTGAAAATTTCATAAGTGATACCTGGAAGGCTTCTAAAAGGTGAAAAAAGTAGTATGGGATACGCAGAGACACCCCAAAATAGAAACGTTCATACACAGCACACCGTAGGCCTCAAAATGGACAAAAATACATGCACGCATGCGCAGTCAACTCCCAAATGAAAAATGTGGTACACGTTACCTATAGGAATCGGCTTGCGTAGCACCCCCAAAAACGTGCATGCGATACTCGTCAGTCTTCATACCTTTGTGTGTACAAACTATGATGCCTGGCGTACCACTTAAATTGCACTGTCAATGACGTGAGCCCCATTGGCACCACGTACAGGCAACGTAATTTACACACAGTGGCCTCTACTCTGTAATTGTCTGCCTTGGATGAGAGACTCACACCAGAGTTCTTCCTGCCTGTGAGCCATTGCCTTTGACTGCTCTGGCCCTGCATTCCCTCATACATTCCATATCTGTTGTTGACTGACTGTGAGTACCTGCTTGCAGCCAGCACTGTCTTGGGGTGTCAGCTGTCCTGCAATTGCCTGCACTCCTGTGTTTGGGACTGTGACCACCTCATCTGTACTTTGGGACTTCTACCTCTCCCTGTCAACACCACCACAGCTCCACAACACCTATCCAGGACCCGTCATATCCATGCTTGCCTCAGGGGTTGCCATGTCGGGACCAACTACCTCTTCAGAGAATGGCCCTCCCATGCTAGCTAGGTAGAGGGCTGCCAACTTCACCACCACTGAAGTTGGCATCCTGTTGGAACAAGTCCCGGATGTCTATTATGCCCTCATTAACCCTGCAACACAGCTAGGTCATGATGCACGTCAGCAGATCAGGGAGGACATCACATCTGCCATCAGTGCTGAGAGTGTGGCAGACCATCCGATGAAGACCGTCCGGAAGAGATGGGATGACCACAATGCCCATAGCCATTCAAAGGCAGAGGCAGCCCTCGCCACAGGGCCCACTGTGGAGGTGTACCATGTGGGCTGCCACCTGTTTTCACACAACCAGCTGCGGGTCTTCAAGAGGTTTTACCCAAACCTTCACACCCAGATCTGGGTGTGCGGAAGACATCTAGATGCTGCTGGTGAGTACCCATGTTGTGCTCTTATCTACATGTATGTGTTGCATGCACAATTGCAGATGCCCCATTCTGTCTGCAGCATGTGTGTAGGTGTGAGATGCAGCAGCATGCTGCCTTATGCCATTGCTGGACGTAGGTGGTGGAAGGCATTGTTTTCTGACATATGCATGAGTATTTGCAAAAGGTGTCCTAAGTGACTTGTACTTGGGAACATGCTGTGTGTGATCATGGAACAAGTGCATGGACAGTATGAATGCTGGCATGCTGTTTTGTGGCCAAACATGAGTGACATGCATGAAGGACAACTCTGTGTGTGGCGCAACTGCAAGAGACTCCATCCGCACACATCTGCTGAGTGACACATGTGCATGGATGTCTGTGAATGTTAAGATGGAGAATTCATGTGTCAGGGACATGAATGTGATGCAACATCACACTGCATTTAATGCAAAAATGAATGTGTGTTCATGCAATATGTGTGTGATTGCCCTCAGGACATTAGCAATTGTTCCTCAGATATGTGTGCCGGTACATGTTTCTTGTTTGTAGGTCAGGCTGTCATGGTTCCATGTCATACATATGTCAATTTGGCATTGATGTGGTTTGTGATACTGGAAATGCATCGGAAAGACAGAGCCTCCGTATCCTTGTCCTTTACTGACGTTTTATCGTCTGTTCTGTCATATTTTCCGCACAGGAGTTCATGTGGTACTTCTGGCGGTGCAGCTCTCTCTCTTTTGGTTTGGTGAACCGACCCGTGGGATACCCTTACGGCACCCATGGGTGGGGGTACAACCCTGTGCCCCTAGTGTATGTTTTTGGGCATCTGTGGGCGGCCCGCAGAGCAGGGTATGGGTTGGTGGCAGCTCCATGCTGAATTTGACAGGTGCGCTGAGTATCCTCCATTTTGGGATCCCCAGGCCCGGCCATTGGAATCAGTTGATTCCTGATGGAAAACAAGATGGCCCCTGTGGCCTCTTGCTTTCTATTACCTATTACCTTGCTTTCCCAAAGTCCTGGGAAGCCTTGACTCTGTCCCTTCCCCCTGACTGGCTGTTGGGTGGAAGTTCCATATATGCTGTTGTTGTGAAGTCCAGTCCAGACTGACTGGAGCCTTCCCAGTGACTGTATGTTGTGGGTACGCCCAGTGGGTGGGACCTGGGTGAATGGAGTGTGTGACCAATATGCACTTCTTGTTGTGGCTGTCTGGTTTCTGGTATGAGAGACAAAGACTGAGACAGCCCCGCCCGAAACTGGCCTGAATGAAGTGTTTAGTGTTGAATGGCTGGGTACTTGTCCCAATCCACATTCCATGTTGTGAGTGTCTGAGAGGGAGGAGGATGGCCTGAATGCACTGTGTGTCTGATTGGCTGACTGACTGCATGAATGCCCCTCTGTATGATTGGCTGCAGAGAGTGACCCAGCATTGTGGATGAGAGACAAGATAGTATATCTGGGGACCTCTCACCACTGGAAATTGTTCAGAAGCTGTGTCTACACTTTAAGAGTAACTGGAACTGCTGATCCTCGATGCCCAGCTGTAAGAAGAAGACTTGCTGTTGCATTTGCTTTGACCCGATGTGACGGGGGAGCTTGCGTAGTTTCACTGGGGTGTAGCCACTACTTACGAGGGACCTTACACAGTTTTGCTGCAGTGCAGCCATTACTTACGGGGGAACTTGCACAGTTTTGCAGGGGTTTAGCTGCTACTTACTGGGGATGTCGCACAATTTTGTAGGGGTGCAGCCATTACTTATGGAGGAGCTTGCACAGTTTTGCTCGGGTTTAGCTGCTACTTACTGGGGACCTCATGTAGTTTTGCAAGGGTGCAGCCATTTCTTACGGGGAGCTCACACAGTTTTGCTGGAGTGCAACCGTTACTTATGGGGGACCTTATGCATTTTTGCAGGGGTACAGCTGTTACTTAAGGAGGACCTCGAGCAGTTTCGACAGGTTGAGGCCATTAATTACAGGCACCTCGCTCAGTTTTGATGGGGTCCAGCAGTTACTTACGGTGGAACCACGCAGAGTTTTGATGGGGGGCAGCCTTGACTAACGCTCGCAGGCGTACTTCAGAAGGGGTGCAGCTATTGCTTCTGGAGCACATCACCAAGTTTTGCAGGGTTGAAGCTGTTATTTCCGGTGGTTCGCTCGCAGTTTCACGTGGGTGCAGCTCTGACTTACGGGGGACCATTTGCATTTTCGCAGGGGTGCTATTGTAGGTCACAGGTGGACATGAAGATTTGCACATAAATTGGTCTTTGGCAAGGATTTTGGTTTGTGTGGGAGTGTGTCGTGAGCATTCGGGCCGCTACTTGCACCTAGGGTTACTTTGTGGTTCAAATTCCATGAATACGCAGATCACATATTAAATGCTTTTGCGTGCAGGTACGTGCAAAATGGTGTTAAGAGCATGGGACTTTGCTCGTTTCCTATAAAACGGGCCCTTATTGTCACCAACCAACAACTGCACGACTAGCAATTGCCCTCCAGCAGCTTTTTGTGGAAGTCTTGATTGAGAGACATGAAATACAGTAAGGGTTGGAGGTGGAAGGGGTTTATGGGCCTCATTTCAAGTTGGGCGGTGCAGGCTAAATGCAGCAGCATTACCATACACTGCTGCATTACCGCATTACAGCAACACCCAACTATGAGTTGGGCACAAAGTTGGAGGATTCACAGCCAACTTCCTGCTAATTTTCGGCAGAATTACTGCAGCGGAATTACTGCTGCAGTAATTCTGCTAAAAGTTACACATTTTAATCCTATGGACTAAAGAAAAAATGGGGATTTACACCAGCACCACAATTTGTAATCTGACGGTAATACCGCCAGATCAAGTGGCGGTAATGGTAGTACAGTTTGGTGGTTTCTGGCCACATTTCCCGCCCAGATACCAGAAAACTCGTAATGAAGCCCTAAAGGGATACACTAACAAAATGCATGGTTTTCAAAGACTGTGACAATGAGGAAATAACAAGAGGTTATAAAGCATATCTCAATGTGTTCTGTTCCGACAATGCAAAATGTCCTGTTTATCAGAGGGGCTGCTGGGTGGATCTTGAAATACTACAAAGCACTTTCTGATATAATGTACGTATTCCACAATATGTTAAACATTTTGTAGACATCATTTTCTTTTGATTCCTGATGAATGTAGTAATAATGAAGAGGTTGAAGCATTCTATTCCTGATTTTCAAATGGATGGCGTGCTTAGCCATTCACAAAGCTAAACGGATGTATTCAGTCCACATATTACATACTGCAACACATGCTATGCGTTTGCAATTCTGCCGTATATTACACAATGTATTATTGTGCGCTAGAGGAAAAAAAAAAAAACAATGCATGCAAGATGAAAAAATACTCCACATTTTCACAACTTTTCGTCTTATCATCATCATTTTTTATTGTGGACCTTCCCCAATGAACACTAACACAATGGTCATTCATCAAGCAATACCATGAAAAATAGTTACAATTAACGCAATTAATACACAATTACCTCTAGAAACTGTAAAAATGATCTTGGGTGGAGTTTATCGTACTAATCGCTTCGGGGAATAAGGTAATGATGAATTCCATTAATTTTGTTACTCGTTTACAGTAAACTACTGCATCACACAACGAATTTTGAATCACGCTGTTCTTATTTATTAGTTGTTCAGACGCGTTTGAAGCGAGGGCTTGTCCGCTTTAATTGTTTCCAAGCAGATGAAGCGGAATACACCGTAAGAAGTGAATGAATTCATTTTCAGATCAGATGTGCTAACATCATGCAATGGGAGAGGACCGGTTCTTCGTTCAGATAGCACTGCGTGGGTTCATCCTGCATGCTCAGGTTTTAGGCAAAGTTTGTATGCAGTACCCTCAAGGACCACCACACACAACTAGGACTACAGGTGTAAGCAAAACCAACCTTTGGTATAAGTCTGTACCACACAGTTTTTGGTATTGAGCTGAGCAGCCAGACTTATCTCAAGAGGGAATGTGAGTTTGTAAGGGTGTTACACAAAGGTCTGCAATGACAAGTATTCAGATAGACACTTATACTCAAGGTTTCTCGGTAAAACACTTCTTAATTTATTACACAATCATTTATAAAGCATTCACTAAATGAGGCAACCAATATCACACAAAAATGATACTACAATACTGATTACTAAGTAGTTGACCTCCCTTGAAGTCGGAGCAACATAGCATTGAAGTAGGAGCAAAAAGGCATGTCAATAAAACAAATATTACAGTTACTTTAAAACAGTGCAACTAGTTTGAGTTCACCAGAAGAGTTGATTCAATGCAATAGGTAGGCTAAATGCAATGGGCTAGTGAAAACAGTTATTGTATTTTCAAACGGAAAAGTTTTTGCCACATTTCTTAGAAGTAGTTCACAGAAGAAAGGTTTGTATGTCGGGTTACAAGCTGACTAGGCCTTCAAGTTGCCAAAGTTCAACAAACTTTCGCGGTGAGAGGCAAGTTCTCTCGGTCGGGTTTTCACATTACCTTATATTGAAGAAAAAGATGCAGCTGAAGACTTCTGTTCCTGGCAGTTCCTACAGATCTCGCTGTTCCTGAGCCTCAGACATGGGGACAAGAGGGAGGACGTTGGGGGTCTCCTGCACTGCATGGGGACAGATCACAAAGCTGGCTAATTGGCAAATCTTTGATTCCGGTTGCTGTTCTTCAAGCAGACAAGTTGGTGTCCTTCTCCCTGGTTAATCCTAGCTAGCTCCGAGAATGGTATCCAGGTGGCTTACGAGTTGACTGGTCCCACCAACTCAAAGAAATAAGTCGTCCTTGAAGGGGCTTCTCTGTCGAGATGAACTTGGTGATTCGGTACCTGCAGCAGGGCTTGACTGGGCAAACCAATGGTCCAGTAGTTGCAGCAGCCGTCCTTTTCCATCTTGTCTTCGGTTCTTTCGTTCCAGTATCGACTTTGCCTTTCAGTGCAAGAGACTCACCTTTTAAACAGTTTTCTCCCATTAATTCCAGCCTAGCTGCCACTCACCCAGCAGGGTGGCTGTCCTTGCCAGATAGTCAGCCAGCCAATCACGCCAGAGTGCATTTGGGTTTCCTAGGTGACTAAGCACAGGGAGTTTCGGGCACCTACCTCACTTCCTGCCCACCCCAGACACTCAGGCGCCAAAGGCGGTCTTCAGTCCTGAAGCCCACCAAAGGCATAGAAACAAAGGGACCAAACCTAGTTTGGCGTGCAGAGACAAACTCTAGAAGGACCTTTCCAAAAAGAAATGGCGAAAAAAGAAGACCGGGACTTGTTTAAACAAAGGGGGCTCAGGCGCCATCTTGAAAGATATGGCTCCTGCAATTTTTAGCTACCTGTGTTCACGGTCGGGAAAAATCATGGTAGCTAATTGTAAAACCACTGCCACCAGCCATTTCGATAGGAAAGGGTAGCATTTGACTGCTAGATGAGTTTCTAGACTTAGGGGATACTAGGTAGCCCCTCCAGCACTCTATTGTAAGATAGTGTGTGCTGGGTATAGGAATTTAAAAAGACTAGTAAAGTCAATTTAACTTTACATTCTCTGGGAAACAGTAGTTTATCTCAGAGAAGGTATTTAAACGTTGGGACAGCCTAAAAAGCTTCCCTGTGTCACTGCACTGAGGGTGCTGTGTAACACACACAAAAAGATTATGCCTATGTAGTTGTCTTAAAACTCCATACCAAAAGAAATAAACATAGAAAAGAAACAGATTTAAAAAGTTCAAAGCCCCAAAGTTTAGCAAAAGAGCTGGGAATCTCTAAGGTAGAGAGGAATTAGCACATTTTGAGAATTCTTCCTAGCATCAGGTTATTGCAAATACCGAGTTTTGGAGGAGTAATAGTGTTCATCTAGACCAGGAGTTTGCAACCTTTGGCTCTCCAGATGCTGTGGACTACAATTCACATACCCCCGTACCATTGACTCTGATAGTGGGCGAAGATTGGAGTTGTAGTCCAAAACATCTGGCGAGCCAAAGATTGCAGATCTCTGATCAAGACGTAAAAGCCACACAAAAAAAAAAAACCTTTCTACAAAGGTCATTATTAAATGAGATCGTCATTTGGGTGTGTCGGGAGACGATCCCCTAGAGCCAAACATCTGTATTATAATTAGAGGACCAACCGATCGACATAATACACCTGTCATATCTCTCACAGTTTCCATAATCTGTGCTACAGGAATCCTGATTTAATACATTAATCAGTGCAGCGATATTTCACTTTCTTTATAACTGCATTTTTTTATGTTTTCTTTGAACACATTTCAGCCAACAGACCATAAGTGACAGGTAAGGAATACATACAGAATGAAAACGGGCATCAACGGTTTGCATTGAACACACAAGCATGCGTTTGAAAGGAGGGCTGCTCATGGTCACCAGGAAAGCAACACCAGAAAGGCATTAGTAAAGTGGGGAGCACCTATGCTTGTGGAGAGGTAAGGGACTGGAATCAAAGGACACATAATGCACTCCCTCGAGAGGAATATAGAGCATTGCCTTAAGAAAGAAATCAAGATATTCTGTCTGGTCTCCAGATGCATCCATGTGTGGGCACCTCAATATCTTGCCATTAAGGCAAAATGTAAACTAATCATATGGGAACGTGTCTTACAAATGGCCACTCATTTTATCGAAACCTATAGGTACTCATGCTGTCAATATTTTTCAAATACATTATTATTCCCTTAGTAAAGTCTCTTTCGAGTAACAGTCATATAAGAAATCCCAGAAGCATTTTCTCTATTCGAGTCACGCCGCAGTAATTCTGCCGCGGTAATTCCACTAAAAAGGCCCCTTTGAGTCCAATGCCACCAACACTTGTAATCTGCTGGAAATTCTGTCGCACCAAGTGTTGGTAACGGTAATTCGTTTGGGTGGTATTCCGGCAGATTTAACACCACGGTGCCCCTCAACTTGTAATGAGGCCAATCATATTGTATGGGTCAATTCACAAAGGACTTTCTCTTCTTGCGGTCTCAAATTGTTCTTAAAATAAGGGAACCTTCTTGCAATCTAAGGATAGGAACACATTTGGAAGTCAATATGCTTGCATGCTTGCACACATTGCTTTCAAAGGATAGATTTTCACGACCCCCATCATTTGGGTTCCAGGGCCATTCGGCAGAAGTCACAATTTAATTCAGGGTATTTGTGTTTTGTAATGCAGCAACCCTTTCTCTGTTTTTCCTTCAATCAGTCCCTTCTTTTGCGGGCCAGCCGCTGCTGAAAGTGCAATTCAGAAAGATGTGTGCAGGTCTCTGAATTCTGCAGCTCCTGGTGTTAATGCTCAGGAAAACCATGTCCATCATTAAACGCAAATTCGCAGTGGTCGGCCGTTTTTAAGAAAAACACTAATTTAAATCCATACACTGCAGCACAAGTGGGTGACCCCAGCTCTGAAACCACTTCTGTGCAAGACGACAACGTTGGATTTGCACCCTACACTTCCTAATGCATGGAGGCATCAGGTGCTTGTATCTTGCATACACAGTTGGGAACATAGAATTGGTGAATACTGGCAGGGTGATAACGCATGATGAGCATAACAGGGCCTTCACAAAAACAATATGGGCCTGATCTACAGAAAGTTTTGCGTGGTGCATAAGCAATATGGGCTCTATGCAGCGCGCAAAACTATATCCCCTGATTTACAGATCGGCCTCTGCACAGGTTCTCAGCTCCATGCACCGTGTGTGTGCGCCCGGTGCCAGACTTGAGGGGATGTCCAGTGCAAAGACCAAGAAGGGGGCGGAATATGAAAACGTTCTCATTAAAGTAGAGAAATGAAGGATAAAATGGGCGTGGGGAGAGATGCACTGTGCAAATGCAAACAAACCCGTATTTACAGATTCACTCATGCATCTGTGCAAACTGAAAAGAATATACATTTCACCGCAACCCATGACCGGGCACAAAGTGAGACTGCACCATGCAATCCCATGTTTAAAAACCACCATGCAATCATAGAGAAACATTGCAACCATGCCTGTTCCTGCATTGCTTGCATACCTACTGCTTCATGGAAGGAGGAGGAGGAGAAGGAGGAGGAGTGCCAGAATCTACCATACACATACAACGATATTTTCCATGCCTGATGTGGCAGTATATGACACAAACCACTTCTCCCCATTTCATCCTTGAATTGGTCAGGGAGTTGGAGAATTAACTGGTGTCCCCAACCATGTGCTCACAGCCAATACCAACCTTGGTGAAAGTCCTAACTGTCCTTCAATTCCTGGGGGTTGGTATATTCCAACGGACCACAGCCATTGTCGGAGGTATTTCACAGCCTACCAATCACGCTGCTTTAAGCAGGTCCTAAGCTGCATCATTGCACATGTGCAGAGCCACATAGATATGTTGTGCAATGTGCAGGCAAGGCAAAGAGTGGCTCAAGAATTTAATGCAGTTTCCCATTTCCAACAGGTACTTGGGGCAATTGATTGCAGAAATGTTGCACTACTACTCCCACGAGCCACAGAACATATATATCAGAACCGAAAAAATAAGCATTCGCTGAACGTGCAGGTTATCCCTGATGCAAAGGGACACATCTTACATGTGAATGCAAACTACCCTGGATGCACCAATGATAGCTACATATTACATCATTCCTCCATCCCTCAGGCACTGGCATCCGAAACATTCAGCAGCAAGTGGCCCATTGGTGAGTATCAACCAGCACACACACTAAACCACACTGATGAGGGGTCCCATCCAATACAAACCACTGTAAAATCACGTGCCATACCAACATTTGATTATCGTAATTTACAGGAGACAGTGCTTACCCGGTGTAACCTTTCCTGATGAAGCCTATCCAAAATCCCACCACAACAGTGGAATCCCGCCACAATGCCACCCACATTGCCACATTGCCACCAGAGGCACAGTCAAGTGCACATTTGGAGTGCTGCAATCACGGTTCCGCTGGCTGGACATTCAGGTGGAGTACTGTTGTATTCACCAGCTGTGTCATGTATATTCATATTTGCATGTTGCATCTTGCATAATATAGCCACACGTCGCAGCCATCCAATAGGGGTGCATGAGGGGATGTGGCCGCATCCACAGACAGTACCCATAGCATTACCAGGCCAAAGGGTGAGGGACCAGCACATACGCAATCAGCTCATCCAGACATACTTCAAATGAATAACATCCAGTGTGAAAGTCACTCCATAGCCACATCCCTGATGGCCTTCAATGATGAAACATGGCAAGTATAGTTGGGCCATAAACAAAAACCTGATAATGGGTGGACATGTGGTGTGTGCCTCATACTCAAAACATCACACATATCCTCCATCTACATCCTTCACATAAAAACGTGAACACATGGGCAGAGTCCTTAGTATTACATATTGCATTCCCCAAGTCACCCATCCTAGCATACAAATACAGATAACAGGATGACTTGGCTACGCAGTTCAACTAATAAAGTAACATGGACATGACCCATTGAATAATGTCAAAGAAAGAGCATGGAACACCATCCCATATTGAGCCACATCCATTACCTGTTATTGACGAATGAACCCCCAATACGTACATTGTAATTGACAGATTATCTCCCTGATAACAATCATGTTGGATTTAAATGCCACTGAAAGTGGACCCTGTCCCCTGGTGGAGGGACCACAGGGTTGGCCCGAGTGGGAGGAGCCAGGGCTGCAAGAGAACTGGCGGCTGCAGGCAGAAGCTACCCAAGACTGGCTGGAGGCAGCATGAAGCCCTCTCCAGCACAACAATGCATGCACAGAGGGAGGCCTGGTGGGGGTGACCCAGTTACCCATCATTCTGGGTGGCCTGGGGGTTCATCGGCATGGTCAATTGACTACAGGTTCCTCCACGGCACCCTACCAGGGCCTGCTCATAGGGCAATCAGGCCTGGGGCCACGTGCTGGGGGGGGCAATACCCTATCAGGGCAGTGGGCTGCAGGGCCAGGGAGCATTGCCACAGTAGGTGGTCTGCATGGCATGGGACAGGGAATTAACACACAGGGTGAACTTGGCCTGACACGCATCCATTAAAATACAGCATAACTCAAACAACATGAACATGCAAACATGTGAAAAGTCAAAATACTGCTGCTGCATATCACAGTAAATGTCCCCGTATGTGGAAGGTGAGACAGGATATGGCATGTAAGGCTCACAGGACATGACATCTAATAACCGAGCAGCAAAGAAGTCAGTCTATGGCCCAGCACCAGGAACACATGAACATAAGTGGTTCAAAATGACTAAATACAAATTAACGAATGGGAGATTTGGTTGAATTTCGGCCGTACAAATAGTTTGCACTCCCAAATGTTTTGCCTAGATCCCCCATTCAGAGCATTATAGTGAACAAGGTCAGCAGGGGGTGCGGGGCAGTCCCCCTCACCCATGTTCACTATAATGTCAGAGGTTTTGGGGGGGACCCCCGTAGCCATTTGTGTAAAGTAAAACCAGCATGCTGTTGAGGACAAAACAACATTCACAATCATGGAAATTGTACTACTCCCATCCATGTTCGTAGATGGTGACAATTACACAAATTACACCAGATTGACACCTCAATGCACAACCCTACTTGTGCCACATCAGGACATTACTGGAATGCATTGTTCAACAAACATGCAAATGCTTGACTGTGTACTCCCTTACCTCGTGTCACTGCTTTTGTGCTCTGTTTCGCTCACCATCTCTACCTAACACAGTGCCTCCTCAGTTGTGTCAGGAGGGTCAGTGTCTAGCAGATGGAATAGGTAATTGGATAGAAGTAGAGGTATTTGGGTGTATTCACAAGGTGGGTGTGAGCTGACTGTGCAAAGTGACCTGAAATGACAACAGATACATGTTCAGTAAATTGCAAGGACCCTGTAATACATACTCAACAAATAATGCACATCATGGGTCAACATCTTTTTTACCTGATTGTCCAATCATGTCCCTCAGTAAATCAGCATGTCAGTTATCCTCATTGAACATGCCAGTATGAACATGTCATCTGGTGTATCATTAGCAAAGTCCCATTTGAAGAGAACCAACTGCACATGGTGGATCATGGCATTGGGCCTCATTACGGCCCTGGCGGTAGAGTGATAACTCTACCACCACATTATGAGTTCTGCCCGCGGCGCCGCTCTTCACACCTGGTCAGACCAGATTTACAGAGCATCACCCGCTAGCAGGACAGGATCGTAGCAACGGACCTGTTTGTTGTTACCATCCTCCCCATTCCCATTGAGCCCTATGGGGGCTCAAAAGGGAATGGGGACGTACCGGGTCTGGGTCCCGCAAATGGGAATTACCGGGCCTGCAAATGTCGGAATGGCTCGGTTATTCCCATTTTGTGGGACCCGGACCCGAGTTTGGGGGTTGCCATGCTGGTACAAAACGGCATGGCTACCTCCAAACTCGTAATGAGGCCCAATGTCTGTCAACCAAAGAAAAGGAGTTAATCTTGGACAGCAAAAACAAAATATCAACCAAAAATCGATCACTGTGCTCATAGTCATCGGGGGACATGAGGAAGGATCATGGTAGGATGAGAAGCGACATACAAATGTTGTGCAGGGAATTCCAAAATAGCATCACTTGCAAGAAGCCTTGCTAAGACTCAACCTGTGGATCATCCTGGGATGGGGACCCTGGCCACACAAGGCCATTGCCTGGTCCTCTTGTGTATTGACAGGCATGACACTGAAACATGCAACAGTTAGTCAATAGCAACCAGGTCCTGATGACTCTCCTTGCACATCTCCTTCAAGTCCGACTTCATGATAATACTTGTTGCATCCATCTGGATGTTGAGAGTGTACCTAAAGGAGGACATCTCCAGACGGTGATGCTCCCTTTGGGCCTCCATCTACCCTTTCAGGAGTGCACCCAAGTCTGCCATCTCCTGCCTGCCCTGGTCCCTTGAAGCTTTCATCCCCTCATTCAGGAATTGCCTCAAGGCAGAGATCTCCCCAAGCAATAGTTGGAATTCCGTACATATTGTGACATAAGATGTGATTAGATTGTCTGCCAGATGATGTATGTCCCTGCTGTTCTCCTGAATGACCTTGCCCTGTTGGACAATTTCCTGTATCACCTCCACGTACCAGTCAGAAAAAGTGGATGCAGGCATACGTCCCCAACTTGTGCGTGACCGACAAAACCGTAATGAGGCAGTGCGTCTCTGTCTGAGTAAGCGCACTGCATCCCACTTCCAGTACACACCTCTGCTGCCTCTGGTATGGGAGTGGGCAACTTTGGAGGCACTGTGCTGTCAGAAAAATCATGGCTCCCCACCGGCAGGGGCATGGTTGCATGTCCCCCTCAGGCTCTGTTTCCTCCAAAATCCCACGGAGAAAAATGGGATCAGGACTGCTGAGTGTGGTTGTTCCACCATATATCACCAAAAGAGCTGCAACATCTGCATTGTCATCCTCATCTGATGATGCCTGTGTAGGTTTTTTGAAGATGGTCTATAACAGCAGCGGGTTCTCATGACGCACAGCAGTCTGGTCACTGCTGGTGCCTGGTCGTGCATCCCCTGACAAATCATCTGCCACCTGATCCCCTTCTGCTGCATCCTCACCTACAAAAAGGCAGACAACAGAGGGCCATCCGGATGTACACATATGCCTCAAATGAAATGAATGCAGAACAAATGGGATATCTACACATGCATCAGACTCACAAAGTGGAAATATAGTCCTGTTCTACATCCAGGCCAACCCTAGCAGGAGCACAATGGCACTCCAGACACACTGAAGCGGACATACATGATAGCAGTGTAAACCTGATGAGTGAGGATAGAGGTATCCATGCAACTTGGACAGGTCAAGAAAGTCATCAGGATGTACATGGAGCACACTGACAGTGACCTGCAGATATCACCGTCACATATCCTGGTGATGGCAGTGCAATGTCCCAATCAAGCAGACATCATCAGTTTGTCCCAAAAATCCTAGCAGTTATGTCATTGCCAGCACGATTGGATGCGTTTGCCAGAATGTGCACGTAAGTGTTGGCGTCATAATTCACACCTATGAGCAGCATCATGTAGTTACAAAGACAGAGGAAGTAACAAATCTTCCTCCCCCTATCCAGATCCTACCCAGATGACACACTCACCATTAACAAAATCTATGCAACCATCCAAACTTGGATGGTAGCCAACCACCTATGCCTGAATGACGACAAGACAGAGATTCTTCTAGTGGGCTCAAGAAACTCAGCAGTGAATTTTCCTCCTTCAACATAGATGTACTCCAGATACCAATTTCCACAACAGTAAAAACACTGGGGGTACACCTGGATGACACCCTCACCTTCACCAAACAAGTAAGCGCGTTCGCCTCATCTTCTACTTACACAACAAAACTCACCAACTCGGCTAGACACGTCCTCTCCCCAGCAAGTTGCCTAACCATGGCCAGAGCAATCATCGGAGCAAATCTAGACTATTGCAACTTCCTCCTTACTGGAACATCAAAACACAATGTGGATAAACTACATGTTATCCAAAAAAATGCTCTACGTACAGACTTAAACATTTCCAAAAGAGATCACATTTCAGCCACCAGGAAAAAGGTTCACTGGCTACCCATTTGTGAAAGGATCATTTAAAAAAACTATCCATTATGCACAAATGCCTCTCTAACACCGCTCCCCAATACCTGAGCCGGAATATTGAAAGATGCATGTCTACCAGGCCAGTAAGAACAACCCACGCAAACTGCGTGTACCAAAGGTGAAAAGGGTAAGAGGAGGAGGGACCAGCTTCCTGTCAGTCGCCGCCAAAAACTGGAACTCCCTTCTGCCTGAACTAAGAGCAGAAACTTCCTACTGGCCCTTCTGAAAGGCTTTAAAAACCTGGCTTTTCGCTAAGGTGATCCCATCAGTGATATGACTTTAAACTACAAACAAGCAAGAACCTTATTTGTTGTCTGTAATAGCGCCTTGATGCCTATGGCCTTGGGCACTTTACACTTGTAATAAATACATTAATTAATGAGTTAATTAATTAATGGAGGTTGTGGCTGCCGAGGCAAAAGGTATGGCAACATATAGCAACTGTGGTATTAGTTGGCAATGCAAAATGTCATAATCAATGGGATAATGCAAGTAGGTAAACAATGTTATGTTATGTTATGTTAGTCAATTTATAACGCTCTGCATGAGGGTGCAAACAAGACAAACAAATAAGAAACATCAAGTAATCAAATAATCAGGGGAACTGATGGCCAGACAGAGAGGGGAGGATGAAGGAGATCAGTAGAAGAGCCAGATTTTAAACAGCCATTGTTGCAAATGCATGGTCTGTGGGCCAAGGTGGCAAGAGACCCACCAACTTGATTACAAACCCTGTAACCCGTCCAATACAAAGGCAAGCCATCGTCCGTGGTTCTGGCCATGTTCAGTGAGAGCCCCATAAAATTCCCAACTACACCCGTGTGGAAAGGCAATGCCAAGGTTACAGGCAGCCTCCCTGCAAAGCCTACAGTCAAGGGTGTATCAATGGCCAAATGCACACATGCATCATATATTAGGGACAGTACCCATGTACTTTAGTTCCTGGAATCTGTGGAATGGAAGTCCAATTATTTACTGGCTACTTTAGATGTATCAGCATTATATACTAGCATTGGACATGATCTTTCAGTTAGTGCTTTAGAATTTACTTTTCGAAATTGTTCAGCGTCATATTGGAAACATGTTGAGATGTTAAAAGAATGTTTTATATTTACTTTGCACAATAATGTCTGTTTATTTATCGACCAATATTTCTTACAAGAAAGGGGAGTGGCCATGGGAGCCACGTTTGCACCACCCCTAGCTAACTTATTCATGTCTCAATATGAGGAAGAACACATTTACCATCATAACATTTTTTCAGACAACATCATAAAATGGAAAATATTTATAGATGACATTATCATTGTTTGGAAAGGAACACTGGAAACCTTTAAGAAATTTGTAGACCATGCCTATTCCAATAATTTTGGGATTACACTCACTGGACATGCGAGTACCTCACAGATCTATTTTTTGGACCTGCATATTTTTGTTCAAAATGATTCCATACATACTAGAACGTATCGCAAACCCACTGAGGTTAATCTGAGGTTAATTCTGTGCTACATGCTAATAGTAATCATCAACGTGGTACCATTAACTATATTCCTGGAGGAGAATTCTACAGAGCGATAAGGAACTGTTTCTGGATACGGATTACAAACAGGAGTGTAATTTACTCACACATTGGGTTTTAGATCAGGGCTACCACCCCCAACAACATCAATAAGGCAGCCGAAAAATATGCTCACTTTAAACAATCAGAACTGCTCAAAAATAGCCAAAAGGACAAAACTCAGTTACAGCATATTGCCATTATCACACAGTTCTCTAGGGATAGTGGCTCACTGTATAAATTGGCAGCAAAACATTGGCATATTCTTAAATTGGATAAAGATTTGGCACCTTTTTTGACCGATTATCCCACACTTATATTCACTAGAGCACCCACCATTACGCAGAAACTTTGTCCATCCTTTTTAGATCCAACACCACCTACTCAAAGGGCTAATTGGCTACAAACTGGTCGTGGCTTCCATATATGTGGCAACTGAAACCAATGTAAATATTCATTTGCTAAGATTCAAACATACAATGATCGCCTCGGAAATGAAATTGTGATTTCAGATTTCATAAATTTCAAAACCTGTTATGTTGTATATGCAATCATATGTGTATGTGGCAAGCGCTATATAGGCAGCACCATCAGACAGCTGCGGGTACGCATACGTGAGCATCTTTTTAGTTGAAAGGAATTCAGATCCCAAATTGCCTTTGGCCATTCACTAGCAACAGGAGCACCAGATGGCTAACCTAGATGATTTGCGGTTCATTGGTCTGATGAAAGCCAAAAAAGGAAAAAGGGGAGGAATTTGACAGTTAAAACTGCGCAAAATGGAATCAAAACTTATACGTCTCTTAAGATCTACAGAATGCGCTTAAATTCAGATCATGAAATGTATGTTTTTCTGTAATTTGTCATTTCAATTACTCAATTGAGGTCATTATAAAACAGAAAAATAACTGTTAACATCTCTTAATTTTGACCAGTGACAAGTTATCCAGTGTCCATGCTTCATTGATCTCTTAATTGTATTCTTCGAATACCACATCTGTTCACTGCACTCTGACAATATTTAATTTGACATCATTGCTATAAGAAAAACATATTGGGTATATAATTGGCACTTGGCATAACATTAATATACCAGAATTGGCTCAGTAAACCTGACCTAATATCACAATATGGCTAATTTACATTAGTCATTAATTAAACATTAAGCTAAATGCAATTTTCCACTGGGTTATTTTTCAATCCAATCCACAATGTTTTTTTTTTTTTTTGGGTGAGTGATGTTTTTTGTTTACTTCATGACGTCACACGCACGTTACACGTGACGTCATCACGCCACCGCAGCGTTTTTTGCAAAATGGCATTTCCAATACAGTAACGCGAGGAACATTACCCTTGCGGATGCGAACAGGCATGGATTGTGCATTTGGGGATTGAACCCATTATATATTTGGTGCACTTGAATGACAACAATTACTAGGTAAGCATAATTGTCTGGACGACATTTGTAGATTAAAATGCTAGTCGTTTATCCAACTAAGTTTAAGGGGATTCTCTCTTTTAGGCGAATCTTACCTTTTAAACAACTGAGACTGTGTTGCACACATAGCTTTAGGGATGTAAAATATAAGAGGATATGGCCGCATTGCATTTATTTCTTGTTTCTATTCTCCTTTCTTCTAAGAATACAAAATATTAATCAAACAGAGATACTAACGCTTTGAAATTCACTTGTGCATACATTTACTGGGATTCTTTACCTGCCATTACATTGTGATGAAGATTTTCTTCATATCGGAATATTTGATTTCAAAGTGACAACACAATATTTTAGGAGTGGGACGGACTGGTCAGGTAGGCCTTTGATCTATTATTGATTTAAATAGACAAACGCTCATATTGGATTCTTAAATAAAAATTAAAAAAACGGGGAATAAAACCCCACGTATTTGTAATTGGTTTTCAAATTTGAGATAACGCAATCCTTTTCGTGGTAAGGTAAGATTCTTTTGGTTACTCATGAAAAAGCATTGTAGCATGTTCCCGGGTGGAGAATCGACATAAGGGATTGACACTAACACACATATGTTCAATGATTTTTAACTGCAACTACTCACCTATCACTAAATGGTGAATCATCAGTGTTTCTGGACACTGGATTTTGCACTGGCCTTCACAACTTCTTTGTTGTTTTTTCCATATAATATTGCTTCTATTTTTAATTGTATTTAGGCAACTATAATTATCAAATATGTTATACAAGTGATTGATGAGGACACAGAAAACAATCCTGACTTGAAATTGTACTTTCTTCCTTTCTTTTGAATCATGACCACGCGCTTTGCTTTGCCCAATGCCAACATCCTTTGTGGTATGTGTTATTTCAATGTTACATTTTTATTTTTATTGTCAATTCTGTGTGCTTTTTGTCTTTTTCTCTTGGCTATCTTGCCTTCATTACTTTGTCTGCCTTAAATTTGGAATAATGACAATATACATCCTTAATAACAACCAAGCTGGTCGAAACACGGTTTCCTGTTTTGTTGAACAACAAGAAATAAAATACAATACTTTTGCAATTCACGATACTGTTCATTTCAAGATTCTGATTAGTTATTTCAACTATAAACTGTCCAATTACTTGTGATCTGCATAGACCATTATTTAAAGAAATCCGTACCAAGCGTGAACATTCTCTCGAAACATTCATGTAAAAATGTTCAATTATTTTGAACCTTTGTGGGTGGTTCTCAGTTGTCGAGATTTTCGCTGCTGATCTTTTTTGGCTTCAGGGCCAACTTAGTTTGGAGAATAGCGCACAGTCATTTGTATCTAACCCGCTGTCATGTGTATTCTGCATCACAGACATGTCTGACCAAGGACCGACTCTGAAGTAACTTGTGTGCACTTTCAAGGACAACAGAGCATGGATACTCCAAATGCACTTGCAACATGAGAAGACATGACTATTTGGTCTGTTACCAGCATAAGGGCTGGAGTGGATGTCAAACCCGTACATTTCATTGGCATTGCACCCCTTCCTAGGTCACTGTCTGACCCGAGCAGTGAATGATTCACACATGCATGACCCAATGCTAGTAGAGGAGCCATGTGAGTGCACCCAACATTGAGCGCACACACTACAAAGGCATGGCACTGATACTGTGTGCAATGACATGCAGTAAGTGGGCATATTAGTATGTAGCCAATGCCATTCGCAAATACACCCGTTAGGTGCAGTGGAATTACCATTATGCATCCAACAGCCACACATCATATCATGTGGACAGAGTTCACCTGTATGAAGAGCTTAAATGGAAATGCCCTAACGTGAATCCCCATGGCAACATCAATACACTCATTCATTGTCAAGCACAGTGGTGTCATGATCACATGTATCAGTCACACATGTCACTCACCTGCTGCATGTCCATATGTGTAGTAGCCTCACACACCAACAACCTGTTCACTGGTGATGAGTAAAGAGAATACTTCTTCAAAATGAGTGAGCTCCTCAACACGTGTTGGTCCACCACCAGTAGCCTTTGCAGAGGACATATTTGCACCAAGCTTTTTTTTGTTACTCCTGGTGAGGCTGTCCATTCTCTTATGTACTCTGGTGCTGTGTGCTTCTCCACCCCATAGGCAATGATTAAATCAGTGACCTCCTGCCACCTCCGCTGGGCCAGTGATAGGGTGCTCGCAGCACATTGGTATAGCCTTGAACTGGATGAGGTAGCAATACCCTTGAGATGGATGGGGATGCAAATGTCACTCAAACATCAACAATCAAAACGACTCAGGTAGTTGGCAAAAGGATAACTGTTTTAATGTCAATTACCTAAAACAACGGACATCAACAGACATCTAAGCGTAAGATCTCTCAATGCATGTATAAGAAAAGCATTCTTTTGTAGCAAAACATCCTATGTGGCAAACTATAAAAACCTAGTGAAGAAAGCAATTGGGTCTAAGGGAACATCTAAGTATACGATCCATACTTGTCTACAAGGCAATGGGTTGGTGTGCTTGTCTAAGAGAAAAGATATAAGGCACAGAGCACAAAACATGCAAACTTTTCCCTCCGTCACACTTCAGCGATTCCCATTACACATGCGACAGAAATGAAACAAAAACTGTGTTCAAAATCACCTTTTAACCCAGACTGAGTGACAGGGAATGCACAACATACCATCATCGGCAAGCTCCTCAAAATTCCACCATACTCACTTCTCATATATGCGTCTCTGAAGTGTCTTATCTGCAAGCAGAATATTGCACATTTCGCAGCTGTTGGAAGCCCAGTGAAAAGCCAGCGACCTTCCCCGACCTCCTTTATATAGCTGCTTGGAGATAATCTGGCACTCATTGCACAGCTTGGCTCTGCTCTCCATGCACAGCTCATCTGATGGCTGCACTTCTGATCTCTTCTCTCTGAAAAATGACGACTGACTCTCCACCCCTCTTGCAGATAGATTGATACCATACTCCTGTCAATCTTATTGACCCTGCCCCCTTTTACTGACATCTCCTGTCACCCCAGCTCTAGAATCATGGCATTTCTCTCTATAAGCCCCATCCCTTGAGCACATTTGTATCAACCTGCTTCCTGCAAGGCACAATAGCGCTTTCAAAAATTAACAAGACAGCCAATGCATTTTCTTGCACGTTTAAATTTCCACAGAAAAACAAACAGAATCTTCCCTCTGAGGCATTTGTACTGTTCTGTTAAAGGGTATATTAATTAATTATAGGGAAAATATTATTTAATGGGAAAGTGTTAGTTAATTATGTTGTTACCATATTCAGTGCAAACTGACAGATGGCCCATAACATTTTACACGTGTTCAGTGCAACTTGCTGTCTTTGCATTCCTTTCACTGCCTCCATTGAAAGTAATGTAATGTGAGTAATGTAATGTCATGTACTACTCCACATAGGAGTTTTGTAATGTCATGTATCATTCTACATATCACAATGACAGGTTACCTGCATCAATAAGTAAAATAAGAACCAGGCAATTATTTAAAAGGGAATGACGCCCAAAAATAGATTTAAGAAAGATTTCTATAGGTCAAGTTAATGGTCGGGGACTGAACCAGTGTCTATTGCCCATGGTGTGGCATGGAGATCTAGGTAACTAGAGAGCCAAGGACAATCACTCTTTCAACTAGGTCATATATTTCAGTGTTTGGTGGTTTGACATCATCAAGATGGCATATTTGGTGCTTGTTCACTCTTCCCGATGTTGCCTGCGGTGTCCCCGCTCTGCTATTTTAATAACCCAGAACTTTGATTCAGCACTTTTTAGGACTGCATCTGGAGCTATGGTCCTCAAAGGGGCCCCTACTCCTATTCTATTCATGTCTGTGTGGACTATTAGGACAGACTCATATGGACTGCCCGTGGGACAGCAGGTTGCTACTGTAAGTAACCCTGTACCCTAGTATTTTAACTATTGCCATATCCTTGGTTGTCCTCTGCTGGATGGCCAGGGGTGTTTCCCTCCAAGCACACTATCTGAGTTTTCCTCTGTGTTTCCGCGTCATTTGTTTCTGGATAATGTGATTTAGTCCTATTGTAGTCATAATGAAACGTAAAGCCTCTGACCACCAGGGGGATGTCTAAAGTGGGCAATTGACTTCAAAAGGTGCCTGTTTGATACTATTGTGGGTGGAAGTTATATGTACCCTGGGGACGAAGGCCCCTGTCATTTTATTTTATTTAATTTATTTTATTGGCCATTTATAAGGTGCTTATACAACAAGACAGTGTTTCAAAGCACCACTATGCACAAGGAAGAAGAATAGACAATGGAAATAACAATGAATAAATAGAAAGAAACAGCAGTCGTACTGACCCTTGTTATATTCGGAGTGTGCAAGTGCAGTGAAGAAAAGGAGAAAGGGTGGTGGGGTCAGGGTAAGTGCTATAAGGGTCCCCTAGGGGAGGAAGTGACGGAAGTGCCCGGTGGGGTGGGGGGTAGGTAAATTTATGGGCAGAGACAATCCAGGGGAAGAGGGAGGTCTACCGCCCAACAGGTAAGTGAGGGGCGGAGGCGAAACCACCTGATATGCAGGTGTGGACCCATTGGGCAGTACATGGCGGTGCTGGTGGCAATTGGGCAGAAGGCCATGAACCTATTGGACTTGTGAAGGACCAGGCCACTAATAGAGGGGTTGGTTAGCATGGGAGCAGGAGAGGGAAGGAGTCGAAGAAAAGAAAGGTCTTGAGTTGTTTGCAGAACTTGCGGTGGTCCGGTTCAAGACAGAGAGAGAGAGGGAAACTGTTGCATAGGAGGGAGCCAGCTGGGGATAGAGATCGGCCCTCAGCTCTCTACTTGGAGAAGCGTTTGATCAGCAGAGAGTTGGAACCAGAAGATCGGAGGGATCTGGAGGGAGAGTATTGTAATGAGTGTTTCCCTTTTAGAGCGATGTGACAGCGATGTTTCTTCCCAGCCTTCCCAATCACACACCAACATGGCCGTGCAGTCTTATCGTGGTTGCAGTCTAGTCTTCCATTCTCAGTCATTGGCAGCCATGCCCCCTTCCTCCACAGCATATATGGGAGGTCTGCTGTGGGAACTTTGCGTTGCTACTCTCTATGGAGTTTTAGAACACTGCGTGAGTTTGCCACTTTTTTTCCGTCTCCTCAGACCTTCATTGTAGCCAGCGTTCCCCGGCACAGTATTCAGCCCCTCGATTACAACAGAAAGTCCCGCCTTCATTCCGCATGGTAGGTGTCGCCTTTTGAATTAGCCGTTTCACTTTGTTGGTCCCGAGAACTAGGTTATTGTAGCTTTTCTTTCTGTCTTGGGTCATCTGCAGACTGCATCCCTTCGACCTGCACAAGCCCGTTCCATTACAGCACACGGACGTCTGCATTTCATCGGAGCTACACCTTCATCCGATAGCGGTAGAAGAGGCTCTTTTCTTACGTTTAGTCCCGGCTGCAAATACTCCTCTTCCTATCTGTACCCAGCTTCTCTCACAACTCTCTAAATCCTTAGCTGCCTGGTGTATCCCCCTGCTCCTGCTGGGTGCACATCTTTAATATGAGTCTAATCTACAAAGGGTAGGCCCCATAGAACTTAGCAAGGTATTCTACCTGAGAGATATATATCGGATTCCAGAGCTAACCTTCTCTTTCATTTTTGACTAGTTTAGCCTGGACCTCAAACCTGATCCAGCCTGCAATTCAAGAACCTAACCAAGGATACCTCTACCTCCGATCCTGGTAACTGGAGACAACGATCACTAGCAGCTCTCCACAGGGTTTTCTCCCCCTAGAGGGTTTCACTGGGAGCTTCACTGGGCCCGGCCTTTTGAGCAGGGGCATGAGGGGTTACCAGGAGGATTCTCACAATCAGCTGGATCCGGTTATGGATCTTCACTCCACCGGTAGGTGGTCTTCCAGGTCTTTTCTGTGCTTGTTTAGCTTTAGAAATATTCAGAGCATAACAAGTATTCAGTAAGAGAGAGTAGCAGGTAGCATGGTCCCAGGATGAGACAGCCTTATGGATGATGCAGAGGGTCTTGGATGTAATGCTTGCAACAACCGGGAGCCAGTGGAGAGATTTTAGGGCTGGAGAGATACAGTCCCAGGTCTTGAGACCAAGGATAAGTGTTGCAACCCTATTCTGGATTAGTTGAAGAGGACGGAGCGAAGAAAGAGGCAGCTTGAGGAAGAGGCTGTTACAGTTATCTAGCCTACAGACAATGAGTTTCTCGGGGGAGGTTAGGAAAGGGAGAATGCCCTTTTGGAGGTGAAGCCGAAAGTGGGGCTTCTTGGCAAGGCCCAAGATGTGAGGAGAGGGAGGAGTCAAAGATGGCTCAGACATGTCTGGCCTCAGTGGTAGGAGCAGGAGGTGAATCCATAGATGGCAGCCAGAGTGCAGGACGGAACTGGGAGCCGGTGGCACGATAGGGAGGATCTCAAGCTGGAAAAAATAAAATAAAATAAATAAATAAAATAAAAAAGACAGGGATCATTGGAAGTGCACCAAGACTGAATAGCAGACAGGAAGTCAGGGGTGATAGAGGAGGAGGAGGAAGAGGGGAGCTTGAAGAAGAGTTGTGTGTCACAAGAGTAACATGGAAATTAGGAGAGGAGGTATAGATCAAATGAGCAATAGGTGCTATGTAGATGTTGAAAAACCAAGGTGAGAGGATAGAGCCCCAGGGATACCACAAGTAGAGAGAGTGGTGGAGGAGAAAAAGGAGCCCACGAGCACCTCCGAGGCACGGTCAATAAGGAAGAAGGTCAACCAATCCAGTGTCCATTCTTAGATACCATGTGTATCTTGGAGCCGCTTTATGAGGATATAATGGTTGACCGTGTCAAAGGTGGAAGAGAGGTCAAGGAGAATGAGAGTTAGAGACACAATTTGCAAGTGGTTCTTCATAGGTGTTCAAGCGAGCATTTTCTGTGCCTCTGTATTCTCGGAATCCAGATTGATGGTCATGTATACAGCCAATAAACTCAGTGAATTGGGTCAGTTGGGGGATGACCAACTTCTCCATGAGTTTCCAAAGAATGGGGTAGAGATAGGTTGGTAGTTGGCCAGACATAAGGGGTCGGCAGAAAGATTTTTTAGGGGGGGGTTCACAAGGGAATGATTGAGGGAAGAAGGGAAAGAGCCAGTTGCTAATGAGTGGTTACAGAAGGCAGGAAGAGTCAGAGCGAGAGAGTAGATGTTTCCCTTAATGGTTCGGAAGGAACAAGGGGACATCTGTTTGGATGAGACCTTCATAAAGTAGACTACTCTAGAGATCTCATCCACTGTTATAGGTGAGAAGGGGAAGAAAGTGGGTAGAGGAGAGGGCAATGGAGGCAGGGGGCCAGGGAGAGGAGAGGAAGAGAGAGTGGTCAACATGTCCTGAGTTTTGGGGGAGAAATGGGTGGCCAGTGCAGTGCAGAGGGTCTGTGAAAGAAGAGGGGAGGCAGAGACTGCAGATGGATTGGCTAGTTCCTTGCAGATTTTGAAGAGTTCATCTATGTTGTCAGAGGCTCCAGAGATACAGGCCTGGATCTGAGCCCTCTTCCTGGAGTGGATAGAGATATGGTATTGCCTCTGGAGTAGGCGAAAGGCCAGTTTGTCAGGGGATGAGCCCAAGTTCTGCCACTTCCATTCAGCAACTCTGTACTTGCGTTTCAGATCGGCTTGATCAGAATCATACCAGCTGTTACGCTTGGAGGCAGGTTTCAGG
The DNA here is from genome assembly GCF_040938575.1 of Ambystoma mexicanum. Lineage (NCBI taxonomy): Eukaryota > Metazoa > Chordata > Amphibia > Caudata > Ambystomatidae > Ambystoma > Ambystoma mexicanum. The sequence goes on along the minus strand of NC_090929.1, from coordinate 879,730,477 downwards.
CAGATCCTCATGATAGGGCCAAGAATGTTGAGAGTGTTAGTGACATCAAGATGGAGATTTGCAAGGAAAGAATCAGTGAGCAGTGAAGAGGAGGGAAAGGATGAGGGATGAAGATGGAGGCAAACAGAGCAGCTGACACCCATTTCTTCGGACAATTTACCCCAAAGGAGGCTGGCAGTGCTCGGTACTGGTGGAGTCTCGGTCAGGAGGCCAAGAGATCCCAAATGAGATGAGAGGAGAGAGTGGTGAGACCAGGAGAGAGGGGTAGTGAGAGGGTTGGAGAGCAGGAGATCAGTGGAGATAAAGGAATCAAGAGTGTGTCTGGCATAGTGGGTAGGGAGAATAGTGAGGGAGAGACGGAAACAGAGATCACGGAAGAGTGAAGAGACAGGGACCGTGGAGTCAAGGTGGATGTTGATGTGTCCAAGGAGGAGGAGTATAGAGGCAGAGGTCAGAAGAGAAGAGGGGAAGTCAGCCCAATCCGAGAGGAAGGAAGACACTGTGCCAGGGGGTCTATATATGATGCCAAGGGTAAGAGAGAGAGTCAGAGAGACTCCAAACTTGCAAACAAAACTTTCAAAGGAGGAGTAGAGCTTGGTGGGTATGAGGGAGAAAGAGACCCACTGAGGGAAGATCAGAACCCCTCCACCACATAGTCATTGGGTTCAGGTCCTTTAACATTTCCTAAAAAAAAGCAGTGGGAACTCTTTATGAAAGGATCCTGTTGCCAGAGAAGTCAATTGCCAGCAAGAATATTCCAGAAATTATCTCAAATGTGCTTGATTGCATTCAGGGAAGGGAGACCAGCGATGAATATGATATGATATGATGATATGATATGATATGACATTTATAACGCACCTATACACAAGTGTTTCAGGGGAGGGGGAACAGAGGGAAGACAGACAACGATCCTACTAGGCCATGTGTCATTCAGATCGCGCAAGTGCAAGGGTAGGGGGAAAAAGAAAAGTGTGGGGGGGGGTAGGAAAGTGCAGTACATGGAATAATAAATAATAACATAAAATAAATAAAGGCCAGCTGGTGGTAAGTGCAGGGTGAGTGCAGATATAAGTGCTGGTTTAGGGACAGTAGGGATATAGAAAACAGTCCCCAGGCGCAGGGGTTGCTAGGGAGGCCGCACAAGCGTGCAACTGGCAGGGTTTGGGCCCGAGATCAGATGGGTGGCCAGGTAACCCGTGCAGTCACATTATCAGCCAATTATATTGTACCAGGCGCAATATTTAAATGATTGTGTGTATGTGTCTGTTTGCCAGCATACTTGTTTAAGAATAGGAACAAACACGCATTTGGATTCATTGTATTACTCACAGCTACTGGTTGCAGTGTGTGTTTGGATCAATATACTGCTCTGATGACTTGTGCTCATAAAATGCTAGCAACTCCTTTTTCCATCTATATTTGAAGTTTCTACTACTTAAGTAAATCCTTTCAGGCATACTTACTTTTCTAAAGATCTGTGATTCTGAGTCGGCTTGATTGAGCTTATATGCTCCACAGAAACAGCTGTATTGATTTGTAGTTTGCTAGTACTACATTACCCAGCACCCGCCAGTCCTGAAAAACACGTTAGCTGTGCATTAGTGCTTGCGCGTTTGACAGGCTGTTTAGTACTAGTTTGTGTCTGGAGAGTGGCAGGAGCCGCCTCAGGCCCGGCATACAGGTAACTCCTCATAGTTCAGTCTTTCCTTTGTCCATGTATTAATGCCAGCCACTATTTTTTTTTTTTTTTTTTTTTGTGTTTTATTGGTTAAGTATAGTTAAACCTTTAACATTACATCCTTATTCCTTTAGTAAAAAACAATGTTCCTTTGTTAAAACTTTGTTAAAACTTCCCTAGATCCAATTGTCATCAGGCAATAATTGTCCCGTCATTGACTTAATCTCTCCATTTTCTTATGATCCACAGCCTCATTTATTCAAGATTTGGGCAATCAAAGTAATTCAGTACTTAAGTATCTAGGACTACTCGTAGCATTCTCTTACAGATCAGATTCTTATTCCTCTTGATTCAAGTTTAACATCTCAACAAATTTCAATGCATCTAGAGTTTTGCCAATTTTTTCCGCAGTGAGGATTCTTTCCCAATAACTTTCTTCCGTCTCCTCAGTGATATTTATTGTGTAACTTCCCATATAGATCTCTCTTTTGCATTTTAAAGCTGGGCAGATTAACATAACATGTCTACTCGTTTCCAGTTGGTCCTTCCGTTTGCAGAACCGACAATATGCAGCTGTTCTGTCAATTTGTCTTCTTTTCCATTTCACTTCTCTGCTATTCCAAATATTAAGTCTGCAACGCAGCAGCAAATCCCGGTAGCGTTCAATTGGAAATTTCAACAGATATGGCGGTAGGATATTCAAGCCTTTTTTTTCCCAGATGATGTTATAGCATAGATTTCTTCTCAATCTTTGTTCCTGGGTTTCCTCCCAATCCTTTTCCCGAATAACTCTTTTTGCTTTGTCCGGGTTATTCTTTAGGGTATCCTCCTCAAGATTTAGTTGTTCCAACTGTGCCTTGCAGCTGCTTTTCCAATCATTAAGCATTTTGTCTTCATTCCGGGTGTTCGTCTTGGCTAGAATTTCAAATGGTTTTGGTGGTATATCCAAAATGCACTTTCTATACAATGATAAGGTTTTCCAGAGTACGACAGAGTTTATTGATTGGAGTCTGAGCTCAGTTCTAATGAGCTCCACTGGTAATGAGGTTGGTAGGCGCAAAATTTTCCGCCAAAAATATGCTTCACAGAGATTCCAAACCTCCCATCTAAGGGCTACGAGTGCTTCCGTGCCATAAGTGATGACCACCAGCACTTTTTGCTTATAGAAAGTTACAATTGGAATTAAAGAGAACTTCCCATATCTGCGATGTAGGCAAATCCCTTGATTTGTTAGAGCCACTAGTTTTTCCCGGATCAGACAGTAGTGCGCCTGTTCGTTGCTGTTTTTATTTATCATTATCCCCAGGTAGAGTGTCGTTTCCACTTCTTCTAAATTCTGGTTCTCTAATGACCATCGTATTGTTTTACCGGACTGTCTCCTGCCCCGGCTTGATTTCATTGTTAAGATCATGGATTTTTTGATATTCATCTTCATGCTATTTTCTTTTAAGTAGTTGTTAAAGGATTCGATCCGTCGTTGTAGACCTATTGGTGTTTGGTCGATGAATACCGCATCATCAGCGTACAGCATCCAAGGTATTTCTTTTCCATTTATTGTCGGTGGAAATGCACGAATCTTCTCCTGAGCTATGTTCATATCTGCCATGTATAGGACAAAAAGGAATGGGGCTACTGCACAGCCCTGCTTGATTCCTCTATAGGTTTTAATCCTCCTCGAAAGTCCCCCATTGCTTGTAATTTGGACTTGAATTGAGGTATCGGTATACAATGTTTTGATAGCTTCAAGTAGATCCTTAGGACATCCCCAATTTCTCATTTTTAACCACAGGAGCTCTCTATTGATTCCATCGAAGGCTTGTTCGAGGTCAATAAATGCAAGATAGAGCTTTTTTTTCCCGGCTAATGTCTTTGCCTTCAACAAGTTGATCAAAAACAGATTCAAGGCGGTGCCAACTCCACTTACAAAGGCTGTTTGTCTTTCGTCAAGAATTTTTGCCTCGGTGGCCCATTTTTTTAGATCTCTCAGAAGTAGTGACGCAAATAGCTTGCCAATTGAGTCTAGGAGTGCTATGGGCCTGTAATTCCTAGGGTTTTCGCGATCACCCTTCTTATATATCGGTACTATATAAGCCTCCGTCCATGTAGCTGGTATTTGTTTGGTTTTCATGATTTGTTGAAATAATGTGTATATTAGCTCCGTCCAGGCCTCACAATTTTCTTTTAGTAATTTGTTGGAAATGCCGTCTGGACCGGCTGCTCTTGAGGTGCTAAGTTTTTTTATCAGGGTTCGGATATCATCCTTATCAAAGTTCAAGGCCCACGGAGTTGAGTCCGAGATCTCTTTAATAGCTTTTCCCCCACTTTCCGCTTCATAAAGAGTAGTGTAGTGTTCGAACCATTTATCTTCTGAGACCTGATTAATACCTACGGCAGATTGATTGTGCTCTCTGTCGTTAAGTAAGTCCCAGGTACTTCTAGCGTTGTTTGTCGATATGGCTGCTATCATTTTTTCCGCATCTCTCTGCAGTCTTAGATACCGAGTTTGTCTCAGCCAGTTTTTATATGTTTGTTGACATTTTCTCAGGAGATCGTGTCTTTCTGAGCTGTTTATTTTTTTTATGCGTCTCAATTCTGACCTATATTGTTTCCTTCTTAACACAAGTTGTTCATCATACGTATGTTTTATTTTAGTGTTCTTTTTTTTAGTTGGATCATACTTAATCTCATGGGCTTCCAACAGCCATTTGTAGTCAACTAGCTCTTCATTGTTGTTTATCGCTTTTTTGTATCCTAGTACTAGATTCGGGATTGCCCGATTTTTAATTCTCAGACGATTTCTTCCTCCTGTAACCTCAGTTTCCATTGTTCTTTCAATTCCTCTGTTAGATTTTATTTCCCAAACGATTTCGGTTGCTAACAGACAGTGATCACTGCTAGTTTGTTTTGTTATTGTGAAGGAGAGTATCCGCTCCAGTGTATTTCCTCCCACAAAGCAATAGTCTAAGCAAGCACCTGATTTCCCACTGTACCAAGTATTGGCCCCTTGAAGATCTCCCTTAGTCTGGCCATTTAACATCTTCATCTCACGGATTCTCATTTCTTGCATCCATATTTTTTCCTTTCCTAGCAGATGATCAGTAGCTTTGATCTTACCATTTTTGTCTAGGATTTTGATGTTTAAATCGCCATTTAATATTATCAGCTGGCCATTTCCCTCCATCATGGATTGATCAATTACCTCCGTGATTGACGTTAAGAAGTTCGTCTGGCCCTGCATATTCTCGCTCCAGTAGATATTGATCAGGACCATTTGTTTTGGGATTTTCGGGGATTCCACTTCAGATGTCACTTTCAGGATTTGCACATAGGGGTTTGGTGTCAGATGTTCTATTACTTTTAATGGACATTCCAATTTCTTAAGTATCATGAGGCCTCCAAACGGTCTTCCCTTTGGTCCCTTCCTAGCCGGGTTTATGTATACCTCATAGCCCTCGCATATAGGGGATTTACGTAGCCATGATTCTTGTATTGAGATAAAATCATATTGGGTCAGGAAATCGCATTTACTAGAGAGCAGATGCTTGAAACCTCTTGTGTTCCACGATGCACATAGGATCCGGGTCTGCTCATTCTCCGTACTCTATTGTTTCTTCTTGGAAATCAAGGCATTTGCCATCCAGGCCCATTCCTTTCCCTGGTTGTTTACTTTAGTGGGTTTGTTCTTATCCATCTTTAAGTTTTCCGAGTTATCCACTGTGAATCTCAGGGTTTTCAATATCTCTTTATTCTTTTTAGTTGATAAAGACTCTTCCTCCTGAGACTCTTTCTCATTTTTACTTTTTTCATTATTTTTCTTCAATTTCACCCCCGGAGTTATTGATCTTGGTCTTACTGCGATTTCCTTTTTTGTCTTTTTTCTTTGTTCTGTATGGGCTTTTTCTTTTAATTGTCTAGGTTCCTCGTCTAAGTCCTCCAGTCGGAACCCTCTTTTTCTTAAAGTGTCTGATGCATCCAATAGTTTCTGCTTTATATTTTTAGATGACAAGTGCAAGATAACTTGGTCCAGCCTGTGTTCCTTTGGGAATTCCACTATTTTTATGTCTTCCGTTGATATCGTCCTTGGTGACAGGGCTTGCTTGCAGAGCTCCACCACGTACCTTCTATTTAAGATCACCCTTCTTGGTCCATTTTCAGCTGTTTCTAATTTTAGATAATATCCTTTGCATAAAATGGTTTTCTTCAGGGGTGATCCTAACGGTAGTTCTTTCCTTTTCTTGACTTCAGTGTCCTTTTTTTTTTCCTTATCAGTTGATTCTTTAAGACAAGTGTTGTTCTGGATTTTTTTTTCAATCCTCCCTCCCTTCACCATTTCTTTTCTTTTTTGTTCCAATGTCTTAAATCTAATAGATTCCTGGTCAGAGTCCAATTCAATTTCATTTGTACCTGGTCTTCGTTCTTTTTCCCTGATGTTTTCTTGGGCATTTGTCTTATGGGGCTTTGACTTCAGGTCTTCCTTAGATTTTTTGGTTAGGTCTACTGTATCCCAATTGTCTAAAGTTTGCCAATCCGAGATACTTAAGCTATCCCAGTCTTCCTTCTCACTATCAGATTCCATCAGCTCAATGAGGTCACTCAAATTCGCTTGCTGCTCTGGATCCTCCCTGCTTTCTTCCCTTAACTCCTTTGCTTGATCTTTTAGTCCCTCGGACCCTATATGACTACTCATACTCATCTCTCTTCTAGATTTCTTGGCACAATTTGTGTTTTCTCTTCTTGGTGGAGTTCTTAGATTTCTCAAAAAGGCTCTTGAACCATTTACTTTACGTTTAAGGGATTCATTTTTGGGTTTTTTCCCTTTTTCATTCGATGCACTCGTAATCTCCTTACCATTTCGGTGATTCGGATCCTTCGGTGTCGCCCCAGCAAATATTGCAAAAGAAGATCGTTCTAAATTTGTAGAGTTCAGCTTGTTAGTCTCCTTTATCCCAGACGGGATCAGGATCGCCTCTTCCTGTTGTTGTACCTTTTGATTCGGGAGGTTAGTTGCATCCTTTTTCAATTTCATTGGTCCCTTGCCTTCTTTAAGCTTTGTGTCAGGACAGTCCTCCTTATGCCTTTGGTTGTTATGTTTATGGGTGCTTCTCATCCATTTACAGTCTTCCAGGACCGCTTCCATTAATACAGATTTATCAATCGCATCACGTCTAGCTAGATCACTGAGGCGAGATTGCCAAATTTGAGTTAATTCAGCTTCTTTGTTTGTTCTTTCATTTAAGCTCTGCAGGGCCGAGGTCATATTAACATGATTCTCTTTTATTTGAGTGTTGCTGATGGTTACCTCTTGAACAGAGTCTTTAAGTTCCTCATAGAGCTTAAGAAAAGGGGCTAGTGTTATAGTTAGCGATGACATAACCACTTTTTCAATATGGTTCAAATCTTTTTCTCTTTCAGTTTTGCAGGCCTCAGTTATTATCCCTAGAATTTGTTTATCCCATGTGTCTCCTGTAGGCCTGTTTTCCTCTTCCCAGTTTAGGCGGCTGGCTAGATTACTTCCCGTGTGATCCTTTCTTACTTCAACCTTTTCCATATCTTCGTTCACCCTCGCCACTGGCAAAGTTTTATTTCTGTCGTCCCAAAGTGGCAAGTGAGTTCCTTTCAGGGCTGTCCTATTTTCTCGAAGGCCAAAAGGAGATATGACGGTATTCTCAAACTGTTCTTTATCCAAGGCAGCCATTTTTTCATTGATCAGGCAGAAACTCCTTCTTTTTTCTCTTCCTATTTTATCCGTTATTGTAGTGATGTCTTGCATGATTTTATCTGCCAGGCTAAGATTACTCAAGCTTGCCGGTGCAGTGTCTGCTGCACTGTTGTTATTCAATCTTTCTAACGGCCTCCGCCCTCCCAAGCGAGAACTAATGGATCCTGTGTCATAGTTATCTGTAAGAATTCCTTTATTTACTTCCTTTAGGGGCTTTACAGTTCGATTCCCCTTCTCCTTTGTTGGGCTAGCTGCTATGGTGTATTTCCTCAATGTGGGACTAATCCTTTCTTCCCTATATGGTTGAAAAATGTCTATCGGATCTTGCATTATCATTGAAGTCCTTCTGAGGTCAGTATTTTTATTCTGCTTGATCGAATCCTGCAGAGCGTCTTCAATATGTCCCAATTCCAGCACGTCCCATTTGTCAGTTTGATCTACTGTTTGCTGGCTATTTACAATACTAGCCACGCCAGGGCTAAATTGTGCCGCTAATGATCTTGTAGGGTTTTCTAGACTCATGTCCAGGCTTTCTTGAATTATTGAATCACTAAGATCCACCCCTATTCCATCTTTAGGAACTGTTCCGAGGGCCTCATCCTCTGTTTGTGGCGCCTTCTGATTTCCTATCGCGTCTACAAGTGGATTAGTTGACAATTGGTTTGACTTTGTTATCTCCTTTCCCTGTGTGGAGCTAGTGTCCTTACCTGCTGACATTTCAGCAGGTGGAGCTACTTTCCCCTTGCGAAAGTCCTCAATTGCTATTTCAGCTACTTCATTGGATTCTAGGACACTTTGTTCAGTTTCTTTCCTCTCACAAATCCCATCAGATACCACCTCTACCTGGCCTGGAAATGATGATGGGGAAAGAGTTTTTGTGATTTCTCTTTCCGTGGCGATAGTACATGCCATGGGTAGTTCTGGAGAATTAGGTGCCAACCACAGATTGTCACCGTTTTCCGCCGACTGTGAGAGTGATTTCTCCATATTGGATTGATTGTCTCCCACTGATAAGCTTTTTCTTTTATCAGTGCCAAATGGTAGTCGGCTTTGTTTTAGCATCGTGGGTCTCAGGGTTTGCTCCGGGCTCCCATTTGCTTCTGGGAGTGAAGCGAATCTCTCTCTTACCTGCAGGCGTGTTCTTAGTCCTGTTGCTTGTGTACCCTTTGAGATCGGGATCGACTTCATTGTCTCGAAGGGGTCGTCGTTATCTCTCGCCTCAGTAGCTTCCCGCAGCTGGTAGTCAAGCAATACCTGTACCGCCACCGCAAGCAACCAAACAGCTTAACAGCTCCTCTAATCCAAAACAAACGATGCCCTTTGCGCGCCGGGCTTAGCGCCGCAAGGGTGTCCGGGGGCAGGTCTTATTGCACTTCCTGGTGTCGTCACAGAGGGCGGGCAGGGGGCGGAGCCAACTAGCGCAGCAGCGCTCGAGCCTGCACGGCTCTCTCCTCGCAGGCAGGCACCTCAAATCCTCCAACGGCTGTCAGAGGGCAGGTGGGGGGGGGTGTAGAAGGGTCGCAGCCACAGCTTAACAGCTCCTCTAATCCAAAACAAACGATGCCCTTTGCGCGCCGGGCTTAGCGCCGCAAGGGTGTCCGGGGGCAGGTCTTATTGCACTTCCTGGTGTCGTCACAGAGGGCGGGCAGGGGGCGGAGCCAACTAGCGCAGCAGCGCTCGAGCCTGCACGGCTCTCTCCTCGCAGGCAGGCACCTCAAATCCTCCAACGGCTGTCAGAGGGCAGGTGGGGGGGGTGTAGAAGGGTCGCAGCCACAGCTTAACAGCTCCTCTAATCCAAAACAAACGATGCCCTTTGCGCGCCGGGCTTAGCGCCGCAAGGGTGTCCGGGGGCAGGTCTTATTGCACTTCCTGGTGTCGTCACAGAGGGCGGGCAGGGGGCGGAGCCAACTAGCGCAGCAGCGCTCGAGCCTGCACGGCTCTCTCCTCGCAGGCAGGCACCTCAAATCCTCCAACGGCTGTCAGAGGGCAGGTGGGGGGGGTGTAGAAGGGTCGCAGCCACAGCTTAACAGCTCCTCTAATCCAAAACAAACGATGCCCTTTGCGCGCCGGGCTTAGCGCCGCAAGGGTGTCCGGGGGCAGGTCTTATTGCACTTCCTGGTGTCGTCACAGAGGGCAGGCAGGGGGCGGAGCCAACTAGCGCAGCAGCGCTCGAGCCTGCACGGCTCTCTCCTCGCAGGCAGGCACCTCAAATCCTCCAACGGCTGTCAGAGGGCAGGTGGGGGGGGTGTAGAAGGGTCGCAGCCACAGCTTAACAGCTCCTCTAATCCAAAACAAACGATGCCCTTTGCGCGCCGGGCTTAGCGCCGCAAGGGTGTCCGGGGGCAGGTCTTATTGCACTTCCTGGTGTCGTCACAGAGGGCGGGCAGGGGGCGGAGCCAACTAGCGCAGCAGCGCTCGAGCCTGCACGGCTCTCTCCTCGCAGGCAGGCACCTCAAATCCTCCAACGGCTGTCAGAGGGCAGGTGGGGGGGGTGTAGAAGGGTCGCAGCCACAGCTTAACAGCTCCTCTAATCCAAAACAAACGATGCCCTTTGCGCGCCGGGCTTAGCGCCGCAAGGGTGTCCGGGGGCAGGTCTTATTGCACTTCCTGGTGTCGTCACAGAGGGCGGGCAGGGGGCGGAGCCAACTAGCGCAGCAGCGCTCGAGCCTGCACGGCTCTCTCCTCGCAGGCAGGCACCTCAAATCCTCCAACGGCTGTCAGAGGGCAGGTGGGGGGGTGTAGAAGGGTCGCAGCCACAGCTTAACAGCTCCTCTAATCCAAAACAAACGATGCCCTTTGCGCGCCGGGCTTAGCGCCGCAAGGGTGTCCGGGGGCAGGTCTTATTGCACTTCCTGGTGTCGTCACAGAGGGCGGGCAGGGGGCGGAGCCAACTAGCGCAGCAGCGCTCGAGCCTGCACGGCTCTCTCCTCGCAGGCAGGCACCTCAAATCCTCCAACGGCTGTCAGAGGGCAGGTGGGGGGGGTGTAGAAGGGTCGCAGCCACAGCTTAACAGCTCCTCTAATCCAAAACCAGCCAGCCACTATGTTGCTCTTTTAACCATGCAAGCCAAACGAAGGGCCTTGATAGTACAAAAGCACCTAGACATACCATTTGCGTCAACCGAACAGTCGGTGCAGATGCGTTCTTCTGACTCTGTACATGGTACAGCTCTGCCCAGTGGGCCTCCACATGCAGAATTGGGAGTGACTACTATTGATAGTCCACCTCTGGATGATGCATGTGAGGTATCCCCTGTGGATAGCCAATGCTATAGGAATGAAATGCAATCTATGGACACCACCTTGATGGTAAAACCACAATTGCCCCAGGACTTTTCCAACCGGGAACTGTAGCCCCACGTCAAGGATATAGTGTGACGCTAAGTACTCAGGTGATAAATAAGGCCTTAGCATGTTTCAAACACCTTGCCAAACACGCTACCAAAATGGCTGATTACATAACAGACACAAATATTGATATTTGTGCTATTACCAAGTCCTGGCTTTTTTTCGTTGCTGGCCCTGTAACTACTCTGGCCACACTTCTTGGCAATAAGATCATGCAGGCTGATCAACAACAAGGCATAGGAGGCCGGCGGTAGCCATGATTTACAGGTCATCACTTCAGCTCTGCCATATTGCCATAATTGCCATAGCAGATTGTGAAATTCTACTTGCCAACCTTTCCAGGGACCCTAATACTACCATCAATATTGTTTTCATGTATCACCCCCCCCAATAAAATGCCTGACTTTCTGTTGCATCTGAGGGATGCAATTCATCCCCTTCTTAAACCATCAGCAAAACTGATTCTGATGGGTGATATGAATCTGGGCCTTTGGGAATCCACTGATAAAAAGGCCCACCATATCAGTTCAACACAGACGGCACAGGGTTTCTATCAATGGATGCAGTCTGCAACCCACGATAAGGGAAGGACACTTAACTGGGTGGATACACACAATGTAGCTCTTCAGAGTCCTGATATAGCCCGTGCTCCTCATCTCATCACTTTTTTGTGCATTTCTCCCTGCAATGCACTATCCAACATAAAAGTAATTGCGGACCCAGAACCTTGGTCAAATGCAGGAACCTGTGCAGGCTTACGCCAGCGGCTCTGGAACCATTTATTTCCTCCACACTTGACTCCTTACCTGATTTAACCAGTGCCTATGAATTGGCAGAAGCATACCCTATTATGCTGACTAAGGCAGTCAATCAACTAGCACCAGAAAGATCACCCTTATTTGAGGGCGACAAGTCCAAAGATTGGTTTCCTATTGACATTCATGAACTTAGGTACCTTAAGAAAAGGGCCTTCCAAAGCTGGAAGAATAATCCATCTACTGACAATACATTGGACTATTATTTATTTAGTTATTTGTTTAATTTATTTGCACTTTTAAAGCACTCACACACACACACACACACACAGGAATTGTTTGTTTTTAGTTGAGTAGTTGTTTGTTTTAGTTGCGTATTTATAATGCACTTAAATACCCAGAGGTTTCTAAGCGCAGACCCAGGGATCAAACCTGTGTTGCTTCGTGTCGTCTTGCTTCCAAGGCGAGCACGTTGCCGCTGAGCTATCCTCCCGGGGTGCCGCTAAACAGTATAAAACAGCTATCTATAAGGCAAAAAGACTGTTGTATGATAACAGAATCACTGAAGCATCGGCCAACACTGAGGAACTGTTTAGGATCCTAAAGGAACATGAGTCTCCCTGCCCCATCTCAACAGAAGCTGTTAAGGATGTCACCTGGTGTACCGGCATACAGTCAGCCTTGAGAGGAAAAATTGAAAAGATTAGAGAGAAAAGACGGCAATAAACTATAGCATCCTAGACTCGATGCAAGTCCCCATGACTAATGATCTTCCCTACCATAGCCCCTAACTTTTTGCTCCAAAGAGGTAACAAAAATGGAAATGGCGGTAATGTTGTCCAGCATTAAGCCCATCACACGCAAGGGGGACATCTCTCCAGCAGTGACTGTTAAGGCTTGTGCCTTTCAACTCCTGACACTAAGAACGACATGTGTTAAGTGTTCCTTTCAAGAGGACGATGTTCGTAGCTCCATCAAACAGGCATGGAGCTCCCCTCTTTTAAAGAATATATCTCTTGATCCACCTCTGCGATAGAACTACTATCATATTACAAAAATACATTTTTTGTTAAAAATTTGGGATAGTGTAGCATATTTCCAGATTCAGGGTTTCTTGTAAACCCACAATCTTCTAGGGCACAAACAGTCGGGCTTCAGGAAATCAAATGGCACTGAGTCCACCCTACTGGATCTTAAATCCAACATCTTACATCATTTCAAAGAGTGCAGCACAGTTATGTTTATGCTGCTTGATTTGTCCTCTGAGTTTGATTTGATGGACCATGGTATATTGGTACAGAGACTCTGCGATACTGTCTTCTCTCTCCCGATGCGACCAATTGGGTCAAGTCATTTCTCTACGGCCGATTGGCTAAGGGTTTCTGTAATGATGCCATGGCTGAAAGTTATCTGGTGACATGCAGTGTGCCTCAGTGGGCATGTATTTAACCTAAGCGTTTTAGCATCTTTACCATCCCCCTCTTTAAAATGCTGGATGAGGAAGGCACCCTGTATGCTAATTATTCTGACGACACTCAGTGCCTGATCCTCCTCACCGGGGACTATGCCAAAGATTCCACCTCGGTCAACCGTGTATTTAGCTTCATTGAATCCTGGATGAGGGTCAATGGGCTAGCACTGAATGCCAAAAAAATAGAGCTGATGATTTCCGGCACTGTTGCCCAGACCAGGAAACTTGGGAATGAATGCCAGGCCTTTCACATCTCAAGCTGTGAAATTAAGACGCTCAACAAAGTAAAGACATTGCGGGTGGTACTAGACCAGGAGCTCTCCATGAAAGCACATATTAGTTGCCTGGTATCTAGCACAGGTGTTAAGAAAGGAAGAAGGTAATGAATATGGCAAGGGAAATGTGCACGGAATCGCACAGTGAACAACTTTGAATCTAACAACGTGCATACAATACCCAAGACTCGTGTATACTAAAACCCAGGAGTGCAAATAGAGTGAAACAATAATACCAATATATGAAAAGGGATGTGGGGTAAGCACTTAGAACCTCCTTATGACTGAAAGGAAAGTCGGCAAACTCCTTACCCACTATGCTATTACAGATACTGACAGCGCTAAGCCCACGTAGAGGGCAAGCAAGGACAGGATCTGTGAGCTGACACTCTGGATGATACTGAATAAGGAACTTAGAAACAGTACTCACGAGGACCGGAAAGACCACTTGAATGTCAGTAAATTCACGAACCCAGTAGATCAAACAGGGACCCAGAAGGCTATAACAGCAATGGGTGGAGGATAACTAAATTCATAAGACCCAAGTCAAGGGGCAAGTAGGAATTGTGATTATTGAATAGTGAGGAAAACAAAAGGCATTCACACAGGGACTAGTTACAACAGCACCCCACACCTAATAATCAATGGGAAATAAATGCAGAAGTGCAATGGAAAACATGGAATGGATCCCAATAGAAAGTAAGGATCAGGAGCAGGGAAAATGATATCACAAAAGGAAACCTTTCCCACCCATCCAAGGAGAAAAGGCAGGAAGCTAAATCTATAAAGGGAAAGACTAATGCATCAAGTTTTTCAGTAGCAAAGGACAGCATCAAAGAAACAGAGAACACAGGCAAATTGGGCAGCGTCAAAGGGTAAAGCACAGAGAAAGGCTGCCTGCAGACAGAGGAAGACAGAAAGGGAAATCCAGAAATCAGAAATCAATTAAGCACATAAATCCGAAATCCAGGGCTGAGGAACAAGAAACAGGCACTAGGAACTAGGCACAAAAGCTAGGAACAAGGAACAAGGGACCAGTCACAACAGGAACACTGCAACAATGACCAGCGCTGGACTGAAGCAAACTGAGGCTTTTAAAGCTGCTTAACGAGCACACCCCTCAGGTGTGCCGCCTGCTGCACCTGCAGCCACAGGTGTTGCCTATCCTCCACCCAACCTTGTCCTGCAAGGGAGGAGGTGAAGCAGTGAGCTAGGCATTCTGGGAAGCATAGTCATTTGATTAAAGTAGCACGCTGGCTGCCAAAAACCTGGAATGGATCCGGAAGGGAAGTAACTTGGAAAATGAGGTTTTAGCGCTCCCAATTCATCACAACACTGTAGCATAAGGTTCGGAGGAAATGTCCAGTAGGGAATAAACCCCAAAATGTGCCCCCAAGTGGCGGGAACGGGAGCGAAGGGAGCGAGCCGTGACAACAGGCTGCTATTTAAAACTATTGACCCAAATCAGACCCTTCCTCAATAGATTCAACTGTGGCAAAATTGTGAGAGCAATTATTGCAGCACGTATAGACTATTGTTCCAGGCTCCTACAGGGCATCAGTAAAAGGGAACTGGCCAGATTGCAGGTTATCCAAAGAAATGCAGGGAGTGTGGTGGAAGGTGTAAAGAGATCTGACCACGTCTCTATCTCAAGACAAAATCTCCACTGGCTTCCAATGGAGAAGAGTGTAATGATTCGCACACTATGCATCACACATTAATGCTTGCATAGAGATAGTCCCAGATATCTTCGCTCTAACAACTGCAATATTTTATGTGGTCAATCATCTGGGGGCCCCATAGTAGGGGGCACCTGTGCTATTTCGAATGCTCAGCATTCTTTGTGTCAAAAGTCCTGTGATCTTTACCATAAACATACATTGAAGGAAACGTACCTGTAGAACATACCCTTTGGAAATGGCTTGCCATGTAAAGCCAGGTTTTGAACATTTATGATATCCGGAGGCGTCTTGAGTGTAAACCAGATACAATCCTAAAAGGATTGCAGCTAGGGGTTCCATAAGGGGTGCAATTTGCCTGTAAGACCTGCGAGCTCTGGAAGTCCTCAAATACTGTGATGAAGGGGCCAGAAACCACTGGGGTGGTACTAGTGTTCCCTTTGTCCCAAACAATCACTTTCTAGTCCCCAAAGTCAGTTGTCATGAAAGGTTCTATGTGTGGGAGCCTAGTAATTGGGAACAAAATCACACCTGGCAATCTTAATTCTACTTCATCAGGAAAGCCTGAACCTCCCTCCGGGTCTTCAGGCTATCCCACTGAGAACATAGGCCTGACTGACTGGGTTCCCTGTGTCGGCAATCCTGGGTACCCACCGGAGGAAGGGAAGAGGCTCACAGGTGGGCGGATGCAAACCATCTGGCATGGCGTTTTGAAATCTGAATAAGGTACATAGCCTCAATTTACCACCTCAGGAAGCTCTCCTAGTCAGTGTTCTGAGTAACATCATATCTCTTGCTTCCTCCACTTCAGAAGATAAGGTGACACATTATGTGAGGATTATTTGTGTGGTAACCTTATTGAAGGGGCATAATTTGCTAATGGCAAGACGTTCCAGCTGGGTGGGTTATGGGGAGAAATCTTTCAAAAATGACTGTATCACCATGGGCCTCATAACGACCCTGCCGGTCCGGAAACAACGGTACCGGTAAACTCCCCGGTACAGTTGTTTCTGGACTGGCATATTAAGAGGTCTGCGAGCAGGTGCATGTCAGCCCACCAGGTCTTGCCTGGTGGGTAGAGCAGCACCCACTCACAGACCTTGCCGGATGCACCGGCACCATTCATGAATGGTGCCGGTGCATCCTACCTCCCCATTCCCATTGAGTCCAATGGGACGCAAATGGGAATGGGGACTAATATTTTCCGGTGCCCGGGGATGGGCAATTACCAGGTCCGCCAGGGTCGTAATGCCCTGGTAATTTCCCATTCCCGGGCACCAGAAAAAAAATGACACCGGCGGCAGCCATGCCAGTTTTACCGGAATGGCTACTGCCAGAGTCACAATGAGGCCCCATAACTCTTAATCATCCCACCCAAGTGAGAGAGTATTACAGCTGCCTATTAATGCCCCTTATAATTATGGGAGGAGTAGACCTTCTGCATCTGATTTCATACTTTCTAAAAGATATTCCTGTCTTGGGGATTTAGAGAAGGTGGACTGACTGACGTCTTATAAGCTGATGACCTCTCCTGTGGCATCCACACTCATGGTTACTCAGAGCGGGATTCCTATGGGAGAGGCATGGACGGGGTGGGGCGGGATGCTGAATGGGTGCAGCAAAACCTCTAAGACAGCCACAATAGATTGGTTGGTGTCAGGCTGGAATATCCCAGGGCTAAGAACCAACTGAAGATGATACTTGGTGGGACTTTGTTAGGAATTATGAGGAAATATTGTTACAGAAAACCTGGGCAATTCATTCCATTCACCTTTAAGGGTATCTCCTCTTCCATGAACCTCCAGTGAAGCCCAATAGGAAAGGCCAACCAGCTGGAGGTTTGGTAGCCTATACCTGTACAACACTTGGATGGGATATATGTTTTTCTGATCTGACAAATGCAAACATCTTCACTGTGACACCCAACATTCAAGGAGTCTCCTCAGTGAGTTTAACACACTTTTATAATAATAAATGGGTAAGGGGATGCCTATTCTCGTCAGATCGCTACCTCTATATATGCCCACAATCGAGATGGACAGGGCCAAGTTTTTCCTGTGTTAGTGGGGGTGGCGGGATTTCAATTTATGACTTGAGTCAGGCCAAGACCTCCCCTACAGTTTCAAGGAGGAAGCCGCTCTCTTAATTCCTAAACCTCGCTTGCATGATCCCTCTACCATGAGCATTGCTATTCTGCTGTAGGATAGCTTAGTGGAAACCGGATTCAGACCCCTAAATGGCAGATTTGACTCAGAGACAGCTCTGAATTTCACTTTTAACAATGGCAGATTTCATAGTGTTATTGATTTTATCCTGACCCCTATGAAGTGGTGGGGCTGTGCAAATTGCTTTGATATTCTTGCAAGGTGCAGAAGTGATAATTATTCACTCTCACTTGCTTGGGGATGGGGTGGATGGGAAATGATTAGTTCTGGGGAGGTCTATGCACAGCTTCTGGAGAAGGAACCTCAAGGCCGGGCTCTCCATTGGAGAGCAGACAGGGAGTCTGAACCACTTGATAAGGTATTTGCTTTGAGTCGGGGGACCTCTCTAGACCTGCTCAACCCATTGTCCTCCTAGATGGATATAAACAATGTGTTTGGCTTATTTCTAGCCGATTGCAAGGCATTTTTTACATCTAAGAACCATATTAAGAAGGACAACTATGATCAAACTTGCGCCTGGCTATTGGCTAGCTGTAAGACCAAGAGGTGCTTAATCTTTGCCACCCTTAAAGGTCCTTCCCCAATTGTATCTGATATCAGGACGAGGTGGAGGTATTATAAAGCTGAACTTGCTAAGAGGCTGGTTGAGATTGTTAGCTCTCATTGGAAGGCCGTATCAGCTGCTACTTCATCCAAATACTTTAAATCTTTTTACAATCCAAATAAACTGAATCTTGAAAAATAGATTTAAGAAAGATTTATTTGAGTCAAGCTAATGGCCAGGGACTTAACTAGTGTCTATTGCCCAAGGTAAGACATGTAGATCTGGGTACCTATAGAGTCACAGACAATCACCTTGTTAACTATTTTATATATGTCAGTGTTTGGTGGTTTGACATCATAAAGATGGCATGTTTGGTGCTTTTCAAAGATTTGAGCTGTGGTTCAAAGCATTTAAGTGAGCTTGACCCTACTCAAGTATACCATTCTCTTTGAGAAAGACAGGTCTATTAGCCTACTAGTGCTCTGGCACACTGATGATTCATACGAGAGCAGCAGCTTGATGGTTTTGATTGATGGCTTAAAGATTCAAAGTGAGAGTTGATCAGTTTGCATCTAGGTTTTCAAATCAGATATATGGGTATCCATTTGAGAGGCATCTCGATTATTGGTTCAACAGCATAATCAATGATCAATGCCTCAGCCAGCCATCTATTGCAAAGGGAGGCAATGGTTTGACTAATGGTTCCATAATGGCTTCATGGCTTCATGCTGGCCTGCATATTCCTTTTGGGTCAGGGGTGCCACAAGTTGCACATCTTCGTTTGTATATACTGAATGTCCCTCTTTCAAGGATAACTCAAACTGGAGTTAATTTACGATATTCCAAACTAGGCTGAAAATCTCAGAGGTACCTAAAGGCACCTATTTCCATATGGCTACATGAACATCCTGGTGTCTAGTCTTCAGCAGCAGTCAAGCTCACTGGTTCTCTAAGCTAGTGTCCCTTCTGTTCCTCAGGGATGTTAATGGAAAAGTGATTAACCTATCTTGATTCTTCTGGCAACTATTCTATGGCAGGTATCTCCAAGGTCCCAAAAATCTACAATCAAGATAGTTAACCTTTGTCACCCTCTGTATTCACTATGGGTGGAGTGATAGGTTCCTAGCCACTCTCTGATGTACAATGGACATTTTCATTATGGAGAGTTGTTCCTATGTTAAAGCAATTGCTAGGGTACCTGTCATGAAAGCACCCACTACACGAGCACAGAGTCGGCTTAACCCCCTCCATTTCTCAGCTGTTCACCGACTCTGTGTACGTGTAGGTCCTGTCAAGCTTCCCATTGGTGCCTCATTTCACATGAAGCAGCGAAAGGTGCGGCAGAGACCATTGCTGTTGTGGTTGAAGCCACATTCTCAGTGGCGGTTGCCCTGGCGACTGCAGGATGCTAGAAGAGCACCTGCAGTTACATTCAGGGAATGTCAAAAGTCATGTGATCTGTTGCCTGGGTAACACTATATAAACATTTACGACACCATGCACATCGCTTCTCAGCTGTCCTTTTGCCGGCGTGTGGCTTTCCTGGACACACAATATGTTGTGGATCCCTGGTTTTTGGACCCTTTTGCTCTGCACCTTGGACTACGCTCTTGGATCAGCCTTTTGGACTTGGTTTGGATCGCTACCTTCATTTGAACTCGGACTGCTCTATGGACTGCATTTGCATTTCCCCTTTCAAGCCACGCATTTGGAACTTCACCACCGTTGGAACTAGTTTTTCCACTCTGCTGGTGGGTCGCCATGCTCTCCACAACTGAAGGGCTTAACTGGCTGCTGGAATCCTTTATCCACTTCCCTGGCATACCACGTTGGGTGAGTCAACACCTCCTGCACTGCGGCAGCTTTGATATTCTTGACAACTTCAGCGCCTGTTACAGTCTCCGATTATGTAGGTTAAGATTGGTTATTTGTTTCTTTATCTTTTGACACGTTCTGCTTAATACTTACCTGCTCTGTTTCTTTTTCAGCTTTGAAGACCGGTGCCTTTGTTCCAGCCACCTGTGGCCCCAAGGACTGGTAGTGAGTGTCATTTTCTCCATGACTGGTACTTGGGGACGGAGATATTTATACTCCATGTAACAACCACGACTTGACAGAACCCTGCTTTTGATGGAATTGCTTGGTGGTTGATGACGGGAGATTGTGACAATGATCCTCACGGTCTCTGAGCCACCAGCCTGTCCTAATACTGCCTGTGTCCTGCCTCCATGAGAATAAATGCCTTGTTTGAAATTACTAATCACCTGCCCTCACTACAACATGCTTTACAGATACCAAGAATCTGGTATGATTCATATCGAGCTTGGGAATTGTCATGAGGAGCTGAACGGTGGTAGCACCGGGGCGAAGATTCTTTTGGATATTACCACAAAATTGGGCATAATCTACCACAAGGTCTTGTTCAGTCACCGATCATCAAGGGGGGGGGGTCACTGAAACAGTGAGCAATTGGGTGGCTACCTTCCATTTAGCAGTTGCACAATCACTTTGACTGTTTTTGTTCTCCCTGCCCAGTTAATAAGGGGGTCCGTCTTTTCTCTACTTGAATTCAAGCTCTACCTAAGACCATTGGAAGGATTAATTAGACCTTATCTTTATTATCTATTCCAATGACGAATATTTACATACAATTATCTGGTGACACAATTGCAACCATGAGAATCTTTCAACGCCACAAAAGGATGGATGAATGGCAAAGTCTTTAAAATCATCTCCAACTTAACCCGAGACATGCACATTCAATGGATGTGAGAGTTGGTGGAATTAAGTATGTTGGCCTAAGTTGTTTGTCACTTTTTTGGAACAGAGCCAGGTGATGCATACTCTTGAGATCATTACGGATCCAGCTTTAACATTACTACTTATGAAAACTGAAACATGTGCTACCTTCCTGTTGTTGACTCATGAAGTCATATCTATAAATGCCCTTATTTTCCCACATATGGAATTTGATAATACCGTGGACTCCAGGAAAAGCAGAGGTCTCGACCGCAGGGAATTGGAAATGCTGCAGCAAGGCTAATATCAAAGGTCCAGAAACAAAAACATATTTCATCAGTTATAGCCATACATTAGCACCTGCTAAGAAAGAAAGTTTGGGTTAAAATACTCTGTTTATTGCGTAAATTGATATATGCTGCAGGAATCACAACCCTTTCTCAGAAGATACACCTACATTTCCAACTGGCACATCTTTGGTCACAGCATAGCTGACTACATTGTGTTGCCAAAACCAGGAACTCCTTTATTGGTGGCAGATCCTTCAACTATCAGACTGCAAAGAAGTGGGAGAAGTGGAATGAAGAAGCTCCTCTTTTTCACATGGAAAACAAAATACTACATGTCAGACCCAAACAAAATCATAGTATTCATTATCTTATTTTCCCAAGGCTGTCAAACACTACAACTCTGATCTGCTCCCATAGTGCTATGATGCTTCGGGTGACATGTTTGCTTAAAAATACAACACATCAACAAATACAAAATACAAAAATCTCACCAATGTGTGAATGTGTAACTTAGCATAACAAAGAGCCTTCCTCCATTTTGGCAAAGCCATCTGGTTTCAATTTTGAGAGAGCGGGCTACAGAAAAAATAATCCCACATTTTAGGTAGAGATCCCTAAACCATGCATTATATCAGCTCCAATGTAAGAAATGCATGTTTTAATGTTAATAGGTCCTGTACCACACACTGTTGCCACTTGTGTGGTCTCTTGGCGCTATGGTGAATCTGCAATAGAAGAAGGGTTTGCAAGGTTTGTTAGTGGGGTCGAGAGTGAGAAAAGCAAGAGAGCTTTGATGCGCTGTTGGTATTTTCAGTTTGGCGAAACCGGTCACTGAGCGCTGCTATGTTTTTGTTTGGCATGATATGATAGGTTATTTATAACGAGCTTCATACCCAGAGGTTTCTAAGTGCGGACTTGGGGATCGAACCCATGTTGCTGTGTGTCGTCTTGCTTCCAAGGCAAGCACGTAGCCACTGAGCTATCCTCCTGAGGCTTGAAGCCTTGGTAGCCGTCATATGGTGTTGAGGTGTGAGTGTATATGGTTTGTCTCATGTCGGGTGTTGTGAAGTACGTTCAGTTTGTGCTGTGGTATAGTTATGGTTGTGTTTAGTTCAGAGTGTGAGGGTGTGTTTTGAGAAAAGTGAGTTGTTGGCTAATTAGTGGCAACACTTTCCTACTCACAACTTTCTATATAAATGAAATACATTTCCCACACCCCACTCTTCATTCTGGTGCTATGCGTTTATCCCCCCCAGCAATTCTTCTAGGTGATACACATTCTCTATCACCAGCATTCAATCAATGAATGGTTTAGCGTGTTGTAATGTGTCAAAGGGGTAGGTACCTCTGCTCGGTCTCACTTCATGTAGGGTGGGTGTGGTTAGTCCTTGGTTTTGAGGGGATCTTTATGGTGTATTAGTTCATTTCATTGTACTGTGAAGGCAACATGAAGCAAGACACAGACAACAGATTCAAAATTAAAACTAAAATGATTTATTAAATCAAATGTCAGGACGGTAGAGAAGGCCTAACTTGCATCATTTC
The DNA here is from genome assembly GCF_040938575.1 of Ambystoma mexicanum. NCBI lineage: Eukaryota > Metazoa > Chordata > Amphibia > Caudata > Ambystomatidae > Ambystoma > Ambystoma mexicanum. The sequence goes on along the minus strand of NC_090929.1, from coordinate 879,708,267 downwards.
TAAGGCAGGATTTCCATACCTGTATGAAACTAAGGAAAGTCTGAGTCAAAGAGTTTAAATTAAAAGTATGTCTATCTCCAAAACCTATCGTTGTCCTCACAATTAAAGCTTAACAATGTGTAGGGATGTCAATAATCAAAGACATGGTGATTAACACAAAGTTCTGAGATTCTCCCAGCTCTTAGCTTCCTTTTCAGCTCCTCTTCCCCAAGTTCAAGAAAGTTCCACAAAAATTCTCAAGATAACCTTTCTCAAGTTCAAGGCAATACAGTTCCACACAATCCTCGGGTTCCCTTCCCCAGGTTCCAAGCAACATAGTTCAAAACAAAAGGTAATGAGGCTTTGTCCTCAAGACAACACTTGCAGTTCCTCAAGTCACTGGTTTCCCTCCACCACGACATAAACTCATTAACGTGCACATGTTTTTGTCTTTTGAAAAAGTTCAACACTACTCTAGGTCAACCTGACCCTCCTTCTGGATTGCATTGCCAGTTCATTTACAGTGTTTCTGCTTGGTTTGTTTGACAATGTCTTTGGTTTTCACCATTTAGGACTCACTGTTCTAGGTGCTGTTGTCAGACCACACGGTCCAACCATCACAGGCAGCTCAAACAGGATCCTTAGGCTCTCCAGCCCACATATGTTCTTCTATACTTGCCCCCGTGTACAGAGTGACATTCACATAGCTCCTCTTTGTCGGCCTCTTGGCTTTATGTGCAGTTTTACACTGTTCTGGCTTCTCCTAGTTAGCCTATTGGCTTTTCCATACCGTGCCACATACCTGTTGTCAGTCTTTGGCCTTGCCACACTGCATTCATTCGTAAAGTTTACATTATGCTGGTCTTGCACCTTTCTATGACACTCTTTCACACGTGTGCACTTTTCCGTACATTGCTTTCACATGGGCACTCTCCCTTTGGCTGTCATCTGCTTTTTTTTTGCTTTCCCCATAAAGTTTTGTTCAATTCTGTATTCAATATGCTTAATTTCAAGGTTTCATTCAGTTTGGTATTCAATATGCATTCTATATGCTTAATTTCAAGTTTCCGTTCAGTACGGTTTTCAATATGCATTCAATATGCTTTATTTCAAATTACCATTCAATTCAGTGCTTCGTTACATCTGTGCAGCCCGAGTGTCTTGGCTTTCGAGTGACTTTCTACGACACTGACCAGTCCTCGCTGTTCCTCCTGCACGCACACAGGGTGCTGTCTTGCACATGCCAGTAGCTCTGCTGCCTGTGCACAGATGCTGATAGTGTACTCTTCTTTCTGCTTGCGCACAGCCCCAGCTGCTCATTCTCCCACATGGAGGCTTCCACACATAAGCAGGCTAACGGCCCAACTTGCCTTAGTTCCACAGGTCCTCTGGGATATCAGCCAGTGTCCTGGTTCCTCCTCAGGTCCCACCATGGCTGCCTCATCATAAAAAGGGCCCCTACTGGTCTCTCCCACACAGCCACCCTGTTGCTCTCCCTCATGCTGCTTTCCGGCTCTTCCTTTACACACCTGCAATCACATGACAGGTTGCAGGGATGGATTCTCATGTGGGCTTGCCTGACCATCATTAAAGGGACGTGCCTGACCCTCACAGTATTCTGCAGGTATCCTCCTCATTCCAGTACTAGAGTGGTAAAATGGGTTTTTAGTGTTCATCACTCTCATTCAACTCTTCCTCATCCCAGTACTGTCAGAGATAAAATGTGGGGAAAGGTGGGGGGCCTACTTACAATAGCCTATAACGGCTGGGGGTGGGTTAGATTGGTCTTCAATAGGGAAAGGGGAATACTATATCTCTCCTGTGGGCACCCCACTCCCCATCCATCCACCCAGGTGATCCTCCCTCACTTCTTCAACCCCAGGGTCACGATTAAAAAGTGATGGCCTTTCCCTGTCCATCTGAGAAGAGGATCCCGAGGGAGTAGAAGTGAGGATACCCTCACGTTTCTCACAGTACGTAAATGCTGTTCAGGCTTTTCCATACCCTTCGGAGCTGAACAGCCAGGTTTTTAGATGTTTTATTTTTTTTTATTTTAGATGGTCCTCTGTAGTACTTATTTCTTTGAGGAGGGAGCTCCAGAGTTTTACAGGTATTCAAGAGAAGGCTGATCCTCCACATTTTTTTCTCGCATAGCATTTCGGTTATAGGCGGATGTCGTTGATGGATCTAAGTGTCATTTTCAGTACGAGAGCTTACATGGGACTTCTTTTGAGATGACTTGCCGGAAGATGCATGACGTGACTTCTGTTTGGACCTTGTGTCATGCAGGTAGGGTTGTGACTCTCCGGAAGCCACCCTGCCTGAAAGGTAGCAACCCAGGCTAGATAACCCCTGGAGTGGACAGCTAGGGGACGGGAAAAAAGAACCCCCCCAAAAGGGGTTGAACAAAAAACTCTGCAGGGGAGTTCTTACAGTGACAGATGACCAAAAACGTGATAGACCAGGTCATTGTTGGAACAGAAACAAGGTACTTGAGAATCCAGATGAAGATGAGTTGAAAACAACACACGGGAATCCAATCCGGGAAGGAGCACAAGGAGGAAGCAGGAGGATTCAAAACACAGGAGACCACAAACGGGAAAACAAACAAGAAGAGAGCAACAGGGGAAGAACAGCAGGGAAGCACATGAGGGAGCCTGGAGAGAAGGAATCAAGGCAAGATGGAAACTTTCAATGCACTGAGCTGGGTAGTAACCGAGTTTTGAGACGTGCAGAGCTGCATCAGCCGGTGTATGATAAGCCAATGCAGCCAGAAACAAGAACAGCATTCAGTGCAGTGGAAAATAAACTAAAGCCCGCTGAACACTTTCTTGCAACACCAAGCAGTACCATGTTGAGGGAAAAAATGGCACCGGTTAGCCGTGGCGTCAGTCTCCATGATGACCACAGTGACCACGGCCGGTATCACATGAGTGTTCTTGCTGGTTTGTAGATGGTGATTTTTTTGGTATGAATTCTGCACCCTGGCCATGGATTATTCTGTGTGTTATGCACAATGTTTTGAAGGTGATTCATTTTTTGCTCAGAGCCAATGTAGCATCCTTAGCGCTGGTGTGATGTGGTCTCTTCCAGAGAGTTTGAGGAGAAGTCAGCAAGCTCTATTCTGTATTCATTGTAGTTTCCTCAGAAAGTATTCCAGCATGTCAAGGTAAATACTGTTGGTGTAGTCTATACTGGACATGATGAGGAGATGATGGCAAGTGTCCCTTGCGTTAAGGAAAAGAATGGTAGCATCTTTTTGACAGTGTGCAGATGGAAGAAGCATTATTGCATTGACTTGCACTTTTAGTGCTAGCTCATTTCCCATTAGGATTCCAAGGTTTTTGACTACTTTGGATTGTTCAGGTGGGGTTCCCAGGTCTGTAGGCCATGGGATGTTCTAGTTGTTTCCTTGGCTGTTGGGTGAAATCATGATTTCCGCTTTGTCCAGGTTAATTTTGCGGTTACTAGTGTTCATCCATTGATAGAGTTCCCTGAGACAGTCTGATATAGTGGTGTTCTCCTCTTCATTGCCATGGATTTGGTTGCTGATGTGGGTAACAACTCTGTATTTGTGGCATGTGATGCTGTGTCTTTTGATTTAAATGGTTTTAGCCATATGTCTCTCTGAGAACGAATGCTCCGAAGCTCTATAATGGATATGGCCACCTCGACAGGCACTGGAAAGTAATCAGGAACAGGGGTCAGATCTTTGAGGAGAGGTTTTGATGTAGGCTGATTTGAATGCTTGTGATACTCTTCTTGTTGAAAGTGACAGATTGAAGATGTTTAGGTAGTAGTCTGACAGTCTTCCCAGTGCAAGGATTGATTTGTACATGCCTGATGGACAGGAGCCAGTTTGGGAGCCTGCCTTGTTCCTTTTGTTCACCAAACTGATGATTTTTTGTCTTGATATTTGAGGAAAGAGGTTCATGCTGGTCTGTGGACCAGGGGATTAGTTGGTTGGTTGGTTGGGTGAACTGTTGGGTGGGTTGTCTCCTTTGTATGATCCATTGTATGTTGGTGATTTTACTCCCAAAGTGATCTGCAAGATTGTCGCATTGTTTTGCGAAGGGTTCAGTGTGTTATTGCACTCTGTGGGATTTCTCATCTCGTTTATGATGTTCAACAGTTCTTTCTGGGTGTTGTTGACTTCTGTGATTTGTTTGTTTTAGTACTTCTTTTTTGCTTTGAGAATTTCTACTTTGTATGCTCATTTTAGTATTTGAAATGTTATTATTTTTATTGGTCGTAGTTTTTCCTCCATTATATTACAATTATAATTGGTTACTTATAACGCACTTAATACCCAATGTTTACTAAGTGCTGACCTGAGTATCAAACCTGTGTTGCTACACTTCGTCTTGCTTCCAAGGCGAGCACGTTGCCCCTGAGCTTTCCTCCCGGCCCTTTGTCCCATTCTTGTTCTAGGTTCCGGTTTGTTTTTTTCTTTGCTTTGAGGTGTCATTTGCATTCAGGGTGGTGATTGGTAGACATGAGGATTCTAGTTTTTCTTCTATGCTACTACTTTTGATGGTTCTGCAGTTTCTTTTCCAGATTGGGGGTTATTTCGAAGCTTCTTGGAGGCTTTATATGGTATTTGGAACACGAAAGGTATAATAAGATGGATGCTGCAAAGTATTTTGATTGGGGGCGCTGTTGTGATCAGATTTCTATTGGTGAAGATTGCATCTAGAGTGTGGCCCACTGTGTGTGTAGCTCCTTTCACCATTTGTCGTAGTTGCAGTGTCTCAAGCTGTTTGGTTAGTGTTTTCTGCGAGTTTGTGTTCTCTTCCTCGAACCATACGTTGAAGTCACTGAGAAAGATCAGCTGGTCATTTACAATGGCCACATTAGTGACAGCTATTACAAAGGTCTGTACGAAGGTTGCTTTATAGGTCAGGGGACTATAGACGAGTATAAATGTGAGGTGTGTTTGCGGTCTGAGGTCAGGTGTAGGACAAGGGATTTGCAGCTTGGAATGTTCAGTGGATTGTCTCTTCAGTTTTAGATGTTCTTTGTATGCCACAGTGAGTCCTCCTCCTCTTTTTCCTTTTCAGTTTGCATGTATGCACATAAAGCTGTCAGGCAGAAAGCTGTGCAGTATGACTTTATAGTTTTGAGATAGCCATGATTCTGTGATGAATAGGATGTTTATCCCTCCGTCACAGAGTAGATAAGACTTTCTGGGACTGGGCATCTGGCTACACTCTGATTTCGGGTCCAGATCCCTGCCCTTCCAGCTGCTACTCACACTGCCTCCTGGTCCCCCTGCACTTGGGTCTGTATCTGTATCCTTACAGCCCCCTTACCTGCACCTATTAGACACCCTTTGTCTGTGCTTTATTCTTGTGCTTGCCACCTGCTGGCTGCACTACCTGTTGTTGTGTTGATCATGTGTTCAGCACTTTCCACTCCTTCCCTACCCCTTGCACTTTCCCCCTTCCCCCTCCCCTCCACTTGCGAGTTCTCAATGTCACTGGGCCTAGTAAGATTGTTGTTTTTGTCCCCCCCTGTACCCCTCTCTTACCTCGTCGCACCCTGAAACACTTGTGTATGGGCGCGGTATAAATAAAATACATCATTTTATATCATGTATCTCTTTTGTGTCTTTGGACATAGATCTGCCGTTTATTAGGTTTATAAGGAAGGCATTGTATCAACAGTAAAACAGTCACAAGTGACCACAGTTCAAGGGTGTTTATTGAATCTTAATAATTTGAAAAACGCCTATTTAATCCTAAATCTACAGATGGGAGCAAGAAACAACCATCAAATAATAATAACTCTTGGTGCGAAAATAAAAGGGTCTATACTAATAAACCTATTGCCAGTCCTTACCTCTTAATACACATAGTGTGGGTAACAATGTTAGGAAAAAGAAAGAAGTGTTCCCAAAATGATCTGTCAGGATGTTCAGTATGTTGGCCTCCCTTTCCCACGTTTTCAGAACAGGACAAGGCGGTACACTCGAGTTTAGCACAGTCTTTGGCTTCTCTAGCATAAGGATAAAGTTCAAACATCAGCATCAGGGACTTCTGTGCCCAAGTCTCTTTGCCTTTCAAAGTCTCTTCTTTCAGAGAGCCTGATCTGACAAACAAACAATAACATTTATATCTTGTCAGTATTTCACAAGTACTCAATTTCTCATGCAATTTACTATTCACCTTGGCTACCCCTCGACCGGGCTCAGATCCTCTTAAAACAATGTTCATAGGATTTTCATGCATCCAATCTCTCGGGGGATTCACTGTCCACCCCCGATCCTCCTCAACCAGGCTCAGATCCTCTTTAATACATTTATTCAATTATCTCCCACATCTGGTCTTGGACCAATTTCCATTGAGCTTTTTAACACAAACTTGCTTTAATCAAAAGCTCTCAGCTGATCTCCCTCTGCCAGGCTCGCACCAATTTCATCTACTTTGTCATCAACTTTCTTTACACTATTAACATCAAAGACTTTCGATTGTGCACAAGATTTAGCTTGACCCGTTGCAGGACCACTTAGATTTCACAATTCTTTGTCCCTCTTTTGCTTTTTCCACCTTTCAGCTAGATACATTACAGAGATTGTCGAATGAGCACGCACGCAGTGCCGTTCCACTCTGTCTAAGTTATCGTATCTTGGCTTCAAAGTTCAATCATTCATTTTTTGTTCACTTTTGCTTGCATCGCTTATCACATACACTTCATATACTCACGCTTCAGCGTTATGCTCGGATCGCTTATCACATATGCTTCATACACTGTTCGCTTCAGCATTAACTAAACAATGTTCCTGCTTGCAACCTTGACTTCAACACAGACCGGTCTGGTATCAGACTCCCCATCTCACTGTCTTTGCTGACTTCACTGGCATTGCTTTGTTGTAGGAGCTAAGGACAGTACCATGACAGTAAGCAATTCTCACCACGTTGACTATCAATGTGTGAGTGCCCCGGGTACCTCCAACACACAATGCAGGATTCTTCAGCCTTGTTTGCTGGTCTTATGTTTTTCTATTCTTGAAGGTTCATGAAAGTAACAGTCGCTCATCGAAAAGGTCAAGGGCACTTCCCTCCTTGTGATCTCCATCTGTATTGCAGTCTTACACCTGGTATTAAACTGCCATCTTAGAATTGCTGCTTCCTCATGTGCTTTCTCTCAGAGTGGGTTCCCGTGCTATGCATTTTATCCATGTTGGGAAGTGTAATGGAAGTCAGGTGTGTTTAAAGGTCAGTAATTGCCAGACCCTGCCTGACCATTGAATTGGGATATGTCAGGTGTAAGGCTCAGGTGTTAGTCCATTTTCTCTCATAATGAGCTGATCATGAGAAAGAGTTCATGTTGGGAAGTGGGGGGGGTTGAGTTCCTAAGTATCCTGGTAGGATGGGGTAAAGGTGTTACAGGGAAGGATATACTGTGTCTTCCCATCCGGTGTCCCAGTCCCACTCCACAAAGACTCCTCTCCCAGGTGATCCTCCCGCACTGGTCTACACCCAGGAACTGGATCCAAAAGTGATGGCCATGTCCTGGCCAACCGGATGACAGATCTCTGGGGACTAGGGGGTGAGACACCTTCTGGTTTCTCACAGGTTGCTGTGTTTTTTTGTTTATGGTGGCCTGTTTTGTCCTTGCTTGTTTCTTCTGGTGGTCTTGTTGGCGATGTTCTGTTGTCATTGGGATGGAGGTTGTGTTCTGTTGGGTCTGTTTCATCATTAAGTAGTTTGGTTAGGTTTCTTTTTGGGTTCACATCTTCTTCTGGGTCCTCTTCTGTTCCAGGTTGATGATGTCAATGTTTGTTTGTAATGTATGGAGTGGAGGTGTAATTTCCTATTGTTTTCACCCTGTGTATTTCTTGTCTTTACTTTTGTAGTTCCAATGTCCTGCTGATATGTCCAATGTTTGTGATTGTAGGTTGCAGCTCTGGTGGGTGGTGTTTTGACAGGTAAGGCAATAGTTAGAGGGATCTTTATCTGGTTTTTGAGGTTGCTCTTCTTTTGGTCCTAGGCGTGTGTGTTCCATTCCATCCTCTCCTGTGGCATGGCATATTCTGTGCTTCTATATCTTTTAGTGGTTTTCCTTTGAATACCGGGATGTGTTGATGTACTTCACAGTTGTGAAAGCCTTCCTGTGAATCTGAAGTTTAATATTTCATTGTAGTATATTCTTTGGTTTTGTGGCAAAGCTTGATGATTTGAGGCTCTCCTTGCATAGTGCCTTGAGTTTTCTTTTCAGCACCTGGATGTGTTGTTGTGGCTAACAGACTTCTTTCCTGCGAGTTTGAGGTTTTCATTTTATGTGTGTGGTCTTGTGGCTTTGTTCCAAGAGTGGTAGTTGTTGAGGTAGGATTCTTTCTGTGGTTTATTTTTGTTTTCCTTCCTTCCTTCTTTGTTCTTTGTTTTTTTTGTTTTTTTTGGTTCCATTGGTTGGGTCATTGGTGTATATGTTGTTTGATCACAGTGGTGTTAGCCTTCGTGCAACGTTGCGTGGATTCTGTCAACCTTTTTGGTTAATCAGTTGTTGGTTAGCGGGTCCCTTTATGTTGTGGGAGTTTCCTTCTAATGTCTGTAGTTAGTGTTGGTGAATAGCGAGTGGGGCTGGGTTAGCATTGGTGCCTTTCAATGGGATACGCTGTGGCTATATCAGTACTTCAAGGAGAGCATTACTGCCTGGCATGTATTATGTAGTGGAGGGGTGAGGTACTAGTGTGGCAGGCCAGGGTGGAGAACCACGAGCCGCGGAGTTGCTACCCCTGAGTGCAGTTGCGATCGAGATGCCACACATCGCTATCCCAGTTTGTATAATATCAGGCAGGTTGTCCCAAAATCGTGTATAATATACTATCTATATCTGAGCGCAGTAGGAGGTAGAGTCCAGCAAACTGTAACTATGGCACAATGCTTATCTATAAATGCAGCAGCATGCAAAGCATCATACAATATAAATGCCACATATGCCTAACTCAGAGCGTGTCACAGGCACACAGACAGCCAGTACCATTTGGCCACATGCGAAGCAGGCACATTTTTCTGCAAGGCCGATTACGTGAAGTGAGCACCTTACTTAATGAGGCCGGGTTCAAACTTTGGCTACCTTGTACTGATAGGTTAAATGTTGACTGTTTCAACTTGACACAGTTAGGCTAATTGCAAATGCGGCTAGTTCACCCAATTTGGCTAAAGGCAAACTGGGAGTGATTCGGACATAAATGCGAACCGTGGCCAACTCACCTAATTAGGCTAAATGCAGAGTGTGGCCGACTCACACAGTTGGGTTAGACGCAAGACATGGGTGCCTTACATATTTAGGCTAAAAGCAAAATATTGCTTCCTTGCACAAATGTGTTCATTCAAAATATGGCTCCCTAATACAGTTGGGCTAAAAGTATGGCTACCTTACACAATTAGCTTAAATGCAAATGTGGCTGACTAACAGAGTTTGGCTGAAAGGAGGGTACGGCTACCTTACACAATTAGGCAAAATGTAAAATATGACTTTCTTACACAATTCTTCTAAATACAAATATGGCTTACTAACACAGTTGGGTTAAGCAACGAATGGCAACATTATACATTAAGGCTGAACACAAAATATGTCTTTCTTGTACACTTCAGCCAGTTCAGAATATGGCCAACTAAAACAGTTTGGTTAAAAGCAAGGTAAGGCTACATTATACAATTAGGCTGAAAGCAAAATATGGCTTCCTTACACAATTAGGCTAAATGCAAATGTGTCTGACTAATCCAGTTGTGCTAAAAGCAAGGCAGGGGTACCTTACACAATTAGGCTAAATGCATGTAGATATGATATTAGGTATTAAGAGTGGTGGGGCTTTACTGGAGTACAGTAATGGCTGCAATCCCTGCCCACACCACACTTACTTTATAAGTCACTGTTGTTTGTCTTTGTCAGGTGTCCCAGGCAAACACGGAAGCGGGAGGTGGCTGGATTGAGCAGACGAGTGGGGTGCAGGGCGGGCTAGGTATCTGTAGCAGGTAGGTTGAAGGAAAGAGCAGGTAGAACGAAAGGAAAGAAAGTAGAAGAAAAGAAAAAGAAGAGTGGAGATTGCATAGAGGACGGGAGACAGGCAGGGAGGACAGGAAATGAGTCAGACATACTCGCCCCACGGGTGCAGCCGGGCCAGGGAGCCTGCAGTGCAACCGGCTCGGATGGGAATCATCATTCAAAGGACCATCTCTCACCTCAGTGCATAGAGGTGGATGTGTTTTCGAGAGGGAATCCCCAATCACTGGCCTGGGAGGCAGGAGGTCGGTGGGATGAACACACGGGTGGGGAGTTGGGTGGGCAAGGTAGCTGGAGCAGGTAGGATAGAGGATAGAGCAGGAAGAACGAAAGGTAAGAGAGAAAGTTGAAGAAAAGGAAACAAAGACATGGAGAGTGTAGAGGATGGGACAAGGGCCGGACACACTAACCCCACGGAGCCTGCAGTGCAACCTGCTCAGATCAGCAGGCAAACCTTTTTAAATGTTAAAAACTAGATAGGCCATAACTTATGTTCTTCCCATACCAAAGCACATTCCTTTAACCATATGTGGCTTTATATTTATGAGTTCTTGCAATATAAACTGTGAGGTGGTACTGCTAAGTCCCCAGTAGTGAAAGAATATTTCAGTTTCACAGAGTTTTGCCGAGTTGCAGTCTCAGGCAGTGTGGCAGTGTTGGACTATCTTTACTCTCCACTGACCAGAAGGAGGAGACTAACTACAAAACCCTTACTGCAACGCAGAGCATTCACTGAGTTTTGGAGAGTTTCAGTCTCAGGCTGTCAGTCTGTGGTAGGCAGGGGCCAGTGGTCAGGGGAATGGTTGCTACGGAGTGGTTGCTATGACACCACATTCGGAAGCGGCAGCTCGCCCCTCTGAGCGATCCGACCCGACTGTGGATGACTCACAGACACCCTATACATTGATGTCCCCAGAGCAACACCTCTCTTCAAAGAACGGCAAGGTGATCATTGGCGGCGAGGATTTCACCCACCCACATATTGACATTTCTAACAGTGCTGCACTGTCCCTCATGCGCATCCAAATGCATGTGCAAACTGGGGGGATCCATCTCGCTGTTCAACCCTTGCCCCTTCAACATCAAGATGGAGGTCACTACTAGCACAGGGTTTTATATTGGCAATCTGAAGCAACTGGCTTTAAGGTCTGATGCCCGGGAGCCAGCAGTAGCGATAAAGGAGAGGAGCAACCGGCCCACCAATGACTCCCTTACCTCTCCTAATGCCTTGTCTACCCTGCACAGTAGCGCTGACCTCAGGGCCTCACTGGAACGCACTAACTACTCAAAGAAGCCGAGATGACAGCTTCTCCCTCTAAGACCGCTAGACCAATAACCAAAGACAGACTTAGCCGTCCCTCGCTGGTCACAACTCCCCCTCCTTCAGAGAACGCAGTGAACTTTACAAAGTCCTTCCTGTTTTCAGCTTCTGCGTCACTGCTTTCTGAGGCTTTGACCAACAATGATCATACACTACCATCACCTCACCTTCCTTTCCCTCATTCTGCCGACCGAGTGAGAGGCACCTCCGATGTACCATCGATTGGGCCGAATAGCCCAACCCTGCCAGTGCAGCCCCCTGTAAGTGAATGTAGTCTCCACAGGAAGCAAGAAAAATCAACATCAACTTTACCAGGATTCGGTAGTGAAGATTCCGGCACAACGCTATACAAAAGACCCGTAGCAAGCTGATGGCCACTATCAAAATACCCAACGTTAGCTCCCTTAATGTCGTCCAGTCCCCACTGTCGCCCTTACAACTTCACTGTGAAGATCAAAGGAAGAACCCCAACAACCCAACACAGGAACTTTCAAACAAGCTGGCTTTAAAAAACAAACCCCGCCCTATAAAAGGTTCAGACTGACTTATCACAATAACCTGACAGAGTCAATCTGGCAAACTATTGGGCTGACATCAGGAAAAACGCTGCACAACCAGAGATTTTTTTACAGGAAACCCAATCTAGAAATTTGCATAATTTGGTCAACCAATGGGAAAAACTGAGGTAAATATCCCACGGCATACTAAAGGACCAAACGGGAGACAGTCGCAATACGACCAATGACAGTAAGCATAGCAAACTAAGACAGAAAGACTAGAACAAATCATCAAGAGGACCAGGACCTAACTATGACCTTCCCCAACAGCCCTTAGAACAAACATAGAGAGGGAAAGGAAGCACTGCATCACGGGCCCAATGCAATGGGTGAGAAACAGAATTCTTCATCACTACACACGGTCCACCAATACAAAGCAAGAAGCACAATGCCCCACCACACAAACTACAACTAAACAACAGTCCCAAGGATGTTCACCCCACGGAAATCAAAGAACCAGTCAGGACAGAAGGATACGAATGTCTGAATACACACGCTCACCAAGACGGATCCACTAGGACAACATTTCAACACAACTCCGACCCTGAACCTGAACCACTCAAAGCCTTAACCGACCAGGGTCACACTAGATCACCTGAGAATAGATATCACCCACCCAGTCCCACACCTGAAGATTAGGTTCAGACGCACCCACCACTAGAAAGTATACTCAATAGGATACAGTTGGATCAGCGCAACACCACCAAATCGAGTCGGCCCACGAGGAACCAGCAACATCCGAACCCACAGGTATACAACTCTAACAGAATCATAAGTACCTGAACGAGGATACAGACCTCACTAACCCAACCCTCAATCTTCTGCATACTTAAATCCACACAAAACCACACAACCATCTCTCTCCCAGAAATCTGCACGCACTTTACAACACCGCATCAACAACACAACACATACACTTCCCCCACAGCACTCGAGGCCTTCATCCGATCCGATACTAGCACAAAAGCTCAGCACTCGGTGTATACTGAGCTGAAGCTGCCAATAGCACACCACTTCTCCCACTCTCCTTCTCCCCACCTCCCGACTAACCCTCCCCCCACCCTTCTTGTTTACAGATCCACCAGAGCGCCTTGGGACCAATTCCATTGGTGAGGGTGCGCTATACAAGTACCGCTAACATAACATAACATAACATAACATAACATAACATAACATAACATAAGCAGTACAAAAAACTGCACAATCTCATCACCACAGCAAAATCACCAAACCGAGGGGAGTGGTGAGGTGTCGTTTGTACAATGTTATTAAGCAGATATCTGGAGGCCGGATCCCTTATCCAAGATCCTCACCAGTCGCCCAACAAAGCTAACAGGGTCTTTACGGGGGACCGGAAGCTTACTATAATGAAAGAAGCCCATCCCAACCCCTCAGAAATCTATCGGTACCGCACTAAGGAGTTTCAATTGCCTCTTATTGCAACTCAAGAAGAAAGAGTTTCACCTGATGCAAGATTGTGCAGCTCGGACACTACAAATCCCTTAGTTGCTTCACCTCAGAGAAGAACCTACAGGACATCCAACAAAAGACTGTGGCTATCCTCAACCTATGGGAGCGGGTCCTGTAACACAGCTGAGGACGAAGAGCCCACCTGGCTCAACAAGTCAACGTCATCACACTTGTGCAAAACCCAAGACAATGTTGGAGCAAGTGCCAATAAAGGGACCACCCAAGGCCTGGATACAACATGATACCAACCCTTACAATTACAACGGCTCCATTCATGAATCTTTATGAAGGCCTGAGAGAGCAATTAAAAGATAACACCAGGTGATGTCTTGGTGATGCTATATTCTAAAATATTATTTGTGGAAGGCTTCCTGACAGCCTTGCAGAAGAACTTGGACAGCAATGCGATGCAGACCACGAACATACTACACAGCATCCTCAACCCTATGACCATAGAAAAAGACAAACACTGACTTGAAAGATCCCTACTCAACACTGGATTGCAAAAGGAAACAAACAGGAATTCCAATTTAGACCCATCAGCTAAGCCAGTGGTCTTCAACTATTTTGGCCTGGGCCCCTCTCAGCAGAATTTGGGCAGGCCGGGCCCCCCCAAATGCCAAATGGACAGTATGTATTGCGCGCTGTCACCGCACCCTACTCCCAGTATAGTCCCTGCGCTCCCACACCTGCTCCTATCATAGTCGCTGGGCTCCCTCATCCCACTCTACCCAGTCCCTGGGCTCCCCCACCGCATCACACATAGTGGGCTCTCCCCACCCTGCTCCCACCACAGTCCCTGGGCTCCCCCCATCCAGTTCCCAACAAAGTCCAAGGGCCAGTGGCGGCTGGTGAATTTTGTAAGTGGAGGGGCATAACTATTTCCCCCAAAAATGGCAAAGCGACCGAGCGTAACAAGGGAGCCAAAACCAATCAAGAGGAGATTGGGGGGGTGGGGGTGGGGGTTTCCCCCATGAATTTGTTTTTAAATAATGGGTTAAAATGTTGCATTGTAGAGCATACTTTAAAAAAAAGGGTAAATATCCAAACAGTTTGCAATTGGTGCTGGGGGGCCCAGGGGGCAGGCATGACATTTTTTACTGGACATCTATAATAGATTTCCAGTAAAAAGATACCATCCCAGTCCCCTGGGCCCCACTGGGCCTAACACAATCAACATAATTATGTGTGTATGCAAGGCACTGCGGTGCCAAGGGGGAAAGCATGGTATTTTTAACTGGGCATCTATGATAGAAATCCAGTAAAAAAAAAGACCATCCATGTCTCCTGGGCTCCACAGCACCTCAGAAGGAGAGCTGATTTTGGCAGGTGGGTAGGGGGATTGCGCAACAAAGGCATTTAGGCATTTTTAAAATGCCTTTTTTGTACAACTCTCCTTCCCCCTTCTATCCACCACTTGCCAAAATCAGCTCAACGGACCAAAACAAAATAACACACACACACACATTCATACCACAATCACAATATCATTCACACAAGCATCCATCACCATACACTCACTCATAACATAAGCATACACACATCCATACACATGTTTAAATAAATAAAAATTTACATAAATGTACATTCTGCATTGACCTGCATGTGGGTGCTGAAACACCCTGCTCCAGGATGCTCTGTCCGTATGTACGAGGAGGCTCAGGAGCCCCCTTCGCAAATACACACATGCAGTGCCCCAACCATCATTTCCAATGAGCTATGCAATGCTGGCAAAGCAAAACCCCCAGCCCTGCATGGCTTAGTGAGCATGTGTGGCTGGGGAACTGAACTTTCAAAAGGAAATGGTGTTTCCCTTTGACAGTTCCGCCAGGCCATGAGCACTCCCTCAGCTGGAAAAAGCAGCTGAGGGAGTGCTCATTGTTCCACTGGGCTGGCTCCTTAGCTCCTCCATAATGGGTGAGGGGGACACTGGGTGTGCGCCCCCTCGCCATTGTGGATGAGCCACCAGGCTCAGACTAGCCTATAGGGCAATGCCTGTACCAAAAATGCAAAATGCTAGTGTGGGCCAGTCAAAATGGGCCACCTTTTTGGCCAATGTGGGCCAGTTTGATGAGTTACTTGAATTTGCAGTTAGTCATTTTGACTATTGTTGCTGAATAAATATTCATTAAAGGCATGGTCTAGTGAAAAATGTTATTGTCCCTACGGGTCGGCCATGTTTTTTTAAGCCTAAGTGGCTCGATTTTAGAAAACTTTCCTATGGACCTTACCTGAGTTTTCGTCCATTAAACGCACGCGAAAACAAGCACCGGGGAGCCGTCATTTTCTGATAATCCTATCTTTTCCACGATCGCCCTGGCTGACCTGCTTTTGCGGCACTAAATCAATTCCCCCGCCCCTGAGCCTGTCATCAGCAGACTCGTACCGCCCATTTCCCAACGCCAAAGCACGTCTCGTGTCAAAATTCGCTGCGCTTCAGCTAATGACGTGTCGCCATGGAAATGGCAGGACGCCTCTCTCCTCAATAAGTATAAACAGACCGTTTCACAACACACAGCAGCCGATTTTCGATTCCATTCCTCTCTCTTTGTTACTTTGAGTATTCTGTGACTCGTTTCAGTGCTCTGGTCAGCTACCTTCGCCGCTTGTAGCCTGTGTGAACAGATACCAGTACCACCGCTATAAATTATTTTAGTTTGTTTAACACACAATGGCTACAATAATGCCCTACATGTACGAGCCCGAGTATACCGAGGAGGAACTACTGGAAAGGGAAGCACGCGAAAACGATGGGGATTTGGACGGCAGTTGGCAGGACGAATCAACAGATGAAGAGCCTGGGCCTAGTCGAATGGACGGCGTCTCCACCTGGTGCACATGCAATTGGTGTGAGCTAATGCCAACTGAGGACGAGAACTGCTGCTGCCGAGAAAACTCGGGATGCCTGGCTTACATTTCGGAAGGCGAGCCACGACCGCAATGCATCACCGAGCTGCCAGACTTCAGGGCAGCCTGCCTCACACGGGCCGTGTTGAGAATAATGATGGTGCTTATGCACGAACTTCGAGCAACTGTTCATCCTAGTAATCCGAATAACGAGTAAGTATACTCTGCTTGTCATGCCACTCCTATTTCATGGTCTTCTACTATATCCAAAATTACATCTACATATCATTGTAATTCATGTAAGTCGTTGAATAGTGTGCATTGTCTAGATAGCATTTGTCCGTGTAAAATGCCATTAGTTACAAGAATTGTCATTGACAACAAACGTTTATTAAACTTATCTTGGTCATTTAAAAACAGTTTGTTTCATTCCTTTTCACAGGTGGTACAGGCTGGTGGCCTATCGTTTCTTTACATGGTGGCTTCACAGGAGGCTTGGACACCGCGTTCGAAGAGTGATACTCGCCTGTGCCGTTCGTGCCATTAGAGAAACGTTCCCGAGTGACAGCGGTCAGTACAGGGGATTTTCTCTCGCTGTGCTGCAACCTGACCTGTATAATCTTTAAAGTCTTGTATTTTTGTGTCATGAAAATAAGATACAAAATAAAACACCACATATATTTTAACAACGGTTGTCTCAATGATTTTTTAAATGAATCAAGTGTGTCTCCATTCAAGGATGGACGTCAGACATCTGTGCTCCGAATGGGTGAAGGTCTGGTTGCTGTGAAGCAGGGTGGTCACTATCTATCTAAGCTAACATAACATATTATCGATAATGCATGCACTAAAACACACTTGTTCAAAGTCTTTCAGTAGGTTATGTCTCTATAAAAGTCACATATATATCTATACTAACATTTCCCATTGGATTATACAGTCTTGACCACTATAATACACCGGTTGAAGTGTGGGTCTGTGCTCACAAGAATCTCTGGTATGTGGCATTTGTTATTGATAAGCAACGATATACTATCATTGATATAAAGGCGATATACTGTATATTGATATAAAGGCGGTTTGCGCCGGTGGATGCGCGCTGGCATGGGGGGCTGTCAGGGGTGCCAAAGGCCAAGGTGCCAAACTACATGTACACTTCAAAAGGTGTCCCACGCCAAGGGGCCATTGTTCACATGGCCTCCTCAGACCCTGTGTCTCCAGGCAGGCCTCCCCTGAGGCACGCCGCCCCCCTGCAATCCACATAAGTGTGTCTCCATTCAGCAGTCTTCCTGTGCCTTATCTGCACGCCCCAGGGCCATCCATCCCACCCCCCTGTATCAAAGGCGGTTTGCGCCGGTGGATGTGCGCTGGCATGGGGGGCTGTGACGGGCGCAAACGGCCAAGGTGCCAAACTGCATGTACACTTCAAAAGGTGTCCCACGCCAAGGGGCCATCGGTCACATGGCCTCCTCAGACCCTGTGTCTCGAGGCAGGCCTCCCCTTCAAGCAGGCCGCCCCCCTGCAATCCACATAAGTGCGTCTCCATTCAGCAGTCCTCCTGTGCCTTATCTGCATGCCCCAGGGCCATCCATCCCACCCCCCTGTATCAAAGGCGGTTCGTGCCGGTGGATGCGCGCTGGCATGGGGGGCTGTGATGGGCGCAAACGGCCAAGGTGCCAAACTACATGTACACTTCAAAAGGTGTTCCACGCCAAGGGGCCATCGGTTACATGGCCTCCTCAGACCCCGTGTCTCCAGGCAGGCCTCCCCTGAGGCAGGCAGCCCCCCTGCAATCCACATAAGTGTGTCTCCATTCAGCAGTCTTCCTGTGCCTTATCTGCACGCCCCAGGGCCATCCATCCCACCCCCCTGTATCAAAGGCGGTTCGCGCCGGTGGATGCGCGCTGGCATGGGGGCTGTGACGGGCGCAAACGGCCAAGGTGCCAAACTACATGTACACTTCAAAAGGTGTCCCACGCCAAGGGGCCATCGGTCACATGGCCTCCTCAGACCCCGTGTCTCCAGGCAGGCCTCCCCTTCAAGCAGGCCGCCCCCCTAATACCACGACATACATACGTCATTCATTCACAAACACACCCCAGTTTCTAATACTTTAAAACCCACTCGATATGTCTTATGAGAACATCTTTGTGCTTTGCAAGTCAACTCCTGAACGTGCTACCTGGGAACCACTGAGATCTATGATAATCTGCTCGTCGTCATGCTATCCTTGAACTTCTGTGACCGCTTCGAGCATACCCATCAGTGCGCTACCTGTGGCCATCCACCTATTCTCCCGCAACATACTGCTCTGCTTGCTGAATCCAACTGTTTGTTGGTCAAGGTAAGGCCATGTATCCTGGTCATATTTCGCAGATTTTTAAATTTCTATCTATTTTCGAGTAGAGTACACAATAGAGCTATGTTCATTGGTCTCATTGGTATTGACTTGAGTTTCCATTGCTATGCTATCAATAGATCTATTTATTTTCATCTGTGTCTATTGTAATTGAATTGCATCCTTCGGGGGTCCAGTCTATAATGTAAGCATGTTTCCTTCTCGTGCAAGACAGAACATCCAAGGGACAAGTCACATGTTCAGATTTCCGTCACATCAATTATACATTTCTGCAACTTATGCAAATACTAAGCAGCACATAACTGGTATAGTTCCTGCGACCAAAACAAACCTTGCATTGATCATTGTATGATTCATTTACTTTTGTATCAAATCTTTATTCTTGAAGATTGTATAATAATGTTGATATTTACTTTTCAGATTTATCAACAATGCCTGCCTGTTCGATTAGCGGTTGCCCTTCGAAGACCCATGCGAAATCTGAAGGAACTACAATGCATGTATTCCCGAAAACTGTTGATTGAATAAGAGAATGGGTCAGACATTGCGGATATCCACTGGATGAGCTGGAAAGTAGAGTCCAACAAGTCTTAGAGGACAAGAGGGGTGATCGATACTGCATCTGCAGCCGGCACTTTTCCTTTGACATGTACACAACTTCTTGGGTAACAAAGAAGAATAAACGGCGAACGACACGGAAATTGCGCGAAAACGCTATTCCCACTCTATTCGCCCACATTCTGCCACCGGTGAGTCAAGTGTCCGGATTTAGCTTTCGGCCTTGCGGTAGTGTGTAGCCAAATGGATTAATTGATATTGTAGGCGTTCTATCCCTTCTAATAATTTCGATATTGATATGAGTGTATAGTTTTTTGAATAATGACATTTCTCAATATATTCTTTTTCGATTTCATAACCCACAAACACAATGTATATATATATGGGGACAGGGAACTGTGCTGTATTGAGCATTTTTCAAGTATTCTGTCGGCTTACATGGCTATTTTTAATATTGGCATTTCATTATCAATCATTAATTGACCTTTACAACTTCTTGACTATCCCTTGAATCTGACGCAAGAACATTCTACATCCTTGACGTGGTCGCAGTTATCAACCACTTCTAGCGCGTATCAGGTAATCTTACTAGGCTAATCCGCTACATACTTGTTTTATGCATGTCAAGTAATAGTTTTATTCTATTGTGTAATTATTTTACTGAATGTTTGGTTACTGCTTTCCAATTGATATACACCTTAGTTATCGTGCACTGGTGTTTGTTTTCAGTTATAATTAGTGTTATCCATACTAATGCAAGTACTGTCTTTCAGGGAGATGCTGAAGCGTCCGCCACATCTACAACATTTCTAGATGTTTTTCAACATCAGGAGGTATGGATACTGACAGCTCAATCGAGCATCATCATCAGAGCTGGAATTCTTGTCGTTTGATTGTTCTACACAATGTTTCATTCGTGGTTAGCCGTTGATATGTACCTGTGCTGTCGACCCCAGGTGTGTGTTATGTTTTCACAATTGTAAACCTCACTAATGCAAGTACTATGTTTCAGGCAGTTGATGGAGCGTCAACCCCTGCACTTGATGCAGAGCCTGACATTCAAGTATACGAATCGGCGCAACAGCTTTCGGAAGTGCGCACTACATTTGCAACATCCATAGATATTCTTCAGCAGCACGAGGTATGGATAATGACAGCTCCATCATGCGTGATCATATAACGTGATTCCTTTTGCTATACTTTCTTCCCTATTAGCGCAAGTACTGTGTTTCAGGGAGACGACAGAGCTTCCACCACAATCACAACATCTCATTTAGATGATGCACATGTAAAGGAATCGTTGAAATAAGTCGATGAAATGTGATCATATTTGGATTTTCCTTGATTCTTTTGGACAATGCATCTTTCGCGGTTATCTCTTTATATGTACCTGTGCGTTCGACCCCAAGTGTGTGTTATGTTTCCAATATTGAAAACCATACTAATCCAAGTACTGTGTTTCAGGGAGATGACGGAGCTTCCACCACAATCACAACATCTCACTTAGATGATGCAGATGTAAAGGAATCGGTGAAATAAGTCGATGAAATGTGATCATATTTGGATGTTCCTTGATTCTTTTGGACAATGCATCATTTGCGGTTATCTCTTTATATGTACCTGTGCCGTCGACCCCAAGTGTGTGTTGTGTTTCCAATATTGAAAAGCATACTAATGCAAGTACTGTCTTTCAGGGAGATGCAGATGCCTCCTCTCCAATACAACCATTCATGGCAGTCCATGCAGAGCCAGAGGTATGGATACTGACAGTTCCATCGAAATAGATCATCACTGGTCAAATACTTGTCGTTTGATTGTTGCACACAATGTTTAAATCTTATTTGGCTATTGAGATGTACCTGTGTGTTCGTCCTCACGTGTGTTTTATGCTAACAATATTTTGATACATAGTAATGAAAGTACTATGTTTTAGGGAGACGATGGAGCCGTGCTGTCTATGCGGATACAGAAAATATAGTCGTTGCAGCGCAAGAGGAAGGGAGGACATGCGGAAAGGAATCGGAGCTACAGCGTGCAGATGTTGAAGGTCGAGTCAAAAAAGTTGCAAAGAAAAAAAAAAAGGTTAGTTACAAACAGTTCATAACTTTAAAAAAAAATTTGTGCTGGGGACTATTTTATGTTTTTTTCCAGTCAATTCTACTACACTCCATCTTGTGTTTAAACTGAACATCCCTTTTCCAATCTCTCTTCCAGTTACCCGTGGGTGTCAGAATTATACACACACAGACAGTGAAGCGAATGAGAGATGTGGCTTGCCAGACCGTGTACACTATGGAGGAACTATTAATTGAGGCGAGGCGTGTTCAGGCTCGAGATGCTCATGTCCAATGGCCAGAACATGAATTAATTGTGTTTGGAGACTACAGCAAAGTTGCATTGGACCATAGCTACAGTGCGACCGCACCACCACAAGAAGATGCTATTAAATGTATTGAAGATAGCTCTGAAGTAGTTGCAGATCAATTTACACAATCTACACCCGCCAAAAATTTGCCACCAAAAAACCTGTCGACATTGTTGTGTTCTCCCATCAATGTTGAAGTAATAGATGTTGAAATGACAGTGAATGAACCAGCTGCAGCATCCATAGACGCATCAGAACTTGATATCAGCGATATTACTTTCCAATGTGTTGAAATCTCCACAACTTCAAAGGCCGAAACAACGTTGACGCAGGATGACAGTCTAATGAAAGAGAGCAAATACATTATATTCGACAGTTGTTTGATGGTAATTATAAGTATGCTGAAATGTGTGCATTCCATTAGAGGGAAAGTATGTGGGAAGCCATTGATTAATGTGACTCGTCAAATAAAAGGCAGTAACGTCAAAATAAATGCTGCCTGTAGATTAAATCATAGGTTCTCATGGTCTGCAAAACCAATGCTGGGGAAACTGCCAGCAGGCAATCTACTGTGTGCAGCTGCATCACTTTTTAGTGGCTCCAGTTTTAGAAAGTTAGAGGCTTTCTTTCAGTTTGTGGGACTCCATTTCATTTCTAAAGCGCTGTACTACACATACCAACGTGATTATCTGTTTCCGGCCATTAGTGATGCTTGGAAAATTGAACAATTGTCTCTAGCAAGTACATTCGAAGGCAAACGATTCAGGCTAGCCCGCGATGGACAGTGCGACAGCCCTGGATTTTCTGCCAAGTACTGCACCTACCACTTTCAGGACATGGATAGTAAGAAAATTGTGAGTTCGGTGGTCGTGCAGGTAACACAATGTACATCCTCAGTGGCCATGGAGTAACTAGGTTTTATAAAATCAGTGGAATATCTACAATCGAGGGGAATGCACATCGACCTCATAGCCACGGATAGACATGTTTCAATTGCCAAGACAATGAGAGAGCAGTTCCTACATATTAAACATCAATTTGACGTATGGCATCTTGCTAAATCAATCAATAAGAAAATCTCGGCTGCAGGGAAAAAAAAGGTTTTGAAAGTATTTTGCAGTGGTAACATTCTATCACCAACCATCTTTGGTGGAGCTCAAAAACCTGTGAGGGGTCAGTGGAAATACTACTTGAAAAATGGCGGTCACTGATGCACCACTGTACCAACGTTCACCGCTGGACAGCAAATGAACATTTCCACCAATGTGAACATGGCCCTTTGTCCCCAGAGGAGGCACGGAAGAAGAAGTGGTTGATTCCATCTTCACCGACACACAAAGCCATTGAGAAGATTGTTTTCGACAAAACTCTATCAAGAGATTTGAGAGGACTGACAGAATTCTGTCATACAGGAGATTTGGAGGTGTTCCACAATATGTGCCTAAAGTACAGGCCAAAGCGCTTGCATTTTAGCTTTCGGGGCATGAAACATCGCACTCTACTAGCGGTCTTGGCCCATAACAGCAATGTCAGACGTGAACAATCTAGGACTAGGGGTAAAGTAAGGATGCCTCGCTACACTATTGTGTTTTCAAAACGAAGTAAGCAATGGGTGATCAAACCAATCTATGATGAAATGCAGTTCGACTTTGTGAAAGGCCTTATTGTTGCTGTGTTAGAGAAGCACAGATATGGAATTTTGGACGTTTCTGTGCAGAGCAGTGATCCATTGCCACCGAACATTGCGACTGTGCCATGCCCACCCGAAGCACAGCCGATTGTGAAGTACAAATCCCGGTTTAAATAATTGCAATACGATTGTCTTTTTGTAAATAAATGTTATTGTACAGTGTACCTGTAAACCTAACCCCTACCTTCACCATCATGGGTGGCGAACAAGCTGGGTGTCATCTTTGAATTCTCTCTATTCACCTCACATATGTGTATGTATATATTTTTCTCATGTCTCATCTCATGTAAATGTAAATGCTGCGCACTGTTAACGGAGGAGAGGCTTGCTTATTGCAAATAATAAAACAAACAATAAATCTCACTTTTAACTCAACTCCTGTGGTACTTTATACTTTCCCTGAACTTCCGCCAAAAATTAAATGTCTCAATTTGGGCTGCAAAGCTCGCAGACAACGGGGACAAAATTGGGGCACTTAGAACGCGCCAGCCAAGCGGGCCGTGGCATTTGCGAGAGAAGCCAGTTCGCATTTGCACATTGAGGCGCACTACATAGACGGATTCTAAACTTCAAGTTCTCACAGATGCCTATACTACGTGATGTTGCAAATAAAGAATGCGAAGGACAGCGCCCAGATGAGGCCCACAAGTCGCACTGGAAGTATAAGGGTCTATTGTTTTTTGACCTTGAGACATGGACCATGCCGAAAGAACTACATTTGAAGGGAGTGCGCAATAACGTAAGAGACGATAAGGAAGAAAATTCAGAAACTAGACCGAGTTTCATTTTAGGTCAGTATACGAAAAATCATTGTCAAGAGCACGGTCTGTTTTACAATTTCAAATATAATGTAAGTAAATCTTTACACGCTTTTATTCCGGAATGAAGATTTAATGAATGGATGCATGAATAAATGAATGAATGAAGAGCTAGGAAAAGCAAGTAAAACTGTTCGTAGTGGGCACATGGGTATGCAGATCCACTGGTCTCACCGATCTCGGTCCTTGGCCCAGCCACTTTTCCCTGCACTACGGGACTGTCTCTGTATCCTTCAGCCCCTTCTCCTGGCATTTACCTTGCACTTGCCACCAGCTGGCCCTATTATTTAATTTGTATTCAACTAACCTTGTACAGCCCATCCCCATGCGCGATCAGAAAGACACCTGGCCTAGTAGGATCGTTGTCTGTCTGCCCTTGTTCCCCACCTGCCTCGTCACGCCTAGAAACACTTGAGTATAGGCGCGTTACAAATGCCATATCATATATCATATCATTCCTCACGCATGTAGACTGTCGTTTATCATTGTGTGTTGGCCTCGATTTATCTTGTTACTTTTTGCATTGATTTTAGAGACGAACATACTCCATTGAACTACCCTTGCAAGCAAATAGTTTCTGATCGGCCGTAATAAATAAAATGAGTAATATTAATGAAGTTCGGCTAGCGAGACTAATTATCATTTTTTTGTTTTCATAACAGGTATTTGATCCCTTACTGCCACTGCCATCTGTTTGCGACACCGGCGGATGGATTCTTCAGCAGACACCTGCAGCTTCGTGTCAACAACTGGAGCACGATCACCATATTATGGGATGATCGCCAAGGGCCCACATGCCCTTACGCTGTACTAGTGGCTAGAAGCAACATATCAACCTTTAGGCTGCACTAGTGCCTAGTTGATGGAACAGCCTTGCGGTTCACCGTGCTTCCAAAGTGATTCTTTTTACGAAAATGAACACCCTGTGTACCATAAAGGAACAGCGTGTGACTCAAGATGAAACGGAACAGTTATTGCGGATACAGATAAAAGAAAATAAATGGCTTCCGGAGTTCATATGTCAATTGCTGAATATTCTCTAAACATTTAATGTCAAATAAATGTACTTTACCAAATGTACCGTGATGCTGTTTCATTTTAAAGTACAGTTTCATATTCCGAATTGTGGCGCGCTGTGTTGTGAGTTGATCTGTGTTGGTTTCCGGGTTCTGTGTGGAGTCGCGCAGAAGATGACTGGGCGCGTTTGCCTACGCAGCACAGTAACGTCACGGGGAGAGGCGGGGAATATGAATGTTTTGATAATGTCAGGCTCAGGGGCGGGGGAATTGATTTAGTGCCGCAAAAGCAGGTCAGCCAGGGCGATCGGGGAAAAGATAGGATTATCAGAAAATGGCGGCTCCCTGGTGCTTGTTTTCGCGTGCGTTTAATGGACGAAAACTCGGGTAAGGTCCATAGGAAAGTTTTCTAAAATCGAGCCACTTAGGCTTAAAAAAACATGGCTGACCCGTAGGGACAATAAAAAATTTTACTAGACCATGCCTTTAAATATCACAATTTACTTACATTTTAACACAAAGCACGCCCTTGGGTACTGCTAAAAAAGTCTGTGACTAAAGGAATGAATATCCATTTACAACTGCGGGCCACTTTTTAATAGGTGCCTGAGACAGTTTCATGCTTCATCCGGACCATGTGAGCTGCCCTGCCCATTTCTTACAATCTTAAAAAAACATATATTTTTTTACATTTCATGCTTGGCTCTCACAGCCCCCCCCCAGGGATGTGGCTGCAGCCGCCTGCGGGCACGCGCCCCACAGTTTGAATACCACTGAGCTAAGCAGAAAACATCCCCGGGCAAGCGCCCTTCCCGCCTACCTGATTTGGAGATTAGCAACACCAAAAACACCTCAATGATGGAAAACAAAACCCTGAGAGGTAATGGAGATAGCTGGGAGAACAGTTCAAATGGCACTGTAATAACACATGATGAAGCAACTCTGGAGGGTAATGAGAACACTGTAGCAGCAATGACCCAGGACAAAAATATCAGTGTTATAGAGGTAGAACCTGATGAACTCAGTCTGCTGGTAGTTGACCCTGAGCCTCCAGGTGGTACCACTACGTCATCTGTCCTGGATGGCATTGGATCCTCACTCAACGAGGTAACCGCATCCTGAAAAGAATATGATATATTCACTAAGAAGGCCGACTCAACGCAAGTCAGTTCAGTGAAACCTACCCTAACATCTACTAGAGCCAAAGAAAGGAAGAGGGTTACACTGGCAAGAAAGATACAAATGAAAGATGTACCATCTAAAAAAAACTAAAATACTAAAGCTCCTTCTAAGCCAAGATCCAATGAAAGTAAATCATTTGTTAGAAACCTAACCCTACCGGCCCTTACGGTCCACTCAACATGTGACAAGAAACCCTCTAAAAAGTATGGGAGAACGGGCCGTAACCCTGTGGACAACACTCTCACAGAGCAGGCTATAGACAGCCCACCTCTCTCGCCTTGAAGAACAGAAGCAATACAGGACTTAATGGATCTATCTATTTACACCATGTTAGATAATGAATACGTTGAAGAGGTTGATAGTTCTATTACCTCCCGCATCCAAGTCAATCACAGCAAGCTCTTAGTGCCAGCCTCCACCTCGTGGACGTATACAACATGGACCAGAACACTAACCACAAATCTGAAATAGAAAGAATCCAGCTTACTCCAGACTGCATAATCATACATTAGGAGTCCCCTTTAGGGATGATCACCGCGACAAGACCACTGCAAACCCAGGAACTCAGAAAGGGACGACCTGCCGATCCTTATTGCGAAACCGGGTCACCCCTTTCTAACTATAGAACTAAAAAGAAAGCAGCTCCTCTTGCCTGTCCAGAGCTCAGAAACAATTGCCCTAAACTTACATACAACAAAGTCCTCTGACCTTGTGATTGAAGTCACTGACCTAGAAATAGTCTGTGAGAAAGAGAAACTAGACTATATGTCATTCCTTGGGGGAAAACATCAACCCAACCTAGCTTGATTCTAGTTGAACGAACTACAGCCAGGACAGTTACTAGACGACGACAAACAATGAGAAAGGAAAGAAGGGGGAAGCTGACTGAATCCTCTAATAGTGACATAAGAGCCTTTAAAACTCTGGAAGAAAAAAGAAAGACTCTCCGTCAAGGCGGAGAACCCTCCAGACCAGATAGTCCTGACAAAAGAAAGATCTCAGGAAACCAGCCCTTTGCTACAACTGAAAAGCCTCAAGCTGAACGTTTAGATGGGTCCTGCCTTTTTTTTTAACGGATTCTCTACATTAAGGATGGCTTGATAATAAATCAAGCCAATGTGTTGAGACTACTGCACCATGTTCCATCGCTCAACCTGATCACAACTAACAACCTGACAATAATTGACTTCCCCAAAGAGAACCAATTGGACATGATGGTCATTCACCTGCCCTCACTCTTCATTAAAAACCAACTGCTAGACGAGGCACCGCACCTATTAAGGATGGGCTTTGATCTAAGAGAACTAACTGTCACTGAAGATACAGGGAAAGCGGCAGGAAAAAAGAGACTGGGAGGCCCAACCTCGGACGCAGTTGGTAGAAGCTCAGAGCCAAGGGACCAGGAAAGGCAGAACGAGCTAAAAACTTTTATCAATATTCAACCAGGGCTGCGCTCGAACAAAAGTGACTTGTCCGTCACCATCACGGTCAAGAGCTCCCAGAAAAGTTCTGGTAGTCTCTCCCATAAAGCATTCAAGAGAACCTTGACTGACAAAGAGAATTGGTGTGGCTGGCTGAGGCTCTGGCATCCAAATTGAGTAGATCATGACAGCACAGGGAAAAAGACCCTAAAGACCAAGCCATCAGAAGCTGCAACACACAAGGTTCAGACATCTGTTTAGCCAGGAGGACCTAGCACAAGACTCCTACGAGATGATGTCTTGCAGGAAACATGGATGAAAAGCGCACCAATCTTACCAGGATATACAATCTACCTTAACTGGCCAATCAAGGGGCTGAAGAGTCGACCGATGTGTGGCTTAATGATAGCACTAAAGCACTGCGCCAATTGGCAAGTAGTGACCTCGAAGAACTACAGTCCTTATATCCATGTACTTACAATCAAGGTGGGCGAGTCCGTGCTAACCAACCCAAAAACTCTAATAGTACTCAACCTTTATTGGAAAACGTCAGCGCCTTAGGCAGCTTCATTTCCATCAAAAATTATGGACATTCTGGACAAATCAAGAGAAAGATGGTCCAATACCCATATAATCCTCTGTGGTGACTTAAACATTCATTGTTTCGACTACAATAAGTGCCTTAACAAGAACAACAAGCAAGCATAGACAGAAGGTGACTCCAGAGGCCTGACATGGCAGGAAGATCTGCTACTCAGAAACATCGATATTCTGAACGGAAACACCAAGAGTGACAATACAGCTAAAATAATATGGAAAAAGGGTCTGGAAGGTAAAATTGTTTACTTCATTTTCGTTTCTCGCAAAATGCAGAAATACTTGAAAGATTTTGAAGTTCTGGAAACCTGGCAAAGTGACCACAACATACTGAAGTTACTGTGTTCAGCCTTGAATGAGAGGCTGACCAAAAATTACTTTGTCAGATTGGGAGTCGCTCTGGGAAGAAATCAAGTAATCATCTACCCTGAGAGAGTTGACATCCTGATCAACCGGCTTAAAGCTCAACTGAACC
Organism: Ambystoma mexicanum; assembly: GCF_040938575.1. NCBI lineage: Eukaryota > Metazoa > Chordata > Amphibia > Caudata > Ambystomatidae > Ambystoma > Ambystoma mexicanum. The sequence goes on along the minus strand of NC_090929.1, from coordinate 879,679,604 downwards.
AAGATAAGGTTGTCTCAATTGAGCATGCCTTTGTCTATCCCAAACTGTTGTAAGATTTTGTGGAACACAGGAACAACGGCCAGAAAAGCTAATTTTTTCCAATGCACACATATGACAAACTTGTGGCAAGGAGGAAAAGATCCTCAATTTAGACTTGAGATGACTCAAAAAGCTGGATTCAAACGACGCAGCAATCACCCGTAAAAAATGTAAACAAAACCATTGTAACTGGGTCAGATCTCGGAAATGCGAACAGCTGCAGCAAGACACTGAGAAAATGTTGAGGAATATCACATTTAAAAACATGAGCGAAATCTGGCAGATGGTTAATGGACTGAGTGCCTCCTAGGAGGCCCTATTGACCAACACAGTTTCAGCCAGTGCCTGGGCTGGTCACTTTGCTGAATTGTTCCAAACTAAGGAGCAGACACAGCATGAAACTCTAATACCAAGCCGCGAAGCATGGACATTTGAAACCACAAGAGATTACATCCTCACCTTGACCCACAAAGCAAGCAACTTAAGGGCCCCAGGGCCAGACGGGATGTCAAATGCTATGCTCAAGAAAGACCCAGAGCTGTGGGCATCATTCCCGTGGACTCTATTCAAGCACATTAAAAAGGTGAGGAAAGTTCCCCCCTCATAGAAAACCTCAATTTTAGTCTCTGTCTTTCAAAATGGGAACAGGTCAGATCCTTAAATTACAGGCCCAGAGCAGCGCTGAACGTGGCAGACCTTTGCAGCACTTATTCTGCAGGATCGTGCCAAATGGAATACAACTTTCTGGATCTACGACATAAAATAATCTGGATTCATCAAAGGAGTGGGCACCGCCCTGAACGTCTTCCTAATTAACATCTTAAAGGGATGTGTCAAGGAGAAGAAGGCCCTCAAATACTATCTGGCTTTTATAGACCTGACCCAAGCGCTCGACACTATCAACGGCACAAAACTCTGGTCGAATCGCGAAGAATGGAATTGCCCTGTTGATGTGCTGGAAGCCATGAAAGACCTGAACACCAGGACCTCCTCAAGAGTTACATTGGACAGAAGGGGCACACTTTCTGTGCCAATCCCGACCTCGAAGGGCTTGAAGCAAGGATGTTCATTAGACACAGCACTATTTAAGCTTTTCATGTCGGACATTCGTAAGACCTTGAGTACAGCAAGTAGCTTTGCACCGAAATTAGCGGGAGAGCTACTGGATAGACTTCTGTATACAGAAGATCTTGTTCTGGTAGACAAAACTCTGATCAGTCTACAAAGACAACTGAACGCTCTCCAAATCTATGTGATGGACAACAGCCTCAAAGTCAACACCAAAAAGTCCAGAATACTGATGATGGAAACAATGGAGAGCAGAGGCAGAAGTAACGGATCCTGGTTTATAATCAATGAGAAGCTCATAATGGTAAACTCTTTGACTTATCTGGGAAAGTGCTTAAATGTCAGTTTGAAAGATGCTCGAAGAGAGGCCATTCTCCGAAGTAGAGCCAAGAACTTATCGGCACAGGCGGGGATAATTTTAAAAAGGTACAGCAAATTCTCAATCGGCCCAATCTTGTAATTCTACCTTATGAAGGTAGTCCCTCTCCTTATATACAGAGCCGAAGAGTTCTTCATGCCCCCAGCTGCAGTTTGGCCAATACTGGAGGCTCGATTCTGGAAGAAGGTCCTTCATCTACCTAGAAGTACACCAATCCAGGCCATAAGACTGGAGCTGGGCCTAACCTCCATGTATGCAATGGTGGTCTGGAAATTGTTGAGCTTGTTTCGAAAATGTATCCTTCCTACGCCGCGATTGGGTTACAAACTGTTGCAAGCAGCACTCCGGGAAGGATCGGAAGCTGCGTTATGAGAGTGGAAAAACATCTGTACTGCAATCCTCAAGAGTACCTCTGATGACAAATTAATACCTAATCCTACAAGCGTGAAACGCAAGCTATGGGATCAAGATTGGATTAGGACGCAGGAAGAAAGGTCAGGACTCAAATGTTACGGTAAAACCCTTTTTGAATCCCGTTCACTTTAATCACCTCCAAAGTACTTGATAAAATGTCCATGCCCATACTACTGTGTCAGTTCTTGCATTTCAGACTCAATCTATTTCCTACTCGAGAGATCTTGGGTGTCAGGTTGGTGCGGAATGAAACTGAACTCTGTTGCAGACTGTGTACCCAAAAAGACTGTGCTATTCTGCTCAGCAATCACAGAATTGAGGGCAAAACGATTGGGCAAGTTCATCAATGACCAACCCTCCTTATTGGCTGACCAGTTGCGACCCTACTGAAGCAGGGTGAAAGAATATCATTGACATTGGCCTTGATAAACATTTTGAAATAAATCTTTGAGCAAATTAACAGTTTATAAACGGTTTGTGTAATGGTTTTAATACTTTCTTTAGCACTTGTATTGGAAGATCTATGTTTATTGCAACAATTGCAACTGGTAAAAGTTTTATTTTTATTTTAGCCAAATACCAGTACAAATAAAAAATAAAATAAAAAAAAAATATTTGAAAGTGCCTATGGATTTTTAACATGAATTTTAATTCAGAATATAAAGCCTAATCTACGTAAGCATGGAAATGGACTGGCAAAGATCATGTTTTTATGCTTTCCCTCATTAATAGCTATTGTGCAGATAAGGACAGGGGAGAAAATTCATAATAGTATAATATTAACTCACTTTCCTTTTGCCAATGAGCTTTGTAGGAACATACATGAAAGCCGCTAGTCAATGTTCGAAAGGGATAATTTTTCTTGCTGTTTGTGACGTTATTTCTGAAAGGTGGCCATCTCACCTAACAGTTGCTAGTTTGCCATGTGGCTGCCCAAAGCCGTAAATGTACATGTGGTCTGTTATATGAATGTCAGTGATTCTAGTTACAGGCCCTATAATCCTGCAGTCCCACTCAGGTAAAACACACTGACATAAGATAAGATAAGTATCTGGCAGACTTAACTTCCTTGCACAATACATTTAGCTGAAACTGCTAAAGTGTGATCAATGCTGCATGCTCTCACCAGGTGAGCCTTGGGCTATGCAATAGTGCAATATCTCGCAAAGCTCCACAGACCTAGCAAAACATTGCGATGCAGCGAACTCGTTCTTCATGATCACTGCATGTTTGAAGGCCTTGTTGTGGAGCAACCCATGATGATTGAATTATAACATGATCACAACACTTCAGTGCTTACAGTAAAGTATTTATGAGAACAATAGATGGTTCCGTCTCTATCAGCAAAAGATGTGTTGGTGAAATAGCACTTCAGAATTGGACATTAAAAATTCCAACACTTGCTAAATAAGTGACAGTGGGCTTCATTATAAGTTTGCGGGTCTAATAGTAATGGGGCCGGTAGGCTACCGGCACTGTTACTACTAGACTGGCAAACTACGAGTTGTGTTCCCGGGTGCCTTTCTGGTCGCCAGGACTGACCTGGCGGGCAGAGCGGCACCCGCGAGCACAACTTGTCGGATGCATCGGCACCATTCATGAATGGTGTCGGTGCATCCGACCTCCCCATTCCAATTGAGCCCTATGTGGCTCAAATGGGAATGGGCAAATACTGGGTCCGCCAAGGTCGTAATGACCCAGAAATTGCCCATTCGCGGCACCGGAAAAAAAATTATACCGGCGGCAGCCATGCTGGTTCCACCAGCAAGGCTACTGCAAGTATTATAATGAGGCCCAGTGTGTCAGTGATACTGTATTTCGGTGGATCTGCCATAAAAAGTTTACATGAAGAGAAAACACATATTTAAAACTGACAAGCAAATAAATAGCAATACAAGAAAAGACAAAGGGTCATTACAAGTTTGGCGGTGCAGGAAAAGTGCTGGTGAAAGTGGCAGGAATTCTGTTACTGCCACTTTTTCAGCACTACCAAACTACAGGTTTGCTGATGAAGGGTGCCTAACTTACCTCCAACCAGAGCTGGAGGTAAATCAGGCCCCCACTTTCAAAAAATGGCTGGTATTACTGCCACCGGTGTTACCGGTCCTGGTAATATCAGCAATCACCTTAATGGGACTCCATGTAATGGGAATTTACTGCCTTTCTCATGTAATATCCCTGTAATTCTGGGATATTAGGTGGGAGGGACGGTAATACCCTTAGCTGGTATACCAGTGGATTTACTGTCGGAATACCGACAAACTCCTAATAACCCCTTTCATACATATCCAAATTCATTAAAATGTCAGCATTCAATATATAGCAGCAAAGAATCACAGTTCGTAAGAAGACAAGTGCATACATTATTTCACTGTGCCCATTATAGCAGAGCCAAAAAATAATTTCTGCACTTGACTACATGTATGTGATATATTAACAAGGTTCATCCAACCCGTGGAGTAGCCATCATCAATAAACAAAACAGAGCAACTAGGCATTGGACAAAACCCTTCTTTCTCAGAAGGGGAATCACTCTTTTGGCTACAATATGTGCGTACGCTGGGCAGAAACATATAAATGTTACAGATCTTCAGAAACATTTAAATGTTACAGATCTTCAGAAAGAGCACCACAAAGCAGACATGAGTTATCTGCAGTAATAACAGCCCACATAGCCATAACCTCTTTAAGGGGGTAGGTAATTAAATCTTACTCCTGTTAGGAGCGACCGTTCACAGACGTAGTCAGACCATGTTAAATACTGCTGAATAGTGGTCGAAGAAATAGCTGCATGCCTCCAATAAAATATTTTGACAATTCAATGGCATCTCATGCAACCTTCGAGCTGTGCCAAAGTTGATTTTCCAGATGAGATGCCATCAGAGATGTTAGGAGATTAATTTGCTTAAAGTGCAGTTGTGCATTTATTCTCTAAAGACATTTTGTGACATAGTCAAACCAAGCTATGGCCATTACAGACCTGTTATCGAAAAATGAGCTGATTATGAATTGAGTTAGGGTTCCTTTTGATTACTGTAAATTCTTAGATAGTGCAAGATAGTTTGCTACGATACGTCATCCTCAATAAAAATGGATCCCAAGTTCTTGGTGCACCACATAGTTGGCTGCAAATTCTGGGAGTCCTAAAATGTTCTTTAAGAAGCCGTTTTCAGTGATCTGCATTGATAATAAATTCAGTGGTTACGACCTGCACATTTTAGAGAGGTGAAATACCCCAAACATGGTCTGTTTCATTTGGTTCTGAATCAGTTATATTTGGTTCTGGCAGACCTATCCTCTGTCTGATTGAATATATCCTGGGAGGAGGGGTACCATTGCCAATTTTAAAATGTTAGTCATCACCGATAATAATACCACAATCCTTAAATTTAGCTTTGATCCACAGATCCCCAAGAAATGTTTGTAGATTGACAATGACAAACTGCTGTTTTTGGAGGGAGTTATAAAAGTTAACAAACAAAAGTGCTTTGTCACCTTTACTATTCAACGCTGTTGCTTGTACGCAGTTGTGATCATTGTATTCCACAATCATGTTGGAGTGGATAGAAAATGGAGCTAAAATGCACCTAACTAAATAATGTTACTTTTAAATTATAATGCTTGATTTCTGTCACATCTCACATTTGCAGGACAAATATATCTAATGTTGTGGACAACTTTGTAACCGTACATGGTTCTGAGTGATTAGGAGATAAACAGGAAAAGTCTCTTTCTGTTGTTGACCTTGTCCACAAACTGGAAAAAAGGTTGTCAATTGTCATTCATTTAACTAGCGTTCTCATTTCCAGACTTACCTTCAAGCTTTAAATCTGATGCAGACTGGCGATAACTCAGACTACTGCAAAGTTAAGATAAGCTAAGAGCATCCTAATGTAGCAGTCTGTGACTGATGGTGTTTCCATGTGATTGAGCCTCTCCCTATCTGTATTACCTAAAACACTAAGGTTGTTAAGCTCTAAAGGAAATCCTAGATGTGTAGTTAAATGTAAAATGTAACACTATGCTAGCAATGAATTATCCGTCCCTTCAAGTAAATGTGTCAAATGATTTATGAGCTCTAAGTAGAGTCATTTTACCAGCCCTAAGTATAATGCATTTAAAAGGTTATATTGCAGTGTATAAATGCATATTTTGTGTATGATTAACAACAGTGTTTCAAATGAAAATTATGCATGTAGAAGGGGCGATTGGTTTCCGCACAATGCACATTGATGTACTTACTATACACATCTACATTCTTCCTGGCATGCAGCAAACGTGAAATAAAAATAAAATGACAAAACAGATCCAAGCAAGGTAACACAAATGCTAGCTAGAAATGGAATGGTTAGCAGCCAAGGAGTGGAGGACAAGTAATTACAGCAAATATTGCTCAATGCAACAAATGTGTGGGATGTCGCAAACAGGAAACACATATTTAATGAAAGAAAATATTGAGAAAAAAAAACAGCACGTTTTCGAATTACTGAAATGAATAGCTTCGGCTGAGCAGTCGCCCTCACAGGTCCCAGCCAGAGAGCTGCATGGATCAAGCAGCACCTCCACAAGGCAGCAGGGACATGCTTATCTTGTGACTATAAGGTAGGCAACTCCGATTGCTACTTTAAAAGAAAGGCCGTTACTATGTCGGCGTTCATGCACTTTCTGTTAATGGGAGATAACGTATTAGCCTGGTCCTTAAATGCTTTAGGAAAAACATTAAAATAATTAAGGGATTGCTAACAACTATTAATAATGATAGGAATTGTGTTATCACCTAGAGGTAAGGTATATAACAAGAACAAGTATGTGTATCAAACGTTTACATTAAGAAGATGACGTCAACTATAATGGGAAACTTTACTAGTTAGTAATATAATGATTTTTTAAAACTGATTTTCTTTTTGCAACTGGTATGAATATACATCCTGTTTTTGTTTTTCATTTATGAATGCAGTTTACATTCGAGATCAACATATTGGTGTTAATCTTTTTCAATTTTAAGAGGCATTCAATAAGCTCATTGTTTGTTTGCCACTGTGGGATTTATCGCTAGGATTGCCAGATTTTGCATCTTTTCTGACATCTGAAAGGGAATTGTCAGAAGGGGTATGATACTATTGGGGTGGTTATGTTACTGAAATCTTCAAAAATACCTTTGAGCAGGGCTCTGCCATCTTGGCTTTCCAGATATTTTTGACATGAAAGGCCTTCAACGCTAATCTGCACCATCAATGGTGAGGTGTCGCTGCAGTTGTAGTCCAAACTATTTGTTGAGCTGCAAGTTCGAGGCCATCACCCTAGAGATAGTTATGCAAATTGGGTCAACTGTCTCAGGGTGGTTTTGTGAAATCTACCACATATGATTGTGAAAGGTTGATATAGGCTAAGTAAGTGTTTGGCTGTTCTTGCTCGATCTTCAGATTTTACAAACTTCAACTATTCTTGCCCATTGTTTTTCACAGCCCCTGGGGAAATACATGGAAACCGAAAGAGTTTGAAGCTTAGAGGAACATGATTTACCCCTCAGGGCTGTGAGCCCTGCGGGCGAGCTTGCGTTTTACAAAAGTTTAATATAATAGAATAGAATAGTACGGAGGGTTTTAGGCGGTGTTCAGTTTGAGTACTGTAAGTTGAGCATAGGCCCTAGAGTTGAAAAAGCTCATGCAAACCAGCATGTATCAACAAAGGAAAGGGGCACAGCATTTCTTTGTTTTAAAAACATTTTATCGGCAGTAGCAATGATAGTAGAGTAAACAAAGAAAAGATAGGTTTTATAATACGGTAAGGGAACCACAGGAAGTAAGGTCTCTGTAGGTGGAAGGACAGAGTTGGTTCTTCAGGCCTCTGAATTTCTCAAACTCAAAAATCACACTAGGATGGATCTAATGCATGACGAAAAGATCGGTGCCACAAAATGTTCTTGTTTTTGTAAAGAGGTGATTTGATGCGGTTTTATTTAATAGCCTTCTGTATTAGTTGATGTAAACAAGAGAGGCCAATAATGCAAAACATATTGAATCCAAAATTACTGATCTTTGAAAATACTTGTATTCAAAAGTACATTTTAATATTGGGAGATTAAATACATTTCCCGAATGCAGAGAAATTGAGAGCTAGTCTTGAGGTCTATTCAAGTAATACAGATCTGTATACAAGTAAAAAAGTCAATTTACAAAAGTCAGAGGGCCTCATTACAAGAATGGAGGTAATGAAAAAAGGAAGGCGGAATGGTATTACGGGCATCGATTACCAGTCCGGGCCATTAAGAGCCGACAACTCGGTAATGCCGCCACCGCTGGTACTGTGCCCCTTCTTACCGGCATGCGCACGTACACATGCCCCTTTGTGGCAGAAATACCGGAATGCCGCTAACAGGAGGACATCACAAGTCACGCAGGCATGCACTTACCGGCAACGCAAAGGCAGTAAATAGGGCCTGCACGATGGTGGTATTACAGGCATCGCGGACCACCTGTAAATAGCAACCTGCAGTGTAGCCACCTGCCACAGGTGCACACAATCACCACAGGTGGAGGCAATGGAGCCTGTCCCAGTGCAAAAGCATCACACCCACACACCACACCCCTTCCTGCACCAATGTGATCCCACTTGCTGTTGCAATCCTGGGGCTGGAGGACATCCCTGTACAGCTACACCAGCAACAACAACTACAACTACAATAACAACAACAGGCAGCACAGAGGAGACGCAGGAGGAGAAGGAGGGCGAGACAGGACCAGCAAGTCCCACCAGTGCATTCAGTGGTACCACGTAGGCAGCCTCCAATCTCTCGCATCACAGCCAGTCCATTCAACCTAACCGCTGTGCAGATCCACACCCTGTACCGGTTGGACCAGGACACCATAACCACCATAGTGGACATGATACACAACGACATCGTCAGCCTGATAGAAATCTGCACTGCTGTTAGGCGGAAACCTGTGCAGTTCCCTCTGGGACCACTGCAAAAGATTTAGGACTACAGGTGTTTGGCGGTGAACCCACTTGGTAGCAGTCTTTACCACACAGATTCACTTGGTAGCTGTGGCTGAGCAGTCAGACTTCCCTCAAGAAGAGTTGAGCAGTATGTGGAGTATACAAAATAGGGCAATTCTTCCCAGCAAGACAAGCAAACATGCAACGAGGCTTAGTGTAAAGATATTAAGGTATTTATTTATAACGAAACGTCTATTAAAAACACTATGGCACTTTCACGGCAAACAAATGAAACACAATTACTCTACGAAGAAGAAACGATCAATCCCCCTAGCAATATTTCGACAAGTCTAGGTTCTACCGGCACCACTTATTTACAGACAGAGGTATATACCTCAACCTAGATGGCACTCTAATATTAGTTAGGACGGGAGAGAAAAAGATAGGCAGGTTACGAAATCGACACAGTTCAATACTTCACGGGTAAAATGCACGGCAAGAAGGCAAGAACCACAATAGATCATAAAGTTCAGAGGCCAGGCCCACTCGGAGAGAGGCAAGGCGATATGTCCCAAAAAGTCTCTAGTGGAGATGCATTCAAGTCTTTGTAGCAAATTGTTATCGGCAGATTGAACCAGTTCAGAACAATAAATGAGAAAATCTTGGAGGCGACCCAACGGAAAGGAGAGGATTAAGACACCTCACTCGAACCGATCGAAAGGGAAGCCAGGCAGACACGGTACCCTGTTGTGGAGGGCAGCTCCGGCGGGGGTAGTTGTTCCTGGTGGTGGATGCACGTCGGGTCTTTGCCAAGAGTAGAGATGTTCTCGTCGTCGAAGAAAAGTGAAGTCCGGTGCACCACCAGGGAAGAGACCAGCCGCGGACTGCTCCGTCACAAGGCACCACCTTTTGGTCGTGGTACAGGGGTAGTGGCTATCCGGTTGCCGAGGTGCGCTGCACGGGCAATTCGACCACTGTGTCCTGAGGCGAATAAAAAGCAAAGGGGACTGGTTGTTCCCACCAGTCAGGGGAAGAGACTCTGTCGTCGGGAAGTGGTGAGTCGGCTCAGCAGGGCTCCACCGGAGATGTCGTCGTTGCAGGTCGGCTCAGCGTTACCCTCGTCGGATTCTTAGGTCCTGTGGTGACTTCTGAAGATCCAGTCCCAAAAGCCCTGCTTTTATGCAGAAAACCCCCATTCATTCAGCCTAGCTGTCAATCAACACATGCTAAGTGGTGAGCGGGGAGGCTCACCACTTGGGCCAATCACTCCAGAGTGCAACCCGAGTTGGCAAGGCAACTCGGTCCAGGGTGCCTAAACCCCCTCCCACACCCCTGTGGTAACCCAGACAGAATGGCACCACTTTGGAGGGTCTCTGTACAGAGCCCGCCAAAAGTGGAACAAAGGGCTCAACCTTTTGTTTAGGAGTCACAGAGACGAACACAGACGCCATTTTACAAACCGAGTTCTGGCAGAAAATACCATCCGATAACTTATTTAAGATAAGTAGACCGGTGGTACGTTAGAGATTAACGAGAAAAAAGTATCAATCTCCAACAATGGGACGAATCCCATAGGGTTAGGTTTGGGGTCGAACATAACAAGTAGTTTCCATTGCCACCAGCCAAAACTCGACGAGGGGGGACGGGACAGTGCCCCCTCGAGTAACAGATCCAGGACTAATCGAATTACCCCTACTAGTACGCCCACAATAAGATGGTTTGTACTAGTTCTGTTAGTAAATTTAGGTCTAGTAAAGCCAATGGTGACTTTACATGCCCAGGGAGACAGTAGTCAGTCCCCGGGTATGGAGTCTATGGTGGGGGTCCGCTAGGACGCCCCAGTGTTACGGCACATAGGGTGCGGTGTAACACACATAGAAAAACATATGAGACTCTATGGAGTAAAAGACCCCATAGCCCATAGAACACATTGACATTCAAAGGAATTACCCACATAGATGTCCAAGAGTGGGAGGAAAAGAGTCTCACTCTTGGCAGGATGGAAAAAAACAAACTCCCGAAATCCAGAAAAGCTGCTGGGGGACTCACTAGGTTAGGAAATTCAGCCTAAACAGAGAATTCTCCCTAACACTCGCCCCCCCAGAATAAGGGACAGGAGGATTTAATCCACTCCTGGATGAATCTCATACCTCTAGTCGATGACATACATCCTAGAGAGCCCATCAGCATTTTGGTGGTGACATCCTGACCTGTGCTCAATGGTGAAATCAAACCCGTGCAGGCAGATCGACCATCTCAATAGTTTTGGGTTTTCCCCTTTCATTTGCATTAACCATCTCAAGGGTTGGTGGCCAGCCTGAATGACAAAAGTAGAACCATACAAGTATGGCCTAAACTTCTTCAGAGCCCACACGATAGCAAAGCACTCTCTTTCGATTGTTGCCCACCTTGTTTCAGGATCCTTCAGCTTACGGCTAATGAAGCAAACGGGGTGCTCCCTACCTTTCCCATCCAGTTGACTGAGTACGGCACCTATTCCTACATTTGAAGCATCTGTCTGCACACTGAAGTGTTGGCGGTAATCAGGAGCTCTGAGTACTGGGGCTTGGCAAAGAGCCTTTTTCAGGTTTTCAAAAGCCTGATTGCACTCCTCGTTCCATCCAACCTTCTTAGGAAATTTGGGCGAGGAGATGACATTCAGTGGAGAAGCTATGGACCCATAGTTCTCTATGAAATTCCTGTAATACCCAGTGAGGGCTAGGAAGGCTCTCACCTGGGTTTGAGTAGTCGGTGTTGTCCAATTTTGCACAGCTTCAATTTTACTGAGCAAAGGCCTTATTTCTCCACCTCCTACCTCATGTCCAAGATAGACTACCTTACTCTGTCCAATTTGGCATTTGCTTGCCTTTATGGTCAGATTGGCTCGTCCAAGAGCCTGCAAAACATCTCTCAGGTGGGTTACATGTTCTTCCCAGGTATTGCTAAACACTGCGATGTCATCCAAGTATGCCATGCAGAAGTCCTCCATCCCATTCAGAACCCGCTTTACCATCCGTTGAAACATAGCAGGTGCATTCTTCAATCCGAAAGGCATGACCTTAAACTGGTATAAGCCAACGGGGGTAGAAAATGCAGTTTTCTGCTTGGCATGGTCTGTCAGGGCTATTTGCCAATAGCCTGACGTCAAGTCAAATGTGCTGAGGAACTTGGCGGCGCCAAGTTTATCCACCAACTCATCTGTTCTTAGCAAAGGGTGGGCATCAGTCTTGGTGACTGCATTAAGAGCTCTATAATCCACGCAGAATCTAAGTTCTTTAGATCCGGCCTTTGGTACTAACACAGCTGGGCTAGACCATGGACTAGTAGAGGGCTCTATTACCCCGAGATCAAGCATCTTGGTGACCTCACCTTTGATGTGGGTTCGTACGTTTTCTGACATGCGGTATCCTCTGCTTTTGACTGGCAGACAGTCACCAGTGAGTATGTCGTGCAGGCCCCAAGGGGTCAAGCCTGGTGAAAGTGAGAACAGAGAGGCAAACTGATTCAACATAGATTTGCACTCTTCTTGTTGCTCGGGTGTCAGATTGGAGGAGAGATTTACTCCTTCAATTTTTTCATTTAAAGGTAAGCCTCTGAGGAGATCCGGAAGAGCTTCACTCTCTTCTTCTTCCTCGGATGACGCTAGAAGCAACGCTCCTACATCAGGTCGTGAGACATACGCTTTAAGTCGGTTGGTGTGAAAGACTGTCGGAGCCTCCTTGGGATTGCCCAAGTCCACCAGATAGTTAACCTCTCCGAGTTTACCCACAACTCGGAAGGGTCCCATCCACTTATCTTGCAAGGCCCTCTGCCTTGTTGGGATCATAACGAGAACGAGCTGGTCTTGAGCGAACTCAACCATGTTAGCCTTTTGATCGTGCCAGTGCTTTACCAATGCTTGTCCAGCTTTCAAGTTATCGCTTGCTTCCGTCATCATGTGTGACATTCTCCTCCGGAGACCTATCACGTAGTCAGTCACTCTGACTGGCTTGGGGGAAGGAGCACTCTCCAACCCCTCCTTAATCAGGGCCATTGGACCTCTGACGGGATGACCATAGAGTAGTTCGAAGGGCGAGTAACCTACTCCCTCCTGAGGGACTTCTCTATAAGCAAAGAGAAGGCATGGCAGTAGAAGGTCCCACTTACGTTTAAGAGGTTCCTCTAAAGCACCTATCATGCTCTTCATGGTTCGGTTGAACCGTTCTACCAACCCATTGGTTTGTGGGTGGTAAGCTGTTGAGAACTTGTAAGTAACTCCACAGGTTTTCCACATGGCTTTCATGTAGTTGGACATTAAGTTTGACCCCCTGTCAGAGATTACTTCCTTAGGAAACCCGACCCTAGTAAAAATACCAAGGAGGGCCTTAGCCACAGCCGGAGCTGTAACAGTCCTCATAGGAATTGCCTCAGGATACCTAGTAGCATGGTCTACTACAACAAGTATAAACCTGTTGCCTGAGGAGGTTGGAGGATCAAGGGGACCAACAATGTCAATCCCTACTCTTTCAAATGGGACTCCCACAACTGGGATAGGCACTAAAGGTGCCACATTCTTGGAGCCAACCTTACCAGAGATCTGGCAGGTGTGGCAGCTCCTGCAGTGTTTTTCTACTTCGGCCCCCATCTTCGGCCAATAGAAGTAGAGAGAGAGCCTTTCCTTAGTCTTCTTGAAACTCAAGTGACCAGCCAAAGGAATCTCGTGGGCTAACTGCAAGAACTGTGGTCTGTTCTCTTGGGGTACTACAAGTCGTTTGTAGTCTCCAGGTGCAGACTCGGTCGGTTCACTGTAGAAGAGGCCATCTTCCCAGTGCAACCTGTATTTCCCAGGCTCTTGCCCTTCAGCCTGAGCTTCTGCCTTGTGGCGAAGACCTTCCAGAGTCGGACATTCTCTCTGTCCCTTACTGAAGTCTGCCCTGCTGGGTCCACCTTCTGCCAGTAAAGACTGCAGCTCAGGATGGTCAACAGGATCCAGATCTCCAATGAGTTCCTGGCCTTCCATTAGCTCTTCCTCAGAGTCTAATTCTACCACACAGGGTTGTACCTCCCTCTGAGCCTCGGCTGGAGGTGGAGTTACGGGTGTAACTTTGGACAACCGCGGGAAAGTCCGTGTTGGCTGCACTGGAATGCTGGCTGCTGGTTTCGGGATAGAAGTCTTAGGTTTCCCTTTCGCTTCTAATTTCTTGGAGACAGCGGCCGACAATTCCAGTGGAGCAGGAGTGATTTCTTTCTTCATCATCTCCTGGAGAGTACCGCGCATGGTCCTCTCTCTTGCAGGTCTGGTTAGCTCCTGTAGCCGTTTACTAGGAGGTCTGGGAGTATGGGATACAACTCTGAGAGTTTTCACATCGTTACCCAACAGTACGCGTCCTGGTACCTCACTCTGTATGCTGACAGGTATCTTCACAGTCATGTCGTTACACTGGATGAGAACTGGTAATTGGGGAAGCATCTGCACAGGCCCTCCAGCTAACTTGGTGAGGCGTTTGTGTGCCTTAGCAACATCCTCCGCCTGAAAAAATGATTTATCCACCACAGTTATGCTGGCCCCAGTGTCCCTAATGACAGGAGTCTCCTGACCATTCACCTGGACACTGTCCTTATAATACTCTTTAGTATTATCGGGGATAGAATTATAGACATCTGAATTCTGTTGTTCCCGCAACCCCAGAGATACTAAAGAAACGCTGTCTGAGACTCCAATGGGTTCGTCAGCTAGCAGTAGAAAGTTTCCACTTGCCATTTGGACTTCCTCCTCTGGACCGAAGGCTAAGGAGACAAGCTGGACCCCTGAAGGTTTACCCTTTCATCTGGGATCTCCTTTCACGTGGTCAGTCTAGCCACAAACAAAGCATTTACCGAATGCTTTCTGGAATGGTGGCTTGTTCTGACCTCCTTCCGGTTTGGCACCAGAAGACACCCTATTCTGCTGTGGTTTTCCTTGTGGCTTACCCTTCTGGTTTTGTTTGGGGCCCTCTTTGGAATGTGAGTTATTAGAATTCTCTTTTGAGTCTTTTTTAGGCTGTTTTCCCTCATCTTTTTTCTGAGTTGCCCCAGAATCCTTATGAGTAGCCCGGTTGGCAACCCATAAGTCAGCAGCCTTCGCTAGCTCCCGGGAATCCAATTCCTTCGAATCAGCCAAGTGCTGTCTGAGCTCAGGAGAACAGGCATCATAAATAGACTCCAACATAAAAAGATTCCTCATACCCTCATAAGTGTTCACTTTGTAACCCTTAATCCATCCCTCTAAGTTTTTCAAGCCTTCACTCACCCAGGTAGCCCAAGGGGTACCATCATGCTTTTTGAGGGTTCTAAACCTCTTAAGATACTGGGAAGGGGGTCTTCCCGAATCTAGCTATTAAAGCTAGTTTCACACTTTCGTAATCCGTCTTATCCGCCTCCCCCAACTCCATTACCACATCAGTCGCAAAAGGAGGGAGCCTAGAGAACAACCAGGGAAGTAAAGCATTCCCGGTGATGTCCTGGAGCCCATGATTTTATTCAAACAGTTTCAACCAATCCAACACATCCAATCTCGGTTCATACATACCCACTAATTCCTTTGGCATCCGGGGTCTTTTGGGACTGGAGCTCCTAGAGCAACCAGAGGAGAGAGAAGCATTTTCCATAGACAACTTTTTCATCTCTAACTCGTGATTAAGTTCTATTTCCCTGAGTCTTAACTCAGCTTGCTTCTGCTCAGCCTGGGCATTCATCCGTCTGAACTCGAGCTCTTGGTTTCGTTCAGATTGAGCCAAGAACTGTTTGTATTCTAATTCGAGCTTCATTTTTTCAAGTTCAAAATAAGCAGGGTTACTTGTGGGACCTGGTATGGGCCCCGTAGGCACAGCTGGTAAGGCAGGTAGAGGAGCAGGGGAGACAGTTTAGTTAGCCTCTCCGTCCTCATCAGCCTCTTCATCGCTATCATCAGAATTACGATTTAGATCAACACCATCACTGTTATCTACATTTGCTGGAGAGATTGGTTCCTCTGAACCAGTACCCAGACTTTGGTTCGGCAGCAATCTCTCTATTAGTTCTAACTTCTTGCCTCTTACAAAAAGATTCTCTTGCCTACAGAGAGTTCGCAAACTCTCAGTATTTTCACCTGACAAGGACTCTTGACTGTAAGTTTCCATCGTAGACATGTTTTTTGAAAGTTGCTTTTTGTGCTAAGTTTTGTGGTTAGTTATCCTATAGTGTCGAAAAGCACTCTAAACTGTATACTCGATACAAATCCCACCGCTGTACACCGGTGTCAGGCGGAAACCTGTGCAGTTCCCTCTGGGACCACTGCAAAAGATTTAGGACTACAGGTGTTTGGCGGTGAACCCACTTGGTAGTAGTCTGTACCACACAGATTCACTTGGTAGCTGTGGCTGAGCAGTCAGACTTCCCTCAAGAAGAGTTGAGCAGTATGTGGAGTATACAAAATAGGGCAATTCTTCCCAGCAAGACAAGCAAACATGCAACAAGGCTTAGTGTAAAGATATTAAGGTATTTATTTATAACGAAACGTCTATTAAAAACACTATGGCACTTTCACGGCAAACAAATCAAACACAATTACTCTATGAAGAAGAAACGATCAATCCCCCTAGCAATATTTCAACAAGTCTAGGTTCTACCGGCACCACTTATTTACAGACAGAGGTGTATACCTCAACCTAGATGGCACTCTAATATTAGTTAGGACGGGAGAGAAAAAGATAGGCAGGTTACGAAATCGACACAGTTCAATACTTCACGGGTAAAATGCACGGCAAGAAGGCAAGAACCACAATAGATCATAAAGTTCAGAGGCCAGGAACACTCGGAGAGAGGCAAGGTGATATGTCCCAAAAAGTCTCTAGTGGAGATGCATTCAAGTCTTTGTAGCAAATTGTTATCGGCAGATTGAACCAGTTCAGAACAATAAATGAGAAAAGCTTGGAGGCGACCCAACGGAAAGGAGAGGATTAAGACACCTCACTCGAACCGATCGAAAGGGAAGCCAGGCGGACACGGTACCTTGTTGTGGAGGGCAGCTCCGGCGGGGGTAGTTGTTCCTGGTGGTGGATGCACGTCGGGTCTTTGCCAAGAGTAGAGATGTTCTCGTCGTCGAAGAAAAGTGAAGTCCGGTGCACCACCAGGGAAGAGACCAGCCGCGGAGTGCTCCGTCACAAGGCACCACCTTTTGGTCGCGGTACAGGGGTAGTGGCTATCCGGTTGCCGAGGTGCGCTGCACGGGCAATTCGACCACTGCGTCATGAGGCGAATAAAAAGCAAAGGGGACTGGTTGTTCCCACCAGTCAGGGGAAGAAACTCTCCGGCAGGGAGATCTCCTCTGTCGTCGGGAAGTGGTGAGTCGGCTCAGCAGGGCTCCACCGGAGGTGTCGTCGTTGCAGGTCGGCTCAGCGTTACCCTCGTCGGATTCTTAGGTCCTGTGGCGACTTCTGAAGATCCAGTCCCAAAAGCCCTGCTTTTATTCAGAAAACCCCCATTCATTCAGCCTAGCTGTCAATCAACACATGCTAAGTGGTTAGCGGGGAGGCTCACCACTTGGGCCAATCACTCCAGAGTGCGACCAGAGTTGGCAAGGCAACTCGGTCCAGGGTGCCTAAACCCCCTCCCACACCCCTGTGGTAACCCAGACAGAATGGCACCACTTTGGAGGGTCTCTGTACAGAGCCCGCCAAAAGTGGAACAAAGGGCTCAACCTTTGGTTTAGGAGTCACAGAGACGAACACAGACGCCATTTTACAAACCGAGTTCTGGCAGAAAATACCATCCGATAACTTATTTAAGATAAGTAGACCGGTGGTACGTTAGAGATTAACGAGAAAAAAGTATCAATCTCCAACAATGGGACGAATCCCATAGGGTTAGGTTCGGGGTCGAACATAACAAGTAGTTTCCACTGCCACCAGCCAAAACTCGACGAGGGGGGACGGGACAGTGCCCCCTCGAGTAACAGATCCAGGACTAATCGAATTACCCCTACTAGTACGCCCACAATAAAATGGTTTGTACTAGTTCTGTTAGTAAATTTAGGTCTAGTAAAGACAATGGTGACTTTACATGCCCGGGGAGACAGTAGTCAGTCCCCGGGTATGGAGTCTATGGTGGGGGTCCACTAGGACGCCCCAGTGTTACGGCACATAGGGTGCAGTGTAACACACATAGAAAAACATATGAGACCCTATGGAGTAAAAGACCCCATAGCCCATAGAACACATTGACATTCAAAGGAATTACCCACATACATGTCCAAGAGTGGGAGGAAAAGAGTCTCACTCTTGGCAGGATGGAAAAAAACAAACTCCCGAAATCCAGCAAAGCTGCTGGGGGACTCACTAGGTTAGGAAATTCAGCCTAAACAGAGAATTCTCCCTAACAACTGCCACCCCCCTCTACTGAAGGTAGTGTCTGTGCTCCACTTCCTGGCCACAGGCATCTACCAGCACACAGCGGGGCAGCGGCATGGCATACCACAACCTCTCTTTTCACGCATGCTGACCCAAGTGCTGGATGCCCTCCTGAAGCACGCAAGCATCCATATATCCATACCACGGACTGGCCAGGAGCTTGATGACATTAAAGTTGGCTTCCATGCACTGGCAGGCATGCCCAATTGCGTCGGTGCCCTCGACTGCAACCATGTAGAATTTGTGGTCCCTCTTGCCATAGAGGCGGTGTACCACAATCGTAAGCAACACCACTCCATCAATGTGCAGATGGTATGTGACCCCAGCAAGATCATCACACATTATTGAGCCCAATATCCCGGATCCACACATGATGCCATGGTTCTGCATAACTCCTTGCTACCCCGCTACATGGAGTGACATGCTGGATGAGGTGCCTGGCTGCTCGGTAAGTTGCCTGACAAACCCATGGCAGTGCTGTAGGGGGTTAGATTGGGGGGGTGCATACTCCACCTGGGTGAGATGGGGGGGTGCATGCTTCATTTGGGTGAGATTGGGGGTGTTGCATACTCCACCTGGGTGAGATTGAGGGGGGATGCATAATCCACCTGGGTGAGATTGAGGGCGATGCATACTCCACTTGGGTGAGATTGGGTGGTGAGTGGACAATGCACATACAGCTAAACACTGTTGCCCTGAACATCCCAACCTAAACCTAAACATGACACATCAATGCCATACATAAGACCAATGCTGAACTGCAATGACAATATGCCAGATATACAAGCTGGCCACCATGGGAACGTCAAGCGATGGATGACAAAACATCCTGTGGAAATGCTGCTAGTGGCAATACATACAGAGTAATATACATCACCAATATGGGTGGAAAAACATTGTTCTGCATCCACAGTACATGTGCATCTGCATGCAAGTGAACACCTTGCATCATCTGGAGAACTCAATCCACACCAGCAGATCATAGTACAGCACACATAGCATCAAATGAACCTGTGTGCATACATCCAGGGACATGTGCATGTCAACACTAAATAGCTGCAGCCATGGCAGTGATGCCAGGTCAGATATTGACGCACACATACCTCATTGTGCTCCCATGCAGGTGACGGTGGCTATCCCTTTAATCCGTGGCTACTTACCCCCGTACAGAACCCACAAAACAGGGACGAAGAGGAGTAGAGTCGGGTTCATACCCGTATCCGTTTTGCGATTGAGCAGACCTTTGGCCTGTTGAAGGCATGGTTCCGCTGCCTCAACTGGTCTGGTGGAGCACTCCTTTACGGCCCTGAGAAGGTGGAAAGGATCACCATGGTCAGTGCCATGCCACACAACATGTGCATCCGGCAAAATGTGCCACTGCCACCTGACATTGACCTGCATGCACCGGGTGAGGATGATGATGATGATGATGGAGGAGAAGCAGTACCACTGCCAGTTCGCGATGCACAAGATGGCCGTGCTGTGCGGCAATCACTGATTGACGATTTCTTCTGAACCACAGGGATGCCGATGGTTCTGTGTTAGTACTACAGTGGGCACTAGGATTGTGTGCATATGGACACAGGGAGTGTGGGGATTTGGGCACTGTGTGCTATCATGAATTGAATAAACACACACAAAATGAACAATGTCCAGTCATGATATGATTTTGAACACTACAGGTGTATTGGATAGTTAACATTGTTATGCTCTAAACCTCAACCTCACACACACCCTCTCCCACCCCCCTCCCCACAACACCCCCAACAAAACCACCCCTCTCCACAACACCCCCAACACCACCTCCCCCTCACCCATTGTCATCCCACACATGATGTGCCGATCATGATTTTCCCTGGGTGGCTGTTAGCACATGCAGGGTGGACCTGCTAGTTGCGGCCCGTCTTTGGGTCTGGGGGCAGCATGTCCATGTGGCATGCACTGCACCTGGTCATGCACACAGGGATTGCGGGAGTCAAGCTGGCAGGTGTGGTCGATGGGGTAGAGGTGGATGCCTGTGGGACCGTCGGTGCCGGTTGTTGCTGCTGCAAAAGTTCAGGAACCCTGCCAAGGACCTGGGTTACAGCAGCTAAACTATCGCGGATGACCATGGTGTTGGTGTTCATGGCTATGATGTGAGCCGCATTAGCTTTGCATATCTCACGGCGGGTCATTTACCCCTCCGCCACTTACTGTCGGACCAGCTCGATCATGCTATCCTGGTTGGCCTCAACCCACGTCAAGCGGGCCTCCATGTTAGTGATGGCTATGGAGGTGGACGGTGCAGTGGCAGGGCAGGGCAAATCTGGACTGCCCTCTGATGGGGACAACAGATGGGGACTCCCAAGTACTTTGACATGTACTTGCATGGGGCTGACTGGTGTGCCCTGTGTGGAGTGCAGGAGGATGGGCTGGAGGCTCAGGTTATGAGGACATACCACATGGAGGTTGTTGTCCATGTCTAAAAATTCCTCGGTGTGGCCCTCCACATCGCTGGGGGGGGCTGAGGCAACTACCTCCCCAATCGAACTGGTGGCAGCAGACTGTGTGCCATCACCCTCTGCAACAGTTGACGACTGCTTTGTGGCAGTGGCATTGGATGGTGTCTCACGTGTTGTTTCCATCTCAGCTGGCCTGCCCTCTACTACTGGTGCTGGCCTGTGTTGCAGTCTGGGTGTCGGTGTTGCCCTGGAGATTAAAGGGCCTGTGTCTACTTGACTGGCCCTGGATCCCTTGGAGGAAGTGCTGGCATTTGGGGCAGGCTCCTTGCCTTCACTTTCTGCATCTGTGCCTGTGGGGGAACAAGAGATGCAGGGCATCAGTGATGGTGGAACATGCAAGATGCATGATTTGGTGCTGTTTAGTAGTTCACGTTCCATGCATTGCATTCTTGTAGGTGTGACGCACAGGGTACTTGCAATGGGGATGCCATATTGGCATATGTCATGGACTCTCCTCTCTGGAGTGATGTATGCTAGGTGGCATACCGTTGTATTGCGGTTTGCGTCATATGTGACATGTGATTTCTCCCTGTGTGTTGGGTGTCTGTTGGTAATGGGATTGGCACGCAGCATGCATATCATTGTGCCAGGGTTTGGGCCACAATATGGACATGGATCTGTAAATGTGTGTATGTTGGGTCATGTATTGGCTTGGTTCACTTTCACTTCTGTTGTGCTACGTCATGCTTTAGTTATCTGGGGTTTGTGGGGACACTTATCTCCATCTGCCGATGACGGCACACCCGTCTCCATGTCTCCAAAGCCCTTGATCGATTCCATATTGATCGTGGTGCTACATGTCTCCTCCCATCTCGTTAATTTGGTGGGTGAGTGGTCCCCGCTCCCTGTAGCCATGGCCTCCCTGCAGTTGGCTGAAAGTATGTTGCGCAGCCGGAGACGTAGATCGTCCCACCTTTTTTTGCAATCCTTCACCGTGCCGGTGGTGGTGCCAACAGCAGTCATCCTTCCATGCCACCGCCTCCCATATTTATTTTTTGCGCAGTTAGGCTGCGCGCTTTAGGTCATTTGCAAAGACCTCATCGGCATGGGCTGCCAGGGTTTCCGCTATCATAATCCGCTCCACGTCCGAGAAGTGCTTCTTGCGCATGCGGATGTGGACTTCTGAGTAGCCTTGGACATTGTAGCTTGATTGGGCCTGCTCTCCACTCTGTACCAGTGCTGCGTTAGTAGGATTGCTATGGATTATGTTTTTTAAGATGTTTGCCGGTGCATTTCCCGTTCCGGTGCGATGACACTATTTCCGGGTCCAGTATTACGAACCCGGTATTTGTATGATGGTATTTCCGGGTCCGCTTTAAGGGGTTGCTCCTGGGCGAAGGCGGTATCAGCGGGTTCCGTGATGCCACTATCAGGGGATTGTGGGGCCTTTAGCAGCATGTCAGTGGAGCCATTACCGGCATGGGGGTTTGCGCGTGCTCGCGCACTTGTAATCATCCACTATTACTGGCTTCAAGGGTGCACGGACACGCTAATACCACCATGCCGGTAATGACTGCGTTTTTAGAGCCATTCTCATAATGAGGCCCAGAGTCTAGCTTCTGTCACTTCTATACTGATTGTAAAACACAAATGAAGATGGTTCTAAGAACAAATGTATTCCAAGCATTAAGATGTGGTGATAATTAGAAATATAGAACAATGTGTTTCAGAGAAATTTAACTAATCTTTTCATAACATATTGTATTGGGTGTCACCTCGTAAACCTCACCAAAAAATTACAAAAGTAGTCAAAAAGCAGTGCACCCCGGTGAAAGAGGTAACACCGTTTTTTTAAGGGCCCCAGACGCAGCTGGGACAGCAAATTCAAACAGATCGTGGAACAGAACTGGAAATGCCCCTAAGGTTAGAAGTCTTATATAATGAAAGTAATTAGTATTCGTGATCGTGCAACATGAAAAAATCTCCCCACACAAATCTGATTGCACTTCACACTTTGAACCCTTATAGAAAAACGTACACTGTGATCAATATTTGGGTCCGCAAACCTTCCCATACCGCCCTCATTTACACCCTTTGATATCGCAATCCAGCCCCAATTCCCACAGCACAAAGTTAAGTAATTGAAAAATGTGAGATGACATGGGGAACTTTAATCAACTGCCTTGGTCACCTCATCCTGATTCTCATGAGAATTACGTTCCACCTTGAGTCTTGAACCACAGACCTACTGCTATACAAATGTTGCATATCTGGGACACTCCAACCCTTTTCCCAGGGAAACTCTTTTACAGGGCAATTTGAAACCCCCAGGGTTCATTTTGCCTCCATTAGAAAATTATTTTTCATGAATGATTTTGAAATATAAAATAGTCATGTATTACTTATTTGTTTCAAAAACTGTGAGCTCTGATCTGTGACCTCAAAAAATAACAACCGCTGTGCACTTCCATCAGCGTTAGGCTGGGGTCAGACACTGCACTAAATCACCTGCCACAGCAGCCTTTACTGCACACAAAATGCTAACACACGTTTAAAGCAAAAGCAGGCTTTTAAGACCTATTTGCCACATTTTGTTTTACCACTAAGTTTCATTATACTTACCTGTGCCCCTGTATTTATGGATTCACTTTCTTACGGATTTTATTTCACAGGTGTCAGAAAGAGCACCCTCCCCTTTTACAGTGCTACTCTTGCAGCTCATAAGCATGTTCCTTTATACTCTGTTGAACTTGCCGCTTTATTACAATATCTTGGAAACTTCATGACATTTGAAGTCACATCCTAATTTGGTATCATTTTAAATCTCAACATTTAGAATTTGTATTTGAAGCAGTGACTCTTTCCGAAATATATTTCCTGATTACATTCAATTCAGATTTGGATATAAGGCAGGGCATGTCTGCCAGCAATACCTTCAGCTTTCAGTCATTCTTATATGATATGATATGATGAGTCATTTATAACACGCCTGTACATAAGTGTTTCTAGGCGGGACAAGACAAGGCGGGGAAAACATTTATCTCACAAACATAATTTACTATGTTGGAGCAGACATTTTGAAAATGGAAATTACCTACCTGTCTCAGACTCCTACATCAACAAATATTCAATATTGTTGCTTTTCATGTTCAACTTTTATTCAGCCCCTGATTTAATTATTGAAGTTAAGAAATAGGTTCAGGACCACTGCCTGCATAGTGATAAACTCACTTGTCCAAAACATTTATGGTATCGACTGGCATGCAATGCACTCTTTTCTGTCATGCAGTACCATATGTATTGGTGTGTAGCCTCCCATGTATTTATTTCATTTTTTGCCTTCATGGTTAGGTCTGATGGCAAATTAACCAGACCGATCTCCTCTCTTGCATGCATTTTTCTGGAGAAAATAGTTTTTGGGTCCTATTTAGAGCTTGGCGGGCAATGCAATCTGCCAGCTTTTCACTGGCAGAACGGAGGCTATTTCAATATAGCACTCCTCCAGCTAATCTGGAGGAAAATCTGCTTGTCTCCATTACAATGCAAGGTGAAAAGCCAGCCAATTTTAAATGAAATGAGCCCCTTTGTCTTATAGGGAAGTGTTATTTTTTACATGGCTTTATCAACTCCAGAAAGTTCTTAAGCCTGCAGTCTGACATTTGATTTAAACACTGCCGTATATTTAGAAAATGCAACACATTTAGAAAAGGCCTACAAAATAAATGTGCTTATACCTGAAATGTGAGAGCAGTATATGTAATTTCAGATGACAAGTCACACATGCCAGAGCACCAACTATGTGGATGTGAACTTCTATTATTATTATTATTATTATTATTATTATTATTATTATTATTATTATTATTATTATTATTATTATTATTATTATATTTATTGAGTGCAGACATAGCTTTGAGAAGTAACGGATAACTTTGCAGAGGTATCAAACATTATAGATGCATAACAGAGCGCTTTTCACAGGCAACAAAAGAACAGATATACACCGGGGAAAGCTACAGAAGAGCACAGAGGAGAGGTACAGCTGTAGCGGGTGGCGGGGAGGAAAGGGATGGGTGGCATCTAGCATTTCAGGTGGCGCGAGGGTTATCGTGATGGCCTGGGTGTTTAGGAGGAGAGACTCCTTGAAGAGGGGAGTTTTGAGTTCCTTTTTGAATCAGGAAACACGAGAAAGAAGAAATTAGCATCTGAAGTAAAGACGAAGAAAAACAAAGAAAAAAGACTAAATATTCCTAATTGACCAGCATTTCTGAGTTGCTCAATAACATTATACTGGTGCCCTGAAGACTGAAGGTGAACAGATAGATTGGGGAAGAGCCGATGCTGAGGGACTCAAGCTGAGCCACAGATGGATGCATCCAGACATTCCAGTTTCATAGAGCTTGTAAAAGGTGTCACTATTTAATATCATTAAGAAGGTGAGCAACACACTGAAGGAATGTGCTATGCCTCCGAACTCTAGAGTATTGCAACAGGGTGAATCAATGAATTCGGGATGTAAAATATGGAAAGGAAAAATATGGAAGGGACCTGAGGCTAAGGACAGCTCCAGTGGAAGTAGGTCCATTTGGTGTCTGCCGGTGTCAGCAGGGGAATCAGGAATCTAGCGGCCATCAACCTGCTGCGACAAATCAGGAAAGTTGAATCTGGGTGTATTGCATTGTTGTAACTGTGCTACTGTTACTGTGTCTCTTTAGGCTCTTTCCAGGTCCCCACCCTGTGGGAGTACCTTTGTTGAGTTGAATGTACCTGTCTACTCCTTCCACGCCTTCCCTACTGTGTGAGCCCCACGACTCCGCCACGCATCCAGTTATGCTCCCTTCAACTTTTAGTTTGACATACACTGTGGTTATTGCTCTATTGTGCATTGTGCCTCATTAGGCTCTCTCCCACTCTGTAGGTGCCCCACCCCGCAAGGGGTGCCGCTGTACTGTTTTGAGTCACTTGCCCTTTCCACCTGTGTTTTCCCTATTGAGTCTTCCCTTTTTGTTGTGATCCCACCCCCCAACACTCTGAGTATCCTGCTTTGTGTGACTGTATCTCACACCCTTCCACTCCCACCTCCCTCCTTTGCACCCCATATGGTGCTCTCTGTTTCTCCCATTTTCTCTAACTGCTACTCTATCCCTCTCACTAAGTCTGGAAGTAAGAAGTTCAAGAGAGACATCCTGGTTTCCAACCCTGGCCTCCCTATCGCTCATACCTATATCAGTGCTTCCTCCAGACAGACTCTCCCCGACATCCTCTTTGTCGTTCCCTCACTGGACCTATGGACCCCTCATATGGTCTTGGCTCTCTCTCCTATCTCCACCTCTCTCATCAATGCTGGCACTCACTGGGATGTCCTCTTTGCCTTCTTCCATTCTTCCAAGACCATCATTAATATCTACTTGAATGGCACCATCTTCGTCCATGGTCCTTAGCCCATTCTCCTCCTTTTTGATAAGCGTCTCCTGCATCTTATCAACGTGCTTCCTTCGCCCACTACTTCTGCTAGCACCTTTCTGGCCCCTCTGACACCTACTTTCTATGCCTCCTCTCTGGCACCTTCCTCCTCTTCTCTGGCTACCTTGCCACCACCTGCTATCACCTCTGCCTACTCTCAGGAACCTCTACCACTTCGGCCGGGAGGACCTCAAGCCTGTACACCTCCCCAGAAGTCTTTCAAATGTGGCAACCTGCTCCACATTGCCACTCTCAACTCTCGCTCCGCTGTCAAACACTCCTCTGACATCTGCCACCTCCTCGAAGAGCTTGACCTGGATGTCCTCGCTCTTACTGACACATGGTTCACGGCCAGTTTTGACTCTACAAAATCCTCTCTGTGCCCAGATCCAACCGGCCCAGAGGGGGAGTAACTCTCATCTTTTCCAAGAGGGTCCATGCCTATGTCATTCCTAGACAGGCCTAGTCCATCTTTGAGTACCTGGTCTGCAAGCTCTTTATCTCTCCTGGCTTCTCTCTGACTGTGGCCACCATATAGGCCACTTGGCCATGCTGCCCACTTCCTCTCACAGTGGGCTGACCTCTCCACATCTCTCCTTGCCTCTACCTCTCAGCTTCTGCTCAGAGACCTCAACATCCACCTGGATGCTTCTGATCCCTGCACAGTGCTCTTCCGCAATATCTCTTTTGAAACATTTATTAATCATTCAGTTTACAAGAAAACATTTGCTTTTCCACAACATTCCATAGAGGAAAAGGAAAGGAAAGGAGGAAAAAATAAATCCACAATCCTAAGACCTGGAAGAAAGGCCACCTCCAAAGCCATCGAGACGCACCCCGGAACGGGGCTTGTAACAATTATGAGTCTCTTCCAAATGACCTTATACGGAAGGAATGGTTCCTCTTCTCGCTCACACTCATTCTTTTTTCACCTCCCTCCACTACCCCTCTAATTCCATTATAGTCATCACTTGGGTTTCCAAAACTGGAAAATGCTATTTATAATAGTCTAGACAAGATAATAAAGGTTACTCAAGAGTAAAGGCTTTAAGTTTCCCAAAAACCGTCTCTAGAAAGATAAACAAATGCATGTTTGCTGCTGAACTTGTGCCACCATAAAGGGTCTCGCACCACATGCCTGTGTCCATGCCACGAGAGTTCTTCATCTTCTTGTACAGTAGTATAGTTCTCTATATTCTCCGTTCAGGGCAGGAAAGAACTGAGGGGGTAATTCATAGAATTTAGCGCACAAGTGGCGCACGCAGCTGGCGCACAGTGTGCGCGTGCGAATCTCTGCGCCAGCCGCGTGCGCTAAAATCCATTTCCACGCACAGCGCATTCATGGATTTCAGCTACCAAAACCAGCCGTGACGCACAGTGGCACAGCGACCCTGCAGCAGCGCCAATTACGCCCCCAAGAACGCCCCTCGCGCAGGGAAAAGCCATCAAAATCCCCAATCCAGCGCAAAGGGCTGCGCTAACCCTGTACCAGCATGGCAAGCGGGGAACGTGTATTACT
The DNA here is from genome assembly GCF_040938575.1 of Ambystoma mexicanum. Taxonomy (NCBI): domain Eukaryota; kingdom Metazoa; phylum Chordata; class Amphibia; order Caudata; family Ambystomatidae; genus Ambystoma; species Ambystoma mexicanum. The sequence goes on along the minus strand of NC_090929.1, from coordinate 879,651,938 downwards.
GGGGTTCGCGGGAAGGTTCACACGCGATTGGCCCTGTGCGAGCGGGGTACATGTATTACAGGGGTGCGCGGGAAGTTTCACACGCGATTCCAGCAGGGTACGTGTATTACTGGGGATCGCGGGAAGTTTCACACGCATTTTGCTCTGTGCGCGCGGGGTACGTGTATTACTGGGGTGCGTGGGAAGTTTCACACGCGATTTCAGCAGGGTACGTGTATTTCAGGGCTATGCGGGAAGTTTCACACGCGATTTCAGCAGGGTACATGTATTACTGGAGATCGCAGGAAGTTTCACGCGCGATTTGCCCTGTGCGAGCAGGTCACGTGTATTACTGGGGTGCACGGGAAGTTTCACACGTGATTTCAGCAGGGTACGTGTATTTCAGGGGTGCACGGGAAGTTTCACACGCGATTTCAGCAGGGTACGTGTATTACTGGGGATCGTGGGAAGTTTCACAGGCGATTGGCCCTGTGCGAGCGGGGTACGTGTATTACTGGGGTGCGCAGGAAGTTTCACATGCAATTTCAGCAGGGTACGTGTATTACTGGAGATCGCGGGAAGTTTCACACGCGATTTGCCCTTTGCGAGCGGGGTACGTGTATTACTGGGGTGCGCGGGAAGTTTCACACGCGATTTCAGCAGGGTATGTGTATTTCAGGGGTGCGCGGCAAGTTTTACACGCGATTTCAGCAGGGTACGTGTATTTCAGGGGTGCTGGGGAGTCCTACACGTGATTTGGCAGTGTGGGTCCTCCCAGGTGTTCCCTGTACACCCTCGACGGCCCCTGCAGGCAGCCCACACCACAGGGGACTACCCTGCACCCCTGGTCATGTCCCTCAGGCAGCCCACCCAACATGGGCATGCCCCCCAGCAAAGGCACATGTCTCCTTGCACTACTGATCACCAACTCATGTCCCCTTGCACTCCCACACCCCAGCATTGCGGGGCACCTGCCAGCAGGCCCCCACTCATGTCCCCCTGCACTCCCGCCCCCCAGCAGTGCGGGGCACCTGCCAACAGGCCCCCTCTCATGTCCCCCTGCACCCCCACCCCCAAGCAGCGCAGGGCACCTGCCCGCAGGCCCCGACACATGTCCCCCAGCCAACACGTCATCACAATCTAGATCCCTGGCCCTTATGGGCAGCCTCCACATGCCAAACACCCACCCAAGTATTGCATCCACCCACTTAGAAATGCCAATTACATGATACAACCCCAATGGCAAGTATGTAAATTAACACATGTCCCTCAAATACACACAATGGGTGTAAGTGAATGTCAAAACCCATATCATGACATGCATGAAACCAATGAGATGCTACTACACATTTGATGAAAAAAATGTATTAAAAGCAACATAAATGGAATTAAAAAGAAACAAACGACAATGGGAATTAAAAAAAAAAAGCAGCATGTCCGTAAAATAATGAAAAACAACAAATCATAATCCAAAGGAAAGGTGTCCAAAGTCACAGTTCAAAAAAGTAAATCCAAGGGAAAAACAAAACGGAAAACCATTGCTCCATGGGTAAATCCAAAAAAAAAAGTATAATCCAACAGTCAACTATATACAGATAAACAATCCAGGGTCCATGATCCCAACTGAAGAAATGAAACCTATCTAAAAATCCTACCTAATAAAAAAACTATATACAAAAATGTGGTCCATTGTCCCAAAAGTCCAAAATAAATAAAAAAGCAAAGGAAACCTAACACTAACTACATAACTATTTACAAGGGCAGCGGGCTAGTCTGACGGCTCACTGGTTGATGTCATGGGCCAGGGCATCATCGAACTCCTGTTCAATGGCTTGGAGGCGGGCATGTTCCCTGGCCCCGAGGTCTCGCAGGGATAATGCAGTGTCCAGCTCCAACTCCCTGCGAATACCCTCTCCGCCCTGACCATTGTGAGCCATTCCTCCTCTGCCCGCCGCCGCTCCGCACCTATCTGCTGGCCGAACCGCTCCCACACGGAAGACACTCCCATTCCAGGGTTCTCCTGCCCTCTGGCCGATGCCTGCCCCCCTGATGTTGATGGCCCCGAGCCATGATGCCTCCCACGTCGAGCCTGCCGCTGCCTCCGACGCAACTGCCTGTGCCAGCACGACAGCATCCAGGCTGATGGAATCCACCAACGCCTTCGTGCACGTGCCCTGCCCGATGATGCTGTCACATCCTCCATCTGCTGGGGTCCGGTTGCTGGTGTGTCCACCCCTGCTGGACCTCCGACTCCCGACTGTGGCAGGGATGGGATCCCCACCGAGTTGGCTGCGTTGGTCGGGGCAGGTGCACAGGGGGCACTGGTGGCATCTGGGCTGGAAGACGGTATGGAGAACGTCTGGCGCATAGCCTCCACAGAGGAGGAGAGGGTCGCCAAAGTGGCCGACACATGTACGGTACCCCCGACCATGGCCGCTCCCAACTGGGCCACGTTGGCACGGTGCTCCTCGTGATGACGTGCGTGCTCCCCCCGGGAAGCACGCACGTCATCACGAATGACACTGTGCGCAACGCGACAGCAATCAGGACCTTCTCCATACGGCCAGGGGTCCCCTCGTTCGCAGGCGGAGGGGAGTCAGATGACATGGACATCCCCCCTACCTGCAGACGGGCCTGGGATGGGGCATCCCTGCTGGTGCATGGTGGTGCGTCACAGTGTCAGGGACAGTGACATGCACAGGCCCCTCCACGGCGACCTGTGCTGCCTCCTGCCCCTGCCCCTGGACTGCACCACTTGCACCAGCAGAGATGCCCCCACCAGGCCCCATGTGCGGCTCAATAGCGGCCTCCTCCTCCTCTGTGGAAACCACCAACCTGGATGGCTCCACACCGTCTTCTGCCGTTGCAAGCCCCTGTGGGGGCTCACCCACCCCTTCTGCTGCAGCCGTGGGGGCATCCCCGCTGCTTTGCTCCACAGCGCTGTCTGCGCCCTCTTCTTCACTTGGCGCTGTGTAGAGGGAGACATAGAACACAAGCATCAGGGTACTGTACAATGGTCCCCTAGACAGGAAGCAATAGCAGATGAGTGGCACTGTCAAAGATCACTTCCATCATGTCCCTCCACAACACATGGGTCAGTGCAGACAAAACACATGCAGTAACAGGCATGGGGCATGCTATGGACATTAGCATACATGTCCAAGGGACTCTTGAAACATACAATGTTGTTTTGCAACTCACACGCATCATGGGTCATGCCTATCACATGCACACACTTCACCGTAGTTTCATCCATCTGGCCTCGCACACCCCAGACACAGTGGATGCAAGAATAACTAGGCTGCATCAGTGAATCTGAACATTGTCACAGACATGTGTCATGCATCCATGGCATTCACAAGTCACAGACACGCAGGTCAGACACACAGACATGGACACCATACATGTACATGGCATCAGCACCCATCCCTCACCCCCACCCATGGCCAGGAACAGAGACTGGCATGCTCTCATGTGTCCATTCCGCATAGGGCTCCCCATGTTGCATTTAAACACATGCAACAACCATGTGGTTCACACATTACTGGTCTCACATGCATGACCATGATGTCCCTGCACACACACATGCATACATGGCCTATGTCACACATACAGGCAAGTATCAGACAACCAGCACACTGCAACATGCCCTGTCTCACACAGCAATGCTTGGCCGCTTACCCCTCGACTTCAGACGGGTCTGCCTCTCAAGGATCCGGGCATGGAGCGCTGGGCGTACGCGTTCCAGGACCCTCATCTAGATGGTACTCATGCTGCCCCGGCCGCCCTCCACGAGGCGCCGGGCCTTTATGAGGGTCCTGGACCTCAAATCCTCCCTGCGCTTCTTGACTTGCTTGATGTTGCGGGTTGCCACCCCCTCTGCGTTGATGGCAACCACAAAGTCGTCCCAGATCCTGTCCCGTCCTTCCTTGTCGGCGCGTGATGATCCGAAGAGGGCATCATAATGCCCCAGGACAAGCTCCACCAGGACACCAACTTCCTTCTGACTGAAGCTGGTAGCCCTCTGTCCCTCTGGCTGGGGGTCGCCAGTGGTCTCAGATGGTGTTTGCCCCGACATGGCGACCCCCGAGGCAGGCGTGGGTGGGCAACTGGGTCCTGGGGCTGGGCTGTGGAGCGATGGTATCCCAGTCGGGAGTCTTCTGTTCCAGCAGGGGTGGGCACCGCAACTGGACCCCTGCAGATGGCTGATGTGCAGGCACCAAATGGCAGGGCATGAGGGCAGCAGGCAGTCGGGCAGCAGCAGATGGCAGGTGGGAGCGTGCTCGGGGCTCTGGGGGGCAGTGATTCAGCCTTTTGGGCAGGAGCGTGGTCTTCCGTGTGTTTTCACGTGAAAAAATTGCATGTCAGCGTGTAATTCGAGGAAAGGCCCTTAGCACGTAAGCGCATCTGCGCGCATACGCGATTTCATTGGACCAAAGGCCCTTAGCGCGTAAGCGCGTCTGTGACATATCGCGCACGGGCGTTACCCTGGCAGGGCTTGAAGATCCCACGTGGATTTCCATTGCTCTGTATGTGCTTTCCGTGGGGTGCGGTGCGTGTGTTTTCCAGGCGTTGAGGTTTACACGTTATTACTTCACAGCGGGTGGGTATTGGCTACGCGTTCTCCTACACACAGACGGTGAGTGGTACCCCGCTCGCCAAGGCCTATCGCGTGTGAAACTTCCCGTGCACCCCCGAAATACACGTACCCCGCTCAATCGCGTGTGAAACTTCCCACGCACCCCCGAAATACACGTACCCCGCTCAATCGCGTGTGAAACTTCCTGCGCACCCCCGAAATACACGTACCCCGCTCAATCGCGTGTGAAACTTCCCGCGCACCCCCAAAATACACGTACCCCGCTCAATGGCATGTGAAACTTACTGCGCACCCCCGAAATACACGTACCCCTCTCAATCGCGTGTGAAACTTCCCGTGCACCCCCGAAATACACGTACCCCACTCAATCGCGTGTGAAACTTCCCGCGCACCCGAAATACATGTACCCCACTCAATCGCCTGTGAAACTTCCCTTGCACCCCTGAAATACACGTGCCCCGCTCGCACAGGCCCAATCGCAGTATGGGACATTCATCATTGCTGTATATTGCCACTTTTGTAATGCGCATGGTTGCTACCGCCTGCCTTCGTGTGGCGGACGTGTTTCGCCCTGTGCGTGTCTTTGGCTGTGCGCGGCTTTGCCCTATTCGATTCCATGAATACGTGTGGTTTAAGTGCGTGTGGGCGTTCCGTCTGCTTCCCTGCAGTACATCCCCAGTTACGCCCTTATTTTCGCGCGTTGTTCCCCATTCCGCGGGTTACGCCCCGTGTTCCGCCCACTTTCTGGTGTATGCGCCGAGGTTGTGCGCTTTCACTGTGCGTGTTGCACACGTCGTTCGGGATGTTGCAGTGACGTGTGCACCTTGCACGGGTTTGGCGCACATCCCGAGGAAAACACGCGCAGGGACTTCCATGAATCACACGCGCCTGTTTTTTCGCGCTTGCGCCTGCTTGCGCCAAAATTTTCGGCGCACGTTTGTTCCATGAATCGGCGCCTAAGTGTTGCAGGGTTTCCTTCTGGATGTTACATAATCGTAATTTTTAGTCTTTGACCATTCCGTCAAATCAATGTAGTGTAACCTTTGTGTGTAATACATTAAAGCGGAATCTCAGGAAATGATCACAATATCTTGGATTCTGAGATTTTCTTAAGTACTCTGGCGTGATGGTTAAGAGACTGGTCAGGTTTCTTGATAGCATATGGATTTTAGAGGAAGATTTCCTAGCTTTTGTATCTGACCAGTCTGCTGCCCGCAGTGCCCTTTTAACCAGAAGAGGTTTCCGGCATAACATGTCCACCGAGAGACCTAAAAAGGCCAGAATTTCTAGGCATTTATCTCTCCAGTGATTCAAGGCCCAGTCGTCCATACCCACTTGCTTCATTTTTACGATATGATATTTTGGGGGGGGGGGCAATGTGGAGAGTTGAGTTTACCAAAGACGGTCAAGGTTTTCCAAACAATTCTCATGTATAAATATGGAATCCCCAATTCATGTCTTATCATGGTCATCGGGATCGCATTGGGGAGTCTTAAAATTTGCTTCCAAAATGTACTCTACAGTTACTCCCAGGTTTCCCAAGGTAACCCCAGCCTGGCTTCTCCAGCATACATCAGAGCTGGAACCACCGTATGATTGTAGAAGTAAATTACCAGCTGGAGAGAAAATTTGCCATACTTTCTCCCGATCATCAGCCCTTGAGCCGTTATCTGCTTTGTTTTGAAAATCAAGTTAGAAATGCAAGCCGTCTCACCACCACTGGAACTGATCATAATACCCAGATATTGTATGGCTGCTGTTGGACTGATTTTATTATTTTCCAACTTCCAATGTGGGATTCTCTTTCTCCTTCCCCTTGAATTTTCAATCATCAGAATTTCAGTTTTGTTCAGATTTTCTGGTTGTTTTGATCTATGTACTCCTGTAGTACATCGAGGTTTTTTGGAGTCTGATATCCAGAAGGACAAGATTGTCAGCATATGAGAGCCATCTAGACGAGGTTCCATTAATCTTAAGGGGCATGATCTAGGTGGGTCCAGGATATGTTTCATGACATTAATAAACAGGTTATAGAGTATTGGAGCCAAGGAACACGCTTGCTTCAATCCCAACATTTTAGATCTTCCTTGTTAGATTCCCGTCCTTATCCAACCTAATCTGCAGTGATGGCCCAGTATAAAAATCTTTATTGGCCACTGCTATATCCTTAGGGCAACTTCTTGCAGTCATTTTAGTCCATAGACACTCTCTATCAATGGAGTCAAAAGCAGCATCCATATCTGTACAAGCTAGGTATAATCTCTCGTTCCCTCTCAGAATCTTGGTTTTAAGGAGGCTAATAAGTAACACGCTTAAACCACAGTCTGCATTGTTGACGAAGCCTGTTTGCTTACACTCATGTTTCTGAGTTCGCTGTCCGATCCATTAGTCGTTTCAACAAAACTCCTGCAAAGATTTTCTGAGAACATTCAGGAGGACGATGAGCCAATAGTTCTTGGTATTTAATCTGTCCCATTTCTTGAAAATAGGGACCACTATCACTCTTTTCCAAGAGACTGGTATTCTTCCAAGTTGACTGAATCTGTTGAATAAGACAATGCAGAAATCGGTGCATGATTCAAGTGCTTCATTCAACATGGCATTCGTCATGCCGTCCAGGCCCAGGGCTCGAGAAGTGCTTGCTTTGGAAATTGTTTCTAATTTCCGCTCTTTCGAACTCAATGGTTCTTGTTGTACCAGAGGGACATTAGTCGGTTTCTCAGTTTTTGAGCCAAAGAGGCTTTCAAAATGCTCGACCCATCCAGACTCATGTATTGGGTTTAATTGGAGAGAGCCGCTGGCATCTTCTTTACCGTTTAATAATGACCACAGTTTCTTTGAGTTCTTAGTCATTAGGTCATGCATCATGCGGTCTGCGTCATTTTGGTAAAGAATAGCTCTGTATGAGATGATCCAATTTCGGCGTTGTTGTTTTCTTTTCCTCCTTTCCCGGCATCGTAATAGTGCTGGAAGTGTTCTTAGGCTTCTAAGATCTTGCTGCAGCTGACATTCTTTTTATTGCAATGAGATCATAAGAAACATGTTTATTCTTGAAGGTTGTTTCACTTCCTTGATTTGGCTCTTCCCTGAAGACAGCTAGACAGGATTTAGATTCGACCCCCTTGTCAAGATTCTCTTGCCACAACCTCATGGTCTTTGTCAGGGCAGGAGCTGACTTGAAGTTGATCCGCAACCTATTTCTGCCTTGTTCCAGTGAAACTCTATGTTTCCAAGATTTCTCTTTACTCTTTTTTCCCAATCTCCAGTCTGGTCTTAAATATGTTAGGATCTTTGGGTTATGGTCACTGTGTTTAGTTTTACTGACCTTCAAGGATGTCAGCCTTTGGAAGATATGACCCATGACAAAAAAGTAATCTAGTGTCGCACTGGATAAAGCAGATTGGCAAGTATTGGCCCCTCTAGTTCTCCCCTTACTTGGCAATTTACGATGTGCAAGTCCCTGAAATGGGATTCCTCTAGCCATTGCTGGGATCTTGATATTTAGTTTTTTGTATGGTCTTCTTGACTCCCCTGTTATTTTTCAAGGCTGTTGAAAGACAATCGAAGTTCAAGTTTCCACAGAGAACAATCCAGGGGTCTACTAGTTGAGATGTTAAATCATCGATCCATTTCATTACTATAGATGTAAAGGAGTTTGAATCCTTGATGTTAGGGCTCCAATACAGGTTGAATAGAACCAGTGGCCCTTCTTGGGGGGTTAGGGGTTTGCACTAGTTTTATTATTATGATTTGAATCAGTAGATTAGGATGACAAATCCGCCAAACCTTTACACAAAGTGTTGTTGTTCACCAGTGTCAGTGACCCGGAATTTGGTCTCCCTTTTCAACCCTTAGTTACTTTGTTCAGGAATCCTGTATACCCATCCAGAAGTGGAGTTTCTCTTAACCATGATTTTTGGATACACAAAATATCTAGTTTGGTCAGTCTGTGATCCAGGGAACGGGACAAATGGGCAAATCCCCTGGTATTCCAACATCCTAGCTGAAGAAATTCCGATCCTTGTCTGTTCTTACTCTAATCGCTGGAGGGTTCCACCCATGCTCTCGCTAGCCAGCCCCATGATTCCTCTTTTGTGATCTTTGTAATCAGGTCCCCTCTGCCGGGGGAGATCTCTTGCGCTCTCACATTAGTCTTTCCTTTTATGGTGATCCTCAGGGCCTTAGGGCCACTTGGTATAGGTGGGGTATCTCTATTAGTCTTAGACCTTTCATTCCCTTCAATAGGATGCCTTCTGTGTAAATCATGGGTCCTTTCTTTTACAACGCTCTGGTCTAATTCTGAATCATGACTAGTTGGTAGATGATACTCCTTCAAGTAAAAGCCGAAAGCGGAGGAGGCCATGTGCAGAACTACCCTGTCATTCTCTTGTTCAATCCACTATCTTGATGTCTTTTGATTTGATGGCCCTTATTTGCGGTACATTATGTAAAAGTTGCATGAGGTTGGCTCGATTCAGTATGAGATCAGCGTCTGCCTTGGTTTATAGTCATAATCTCGAATACAAATATGTCGAAAGTCAAAAAGTCGAAAAAAAAATGTCGAAAACAAAAATGTCGAATTTATTTTTTATGACGTTTTTTTTTCGAAATGGGGGGGTTCCCCCCAACCCCCGTTTTTTCTTTTTCTTTTTTTGTTTTTACCTATTTTTTTTATATAAACTAGAGCCCCAAAAAAAATATCGAAAAAAAAAATAATTCGACATTTGTTTTTTCGACATTTTTGATTCGACTTTTTTGCCATTCGAAATTTTGTATTCGATATTATGACTGGACACCGTCTGCCTTCAATACTCTTTCCAAAAAGACCTTATGCGTGGCCTTTCAGCCATCTTTCAATTTAAGTGATGGATCACCCTCCAAGTGAAGTCGAGACTGCCCTTGCCACCTGTTCTTATGGGGCAAACCCTTTTCCGTCAATCGGGGCAAACGGTCCCTCCTACAGTGCGCTATCATTTTGTCCAACACTCTGGGTTGTCTCTCTGCTGAGGCCCACTTCAAGGCTATTTTTTCCCTTGTGGATTGTAAGGTTTCAAATAAATTGTTTTCAGTTAAGGGCTCTTTTACTTGTTCCTTTAGAGGCTCCCCACACATTAGAGAGTTTGACCGAGCATCTTCCTCCAAGTCTTCTGATTCATAGTCCTCATAAGTCAACAGCTGCAGCAAGAGATCTTCCTCAGAATTTGAGTCCGAGTTTTCCCCTTCTACCCAGCTACCAATGTTTGCTTTTTTGCACCAGCTGTTTGTTGGTTGGATAATGAAAGATGGCTGAAAGGGGTAGCTGCAACGGTTCTAAGGTTTCTAATAAAGTTTCTGGCACCACCCCGATATTTACCTTTCCATTTTGTGATATTTTTAGGTTTCTTTGATGGTGCTTCACCTTTTTTTTCTTTTTTTTCAGTGAGGATTTGGAACTTTGTGTGAATCCTTGCAAAGATTGGAAAAACGTGGGCGTTTGACTGTCTGTTCACAAGTACCTCAACTGGGGCTTCTGGTACCATTTGTGTTCCAGCACTCAGTGTGTCGATTCAAAGTAGCCTGAGAGCTAGTAGAAGGCAGACAAGAGTCTACTTGTAACTGAGCAGATGACTGGTCTTGCCTCATCCCCAAGTCACTGTCTGATGGCACCTGTGTATTTTCTCTTTGGTCTGCCGACATCCGAGAAGCTGCTCCACATTCCATGGTTATATCCAAATAATCCTGTGGTGATTGCAAAGGATTAGATGTAAAATCTACATCGACTCTTGGAACAGTTCCCTTCCTGCTGCCTGTGTAATCTTGGCTCTTCCTTAGTCTGATGGTATCTCTAAAAACATGCCAGTAAATACTTGTTGTCCTCTCCTGCATTCTCAATTAGTTCAATAAGGGTTTTGAAAATCACTCCGTCCGACCTTTCTTTGGATCTTTTTTCCCTTGACGCTTCAATGTTAATTTCTAGAAAGATTAGTTTTGAATGCATCAGCGCCAATAAGGTTGATTGATCTTTGTATTTCTTGTTTAGGGATTGGTATAGTTTTAAAAAGTAAAACATGGTAATATAGACTATTAATAGAGACTATTAACCCATTTTTGATGGTTATCTTCTTGATCAATAATCGGACGATCCAGCGCTCTACATACAGCACCGGATCTCCCTCCCCCTTTTTTCAATTGAGTAGTTTGGGCTCTGTTGGGAGAATCCCGGTCCGAAACTTCTGAAACCTTGCTGGAGCTCGACATGTACCAGGTTCACCTGCTTTTGACCCCCTGCAGTCAATCTTCCATGGTTTATGTAAGGCCTCATGCAGGTAATTCGAAGGATGGGCCTTTTTTTGGTCCGCTGGGCTGAACACCCATCCCAATTTCTGTTTTTGTTTGCTGGACCCTTGGATCTGGGATCGGGTCATCTTCAGTTTCTCTGATGCACCTTTTCTCTCCCCTTACCCCATTTTTTGTGCTCAGTTGCAGAGTTAATGTAGCAATATAGGCAGGCAGCCAGTGCAGGGTACGCTCTCTGATTTATTCAAGCTCTGTCTGCATCTGGCACCCGTCGTCTGGCACCCGGAACCCCAGCAGGTGTCGATGCACCCTCTGGGGCTCCGGATCCTTCCTGTCCCCATCCCCCTTTTTTGGCAGGCCAAGGATCTCCGCTGGGATGTGGGGGCTTTAAATCTGGCACAGACTTGGTGATATAGTTTTCCTTATTCTCAGGGCCGGTTTGGGGCCCCACCATGGCTACTTCTTTGAATATATTCTGGGGAACCTCCTCCTGCGTGGGAACTCTCAGGACCGTGCCAGTCAGAAGGTCTACATCTGATATATTGCCCCACTCTTCCTGTGGAGGCTGGGAGGCAGTCTTTTTATTCAGCTGCTGGCCCAGTGCCCTAGCTCAAAAATGCCATTTAATTGTCTTTATATTTTACTCCTTGGTTTCAGATGGGAGCCACCTCCTTCATTGGCCATAGAGAACCCAGGCAGCATGGTGTCTGTCCTATTAAGGTGCCTTATGGACCGAGAAGGAACACTGTGTTCGAGTCCTTGTGGCATGTCAGTCTGCAGATGCTCTGATTTGGTTGGGGATGTCAGGCAGTCCGAAAGATCGCCCTTGGCCAAAGCCCCACCTAGGGCTTTCGTCCGTCTAGGTTTCAAAAAGCACCTCGCAATTAGTCAAGGCCCCAATCCTGCTACTCAGAGGGATAACTGGCATATTGGAGGAGTAACTATCAGAGGGCTCCTTCGGCTAAACTATTATAGGGATCAGTTCTACGAACACAGTGTCAGTTGGATTGATGCACACGGGCGCTGTTGAAGGAGGCATAGGGTCCCTTCCCACGTTCGCTAGATCCTGTGTCGATGCCGACAGCCCAGGGAGCAGGCAGGCAAAGGGAGGGAACATAGAGGATCCCTCTGCTGGATTCAAGCAGGGCATTTTTACAGATGGCTTAAGACCCATTGGCACAGCCAGGGCCATTCAGCCCTCCCGTTTACCTCCAGTTTGTTGCAGCCTGGTTTAGCTGCAGGTCCTCGAAAAGGGCTCCTGGGGCTCCTGGATTGCTGACAGCTCCATGTCCAGAGAAAGCCGCTGCCGGTTTTCCATGCAGTCTACTGAAGACCCTCTGAAAACACTCTGCCAAAACTCTGTGACTCTCCGCGTCGGGAGTGGAGTGTTTGTGGAGTTAGCCCCTCCTTCTTGGATGCAATGGAAGTCAGACTCTGCAGGCAGTGCACTTTCCTCAGCAATAGCGAACAGCAGACAATAGCGTTCTGAGGCAGGCCAACACTCTGCCAAAACTCTGCGAGGCACCTCGTCAGGAGTGGAGTATTTGTGGAGTTAACCTCTCCTTGCTGGATGCAATGGAAGTCAGACTCTGCAGGCAGTACACTTTCCTCAGCTATAGCGAACAGCAGACAATAGCCTTCGACTCTCTCTCTCTCTCCCTTCTACCCTCCGGTCTGACACACACTGCCGAACACAACTTGGATGTTCTCATCTCCTCAGACATACCTCTCTCCAACCCTCTCACTACTCCTCTGGGACTGACCACTTTCTTCTTTCCTCTCACATGACAAAGCCCCCCAGCACTGCCAGCTAACGTCTCGTTCATTCGGCCCATTTAGCATGTGTCAGTTGATGCCTACGTCTCCACCTTCTCTGCTCCTCCTACTCATGCCGGTGGCCCACACCCTGACACAGCCCTCTCTAATCTGCATCTTGCCATTTCCAACACTCTGGACACCCCTGCCCCTGCCATGAGAATCTGTCTGAATGCTACCACCAAGTTCAACTCTTGGTATGACTCTAACCTCCCCACCCTGAAACGCAAGTGCAGGGTGGTTGAGAGGAAGTGGAGGTCTTCGGGTGCATCCTCTGACAAACTGGCCTGCTGCCAGCTTCAAAGGCAATACAGACTCTATGCCCTGTTCAAGAAGAGAGTCTAGATCCAAGCCTACATCTCTGCGGCCTCTAACAACATGGCTGAAATCTTTAAAATCTTCAAGGAGATGTCAATCCTTCTGCATTCTCCACCTTTCTTGTTCCCTCCTAAGCTCTCTGTATGGCCGCATTGCCCTGGCTTCTCACTTCTCCACAAAAAGTCAGGACATCCCCTGTTTTCACTCTCTTCTTCCTCTCCCTCTACCGCTCTCAGCCCCACTCCGGCCGCCTGCCTCTCTCCTCCTTTCGCTTCTTTCTCTCTAATAACACCTGACGATGTTTCTAGACAAGTCTGATCTATGAAAGTGTCATCCAAACAGGTGCTCCCCTGCTCCTACAGAACCGTCAAGGACCGCATTGACACCCTCGCTCCAACACTGGCTAATTTCTGCAATCACTCTTTTCCCAATGGAGCTTCCCCTTACTCCTGAAGCACTCCCTTGTGCACCACCTCCTTAAAAAGCCTTCTGCCAATCCTACCTGTCTGGCTAACTATCACTCGATCTTTATCACTCTTTGCCTGGGCAAACTTTTGGAAAAGCTGGCCATCTCCCAGCTAACTATCCACACTGGAACTGTTGGCTATCTGCATGACCATCAGTCTGGCTTCAGAGCATGCATAGGCATGGAAATTGCTCTCCTGAACACCTGTGAAGATCTGCTCTCCAATCTCGACTCCAGCACCCCTTCTGTCCTCATCCTCCTTGAACTTTCCTCTGCTTTCGACGTGGTCAATCACACCATCCTGATGAACCGACTCTGTGAAAACCTGGGCATCATAGATAGGCCCTGGAGTGGTTGACCTTCTTCCTCCAGGACCGACCTGCCCAGGTCCAACTTGTGTCCTTTCTCTCCACCACCTCTCTCTCAACATGTGGTATTCCCCAGTGCTCTAACCTCTCACCTTGGCTTATAAATCTCTATGTGGCCCCTCAGGCCCACCTAATCTCCAACTTCTGCTCTAATATTCAGTGTTTTGCAGATGGCACACAGCTCTCCTTCCGGCTCTCTACAGCCTACTCTCCTCTCTCGCACATTTCAGGCTGTCTATAAGTGATTCAGGATTGGTAGGCATCCAACGATCTCTGTCTTAGTGACATTAATACATAGATCCTTCTCATCGGGTGGCCTGCTCCCACATCCCTCCCTTACTCTGCCTGCCCTCCATGGCCCTCTTACTTCACCTTCCGATGAGGCAAAAAATCTTGGTGATATCTTTGACTCCACTCTCTCTTTCTATCCTCACATCACTGACCTTTCCAGAAGGCCCATTACCAGCTGTACCTCCTCAGAGGTACTCTTCCTTTTCTCACTTTCCCCCATAAACTCATTGTCTCCAGAGCCCTGGTTCTCTCTAGGTTGGACTAATGTAACCTCTTTCTCAATATGCCTTCCTCTAGTCTCCACCCTGTGCAACAAATACAGAACAGGACTGTAAGACATATGCTTGGCCTCAAGCCCAGGGAATGTATCTCTACAACCCTGAACTCTCTCCACTGGCTCCCGGTGGCTGCAACAATCAAGTTCAAGACCCTCTGTATCGTTCACACACTGTTACGCTCACCTGGTCTCTGCAGAGACGTTGGGGCACGGTTGCAGCCCTCCCTGAACTTGAATCACCCCCTTCAGGCCTCTCCCTCAGTAGAAAAACTGTGAGCGGTGGTACGTGGTGATACTGCTCCTGCGTGGAGATATGAGTGTGTGAGTGTGCCGATCTGTGATTGTCGTACCTCTTGAACCCTTCACCCGAAAGTACAGTTTTCTGAATGCACTTTCCCTTTCCCCCTTGCACTTCCCCTTCCCCCTTCCACTGCACTTTGGGTTACTGCACTTGCACAATCTGAATGACACAAGGTATAGTAAGATTGTTTGTCTTGTCCTCCCTCCGTAACCTTCCTTGTCTTGTAACTCCTAGAAACACATGTGTACAGGTGCATTGTAAATGACTTATCATATCATATCATAGAAGCATGGGGGAGACACTTTGCTGATGGGGAGGAGGTTCCATAGTCTTGGGGCATAGACAGAGAAGGCTTGTTTTCCGGTCCTTTCCTTTTTCTGTAGCGGATTTCAAGTGTGCCCGTATCCTGGCTTCTGGTTGTGTGCTGTCTGTCAGAGATGCTGAGTGTCTGTGCGAGGTAGCTGCGTGACTTAAGGGAGTCTGCCTTATAGATGATGCAGCAAGACTTGAATGTGATTTGTGCATGCAGTGGGAGCCAGCAAAGGTGAATGAGGGCTGGGGTGATGTGGTCATATCTGTGCACTAGATGAGGCCTGCAGCCTTCTGTAGGACACTGCTCAGGGGAACAAGGGCGGATGATGAGAGGCCTTCACGGTGTGCATTGTCCTCACCCAGATGGGATAGGACCATTGCTTGAACTGGTCTATATCTTTCCAGAGGGAGAAAGAACTTAATGTTCTGCATAAGGCAGAGCTGACACCAAGCTGTCTGATTTTTCTTAGCTATGTGCATCTTGGAGGATATGGCTGCTGGATGGTGCTGTGGCATGTGTAGCTTGTTAGCTTAAATGTCCTATTATGTTCCTACATTTCATTTTGAAGGATGTATGACATTGCATGACGTTTTGATCAGAGGAAAGCCTTCTGGATTGATGTACTGGACTCATTGACCCGGGCTGCATGAATGAGTAATGCACTATAAATTGTGATTGGTGATTCATAAATGTACTTGCACTAAGATTAATTGTTCCTGCTAGAATTGAATACCTATGTATCATTGAATGCATTGTCATGGTTACAATGTACGGTACTCAAGTTAAACTAATGAACATTAGAATTACTTCTATGCTCTGTCCTCTGCAATGTGGAATATTATGGTCATACAAGGAATGTTTGCTGTATCATTATATATTTGGTAAACTGAATATTTACTGGCATAGAAGAAAGCTCATCAACACCCAATGCACTAGGATGTAATGGATGTGCATCCATTTCTTAAGCAAATTGTGCAAGAAATATCTTCAGAAGTATAATTTGATAGGCACACTATTTTATTTTATTTTTACCAACAATTTTAATAATTGATCTGCTATTTATGAATTTGATTTTTTTATCAAAGCTGTATGTAATTTCTATCTTACAATGTGTTGCATAATGTATGCACTGCATTACTATGGGCTCTGCCTGAAATAACGTTTATTGACTGACTGAATAATGTTTTTCTCTTTTTGTTTTATTTTTCAAGTCATTCGAGCAAGAGCGCCTGTGAAGAATTCTACGGTCATTCACATAAACCCTGCCTAATGTTTCCTCTGAGGTGGTCAAGGAAGTCAGATGCTTCCTGATTCTGACCTTAGGGGTGGTGTACTGTGGGACGTTCATCTGGGAGGAGACAAGGCCCAGGGTTGTGAGGAGACACAATATTTGACCTTTGACAAGGAAAATCTTTCCAGGTTACCAAAACAGGTAATGGATTATTGTAATTGGGTTCTGGAAACAAGTATGAGAAATTCTGAGAACACTGTACCAATAGAAAGACCCTTTAAAGTCTTTCAGGATAACTATCCTTATTACTGCCAATGGTATAAGGTAAATGATTCTGGAAATGTTGCCTAAGCAAACACCTAAAATAACTGGTTTTGTTGTTGGGGATTACATGCCCCACAATCCCATAAGCACTGGCATGAAGAAGAGGGCTGAGGAGGCAGAATGCAGTAGTAGTCATGCAATTAAGCATAACAGCACACATCTGAAGGAAGCTGAGAGGCATAAAAGGCGGCCTCGGGTGCAGTCAATTATAAGAAGAGGAAGGAGAGTAAGGAACTGAAACTGTGACTGAGTTTGTGCAGTAGTAGCAGTAGAAGAAGATTTCACCTGCTTTTTCTGAGAGAGCCTGTTCCCCTAAACTCTGAAGTGCAGAGGCTGCACAGTGGAAGACATCCAGAGAGGCTTTCTTTCCTCATGTGACCCTGACTCCAGTGGTTAATGGGCAGAAAACATGCATGTGCCAGAGACCGAAGTGAGGAGCTGTGGGTGCGTCATGTGTCTCAAGAGGAAGATGGGCT
The DNA here is from genome assembly GCF_040938575.1 of Ambystoma mexicanum. Taxonomy (NCBI): domain Eukaryota; kingdom Metazoa; phylum Chordata; class Amphibia; order Caudata; family Ambystomatidae; genus Ambystoma; species Ambystoma mexicanum. Next base: position 879,634,903 of record NC_090929.1, on the reverse strand, counting down.
CCTTAATTCAGTGGCCAGAATGGATAGACCTTAGCAGAGGAAGGCTGTTGGTCCCTGTGAAGCTAGAAGTAGTAGAAGTTGTGCCCGAAGTCATGGACTCAAGCAACCCACAGAACAAGTGTACCAGAAGCCCGTGAGTCAAACCTGTCATTCTGATTCCTTGCATGAGCACTGCCAACAACAGTTTCCAGTCTTTCTTTTACTTGCATAAGAAGTAGAAGCGAGCTATATTTGGTTGATGCATTTTCTAACAAGGGAACAATGGAAGTAACAATTGCTTGTGAATAGACAGGCTTTCTTTTACTCGCGTAGAAGCTGAATGTTACCAAAACATCATTGTTAAACCCTTAAAGTCTTTAATCTCCATGAAAGAGTGGTTGCTTGTACCTAATCTTGTTTCCGAAGTGGAGAGTGAACAATACAGGTTGCATGTATCTCATTAAGCAGAATGACCATTCTAAAACACCACTGTTAAACACTTAAAGCTTTTAAAACTCCTTGAAGAAGTGGTGGAGTGTGCCTAATTGTGTTTACAAAGTACAGAGTGAACGCTATGAACATAAGGTCGTTAATCAGTAACATGTCATGGATGGATGGGATGCAGGGTAACTCTTACATCAAATAATCAGACCGACACAGCAAGTTGGCAAAGTCTAATCTGACTGTTTTATTGTCAATTGTCTAAAACAGGAAGTTACAACGGACATCAACAGATGTTTGATCGTGCTCTCAGCGCAAATCACATACATTTATATATCATAGATTTGTCATACGTGACATCATACCTCATGGCAAATAGGAGATACCTATGAGGTGTTGTGGTTGGCTCAAGGGGAACATCTAAGTGTACTTTCTATACAGCAACGGGTTGTGATAGGAAATCTACTGCCAGGCGGACAACGTAAGCCTGCCTCTAGTGCAAGTCATCCTCAAGACTTATTAAGTACACAGAATAATATTGGTTCTTAAACAATAAACCCCTTCGTTATATGGCCCTCTGCATTTGGTTGGCACGCCTGTGACATGTCTGGAACATTTGGCTCCTTAGCAGCATGTAAACTAATACCCAAGTGCTGGGAGGTGGACATGACTTTGCTTCCCACCCAGTTAGCCCCACATCTCTCATCGCCCATGCCTTCTATCGCACTTATCACAGTTCTAGTCTGCATGCCCAACTCCTATTTCCATCATTTAATTGTCTTGAATTAATGAACTTTGCACTCATGGTGTTCCTTCCTTGCACCTTAAAAAAGGATAATTCAGCTTCTCCTGTTCACTGTTCTTCATGGAGAGATAACCGGCCTTGGCTTGCTCCAGCTTTGATTCCAGGCCAAACAGATTTGCACTTCAAGTCTGGCATCTCCAGCTAATTCTTTGCTGCGACACACACAGCTCTCGATTCTTCTTTCTCTCTGGTTTACTTACTAAAATGTGTGGCACTGATGCCCAGAAATGATCCAACAGCTACTTCGTCTGCAGTCTATTCACTACGCATAGCTAGCTACTAATATTACTTAGTCTACTTGCATAGCTGCATCTGTATCGTTATTAAATGACTTGCATTTTCTGCAGTGCTCTTCACACCTGCAATCTTCTTTTCTGCATAAGGATGTTCAGTTAATTCCTTATTTCGTCATCAGTTTCCATAAGGTCCATACATCCTCTTCTTCAGCCACTCTTCTTAGTGTGTCACCCTCACTTCTTCTGGGGTCACCAGCTTCCCTTTCTCCTGTTTTCATATTCCTTCAAGAATCTCCTCCAGGATATTGTCAACTACGGGGATACATCAGATACGGTTTTCTTGATGGGTACCTTTTCTCGAACACTCTTCACGGTGTGGTCATAACTACTGGTGTTAAGCATGGTGCAGTTTCAGTCTTCCAACATACAGGTAGTAGGGGGGGCAAGACTTCCAGAAGAGGTGTTAGGCTGCTCCTCTACTGCTACCTCTGTATTGAAACAAGCAATCATTTTTACTAAGAGAAGACAAGTGTTTAATTTAATTTTTGAAGATGAAAAGAGTGCAAGCATTGCCCAAACCAAGAATATTACCCTATTGAGAGTGAAGTAACATTTCTCAATGCCAGAAATGGTTCTAATATTTATTGTGATACCATTAGAACATCAAATGTGCCTAGGATACAAGTATGCAAGCATTACCTGAAGAGAGAGAGTGGTACCAAGGCTTGTAGGTAATTGTGTGGCTGTCATTGGCAAAGAGGTGAAGGCAGAGTTGGGGAAGGGAAACCTTTTTTAGCGCAAATACAATACTGCTGTTGTGGTTGTAAAAGACAAGAAAGGCAAAGATGCTGGAAGAGATATTCCGAGCAAGAGTGCCTATTCTACTTTAAGGTGTTTCAGTGCCTTAAAGTGAATCCTGTTCAAACCTATCTTTAAAATACAAAGAACTAAAGCTGTGGTGCAATATTTTAGTTTTCAGTGAATGAAAGACATCAGTAGTTAAAATGAAGTGGAATGCTACAGGGTCAAGGAGAATGTCCTCATGGTCAACTGTGGTAGAAGTGAAGTTGTTTAAGTAGAAGCAGCAGAACTGAGAAGTCATCCTGACAAATATACCTACTGTGATTTGTAACCTGAATAGAAAGATGTATATTTTTAGAACTTGAGTTCAATTAACATTCTGGAAGTTGTATTTCCTTTTGAACTGTGTCAAGTCCTCTTGGGTAAATGGACATGGCTGAGAAAAACATCGATGCTATTCTGAGAAAGTCCAAGGTCTATTTTCCATCAGAAGAAGAACATTTGTTGTTGGAAATGTGGTTATGATATTATTTATAAAGCGCCTAATACGTGTCGTTGATTACAAGGTGAGCACATTGCCCCTGAACTATCCTCCTGAGACCTCCCGAGAAGTTAACACATCTTTACTGGGAAATTGTCTTTTGAAGAACTGATCTAAGACTATTCTACCTATGTGGATTTTCCTTATTTTCTTTTTGCTAAACATTGTAGAGGAATACACCTTTAAGCCTGGGTAAGAGAATTCACCCATGTTGCTAAAAGGTTACCAATATATTGTGAATGTTATTGTTGACGATAATTGAATTGCCATATATTTTCTTGTGTATTTGATGTTTAGTGTGAGGGTCTGTGTTCAAATGTTTCCTCTTAGTTTGGTTAGGTAGGGAAACCCACAGTAGATTAGGGCAAGTGAGGTATTTTGATATTATGTTTGTTCTAATAAAATTGCATATTTTGAACAAATAACAAACAGTTGTCCACCTTGCATAGCTCACCCCTCACAGCGACGCACTGGTGTGATGTCATGATTGTGCCACTGTGATGCTTTTTATTAATCAAAATCCACAACTTCTTTAATGCGGTATGTACCAGTGAACATTTCTCTTGAACAAAGAAGACACCTTTTTGGTGATATCTGTTTTGGTGTGTCTAATATAAACTTTTTTAAGTTTCACAGCAATCGATATTGGGTTGAAAAATGTCACATTGTGAAGAGTTATATATGTTTGATCACATGCATTTAAGTACACACTTTTATGTACATGTACCTACCTGGGTCTAGCGTATACCATCCCTGAATTAATGAGATCATAAAGGTAAAAATGTTATCTTGATTTACATATGTTTTTACAAATGCATAAACACTTTGTTTTAACCATTTTACGTTATAGTTGTTTTGCTCTTTTCAGCCACTTCCTTTTAGATAAAGACACTGTTGTGGCCAGTACAACTGTAATGAACATAATTGTTTTCTATTATTTTGAGTGGTCCACCAATCATCACATACAAAGTTAACATCACTTTAATATGAAAACTATTTAGATCAGTAGTAATTTTGAGAGGTTTATCCACAGGGGTTACACCAGTTTCTGACAAAGTTTTGCTAGGAATGGTTGCTATTCTGAACTTGAGGTAAAAATCCAGTGATGGCTACTGGGTGGAGTCGTTGCATGTGTTACTTAACTGAAATGTCTTATTCTACTTTCACATTTCAGGTGGAAGGGTTTCTTCAAAGCCTTAATAAACAAACCATAACTTTGCTGGTGTTTGCTAAACATAACCCAATGCACCTTTCACAAGGATGTCAGACTGTACTGAACTTTTGATCGCTAATGAGGATGAAACATGTATGCAGTTGTCAATCCTTGAGATCTGACTGTCCTGGGTTGACCTTACTATGTATAAAATAGCACTGCTATATATAGAACAAAGATATTTACCTGGACCTAAAGGCTTACATGTAGAACACTAACATCAAACAGAATATTACCGTTGCAGAACGTTTGGCTATTGGTGAATTGCAACATCTATCCAACATCACCATCATCAAACCGGCCGACAAAGGCTCCAACATTGTGATCCAAGATAGGATCAACTATGTGGCCGAAGCCAATTGTCAATTGCGTGACCATCTGTGTTATGCAGAGTTGTCCAAAAATCCTTTTCCTGAAATATGATCAGAGCTCATAGCTGCATGTGCCAAGTGGGCAGAGGGGGATTTATTAGAAGATGATCTGGGTAAATTCCTTGTTCCTTCATGCTACACCATACCAACTATTTACTTTCTTCCCAAGGCACACAAATCACTTAAGCATCCCCCTGGCAGGCCAATAGTCACTTTATGTGGTTCATTGTTAGAGCATTTGGCACAATTCATTGATGAAACGCCGTTTCAATTTGTATCAGTGCTGCTTTCCTATTTGAGGGATACTAAGAACTTTTTACAACACATTACCAACATCCCTTGGGAGGAAGGACTTATTTTGGCTACTCTTGATGTGGTCTCTTTGTACACCTCTATTGACCATACAGAGGGGATGAATGCATGTAAATATTATCTGGACACCCGCTCACTTAATCATTTGGGACACAGCTCTATGATTTTGGATATGCTATCTTTCTGTTCGACCAATAATGTGCTTTTGTTTGAAGGTTCTTTTTTCCGGCAAGTCAGAGGCACTGCTATGGGCAGTACATTTGCCCCTTCCTGTGCCAATCTCACTATGGGGTGGTGGGAGACAACTTTTTTATCTGATTTACTTTTGTCTTGTTTCCCCACTCAAATCAAATCCTGGTGGCGGTACATTGATGACGTTTTTATAACCTGGAAGGGCACGGAAAGTGATTGGCAATCTTTTGTGAAGAGCATCAAAACCAACAAGGCCAACCTCAGGTTTACAGAATGCCATAGCTACACTGACATTGTTTACCTAGATGTCATTGTCGTGCTTGATACACTTAGCATTCATACGGCCTTACATAAGAAACCTTCCAACACAGGCCTGCCCTTGCATGCCAACAGCTGCCACCCCCTTTGTGCAAAAAAAGTATTCCTTATGGCAAATTCATCCATTTCCATAGGAACTGCAGTGATATTACTCGGTTTGACCATCACTGTGCTTTGGCAGCTGTTGCCTTCTTGAAACAAGGTTACAACAAAAGAACCATCGAAATGGCCTATATGAAGGCGCATGGATTATCTAGAGATAAACTTTTGTACGACATTAACACTAATAAAATATCATAAATGATGAACCGAGACTAATTATCTCTTTTGACAATGCCTCTAACAATGTCCGTAAAATTATTGAGAGACATTGGCGTATTCTTACCTTGGACAATGATCTATGCACTCTATTATCTAAGCATCCTACTTTGACCTACAAACGTGTACCATAATTGAGAGATAGACTAGTTTCTAGTTTTTTGGCTGCTCTGGATAAAAGTTCTTCTGCCACCAATTGGCTCTCTGGCTCACCGACAGGATTTACCAAATGCATGAAATGTAAAGCATGTGCACATATCACTGTGTTGAAGTCATTCATACATCCTGTCACCAAACTCAACCGGGAGATAAGATATTTTATCAATTGTGACACTGCATTTGTGGTGTATGTTCTCTCATGTCCACGAATGAAGAGGTACGTCGGTAGTACACCATGTAAACTCAAACTGAGAATTCTCAAGCATCTCAGAGCCATAAATAACTCTGACCCCGCGTACCCAGTGGCGAATCATTTCAAGCAGGAACATGAGAACAATTTCCATTTGTTAACATTCTTTGCAGTGGCACATGTGCCGGTACACCAAAGAGGAGGGTATTGTGTCCTAAAGGTGAGACAATTGGAATCCAGATTTCTCTTAGATCTTGATACCAAGCATCCTAATGACCATAATGTGGATGAGGAGTTACACGTATTTCTGGGTACCTAAAAATGTTCTTGTGTGGTCTGCTTATCTACTAATATTTGAGTTGTTTCATCTCTTATCTTCTGACAGATTCATGTTAGTGGTTTTGGGTTTGGGCTTTAATGGGAATGATTTAACTATGTATATTCTTTGTAAGCCTTGAATTTCTTTTTTATGTGTTGGCTGTCTGTACCTGTGATTTTCAGGGAATTGGTATTTATTTCTGTCACTTTTTGGTCATATTTCTCTGACTTTTTATGTGTAGTTTCTTGTTTTTTACTTTGCTTTCCTTATTTCTGTAGATTGATGTCTGCCATCACAGTGTTAAAGGTATACCATGTACTATTTGATTGTCATCAAAAGACTAGTGTTTACTCAGGTGTATGAGTCCCCGCCGGGGTCATAGAATTATTGCTGGATTGTCATCACTACTTTGATGTTACGATTGCAAGAGCTGCATTTTTACATCTGTCTTTAAATGCCTCTGTGATCTAGGCCATGATTATGTGTTCCATAGTAAGCTGCCTTTATTGCACTTTATTGTCAGGGTTGTGCACTCTGATTGTATTTGGATTTTACAACTTGCTTCCAATCGACCTAGGCCTTTTCACCATAGGCCAGGTGCCATGCTGCTATACCTGCCACTATGGTTGCACTTTACCTGCGGGGTCTTTTAACCTGTTTATATTTGCACTTTATATAATGCAGTATGGACCAATTATTACAGTTGCTTTTTTCACCATTATGGCCTTTCTTGTATGGAACTGACTAAGATACACTGCACTTACAGTTTACTTTATGATTCATAGATACATTAGTATCTGAGCACTGACTTGGCATTGTAGTTTTTTACTGTGCATCTTAATTTTAAAATCTCAGAAATACATTTTTACGACCCCGTTTGCACTTGCACTTTAGCTCAAAGATCATGGTATTTATTTTCATCATGTCTGGCTTGATGGTCACTTCATTTCTGTCTGACCTCATATGATGACTATCCCTATGATGCACTTGCATCCAAAGTTGATATTCTAAACCCTTAAATGGGGGGGCATTCACTTTTTTAATTATGCACTTGCACATTAATCCATCTCCTGCCTCAGGGAGTTCCGCTCGAGTATGCATTTGCACTTTAGGACATATGAACTTTATCTTGTCCCAATTGCTTTCATATTTAATGCTGGTAGTATTTGTGTTTACATCAATATTTTTACCTTTAGCACTTTGTCATTGCGGCTGGACAGCGTGCTGGATATATGCACACCACACTTCATGCTTTGACTGTGTTGGATGTTATATAATTGCAGCCATATTCATGTCACAATTTATATGATCTGTATGTTTAAACACCAACTTGATTATTACAATTTTAATGTAATATGTTCCAATGCTCTTCCAACGCATTTCGAATTATCTGTGGGCACTATGTATGCAGTTGGTTTGCTTCCCTGGTCTGGTTTCTTGATCAGGCTGGGTATCATTACATATACCGCTGTCTATGCCAAGATGGCCACCAAGTTTTCTGCTCCTAGACACAGTCCCCTGTGAGAGTGGGTGAAACCATAGAAGGACTACACTACATGTTATATATGCTGTATTTACTCACTTCTCTGTAACGTGACCAAGCGCCCAGTGTAGCGCGAAATGCGTTGTTTGCAGGTCTTGCGCGCTGGTGTCCTGCCTCTGTCTGTCTGTTGTTGTCCTGTGCCCTTTCTTTTGGCTTTTTTATATTAATAAAATACTCGTATCTAACATGATGCGGGTTTTTCCTTTTTTGATTTCGGAGATCTTTGTGTCTTGCAGGGAGTGTGGTTCATCTTTTCCTGCCATTTTCACATGAGTAGCTATGAGCAGTCTGTGCAGGGCTACATGTTATGTTTGCATAGCTTAATATAACTACTGAAGGCCTAAGGTTTTTAAATGTTGTGCACATCTTTTTTCACTGAGTGTAAACGTTTTTTTAAAGCAGCTTAACCATAACTTCCCTTGAACTAATGTTACTGCACTTATTTAAAAGCTTTTCACAAGACAAACATTGCTACTCATATTTATGATACCTGCCACTAATTTCTATGTTCATGCTCTGTTCATGTGATCCAGATGTTTACTACCAGCTGTTGTCTTTTTTTGCATCAGATTTGTATGCACCAATGTTCTAAGTATACTCACTATATCCAGACAAAAGCCTATTGCTTGATGTATATGGATACCTTTAATACAAGTTTAACATGACTCATATTTCTTATATACCTGGATAATTAATTGTACTACCCAAGTAACCATATAAGGTTACAAGGTTACTTGGGAAGTACTTACTCTTACAGCTTTTCTGTATCTATGGCCTTTTGATATGTATTACAAGATTATTATATTTTCCACAAACTTCACTGTACATTTCCACTCACAATAAGTGCATGTTGTGAAGGATGCATTTTGTAAGTGCCTTACCTCTGAAATGAAAATCTACCTCAAGTGTGTCCTGTGGTATGAATCCTAAAACTACACAATAAGATATTGCCACTGGAAAGAACTAAATACAAATATTACAGTATTGTTTGACCTCATAACCGATAAAACGTTCACTCACATATAAATATGAGTAGTTCAGTTTTCTTGTACCGTGTTAGCCAATGGTAATATCAAATGTGTTGCTCCAAAAAAGACAAGATTATACCTTGGTTATTCTAACAAAGTCATTTATTTGCAAGCTTTGGTAATCTTCAAATTACGTCATCAGGCATACAAAGCAATAGACTTTTGGAACAGCAGGAGAGCTCAAGGATTCACTCTCTGGAATGTCCTATCTGTGTGTGCTTCTGACTTGTTTCTTTCACAAAGAGCTTTACGCTTCGGAAGTTCCCCCGATGCATTCCATTCACAAAGATGGAAGTGGAGCACTGAAAACAACATGTAAGCAGGCAAGAGAGGAAACACTATAATTTTGGACTCTATATGCTCCAAATATGCATCACTGAAGACTAAGAGTAACAGGATCTCTAAACCCTGGTTTACTCATAATCCTGTCTCCCTTTGGAAGAAGGTTCACCAAACAGACAAGAAATGGAGAGTGACCAGATCACTGGAGAGTACTGAGCGATCTAAAACAGCAGTGAAGAACTATAAACAAAGAATTTTTAGGCCAAAAGAGATTTTCTCCACAAATAAATTGGCAACGTTAGCAACCAGCCAAGAGAAGTCTTCTCGGTGGTTACTAGGTTTTGCAGGCCAAACTGTATTGCATCATCTCCTGAACCGTCGCTAGCACGGGCCAACGTGTTCAATGTATTTTTCAAAGAAAAACTTGAAGCCATACAGGAAAGCATTGAGGCAAAGGCCCAGGAGATGCTAGGTGTGCTGTGACTGATAAAGAACCTAGGCTTGAACATTCAGCCACCAGATGCATTAGCAGCAGTGAATAACGAAAACCATGTGAGGTTTGATCTTCAACAAGTTGTAAAGGATTTTATACAATCACTTATTTTGAATCTCAAGCCCACCAATGATTCCTTGTTTACATCACCTGTCTGTACGGCTAGAAGCCTTGCAAAGAATATCACTCCCTTTATGACTATATATGTCAATAAATCTCTGGCCCAGGCCATTGTTCCTAGTGAGCTCAAAAAAACTCCATCATTACACCACTATTAAAGAAGCCGAAACTGGACACGGCCTGTTTAAAGAACTACCGGCCAGTTGCAGGCCTATCGTGGCCTGGAAAAATACTAGCCAAAGTGGACACCTCGCAATTTCAAACTTTTGTTGAGAATGAGGCGATGCTTGATGGGTTCCAATCAGGATTTCGGCCTAAGCATGGGACCGAAACAGCCTTGTTATTGTTGTACAATGAGTTGCTAGAGGTCGAGAACAAAGGGGAGTTCAGTCTTTTTGAGATGTTAGATCTATCTGCGGCTTTCGAGACAGTTAATCCCAATATCATACTTGCATGTCTGACAATGCCTGGAAATGTTTCTGAACGGGCTCTGAAAGGGTTTGCATTATTTCTAGATGATAGACGTCAATGGGTGAAATCTGGGGGCTATATTTCAGATCCTATTGTAATGACCTGCAGAGTCCCACAGGAATCACCACTATTCTCTTGGTTGTTTAACTTATACATGCAACCTGTACTGAATATTGTGAAAAGTCATGGCCTGAGCTACCAATCATATGTCAATGGCACACATATTTATATCAAAATTAACAACATTGAGGATGCCTTCATAAGGGTTAACCACTGTCTGGAAGGCATACATAGATGGATGACAAAAAATCAGCTTCAGCTGAATGAAGTCCATACTGAGCTGATCCAGTTCAGACCTGGAAAGCAGGTTCTGGCTGCAAGGGAATCTTTTTCTGCACAAATCATTGGGGAGGAGCTTCAGTTTGCTGCTAAGATTAAGAACTTAGGTTGATTATGGCAGGAGAACCTGTGCAGTGAAGCACAGGTTGGGGCCAATGTTCAGTCTGTCTACTACTCTCTGTGGATGCTCCGACGGGTTTTACCATTCATTCCTGAGGAAGGAAGTCCATGCCGTAGTGGTGGGGGCTATGACAAACACCCATTTGGACTGCTGTAATAGCCTTTTGATGGCTGTCCCAGCCAAACAATTGTACAGGCCCCAGAAGGCCCAAAATGCAGTGGTCAGACTGATTAGAAGCCTGGGGAGAGAGGGCCATGTTTCCCCCCATTGTAGAACACTGCACTGGCTGGCAGTCGAGGATTGCATTAAATTCAAGGTAGAATGCATGATTTGTAATTGTCTAAAGGGACTGGCCCCTGAGGACCTAAGCAATACAATCTGTCCTCACTGCCCCCCACGAGGACACTCAGGTCAAGGGACCAACTGCTTCTGTGCAGCCCCGTTCAGTATTTGTTACTAGAGGAGGCAGAAGATTTGCAGTCTTCGGTCCCAGACTCTCGAACAGTCTACCGCGGGAGATGAGGGATTGTTAGATATTTGCTCAGTTTCGGAAAGGCCTTAAAAAGATTTCTGTTTAAATTGTAACAAAACTGTTTACCTGGTGATTTCTCAGCCTTTTCTATTATCGTGCTATATATGTTGTTCCAGCTGCACCTCTATATGGTTAAGTCCATCTTGAGCACGTTACAAATATTCAAAATCAAAATCAAATCAGTACTACTGGACTGCTCTTAAAGAGGTATGAAGGGATGTGGCTATGTCAGTCATGGCATGTGCAAATATACTAAAGGCCGGTATGTTTTAGACGTAGGCCTTCATTATGAGTGAGTCGTTCTGGAAATAAATCTAGCAGTAACAACATTACCAGCATTTTTTCCAGACCGGCTCACTTCGAGGAGGCTGGTAGGGGTTGTGAACGACTGGCAGGCCTGACCTGCTTGTAGTTCTGGCCCCTACCAGCAGATATTTTACTGAAGTACAGGCATTGTTACTAACAGTGCCAGTGCTTCAGAGTTCCCATTCCCGTGGAGTCCTATGGGACTATGGGTCTCCACGGTCCTATGGGACTCCATGGGAATGGGAATTTACCGTTCCTCCGTCGCCTGTGATATCCCAGTAGCACCGTGATGTCAGGCAGCAGAAACGGTAAGGCGAGTCCGCTGGTAACCCGCCAGTCATACCGGCGGGTTACCGACAGACTCATAATGAGGGCATAGAGTCAATTGCGTGTCCATCCCCACACAACATGTTGCCCACCAACATTTAAGCTTTGGATAGGAAACACAGCCAGTCACTTGTCAGCCAATTGTAAATAGACAATTTCAGTGTTGCCTCTAAAAGATTGTAATAGAGCAAATCATTGCTCATACTGATCCCTTAGCAGGATTGGTGGTGACCCATTCATCCATGTGTTGGGCTTGTGCTTCTAGAAGGCCAATAAGGAGGAGAAACCATTAGTCATGTTTAGCCCGTTGGCTTCTGAAGGCTAGTGTGAAAAGTATACTACCATATTCAGAGTGTGCTTTTCTACATGTGAGTGGGAGAAAAACAACAAATAAAACTGTCTGGCATTGAACAGAAACACTCACTAGCATGTGGGAAGCTTGTTTGCAAGGGTTTTTAAAGAGCTGGGAGAGGTTGGGCAGGAGTGAATCCAGCAACAAAAAATTGCTCTAGAGAGGCAGATGGGGCTAGGCTTGTGTCAGTCAAATGTCATTAAAGTGCCATAGAAAATGTTATAGGAAATAACAGGTCTATCTGTTTTGACCTCTGGTTCTCTATGGGTGCAAAGAATGGTAAATTGTTATTCAGTATAGTGACTCATGAAGTCATAATGTCTGTTCAAACATTTTCGATTATATTGAAAATTTTCATTTATGTGTAGTCATATGTTTTTTGTCTATTTTCTGTGCAAAGGATGCTTTCAGATGTGAAGTCTTCGAGGGTGTTATTTGGTTTCAAGCCGTGATCACTGATGGATGTGTCCAATTCTTGCAGCCTAATCTTTTGTCTCTTTAGATTCATCTGCATATGTAGTTGCTGGCCAGTTTCCTGAACATAGTAGCCCCCCCCCCCCAGCAGGCATTTCATAAACATAATCAGACACCCAACATTGCACCCATGGGCACTGAGAGATTTGCAAAACACTAGGGCCCTCAAAGCTATTACACTTCATACTCAACTCAATTCAGAGGTGTTATGACCCTCATCCATAAATACATACACTAGACACATGTAAACACACTCACACCCACTAGGGCTGTATGCTCTTGCGTGGCATACTCTTGGGTCAGAAAAAAATTCTGTTAAATTTGTACAGACCCAATATCGATGAATGCCAAATTTATATAGAAATTATGGACCTCCTGGCACTTTACCCTTTAGTGCCCATCCTGTGGGGAGGGGATTTCAACACTATAATTGACTTGGACCTCGACAGGTCAGGAGTCAAGACCCGGCAACTGACCAAAGCCACCCTGGCGAGGCCTGAGTGAAATTGGGATGGTGGACGCCTGGTGGCTGCTCAACCCCACAGCGTGTCAATACACCTATTAATCTACAGAACACGATTCCCCTTCTCGAATAGACATGTGGTTGGCTATCTGACACTTGTAAGTTGTCTTAATGAAACCAGCATATGGCCCAGAACATTCTGAGACCACTCCTTGATCACACTGACATTATCCATTGGCGAAATGCCAAAAACAGGAAGGCAGTGGAGATTTAAGTCGCAGTCACTGTTAGATGCAGTATTTGCCACTGAAATGGAGAAGCGATTCGACAAATACTTTGAGATAAACACCGGCTCTGTTGACAGAGAATCTGACTACGGGTGCCAAAAACAGGCAAGGATTTATGAATCATATTAGAAGGTATATACAAGGAAATAGAAATGTAGTGGTGAATTAAGTCCGTTTTCAACTGCCAATGAGTCCAAGTACACCAGAGATAGTGCAAGGAGGAGAGGAGGGGGCAGGGGGATGGAGGACACAGGAAACCAAGATGCCTTAGTAGATCTAAACAGAAGACTAACCAGTGCGAGCACGAAAGAAGTGGTCAGGAGAAACAGATAACCAACCTGGTAACTAATTTGCCGAACAGGATCTTGATGAAGGAGGAAGTCTCAGTACTGAACAGGGGTCTTTCATTTGCAACATCAACGCAATATAACTATGTTGATGTACTGATAGACGTTTTCAAATTCATATGTAAGCTTAAGTTGAGAACATTCTTTGCTACACAGAAATCCAATGCAACGGAACGTAACAAACAGGGAGAAAGTAGTCCATTGACGATTGGAGATATTGAGAGTATGTTTCTGGTCAGATCATTAGGGGAATCAGAGGACTTTGTGATAAGAAATATCCTCCAAGAGCTGAACATTAAACCTGATAACCTTGACATGAAACAATTGAAACCAAAGTTGAAATGTATCCCCATTTACCACCAGACAATGTGATTGACACCTTTCAAAAGGCAGTAACCGAGGACCTCAATGGAATAGCGGAAAGCCAAAAAAATAAACAAAATGGAGACACATAGAGAAAAAAAGTTATCAGAAGATGAAAACATGGCACTTAAAAGATTGGCCAAGGATAAATCCATTGAAATTAAAGAAGCAGACAAGGGAGGTAATATTATTGTGATGAATAGGAGAGACTACATCAAAATGGCAATGAATCATTTGGAAACCCCCGACTGTTACAAAGTGTTGCAGTCAAACCCACGAAATGAAGTAACAGAGGAAGTAGGGGAACACATTACAAAATGGCACATACAAGGGCTAATAACAGATGAGGGGGTTGTATGTAACTATTAAAGAACCAACCTTACCAACCATCTACTTCCTTCCTAAGATACAGAAAGAATTTGACCAAGTCCATGAGGCCAGCCCAATACTGAGCGGAATAGGGTGGGCACCGGACACAATACATGGATAATATTATACAACCACTTGTGGTAATGTTTCCAGCATATCTGAAGGACACGACACATGTATTAAAGAACTTGAGAGGACTTGTATGGGAACCGGAGTACTTATTGGCTACTTTAGATGTCTGAGCCTTATACACTTCAATCCGACACGACTTGGCGATTGAGACCTTAGATTACGTATTTAAATAGAGTTCAGCCTCCTATTACCATCATGTAGAGATACTTAAGGAAATGTTACATACTTCCCTGGAGCATAATAAATTCATCTGACGTTTTCTACCAACAAATGAAAGGGGTTGCGATGGGCAGAAAATATGCCCCGGCACTCGCAAACCTACTCATGGGACGGTTTGAGGACCAAGTTATTTATACAGAAGAGGCATTTTAGGAAAAAGTAGTGACATTGTCGGTGTACTACTGATATGGTAGGGAACAAAAGAAGAATTTAATGGATTTACGAATAGAAATAATCAGAACGGAATCCTATTCACTGGAATGAACAGCAAAACAGAAATCAACTTTCTTGATATGACAATCTATGTAGCAGGGAATAGCCTTAAAACCCGTACATATAGAAGAGAAACTGAGGTGAACTCAACACTTTTCGCAATCAGCTGTCATTATGGACAAGACAAGAAGGGGGAACAGGGATGACAAAAACAAAACAATCCTACTAGGCCTTGTAACGTTCTGAGTGTGCAAGTGCAGTAACAAGAAGTGTGGGGGAGAGGGGTGACGGGAAGTGCCGATCAGGGTGGAAGAACCTGTGTGTTAAGCAAGTGCCAGGGGCAGCCATGTGGACAATGTGAGGGGATGCAGTGAGTGCAGGGGAATAAGGTCAATGTGCTAAGAGCGAGAAACAAGGCTGGAAGGGCTCACAGTTGCAGGCCCAGTCAGGCTGGTGCAGAGGGAGGGAGCCCTGAAGGGCAAGTGGGGGTCAGGGCAGACCACATGCAGGGGGAAACTAGCTGAGAAGGGCCTGGTGCCCTTTAAGAATCTGAAGGAACCAGGCAACCAGTCAAGAGGCAGGGGAGACATTATCTTGGGAGCAGGAGAGGGAAGGACAAAGAGAAAAGGAGGGTCTTGAGAAGCTTCAGGAACTTAAAGAGATACAGCTCAAGTCTGAGTGGGGCAGCAAGGCCATTCTAGACAGAGGCACCTGCTGAAGAGATAGATATAACCCCCACTCTGTGCTTGGAGAAGCGTTTCATCTGCAGAGAATTTGAGCTAGAATACCAAAGGGCTCCAGCATGGAGGCATTTAGGGAGAGAAGGTTGTATGTAATGGAGTCCCAGGCCCCAGAATGCCTTGTGGATGATGCAGATGGTCTTTAACTTCATCCTTGCAACAACCAGGAGCCAAGAGAGATAATAGGGCTGGAAAGTTGTGGTTCCTGGTCTTGAGGCCAAGGATATGTCTTTCGGTCATATTCTGGATTAGTTGAAGGGGGCGAAGGGAGGAGTTAGGCAGATTGAGGAAGAGACTGTTGTAGTAGTCCAGCCTGTAGAGGACCAGACCTCTGGAGACATTGAGTTTCTGGGGGAAGGTGAGGAAAAGGAGAAGGCCTCTGAGCCCGTTCAAAGTATGATTCTCAAGTGTTCAATTCCTTGCTTTTATGCTTTTTTTCCAGATACGGTCTGAAAGACATTGTTATGTTGGTGTTGGTGTTAGGCGGAAACCTGTGCAGTTCCCTCTGGGACCACTGCAAAAGATTTAGGACTACAGGTGTTTGGCAGTAAACCCACTTGGTAGCAGTCTGTACCACACAGATTCATTTGGTAGCTGTGGCTGAGCAGTCAGACTTCCCTCAAGAAGAGTTAGGCAGTATGTGGAGTATACAACATAGGGCAATTCTTCACAGTAAGACAAGCAAACACGCAACAAGGCTTCAGTGTAAAGATATAAAGGTATTTATTTATAAAGACACATCTATAGAAAACACTCTGGCAATATTACGGCAAACACTTCAATTACAATTACTCTACGAAGGAAAAGATCAATCCCCCTAACAATAGTTCGACAAGTCTAGGTTTTACCAGCATCACTTATTTGCAGACAGAGGTGTATGCTTCAACCTAGATGGCACTCTAGTATTCGTTAGGACGGGAGAGAAAAATAAGCAGTTTACGAAATCAACACGGTTCCAATACTTAACGGACAAATGCAAGGCAAGAAGACAAGAACCACGATAGATCATAAAGTTCAGAGGCCAGGCCCACTCGGAGAGAGGCGAGGCGATATGTCCCAAAAAGTCTCTTAGTGGAAATGCGTTCGAGTCTTTGTAGCAAATTGTTATCAGAAGATTGGACCAGTTCAGAACAACACGCTAGAGAAAGCTTAGAGGCGACCCTATGGAGAGGCGAGGATTAAGACACCTCACTCTATCCGGCAACAAGGGAAGCCAGGCGGACACAGTACCTTGATTGTGGAGAGACAGCTCTGGCGGGGGCAGTTGTTCCTGGTGGTGGGCGCACGTCCGGTCTTTGCCAAGAGAAGAGAGGATCTCGTCGTCGAAGGAAAGTTGAAGATCGTTGCACCACCAGGGAAGAGACCAGCCGCGGAGGGCTCCGTCACAAGGCACCACCTTTTGGTCGCGGTACAGGGGTAGTGGCTATCCGGTTGCCGAGGTGCTCTGCACGGGCAATTCGACCACTGCGTCCTGAGGCAAAGAAAAAGCAAAAGGGACTGGTTGTTCCCACCAGTCAGGGGAAGAGACTCTCCGGCAGGGAGATCTCCTCTGTCGTCGGGAAGTGGTGAGTCGGTTCAGCAGGGCTCCACCGGAGGTGTCGTCGTTGCAGGTCGCTCAGCTTTACCCTCGTCGGATTCTTAGGTCCTGTGGTGACTTCTGAAGATCCAGTCCCAAAAGCCCTGCTTTTATGCAAAAAGCCCCCATTCATTCAGCCTAGCTGTCAATCAACACATGCTAAGTGGTGAGCGGGGAGGCTCACCACTTGGGCCAATCACACCAGAGTGCAACCAGAGTTGGCAAGGCAACTCGGTCCAGGGTGCCTAAACCCCCTTCCACACCCCTGTGGTAACCCAGACAGAATGGCACCACTTTGGAGGGTCTCTGTACAGAAGCCTGCCAAAAGTGGAACAAAGGGCTCGACCTTTGGTTTAGGAGTCACAGAGACGAACACAGACGCCATTTTAAAAACCGAGTTCTGGCAGAAAATACCATCCGAAAGACTTATTTAAGATAAGTAGACCGGTGGTATGTTAGAGACTAACGAGAAAAAGTATCAATCTCTAACAATGGGAAGAATCCCATAGGGTTATATTCGGGGTCGAACATAACAAGTAGTTTCCACTGCCACCAGCCAAAACTCGACGAGGGGGGACGGGACAGTGCCCCCTCGAATTACAGACCCAGGAGTAATCGAATTACCCCTCCTAGTACGTCCACAATAGGATGGTTTGTACTAGTTCTGTTAGTAAATTTAGGTCTAGTAAAGCCAATGGTGACTTTACATGCCCCGGGAGACAGTAGTCAGTCCCTGGGTATGGAGTCTATGATGGAGGTCCGCTAGGACGCCCCAGTGTTACGGCACGTAGGGTGCGGTGTAACACACATAGAAAAACATATGAGACCCTATGGAGTAAAAGACCTCATAGCCCATAGAACACATTGACATTCAAAGGAATTACGCACATTCATGTCCAAGAGTGGGAGAAAAAGAGTCTCACTCTTGGCAGGATGGAAAAAAACAAACTCCAGAAATCCAGCAAAGCTGCTGGGGGACTCACTAGGTTAGGAAATTCAGCCTAAACAGAGAATTCTCCCTAACAGTTGGTTACTGGGAAAGACTTACAGAAACCTTTCTTGCAGGGGTTTGGAACTGAACCTCATGCACCCTCTGCTTATTGATGACCTATTTCTTATAAGTTCTTACTGTATAATTGTAAACACCCATAATAGGCTTTTGGTTTTTAAAAGATTTCAGGTGCTTTATCTAGGTTGTGTTGCTCAAGATAACACACAAGAGCCTTATCATCTAAGCAATCAAGGATGCCACTACTTGGCTGTTTACAATTTAGTGCTAATCATTTACTAGTCCCCTCTATTATGGATCAACTAAAACTGTATGAGAACAGAATCCTATAATTTGGTATACAATATTCACTTCAGATTGAAATAATCACTTGCTTGTTTGCATTGAGTGCACGGAGATGAGAAACGCATTGGAGTCAAATGCTTTTACAATATTATATACATCATCAGACAAAGATTATAGTTATTTAAAAAAAAAAGGATACAATAAGTAGATAGTGTCAATAAATTAATGAGTGGGTGCTAAATGCAATGAATACATCATGTGTCTTGCAATTTTACACAATGTTGCCGGCAAATCTGCCGCAGAAGGAGTGACTATTGCAGAATATTTATTTTTAATGGTCAGTCAATGCAAAAGTATTTACAAAAAGTCCCTGTTAAATTTCCCATCACTAGTAGCATGATATATGTAATCTGAAGTGAGATCTTTTTCAACAGTGTCCAAAATATAATCACCATTTTGGGAATTACTCTGCACATCTTGCAAATTGTGTCATGTTGAGAAATATGAAAAACCTTTACCAACTAAATTCAGAAAAGAGGTGGAGACTGAAGAATTAGAGTTGAGTAAAGTATAGAGATGAAAGGGAGTATGTTGACCTTAACATTATATGCAATTGCAACGCAGACCTGTTTGTCAAAGTAGTATGAATCCCAAAAAAGGCTGCCTCTGTCCTCAGTTCATCAGTAATCGATACATCCATTACCATCAAATGGGGTTATAGTAACAACTCTTGTTTGCAGTGCTATGAAATGGCAGACAATTGGAGTAGACCATGCTATATATTTTTGATTTATTATTATTTGTCTTTGGTTACAAGTAACCTTTACAAACATTGTAAAACAAATCAATGTGTTGATTCATGCATTACAACATTACATTCATATTTTACATTTAACAAATCTGAATTAAAAACCACAAAGAAAATTACATAAAGAAGAAAAACATCAAAATCTACATGTGTGCTTACTGTTTTACATTTAAAATCCGAGTTAGAACCACAAAGAGAATTACAAAGGGAAAAGTGTTTAAACAAATCCATTCAAAATGTCTAAGTTTACAGTCAATGAAAGAAATAGTTCAGTCACAGTACAACAATATTTTTAAGGCTGAAGATAGGAACATCCTCATCTCCTACCCTTGTATTCACATAGTTTTCATATATCTGCCAAGTACAGGACCAAGCGCTCTGTAAAGTAACCCTTCGACCATGCATCACTTCCCACCACAGAAATAATTTGATCACAGTACAACAATAATTTTTAAGACTGAAGATAGAAACGTCCTCATTTCCCACCCTTGTGTTCACACAATTTCCATATATCTATCAAGTATCTGACCAAAGCAATCTTCAAGGAGACCCTTTAACCATGCATCATTTCCCACCATATAATATTTAGGTCTACACATTCAGTATTTGGTAAAAATGTACTAAAGCATCTTATGCTTTCAGATCTCAAACGAGCACACTATATCAATAGGTGTTTCAACGTTTCGGTACAATCAGCTTTGTGACAAAACCTACATACCGAAGGTTTTCCATGCCTACTTTCCATTACATTAATGATGTCTCCTGTCTGGAGCACATTGAACCTGAAACGCATAAATTCCTGACACCAATCTTTACCCAGAAATGTTACCAAGTACGACTTCATTAGCCCCCCATTTTTACAGTGGCAAACGAGTTGGTAGTACAGCTTAGTTTCAAGGACCTTATCCACCATTCTGTTCCAGTCTGCATATTCCCAACGTGTTTTAAACTTCACCCGATTAAATATGAGGAGCTGAAAAGAGACCCCCAATTTATCTAAAATTTCAAGACATTCGGTTTCCAGTCTGCACAAGTAGGTTCAGTCTGAAAATCCATTCCACAGGCCATTCCCCATAATGGCATACAAAGAGGATTTCGGGCCAGTCACCAGTTTCCTAAAAGGGGCCGCAGACGCCACTCCACCACGTTCTCCATAGATAACAAACCAAGCTCATAGCGTAGAGCTGCCAGTGGAACTGAATTGGGGGAGACATTTTAACACTGACTTCAAGATACGTGCTTCATATTTGTAGAGCCCCTCTCTACACCAAAAGAGGAGGAGCTCTAAGTAATAGCATACGTGAGGGATTACCTAGCATTTATACAAGCAGAGTGTGGGAAGGAACAAGAATTTTCCATACTTTAGTCTATCTTTTTTAACAGGGCAATTTGAGGGCCCACTTTCCCGTCCAGGTACTGCCTATACTCCATTTTCTTTTATCCCCCAAAATGGGAAAGCCAAGATATTGTATGGAAGATTTTCCAGCCAACCTTTCATGATTTTAAAACCATGAAATCTTCAAGGCACTTGATCTCTCACACAAATGTAAAATTGCAATCTTTTTAGTATTGATGTTAAGAGAGTTAAGCAGAGTGTACTCTGTAAATTCTATTAAAAGATGTGGGAGACCTATGGGGGTGTGATCATACAGCATAAAGTCCTCTGTATAAGATGTCCAGCAAGCCTTAACTCCTTCCACCACTAGAGATGCCAAAGCAGCTTTCTGCAAGATCTTGCCTGCATCCGCAACATACATTTTAAAAATGGTTGGGGCAAAGATGCACCCTTCTCGTAGCCCGTTCGATGATAGATAGAGTGGGACAAAACACCAGTGTTATTGAGGAATACTTGTAACCTGGATCTTTTGTGAAGATGATATAAAATTAACAGTAAGGGGAAGGGCAACTCCTCAGCCACAAGTTTAGACCACAGTATGTTTCTAACTACGGGGTTGAAGGCCATAAAACGGTCCATGGAAGCCACATGAATCAGCAAGCTGTTAGATTTCCATGCCTTTACTTGCAATACCTTTAGCAGTAAACCCCCTGCACCTGTACCCACGTTGCTCCGGAACCCGAATTGGAATATTGATAGATGATTATGGTTATCTGACCACTCCTGAATGTGCTTGAGCACAAGACCGGCAAAGGTCTGTAGTTGGATGGACAGAACCCATCACCCTTCTTGTAAATTGGCACATCGTAAGATAAGTGCCACGATTCTGGAATGCAACTTGTCACAAGTATATCCTTGAAAAGAATAAGGGGTATTTTGGACCAAAGGTCTGTATTCCTATTCAAAATTACATTTGCTAACCCGTTAGGCCCAGCCGCACGGGAAGTGGATGACCAAACAATCAAGGATTTAATCTCTTCCTGGGAGATTTTAAGGCTCTAGGGAAAGTCCTGCACCGAGAATGGGAGATTCCAGCCCAGCCCTGAGGGTGCATAAAGGAAGCCAAAAGGGCCAGCCCATACCTCCTCTGAGATAGCAGATCTTTGCATTTGAGAAAATTCCCTATGGTTAATCAAGGCCTAGAATTTCCTAGAAGAGGTATCCCTCAAAGTATATAACATGTTCTGGCTCTCTCTCTAATATAGGGAGACCCGATAATTCTTCATTACATTTTTCCATTTATTTTTTTCCTTCTTTGCTAGTGTGGTTTTTACAGAGGGTGAGAAGGACGATTCACAAATATGTCTAATCTCCCTGTGTCTGCAGTTTTTTATAGCTTTGCCCTCTTCACTATAGGTGTGCATATATTTAGTTTGGATGTTACTGGTTCTCACACAAATCACTGCCTTCTTCATGGATGTCTTCACATAATGACCAAAGGTAACATGAGTATAAAATGTTAACTTCTTTCCAAGTTCACTGGTTGTGAAGTCATACAGGAAAACAGCATTCAGTTTATCAACGTTTTCCTTATAGCAAGTTATTTGTGTTAGTGCCTTGTAGAAAATGTGGATGAATACAGCCTTCGAACAGCAACTGCAAGTCCCTGATATTTGTTGATTTAGTAATAGGAATGCTATCGGCTGCAATCTCAGATCGACTTTGTCCTGAGGCTGCCCAGAACCCTAATCATCATACAACAATGCTCAAATGGATCTTCGTGAGTTGCGCCAAAGTTAAGGGTTGTTCGTTAATAATAGGACATGATTGTGCTTCTTAATCAAGACAGATTTATTTTAATTGACAGTCTTTTTTGTATCAATACCTCATCATCAGCTTATAAACCTGCTCCACCTGTTCATATCATAGGGATCCAGGGGACAGAGTATTGAACCCAACTGCGTCATCAGGAAATGAACCGGCTCCCTCTGCTCAATCAGGGGGGGCTTATTCAGGGGGTAGGATATGTAACTTTACTACCCGGGTTGAGGTGGAGGAGCACCATGTTAGAGATGGTAAGGCAAAGCAACCGGAGGGTGGGAGGAAAGTTAAATCCATCCACAATAGAGAATTTGATGACGTGTTGTGGAGACAATCACATTACCCGGATGATCTTAGTGTATTACTTCACTACATGTTCACGTATGGGGGCCGGATTCACTAAATCGTTGGAGGATTTTAGCTCTGTTTAATAAAATTACCCACCTTACCCTTATTTCCAGACCGCTTTGATTATGTACGTATTGTTTTTTATTTTCAAACAGTTTAAGATACGGAATTACAGGAAGCAAAGTCCATAAATAAATTCAGCTATGATTTTTTAAATTATAGCCTGGGTTTTTTAAATACTTGTGTTGAGAAACAATTAGATGGCTGTAAAGAAGGAACTACTGAGGACCCTTAGGGAAGGCAGACCACGAATCAGGGATCGGAGGTGAATAAGCACCCGGGTCTGAGGTGGCTAGCCCTGAGCCTACTTGTGTCCAATCTAAAACTATTGGGAATCAAACCCAATCTTTAGCCAGGCTGCCAGATTTTCTCTCCTTTCCTGGAACCCAGAGGGTCTTGGTTCCTTAGGAACTCTGTTGAATTATGTATCAAATTAGGGAGCTTTTCACTAATATGTATCCAGGAAACCTGGCTCACTATTCCTTTGGCCCTTGATGGATTCACAGTATATTCAGAACCAGCAGTAAAGGGTCAGAGAGGGAGGGCCTTGGGGGGTCTTTTGCTGGCCGTTCGGACCAACATTAACCTGAAAGTAATTAAAAGTTTCAATGTGTCGAAATGGTGCTTAGCTGTATTACTGGAAAAAGTTGTAGGACCGTGTCCCCATTTCCTATTGGTGGCCAACATTTATTGGACTCCTGATGACAATCTGACAGAATCCATTAAGTCCCTGAACACATTAATTGAAGAATGTCACAAACTGTGCTCAGGGTTGCACGTTGTTATAGCAGGTGACTTAAATGCTGAAGTTTGTGGGCAGGGAGGTCATGGTACTGCTATAGGAAAGTATCTAGGCATTTTAACCAGTCTATCTAATAACACCATAGAAAGGGGGGCTCAGGGGGTCCATGAGAAAACAATTGGAGGGGCAAATATGGCACAATTTTTTCACAAATTGGAGTCTATTTTGTGCAAATTATTTACTAACTGACTCGTCCGAGCTACACACCTGGATGAGTGACACTTTGTCCTCTAATTTTGATTATGTGTATAAGTCAAAGTTATAATTTGATTTGGTTAATTCTTTCACTCTTATACAAATGGCCTGCAGTGACCATAACATGATTAAATTAACCTTCGTATGGGACTGGGGATTGGAAAAACAGGATATTAACCCTTTTTCCTTGGAAATCAACAAGGCACTTGCACTACAATGCTCAAATGGATTTTCGCGTGTTGTGCGAAAGTAAAGGGTTGTTCGTTAATAATAGGACATGATTGTGCTTCTTATTCAAGCTAGATTTATTTTAATTGACATTGTTTTTCATATCAATACCTTTTTTTGTACAAATAAATTTAATTAAATTCATTCAATATTGATTTTTGGATATCAATTAGATGTAACAAATCGCTTGTATTGAAAATTTCATGAGATTGTTCTATCTCATTGAGTTGCTTCTGTCCTTGATTTTAACCTCTTTTACTGGATTTTATATCATTGAGTTGCTTCTGTCCTTGCTTTTAACCTCTTTTACTGGATATTATTTCATTGAGTTGCATCTGTCCTTGCTTTTAACCTCTGGCTTTATCTTCTTTTGGGTAGATCAAATTTCATTCATTCGATGTATACCTCATTGGGTTGCTTCTGTCTTTGCTTTTAGCCTCAACACGTATTTCCCCGTCTTTAATTTAGGCGGTTCATCACAAGGTTTATAGATTCCTGAATTTAGTGCCTTCCAAGTATCTGGTGTGATGCTTGAAATTCTTGCTGGTTAGCAGTAATTATATTTGGATTAGTGCAAGTAACCTATGAAAAATAAATTGTATCAAAGGTTATTGTAACATATGGTTTGGATTACGTGCAGTTTTCAACTTTGAACTGTCATACTTACCTATCTGATGTGAGGTATTTAGTTTTCTTGCTTGCAATTAGAAAACCATATAACTGATTTTCAATTCTGTATTTCGATTGTTAGATCAAGGTTTGTCAAATTTACCTACATTAAAACATTATGTATTGTGTTTCAGATTCTTTTACTTTCAGCCATTTTGCTGGAACAACAAACTGTGAGATTTATTACTACATACAGTACGAACAATTACAGGCTCAAAAAGATATTAGCAAAAATTTGGAACATACTGAAAATGGATGAAGATATTAACCCTTTTTTGGATAATGAACCAAGTATCACATTTCAAAAATCCAAAAATCTCAAAGAAATGATAAGTTTGTCTCATTTTATATACAATCGTAACTCAACAACTCCAAATCCTACACAATGGCTCAAACCACCCATACAAGGAAATTACAAATGTGGCAACTGCAGCTGTGCCAATACTCAGATAATGGGAAACAAGTATACAATTTTCTAATGGATACAAGAGACCAATTCTCCAACTAATTAACTGCAATAGCAAAAATGTCATATACGGAATTCAATGTGTTTGTGAAAAGAAATACTTATGGAGTATTTTAAGGCTCCTAAAAATCAGAATCGGAGAACACATCAGGGCAATCAAGAACAAGGATCTCAAATCACCTTTGGCATTCCATTTCTTAGAAAAACACAAACCTGCACAAATCTGTGATATTTGCTTTTTTGGACTGGAAAAAGTTGAAATGCCCCCTAGAGGAGGCAGCATAGAAAAATGGTTGAGGCAAAGAGAAGCCTATTTGATATGCATTATGGATACTTGTTACACGGGACTCAATTTAGACACAGAATTGCACCATTTTCTCTAGACAATCTGAGATTACCAAGCTCTCTAATATATGAATGCTGTACATATCATTGTAAAGTTTTTGTACTGTACCAGGAACATAGCCATAATGTACTGTTGCTTCAAATGTTAAAGTGATTGCATGTCTAATACGGTATGATATTACGTATGAAATATTTGCACCGTACCAGTAACATAGCCATAATGTTTTTTTGTTTCAAATGTTAATGTGATTGCATGACTAACATAGTATGAAACTATGTAGGACACAGCGGTACCAATATAACCAAGTATGATCTAGTTGTTAAGCATATCAACTCTGAACATACCATTGGTACTTTCTGTACTTAACAAATAATCAAGTTAGATATAAGCTAAGTTTAACATGGATCATTAGACTGTAAGTCCTCTACAAAATGAGGCACCTTTCATAATGAAACAGTTGCCCAGAAAAATGTATCAAACAAATTAAAGCTGTACATATCTCTTGTGAAATTAATTAAAATCAAGATTCTAAAACTTGGATAGTGAAGAAATGGTGCTGTAAACCAACACGCATGTAATGCTGAGACAGCACACCAAGTGATCATTACTAGTGCAAACTCTAAGGCCCTCAAGTTCCCGGATCTCCAATTAGTCTAATCTGAACTAAATATCAGGCAGGTAACCAAGAATAATAAAACTCAAGTTATAGGACTGATGATAATTTGAAATTGTGATTACTAATAATAACAATTTATTTAGTAATCCAACGAAGTTAATAATAGAAGAAAATAAGTAAGTAAAATAGATATCACAACCATGTGCTTAAATTAAGAACAAACAAAACTAAAGAAAGACTGAATTTTTTTTATTAAAAATGTTTTGAGGATAATTTAGAGTCTTGCATGAATATGGGTAGCAAACTAGATTGAGCCCAAACTAAAATAGCTGGAATGTGATGACGCGATTGCATATAATGTGAGCGTCATCACGTTAGTATAAATTACAGCCATTTTAGTTGTCCCGCGGCAATCGTACCAGTTATATTGTTCTCTAATTGCAAGCAAGAAAACTAAATACCTCACATCGGATAAGTAAGTTTAACAGTTCAAAGTTGAAAACTGCCCGTTGTCCAAACCATATGTTACAATAACCTTTGATACAATTTATTTTTCATAGGTTACTTGCACTAATCCATATATAATTACTGATAACAAGTAAGAATTTTAAGCATCACACCAGATACTTGGAAGGCACTAAATTCAAGAAGCAATAAACCTCCTGATGAACCGCCTAAATTAAAGACGAGGAAACACGTGTAGAGGTTAAAAGCAAGGACAGAAGCAACCCAATGAGGCATACATCACACTAATGAAATTTGATCTACCCAAAAGAAGATAAATCCAGAGGTAAAAACAAAGACAGAAGCAACTAAATGAGATAAAATTCAGTAACTGAGGTTAAAAGCAAGGACAGAAGCAACCTAATGAGGTATACATTAAATGAATGAAATTTGATCTACCCAAAAGAAGATAAATTCAGAAGTTGAAAGCAACAACAGAAGCAACTCAATGGGATAAAATTCAGTAACAAAATAAACAATCTCATGAAGTATTCGGTACAAGCGATTTGTTGCATCTGATTGATATCCAGCAATCAATATTGAATGAATTTAATTAAATGTATTTGTACAAAACAAGGTATTGATACGAAAAATAATGTCGATTAAAAGAAATCTATCTTGATAAAGAAGCACAATCATGTCCTATTATTAACGAACAACTCTTAACTTTGGCGCAACAAACAAAGATCCATTTGAGCATTGTTGTGTTAGTACCTTGTTGATTTCCAAGGATATGTATCCTGTTTTTCCAATCCCAGTCCCATGTAAAGGTTAATTTAAGCATATTATGGTCACTGCAGGCAAGAATTAACCAAATCAAATATTAACTTTGACTAATACACATAATCAATAGTAGAGGACAAAGTGCCATTTGTCCAAGTGTGTAGATCGGACTAGTCAGTTAGTAAATAATTAGCACAAAATAGACCACAATTTGTGAAAAAATGGTGCCATAATCGTCCCTGTAAAAGTTTTCTCATGGACCGCCTTTGACCCCCTTCTATGGCGTTATTAGATAGGCTGGTTAAAATGCCTAGATACTTTCCTATAGCGGTACTGTGACCTCACTGCCCACAAATCTCAGCATTTAAGTCACCTGCTATAATAATGTGCAACCCTGAGCACAGTATATGACATTCTTCAATTAATGTGTTCGCGGACTTAAAGGATTCCATCAGATTGTCATAAGGAGTCCAATAAATGTTAACCACCATACGAAATGGGGACACGGTCCCGCTACTTGCCCCAGTAATACAGCTAGGCACCATTTCGACACATTGAAACCTTTAATTACTTTCAGGTTAATGTTGGTCCTAACGGCCAGCAAAAGACCCTCCAAGGCCCTCCCTCTCTGACTTTTTAATGCTGTTTCTGAATATACTGTGAATCCACCAGGAGCCAAATTCATAGTGAGCCAGGTTTCCTGGATACATAGTGATGAAAAGCTCACTAATTTGGTACATAATTCAACAGAGATCCTAAGGAACCAAAACCCTCTGGAGATCCAGGAAAGGAGAGAAAATCTGGCAGTGTGGCTAAATATTGGGTTTGAGTCCCTGTAGTTTTAGAATGGACTGAAGTAGGCTCAGGGCTAACCACCTCAGACCCGGGTTCTTCTACACCTCCGACCCCTGATTCGTGGTCGGCCTTCCCTAAGGGTCCTCAGTAGTTCCTTCTTTACAGCCATCCAATTGTCTCTAAACAAACCCAGGCTATAATTTAAAATATCAAAGCCAAATTTATTGAAGGGTTCTGCTTCCTGTAATACAGTGTTGCAAACTGTTCGTGAATAAAAAAACAATACGCACATAATCAAAGCGGTCAGGAAATGAGGGTAAGGTGGGTAATTTTATTAAACAGAGCTAAAATCCTGCAACGATTTAGTGAATCCAGCCCCACATACATGAACATGTAGTGAAGTAAGACACTAGGATCATCGGGTAATGTGGATGTCTCCACAACACGTCATCAAATTCTCTATTGTGGATGGATTAGCTTTCCCTTACCATCTCTAACACGGGCTCCTCCACCTCTACTCGGGTAGTAAAGTTATATATTCTACCCCATGAATGAGCAGAAGGAGACTGTTCATTTCTTGATGCTGCAGTTGGGTTAAATTCTCTGTCCCCTGGATCCCCATGATCTGAATGGGTGGAGCAGGTTTATAAACTGATGACGAGGTGACTAACCCCACCCCCTCTTCTTTATTCCTCAAAATTCCACTAGCAAGCTGCTGGATCTTCAATGGAGCAGCATGTGAGGAAATCTGCAGCAAGTTAAGCAGTGACTGTCTAACCAGGGTTTCTAAATCCTCAGTGATGGAGGGTTTTGCACTATTAGGTGAACTGTTAACAGCAGCCATCTCTGCAGCTTCAACATCCACAGAATCAAGTTCCCCAGCTGATAATAAATCGCTTACAGAATCAATGGTGGGACGAGAGTCAAAAATGACTTCCCCAACAGCATCTTGGATTTTTGGAGGGAGATCGGCCAGGCCTTCTTCCCCAGCCAGTGAAGAGTCCCCACCCACCAAGGCAATCCCAGTTCTCATTGTCTGGAGGAGAGGAGAGTTGACAAAGATTCCCACTCTCTCAGTTTATTTTAGATTTTTAGTAAACAGATTATACACACTGGCACCCTCTTTGATGCCTACTACCAAGGAGACAGCTCTAGAATCTTTTATGCCCTTCATTTTCTTATTATTTTTTATGTTTATTTTTTTGACTTTATATATTATGGCCTCAGTGAGGAGCCATACCCATCTTGCGGCCCGAGCATGCCGAATTCTGGAGACTTCGCTTCATTTTCCACAATGACCACATCCGCCTCAAGTTCCTGAGAGGCCTCAACCCCTTCAGTGATCCTGTTTTGCCATGATCTGCGTGAAGGTCTTTTAACCCCTTTCTCAATCAGGGGTTTAAGTTTCTTTTTTATGTTCCTGCCTTTCCTTGGAGATGCATGGCTCAAAGAGGAGGTCTCCTCCGTGATAGGAGAGATCCTCTTCTCTTCCTGCGGTGATGTCTCTAATTCGAGCTCCGCATTGGCCTCAGTACGAGCCGTGAATAGGGGACTAGCAGAAGAAATAGTAATATCTTCCAGCACCTCCCAGGTCAGTGCTGGATTCTCCTCACACCCCATTTTGTGGGCAATCCTTATCACACAGCTTCCAGGGGGGTGGAGGGTTCTACTAGCAGGACAAAGCTCTCCTGCAGTTTGAATTTTTAGCAGAACTGACAAAATAGATCTCAGACACAGGGTATGCTCCCTCATTTCATTCAAGATGCTCAGACCAATCCCTCCCACCTATACCTCCCCCATGAACCCTCCAGCTACAGGTATCTTGGCCGAAGATACCCTGTCCTCCTCCTCCTCCTCCATCTGATCCACAACATGCTGAGAGAGCACCATGAAGGAGATTACCCCTTCAGAGAAAATTGGAGTATCCAAGAAACAATTGTCTGCCCCCATATCAATAAGCCCGATGACACCCGGCACTTTACTGAATGCCTTATCAAGAACTAAGGGGGGCAGGCCAGATTTCAAGAGAATCAGTGAGAGCCCACCATCCTCCACCCCCAGCATGGTGAGGTCCGTAACTGGGGGGGGGGACAACGGCATTGCTGAAGCACGCCTCATCATATTTGTTAAAGGGGTAAAAACTAGGGGTGCTGAGAGAATATCATCATACATCCCCTCGCCCCCATATTTGCTCGTACTCAAGCAGAGATGTGGTTTAATTCCCACAAAGCTTTATAGGGATTTTCACAGAGTACATACACACCGGTCAGCAAAATCTTTAGAGATGCGGTGTGCCTTCCGGCAGACCTAAGAACTGTTTATCCTGCCACAGGTCAGAGGGTCCGATGTATACAAAACAAAGTTTGCTTTAAAAAGTGACTCACTTTAGGGGCCAGGCATAAGCATATACAGTTATTAGCATGTCCTCGTTAGAAATCCAAAACTTTCCAAGCAGACCACGCTAGGAGTATTATGTGCTGAGTAGTGTAGACCGTGTTGTAAATTCCAGTTACCTCTCCCGCCCCACCCTTGCCCGGAGCTCACGGAGAAAGTGCCGAGGCGGCAGCCGCACAGCTGAACAGCTGACAGCCACTTCTGCAGGCACTTCCGCGGTGTGTGCGCTAGTGCACATGCACTACTGTATATGAGAGCATCACAGGCAAGGAGGCGGAGCCACTGGGAGTAAGCTAATAAAAATAAGGAAACTAGCTTAGGTTTAGCTTAAAGTCACCGTTATGAATACGTTGTTCTGGTGTTCTTGTGCAGAGTAGTATATTACATCAGTAGAAGTGATTAAAAGTCCATGGGCGTACCAAGCCTCAGGAGTCATCCACGTGGAGGAGCAGAGTCTAGGACAGCCGACATCTACTTCTGCAGGCACTTCCACAGTGTGTGCGAACTAGTGCGCGTGCCCTGCTGTATAAGAGAGCGTCACAAGCAAGGAGGCAGAGCCACGGGGAGTAACCAAGCCACATGAGTCCTCCCCATGGAGGAACAGAGTCTAGGTCAGCTGACAGCCACTTCTGCAGGCACTTCCGATTTGGAACTTGCACTCTTGTGAATAATCTATCTGAGGACTGTCTGGAATGAAGTTCACAAAGTCCACTGCCTTTGGAGTTCTCTGAATGGCCAGAATTCGGTTCTCCAGGGCAAACTTAATATATTTCACTTTGCCTTTGCCTTCCATCCTGAACTAGATTGGATTTCTGTCATCTGGTCCTTTCACAACAACCCCAGTGGTCCCACCAGTCTGAGCAGCAAATACCTGCTTGTTGGCCTCATCAAAGAAAACACTGTTGATAGCAGATGCCTTGTCAAAGTGCACGGGGCAGGAGGAAAACCACAGAACAGGCTATATAGTGCATAGCAGCCTGAAATATCTTGACACATTCCTGTTACAAATGTTTTTATTAGCACCCTGAGCCATTGGGGTATCCAAACAGGTTGCTCAAAATACAGGCTCAATCTCTTGATCCATGCCTGCACTCCCAGCAAGCTTTGCACTGCATCTGCTGGCACCTGCCCACCAGCCTTCCTTCTCTCCCCACCTGTCTCTGCTCTGCTGCCCTACCTCCACCACTTCCCTGTTCTGCTCCTCCCCCTGCACCACTAACCCTTCAGCCTACTAACCGGACATCTACTCCTCACCTCTTCTTCGATACTGCTCCCACGCGCTGATGCCCACATGGAAATGTAATAGGGACTCATTATAGAGTCCCTCGTCTATTTCAATGGAGGCCATCTTAAGAGTGCTTTGTTGTCTGAAACAACAGGTTGAGGACCTTTGTTAAAGTCCATAGTCAAACTGAGGCCTATTACTTCCAGCCCTGGACCATTACCATGTGGTGTACATTGGGAAATGCATGACTGCTGCTTGCTTACAGTATAGTTGAGACATCACTAGTCATATGTAATAGTCCAATTACATATCTGCTTTATAATGTAACACGATTACAGTTGAGTTCTGATGTCACATTGCCTGCTGGTTAAGCCTGTACAGCAAAGGTCCAGCTGCCACTTGAAAACTTTGAAAAAACATTGACTATGTCTACGGATTTCTTTCTTCTAAAAATATGTTTCTTTTACACTTTACTGTAACACCTAGGCTGTGACTAGTGACCTTTTGGTCTACACTGCATTGCTACTGTTAAAATGCAACTTTATAACACTCTATGATGGTATCTGGAGAAAAATAGAAGTGAAGTACTGTATAAATATCACCAACTTCTTATTACTGTACATTCACACGCACATACAGACTGTCTCTGCTGGAAGAACACCCTGTCCCTTTCCCTAACAGGCTCGCCCTAGGGGGTTGGGTGTTGCACCGCCTATCTAAGAGGGATAGAGTAAAGAGACTTTCCCTAACCAAAAGTGCTTATATTATATAAAAAAACAGATACAAATCACAAATACCACATTTCTAGACATCCTACATTAGATAATGTCTAAATCTTGAGTTTCCTCAGGCTCTATATTTAACTGGAATTTATGCTCCTTTAATAACCAGGGAAATATTTGTTCTGGTGTTAAAAACGTATCAGCTCCTTTGTCCAGGAGCCTAAAAACCACAAGCTAGACCTGATGTTACTGTCAAGCCGAACATAGATTCTGACGTCTGTAACAATTTCTTCAGTTAACAGGTCTTCAATGGCATAAGTCGACCTTATGGGGCATTAGCTGAACTCATGCTATTGACGACCTGTTAACTGAAGAAATTGTTACAGGTGTCAGAAGTTATGTTTGGCTTGACAGTAAGATGACAGTAACTTGGCCTGCTATACGTGCAGTACGTGACAGCAGCCTTGTAGAGGGGGCTGAACTGTGCTTTCCTCTGCAGCCAAATGCTTCTTGGATAGCCTTGCGGATATGACGAAGAGTGAATAGTTGGGGCCCCTCAATCTATAAGCATTTCCCTGCAATATAACTCCACGCTGGACCCAGTACAATAGCGGCTGGGCAGTCCTTCCATCGGGGTGATTCCACAATGGAGTACCAGACCACGGCAAGCATCCTATATATTCCAGGGGGGATTAAGAAGCATCTACGAAGGTGGACATACTCCCTCCTACTTGAAGAAATAAGACCTCCACCGATATCTATCAGGAATCTGCACTTCCAGCTTCGCACCAGAAGACCCTGGACCCACAATCAGCCTCTCCGATATCAATAAGAAATTAGTGCCTCAAGCTCCGCACCAGAAGACCTCCTACCCACAATCAGCCCACGCCACACCCTTCAGCGCCACCTTCCATCCAATCCAGAAACAGGCTCCTTCGTTTGTGCACCTGGCTCTCTAGCCCCCCCATCCCCTGACAAACACCCCAAAACACTGCAGTGGCCTCTCCTAACAAGCCATTCAAATGCGGCCAAATGAATGCCAGATCAGACCTTGTGCATGCCCCAGAGATCCACGACCTCCTCATCTCCAATGATCTCAACCTGCTGCCCATATGCAAGGCTTGGCTCCACCCCACAGCTGGCCCTGCTCTTTCCATCACTATCCCACCAGGATACACCATCATGCACAATGCCAGAGCCCACAACAGAGGTGGCAGAGTTGCTCTTATCTACAAAAACACCATCACCATCAGGGCCACCAACTCCAGCCCAATCCCAAACTGCGAAATGCTGTCCACCAAACTCAATGTCTCACCCACCAACACGCTGAAATTCCATCTCATCTACTGCCCACCAGGTCCGATTGCCTCCTTCAAGGAAGACCTCATGTTTATCATCAACCCTAGCTCAAAAAACCTAATCCTGGGAGACCTCAATCTTGGCCTCAATGACCCCACAGCACATGCTAAAAGCCTAGCCAATACCCTCAATCATATTGGTTGTGCCCAGCGAACCACTGAACCTACCCACATTCATGTCCGCA
This sequence comes from Ambystoma mexicanum, assembly GCF_040938575.1. NCBI lineage: Eukaryota > Metazoa > Chordata > Amphibia > Caudata > Ambystomatidae > Ambystoma > Ambystoma mexicanum. The sequence goes on along the minus strand of NC_090929.1, from coordinate 879,600,716 downwards.
CCGTTGATTGGATTGCTGACCTTAACTGCAATATGCCCGGCCTCACCACCACTACCTGCCCATGATCTGACCACCACACCATCACATTCAACCTCCCCATCAACAAGAGGCCCATCCCCCAACACCTAATGAAACCTGAAGCCTTAGAACATTGCACCAAAAACCTTTACAAGGACTGCCTCCCTCCCCTCCTCTCAGCCCTCATCATCCAGTCCAACACAGACAAGAACCCAGAGTCCGTGGTCAAATTGAACAACACCATTGCTCTAGCTAGTGACACTCTATTCAGCTTAAAAAGTGCAAATCCAAACAAGCATTCAAAAAGAATGCCTGGGTCACCCCCAAGGTCCTTGCCTTCTGTGCCAAGAAACGTGCAGCAGAATTGGCGTGGAGAAAATATCCTTCCACCATTTCTAAAGCCCTGTATGCCTCCCTAGACAAAGAGTACAAAAGAGCAACCAACACTGCCAAAGCCTGCACATACAATGCAAGAATAACCAACGCTCAATCCAACACCTATAAACGCTTCACGATCATACGCTAACTCGAGTCGCCAGTCCACCCTCCCTTAGACCTTTCCTAGATGAGACCTGGTGTGCCAAGGTACAAGAAGCCCTCACAGCGAAAATGGCCTCTCTCCATGTGAAAATCTGTGCTAAGCAACTGGCCATCCTCGCCAAATCACCACCAGCTACCTCCTCGCCCCCCACTCCTCCTACCATAAGAACTATCCCCCAATTTCCCTTTCACCCAGTGTCTGTACCAAAAGTCACTAAAATAATCAAAGGCCTCAAACCCTCCTGATGCAAATGAGATGCCTGTCCAGCCCCTATCCTTAAAGACTGCTCGGTATTGCTTACACCCATCATCACATCTATCATCAATTTCTCCTTCGCAACAAATAATGTGCCAACTGTCCTAAAAGAAGCCTGGACCCTCCTGCTTCTAAAGAAAAAAGCCTCCCTTGACCCCTGCATCCCCACTAACGACCGTCCCATCACCACTGTACCCTTCATCCTTAAAATTCTTGACCGCGCAGCATATATCCAGGTCCAACAACACCTCGAGGACAACCACATCCTGGGCATCTGCCAATTAGGCTTGTGTCTAAGGCATGGAACCGAAACGGCCTTGTTGGTCATAAAAAAACAGCTAGACGATATAAAAGACTCAGGCAAACTCGCCCTGCTCCTCATGCTGGACCTATCAGCAGTATTTGACCTCTTTGATCACCAGACACTTTGCAACCACCTCACCACAACAGCTAACTTCTCCCCAGCAGCAACAGACTGGATCAGATGCTTTCTAGCAGACATATCCTCCGGTGTCCTTGTGGACGACCATGCTGCCTCACCAACACCAGTAACCTGTGGGGCCCCACAAGGGTCCTGAATCTCCCCAAACCTTTACAACATGTATACCAAACACCTCTTTGATCATCTAGATGCCGTCGGCGTATCGTACACACATTATGCTCACAAAACTAAAATCCTCCTCCCCCTCTATGGTTCATATCATCTTGACACCACAACTTGACAGTTTATGACATTGTCCAAAACTGGATGGTAACCCATTAGCTAAGCTTCAAAGATGAGAAAACAGAGGTCCTCATTGTAGGCTTGTACTCCACCCTCCACAGCATTGACCCATTTTACAAAGCTTTTGACATTGACGGCAACCGAATCCAAAAATCTTCTGCAGCCAAAACCATAGGAACCTATATAGACACCACCCTTGACCTCTCTCGCCAAGTCAACGAGATTGTTTCCTCTGCTGCCTACAGCACAAAACTATTGAACACCATCAAGACATTCCTCACCACAATTAACCGACCTGCCAGAGTCATCACCGGAGCCAAATTGGATTACTGTAACGCTCTCTTTGTAGGAAACTCTGAATGCAACTTGTGCAAGCTGGAAACTATCCAAAACAATACCCTCCAAGCAGCCCTAGGTTTGTCCAAACACAACCACGTCACAAAGGCCAGAAAGATGCCCACTGGCTACCAATCTGGGAAAGGATTGAATTCAAAACCCTCTCTGTCATACACAAGTGCACCATGAACACTCCCCCGGCCTACCTATCTCAACCGGTGGAGAAATACTCCCCCATTCGCCCTCTAAGATCCACAAATAGTCATCTACTCAAAGTACTAACTTTCATCAGAAGAAATGCAGGGGTACAAAGCTTTCCTGTCATGGCCGCCAAGCTATGGAACAATCTCCCATTCACCCTAAGAAAGGAACCCTCCTACTGCACCTTCAAAAAAGAAAACTAAAAATGTGGATTTTTGCCTACATGATCCACTGAGCTAACTAAGACATTCTGATAGCTTCCCCCCCACCCCTACTGACCAAGACTTTTAAGACATCATGACACCCCTCACTCTGTCATGTTTTCTAGTTTGTTTCTTGCATTCTCTGTACTCTGTATTTTTTTGTCTAACAATGTAACTAGCGCCTAGATACCCAAGGGTTCAGCACGCTGAAAAAATGCAAAATAAATAAATAAAAATAAATATGGGAAAACATGCACCCTACCAGAATTTATAAGGATAGTGCACTTCACACTGGAGTTCTGTGACATATTAGAGGAATCAGCTGAAGGCTCAGTTCCTGTATAAAGTCAAGAATCTCCAAGATGACTTGCAATATCCTTTTGACATATGGTAGGCTTTATTCCATATAATACATGGCCACAAACTAATACCAGGCCTCTTGCTTACTCTAATGTAAGTTCATGATACATATATACAATGTATAATCTGTTTGGACTGAAAAAGATCATTGGGTGGCTTGTGCTATGATTGCTTACTGCTCACCTTTATTACTCCTAGTCCTACTCTTCCTCATCACAGTACTTGTTTATGAAGGTGATCTTCCTTATGAGAGAAACCTTTTTTTCAAAAATGTACACATTTTTGCATTCCCTCTCCCACAACCCAAAACACCTGACCTGTCTCACAGTCTTTCTGCATATGCCAAAGGAACCAGGATGGTCTTAATACAGGAGTGGGAGAGGAGAATGTCAGAACTGTAACGAGGACAAGTTAGACTAGGAGTACTGAAGATTACTGCCAACTAATCAGAGCATTGCCTTTGTATCCCTCTTCCTTGTCAAAGTTCTTGTGCATGAAGTATAGCAATGAATCAAATATCAGACCGGCATCTACTTGGAATGGGAAGGAATGACCTTCACCATGCACAGCAAAGCAGTAGCCAATCCATGTTGATTCATAAGGGACCCCATCAAGGAGAGAAAGGGGAGAGTGGAGGACATCCCTCACAGAAACTAACTGGGGAGGAAAGTAAACATTACCAGTACCTGACAAAAATAGAGAAGGCACCAAAAACCTGCCAACAGCTGAACTAAAATGAATGCAGGAATCCAACACCTGCACTGGCCTGAGAACATCTCCTCCAGTGTGCCTCAAACAACATGCAGAAATCTGGAGGCACAAGGTACTCAATGAAGTACTGATAGGGCTCACCCCAACCAAAACCTCAGCTCAGACACTCAGGGAGCATGTCATAATAACAATCTATTACTGTATGAGTAAAGTGAACACAGAGCCACACTCTTGGACAAATGGCTGAACACTATGCCAACCTGCAAGCCCTGTGACCACGGAGGAGCAGGATACAGTAGTCAACATTGTTGGGCTGTACTGCCAAACCTCCCTAGCACTGTACCACCAATCAAACTTCTCAGACAGAATTCTATGGAGATGTGGCCTTTCGGGGAAAATTAAGGGCACATCTGAGGGCATTTTTCTGGATAACCAGTAATCTATTCAGATTGTGATTAGTCGAGCCAAGACATAGTGTGTTGCAATAATCCAATCTGGACAGAATCAGGGCCCCGGCCAGTATGATCCAGATGTTGGTTGATAGAAATGGTTTACATGCATTGATAAGTTTATAAGTGTAGGCAGTAGATGAAATAGTGGTGTTTAGTTGTTTTTTAAGCAAGAGTGGGGAGTCGATATACACACCCAGCGTCTTGAATTCTTTTGAGACTTTTATAATGTTGCCATCAATGGTGCAAGACTGGTACCAGGGGTCAAGTTTGTTGAGACGGGCCTGGGAGCCCACAATGAGCAGTTCTGTCTTGTCGTCATTTAAGCAAAGGCTATGGCTAGTCATCCATGCTTGGATTTCCAGATAGATGTAATTTAGTTTTTCAAAATCTTTCTCACAGTACCCAGTGATTGTGATGAGGACCTGAGTATCGTCAGCATAGTTCGTATATGTGACACCCAAGTCGTCAAGACGGTCAAAGAGGAACTTAGTAAATATATTGTAAAGTGTGGGGTAAATACAAGATCCTTGGGGGACTCCACATAGGATTGGGAAAGGGTCAGCCGCAGCCGAGGGGGTGAAGACCCTGGTCGTTCTGTCAGACAGGAAGGACCGAATCCAGTTGGTGGCATTCTGGGAGAATGCTGCAGCTGAGGAGAGGTGTTTGGTCAAAATTTGATGGTCAACCAGGTCGAAGGCTGCAGATAGATCCAACAAGAGCAAGAAGGCCAGTTTTCCCTTGTCTTTAGCTTCATCCATTTGGAATGTTAGATCCAGGAGGGCTGTTTCAGTCCCGTGGCTGCCAGATTGTCGCAGGGCTAGGAGGTTGTTATCTTCCAAATGTTTTTGTATTTGGAGGTATGCCGCTCTGTCTAGTATTTTCAGGAGAAAAGGGACAGTCGTGATGGGTCTATAGTTGGTCGGTATGTTGGGGTCTATGTTGGGTTTTTTGAGTAGTGGTAAGACCCATGCCTCTTTAAGGTTGTTAGGGACAGACAAGTTCTTAAATGATGAGTTGATCAGGGTGGTGATGAGGGGAGCTAGGTCTTTCGCCCTATCCTTGATAACTGGGGCAGGGCACAGGTCACCTTGATAATTAGAGGGTTTTAGGCTAGCAATTATGTTAATAACTCTGTACTCTGTGACTGGGGAGAACTGGAAGGGGGGACAGCCTGGTTGTGGAGAGATAGGTTAATTGCGACAGTGGTCTTTGTGGGCAAGGTTAGTTTTTTTGGATTTCATCTTGACTTGCAGGAGAGCTATTTTGTTTGATAGAGCTTGTTGGATGTTGTCACACCACGCTTTGTCCTTGATGCAGTCATCAGTGAAGGGGCACTTGTGATTCCAATTCTCTTAGGATGGAGAATATCTCTTTCGTGCTGGATTTGGCACTGTGGATTCGTGTTGAAAATCTCTTTTTTGGCGTTCGTAATGGCAGCTTTATAGATGGCTGCTGCAGTAGAGAACCTTTCTTTAGTGGAGACAGAAAGGGCTTTTCTCCAGCTGGCTTCAGATGTTCTTTTGATGTTCCGAAATGTTTTAAGTTCTGCTGAGAACCATTTATTCAGATGGGCAGTTGTTTAGCCTTTCTTAATTTAAGTGGTGCTATTTGGTTTAGAGCTTGTTCCAATGTGTCATTATAGAGTATGACTAGGGAAGTTGGGTTTGTGTTGGTGATGGTGTGAGTGTTAGTGATCTGATGTAGTAAGGTCTTTAGTTCTCTATGGTGATATTGTTTTTCTTCCTAGACATAATTGTGGTACAGTGGTTGTAAGAGCATGAATATTCTTGAGAGTATCTTTGGGTATGGTGAAGGTGATAAAATGGTGGTCTGTCCAGGCGCATGGTGTGATGTCGATTAGGGAGATGTCACAGTTGACGTCGGCCAACCAGTCCAGAGTTCTACCTTTGGAGTGTGTAGGTTTATTAATGCGTTGTGTGAGACCCAGTTGAGTGATAGTGTCATTAAGCAGGGAGGCGTTTGCATCGTGAGGGTCATGAAGACCTAGTTTAAGGTTACCCAGTAGAATAATTTGTGAGTCTGGTTTAGTGTTAGATGTCAATAAATGGGAAACATCCTCCTCAAAAGAGGTAATGGCACCAGGGTGTCTGTAAATAAGGTGAAGTAATATAGTCCGGGTGTTAGATAGAGAGAGTTTGAAAGACACAAGTTCAGCAGAAGGTAGACCTAGATTGGAGACTTCTCTGATGTTCAAATTGGATTTTGCAATGACGGCCACACAACCCCCAATCCCGGACTTTTTATCTGCCTGGATGATGGTGTAGTTCTCTGGAATAGTGATTGAGAGTGCCGGACCAGCAGCCAGATGTAGCCATGTTTCCGTAACTGCGAGGAAGTCCAGGTGATTGGACGTGATCAGGTCAGCAATATCAGGGGCGTGAGCCACTAGGGATCGAGCATTGATGAGAGTGCCCTTGATTGTCCTGATGGCAGTGGTGGCTGAGTCTCCTAGTGGGTGATCAGATGACATGGAGAGACTGTGGTCATTAAGAGAGTTGGTATGTGCCACTGGAGGAAGGAGAGACAGAAAGCTGTTGTCCCTAGTGTGCAAGGTGAGAGTCCTAAGGGGCTTAGGCTTGAGACTGGAGCGAGAACCTAGTCTTACGTTTCTCAAGTGTGTGGAGATGGGACACAGAGACTGTGGTCATTAAGTGTATTAGTATGTACCGCTAGAGGAGGGAGGGGGCAGAACATTGTTGTACATAGTGTGCAGGGTGAGAGTTCTGGGGGGCTTAGGCTTGAAACTGGAGCGAGAACCTAGTCAAGGAATAAGTGGTGTGGGGGGGTGGCCATCTGGTAATCCATTCTGCAGGTTATAGGGGAGGTTCTAGGAAGGGGGAGACTACAGTCGGTGTGGTAGGTGATGCTTGGTACCCTGATACTTGGTACATTTGGGTCAGTGCCCAGTTGCTACTGCCGCAGCATAGGACACCGCTCAGACATGTAAACATACCAAGAGACTGAGGTCTTGCCAGTTGCAATCCTGAGCGTGGGGAGCTGTCAGTCCCCATACTGAGAATTGTGGTGCTGACCTTGAGAGACAGAGAAGAACACAGTGACTGAAGTCCTATTTTCTCCTACTCACTGTGACCTAAAGTTTCCTTGGAGGAGCGGTCGCAAGTCACACATCCCCATATTTCCATCATTAGGTCATTGCCAAAGCGTGGAGACAAGTGACTGCATGCACTGTTGATCTCTCTTGCCCATTCCCTGCTCCTCAATCTTTGCAGTCATAGGAAGAGCCATTTGCAGCCAACTACAAGCCTGGGTATGCCTGTTTATCGGCCCAGCAGAACACTCCTAGGATCCCAATGCTTACTAGGCCTTGGGCTTCATTTCTCTCCTAAATAACAAGCACAGGGGGACTTAGGAAGAAACAAAGAACAGCATTCTTAGGCCCACAAAGCTCAGCAGTGTAGTAAACACTTTCGGGCAAATGAGAGACCGGCCCAGCTGCCCTCTCCAGGATTCATTGGAAGGCCAGAAAGCAAACAGCCCATCCGCGTCACCAACAAGCCTGGCACCTCTTGCACTCAGCCTATTGGAAAATCCTAAATTGCCAAATACTCACCAGCCATTGGGCCACCCTCCTGTCCTGTAATTCAAACGTAGCAGTTTCTGACGTGTGAATAACAAGCAACATTCTTAGACCCATAAAGGCCAGCCACAGGTTCCAAACTTTGGGAAAACAAGAGACCAGCACAGCCTGCCTTTCAATGATACAGTGTCAGGAAGGACAGCAAGAAAAAAACTGGTAATGGGAAAGGGAATGAATTCTGACAGACGATGTATCACATTCATAAGTAATTATGTGATGAGGAAGATGAAGATAGAGGTAATGCGTAGCGATAGCCAGTTTAATCATCTAAAAAACGAAAAAACCGTTCAGTGGTGTAAAATAAATAACATCCATATAGATTCTTGCTCTACCATGCTAGACTCCAGCAGTGCACAGCTTGAACACACTACACAGAAATACTACACACGTCGTTCAATTACTGACTGCAAAGTGTCACACAAAGTTATTTTAGAAGTAAGAAATTAGAAATGCTTGTCACGACTTAAGTGTTGCAGTGACAGCTGGAATTATGCTACGTGCTGGCTCAATCAACCGGAATGTGATGTTGCAAGTCATCTGAACTAATTACTTTCAACATATTGATATCATTGTATTATTACAGGTCTGTCTGCAGTAATGTCACAAGGAGGCTGTGCAAAGGGAATTATCCACAGGTTTATATAGTATTCCAGCCTGCTGTGTACGCCATCCTTATAAGCTACAGTTGAGAGATGTCATTAGTAACATGGTGCTTACCAAAAGCCCCTCTTGTGGTTTGGTGTGTTCATCCTCACTTAACACCATACATGGCCAGTTAGCTATACATAGAAACAAAACAGTTTTAGCATACTTTTTTTGTATGAATGTTGTTTTTTATTAGTAAGACCACTTCCAAAAAACGGTCTCTCCTCCATCAGGTATACTTCCACAAACAACCTGCACTTATTTGCTTAGAAACCGGAAGAGTTCAGACTCTTAATTGAAGGCATTTCATGTGAGTTCAATAGATGAGAACGTCAAGCTCTGTGGTTTCTGCATATTCGCTGCAGGGCTCTTTCACGAGTGTGTGCCTCTGGATGGGATCCAGCCCTTCTTTTGGGAATCCTCTTGTGTTGGATCTCGGCAGCGCAAAGCCCAGGAAGCGGCACAGGAAGCAGCACTTCTGTTAATGTATGCTGCCTTGTGTTGTGCACAGCCTCCTGGCCTATTTTTCAAGTATATTGATCGATGCAATCCACAGTGGAATTTAAATTGATAGTTTCAAGACAGGAAGAGCAAAGCTCTGTCGCATATTTCCCACACAAAAGCAAGTATCATTCAGATCTTGTTTGCTAACTCTGAGAATGTGTGTTAAATTCTGGAGGGTGGGTGTTCTTGCTCACGCTTAGCAAAAAATAAGCCAAACATGTTGAAATGAAAATCTATTTAACTGAACAATATTCGGTTTACACAAACAGTAGAGAGATAACACGTCTCATGCAGATGTGTGCATCAAGGAGGAGTCGTCTCCTGGTGAAGAAAACAAAAACATTCAGTTACCTTCAGTAAAGAAATATCACTTTTTGATGATGAATGTTTGCAATCATAAGACAAAAGACATGTAAGAACAAGGCCATTTGGAAAATAAATGTGCCATCCTCGGGAAAACGGTGGAAAGCATTAATTACTTAGCTAGTGATTTGCATCATACATTCTTAAGTTGATCCACCACAACGACCTACCTCAGAGAGTAGTGCTGTTCCCCCCCTCAAGCATCATGCATTCTATCTGGAGAAAAAAAAAAGTCTTTTTCATGTGTATACTTTTGTGTGGAAGTTGGTGATTCGGTAATGGTGAGGGACGTTGACAGGTATTAGGACTGTAGGGGTAATGAGGGACTGTAATCAGCATGAGGGATTCCATGGTAATGGGAGACTGATAAGAACGAAGTATGATGTGCTACTGAGGGACTGTGATGAGGCTAAGGTTTGCAGGAGTGATGAGGAATAAAGAGTTGAGCACGAGGGTTGAAAGGGTCCTGAGGGATTGTGAGGAGGATGATGGTTTTGGGCGTAATGAAGCACTGTGAATAGGATGTGTGCTAAAGGGGTAATGAAGGACTGTGAGGACAATTAATGCTTCTGGGGTAATCATGGACTGTGAGAAGTATTAGGTATGAGGTTGTAAAACGTATCTTTGACTAGTATGAGGGATGCTGGGGTTAATGAGGGACTGTAACGAGGATGTGTGATGCCTAGCCGAGGATAATGAGGGATACAGACAAGGATGAAGGATTAAGTGGTAATGGTGGACTGTGACAAGGATGAAGGATGCAGTGATAGTATGAGAATGTCTTAAGATTGGGATGCAGGGATAATGAAGGGCTGCAGCAAGGATGGAGGATTCTAGGATAATGAAGGACTGTGAAGAGGATGGCGATGTTGGGATAAGGTTAATGTGATGTGGCACTGTGTTAAGAGAAGAGATGCTGGGATAGGTGTAATGAGGGACTATGATGAGGGGACATGCATGGACAATGAGAAACTCTAATAAGGATGTGGATTGGGTATGCAGTAATAATAAGGGACTGTGTCAAACATGAGAGATACATTGGTAATGAAGGAATGATGATGATTAAGAATGCACTGCTAATGAGGGACTGTGTCATGGATGTGAGGTGCAGTGGAAATAAGGGGCTGTTCTGAGGATGTTCAATGTGGTGCTAATGAGAATGTGTGACAAAGAGGAGGGCTGCAGCGGTGAACAGGGACTGTGATGAGGATCAGCATTGAAGGGCTAATGACAGACTTTGCCATGGCTGAGAATTGCTGAGGCGATTGTAGCAGGAATAAGAGATAGTGTTGAGGACGAGTGTTTCAGGTATAATGAGGGACTTTGATGTGCATGAGGTTTCCTGGGGTAATGAGGGACTGTGATGAGGTTGAGGAATGCAACGGTATTGAGGGAATATGATGAAATGAGCAATGCAGGGAAATGAGCGGCTGACAAGTCAAAGAATGCAGGGTTGATGAATGAGTGGTATTCCTCACTTTTTTCCGAATGGCAATTTGCTGCATTTTTTGGGTTACATTTTGAACACACTTTTTTTACTGCAAATCTATATGTAGTTACGTTTGGGTATGGTATATAAAAGGGGACGTTATGGATGGAGGGGACGGTGTGGGGATCTCACCCTGCTTTTTGCAGTAAAACATGGTGGCAAAATCACCGGGAAATAAATAAATAAATACATAAATTGGACAAAGTTCCATTTGGCAAATGAAATTGAGGAAACCTAATACATCCGATGGAGTCTGACAAGGATGAATGTTGCACGGGTAATAAAGGACTGTGGGCAGAATAAGGGTTGCAGGTGTAATGAGAGGCTGTGAAGAGGATGAGGGTTGCAGGATAATGAGGGACATTCATGAGGAACGGAAATGCTGGGAAAATGTGCAACTGTGACAAGCATGGGGGATGCTGGTATAATGAGGGTGTTGTGATGGGGATGGGCGATTTTTGCTGTAAGGGTAATGATGACTGATGAGATGTGGACATTAGGGACTGTGAAAAGGATTAGGGTTGGATTAGTAATGAGGGACTGTAACGAGAATGGGTGTTACCTGGTAAGGGGGGTGTGGGCTGTGATGAGGATTGAAAGATACTACAGTAATGACGCATTGTGATGAAGATGGTGGGTGGCAGGGTAAGAGTATTGAGTGACTCTGACAAATATGAGGTATACAGTTGTAATGAAGGACTGAGATGAGTATGAGGGTTGCAGGGAAACTGGGTTACTGTTTCAAGGATGGGAATTGCAGCATTAATGAGGGACTGTGACAAAGAGGAGGGATTTGGGTTAATGAGGCACTTTGGCCAGTAATTAGATAAGGAGTAAAGATGTACTTTGATATAGATGACGGCTGTTTGGGTAATGAGGGACCGTGATGAGGATAAGAGTGGTAATGAGTGATCGTGATGAAGATGAGGGATGTTGGGTAAGAAGTGAGTGACAAGAATAAGGAAATCAGAGGTTGATGATGGACTGTGACGAGAATGTGTGTTGCGGCGGTAATGAGGGACTGTGACCAGAATGATGGTTGTGCGGTAATGAGGGACTGTGTCAAGAATGTGAGTTGATTTGATATTGTGGAACTGTGACAAAATAATGTTTTCAGGGGTAATAAAACATTGTGACAAGGATGAGGTCTATGCAAGGGTAATGAGGAACTGTGATGGGGTGAGGATGCTGGACTAATGGCAACAAAGTACTGTGACCAGGGGGTGTGAGAGACCGGACACTTGGGAACAAGCAGTACGCCAAGACCAGCTGCTTAAAGTTTTAGATTTGTATTAGGGCCTGGATACACGGGTGGACCAGTGAAAATATAAACTGGATCATCCCCCAAAAATTATAAAACATAGGGTATTTCTCCACAAATATCTCATATGGCATCTCCCCCAATCTCAGGGAGAGTGGCCAGGCTTTTCGAATCACAGTTTTTACTATTTAAAAGTCCCAGAAGAGTTACCTCACTCCTCCCTAAAGTCACCGGGATGTTCCAAACCCGTTTTTGCTCCTTTGAGCCTAGATGTGGGTTTTCTGGGTTCCCGTACCTCAAGACAAAGCCATTCCTTGATATTCTGCAGGGCCATTCGAGTTCTCTTACAACCACATTTGGGCCATCTGGAAGTGAGGCAGCAATCCCTTATAGCCTCCTTTACTGATTCTGTTCCCCCTTCTACTGTCTAAACTTTTACTAAGTTCCTTGGCTCAGCTGGAACCTCTTGCCACCTGCTAGAACTGCCTAGGGTCTGACTTTGTCCTGTGGAACCTCCTACTTCTAACTGACTAACCTGCTTCTGGTTCTTCGTCTCTCTTTGCAATAACTTAATAAAGTCCTGCTCTCTTTTTGCTAGTGCTTTCATTTTTCTTTTCCATTAATCATCAACACTTGGCCACTCATGTTCACTCCCCTTCATCTGAAGATGCCCTGTGCTCAGTCTCCTCTCTCTTGCCTACCTTCTACTCCAACTGATCTTTTGCTGTCTCCTTACTACCGCCTTTGCCTGTTGTTACCACCTTCCACTTCTCGCCCTTTCTTCCTTCCTCCCTCCACCCTTCTAATGTTACTACATCCTTCAGCTCTACTCCAGGTTTAATTCCCTCCCGTGTTCCTGCCAATTTTGTCTCCTCCTACCACTCCACTCCCAGTTTTACTTCCTCCCTCCTTTCCTCAGCTCCTACTACCATCTTCCACTCAACTCCTGTTTTTTCTTCCTCCCTCTTTCCCTCCTTTCGTTCCGCTTTAACCGTCACCATTTTTTGTCTTCTATAAAGATCATGTCTTCCTCTCCTACTGTCACAACTCCAGCTCCTTCTGCAGCACTCTTCAGTATCTAGTCCTCAAAGTATCTGCAGCATCTCTCCTACCTTCTCCAAACAGGAGACAGCACACTCAACTTGGCTGATTGGCTTATATAGTAACATGGCCCGTATCCTGATTGGAACTACCCCTGATGGTCTGGAGCTGTGAGCATAAAGGGTGGGAGGGTGGCTATTGGCTGGGCATTCTCACTATCTGATACTCGGAATGAGGCTGAAGGGGCTGGGTGAACCTCCAACAATCATGGTGGTCATTTTGAAACTCTTTGTGCTTGGGGAAGCTGAACAGCTGGCTTGTGTGGTGCCTATGTGATGCTGTTGAGAAGCCAAGTGTGCTAGGGTGCTCTAGGGGTGTTTAGGTTTCCTACAGGGTCTTCATGTTCTTGATGGGATTCTTATGTTCTCCCTGTCCTTGGAGGGATCAGCCAATTTCCATGAGACATTCCGGGTTCTCCAGTGGGCGATAAGGGTATTGTGAGAGATGCAGTCCATCTGGGGGTGATTTGCCTGTACAATGTCAATGTGTGGGCACCGCGGCAGGTTTCCTGATGTATCTTGCATGCTGATGTATGTTTTAATGTTTTTCTGACAGGCATTGAGGGAAATGTATTCCTCTCTCACTTTCATGGTTAGGTACCCAACTCCCTGAGTGACCTGGTTCATGGTCACTACGTAACATTGCAGGCAGGGGACTTTGTCACAGGGCACATAGGTTAGGGAAGGAAAATTATCCTTTTTGATAACAGTTATATATTCATATATGTAACTTGTTTAAAGCAGTGAGTATTAATGTTTATCCTCTATTGTACCATAAGGCAGTTGTGTTTCCTATTTTCAGACAGACAGTCCCTGTCTAGTTATCACCCAATGTACCTCCTGCATTGTTTGCTGAACATGTTTGGGAATGTTCTGTTATCTAAATTTACGGATTGGTTGGTCGCTAATTATATTTTATTTCCTGTCAAACCTTTATGAGGGTTTTGGTACTCAGCTCAAAGATTTTATATACATCTTTTGATTTAAGTCACGATTTCCTAAACATGAAACCATAGATGTTGCTTATATGTAACTGGGCATGGCCTTCGAAGCCAGAAATGATAGAAATTAGTTTAACCATCAATCTTGAAAATATTTTAGTCTCACTATGCAAACATGTATTCCATAGTAGAATAATGTATTACTGGTCAGGTAAGTATACCATTTGCAGTAACTGGAGGAGTATGACACGGATGTGTTTTAGCACCACTGTAGATTCATTTGCATGACAATTCCCTTTAAAATAACTTGCTTGAAGTAATAAGAGGCTATGCCCAATTAGTGAGAATTAAGTTACCAATGCTGGCCGAAGCAGACTATTATGTAATCACAACTCACACTCCCACAGAATTCTAACTTTGTTGAACAATATACTGATTATATGACTCAGAAAGGAATTAAAATACATTCGAGCAAATCACTAATTACAACCTTTTCTAATGAGGTTACAACTAAATTTCATTGTTTTTTAAATGGGAAAGGATAGGTTCTCAGAAATAATTGAATGTGATTTTGTGTGTCTATGTTTTACATATTTTTCATCTTCACTACCTAATGTCTTACATATAATTAAGCATGACTAGTGACCGTGAGATAAGCTATCAGTAGGCTTTTCAACTTTGCCCAATCGTTTAAAACATATATGGTTAATAATATGAATTTTATCTGCAAGGCAAATGCTGGGTTGGTAGCCCTTTATTTTTGGTTTATGAGAATTGAGGCCTCTGACAATGCACAAAACACTTTTTGTAAAGAGTACTTTTAGTTCCTACTCAGCTTTGCTTGACTAGAGTAGCCTGGATTAGATTGTATTGAAGAATATTTTAAGGATACTCCTGCACAACTTTTTGTTAAATATCTTCACGGATCCCAAAACAACTTAAACAAAAAACATAGATAAAGCTATCTGGATGATTGATAGTGCAGCCTTGATAATGTGGATCAGACGTGTCGAAAAAGATTTAGCTCTAATGAATGTTGACTTAGACAACTGTACCTCCTCTTCACTATGTAAAATGTTTTTGTGCAAGTTATGAACTGTACAGCTGGGGGCATGGCCAACGCATGGAACATGCAGATCTGCTTCCAGTAAGTTTCTTTTGATCAGTGTTGGCGGGTAAATCATCAATAAATGTATTATTTTCAATCCCATACTTGCCTAATTCAAATAACTGTCTTCAACGGCCTCCATGGCTCCCAATGTTTTGTGCTGAAGTTCTTCACTCCTCACATAATCAGTGACAGGGCTGTGGTACCCTGTGAGATGGAACTCTAACCATGGGTTCAATCTGGTTGGGTAATTCTCTGCCACTGAATGGAGAGTGGCAGCCATCATGAAGCGTCAAGGCTGCCCAGGATATCAGAAGTCCCAATTCCATTATTACTCAGGACTGTCTGCGGTTTTCAGTCCTCAGTCTCCCATGAGGACTGTGGGAATCTGAACTCACTCGCTACAAAATGTCACCTTGTAATACTACTGCAAGAAACATAAAGCATTCTAAATCAACTGCTGAATTGTTAGAATATGTATTTGTGGTCGAGAAGTGGTTGAAGTAGGTGAAGAGCATCTTTTGTTAGCAAGCATGTGAAGAGGCGGAATCGTAATTGTCAAGCAGAATTGACATGCTACAAGATCAGTTGGAAGGTTTGCTCATGATAAGTGAAGATGCTGAAAATCATGCTCACTGGAAAAACAATAGAATCAGAGGGATCCAATGCCATGTTCCAGATCAGAATGTGTACAAGGTTTGCTCCATCGCCCCCCTAAGCTAGCAGATGATGCTGGCTTAAACCTTGACAGTAGTGGTCGAAAAAAAGTGGCAGTAGCAGTCTGCAATACTATGTTGTTGGAGGCATTTCGTTAATAAGCATCAGAGCAGAAGCAGACCATTTTGAGACTCCGCCTATCCACCTTCGAAATCCTGTGGAGTCTGTGAAGCAGCCACAAAGTGGTTGAAAAGTGCTAGTAGCAGTCTGCAGTCCACGGTACATCAACAGTGACGGTAAGAGCGAAGATTTCTGCAGCTCCTCTGGAGGAAATAAAGGTGGATGGCACGAGGCTTGCTTTTTTATCTGCAGAGTGGTGCACACTCTGTTTTAGGCAGAAAGGCTCTAACCGAGTGACGGTAAACTGTCCAATATGGTTGTCAAATTAATAACTGACACATCAGCAAATCGCAGGGGCACTTGCACGGTCCCCGCACAAACGCCCACAAATTTTAGGAGACTCTTCCTGGCTAACCTGATGAAGGGGTAAAATATGCGCTATCATCTGCGGAGTGAGGTACTTCCCTGCCGGTGGAGGAAACTGCAATAAGCCTGGGCCACAGAGGTAAACATGCAGTCAAGTGGTGCAACCCAAACATATTAATTCAGACATTGTAATGGCGAGGGCCGCAGCATCGGAGGAGACCATTTGTGAAATCACAGGGCCAGTGCTCAGTGAAATATAGCACAGACTGAGAATCTCCCTTCAAATGACTGTGGCAGTCGTGAGACCGACATTGATGCCGTCGAAAGTGTGAATTAGAGCTGAAGTATGTCACCCAGACTATTCAACACTCAGGATACCAGCATCTCTCCTGATCCCACAGAGCATGAATATGGACACTTCTGTCAGGGTTCATCATTTATCTCTTCCATTTCAAGGGGATGCATCTTTTTGCAAAGACCCCTCAGATTCCAGTATGAGCTCACCAGCTGCTTTGAACATTGTGCTGTTAGCTTGGGAACCATCTGTTATTTGCTATTTTGGTGTATCCCACCAAAACACACAGTTGTCCAACAACTACTTCTCAGTAAAAGACAGAATGAAACTCCTACTGTCCTAAGGAAAAAATCCAAGATCATCAAGGCATCCACGAGGCAAAATAACAAGCAAAGATGCAGTCTTTTTTGTGTGTTGGGTGTTGGGTATAATATCTGACCAATAAATTTAGAGCAGCCTTGGATCACTTCATGATTTCTGAAAGTAACGTCTTGAAGGCACCTAGCTGGAAGTTCCCTTTTGATAAAACAGACAATGAACTGGCAATTGGGGAAATAAATGACTGCAGAGCAAGCAGTCCGGATGGAGTGTCTAATAGAATATATAAAGCAAATTCTGTGTTATGGTCAGACATCCTATTCAGACTCTTTTCGCACATCAAAGCAGGAATCTCCTGACCAAGTTCTTGTAATGTAAGCAATCCCTTGTAGTTTCTATTTTTAAAAGAGGCGACAGAGCTGTTCCATCAAGTTATTGTCCAATTGCTCTGATCGACTCTTCAGCCAACATTTTTGCCAAATTAGTATTGAACAATCTAATTAACTGGGCTGAGTCGACCAGGCAACTTATCCCGTTATGAACAGGGTTCAGAAAAGGTGTGGGGACCTTAATAAGTGCATTTTCACTCTGATCATACACCTCTGACATAGGAGCATAGTTTGTGAAATCGCTATACGTGGTGATGATAGATTTATCAGCTGCGTTCGATAAAATTGACATCACTAACCTATGGTGGAAGCTGACAAAGTGGGGTATTGATCATGGCATTCTACAATGAACCAACTATTATATACTGGAAATGCGATGAAAGTCAGATTGAATACCCAGGAAGACCTGCCTTGAGCTATACCGATTTCAAAAGGAGTCTGTGAGGGTGTGTTCTAGCCCCTTCTCTCTTTCAACTCTATCTAGCTGACTTATAGGAAGAAAGCAAATCCTGGAAGGGCTACGCCCGAGATGGAAAGATCTGAGGGTAAACGTTATTGAATAAGCTGACAACCTCGTCCTGCTAGGTTACACCCAGGCAGGACTCCAAACGTGTTTAGAGGGAGTAGAAGGCTATCTGGGAAAAAGAATCAGTTGACAATCAATTCCCTAAAATCCCTTATAATGACATTCACCAACAGACAGCATAACAAACCCTATACCTGGAGACTGAATAAGATGCCGGTCACCAGGGTTACAAATATATGCTATCTGGCTTCCCCATATAATCCAAAATTCTATTAAAAACTAAAAAGAGAAGATGGAGGGGATCATTCTATACTGTATTGGAAATGATATGATATGGCATTAATAATGTGCCTATACACAAGAGTTTCAAGACGCAACGAGGCAAGGGAGGGGGAACAGAGGGAAGGCAGAGACAATGATCTTACTAGGCCAGGTTATATTGAGATTGCGCAAGTGCAGGGGAGGGGGGGAACATGCAAGTAGACAGGGGAGGAGCAGTGAAGTACATGGGGTCAACAGTAAAAAATACATTAATACCAATAAATAAAAAGTGCAGCCAGCTGGTGGCAAGGGTAAGAGCAGACATCAAGTGTCAAGTGCTGGTAGAGGACTGTATGGATACAGAAACAGCCCCTGAGTGCAAGGGTTGCCAGGGGGGCAGTGCAGGTGTGCAACTGGCGGGGAGAGGACCTGGGCCCGAGATCAGAGGGTAGCCAGGTAATCAGTGCAGTTTCAGTTTCAGCCAGGAGTTCAGCAGTGGAGAGCAAGAGAGAAAGCAGAAGCAAAGAGGAAGGTCTTGAGGTGCTTCTGGAACCGGAGATGGTTCTCCTCAAGTTTCAGAGAGGCAGGGAGGCTGTTCCAGAGGGAGGGCCTAGCCAAAGAAAGAGATCTACCATCAACTCGTTGCTTGAAGAAGCGAATGACCCTAAGGGAGTTGGAGGCGGATGAGTGAAGAGCTGAGAAGGAAGATATTTATGAAGAGAGAGTTGAAGGTATTTCACTTTTGAAGGTGCTGAAACAAAAGCTATGTGCATACTCCTTGGCACCATTAATAGAACTCTATAAGCTATAGGTAACTGCAATTATTCTATATGGTTGCAAGCTGATTCCATTTAAGAATAGGACATTCTTGGAATACCTGGAAGGAAAAATCTGGAAACCAGTTCTGGGCCTTCCAAAGACAATCCTGATCAGTTTGATCAGACTTATGTTGGGCATGACAACATGGTGGGCACAAAATATAAAGAGAAGTCTTTCACTGTTGCACAAATTGACATTGTCAGAAAAACACAATTTGGTTCCTATTTGTATGACAGTCGAATAGAAAGGCCTGATTCGAGTCCTTTTTTGAGCACATTTCCTAAACATTGTTTAGTCTTTAAAGACATGCTGGACTCTGATTATCTAAAGAAAAAGAAAGTAATGCCCTGGGACAAGAGGATTGACTTGGAAGATCTGAGAAAATTAAAGTTGCTCATGGAGAAACTAAGCTATTGGTCCTCATTACAACATAGGCACTCCCGTAATGAAAGGTGCCAGTACGGGACCGGCACCCTTCATTACGGGATGCCCTATTACGAGGTCCCATTGCAGGATCCGGTAAGGACGCGTGTTCAGACCAGACATCCTTTGCGGGTCCTGCGAGGGGACCAGGGAGCTAATAACGGGCCCGTTATTAATGGGCCCGTTATTAGCTCCCTCCCCATTACCTCCTTGAGGGAACCCATTCCCATTTCCCATTTGAGCCCCCTGTGGGGGCTCAAATGGGAATGGGGATGGGTTCCCTCAAGGAGGAATTACCAGGTCCTCCAAAGTCGGAATGACCTGGTTATTCCTCATTGAAGGAACGCGGTACTGGGACCCGGTATTGAGGCAGGAATCAAGAAGAGATACCTACACACTCCAGTAGGTGATTGGACAGTGGGATCAGGAGTCTAGAAGTTTCTAAAATATGTCAGAAAGAGGGCAGTTTTAGCTTTGAGTGACAGGCAGGGTAGATAAATAGGGGTGAGCTGAAAGGATTGGGTTCTACTTCTTGTTGCTGGCTGCCGAAAAGGGAGGGTGTACAGAGGCTGTGTTGACGTGGCATTGAAGTCTGCTGGGAAACCAAGCCCATTTTTTGGGAGCCTAAAAGGGCAGTGCAGAGTTCGTAACACTTCAGTGTAGATACACAGAGCTGAGAGAGGCTGCACAGATAAAGCACAGAGACTTCAGAATCATATGTAAGTTGCGGTGAAGTTAACGAGCGTGTTGAATGTAAGTGAATTATTTCTGTAGCTAAAGAGACAGGAATAGATCATTAATTGCAACTGAGTCATTATTGTTGTTTTTTTCTTTTGCACACTGTGAAATACTGAAAAAGAAAAATGTTGTGCAATGCATGTTCATATTGTATCTCTTAGATAACCATGGCAGTGTCAATGCTTTGGTAAAACTAAGCACATGTATTATTATGAAATAAAATATGTTTGTTTTCTTCTTGTAAATGATAGTGAAAACTGAGTTAGTGCAACAATTTATTTTATATATCTCTGGGGATCATTCTTTAGGTGGGGAAAGGTAATTATGAAGTACCCTAGTGCCTCCACCACAGTGGTAAAAGGTATTTGCCACTGGAGGTAAAGTAAGAAACAAAAGGGGCAATATAAAGGCAAGCTAGAAAGCCAGTGTGTTGTGTGAGTGGGTTCAGCCATGCATGATGGGGCTGAACAGAACCCTTCAGGAGTATAAGCTGATGTTGTATATAATTCATCAGCACAATCTATACACAATCTATGCAATATTTGGTTACTTCTAAATGTACTAAGCCTCGGTGAAAATGCCTACAGTCAACCCTATTATAGGGCGTAGTTATAAAAAGGGGAAGGTTTGTCTTATCATATAGGGCAGTGTTATGAATATGCTCACCACTAATTTCCCATCACAATAAGGCATTGCTAATTTACCGCTAATATACCTTGATACTAAAGTACAGCCAAGTCAGGTAATAGCCCAAAGACAAAACCTTTTACAGGAAACACGGGCACACATGTTCAAACAATTGGCATGTTATCCAAAAAGCTGTAGCTGTTTTAAGTGGTGACAAACCAACCAGAGTCTGCTAAAGATCGTAGGTGCCCAAGACAAATAATCTGCAGGGTAAATTGAAATGCAGGGAAATCTGTATAGTGAGTCAAAAAAATAAAACCACAGCCTTTGTTAGAACTGAGGAGAAATAATCCCTATTTCTTGTAGAGAACTACAAACTGAGAAACAGTGCATACATGCAGAGACTCCTTGAAGTCTCTAAGAGAACATTGAATAGCTAGGAAGAAACTGGAAGCACATTTCACAGACACAGCTGTATACTCACTGCTCGGTACAATACAGTTTTATTTTTTTAAAGGAAATAAGGCCAATAAGATATTAGCTATTACAATATGGAATCTATCCTCCAGAACCTAACTGTACGCCCTGTCTTATAAATGTTGAGTGACATAGATGAACAGCTGAGGAAGGGGAGGTGAATATTGTAGAAAAGTATTATCAAGAATGTCTGGGGGATAGATAGATATCATTTGGTAGTTACCATAATGACTGATGAAGTGGATTCAGCAATAATATCCCTCAAGTGGGGAAGATGACTGGATCTGGTAGGTTCTCTAATTTTATTTTTTAATTACTTTAAATCTGTTTTGATTTCTGGTCTAACAAAATTGTTTAATTCCTTAAAAGCTTGACCTCCATTACTCACCAAGTCCACTATAGTCCTTTTTAAGAAATCAGGAAAGGGCCATGCTGAATATACATCCTATCATCCAATCACTCTCCTTAACAGAGATGCAAGGTATATGCCAAAATGTGTGCAACATGTCAGATGGGTAGTTTGCTCTTCTTATTAGATCCTGACCAAACTGGCTTTATCATGTACCAGCAGTTGGACACAAGCTTTGCACGTTAATCCCTATACCAGAGCGTTGAAATTGCACAGCAACATTACTGGTGTCCCATTCTACAGCCGAGGAAGCAGCAACCTCAACATAAATGAAGTATGTGTAGGACTGAAGCGTGTAAGCTTGAAGTGCCGCACCCGTACGTGTACGACTGAACCATGCAAGCTTTGTACTGTTGAGATGGCATATATTCATGAACTCCTGTCGGAAATGAAGTTCCTATAATTATCATGAGAAATCTGCCACATTGTGACTGAGAATGTAATTGCTTACACTATTGAAAAGACATGCACTGTTTCCTGTCACCCGCATTACTACAAAAGCACAATAGTGTGACTTCAGAAGTGCGTGCTGCTAATATCAGCTACAATTCTGATAGTGTGGACATTTTAGGAATAATGAACTAATGAAGTTTACATAGAACTACAGCAGAACTATGGTGCCAAAAGCCATATAGCAAGGGTCAGCACTGCAGACTGCTTAAAAGAACAAAGAAACTGAAAAATATATATTTGATACTTGTAGCATTGTCTTCACCATGGAACCTACCCACATGCCAGATCTAGCATTTTGGGAAGTATGCTGATGTTACTCAATGAAATGTCAGAGAATACTTTCTTACCAAATCTTTTTTACTGAACAAATACCAAATTATAATGTTTTTTTTATTTGGGGTTCTCCCACGCAAACTTTCTGTTTCCCTGTGCTTCTAAACCCTTCCCAACCCCCTCCACAACACCTTTTTACCCCTTTAGCCCATGTTCATTTAAATTAAAAATGCAATATTTACATTTCAGTAAAAAGGTTATTCACTATTTGGTAACATCAGTGGCTACCATGCTGAACATTTTGAATACACAGCCACACACACACACATATCCACATATAGCATGGGTGAGAATCACAGACCGCTTAAAACAATAATTAAAAATGTACATTGTATATGTTTACGTTGTCTACACCATTGAACCTACCCACATGCCAAATTTCAGGTTTGTAGCAAGCTGGAAAGTATGCTGAACATTTCAAACAGATACACACACATCCACATATTTCAGGGGTAAGCATTGCAGAACGCTTTGCTTTAAAAATAAATAGAAAAATGTATATCTACTTTTTACAATGTCTGGAACCTATCCACATGCCAAATTTCAGGTGAGTAGAATGTTGGGAAGTATGCTGAACATTTCAAACATGCACACATCATATCCACATATTGCAGGGGTAGGCATTGCAGACCGCTTTAAAAAAGTATCTGAAAATGTATATTTTATACTTTTTACACTGTCTACACCATGTACCCTGTGCGCATGCCAAATTTCAGGTTTGCAGCATGTTGTGAAGCATGCTGAACATGTCAAAGAGACACACGCACATATGGCAGGGGTAAGCAATGCAGACCGCTTTAAAAAAAAATGAAAAAATAACAATGTATATTTCTTACTTTTTACATTGCTGTACCATGGAACCTAGCTACATGCCAAATCTCAGGGTTGTAGCATGTTGTGAAGCATGTTGAACATTTGAAAGACATAACACACACATATGCACATATGGCAGAGGGTAAGAATTGCAGTCTGCTTAAAAAAATGAAAACATGTATGTCTCATACTTTTTACATTATCTTCACCATGGAAATTACCCACAAGCCACATTTCAGGTTTTTAGTATGTCGGGAAGCATACTGAACATTTGTAACAGTCAAACACACATATCCACATATGGCAAGGTTAAGCAAAACAGACTGCTTAAAAATAAATTGATTAATGTAAATCTTATACTTTTTACATTGTATACACTAAGTAACCTACCCACATGCCACATTTTAGGTTTGTAGCATATTGGGAAGAATGCTGAATATTTGGAATGGACATGTATACATATCCACATATGGCAGGGATATGCATTGCCGACCGCTTATCTTTTATACGTTTTACATTCTCTACCCAAAGGAACCTACCAGCATTCCAAATGTCAGGTTTGTAGCATGTTGGGAAGTATGCTGAAGATTTCGAACAGACATGCACATATATCCACATATGGCAGGGGCAAGCATTGCAGACCGCTTAAAAAAAGTAAATCCTAAAAATGTATATTTTATACTTTTTTCATTGTCTACACCATGGAACCTACCCACATGGCACTTTTCAGGTTTGTGTCATGTTGGGAAGTATGCTAACCATTTTGAAAAGACACACACACGTCCACATATGACAGGGGCGAGTATTGTAGACCACTTAAAAAAACAATTAGACAAATGTATATCTTATACTTTTTACATTGTCTACATCATAGAACCTACCCACATGCCAATTATCCGGTTTGTATCATGTTGGGAAGTATGCTGAACATTTCATACAAACACAAACAACATTTTTCCTTTTTTATATGTAGTGATCGATGAGCTCTAGTGCATTATGGACCTAATTGAATATGGTTCAAGTTCTAGTAAGCACTTTAACAGGATCTACATACAAAACATCTTAAGGGCATATGCGTTTTGTTAAATCTTTCTGAAAATAGTCAATTCTAACTTTAAAATCCCTCACCAACATAAGGATTAATGGAACATTGACAAACCATGTTAAAATGTGAAGGTGCACTGACAAAGTTGTCCTCTCTGCCCTCCCACATAATTATTGCCCTTAGAATAGAACCACAGTCTTCTCTTTTCTGCTTTAATTAAGAAGATAAAAGAATCACAAACAAGGCAATTCAATATAAACTAGCAGCGTAGGCTGATTGCATAACTGTGTTTTTAATTGAGGCCTATACTTCTCACCTTTTTGCACCCTGTTGCAATTGTAGTTTTGCTCGTTAGTGTTGAAGTATGTGGCTTCACAATTGTTTTAGCAAATCTAGGAGCTTAAACATTTGGGAGAATCCAAGCCCTTTTGCCCTCCTTCATGAAAGGTTTCAATGTTGTTAGGTTACATCTTTTCTCCATTAATTGGGCATTAAGATCACTCCATCTTATAATACAAACATTCCAGGTTTGTTGAAAATGTATGAGGAAATGTTGAATATTCAAGAGCTCTCCTGGCTTTGGCACACATCAGTAGTAAAGATGACAGTTCTGCAAAACAATATTGCACATTTTTCGAGACTGTCAGTCATAATTTCTAATAAAATGATCAAGCATTTACAAGGTGCCATATTCAGATTTATTTAGGCAAAGGAAATTCCAAAGGTCTTCTGGAGAATCCTTTATCACTCCAACCAGATGTGTGAACTGGAAGTCTTACGTATTTAGTGGTATGTCATTGTTTACCAACTTTCTCCAATCCTGAAGCATTAGACTTCATGCGGAAATACAAAATGGAGGATTGTAGAACAATAGGTCACTACAACACATTTGTTCCATGAGTCCTTCATACTTAAGAAATCAAGGCTGACTTAAGGGCAACTCCTTCCCCCCTCCCACACCTCCCGGCATTACTGGGACACGGGATGTTGCTTACTGGGAATAAAACATGGCTAGGGTCTTTACCCCAATTACACAGAACCCTGATGCCTATATAGTTGGAAGTAAGAAAGTGGAAAGATGGGGTCCCTCCAACTCATCAGAATCTGTACGATGAGGGAGACCCTTGTAACGCTCACCTGATTCCCGTAGAGGCGCCGGTCTTGACTGGGCGTATACCGTATCTTCAAAGGTGATGTGTAACACACGGCTGGCTCTTTTGGGCTGGACCTCTGTGCACTGTATGTCTGGCTTGAAGGGTAAGATGTCTGCAGATAGAAAATGTGGGATTAATGAACTGGGTTATTGAATGTCTCTCTCTTCTTCCCTTTCTCTTCTCCTGTAGAACCCCAAAGGTTAACGCTCTCACCTTAGGTAAGTGAACGCCGTGCTCTCCATCTGCCTCGAGGCAGGGTGCTGTAACCAGTTTCTTCACTGGATAAGGGGAGCAGGCCTCTTGACTTCAGAGGACTGCTGTCCGTCGTTTACTGCACGAACGGTAAGTTTCGAGTAATTCTAATGTCTTTAAAGTCTTTAGTAATGATGTCTCTTGTTTTGCAGGGTTCCGGCGATGGCGGATGGCGGGCTGAAGTGAGTTGAAGATGGAGCCCGTGTGATGAATAGAAGCGCCTTGAAGCACGTAAGTAAGCGCTTGTTGCCTGCTTCACGATGCGCTCTAACTGTCTTTTTGTTTTGCAGGTACAAGTTCGGGGCGGCTGCAGGGTGCCGGAATACCCACGGGGTTAGATGTGGACAGGAGTAATGGCACGTGAGTATTAAAGTTCCCCAATGTCTTTAAACGCACCTTGTTTTGTCTTTCAGATGCGGGATGCAGCGCCGAAGGCCTCCGGAGCGTGCGAAGAGTTGGTAAGCTTTTGTCTTTCAGATGCCGGAATGCAGTGTGAAGACCTCCGGAGCGCACGAAGAGTAGGTAAGCCTTTGTCTTTCAGATGCCGGAATGCAGCGCGAGGCGTTGGTGACAGCCGATGGACCAGGTAAGTGAAGAGCTGTCACTGAAGACCGTAATGCTAACCTGTTCTTTCTTGTCTTTATAGGTGTTACTGAAGACTGGATTCAGAATGGTAAGCCTTTTTCCTTAGGCCCAGGATCAGATGCAGAAGACACGATGAGCGTTCTGCTGCTGAGGATGCAGAATAACGCAAAGCAAGATTCATCCATCGGGTGTGGTTTAAATAGCCTCCTGTAGTGCTTAGGTCCCTCCTTCCACAGCCACGCCTAAGAAAAGAGTTCCTGCTTTCCAGAAGAGTTCCAGTGTTCTGAATCTAGGGAGTGGCTCCTGCCCCACCCAACAGGAAAAGTAGTTCCAAACAGAAGAGGATCAGAGACTCAACTGGCAGGCAAGTAAGCAGCATGGTCTGCTGCAGGTAAGTCCACCCAAGCATTATGAGCCCGGCGCTTCCAGCGCTGGGACTGGGCATATTTATGAGCCTGGTGCCACTGGCGCCAGGACTGGGTCCAAAAGGTCCCAATTGGGACTGGTTGGCACTCAGAACCTGGGTTATGGATCTGCTTCCAAGGGAGTTGGGAAAACCCTGACCTTTTGGAAGCAGAGATCATGACAGTACCCCCCCCCTCAAGGCCCCTCCCAAACCGGGCTTCTCCGGGGGTTTTGGCTTGTCAGGAAATGTTCGGTGAAATCTTTTGATTAGGCGAGGAGCGTGGACATATTCAGCAGGTTCCCAGGATCTCTCTTGGGGGCCGTAGCCTTTCCAGTCAATTAGGTAGAATAGTTTAGATTTGGAGATCTTGGAGTCCAGAATGCTTTTGACTTCAAACTCGAGTTCTCCATCAACTAGGATAGGTTTTGGAGATTTGGTTAGTCGGGTTTGAGGTTGCACGGGTTTTAATAGAGAGACGTGGAAGACCGGATGTATCTTCATGTGCGGGGGCAAGTCCAACTTGACCGCTACTGGGTTTACTATGGTAGTGATGGAATAGGGACCAAGGTATCTTGGGTTGAATGTGCGTGGCCCTTTTAGAGGTAGATATTTGGTGGATAACCAGACTTGATCCCCTACTTGATATTGAGGGGCTTCCTTCCGATGTTGATCTGCTCCTTTCTTGTATTGTTCTTTAGCCCTTTGAAGGTGAGAAACAGCTTCCTTAAAGGCTTGGGTGATTGTAGAATGCAGGTAGTCTACTGCTGGTGTCTCAAGATCTTGGAGGGGATCCAACTCTGAGGTTCGAGGGTGACTGCCATACAAAAGAAAAAACGGGGTTTTCCCAGAACCCGAATGGACAGAGTTATTGTAGGCATATTCGGCTATCCAAAGGATGTCTTTCCAAGTTTTTTCAGTTTGTTGCAGCATGCAGCGTAAATACTGTTCCAGAGTTTGATTGGTCCTCTCGGTTTGTCCGTCGGTCTGAGGGTGGTGACTGGTCGATAGTCTCACATCAATTTGAGCCGACCGACAGCAACTTCGCCAAAAATGAGAAATAAATTGACTACCTCGATCCGAAATTAGAACTGAAGGAAAACCGTGCAGTCGGACGATGTTTTCGAGAAATTCTCGGGCCAGAATTGCTGCTGTTGGAAAGCCTTTGAGCGGAATGAAATGCGCCATCTTGGAGAATAAGTCCACGATTACTAGAATCGTATTGTATCCGGAGCATGGAGGTAGATCGGTGATGAAGTCCATAGAAAGCGTATGCCAAGGGCGAGGTGGGATGTCAATAGGGCGTAAGAGGCCTGCTGGCCTTTCCTTTTGACTCTTGTTTTGGGCGCATACTCCACAGGACATTATAAAGTCTCTGATATCTTTTTTCCAAGACGGCCACCAGAAGTAGCGCTTGATCTTTTCTGAGGTCTTGGCTATACCGGGATGCCCTTCCATTAAAGAATCGTGATAACAAGAGATTACTTTTTTCTGTAAATCTGTGCTGGGTAGGTATAATCGTTCTTGGAAATACAATCAGTTGTCCTTTACTGCAAAGTCCTTTCCCTGCAGATGCCAATTCTGTATGTCTGCTGGAGTTACAAATTGCCTGGCTTTATCCTTAACTTCCTCTATGGATTCTGTGGCGATTACACCCAGAATTCTTTGTTCGGAATGATTGGTACAGGTTTAGGGTTGATCAAGTGTTCTTCCACTCCCATCCGAGAAAGGGCATCAGCTTTACCGTTTTTTGTACCAGGTCGATAGGTAATTATGAAGTCAAACTCGGCAAAGAATAATGCCCAACGGAGTTGTCTAGAGGATTGGGCTTTTGCGGTTTTCAAATATTGCAGGTTTCGGTGATCCGTAATCACAGTAACGGTGTGTCGGGCCCCCAGCAGATAATGCCGCCAAGCCTTAAAGGCAGACTTGATAGCCAGAAGTTCCTTGTCAGTAATCGTGTAATTGATTTCAGGAGGCGAGAATTTGCGGGACCAAAATGCCACGGGATGCAACTGATTGGTTACCGGGTCCTTTTGTGATAGAACAGCCCCCATGGCAAGGCTTGAAGCATCAGTTTCCACGATGTAGGGGAGTTCGGGGCGAGGGTGTTTTAAGATTTGTGCAGAAATAAATTTAGTCTTTAAATCCTGGAAAGCTTGTTCCGCCTCGGTAGACCATTCAAAACGTTTGTTTTTCTTTAACAAGGCAGTGATGGGCTGGACTATTCGAGAGAATTCGGGGATAAACCTGCGGTAAAAGTTAGCAAAGCCTAACATGCTTTGCACACCTTTTACGGAGGATGGTGATGGCCATTTGAGAACTGCATCGACCTTCTTTGAATCCATACGCACTCCGCCAGGTGATAATATGAATCCCAAGAATTCAACTTCAGTCACGTTGAAAACACATTTTTCCAACTTAGCGAAAAGTTTGTGTTGACGCAATCTTTCGAGGACCATTTTCACGTGTTTCCGATGTTCAGATTCCGATGAAGAATAAACGAGGATGTCGTCAATGTAAACAACAACACACACATCTATGAGCTGTCTGAGGACATCGTTCATAAAATACTGAAAGGCGGCCGGGGCATTACAAAGTCCGAAGGGCATGACCTGATATTCAAATAGCCCATACTTGGTGCGGAAGGCCGTCTTCCATTCATCGCCCTCTTTTACTCGTACCAAGTGGTAAGCTCCTCTAAGATCCAGCTTTGTATATATGCATGCTTTTCTGACTTGGTCCAGGAGTTCAGGGATCAAAGGTAACGGATATCTATTCTTAACGGTGATCTGGTTCAGGGAGCGATAATCTATACAAGTTCTAAGGTCTCCTTCCTTTTTTGGAACAAAGAACAAAGCTGAAGAAGCAGGGGACTTGGAAGGACGAATAAACCCATTTGCCAGGTATTGATCCAGGTATTGTCGAAGGTGAAGGTTCTCAGGCTCGGTGAGGGCATAAATTCTACTACAAGGAGGAGTAGATCCAGGTATCAGGTCGATCTGGCAGTCATAAGACCTATGAGGAGGTAGAGAGTTAGCCTGATCCTTCCGGAAAACATCTTGGTATTCTAGGTATTCGGGAGGTAACTGGGGAGTCTCTGAAGAAATTGCTGCCAGTGCAACACCAGGTGGAGGGTGACAAGTAGAGACACATTCTGGAAACTGGACCGTTCTTGCTCGCCAATCGATCAGAGGATTGTGTTTCTCTAACCAAGGTATTCCTAGAATAATCTGAAACTGAGGGGCCTTGATCACATCGAACACGATCTTCTCATGGTGTCCATCTTGACTTACTAGCGTCACTTCTTGAGTGGTATGCGTTACTGGCCCGGAGGCTATCTCCGTACCATCCACCGTAGTAATGACGTCCTTTACAGCCTTGGGACAAAGAGTTAGATTCATCCTCAAAACCATTTCATGATCCACATAATTGCCGATGGCACCGCTGTCGACGTAAGCTTCAATTGCATGTAATCGATCCGGATTATCAGGGCTAATGAGGACCATAGGTATCACGAAATGCGAGGTCACGGAACTGGTTTTCACGCTCGGCAAGAGGACCTCTATTCTTGTCGGGCGAGGTCGTTTCCCTGCTCAGAGTTTGTAACTTTGGTAACTGCAGCTCCTACTGCCTTCTTGGCAGGTTTCACCGGACAGTCTCGAAGAAAGTGCCCTGAGTTTCCGCAATAGAGGCATAATTGCAACTGTTTTCTCCTTTCCCGCTCCTTTTGTGTTAGAGGACCTTTCAGACCCCCTTTTTGCATGGGTTCCCCGGAGTCTACTCCTTTGGAAGGAGTTGGCGGTTTGGAAAATACTCGAGCATCAAACTTGGAACGATCGGCCTTCCTGTTCTGCAGTCTGTGATCTATTTGAACGACTAAGTCTATATAGTCCGAACAATCTTGTGGGGGATTCACTACTTGGGTTAACACATCTTTGAGCTCTCCGCGTAGACCTCTATAAAACAGCGTAATCCTTTTGTCCTCAGGCCAGTGAGTTTCCACTATCAGTCTGTTGAAAGACGCAATATAAGCCAAAAGGTCTTGATTACCTTGTCGCAACGAAAGAAGCTCATTGTCCAAGGCCTGCCCCTGTGAATGTCTTGCGAACAGTTTTTCCATACTGAACTGAAAAGCTTGAAAATCATGGAGGACCGGATCATCTTGATTTACTAGAGGGATCGACCAGTCTGCCGCATTGCCACTAAGGTACGAAAGCACGAAAGCTACTTTAGCTTGATCAGTTGGAAAGGCTGCTGGCCGGCATAAGAAATGCAACCGGCACTGATTGATAAATACTGCAAACCTCTTTGGGTCACCAGAAAATCGTTCGGGCGGAGCCAGAGGTACATTCCCAGGTAGGTTGATCTGCACTGGATTCATAGAGGATGTAGAAGGAAGATTTCCCCCAGATGCGGGTAACGGGGTCTGTCCGGCTTGTGACTGTAGCAATTGTCTAGCGAGATCATCTGTTCGCTCCTTGGAAATAGTCAGTTCCCTTCTTAGAGCGTTCGTTTCCTGATGGGCTGCATGCACTTCTGCCCTTAGTTCCCCAAGTAACTGGGCTAGCTGGTCGGTATCCGAGGTTTCCATAGCGCCTGGACGGGAGTTTTGTGGTAGGCTTTGCGTTCTGTAACGCTCACCTGATTCCCGTAGAGGCGCCGGTCTTGACTGGGCGTATACCGTATCTTCAAAGGTGATGTGTAACACACGGCTGGCTCTTTGGGCTGGACCTCTGTGCACTGTATGTCTGGCTTGAAGGGTAAGATGTCTGCAGATAGAAAATGTGGGATTAATGAACTGGGTTATTGAATGTCTCTCTCTTCTTCCCTTTCTCTTCTCCTGTAGAACCCCAAAGGTTAACGCTCTCACCTTAGGTAAGTGAACGCCGTGCTCTCCATCTGCCTCGAGGCAGGGTGCTGTAACCAGTTTCTTCACTGGATAAGGGGAGCAGGCCTCTTGACTTCAGAGGACTGCTGTCCGTCGTTTACTGCACGAACGGTAAGTTTCGAGTAATTCTAATGTCTTTAAAGTCTTTAGTAATGATGTCTCTTGTTTTGCAGGGTTCCGGCGATGGCGGATGGCGGGCTGAAGTGAGTTGAAGATGGAGCCCGTGTGATGAATAGAAGCGCCTGGAAGCACGTAAGTAAGCGCTTGTTGCCTGCTTCACGATGCGCTCTAACTGTCTTTTTGTTTCGCAGGTACAAGTTCGGGGCGGCTGCAGGGTGCCGGAATACCCACGGGGTTAGATGTGGAAAGGAGTAATGGCACGTGAGTATTAAAGTTCCCCAATGTCTTTAAACGCACCTTGTTTTGTCTTTCAGATGCGGGATGCAGCGCCGAAGGCCTCCGGAGCGTGCGAAGAGTTGGTAAGCTTTTGTCTTTCAGATGCCGGAATGCAGTGTGAAGACCTCCGGAGCGCACGAAGAGTAGGTAAGCCTTTGTCTTTCAGATGCCGGAATGCAGCGCGAGGCGTTGGTGACAGCCGATGGACCAGGTAAGTGAAGAGCTGTCACTGAAGACCGTAATGCTAACCTGTTCTTTCTTGTCTTTATAGGTGTTACTGAAGACTGGATTCAGAATGGTAAGCCTTTTTCCTTAGGCCCAGGATCAGATGCAGAAGACACGATGAGCGTTCTGCTGCTGATGATGCAGAATAACGCAAAGCAAGATTCATCCATCGGGTGTGGTTTAAATAGCCTCCTGTAGTGCTCAGGTCCCTCCTTCCACAGCCACGCCTAAGAAAAGAGTTCTTGCTTTCCAGAAGAGTTCCAGTGTTCTGAATCTAGGGAGTGGCTCCTGCCCCACCCAACAGGAAAAGTAGTTCCAAACAGAAGAGGATCAGAGACTCAACTGGCAGGCAAGTAAGCAGCATGGTCTGCTGCAGGTAAGTCCACCCAAGCATTATGAGCCCGGCGCTTCCAGCGCTGGGACTGGGCATATTTATGAGCCTGGTGCCACTGGCGCCAGGACTGGGTCCAAAAGGTCCCAATTGGGACTGGTTGGCACTCGGAACCTGGGTTATGGATCTGCTTCCAAGGGAGTTGGGAAAACCCTGACCTTTTGGAAGCAGAGATCATGACAACCCTCTTGCATTTGCAAATGCAAAGAAAGACCATCACTCCTGGAAACTGAATGTCTTCATTATATCCAAATCATTTCTCATCATGGAGTGCATGCTGGTGTTGTAGAGTGAATAAAAGTTGAAAACTAATACTTATAAAGAGTATTGAAACGGGGACCTTTTCAGTGATATAGAACCTTTAACACATGAGGAGCAACCTAAACCAATCATATATGTTAGCATGGGAAAAGGAGCTGGATATCTGATTTCTGCAGTTTTCTGTCTTTATATCTGGGAAAGGGCATGGAAATGATAACTGTCTATAGCAACTAAAGAATGTATTTACCAGATATGCAATTGATGGGGTCTTAGACCTGCAGAAATGACATAATCCACACTAACTCATCAGAGTTGTACTGGCTAGGTTCGGGCAATGTAGCCAGATTGGCCCGTATGCAGTGGCCCTGTCAAGTGATATACATCTTTTGGGAATAAATAGTGATACGATAATGGATATTTTAGGAATCAGACTCTCCCTAGAACCTCTTATGATTATCTCGGGAAACTGTGATGAGGCAGCATCTACCCGTTAATGGGAACTACAGTTGCCCTGATTTCTCATCATCTAAATAACTCAGAATTAACAATAACCCGACTCTGGCAGCCTGATGAGGGCCCAGGTGTTGCTGCTGGTGGGTCCAAATTTGGGAGGTTTCAGCCATGTTGTCAAATAGTGTTTCTTCATTTGTTTATATTTAGGGCATGAATCATGGAATTTCTAGCATGGTACAAAGTGACTTTGCACTGGTGCAAAGTGATATTGCACTGCCAACAAACACCCTGATTCACATGTATTTTTGCAGTGCAAAGTGAGTTTGCATCAGCTCAAAATCAGTGCAAAGTCACTTTGCACTGCATAAAAACATTGAAACACTCTGTGAACCAGGGTGTTTGTTGGCAGTGCAAATGCACTTTGCACCATGCTACACATTCCATTAATCAAGTCCTTAATGTCGATTTAATGATTACCTAAAGGGCAGGGAACATTTATTTCATTGACCACACTGCCAGGAAAAAAAAGCTTTCTTTGCTACCAGAGAATAGAGTACTTTGTTGCTATTCACATCTCTTAAATGCTTTGTCTATTGTTCATTGATACTTCTTATGTGGAGCCCTTCCACATGGACTGAATGTCCAATTTAGTGACATGGTTTTCTTTGGTTTGTATCTAAATAGCTTTAGTTTTTGTTTTTAGTTTTATGTTCCTAAATGTACACAATATCATTGTAAAACAACTCAAAAATAGTATGAATAAAGCTCAAGAACTGCACAGCCAATTTGGTATGTAATTAACAGATTATATAAGTATTTGAAAAAGAGACCTAATATATTTCACAAGTCTATTTCTTACAGTGTTTGTCCTAATCCCTATTTGAATTGATCACCTTATGTTTACTTTGTTATCTTATTAGTTACCAGATTATGTCATACTGCTTGACTTTGGCCCTCATTACGAGTTCAGCGTTAACCATGCCGCTATTGGCGGCATGGCTGCCGCCGAAAATCGCATCGGGGTCCGGGTCCTCGGAATGAGGACTTACCGGGCCATTCCGAGTTCGGAAGGCCCAGTAATTCCTCCCTCCAAGGACCCGGCACGGTCCTTCCCCATTCCCATTTCAGCCCCCATAGGGCTGAATGGGATTGGGAGAGGGAGCAAACAACGGGCCATTACGAGATGGGCCGTTGTTTGCGCCTTCTTCCCCTCGCGGGACCCGGTAAGCACGCCTGGTTTTCCCAGGTGTGCTTACCGTGTTCCGCGAGGGGAACTCGTAATGCGGCGGTACGGAGTGAACGGCACCGGCACATTTTTTACGGCGCCGTTCACTCCGTACCGCCAGGGTCGTAATGAAGCCCTTTGAATGTTAGAACTGCCTCCTCATCTCATAGTTCAGGAGTTAGTTATTTTGTCTGTTTTGTAATGATAATAATAGAAAACCTTATGAATGTTCTTTTTTTTGTCAGTTAGATGACATGGATCGTAAATAGTTACTCTCTCCTTCTTTAAGACGTTTACATTTTAGGCAATATCAACCAGCCCTTTCTGGTTTGTTAAGACACAGGTTTTCGTTACTCATGTATCTCTGTAGGCAATATGTTCATAGTTTATTTCTATTTTCAATGGCAATGTATTTGTGCATGTAGGTTATGAAGATTATTTTGATTTTACATATTTAATATTATTTAGGTAATATTACACTTTCTAAGTATGTGTATGCTTATGTTTGCTCATAATTTTGCAAATTATGAATGCTCTGCTTATTAATATGTTTGTGGTAGTTGATAACATTAAACATTACACTTTACATATATTCACAACAAGAGATGTTCTGTTCTGCATTATGAGTTTTCTGCCTGTTACAATACTTCTGATTGTTCATAATATTAAACATCACCATTGTTCTGCTTATTCATATGCTTCTGCTTGTAATATTACATGTATTTATATGCATTCAGTCGTTTGTAATATTGCGTCTTACATGTATTCACAATGATAATTGGTACACTTTACATTTATCATGATCTGCTTATTCATATGCTTCTTATTGTTTATAATATTACTCATTACAATTGTTCTGTGAATTCATATGGCTCTGCTTGTAACATTACACGTGTTTATCTTATTGATATGCTTCTCACTGCAATGCATTCATATTTTTAGTTTCTCCATATAAATAAAGGTGCTGCTCCACTTGAACTGGAAAGAACCATAACCATGGTTATCATTGTGTAAAGCAGAGAGACAATACAGCCTATGGTTGTTGGGCACATAAATAACACAGAACAGCCTGTGCAGCAGCAGAGCAAGATACTCGGCCTCATTATAAGTTGTGCAGAATGGGTTTAACGGTGCTGGTAATGGTGCCAGCAGCGTTAAACCCACTCCACACTATTGCGAGGTCACCTCGCGGGACCCGCTCTGGACGTCTGGTTTTACCAGATGTCCAGGGCTGGTCCCGCGAGGGGACCAGGGAGCTAACAACGGGCCGGTCGTAATCGGCCTGTTGTTAGCTCCCGCACCCATTCCCATTGAGCCCTATGAGGCTCAAATGGGAATGGGGAAGGACCGGGCCCGGGTTCCCTGAAGGAGGAATTACTGGGCCCTCCAAACTCGGAATTGTCCGGTAATTCCCCATTCAGGGAACCCGGACCCGATTTTGAAGGCAGCCATGGCACCAATAGCGCCATGGATACCTCCAAAGTCGTAATGAGGCCCACTGTTCAGAATGAGGCTACATCCTGTATTGAGGATACAGTCCAACAGACACCAGAACGAGGCTTGGCCTAGTTCTAAGTGGGGCAGGGATATCACATTATTTGTTGGTAACCAGGACACTAATGCCTGTCTATAGTGGTGTGATTAGCCTGAAGTGAATAGAATATGGAATATGTTGGAAAGTCCAAGCTGGAGATTTGGCTCTGCTAGTGTTTTGCTTATGTTTAAAGGATGTTGTGTTAAAATGTAATTATCTAGATGTGTCACATAAATATATGATTTTCACTGTCTGATACCCTATATAAGGTTTATGAATTGGCTTGCAGACACACCCTTTTCAGGTTGGGGACACTCTGGCTGCTTTTAGGAGTTTCATTGGCAGCTGCAAAGAAATATACTCAATCTGTATCCAACTGCTAGCAAGAACAGAGTTTGTGATATTGTTTTTGCGTCAACAGTGTTGTTGCCTTAAAGCCATGGATCACAATGTCTAGGTGTGATGGAGGGTTGCCTGTAAGCTTGGTGTCTTTGATTGGGCTGCATGAAAATGCAGCTGGGATAAACAGAGTCTGGGAGGGAGAATAGGAGTTAGTTAGGGACTCCCTGAGCTGAATAGAGATATAGGTGCATAAATGAGTCTGAACATATGATGATCTGATATTCCAAAATATAGTTTGATATTTATACCTCAACTGAAACAGTATAAGGTGCATAGTAGAAGGAAACCATTATTAACAACTGAAATCTTAATCTGTTTAGAGCCCACAATCATAAGAGTCAGACGGGAAAAAGTTAACTGTAAAAATATAATTAATAGTTTCAGTTCAGTCCATAAAGGCATTATTCGACACCATAGTCATTAGCGCACAACAAATAATACACAAGTCAATTAAAAAGATATACATGGGCAACATCTGAAATCACTAAACACATTAAAAGTCATCTGTCACAATATGGATACAAATATGACTAAAATACAATAATTACAAGAGTATCACTCAAAAACAGAAAACACGATCCATTGTGCCTCATTACGAGGTTGGAGGTAGCCTTGCCGGTTTCACCATGCCGGCAAGAAAATCCGGCACCAGCAATTGAGCAATTACGTTCATAACGGTGCCGGTGCTACAGGCTTGCTGTGCTCGCGGTGCCTTTCATTCCGCCAGAATGAAATGCACCCGCGAGCACAACTCAGAGTTTGCTGGTCCGGTAACAACAGTACCAGCAAGCATACCGGTACCGTTGTTACCGGAAACCTCATAATGAGGCCCATTGTCAGGTAAAAGTCCAATCAGATAGTTCCTGCATGCACATGTCCAATAAATGGACTTTGCCACAAAGAAGACATTGTTCAGATTGGTAGTCACCTAGCATAATAACACTGCCCCCGCTGCTCTACAAATCCCTGCCTTCATGAACAGTTGTAGCACATACTACAACCTCAGTTCCTTAAATCACGAAAGATCATAAAATGGATCGTGGATGGTGGATTCCACATTGTTACCACACAATGGACAGATATTGATGTTTGTAGCCTTCCAGTTGCAAATAAATTTAGCACTGTTCAAAGCCTCTGTTCTGAATTCCATAAAAAGTGCTAGTACAAAAGCTGGAACAACAAAATCAAGGTATTCTTCAAATATACATTCACTTTTCACAGCCAAGAGATGCACCCCTGTTATTAACTGTAAACATGAGTTTTCCATTTGTTCACACATAACTCTCTGAGCTACATGTTTCACAGTGCACTTGCTACTTGTGGTAATCATTTCAGGGTTAAACCACAATTGACTCAGATTGAGAGCACTCACCTGCTGTTTAATATGATGTACCCAAGCAACTGATTGTCCTCTGGGCTGCCCCAATATGTGAATTAGAGCCTCGCTGTACTTTTGTAATTCGGTAGTAGCCCAAAGCCCAACCCAGTGTAACATACTTTAAAGATACCACTCTAGATATTAGCATTAGCCCACACTCTAAATGAAGTGGGCCAGTTAGGAAACTCCTGAGAAGACTAAGGAGCAACTTCAAGAACTTATTTTCTATGGACGCCAATTTATGACACTATGGCCCCATTGCTGTGCACCATACAGAGTGGCCGAGGTAGTTTGTATTTTATAGATTCCAATTGCTGATGATATAGCACCCTTTCCATGGTTCACAAGGAATTTCCTCAGACCACCACTATTTTTACCCAAAACAATTGAGGATTTATAAAGCTGGGCAGACCAAGAACCAGTGTCCAAAAAACTCACGCCAAGATTATGATATAAGGCCGCCTGTATCAATTTTGCACCATCCAACTAAAGGGGGCATACACAAGGATTTGATCTCTTATGCATTGGTCTTTGCTTTATTCAAGGTCTGGCTCATTCATCTACATTAATTGACAAAACATCCCAAGCTGCATTGGATCCCCTTTGGCGATATTGCCAATAAAATGGCACCATCCACAAAGAAGAGTGCCGAGAGTATGTCAAATCTTTCCACCCAACATTTGGTCAATATCTCCAGGGCTATCTCATTGATGTAAATACTGAACAGGAGTAGGGCAAGGACATAGCCCTGCAGCACGCCCCTGTCAACTCTGAATGGTTTGGTGGTATTGCCCCCGAGTCCCCAGCGCACAGTAGCTGTGTTATCTATGTAAAGATGGTGGGTTAAAGTCAATATGATGTCAGTCACCCCCCTGCTCTCAAAAACCTGCAAAAGTTGATTTCTGGGAACGCAATTAAATGTAGTCTTCAAATCAACAAAGACTGCATAAACCCTAATTTCTTTTAAAACTGTATTTTTGCAAAATGAAGGCCACATGAAAACATTGATCAAATCGTACTGGTCCTCTGTTGAAATCCTGCAGGGAGGTGATTGATGAAACTGATGAAGTTTGCCCCGTCCTGTAGTTGTTTAAAGACGAGCCTTGCAAAGACTTTGCCACAGATTTCCCATTTACTTCTGTAGGTCCTTGTTTACCACAAGTGGCCCCACCAGAAATGGCGCCAAACTACTCTTCATTTACCCCATAAAGTCCACGGAAATCATGGAGCCACTTTTCTTGGTCTATAGAGCAATAAAGTGTATTTATATCCCATTCCATTTTGACCACAAGCAAGGTACAGAAAACTCTAGCGTCCCTCTTGCTAATGGGATCCAGCAGATCCTCCCACCTGGACTTAGAATACACTTTTTTCTCCCCTTTATAGTTAACTTTTACTTAGATCTATAAAGGTGCAGCGTGCCTCTGTCTATCTGATCCTCTGCAGCGAAACACAGCATTAACTCATTCTTTGCCAATTTGCACTCATTGTCAAACCAGTTATCAGTTCTTAAAGACCGTCTTTTGATCTCCCGTGCAAGACGGGTGTCATGGGGAAAGAGTCCTGTGGTCGAACGCTGTTAACACCTCCAACTCACCAAGTTCGTTTTTACCAATTTGTGTGATATTCTCTGCCACTGCCTGGTAGATTGATTGTTTAGACTCAGTGGTTACTACTCTATCCCACCTGACTATGCGTCGAGCTCGGCCTGTCACCCTGATAATCGTAGACCCAATTGAAGTCCCTGCCATCACTTCCCTCATTGAAATTGTTGCAGTTAGGGTCACTTTCCCTTCTGTGAGGTATTTCAAAATTGGTAACCCCCCCCCAGTCGCTGGATAATGTTAGAATGTAATCAAACCTAGAAGGATTGCCAAGGACAAAGAAGGTATACCCAGCTGGTTGGTCATTTCTGCTTCTAAGGAAGGTATCTCTCATGCCAGATCCGGCTCATCCCACATCCCCTCTAACTCTCTAAGAGGTTCTAATTATACATTGAAATCTCCAAGTGCCAGGATATGAAGTTTCTTAGGTGTGCAACAATCCCACGCATTAATTACCTCTTGCAATCGCAGTAAAGTTGAGAGTGGGTATTCCTCATATGGGTGATTGTATACATTAAAAATAAATAAATTGTGTCCCATCTTATTCCTAGCTATGATTAGTTGAAGATCAAATGTACTTGCATCGCTGATACCGGTTTCCCATTCAAACTCTGTCTCCACCTAGGACAACAGCCCCCCCTTAGGTCGTCCTCTTAAAACATTTATTGCTGGAGTATTATACGCTCTGAATTCAAGTAAATCCATTGGTGCCAATGTCCAGGTTTCCTGGATGCCATCAAGGTCATAATTCTCAATAAACACCATCCACCCAGGATCTATCATATGCTTCTCTACACGGGCTGCATTCCAGGATAACACTTTATATGCAGCATGTTCTGGGATTCCATCTATAGTAGGCGATTCAGTATGTGCTGGGATGACAACTTAGTGGGCAATTTTCTGGGTCAATTTCTATCCTCCAGTCCTTAAATCGCTTGTGCTGCTACCTCTTTATTCTCCAGTTTGCTTGGTCTTAAAATCCTCTGGTCTCGGCCTCCAGGAATGAATGGTCTAATTGAACTTGACATTGCTAGGGATGGTTATGACCTTGATTCTATTGTCAAAAGTCCTTCGACAACTACACTTTTCATGATCAGCCATGCCCCCTCTTTCCCACCAGCTATATCCTCTCTAATAACTGAGAAGCATACCCTAACATTTCTAATCCAATGTATGATTTTATTGGTCAGCATCTCTTGACTTTCAAAGGCCTCTGGGCGCAGTTTGGGCACATTACACACATAGGGCCCCATTCCGAGTATGGCGGTAAGGGATACCGGTCACCATTAACAAGACCGGTGCCGGTAATCCCTTACCGCCACATTCCGAGTTCCCTTTGCGCCCTCGTCCTTAACACCTGCTTTTAGCAGGCGTTAGGAACGAAGGCGCAAAGGGGCTTTTAAGCCAATAACGGTGACCGTGAAGTACGGTCACCATTATTTGCAATTTCCCCATTCCCATTGAGCCCTATGGGGGCTCATTTGGGAATGGGGAAGAGCCCTGGGGAATGGGAAATTACCACCCTGGTCAACTCGGAATAGGGCGGTAATTTCCCATTCCACCAGGGCGGTGCCGGTACGGGTCCGGCGCAGACCAAGGCGCTAATAGCGCCATTGGTTAGCGCCAGACTCGGAATGAGGCCCATAGACTGATGGAAGCTCTCTTGTATCAGTACGCAAATCCCTATTGGAGGTTGACCGTACCATTGTTCTATGGGAGATCTGAGCCCTCTTACAATCCATACATGGAATTCCCCTATGGTGTGTGGGTGATCAGTAGCCTATTGATAGTTTCATAAACAGATGTAGCCCATTCCATTTTCTCCTGAGCCCAACCCCAACTATTTGTGGTTGATAACCCTCCACAGGAGACCTCATTGGACCCTTAATTACTAGGGTTCTTTCTAATAGGGGAACACTGTACCGCTGTTGTCAATCTACACCCAGGGTGGTGTGTGGGGATCTTCTTGGGCCTATTGGTTAACTCAGACCCCAATCCATCCAATCTCTTAGCTCATTTGATGACCATTTCTCGTAGTTGCCCTATTTCGACTGGCAGGTTGTCGTGGAGTCTCTGTGTTATTTCGATTACATTTGTAGAGGCTTCCACAGTATTGACCCTTTTAACTGAATCAAAAAAGCATACTTCAGAGGATGCTTGGGTGGTTGGTTTATTGCTAGAACCTCCATTTCCTGTCTCTCATCCCCCGGGATCCTCCTTCAATGGTGCAAATCTGTTCAAGGATATCTGGGGCAACTTCAGTGAGTTGGCAAGTTTCAGTTAGCGGGGCACAATTAAGAGGATTGTTGCCATGATCCTCAATCAAGAGGATCGTTGCCATGATCATCTCACCCCTCACCACCAATGACCATGGACGTAGTCATACCTTCCTGCAGGGGAAAGGGTGTAACTTGCTCTCTTGCTCTATACTTGGCTTTGGGTAAACCTCAATAACACAATTAGCGTTGGAGCCTATGATGATGGAATAGATACTGGATTCAGATAGTTTCTCCCCGTCCTTTGATTTCCTAATTTCTGCCAAGTACT
Source organism: Ambystoma mexicanum (assembly GCF_040938575.1). Taxonomy (NCBI): domain Eukaryota; kingdom Metazoa; phylum Chordata; class Amphibia; order Caudata; family Ambystomatidae; genus Ambystoma; species Ambystoma mexicanum. Next base: position 879,559,115 of record NC_090929.1, on the reverse strand, counting down.
TGTCAAGGTGGTCCTTGCTGGTATCTGTCTTCTTAGCACTGGGCAGTCCAATAATCCCGTCACTACCTACATGGTATCCCTCAGTCCCACCTACTCAATTGTGTTTAGGGCATTAATGTCCACAACTACAACTATTCAGATAGAGATGGTCACTTTAGTTCTTTTAGTGCTCCCCACCCAAATTCCCTGCAATATCATAAAACAGTCCATTGATCTTGCAAATGAGAACATTAACCTCCTTTGTGGGTGCAATGAGAATATAGACCCTCTTGGGGGCCTCCACATGCAACATTGAGGTGTTAGGTTTTCCTTTTGACATTTTGGGTTACTGCAGGATCCTGTATCAGAGCACATTCACAATAATTGCAATAAAGTGCAATAAACTGCGACATAGTATACTATAGATCAGTCTTTACACCAACTATACTCTAAAGTGCAAATGTGCATAGATGAAAATGCTAGGGGATTCTAATCCAAAGCACATTCACAATGGTTTGCAATAAGATGTAATAAGGTGCAACAAAGTGACATAGTGCAGCAGATAAAGTGCAACAGAGTAAGTCAATCTTTTCACCAACAATGTGCTTACGTGCCAATGTACATAGGAAAAATTTAATAAAAAGTTCTTTGCATAAAAAAAAGTTTAAACAGCCAAAAACTTCTAAAATACTAATATTAATCAACATTTTAAACGGAACCTGGATTATAAAAACTTTGCATTAAAAGTCATTGAGACATGGGGGCGGGGGCACTCGGCTGCAAAGGGTGCACTCATAGTCGGACTCCCACTCCCCGCTCAACTGTGAAAGATGGACCAAACTCAAATCCACAATAAACCAATGTGTCCAATATAGAGGACTTATGGGTCCAATTTCCAATGCTTGTAACAATGGTCCCACATTGGAAATGAATTTGAATTGGAACAGACGTTTTTCAAATGCAAGTTAAGCTAAAATAAGCCAAAAGCTTTAGTAAAAGTCATAGGTTAACAATTCTCAATGGAAGTCACTGGTTGCCATCCAACGCTGTGCAATGTTCACTGTGGTAAGTAACAAGGTAGCAGAGGCACACAACATGCAGTCACCTCTGCAATTGCCTCTGGCCCTTATAATCCAGTGAGTAACCCAGCTAAGAGAGACGTGGAAGCAGAGTTGGCACGTCTGGCAGCTCCGTCTCATGAACACCTTGTGGGAACGCTAACACTCGCACCCTTGTCCCCCGTGGGCTTCACCCTTGTGGGGGAAAACTGAAGATTTTTTAAGTGGATGGGTGGGGCAATTGCCAGCAAAGGCTCACTGCTTCACAGGGCTCTCAAGTTCTTTGCAAACACCCACGCCCTTGTCCCCCATGGGCTTCACCCTTGCCGGGGAACACCAAATATTTTGTAGGCAGGTGGGTGGGGCAATGGCCAGCAACGTCCTCCTCCTTCACAGGGCTCCCAAGTGCTTTGCAATCACCCAAACCCTTTTCCCCCACAGACTTCCCCCTCGCCAGGGAACACCGAAGATTTTGTAGGCGGGTGGGCAGAGCAATGGCCAGCAATGTCTCCCTCCTTCGGAAGGCTCTCAAGGGCTTTGGCAGCACCTGCACCCTTGTCCCCCATGGACATCACCCTCACGGAGTAACACTAGAGATTTTGGTGGTGGGCGGGGAAATAGCCAGCAATGGCTCCCTCCTTCAGAGGGCTCTCAAGGGCTTTGCCAATGCCCACACCCTTCTCCCCCGTAGGGAATCACCCTCACGGAGTAACACCAGAGATTTTGTAGTTGGGTGGGTCAATGGCCACCAATTAATCCCTATTTCATTGTGCTCTCAAGTGCTTTGCAAACGCCAGTGCCCTTGTCCCCCAAGGGCTTCCACTGATGAGAAAATAAATGCAGATGAGTGACTCTTTTGCAAATGGTATTTTTCCATATCTCAGACCACATGTGAGATGAGGGTCTTCTCTAAAGTAAGAATGGGAAAGGGACAGTCTAAGGAATGTTGTTCCCCAACTAAACACACAGCATCTTATTTTCAGTTAGCATCATACTGCTTCTTGCAAGTACTTAGAGAAATGGAACTACATGATGCAAATGACAAGCATACACGGTTTACTACAGAAGGTACCTTTGACTTAAAGAGGCTTCTAAATTTAAAACAAGCACCGGAATTATGAAAGGGACAATGAAAATGATTTAATTGGCATGGATAACTCCTAAATGGCTCCTATAACCAGGGGCGTTGCTAGGGGGGGGCTAAGGGGGCTATAGTCCCTGATCATTTGGTTGTAGCCCCAGATAGAATCTCAGGAGCTACAGCCAAAAGACTAGCTAGTCCCCAGTCCCAACAGTTCTGACATCCGCTTAGCCCCGGGTCTTTTCCAGACCTAGCAACTCCCCTGCCTATAACCCTGGAGAAGGGGACGACGATGTTCAAATGAAAACAATAAATGCAGTTGATTCTCTGGATGTACCTGTTGGCAGCCAATTATTTAATTTGCATGGGCACATGAATTAATTGCACTGGCCTGAAGAACTAGCAAATTCCCCCAGAGTGCCCCCTTTTACACATGCAGCACACACACATTTTAAATGTGTGGCAGCATGAAATGAAAGGGGAAACAACCTCTGTAAAGACCACATTGTCATGCAATCAGTAATACCTATAGACCAAGAGCAGCAATGTATGGAGTATGTGATTGAAAGGCAAATATACCTTTTATGGTACATACAGGTATACATTGCTCATCATTTTGGTCTAAAGAATTCCCACATGTGTCCCTCTCTACTATGACGAAGACAGCTGTCCTTTCTTTCTAATAACCTGGATTTGGTGAGTTCCTGTTTTCATGTCTGGTGATCATTAAGTCACCAAACTAATATTTTGGTTATTCTCCAGGCTATTTCCATTCAAGTCATCAGTAGATGATAGTGGCTGATGAACCCTGCATTGGCCTAATTCATATGGTTGATTATTATTATGTTAGCAGCATGATTTTAGAGTCATATTTATATGTTCATGTCTATGTTAATAGTCAATATGTTGCAAATCATTTTGTGTATTACACCATGCTACTGCACTTCTTTCTGTGACCCATGGTCCAAAATTAAATCAGTATATGTTACTAGTGTGTAACCTTTAGTCAACTCATTGTTTAGGGTAATGTTTAGTGTACAAATGCAAATGGGATACTGTGCCCCAGATGTGTTTTTCCTAACTATTGCCCTTGACAACCAGGTATTGTGTTGGTCGGATTATGAGAGGAATCAACAGAAGCACCCACTAGGAAGTACATTGAATTAAGTAAGACCTTGCAGACTTATTAGCAAGGATTCGAGTTTTAGCATTTATACATGTCCATGTTTTTTTGTTTTGTTATTTTATTTGTATTTATCCACATTCATATTTGCTCTGTAAAAAATATAATATGCAAACCAGTGCTTTTCTGTATTAATTCAAGATACAAATATAGCATGAGAATAACTATAATGGTAAGCTCATAGAACTGGTTCTTGCACATCAAGTGAAGATATTTTTTCACATTAAAAACAAACACACAGTCCTTATGCGGAGGTAATGAACATCTCTGCAGCCCTTAAAATGGGAGCCCTAATTATTATCCAACGTCCATGAATATTTGGGATCACAGCCTGCACATATTATAATGTGAATCGAAAATGTTGAGCGTGTGCATATTCTTAAGGATCCTTTCAAACCCCTCCCAAGGAAACCATAATATCCTTTATAACCAGAAGAAGGAAAATGTATTGCTGACATAAGTTATGATTGACTTAACTTCCTGCCCATGCAACACGCAAATTATTCCAGTAAAGAAACCTGTTAGAGGCATCATTTTATTTTTCGTGTGTGATATATGTGAATTAAACCTTCCCAGTGGTTCAGTCATGAAACTATTCTCTCTTTTATTCCTTCTACAGCTGTGTTTATTATTGTTGTCAATCTATGTTCTGATTTTTTTATATTTCCTTATATCTCTCTAATTGTCAAAGCGTGATGGTGTGTACACATTTATTTATTTATCGTGCATTTGTACGGCACTTATAAATCAAGAAATTGTGCTTCAAAGAACCAACAGGGCAAGGGGAGGACACATGGGACAAGGGCAAATAGAAAAACAATGATGAGCAAGATAGAGGCGGTCCTACTAACCGTGCTGGGAGGGGGAGGAGGCTGAAGGTGATTAGGCAGAAGGCCAGGACCCAGGAGGATACATAATGGCCAAGGCCAACAATCTCAGCGACTGTGGGGTTTAGCATTGGGGCAGGGGAAGAGGAGGTGAATAAAGTGAGGGTATTGGAAGTTGGAGATCTGTTTGTAAATGTTTTAGAGAGGTATGCTTTGTCTAAACATATGGCTGCCAGTTTTGTTTTTGAAGGAGTTGATGTTTTGTCATCAACTGTGCCTGGTTCCAATATGCAGGCAGTGCTTGGAGTTTGTAAGAGTTTCTCCATTTGCAACAGTCCAGATGTAATGTACTGCATTGGGGTGCTGTCCATGTGGGATACATCAGTGCTCCTAGTTTGTTTAGTGCTCTAGAAAAATTGGTTGAGGCAGTGATGGTGGTTCTTTCAAATGCAACAGTGATTTTTTCTGAAATGTTGCCATGGGTATTATGGGACAATTGTAATGTTTTCTGTCCTCAACAAAATGGTGCAAGGTGTTTGGTTAACAAAGCCTGTTTTCTTGTTTAGAGCTGGAATGTTGTCTAGTAATAATGACAAAATTGATTTTGTTAATGGTGATTATTTCTTTATCCATACTGGAAAATGCCACGTTATTTCAAAATGTAAGGAATGCTTTACAGAGGATAATGTAAAGAAATCTGGAGGAAAATAAGTGAAAAAACATAAGATAAGATACGAAATTAAAGGTGTTTTTAGAAGCACTTTTAAAAAAAACAAAAAAAGGCTGTTTTCAGAGCCACCGTCAAAGGGGAAATGGAGTACATTCCTTAAATTATCATTCTCCACTCTCTTTCAGATTTCATGATTTGTCTGCCTGTGTTACATACAGGGATTTTGAGGATGGCAGGCATGTGAATGAGACTGTGCAGGCCAAGCGATTGGTCAATAAGGTTTACTGGGTGTGATGTGTAAGGAGAGACTTTGGCAGAAAGCCTGTCTCCTGAGAGGAGAGCTGTTATGTATTTTACAATCTGTTCTACAATTCTTAGTTTGCCCCAAATGAACAGAGTAGAAAAACAGGATCACCTACCTGAACTGAGCTGGCTGAGGGGAATGTACTGAGTCCTGATGGTATCTTGGAGGCAAAACAGATGAAATGAATTAATCCGTATCCATCCCAGTAGTATTTAGAAATTCCCATGAGAACCCCTGTGGGGTCGGGCACAAAGGCTTGATCCCTGAGAGGTCCCCAGGGAAACCCTCAAGGGGGAGAAAACCCTGTGGAGAGCTGCTGGGGAGAATTGTCTCCACGAGACGTCCAGGCGTGGGATGTGGTTCCGCCTTACGTGGGTGATGGATTCTTAGAGAATCTGGCTAAGGACTAGATTAGGAAATATAAGGTAAGTTAGAGACTATTATATGATATAAGAACCCTGCCTTACACCAGGTTGAATGAGGTTATGAGTCCCGGATAGTAGATAGCTCAGCTTTTCCAAGAAAAACCTTAAATTGGTAAGAAAGGCTGAAAAATATTGTGATGACAGGTAAGGAAGATGTAGAGAAAAGGTAGTAGAGCAATCTGCAAAGGATAAGTAAGAGAATCAAACTCCTAACAGGTTGTAGCTAGAGAAACGCCGCCCAGAGGCTGTCACGGATGTTTGCCTTAAAGCCTACTGTGTCTTGGACGAGTGATCACGCTAGAACCGAAGTAGATGGGAGGAAACAACAAAGTATTATTGCGGATCCTAGGTAAGTTGTAAGAGGATGGGCTAAACGGGGCTAAGAGTGCCTACCCCGGAATGGGTGATGATCCGAATACTGAGCCGGAGAGTCACCAGATAGCAACCGCGCACAAAAGGGGCATGGCTTTACTCGTCCGAACTCGGATATTCGTTGTCGTACGGACGCCGTGATCTGCAGGAATAGGTTAGACAGGGGAGGTTAGGAGGATAGTAAAGCATAAAGAATGGGAGTTAAAGAGGAAATAATAAGGATAAATAAATCCTGAACTAACTCACGTAACGCTTGTATACACCTAAGAGAGTAACAACGCACCAAACTCCTGGCATTTCCTGCTGATATGTTACTGGAAATGAAGTGACCTCAGCATTCTGCAGTGCATCCTGGAGAGAAAAACTAGACTGTTGTGGTTGAAATGGTCGTAAGCTGGTGAGGCCATGTTGGAACATGTCCGGGATAGGTTATCTGCTTTACAGAACATCACAAGAGCAGATAGCTAAGGCTGTGTCTTTCAGAAGGCAGAGTGTCTGGATTTTGGGCGACTCGTGGATACATTGGTTGGAAGTGCCTGCATAGCGCTGTGGAGTGGCTGCACATCTTGGATTCCCTCATGTGCATGTGCACTGGTATGGAGTGTGCGGAATGAAGTGGCTGGATTTGGTTCCTCTTTGTGCCACGTTGATGACACACCGTCATCCAGACATTATTATTCTTATTCATTGTGGAGGGAACAGTTTAGGCCATGTCTCTGGAACCTCCTTGCAGTTTGCAATGAAAGAAGGACTTGGGAAAGTCATGGACATGTTTCCAAACTCCAGTGTAATTTTTTCTCATATTGCACAGAGACAAATGTGGCTGCAATTTTCTTCATTTGGTCCACAAATGGAGAAAGCAAGGCGCAATGTCAACAAGGCTGTTTGCGCTTTTTTGAGAGATGTTGGCATGTCCTCTTTTCACAATAAAAATATTATGTTTTGTAGCACAAATATTTTTCGCAGAGATGGAGACCATCTTACTGGTTCTGGGAATCAGATTTTTCTGCGAAATATGCAAAATTCATTGTGATCCTTTTTGGAAGTATAGCAATCCTTTTTCCAGCAGGTGTGGACCACTTGACGTTTTCAAAACACAAAAAAACCCACAAAACGGCTCTGTTCAGAGCTACCACTTCTTACCAGAGAACAGTACAATGGTTTTGATTGCGCAGTACCCCAAAAATGTTAATGTCCGAGGACTGTCCGCGGACTTCTAAAAATGCACAGGGCCCGCAGCATTTCATTGCCACTTCTATTTTTAAACTGTGAAAGGTGACTCTGAACAAGACACACAAGGAAAGGAAGGGAAGGGATGGTAAGGAAGGAGCACCAACCACAGGGATAAGAAAGGGCAGGTGGCAAGAGGAAGATGTTGGGTGGGCCTCACTTAGGTATTTGGCACACTTTCTCATGCTCCCGGACCATAGCCTCGAAAGCACTTTGAAGTGTCTTCCCCCTGCAGAGTACTGCGTCGCAGTACATACACAATACAGTGACCCCAGACATTAATGGTTTCATGATATTTGGACACCCTGCCCTTTTGCCTGGATTTCAGCTCCCTCTATTGTGAGACGTTTGCCTGAAATCAGCAGAACAACAATGTGGTCGTAGAAGGACAGGATAAAGCTAATTCTAAGCATCTCAACATGAGGGAAAAAAACCACGTTACAAGGCTCTAGGAAACACTCTTTCTGATATATTTGCACTGCACTGCACCAGGGTGATGCCCCACATTACGCTTCCCCTGCACTTCTTCTCCAGGGGATGTCAGCCAGCCACAGGTGCCCATTCTAAGCGCAGAATCCTTTAGATTGCAAAGCACATCAAGTGATAAGTGACTGGGGATAGCAAACTACAGGATCATTGATTTTCAAAAATGTATGAGATATGATATGATATGGCATTCATAACGCGCCTGTAAACAACTGTTTCTAGGCACGAAATGAGTGTTATCATGTTTGTCTACAGAACCTGTGCAGAGTACGGGTCCTTTTTGCTAGTTACAATATATTCCAGAAATTAAGTTAATGCAAATCCTTTTTCTCCTACTGGCTCTTGCCATTTAAAAAACGTAAAGATCTACATACATTACCCTACTCTATTGGTTAGTACATTACATGTGACATTCCAAATTCGGCCCTCTGCACTTTGTCTAATAGGGCAATTAGTAAAAGTGAAATCAGCACCTCATGACAACAATATTAGATGCACTATAATACTTTTGCATGACATCAGACATTGTGGTACCTTAGACCATTCCCAGACCTTGCAACTTCCTCACCGTGAAACATATCTTTGCAACTACCACATCGATACATATTGCTGTCCCCATTACTCAGCTAAACCAAAGACAGAAACTGTTAGTTTGCATGGACGTTCATCTTGCTTAGGAAAGAGAGATGCTCATAGCAGAAAACATGTAAAAGCGGTCCCACATTTAAGAAGTAATTTCTTGTAATATTTGTGCTACCAAGCCACTCAACCACAAACTCAGGAGTCCTAAGACTTCACTAGAAGGCGGTAGATCTAAGTCTGATTCAGTATTTTGGCAGCACCTCAACCTGAGGCCCAATTGACACCAGAACACATCTTTTGCAATGATTTAATTTCTATCTGACTAATGTTAAACACCAAAAACATTATTATTCTCTGTGTCAAGTTCCCTGGAAAAAGCTTCATTATAAAGATAGGTGGAACTTAATCCCTAAAACAATAGATAATACGATTAATCATTGCACTGTCTTGCTTGCCAGCCAGGTACTTGCAAACTAGAACAGTTCTCTTGGATGCAGCAGAAACAAGGCCTAATCAAAAATGGCAGGGATACTAAAACAACATAGCAATAGCAACATAAAAATGACAGAAAGCAACAGGTCCGAATGAATGTAAACTGTGAAGTTTGAATTAATGGGTCCTCCTTAATTCCACAGTGAATCAGTAACTTAACAAAATACTGTAGGCACAAGTTCAAATAAATTGATGGTATTAAAAATGAAAAATATGTCTTGTAAATCACGTGTGATGATGAAAAGAATGATTTCAAAGTAACTCAGAACATGTCCACCCCTGTACTTCAAATGTATGTTATGTTTTATCACCAAAGACATTTCCCTGTTAAGACAATGGGGGTCATTACGAGTTTGGAGGTAGCCATGGTGCTATTAGCACCATGGCTGTCTCCAAAGTCGTGTCCGGGTTCTCTGAATGGGGACTTACCAGGTCATTCCAACCTTGGAGGACCCGGTAAGTCCCCATTCAAAAAACCCTTCCCCATTCCCATTCGAGCCCCCATAGGGCTCAATGGGAATGGGGAGGGAGCTAATAACGGTGCCCGTAAATTACAGACCTGTTATTAGCTCCATGGTCCCTTAGTGGCTCCCGCTAAGGACAGACGGTTTTACTAGCCAGCCTTAATGGGACCCGCTAAGGGACCTCAGAATGCGGTGGTAAGGGGTTAATGGCACCGGCATCCTTACCAGTGCCGTTAACCCCTTACCGCCACACTCGTAATGACCCCCAATATATGTTACAGTAGGTACTCCAGGCTTATTTGTAAATGAAAAAGAACATTAGAAATTAATAAATCTTCAATCTGATGGAAATTAATTATTCATAAAATAAATGTTCTCGTTTTGGTTTTGCTTTAGTACTCTGTTCAGGCATGGTGAGACTAACACATGCTCCTGTTTGAAATCTGGGTAAGTGACATTTTCTTCAATCTATGTAACCAAAAATGAATATATGAAAGTATGTGTTTTGCTTAGAATAACCAAAGAAGAGGCTGTGAATACGGAATTAATATTATCAGATATTCCATATAAAGATGATGTGAATCTGGAAGAGAAAACACCATAGTCAAGATTATCATTGTATAAAGCAGATGGCCTCTAAAGCCTGTCATTGCTTGGCACAGAAATAACACAGACCTTAAGGTTGTGCTGTTGCATATTGTGTCCCTGTTCAGAATGAGGCAGGCTACCGCTCGTAACAGGGATACAAAGATTCACACTCCAGAAGGAGGCATTGCTTTTTTTAAGCATGGCAGCAATGCCATAAGGGTTGGTGATAACTGGGTAACTAATGGCTACGTATAGTAGAATATGTAATGTGGTTAGGATAGGTGGTGATGTCCAAGCTCAAAGTGTGGAACTGCAAGTGTTCTACTCAAGGTTAAAGGATGATCCATTGGGGAGTATCATGCTAAAACATAACAAACTAAATTGTTCACAAGAATTTATGAAATTCATTGCATAACATCCAATAAAGAGTCCGTGGAATAGCATGCAGGCGTGCCATGTTTGGGTGGGAATACTCTATGAGCTGTAGGGTATTTTGTGAAGATTTGGGGCCTGACAGTATTTTCTTACCGCCGAAATAACTTAGCAACAATCACTCCTTGTATTCAGATTGGGCCATGTACAACAATAATACAGTGGACATGCATTATTTCAGCACACAGACATGCGTATTTGGTATGCGTGGTTGGTATGCGTGGTTGGTGGTATTTTGGTGAGCATAATTCCCTTGTTTTATTTGTGGCCCCAATATCCAGAACCCCTTATTTTTGTTTAGATTTTTCGTGTAATCACTAGAGACACCTCAGGCTTGCATTTCAGGAACACCACATTTTCATTTTTAGTGTGCCACCATGGGCAATTTCTCTCTGTCTTATCTACGGCAGCGAGCTATCATGTGGTATTTTCACTATCTTATATACGGTAGTGAACTATGTCCCGGGCCTCCCTTTTTGCCGACTCATAGACCTCCGACAAACTACAACACACACAGTTAGCTATAATTGCTCATACTGAATTACATTCTGCACACGGCTGCAGCCAAATTTGATGTTTAGCTACCTTGAAAATGACAATTGCACTGTCTAAACATCTCCCCACATCATCAGCACTGTATTGGTAAATATAAAACACACCACCCGTCTGCTTTCAAATATTTTTGTGTATTATAAAAGTTGCATTTAAACACGATCTCACTCTTTACAGAAATAAATAAAATAGCACAGTAACAGCATTGTCTGTGATACACTGAAAAGAGAGTGGCGGAGACAAGAACTCAATTTGCAACATTAAACATGTGAGTAAAGCACAGGAATCTCCTTTCCTACACTGACTGAATATTCTCGTACACACTCAGCCCCCACACTTCTGTAATTACCTTATCTGTTCAGCATGAGTTTTCTTCAGCTGTTCTCTTTCTGAATTTGGCTCCCTTGAAGATTAACCCCAGTGAAAACAAGCGTCTTTCGTTCTCAAACCGGGGTTATTGCCTGGAATTCTCAGCTTTTGCAGCAGGAATGCTTCAGCCAGGAAACAGGTCCTTCTCCCAGCTCTGCCAAATCTCGATTGTCCTCCCCCTCTCCTCAAGCTCCCCCAGCAAAACTCTAATCACTGCCTCTATCATGATACTTGCTATGACGCTGCTCCAATCAGAATCAATCATGCCATCTCCTCCCTCACAACACAATGGCTCATTTCTACAGTAACCATTTGTAACCAACTGATTTCCTGTTCCTTCGAGCCCTTTGCTTCCTGTAGTTATGTGGACAGAGCAGCAGAGAAAAAGCAGAAAAATGAATGTGCGTTTAAAAGTTCACTTTCAGAGTAGGCCTAATTCTGCAGTGGAGACACATTTTTATTAGTGGGTTATGTTAAATGCAGTTTTATTAGTCAGGTTAGTTATTAATAAGGTTAGTTATTAATTTTCAAATGTGTCTCTTGCACCATAAGCATTTCAGGTGAAAAATAGTGTGCATTTTTGAATGTGCACGTGTGCTTTTAACTGTAAAAATAGATTTGCATCTTATATGTTAAAATCGTTTTTGACTGAATAGCCTGTCTTTACTTATATGTCCATGTTAATCTGGCAACACATATAGCAATGCACCACACCCATGTGGTGGTGCTGCATCAAAAAAAAATTGCTACCTGTGCAGTAGTGCTGTACTCTGTGCTGTAACACTCCAAATATACTTACAGAGCTTCCCTGTCTGTTTCTCTACAGCAGCAATGCAATAAACTGGCTTTCACCCATCTGCTGAGTGTTGGATACTGGTTTTGCTTCGACATTACTAAGAGTGTTCTGTTCTGCATTACAACTGTTCTGCTTATTAGGGTGCTTTTAATTGCTTGTAATATTACACATTACCTTTGTTCTGCTTATTCAAATGTGTGTGGGTAAGTCCTCCATCTGTGGTTACAGGACCAGTAAATAAGTTGCTATCGGTCTCTGTCCATGCAACCAAGACAAGGAGACCAGGATACATTTCTTTGTTTTTTAAGAAGTGTATCAGATGTCACAGAACAAAGGGCACAAGGCAATACATAAAAGGTTATAAGGCTTGTGTCTCTAATGGAGGTTCTATATGCAAATTCTCAATACTTCAACAGCACACATTACCAGCAGGGATGTTGTCGTGGGAAACCAGGAATCACTTGAGATTCCTTAATGTATGCGTGAAGTTTATTTGTTTTTATGTTCAAACTTTATGAAATTAACGTTTTTTTTTCAAATGTCATATTACTGACTTCATCATTCTTTGGTAGATTGTTGTGTCTGTGCTAGATTTGTATTAGTGTTTTATTCGTATTTCTAACAATCCACAATAATCATGATTTACAGATTTGGAATATTGCAGAATGATGATATGAGGTTTGTGGGATAATTAGCACATGGAGTGCATACCCTCATCAAAATGCATACCTACTGGTATGCTGGAAAACTGTTTTCCTACAATAAACCTAAAGTTACATGTTAAATATCTTCTATGTACTGCAATTATGTTGTGCCGTGGGAGATAAAATGAGTTAGCTAAACAACTCTGCATTAGATATCCCATCCTAGCTGGACATGACACAGTCCTGTTTGTTCAATAATAAACCAATTAGTTTATCTGCATAAGAAGGTACTTACACAGGTCATAACATATTTTGTCAGCTCTTCACTTCTTGACATCCCTTTCTCGTATCCATCATATTTGTTTTCTAATCTGCATAGTTCTTTCAGGAATGTTGCTTCCTTTGTCATTTTGAAAGTCATTTTTGTGTTGATGTAACAAAACGATTTTTCACAATGTTAAAAGCATCTATATGGAAGCTACATACCACTGTAAGGATGTAATTATCCATGGATGCAAGTAGTCGGAGAATTATTATCTAATGCCTTATCACTGATCACCTCAAAATAATAGATACATTCTGCTTTTGCCTCTGCCATGCAGCTTCTGTGTCTACTTTAGGTTAATTTATTTTTCAAAATTGAGAACTATGAAAGAAATCTAGAGGGCATACAACGCTTTAAGTAATCTTTGATCAGGTGAAAAAAGGCTACTAGAAATTACCAAACATAAAATGTCTTCATGCATGTGTCAACGTCTGTGAGCATCACTCTAAGACTCCATTAATCTCTCTACCAAAGCTAAGTATTCTGGACATCCTGACCAGACCGTTAGCGCTCACATTCACTTGTGGATGTGTAGCACTATATACATGTTTGCTGATGAATATATGTATAAGATGTATATATGTATATTCCACCATAATAATGATCCAAGACACAAATGTTTATTAACTTTATGTATGCCCGCTTCTCACCATATGTCCTCTTCCGATGTACCTTGTAATTTCCCCTTAAACAACGAACTCAATCTGAACCTTACAATAATTACAACTTTGTAAAAGCATTCTGTCTAGGACCTGTCTTGGAAATATGCACTGTTGTACTCTGCAATATCTCTGGAAGAAAATGTCTTCTAATCCACCAAACAAATAAAAAATAAATAAAAATGGTGACGATAATTTGTACAGATGTAAAACAAAATCGTTTAACATTTATATGACCATTTGAATGGCTATTAAACATTGTTTATCACATTCCCTAGTTTTGTATCCATTTTACGCTGGTGTGCTAAAGAAACTGCTGATGCAGAACTGAGAATATCATGTTTGGCTTTCTCGGAATTAGTTAAATCGCTCAAGCTAAATGTTGGCTGCATACAAAAGGGATGAAACAGACAGGCTAGGATGTTTGCGAAGTCAGGGCCTGCACGTTAAGTGCATGCTATTACACCACACAGCATTAGAGTCCAAATGATATCCTACCGAACGCAATGTGAGAAAATACACTTCAAGCCTGAGCTTGCAGTGATAGCTTGAGTTCTGTGTTTTGCATTAACACAGTGTGAAATTCAGAACATCACTCCATATTACTGTATTGGCTCGAATATAATTGCCTAAATCACAGTTTGCATTGTCAAGATGACTAATGCAATCGTAGTGCACGTACATTATATTAAACAGATTGTATACATAGTAAACAGTATTGCTTCGGTTCCAGTTAGTAAATATTTGGACAGGTTTTTCAGTATTTTTAGATCATGTGTATGATCTAGACAGAGCGCATTCCTGATCTCCTTTAATATGATGTTTTCTCAGTAAAGGCAGGATAAACCAGCAGAAAACGATTAATTCCTGGGCAGATAGTTTTAGCTCTGCATCCTTTTCTACGAGAGTTAAAAAATCAGCCGGCGTGAAGTAAACTTGTTGCCAAGAGGACAGACCTGTCTCCCCATTGAGTGACATAGGGCCTCATTACACGGATGGCGGTAAGGATTTACCGGTACCGGTAAAATACTGGTACCGGTAAATCCTTACCGCCTTACTACGAGGTCCCTTTGCGGGTCGGGGGATTTAACGTCTGCTTTTTGCAGGCGTTAAAAACCAACCCGCAAAGGGACCCAGGGAGCTAATTACGGTACCGCACTTTGCGGTACCGTAATTACCGCCTTCCCCATTCCCATTGAGCCCTATGGGGCAAAAATGAGAATGGGGAAGGGCAATGGTGGAAGGGGGAATTACCGCCCCGCCAACCTTGGAATGGGGCGGTAATTCCCCTTTCCGCCAAGGCGGTGCCGGTATTTTACAGGCATGAACCATGGCGCTAATAGCGCCATGGTTCTCCGCCATCCGTGTAATGAGGCCCATAGGCTTGATTTATTTAATGGTTTCTGATATGCATAAATAAAAAGACAATGCACCTGCCCACTCTCTCCACGAGGTGGTGCTAAACAGAAATTGTGCTGTCCACGTGTAAGGATTTTCTATTTATACGTGGGGGCCTAACAGTGCCTGCTCGGAACTGGGGTATGGAATTGAAAACTGTTAGGTCGAATCACCTGCAGTACCCCCTTGGGAACACTACAGGTAATTAGGACTACAAGTGTAAGCACTTTTTTTACCTTTGGTACAAGCCTGTACTACACAGTAAAGTGGTAGCGATGGCTGAGCACCCAGACTTATCTCAAGAGTTCGAATGAGCAGTAGAACAAGTTACACAAAGGACCAACCAATGCAGTGATTCAAGAAAACACTTACTCAAGGTTTCTTAGTAAAAGAATTTGCATTTATGTACTCAATCAATTATAAAACATTAAACTAGCACAAGCAGCACCCACTAATGCACCACAAAAAATCCAACTGGTAAGTTATTAAACAAGTTTAGCTCAAAAATGAAGTTTGAGCAAAATGGCACTTTAGATACTTTGCAAGGGAGGACAAAGGTCAAAAGCTGTAGCAAGATGTCGGTTTAAGGTGTGAGTGCCTTAAAATCCCCCTGGTTTCCTTTCCTCTGGCTATCCGGTGTTCAACAGCACTCTGAAGAAAATTCGACCAGAATAGGATGGTGTCCAGGTGGCTTGCGAGTTGGTTGTTCCCACCAAACTCAAGGGAAGAAGTTTACCATGAAGGGCTTCTCTGTCGTCTGAGTTTCAGGCAAATCGGACCTGCAGCAGGGCTTCACCGGTCGTCCAGGAGTTGCAGCAGTCCTCTTCCTTCCTCTCCTCTTCGGTTCTTTCGTTCCAGTGGTCGACTCTGCTTTCCAAGTCCCAGAGACCTGCTTTTAAACAGTTTTCAGCCCATTCATTTAGCCTGGGTGTCACTCACACAGCAGGGTGGCTGTCCTTGCCGGACAGCCAATCCGGCCAATCACACCAGAGTGCTTTCAGGTCTCCTAGGAGACTAAGCATAGGGAGTTTCAGGCACCTCCCTCAAATCGTGTCCACCCCAGACACTCTGGCACCAGAGGTGGGCTTCAGCACAGAAGCCCACCAAAGGGCAGGAACAAAGGGACCAAACCTGGTTTGGCACGCCGAGACAAACACAAGAAGGACTTTTCCTAAAAGAAATGGCAAAAAAAGATGACAGGAGTCTGTTTTTACAGATAGGTCTTGGGCGTCATATTGAAAAACATGGCTACCCCTGATTTTGAGCTACCGTTGTTAGCGGTCACGAAAAATCATGGTAGTTGATCTAAACCACTGCCACCAGCCATTTAAAATAGGAAAAGGTAACATTTTACTGTTACATGCGTCTGGAAGATACCTCTGTGCCACTGCACTGAAGGTGCTGTGTGACACACAGAAAAAGATGATGCCATGGAATTTGTTTTAAAAACTCTGTTACCAAATAACACAAGAGTAAAACACATTGAAATGAAAAGTTCAAAGCCCCAAAATATAGCAAAAGAGTGGGAGGGTTCTAAGGTAGAGGGAATTTAGCACTTGTGTGAGAAATCTCCCTAACAAAAACACTGTATAAAGAAATGCTCCCAGGGTAATGAATACTGTTTCGATTAAGAATTGGCATTTCTGAAGCAAATTGATTATTTCAAATCAAATGTATTTTTTATTTAAAAAAGGAAGATCAAATTGAAAATTAAAATTATTGAACATTACTACAATTATTTTCTTTTCTATCTATACAAATGTGGATCTGAGCTTATACAGAAGAATGTCTGACTAGCATGCATTTCTTTCAGTCATGTCTACTGCGTGCCTAATTAGTAAAAAAAGGTATTATTAACACCAAAATGTTAGATTCTGGTTGTTGGAGTTCTTAAGTGCTGCACTTTTATGGAGGGCCACCGTCTGCCTGTAGCTTGTTGGCTTCTGTGGCTGTATTAGTGTGACCATATTCACGTTTCGGCGAGGGGATCAATGAGTTTGCTTTCGTCAGCACGGGGGCTTCTCAGATGGATCCTGTGCATAAATGACAGGCAACATTAAACATGAAATGGCTTTGAGGGGGCAAAAGACGTGTGAGGTAGTACTTTAGAAAAATGTAATGTGAAAAAAGCATGTTAAAAATGGATTATTCGCCATGCTGATGTGGACAATGGGGATAACATCAGGAATGAGAAACAGAAATCACAGCGTAGCTGGATTTTCAGCAGGTTATACGCGTTTAAAACAAATTGCTTCACAGCAGATGTGAAACGACGGATTTTCTGCAATAAGGAAAAATAAAAGACATTTGTGTAGTGTGCTGATGAAAAAAGTGAGTATTATACATATAGCTCCCCAGGGGCTTTCGTCACCAAAATGTTGATCCAGTAGTCGAGTGGGAGAATAAGGGATTGGGTTACCATGCGCTTCTAGGTTTGAATGCAATAAACTGGTGCGGGGAATTCTCTGTCCCTGCATGGCGAGGGAGGAATAAATCACAACGTTAGTAGTTTGTGCTGTCTAAAATGTGTACCGACTGCTATGTTGCAGGGTAATGTAGGGCATGCCCACTTACTTAGATCAAACTGGGAACTCATCGGTGTGATGAAAGTACAGCGTCAAGCTCCAGTAGTTGTTTGCTGGCTTGTAGCATTAAGGTGCAGGGATTTAAAGCGGAGGAATCAGCGCTTTGTATATCGCTGATCCTGTCTGCGATGAGTGTGTACGTGCTGATGTCACACTTGTCATGACGTGTGCAGGTCATGCGTCATCGGTTAGCAACTGAGTGTCCGAAAGAAATGCTGAAATAAGGAACTGACACATGCGAGCTGTAGGGTCTGATTTGAATAAATTATTCTGAATTCTTTTTGAACACACCCCAGCATGCCTGCATCAAGTATAAGTGTAAGGTTTTGCCCGAGCCATTTGGGGCGTTTTGAAACTGAATTGACTTACAAGTGCCTAAGAATTGCAAAATAAAATAAATACATAAATAAATACATGTATGACAGGACGCTGTAGTATCTCTAACGGTCTTTATTGACTAACAGCAAGTGAGGAGGCTATGCGTGGCCTGGTGGCGCGGGGCGCTTACTCACTGTTCACTGCGACCAAGTCCTGTGCTTCCCCAGTTGCTTCACTGTGGAAGGGTTGTGCACACCGGTGGCACGCTGTAGTCTCCTAGGGCCCCCATGAAGCCTCCAGTGGCTGTGGTGTTACGCCCTAGGAGCGTGGTGTGAGTTCTCTAACTCACTTCTTCATATCCTGTAGTCAGGAGCAGCGCTCCTCTCTGACCGCTTCTGCTGGCCAGCTGGCGCCAACACTGAAGCGGGAACGTTTTCCCGCGGAGCGTGGGCTCGCGAGATCCCGTCTCGCGAGATCTCGCGAGAACACGCTCCCGCGATCACGTGATGTCCCCACACACCTCCTTTGCTGGGAAAAAGGAATGGGTGATCACTCCATGATGAAGTCCGCATATTTCCTGGGTTTCTTCCTCTCTCTCTGGGGCCTGCCAGGATCAGGTTATGGAGCGGGATCGATGAAGTGTCCTTGTGAGGGTGCTGGTGATTCGGGTTCTCTTTGTCCAGCTCCTTGCTGTGATCCCCTGGGTGTAGTTGGGGGAAGGGAGCTTGCGAAGTCATTGTGATGGTGTGGCTCTATGGTGTCTCCACTTGGGAGGTGATGGTTCTCGTATGGCTCTTGGCAGACTTGATCTCCTCCAGTGTCTCTTGGCGAGTGTACAGTGTCTTCTTTCCTGCGGTACATGGCTACCCTCTCTGGGTTCCATCTCCTGCCATCGCTGGTGCAGATGTGGTTTGTCCCTCTCTCCAAGACTTCTATGGGGCTGCTGTATCTGGAACCAGTGGAGGTGTCCTTGTGGGGAAGTCGTATCTTCACCAGATCCCCTTTGTTGACTTGTGTGTGTCGAGCGGCTCGGCGCAAATCCCCCTGTGCTTTCATTGCTTCTTTGTTGCGCTGCATGCGACACGTTATGTCAGCCATGTCAACTTCTTCGTCGGCCCTTACTTGTTGGAGCCATGGTGGTACCAGTGATGATGCTGCCCTTCTCCCCCTCAGCAGATGGAACGGTGAAACACCTGTGACGGCGTTGGGGGTGAGACGGTGGGCCGCTACGGCTTCTTTGACCGTCTTGTATGGGTCTAGGCCCGAGGCGTGAGCCAGTTGTAACGCCCCTTTGATGAAGCGGTTGGCCCGCTCAACTAGGCCATTTGCCTGTGGGTGATACAGACTTGCTTTTCGCTGATTGATGTTGTTGAGCTTGAGAAATTTTTCCATTTCTCTGGAGACTAGCTGGACTCCGTTGTCCGTGACGAGTTCTTCGGGCAGGCCCTCTCGCTGGAATATGGCGGTGAGTGTTTCAATGACTGTTCCTGTGGTGATGTCCGGGGTGAAGTCAGCTTCCACCCATTTGGAAAAATAGTCGACCAAGACTATCCCGTATCTGTGCTCTGGGGGCATGTTGTCCAGCGGCCCTATGAAATCCAGCCCCAGTTTTTGCCACACCCCTTTGGGGACTTCGGTGGGCAGCATGGGGGCTTGTCTCACGGCCAGGCGCTTGTCGCTGTTGGAGCATTCGTGGCACCTATCGACCATCTGCCGAACGTCCTGGTCGATACCTGGCCACCAGTAGGCGTCGCGTATCCTTCGTCTGGTCATGTTGCACCCTAAATGGCCCGAGTGTGCTCTACACAGTATGACTTTGCGGATTCCGCTGGGTGGGATGATTTGATCACCTCTGAGAATGAGACCGTTCATGGCGGTGATTTCCTCGTTCACCTTCCAGTAGGGACGAAGGCCTTCGGGGATCGCTCTCTCGTTGGGCCATCCATTTCGAACCCAGGTGCTTACGTGCCTTAGGGCGTAGTCCTGCTCGAACTCTTCCTGCCAGTGGCGCTCGCTCATTTCCATGTATTCGACGTTCCTCAGGTCGCCAATGGACGCAACGACACATTCGTCTTCCAGGAATGTGGTGCCAGGGGCGCTTTGGTTGAGGAGCCTGGACATGCAGTCCGCTTGTGCGTTTTTCCAGCCCGCAATGTGTTGTATCTCATAGGTGTACTCTTGGAGCTTTGCGGCGATCCTGGCCAGTCTGGGGGTGGCCGTCTTGGTGCCGCCCGGGCTCAGCACGCGAATTAGGGGTTTATGATCGATGATCAACTTGAATCTTGTCCCCCATACGTATGATCTGAAATAGTCGACGGCCCAAGCGCATGCCAACATCTCTTTCTCTACCGTAGAGTAATTCTTCTCGGATGAGGATAATGCCTTGGATGCGAACGCCACAATGTTCTCCGTATCGCCCTTTTTCTGGGTCAAGGTGGCCCCTAGGCCGTATGCGCTGGCGTCAGTGGTGATGTAGGTGTCCCATTCGGGGTTGTATGGTTTAAGGCACGGCGCGTGTAGAATCCTATTCTTGATTTCGCCAAAAGCCTCATCTTGTTCTGGGCCCCACGAGTACGCTGCCTCCTTCTTCAGAAGCTCTCTCATGGGGGATGTGGTCTCAGAGAACCTAGGGACGAATTTGGCATAGTACTCGGCTAGGCCTAAGAATGAGCGTAGTTCCTCTTTGGACATCGGCGCCGGTGCCTCTGTAATGGCCTCCATGAGGTTTTTCTTGGGGCTTACCCCTTCACTCGAGATGCAGTACCCAAGATATTCTACTTTGTTCACCCCAAAGACACACTTTTCGTGGCGTAAGTGAATGCCTTCCTCCTGAAGTCTGCTTAGGACTGACTTGAGCGCCTTGTCATGGGTCTCGTTGTCCTTGGCGTATACCAGAATGTCGTCTTGGAAGAATGAGACATTGGTGAGGCCTTTCAGTAGGGAGTTCATCATCCTCTGGAATGCGGATGCTGCGGACGATAGCCCGAAAGGCATGCGGGTGTATTGGAAGGTGCCAAAAGGAGTGATGAACGCCGTCAGGGGGCGTGAGGACCTGTGTAGAGGAATTTGGTGATAGGCATCACGCATGTCCAGCTTCGAGAAAATGGCTGCCTCTTTCATCATGAGGACGATCTCATTGATGCTGGGGAGTGGGAAGCTATCCGTGATCACCTCCAAGTTCAGGCTTCTCAGGTCGATACAGATCCTGAGGTCGTTGCTGGACTTTTTCTTCACTAGTACTACCGGACTCAGCCACTCTGAGGATTCCACGGTTTCAATGGTTCCTTCTTCGACCATCTTCCTCAGGTGGGCGTCCAAAGCTGGTCTTGCGGTGGCAGGTACTGCCCTTACTTTGTGCTTGACTGGAGTGGCGTCGGGTTTCAACCGAATTTTGTGGATGAAGTTTTTCACTTTTCCGGGTTTCTCAGAAAACAGGTTTGGAAAGATCTCCTTGTAGTTTTGCGCTGCTCCTGACGAGATCATGAGCACCTGTTCCGGAGTGCTGGGATCTAGTTTCATGCTGAGTTTGTGTTGGTCATCCCACCCCAACACGGCTGGACCTTTGGGTGAGAAATACACTTTGGTGGTGGTAGACCTCCCCTTGAAATCGATCCGGGCCTTGATGTAGCCCAACAGGTCGACCGTTGCCCCTCCAAACACGGTGGGTTTTTGCCTGGTTGATCTAATCTCCACTTTTTCTTGTCCCATCATCTCCTTGTACGTGTTGATGGGCAGAATGGTGAGGTCGGATCCCGAATCAGCCATGACGCGCGTCTCCATTCCGTCCACTTTAATGGTGCAGTGTGGTTTTTCTCTTCTGGCATGGGGGGCATTGACCATGACAACCATGGGTCTGTCCTGCAGTTCATCATCATCGGTTGAGGTGCAGTCACCGTCAACACGGGACACAGTTTTCTCCCGCCACATGCATGCTGGAGCCACGTGGCCAATGCGTGCGCACTTGGAGCACTCCTTGTTCCTGGCGGGACAGTCGCGGTCGTTCGCCATGTGCTTGAGGCTGGCGCATCTGTAGCATTTCGCTGCCTCCTTCTTCCTGGGACTTTTGTCTTTGGGGCCGTCGCGGGATTGCTTGTCTCTCCGACCTCTCCATTGTAGCGCCGCCATTTCGGGCACGGGCAGGTGACTTCCCGCCTCCTTGCGTCTGCTGGAGGTTTATTCCTCCGCTCTGGCAATCTGGATGGCTTTATCGAGGGTGACCTCCTTTTCTTGGATGAGTTTGTCCTGTACTTTCCTAGAGTTGGTGTGGACAACGAGCATGTCGCAGATGACCTGTTCTGCATTTTCTCCAAGGGCGCAAAGAGAAGCGAGTTCCCTCATCCTGGTGATGTAGTCATCCACGGGCTCGCTCCCTTCCTGTTTGCGAGTGTAGAATCTCAACCTGTGCAGTACAATGTTCTCCTTATTGGTGAACCTCTTCATGATGCGACGAGTCGCTTCTTTGTAAACGTCGTCGTCTTCGACGTCATCGTCTGCCGCAGGTATTTCTTTAAGGCCGGCAAAGATGCGCTGACCTTCAACCCCCAGCGCATTCAACAGCATCGCCCTCTTCCTGATGGGGGCGTATCGCGTGCCGCCCACCGCTTCTAAGTAGGTGGAAAAGAGGGGTTCCCATTGCATCCACGGAATCGCCGGTGTCCATGGCAAGGGGAGGAACGCAGGGGGTGGTGTGGCGCCTTGCATGGTGGGTCCGTGGGACTTCTGGTATCCTCGTCGCCAGTTATGTTGTGGCCTAAACAGATGACAGGACGCTGTAGTATCTCTAACGGTCTTTATTGACTAACAGCAAGTGAGGAGGCTATGCGTGGCCTGGTGGCGCGGGGCGCTTACTCACTGTTCACTGCGACCAAGTCCTGTGCTTCCCCAGTTGCTTCACTGTGGAAGGGTTGTGCACACCGGTGGCACGCTGTAGTCTCCTAGGGCCCCCATGAAGCCTCCAGTGGCTGTGGTGTTACGCCCTAGGAGCCGTGGTGTGAGTTCTCTAACTCACTTCTTCATATCCTGTAGTCAGGAGCAGCGCTCCTCTCTGACCGCTTCTGCTGGCCAGCTGGCGCCAACACTGAAGCGGGAACGTTTTCCCGCAGAGCGTGGGCTCGCGAGATCCCGTCTCGCGAGATCTCGCGAGAACACGCTCCCGCGATCACGTGATGTCCCCACACACATGTATTTTTTTTTTGTTCCTGTTGCCATTGCAAAAGTAACTGCACCTCTCCATTCTGTCCACTTTATGGTGATAGACTAAAACTACACTGCACATGTGCAAGATTTTACTCGCTTCGTATTTATCACTAATCTCTTCTTCTGCCGTCTTCAATCTCTCTTACCAGTGAATTAGAAACGGAATAAGAAATGGCCTTCTAAACGAAGAAAAGTTACGAGAGTTTGGTTCGTATTCCAAATGGCCAAATCCATTTTGGAATTCTAATTGTAATCAAAATGTTTTTTTGTTGAAGGTGCGTGATACTTTTTTTTATCAGTATCTGCAACTAATCACGTGGCTTGGATGGCTCAGAGGAAAAGTGGAGCCATGGCTAACAGTGTCGGCTCAACATTATTCGTGACATTATCAACCCCCTTACCAGCCAATGCTGATGTTATAGTTGTAACGTCCTACACCTATGATCACCGTTTTGTTTCGTTTAGAGGACGAGTCCTCTGTTTGTTGCCGTTAATTGGTGGGCTGTGACCCATGTGTGCAAGGGGGCGGGGCTACCGCCCAGTGTGCGGTTCGATAGATAATAAATCAGAGTTCAGACGTGCCGCCCTGTCTCAGCGCCTCATTTGTTTTATTACTTGTTTAATAGCTCAGCATGCATGTTTGAAGTCCAGCGGCGGAGCTCATTGACAATATAACATTGGCGACGAGGTTCTTTGAGCAACATCGCAGGCCGGCAACATCAAGTGCCCGGCACCGGCCCTGAGCCTGCGCCCGTGACGGATTGAACGAATCTTCACACTGGAGCGGCTCGCCACCCATGCAGCTCACTACAAGAAAAGGAAAAACCAAGTAAGATCAACGTCAGCTCCAGCAGGTGACTCTGTGAAGTCAACCACATCACAAGCATACTCCGCGCATTGTGTATGACACTAGGCGCGAGCGTATCATTACGCACAGTGCCACCTGCCACAACACGTGGACTGGATCACCGTCTATACGCAGGTGTACAAAGATAAAGCAGCCAGGAATACACTAGCGGTACAAAACACCCAGCGCACGTGTTTTCCCAACGCAGCATTCCATTTTCAGATGCATCGCATCATTTAAGAAGTTTACATGCACACGTGCCATTTCAAGAAAGCGACCATCCGTGCCTCATGAAATCGAGTACTCAAGGAATTTACTGCATGCACACATGGTGTATACCAGCAGCGCCACATTTACATGAACATTTGCCTCATTAAAAGAAAGCATCAAGAAAGCAGCATTTCTGCATACCTCACAAGCACATTTCCATCAATAGCCAGCATCTCGTCAAATGAACTGTGCATCACAATAACAGCTGCCCGCTGTGAGCATTCTGCAACGCCAAAACACAACTGCATAGCCCACAGCTCAGGCGGCCACCGCAAATCACAGCATAATGTCTGAAGCCAACACAGATAGTGGCATCATGAGCCCTGCAGCCAGATCTACTCCACACCACCCCATACCTACGGAGGAGAGTGGATCTGATTCCCTCCAACTACAGGCCGTGCAGCCTTTCGACATGACAGATACCAGTAGTCTGGCACCCAGATGGATTAGATGGCTCAAGGAACTCAACATCTACATTGATACATCTGGGGTAAGGGAGGAACGCAGGCTCAGAGGCATTGTCTTTGAAATGGCTGAATCCAACACTGACACTTTCCAGGGCATTATTGACTCATTAAACACTTACTTTGCACCGCTGAGAAATGTAGACTATGAAAGGCACATATTTCACACATCCACACAAGAAAGTGGAGAAACCATGGATACTTTCGTGATGAAACTCAGAAAAAGAGCGAAATATTGCGACTTTGACAAATATTCAACAGAAGAGGCATTAAAATCACAAGCCATTGCTGGGTGCGAATCGCATGACTTTAGAAAGAAACTACTGCAAAAGAGCAGAACGCTGGATGAAATCCTGCAACTGGCACGAGCTGACAATGCCCTAGCACTACTGACAGAATCTTTGGGCAACATCAAGATCACACAATCCGCCTCGGCCACAACCATTTGCCCCATCAGATCTACAAGAGTCTCATCTGAACAAAAAAAATGCTACAGATGCGGCTTCAAATTTCCTCATACAGGCCCATGCCCGGTTATTGGTCATAACTGCGACAAATGTGGAGGAGAAAACCATGTTCACTCCGTGTGTAGGAACATTAACTTCTATCAACCCTCTGAATCAAACAGAGACACGCGGAAGTATGAGAGCCACAACGCCAGGAGGGAAAGTCCAAGGTCCCACGCACACCACTTGTCAAGGTATACTGGGCGGCAGCCACACAGCATGTCCCGAAATAAACCTCGAGAGGAGAGAAGACGTGAAGAAAAAATTGAAAACTCCAGCTACCACAGAAGCAGACATGATTTGCAAAGAAGATACTCCAGACAAAAGATCAGATACCTGGATGACTCACCTGGCAGAAGACAAGAGTCACACTCATCATCTTCCAGCGGGGACCGGAAAAGGGGATACGTACACGCCATTGGCGACAGAATAGCCACAGAGTACAGTCCCACCTTATTATTGCAACTCAATGGACAAAATAGAGAATTTCTAATTGACACCGGAGCCACGGTAAATGTCATAAATGACGAAACATATGAGTCACTCACCTACAAAAGACCTTTAAAGGAAGCGGACACGCTGATATACCCGTATGGATCAAATAAACCCCTTAACTGCGAAGGGATGTTCATGGCAAACTGCCAATACAAGGACAAGAGCCAAAAGATCAAAATCTATGTCATCAAAGGCGAGGTGCCTGGAGGCAGTATCCTAAGCTTCAAGGCGGCAATACAAATGGGACTTATTCAAATAATGTACCAAATAATGTCCGCATACACCACCAGCCCGAAGGACATGGTGCAGAAAATGTTTCCGACCCTTTTCACAGGATTAGGAAAATTGAAGGACAAACAAATAAAACTACACATCAACTCAAAGATATCGCCAACCACGCAACACTACCGGGGCATACCCCTAAGCATACAACGACATGTGGAAGATGAAATCCAAGCTCTATTGCAACAGGACATAATTGAACCGGCATCAGGGCCAACGCCCTGGGTGCCTCCCATCGTACTGGTACCCAAGAAAGACAATAAAGACAGCATTAGCATATGCGTGGACATGAGGGCTCCCAATGTAGCCATCGAACGAGAACGTCATCTTGCTCCAAGAATGACCTATATGATGCATTTACTACACGGGTCTAAAGTATTTTTGAAATTGGATCTAAACAAAGGCTGTCATCAACTGGAGTTGCATCTCGATTCGAGATACATTACCACCTTTTCAACACATCTGGGCCTGTTCAGATATAAAAGACTCAGCTTTGGGGTATCCTTGGCAGCTGAGAACTTTCAGAACGAGATACACCAAATCATCAAACACATCCCGAACTGCCTAAACTACTCCGACGAGATTCTAATATTCGGCACCATCCAAGACAGCCATGACGACACGCTGCAGAGAGTATGCATGGCTCTGGAAAATGCACAGTTAACACTCAACCCCGAAAAATGTGTGATCAGCAAATCCACCCTGAAATTCTTTGGACACATTTTCTCAAGCGAAGGCCTAAAACCTGATCCCGAAAAAGTTCAAGCGCTAGTAGAAACTCCCACGCCCACGTCAGTATCAGCAATCCGCTCATTCCTCGGCATGGCGAGCTACTGCACAAGGTACATACATGACTTCACGTCGGTGAGCACACCTCTCTGACTACTTGCCGGCAAGCATCACGAATTTCAATGGTCTGCGAACAGTCATTTCAAGAAATTAAAAAAAGGAATTGCAGCTGCTTCGTGCATGGCCTACTATGACCCTGAGCTCAACACGGAGTTAACGGTAGATGCCAGCCAAGTGGGTCTAGGAGAAATCAGAGTTCAGACGTGCCGCCCTGTCTCTGCGCCTCATTTGGTTTATTACTTGTCTAATAGCTCAGCATGCATGTTTGAAGTGCGGCACTCCAGGCGGAGCTCATTGACAATATAACAATAGTCCTTTTTTATTTTTATGCTGACAGCATTTATCGAGTTACACTTTGGTGCAGTTGGGATTTTCTTGCCTTGTATTCTTTAGATTTGTTTATTTTACTTCTTACATTTTAGGGCCAAGGCTGGTGTACCCTGACTATTACTAATGGGTACAATAAGAAGAAATCTTCTTTAAAATGCACGTTTTAGTTCTTGTAATAATTGACATAGTATTTCTTTTTCCATGGCAGGTGCCCTTCTGATTTTGAGAATGTTAAGTTGCAGAGTGGAGTGCGGCACGGTGCACTAGCAGTGTGTTCTGTGTCAGAGTGGCAGAAGGACCTACATCGCATTGTTGGATCTTTTGCAGTCTGTTCTCACTTTCACCTGCATTGAGGAGTTCTGACTATATACACACTGCGCCTGCGTGGAGTGCTAGCAGTGTGTTCAGACTTTGAAAGGGGGAGACAGAGTTGGTGAGGGGATACCCCATGTTGTGGTGAGCACTAGTTACTTTGACAC
The DNA here is from genome assembly GCF_040938575.1 of Ambystoma mexicanum. Lineage (NCBI taxonomy): Eukaryota > Metazoa > Chordata > Amphibia > Caudata > Ambystomatidae > Ambystoma > Ambystoma mexicanum. The sequence goes on along the minus strand of NC_090929.1, from coordinate 879,531,578 downwards.
TTACTCCTCAATTGTGACTGTATTAATGTCTATTTTGGAATTGCATCTGGGATCGAAACTCTGCTTGTGAAGTACCTGCGCTCCGATTTTGCACAGCTGCTTAGCACTAAATCCGTATGTGGCTTGGGAGTGTGAGCACGTAAGACATACCCATAGCCCTTCAACGTTTGCTAAGTTCTCTTGATATTAACAGACTGAAAAGCGGCTCAGGAGTGTGAGCGAAAAAGGTCTGATCATAGCCCTTGCTTTCCTTTTCAGTCGTTTTTACTAATGGATGACATGCAGTTTGTCAGTGTGTGCACTGGAGTCAGGCACACTGCCCTTCCACAATATTTATGTCATTGAATCCTTTATTTGTGTGATTAATATCACATTCTAATGGATTTGTACATCCCACTTTTTAAGCCAACACACCAAATATTACATGGATGCGGTAGCGTCCATGTAGTTATGGTTAAGTTGGTGTTTCCATAGGAAGAGCATTTTTTGGATGGCTTATAACTTCGCTCCCTCTGGACGAATCCTCACCAAACTTTGCAAAAATTGTACATGGCCCACTCTGATTTTTTTCTGCAAAGTTTGGAGAGGTTTGGTCCAGGGGGGGAAAAGTTATAGGGGGGTCCCAAAACTTTTGTTTTTTCCCATAGACATGATGGGAAAAAACTTTGCGCACGCCTACAGCCCAAACCGCTGGACGGATTTACACCAAATTTGCGGCAGGAGTGGGGACTTGGTCCCAAAAGCGTGCTTTTGCAAATTTGGTGTAAATCAGTCTAGTAGTTTTTTTTTAAATGACCAAAATGTAAGGCAAAAAAATTAGTGATATCTCCTTTCGCTCCGCGGACGGACTTCCCGGTTCGCTCCGCGGACAGTGCCCTGATTGGCTGAGCGGCTTGCGTGATGTCCGCGGACATGCGACGTGTTCACTGATTGGACGGCGTGGTGCGTGAAGCGCGTCAGATTTTCTGTGGCGCCCGCCATCTTGCATTCGCGGACGACCACGGACAGCACGGTGAAACTTGGATTAAAAATTGTATTTAGTGGAGTGTGTTGGTGTGTAAGAGTGTTTGGGGAGGGTGGGGGAGTATGAGATAGGTTCAATGTTCTGTTTTTTTATGTGCTAGACGCTTTTGTTGTGTTCGATTTGTCTGCGGACAACACGGCTGTTCTGAAATTTTCTATATAAACTAAATGGTGGGGTGTTCCGAGGACGGAATATGTGTCCGTTTTGTTCGTAAGCAAGCTAAAATTGAGCTAAGAACACTTGCGGTGACCTTAAATGTTGGTACATAAACAAAATTGGGGTGTCCTGAGGACGCTGTCCGTATTGTACTCTGGCAAGTTGAATGTGTTCTCAGAACACTTGCGGTGCTGAAATGTTTGCAATTAAACAAAATGGGGGTGTTCTGAGAACGCTGTTCGTATTGTTCGTTGTCAGGTTGAAAGTGTTCTAAGAACCCTCCTTATGTCCGCTGACATTACAATTTCCTATGGGCCTTTACCAACATTTTGTCCACTAAACAAACGATAAATCAGGCTGCTGTGCCGACATTATGTGATAGTCCTATCACTTGCCCCATCGACCAGGCTGACCTGTTTTTGCGACACTAAATCATATCTCCCGCCCCTAAGCCTGACATTATCAAAGCATTCATATTCCCCGCCTCTCTCTGTGATGTTACAGGGTGCGTAGCCAAACGCGCCCAGTCGTCTCCAGTCCTACGCGACTTTACACAGAACCCCTAAAACAACACACATCATCTCACAACACAGTGCGCCACAATTCGGAATATGAAACTGTGATTTAAAAGCAAACAGCAAGATTGTACATTTCGTAAAGTACATTTATTTGACATCAAATGTTTAGAGAATATTCAGCGAATTGCATTTGTCTTTGCCTTGGATCCGCAAAAGTTCATCTTGACTCACGCGCTGTTCCTTTGCGCTACACAGGGTGTTGGTTTATGATAAAAGAAGCACTATGGTCGCACTGATAATCAGAAGGCTGTTCCAACAACGAGGCATTATGGATTATAAAATACTAGCATATTAAAAATGGCAGTACACGTTTAAGAAGCGACAACAGAACAACCTAATCATTGTGGGGTTTATTTAAATATTAGTGCATTTGCATGTGAATGTATGCTTATGGATGTAATGAGTTTGCATCTGTGCATTCGCGACTTTCATTACAAAAAAGGGGTGAGCTCAATGAGAGGCTATAACAACCATGCCCTCGGCAATCACCCATCATGCACCTGGTGAATTATGCAAATTAGGTTAAGACATCATTTAGCTACTTCTAGCTACTTTTATGACGGCCAATAGCTACTTTTCTTACTAATGAGTTGCCAACACTGCTCCTACGCGACTTCATACAGAATCCAGAAAACAACACAGACCATCTCACAACACAGCGCGCCACAATTCGGAATATGAAACTGTGATTTAAAAGCAAACAGCAAGATTGTACATTTCGTAAAGTAAATTTATTTGACATCAAATGTTTAGAGAATATTCAGCGATTTGCATTTGTCTTTGCTGTCGATCTGCAAAAGTTCATCTTGTGTCACGTGCTGTTCCTTTGCGTTACACAGGGTGTTGGTTTATGATAAAAGAAGGACTGTGGTCGCACTGATAATCGGAAGGCTGTTCCAACAACGAGGCATTAGACCACCAAAACGGTTGGTATGTTGCTTCTAGCCGCTAGTACCGTGGAAGGGCATATTGGTCCTTGGCGATTGTCCCATAAAATGGTGAGGGTCATGAATTTGTTTACTAGGAGCTGCACCTGGCAGTCGTCCGGGGTCTGAAAATCGTGGCATTGACAGTAGGGAAGGATGTACCTGTTTTAAAAACATAAATTAGTCTCACGAGCCGATCTTCATTAAAAATATTCATTTTATTTATTAGGGCGTGAAACTATTTGTTAGCGAGGATAATGCAACGGAGTATGTTAACTTATTCCTACTAACCCACCCTCTCTCCTGTGCCTTTTTCAGAGCCGTCTGAGCGCCAGCGGACCACTTCGGCGGTGATAGTGCGCGGTACATTTTTACTTCCTGACTGTTACTGAAGAAAACTATGTGGCTTAGATATGTGAGTAAAGGAAAAAAAGGGAGAGCCAGCCATGTGATGTCATCAGTGATGTCATCAATGACATTTGTGATGTCATCTTTGATGTCCTGGGTGTAAGTGTTAGCAGTGCACGGTGGCTCTAGTTATGGTTGCTTATCTTACCATAACTGCCGAATTTCAGGGGTTTTTCGGTTTTACTTTGAACCATAACGTCCCTTTAACAAAGTTTTTTTACTGAATTTGATAGGTTTATAGTAGCGCAACTTAACCATAATGTCCCTTTTAACAACGTTTTTTCATTGAATATATATATATATATATATATATATATATATATATATATATATATATATATATATATATATTAATCATTGTGGATGCAACCAATTTCTTCATGTGTGAACTACATAGTGGAAAATCATTGTGGCATTGCTGTGAAAAAAAACAATATATTTGGGATTTAGAAATGTTAGCGGCTAACAAGTTGCCTCTCCCTCCTTCTCCTGAGTTTTACTCTAATTATTCAGAATCTTGCGCTACATCCTGTTCCATGCCAATGGCAAAAGATGACTCATTGGCACTTGCAATCCACCTTCCCCAATTAATTATCATCTATGCTTCCAAAAGCAACTAATTTGATAACATCTTTCTTTCGCTAGCTAGGAACCATTAAAATTGGAAATAAATTGACCACTTCTACATGCACGTCATTACCATCTACATTATAAATATTTCAACCAACCCCACAGAGTGCACTAGGGTTGACTCTTGACAACTCTCATACACCAAATTTCTTGGAGCATAGTTGTGATAACACTCTTCCAACTATCTCTGTGTCGTGCACTGATTCTTTTTTCGACTCTTCACTAGCGACTGCTCAACTTAGAATACTTTCGACAATAACTCCAGGCATGCATTTCAGATGAAACGCTCCATCTGATCAACCTCTAATTGCGATCAATCAAGTCCTATGCACATTAGCTTCCCTTTATGAAAGTTTGAAGTTGGAAGCAAAAGCAAACTCTATGGCTCGTCAATAATTATTGCAAACATTTGACAACATGAAATTAGACATTGCAGCAAAAGAGTTTTATTTGGACAATAATTATGTCCTCAAACAATAGGGGCCGAGCAAACGACGACTGTGAATGATTTGAGGTCGGGAAATACAGCTAACAGTGCTAAATTTGACAATGACGTGCACAAGGAAAGTTCCAATGCAAATGCTCCAGCATCGGCTACATTGGTGTCATAAATAGCATTTTCTCTCAAATCAACATCTAAATTGCCCACCGATTGTGCATCTGATGACAAGATTATTTGCTTAGCACCCATGGATCCTCTGATCATTATTAACATTGAGGGGGTAATTCATAGAATTCAGTGCACAAGTGGCGTACGCGGCTGGCGCAAAGTGTGCACGTCTGACAGTCTGCGCCAGCCGCGTGCACCAAAATCCATTTCCACGCACAGCGTATTCATGGATTTTAACATCCATTACCAGCCGTGGTGCAGAGTGGCGCAACGACCCTGCAGCAGCACCAGTTACGCCCCCAACCCCTTCCCGTGCACCATGTACAGCACACAAATCCCATACATGGAACACAGGACCCCAACCATGAAAACGCCTGTAAAACTCCCCGCGCGCCCCTCCGAATACACGTACCCCGCTGCGCAGGGAGGTTCTCACGCGATTGGCCATGTGCGAGTGGGGTACGTGTATTACTGGGGTGCGCGGGAAGTTTCACATGCGATTGGGCCTGTGCGAGCAGGGTACATGTATTTCGGGGGTGCACGGGAAGTTTCATACGCGATTGGCCCTGTGCGAGCAGGGTAGGTGTATTTCGGGGGTACGTGGGAAGTTTCACATGCGATTGGCCCTGTGCGAGCCGGGTACATGTATTACTGGGGTGCGCGGGAAGTTTCACATGCGATTGGGCCTGTGCGAGAAGGGTACGTGTATTTCAGGGGTGCACGGGAAGTTTCACACGCGATTGGCCCTGTGCGAGCAGGGTACATTTATTTTGGGGGTACGCGGGAAGTTTCACACGCGATCGGCCCTGTGTGAGCGGGGTACGTGTATTTCGGGGGTACGGGGGACGTTTCATACGCGATTGGCCCTGTGCGAGCAGGGTACATGTATTACTGGGGTGCGCGGGAAGTTTCACACGCAATTTCGCTGTCAGAGCGGGGTACGTGTATCCAGTGGGGTGCGCAGGGAGTCCCACAAGTGAATTGGCAGTGTGGGTCCTCCCAGGTGTGCCCTCTACCCCCTTCATGGCCCCTGCAGGCAACCCACACCACAGGGGACTACCCTGCACCCCTGGTCATGTCCCGCAGGCAGCCCATCCACCATGGGCATGCCCCCAGCCAGCCTACATGTCACCTTCCACTAGTGATCACCAACTCATGTCCCCCTGCACCCCACCCACCCAGCATTGATGGGCACCTGCCAGCAGGCCCCCGACTCATGTCCCCCAGCACCCCCACCCCCCAGCAGTGAGGGGCACCTGCCAGCAGGCCCCGACTCATGTCCCCCAGCACCCCCACCCCCCAGCAGTGAGGGGCACCTGCCAGCAGGCCCCGACTCATGTCCCAACAAACAACATGTCCTAACAAAACAGACCCATGTCCCTAAAGCCAACCCTAATCCCCCTTTCCCCCCAATCCAAGCATGCAACCATCCACAGAACCCACTCCCAAATTACCCATGCCATGATAGTCTAAATGAACCACCATGCCCATGCAGGAATGCACAACATAACCACACAGTGGCAACACGTGACTGAGGAAATGTTCAATGAGACATGCACAAAACCAATGACAGAACACAGTTATAAAAAATGTATTAAAAACATAATGAACTAACTTGGAGGAATGGTAAAATGAAATTCAATGTACAATGACCGATTTAGAAAAAAAAATATTGTAAATCCAATGAAGTAAAAAAAAAAAAATCATGTTCAATTAAAGTGGTCCATTGCCAATGTCCATAATAAAAACATAATCCAAATAAAAAATAACCATTGATCCATGGGAATATAGAAAAAGAAAGTATGTACAAGTCTGCAACTATATACAACGTAAATCCAAATGGTCCATGATCCACAAACAAAAGGAAACCTATAAAAAAGACCTATGATGAAAAAACTATATACACACGAAGTGGAGCAATGTCCATTAACTCCAAACTAAAAGAAAAACAAAGGAAACCTAGCACTATCTAACTATATACAATGGCGGCGGGCAAGTCCTGCGGCTCACTCTGTGATGTCCCGGGCCAGGGCATCATCGAACTCCATGTCGATGTCTCGGAGGCGCGACTCTGCCCACCTCAACGCCCGATGCATGGAGAACTCTGCCCTGACCATGGTGAGCCGCGCCTCTTCCGCCCGCCGCTGCTCTGCATTTATGCGCTGGCCCAACCGCAGCCACAAGGAAGACACACCCATTCCAGGGTCCTCCTGCCCTCTGGCCGATGCCTGCCCCTCTGATGTCGATGGCCCCGAGCCATCATTGCTCCCACCTAGATCCTGCTGCTGTTGCTGCTGTCCATGTGCCCTGTCCGATGCCTGCACATCCTCCATCTGCTGGTCTCCAGTTGTTGGGGTGTCCACCCCTGCTGGACCACCGACTCCCGACTGTGGCAGGGATGGGATCTCCACCAAGCTGGCTGTGTTGGTCAGGCCAAGGCCACAGGGGGCCCTGGTCGAATCTGGGCCGGAGGACGGCAGGGAGAACGACTGGTGCATAGTCTCCACAGAGGAAGAGAGGTCCGCCAGAGTGCGCAACACATGTAGGAACCCACTGACCAGGGCCCCTCCCAACAGTGCCACGTTGCGACGCTGCTCTTCGTGATGGCGTGCGTGCTCCGCCCAGGAAGCACGCACGTCATCACGAATGTCACGCTTGCACAACGTGACACCAACCAGGACAGAGCCCATATGGTCGTGGGACCCCTCGTCCGCAGGTATGGGAGAGGCAGATGACGTGGCACTCCCCCCTACCTGCGGATGGGCCTGGGACGGGTCATCCCTGCTGGTGCATGGTGGTGCAGTCACAGGGTCAAGGACAGCGACATGCACACGCCCCCCCGCAGTGACCTGTGCTGCCTCCTGACCCTGGCCCTGTACTGCACTACTTGCACCAGTGGTACTACCCCCACCAGGCCCCATGTGCAGCTCAGTAGCAGTCTCCTCCTCCTCTATGGAGACCACTAACCTGGATGTCTCCACACTGTCTTCCGCCATTGCAAGCCCCTGTGGGGGCTCACCTGGCCCTTCTGCTACAGCCGTAGTGGCAGACGCGGCACAAGCCCCCTCGCTCCCGGATGATGGCAATTCCTGGGAGGGTCGATGGGCCTTGCGTCGCCGCCCGCTGGAGGCATCCCCGTCGCTTGGCTCCACAGCGCCGTCTCCGCCCTCTTCTTCACTTGAGCTTCAAATGTCACTTCCATCCTGTCCCTCCACAACACATGGGTGAATGCACGCAACACACATGCAGAAACAGTCCCGGCGCCTGCAATCAACATCAGCATCCATGTACAAGGGCCTCTGGTAACCAAAATGTTGCCTTCAAACTCACATGCATCATGGCTCACACTGATCCCATGCACACACATCACCGGAGGGTCATGCATCATGGCTTGTACACCACAGACACAGTGGATAGACTCAGTGGATACAACAGTGATGGCACTGCATGAGTGAATCTACACATCATCACGGACATGTGTCATGCATCCATGGCGTTTCAAAGTCACACACACACTTCTCAGACACACACATATGTGCACCATACATGTACATGACAGCAGCACCCCATCCCTCACACCCCCTCCATGTCCAAAAACAGAGACTGGCATGCTTTCATGTGTGCATTCCGCATATAGCTCCCCATGTTGCATTGGAACATATGCACCAACCATGTGGTTCACACATTACTGGTCTCACATGCATGACCATGATGTCCCTGAACACACACATCCATACATGGCCTATGTCACACATACAGGCAAGCATCAGACTACCAGCACACTGCAACATGCCCTGTCTCACACAGCAATGCTTGGTCACTTACCGCTCAACTCCAGAGGGGTCTGCCTCCGAAGGATCTGGGCGTGGAGCGCTGGGCCTACGTGTTCCAGGACCCTCATCTGGATGTCGCTCATGCTGCGCCAGCCCCCCTCCACGAGGCGCTGGGCCTTGTAGAGGGCCCTGGACCTCAAGTCCTCCCAGGACTTCTTGACATGCTTGATTTCGCGGGTTGCCACCCCCTCCGCATTGATGGCAACCACTGCGTCGTCCCAAATCCTCGACCATCCTTCCTTGTTGGCGCATGATGTTCCGAAGAGGGCATCATAATGCCCCAGGACATGCTCCACTAGGACACCAACTTCCTTCTCACTGAAGCTGGTGGCCCTCTGCCTCTCTGACTGGGGGTCGCCAGTGGTCTCAGATGGTGTTTGCCCCGACATGGCGACCCCCGAGGCAGGCGTGGGTGGGCAACTGGGTCCTGGGTCTGGGCTGTGGAGCAATGGTATCCCAGTTGGGAGTCTTCTGTTCCAGCAGGGGTGGACACAGCAACTGGACCCCTGCAGATGGCTGACGTGCAGGCACCAAATAGCAGGGCACATGGGCAGCAGGCAGGCAGGCAGCAGCAGATGGCTGCTGGGAGCATGCTCGGGGCTCTTGGGGGCAGGAAAATGGCCTTTTCGGCAGGAGTGTGGTCTTTCATGTGTTTTCGCGTGGCCAGCTTGATACGGAGTGATTTGGCACGTGAAAAAAGTGCACGTCAGAGTGAAATCCGAGGAAAGGCCCTTAGCGCGTAAGCACGTAAGTGACGTTACGCACGTCGCCGTTCCCCACAACACGGGTGCATAGTGAATTAGCACGTGAGAAAACTGCACGTCACCGTTCTATTGGAGGAAAGGGCCTTATTGCGTAAGCGCGTAAGTGCTTGAAAGGTACGAGTATCACGCTATTTCCTTGTACGTGCTTTTTGTGTAGAGCGAGCGGGTGTATCTTGTACTTCTTGTCCTTTCACACGCGATCACTTCACAACGTTTCCAGTTCGTACTCCCTGTTTCCTCAGACTGCGTTCTTTTCTTCTTTTGGCGGGGGTGTTGCCAACGCGCACAAGCACGTCTTTTTCATTATCTTTTTCAAGACAGACGGTGAGTCGCGCATATATTTTCCAACTGTGGTTGCCCCCGTGTGTCGCGTACCCCTTCAGAGGTCATTGTTCGCTGCGTGTAACACACGTACGCTTATTTTTGTGTTTTTGAGTGCCACAGCGTAGTGCGGGTTCATTTTTCCACGCACGTGGTCTACCAGGGGTTGCGTGCAAGTGTACCTTTGTTTTTGGGGTGCCTGTGCGTTGCGTGACACGTGACCTTCCCCCAGGGGTCAAATACAGCCTTGCTAGAGCACTAGGGTACGAATTCCATCTAGTACCCTACCCCTTTCACCCCGATTGCCCAGGACAATTTTTTATTGCAACTCCCATACACACAACAACATCAGTGCCATGGTTGGGAGGGGACCAAGCAGTAAGGGAGGCAAAGGTGGCCGACCTCCAAAAGGTGGGCGTGGTGGGGGAGGTAGGGGACGTGGCCAGGATTTGCAGGATGCCCCTGGAGCCCAGTGTGTGGAGGACCAATCGGGGCAACCTATGCCCCCCCTCAATGGTTTTGGGAAACATAGCTGACGCCATCCCAGCTCAGCCTTTGTTGGACCGGCCCATTTTGTCATCTGAACCGGCACAGGATGACTCCCAGGCTGACTTCCAGGTGAACAAGTGTAATCCACGTGTGGCGGTGAAAGTTGCTTTCACCAGGCCACATGGATCTGGGGCAGCAATGTCATCTGCTGCCCCAAGTAGGCAGGGTGGGGAGGCTGCAGCTGCAGCTCTATCCACCCCAGCTCCAAGTCTCCCAGCCGGGACAGTGTCGGTCCAGGTCCATCACACCGACGTTGGCCCTGCCAACATCAGCCTGCAGCCAATGCCTGCACCAAGACCTATGGTCATTGTACATTCGCAAACTTCTAGTACCCAGTCCACCTGCGCTTCTGCCCTTACTGACCAGAGTGGCGTAAGCCACTCAGGATCCGCACCACCTTCCAAGAAGAGGAAGAAGGGTGCTCTCGCACTACAGGCTGAGACCCCAGACATGGCTACACACTCCGGCACGTCAAGGAAGCCTAGCTTCAATGACGCCAAACTTGATGCACTTGTGGCCCATGTGTCGGCACATAGCTGCGAAATGTTGGTGTCTGCAGGCAGTAAGACCACGACTGGTCAATGTAGGGCCCACTGGCAGACCATCACAGGCCACATTACTTGGATTTGTGAGGCGCACAGCTGATGATTGCTACAGGCGGTGGAATGACCTTAAACGCAGAGCAAAGAACAAGCTGGCTTCCAATCATGCCTCTACTCTGGTGACTGGCGGTGGGTCTCCACCAGAGGACGACAAACTCACTGAACATGAGTCTATTGCTGGAACGTTCGTCACAGAGGAACAGATCCAAGGCATGGGAGACCTACCAGATTATGAAGCATTGTTTGGTGAGTGCCCATGCAAGTGTGTGTAATCCATGTGTATGTTTCTTGGGTGATGTGTCATGATTGAGTTCCAGGTGAGGGTGTGTACTCCTGAGTGGTATGGGTCACCCATGTGCTTCCTCCAAACCATTCACCGGCCTTGGGTTTGGGTATGACAGTATCCCTTCTGACCACAGTAGGCAATTAGCGTCACCTTACTGCATTTTAACTTGAACTGTCATCTTGCAACAACATTGTTCAGAATTTTCAGTGTTCATTCAACCTGATGGTTTCAATCCTGCCATTTTTGCAACGCATTTTTCTGCTCTAATGCCACATATGTGACATGCTTCTGTCATAGATTACAACCCACATTGGCCCACATGTATTACCTTGTTATGGGAATGATTTGACCATTCAGGCTGATTGAGTAAGGGCCTGCTCACATTAATTTTTGGGGCCTGTTTGAATGTGGAACATGATTGTTGTTTCATGTTATGTTGAAGTGACCAACCATTGATGTATCCATCTGCCTGCCATCACGGTATTATTGCACACTGAATGCGTTGCAGTGTGTGGCACATGTGTATTTTGTCACACTATTTTGCATTTTTCATCATGTCCATCTCACATGGATGGGTGACAGTACTCATTCACTGACATATGGCTGTACTTGTCAAATGTACCATGCCTATGCTACATGCCATCTGTGTGCTGGCATGTGTCATGTCATGTATGTGTATTGGACATGCCACTCACAGGCTAATCTGTGATGCCAGTGCGATCCAGCATGCAGCAAATGTGTTGCTTTTCCATCTTGGTGTCCTCAGTGTCTGCTTTTTGCCTACTCTTGCAACTCATTGACAGTGCATGCATGCCAGGGTTCTAGTCATGTGGGACATGTGTAATTCATGTACTGGATCTCTGCCTTGTCAGGCCTATGTGTGTGCTATGGTGCTCATGCCTGTTTCCATTTGTTGTCTTTCATGTTTATGCAGGTGATGACGCACTTGATGCTGTTGAGGTGGAGGAGATGGTGCAGACCCAGGAGGAATCTCAGCCACGACCGGACACCAGTGGAGGACGTGGGGTGGTGGTGGGTGAAAACCCTATCCTCCTGCAGACCATACCATGCACCTCCCCTGACCTCTATGATTCAGGTGCTGAATCGGAGAGTGAAACATATGCGGCGTCGCAGGTGAGTGTTACTGAGAGGGATACTGTTCTGACCAACCCACCTGCAAAAGGGGGAGACCCCTCTATGGGGATGTCAGTGTTGGTAACTCTGACTTTGGCGGCTACGGATGCAGGGTCACACTCCACAACATCTGATCCTGTTCCTGGGCCAGCAGATCAGAGGGGGAATGCAGTCCTGCAGCTCAAGCAGTGCCAGCACAGCAAGGTGCAGATTGCCTTGCCCCAAACAGGTGTGGTGCCCGCCGATGCGGTCGCTGTACGCCACCAGGCAATACGGTATGGGAAAACTCCATGTACGGTATAGCAGCACAACAGGGAGCATCGGTTGAAATGATGGCTCAGGCAATGGAGAGGGTGGCCACTTCCATTCTCTCCTCTGAAAGGCAGATGGAGCAACAACAGCAGGCAACAGACTCCATTTGCCAATCACACCGGGAAGACATGTTGGCATCCAACAGGGACCGACGGGCAGCACTGGAGACTCTGCGGGAAGCCATTTCTGTAGAGTCACAGGGCCACAGGGAAGCCCTGAGGTTAGAACTCCAGTTCCTCAGGGAGACTCTAAGTGAACTTGAGGCTTCCCGAAATTTTAGGTCAGAACAGCAACTGGAGCAGCTCACACGTTCGCTCTCAGCTGAGCTGCAGGCAACTCGGGAGGAGATCTGGGCATCACGCGAGGCCATGCGTGCAGAAATGCAGGCAACCCATGAGGTGATGCATGGGGATATCCGTACTATCATCCTCCAGAACCAGACCTTCAACACCTGCATGCTTGCTGCCATGAAGGGCCTTACCAGGGCTTTGCGTGGCTGCCTCCCATAGCACAGCCACCTCCTGATGTAGCAGCTGAGGGTGAAGAGAGCGACAGCAGCAGTTCTCCCACATTAGCGTAGCCGTGCAGGCCATGAGCCCATGGAGGTATTTTTTTTTTCTGCAACATCCACGCAGGTGGGTGTTGGTGTGCACCCTGTCCTCGAACCTACTGGGTGGCCTCCCCACCCCCCGGCCCACACATGGCCATTTTTTATTTTTTATTTTTTTTATTTTTTCCAGTGTGTTGCCTTGTGTGGCTCCCGTGGGCATCCACTGTGTATTCCAGCTGGGCACATGCAGGCTTGTCCTGTGTTTGGGTTAGACGCTTGGGTTCCGACACACACACCACTCCCGCTTCCCCTTTCCATAGGCTTGCAAAGGGTGTGACCAAGTGACAGTGACTTACACAGTGACATTGGGCTCCCATGAGCTGTGTGGGCAGTCTGTGGTCAAAACTGTGTGGACACCACTAGTGGGGATTGTTGTTGTATTGAACACTGCATGGTGTTTTGATATGTGCTTGCGCATCCACGTCTTCCTCCTTATTCACTGGCACCTTCTTCATGTCTTCACAAGGCCGTCTCCTTTGCAGATGCAGTTCATGTTGTATGCAGTACGCTGACACATTTGCCTGACAGCAACCCTCTGCAGTTGGAAGGGGTCGATGTGCTGCCTTATTCAGGTTGTAAGACTTGCACTACTTTGATTTTTTACTGTCATATTATGGCCCTGTTTCATCCTGTGTTGCTGTATTGTGTTGCTGGTAAGTATTTGTTCATGTGTGCTGTTTGTTATTAATTACTAGGAGCATATTGTCTGTGGCCTGTTTCTATTTGGAACAGTGCACTTTGTGACACTTGTGTCATGTCTTGTGCATTCATTTGGTTGCTTTCACATTGCATGACATGCCATGGTGTGTTGGGTAGCTGAGATGGGGAGGGGTTTGGTGACATGGCACTATTTTCATTTTGTATTTTGCAAGGGGGTAGTCATTCATGCAGCATAAATGTGTGCCTTTTTGTGACACAGCATTGGTTGTCTTTCAGTAGGTAGGGATGCACACAATGGCCCTCATTACGACCCTGGCGGAAAGTGACTGACCGGACCGCCACAGCGTAAATAGCGTTTCCGCCATTGCACGAAGGAGCAAAGTGCGGCCCATTCCGACCCATCGGGCACGAGCACCACGGCATGGCGGAAGTGCAAAGTCCGCGATGGCGGAAATGACCCCAAAACGGCCCACACCGCCGCCGTACGGCGCCCTAGGTGCAATACCGCCACCCATCACAGCGGACACCGCAGTGTGCGCCTACCGGAAAGTACGGTGACCGGAAATATACGGAAACGGAAGTAAAAACATGGGCCCGGAACGGGAAACATCCCGCCGTACACCTATAAAACCACTAAAACCACACAACCACTAAAAACACTACCCTGAGACACACCCCAACCCGTCATCCACCCTAGCGAAACCAAGAAAAATGGGAAAAGTAGCGAAGAAAGCGTGCGACCGCAAGCGGCAGGTCCACTTCTCCCGTGAGGAACTCACCGTGCTAACAGAGACCCTCCAGGAGAATGCTGCCGTCGTCTTCTGCACGCAAATGACCAGGACGGCACTTGCAAACAAGAAGGCCATATGGGCTCTGGTGGCACAGCGGGTAAGTGCGGTGGGGACCGCACCCCGCACCCCACAGCAATGCCGAAAGCGATGGGACGACCTGCGGATACGCGTCCGCAGCATACTCTCTGCCAACCGCAACATTGCCACAGCCACCGGGGGAGGTCCTGAATCACCCATCAAGTTGACCCCCTGGGAAGAAATCTGTGCCTCCACCATCGGAATGGAGAGCATAGAGGGAGTCGGAGGGATGGAGAAAGGAGTGCAGACATCCGAAGATTCAGGTAGGTGGGCCAGATAAAACAATGCCAAATCCACAAAGTCCATCCATGTGAAGTACCATGTGTCCACATAGTGCAACAGAAACACATGTCCAGGAGAACGTCCACACACATCGGCCTGATAGCGCACGTTAAAACCCAAAATAAATACATAAATAATTAAAAACCCCTAAAACACGCACTACACGTGCAGCAGGCACACCCTAACTGCAGGCTGCCAAACAACTGCACCCTCACTCCACACACAAATGAAAGCACCTCCAAGGCCCCGACCCAAATCACCCTCAGGTACCACCCCAATGCATGTGATACAATGCCATTCCAATTCCCACAGACCCATCAATAACCCTCGCCCTCCTTTACTCCACCACAGGGTCCGATCCAAACGACGAGCATCAGGACACCCCTACCAGCACACCTGCAAAGAGGGCCAAGACCAACGGCCAAAGACCCTCCACCTCAGCTGCACGCATCAAGACACGGCAGCAGCACAAATCAGGTGGCAGCACAGAGGAGGGAACATCAACAGGCACCCCAGCAGCCAGCATGCCCACACCACCACCACCACAGGTCCCCCCAACGGATGCCACAGAAGGCACTGCCTCTGGTGGCAGCAGCACCATAGGTGACACCCCATTGATGGCAGCATGCTCCGACACAGAAGACGGGGATGTCGAAGTCAGATCCATCCATGACCTGTCTCAATCCCCCTGTCTGTTCCATCCCGTACACCATGAGGATACCACGCAGGGGCACCCACAAGACGACGACTGGCCATCCCCCACAAGCCCTGTGGCAAGGCAACATGAGGTCAACAGCCCCTCTGTGACACCCCCGCAAATGGCCATGGCCCAGCAGAGGCAACAGTCCCTCGACCAGTTAATCGTGCAACAGCAGCAACTGGCCACGCTCCTCAAGGACCATGCCGATGAATGTGGGGGCACTAAGGCAGACATAGAAACATCAACTGAGACACTTAGGGCAGAAATGGAGAGAGGTACAGAGACACTAAGGGCACAAATGGAGAGTAGCACCGAGAGCCTGGGAGTCCAAATGGAGAGAAGCACCGAGAGCCTGAGGGGGGAACTGCATGCGACGTCCAAGGACGTATGTGCCGAACTTGCCGCAGTGCGCCGTGTGCTCACTGAGCTCTCGCAAACCCTTAGGGACATGCATGGACGTGAGCAGGCAGAGACATCATCCGTTGCAAGTTCCGTCCAGGGCAGCCCCCAACGTAGATCTGGGAGGAACCTGCGCTCCACAGGCAGGGGTGCCCCTGATACCCGCAGAGGGGGCTTGCAATAGCGACTGCCCACTGACAATGAGCATCTTTGGACACTGGTGTTCGGGGGGGAGGTAGGAGGGTGGAGGGGGTGTGTTGGGCTCACTTGGGTGGCGGGTCGATAGGGTGTACAACATGATATCACATATGCCATAAACAGTGCACGATCAACCAATGAGATGTGTGGACATTGATCTTTGTGTACTAGGCCATCATAGGCGTACAGTCCATATTGTGCATGTCCCAGACACACACAGTGCCACGAGTCCCGTGTCCATGTATCAGCCACCAGGCGTGAGTGCTAGAAGCATACATCAATGAGATGCTGACGAATGTCACGGCCCTCCGGTGCCTCGCAGACTCCTTGAGGTGCTGCCACATCCCCACCCTCATCATGACCATCATCAGGTGCTTGCAGTTCTGCGTCAGGGGGCATGGGCACATTTCTACGTACGCACATGTTGTGGAGCATGACACATGCCATCACCATCTTTGCAACCTTCTCATGGCGGTACAGGAGTGCCCCGCCAGACCTGCTGAGGCAGCGGAAAAGACCCTTCAGTAGGCCGAATGCCTGTTCAATGACTACACGGGTACGTGAGTGGGCATGGTTGTAGTCCTCCTCATGCTGGTCCCGTGGGTTCCGGACTGGTGTGAGGATCCATCTCTTCAGTGGATATCCAGCATCACCTGTATGTGGACGATAAACGTATGATGTGGAATGCCATTGCTACGTACGCACACCCCCCCCCCTTCCTGCCAGGTCATTGCCGAATCACATACCCCACATTATCATGCATGTAATGAGACTCACCGAGTAGCCAGGATCTGTTCCCTGCGTGTCGCTCCATGTAGCGTGGTATTGTAGAGTTCCTCAAGACCATAGAATCATGGGTTGATCCAGGGAATCTGGCACAACAATGTGTAATGATCCTGTTGGAGTCACACACCATTTGTACATTCAGAGAATGAAATTGTTTTCGGTTGCAGTACTGGGCCTCCATGGCATGTGGGACGACCAATTCCACATGGGTGCAGTCGATGGCACCAATGCAACCCGGTATGCCGGCAAGTGCATGGAATCCCACTTTTGTGTTGGTAATTTCCTGCTCCGAGCGTGGTAGAGAGATGTAGTCGTCTGCGTGCTGCAGGAGGGCATCGAGCACTTGCAATAGTGTCTGTGAGAACAGTGGCTGAGAAATGCCATGCAACTGTCCGACTGTGTGCTGGTAGGTGCCTGTGGCCAGGAAGTGTAGTACAGACACCACCTTCAGTAGGGGTGGGATGGCGGTTGGGCTATCTATCATGCTGACAAGGTCAGCCTGTGTCATGTCCACAATGGCGGCTATGGTGTCCCGGTCCAGACGGTAGAGGGTGTGGATCTGCTCATCAGTGAGGTTGAACGGATGTGCTCGGAGGCGTGGGATTGCGGGCTGCCTGCGTGGTGGTAGTGGCTGTGCTGGCGGCCCTTGCTGGCCCTGCCTTGCCCTCCTCCTCCTCCTGCGTCTCCTCCGTGCGGCCGGTTGTAGTTGGTGTTCGTCTCCTTCTTGGAGTTGGAGTACTTGCAGTGCTATCAGGTCCCCCAGGGCCAACATCGCGAGTCCTGCCGGTAGCATTTCGGTGTGGTTGTGGGAGGAGACTGGGTGTGCAATTTATGTGTTTTCAGGCTGTATGGCCTCCACCTGTGGTGATTCATTCCACCTGTGCATACTGCTCTCCCCTTTGGCCGAGCACGTCCCGCACACAACGCTGCAATTCGAGGAATGGCATCTTGCTATTGCAATCATGTATTTGTACCCGATGGCCGTGTAACATTGGTTGACATGTTCATTCTGCTGTGGTCCCATTGTTTCACATACTATCTGTGCAGTCGCGAACAGACTTGTGAAGGGTCAGTGGAACGTAGTACTCGAGTAACGGTGGGCCCTCATGCATCACTGTACCGAGTTGCAACGACGGGCGGGGCGTCCCATTTGTGGGTGAAGGCAGTTGCCATTTTCACACACAGCCGCACTCGATGGATTAATTAGTGATTTCAAACGGCCACAGATGCCTCTTCGACGTGATGTTGCAAATGAGGAATTCGAAGGGCGGCGCTTTCGGTTTTCAGCTAGCGGCGAGGAAATGCCCACAGGTCTGACTGCAAATATAACGTACTATTGTTCAATGTCCTTGGGACAGGGGCCATGGCGAGGATGCAATGATTGATATGAATGGTTTGGGATGCGCAATAGCGACGTGGGCGATGAGGCCGGACGTTCCCAAATACATGTTACTTCACTACACTGGAATTACGGGCTGGGGCACTGTGGATTTTGCAGGCTGCATAACGCACAGACTCAATGGATATTTCTAATGTTATGTGAGTAAATATTCAGGCGTTTTAATCCCGGGATGAGGGAATGATGAATGGATGCATGGGCAGGTGATTTGATACAGAGTTTGCCATGTACAGGGCTTCTTGGAATCTATCCGCCTCCCCTACGCTATGTGATGCAGGGCTGCCATAGTGGGACCATCGTCTATCTGGCCTTGTTGAGCCCTCCCTGTCTCGACGCGCCCTCAGACACTTGTGTCCATGCACGTTACCAATCCCATCTGATGGATTCTGTTTTGACAGACGCATGCACAGGTACACTCGTTTGTGATGGTGTTTACACCTCGATATAGATAGTTATGAGTCGCAAGTGGTTTTTGGGTGGTGATGAACCTTTGGAGTGGGCTAGCATGCATATGGCTGTGGATTTAGTGTGATCATTGAAGTGAGTTGTTCGAATGTAGTTCTGATGGCCATTCTGTTCTTTTTCTTTTCTTTTGGTTGACAGGTATCTCCTCCCCTTTTGCCACTGCCATCTGTATGCCACTCCTGCAGATGGCTTTTACTCCCGACACCTGCTGCTTCGTGTTAATCAGTGGAGCTGCATTACGATCTTATGGGACGATCGCCAATGGGCCACATGCCCTTACGCAGTACTGGTGGCTCGGAGCAACATTTCGGCCTTTCAGCTGGACTAGTGCCTCCCCATTGGGACGGCCCTGCGGTTCTGTGCGCTTCCATGTTGCCTTTTCGTACGTGAATGTGGCTCTGTGTACCATGATGGAACAGGGCGTCACACAAGTAGTGGCTGGTCATTTCTTGCGGATGCAGCCCACAATGGTGAAATGTGTTTTGGAGTTCATGGCCTGATGGCTGTATGGGCTTGGTGATTTTGTTGTGCATTAAATTTCTATTCTGATTTGGCCCGTGTAGCGTTCTTCTTTGCAAGTGATGTGGCATATTCCTATTTGGGGAGCGATGTATTGTGAGGAGATCTGCATTGGGTTCCAGCTTCGGAGTTTAGTTGCGTGGTACTGTACTGGGCGCGTTTGCCTACGAAGCCCGTGAGGTCAGGGATGGGGGCTGCCAATATGACTGTTTGAATGTTGTCATGCTCAGGGGCGGGGGATTGGGTTTTGTGTAACAGATGCCGGTCAGCCAGGTGGACTGGTGGAATGATGTGATTTTCGGAATATTGCTGGTCACAGGTGCCTGTGTTTGCGTGCGTTTCTTGGTGGGGGACTGTGGTCATGTCCATTGGGATGGCTTCTGTATTCGTGCCATCTGTGCCCTGCAGCTCCCATTGGCCCCTGTTGTGTTTCTTTTGTTCGTTGGCATGCATGGGTGACTTGTACATTTCAATGGTTGCATTGTGACTTCATTGCACCTAAGGGGAGTTGTACTTTGTGGGCAGGGAGCGGTGTACAGGCACTCAGTGGGGCCGTTTACGGTTGATTCGCGATGCCGTACTTCTCACCATGGCGGAATGGTACATTCCGCCATGCTTGATGGCGTTAGGTACATGTCCGCTAGGGTCGGAATTAGCGTACCCTTGCGCCATGGTGGTGTTTACGGTTTGGCATGGCGCGCGCGCGCGTGCTTGGTGCAGTTAGCGTTGGCGTTCACTACGGTGTCGCTAATGGCTTCGTACTTTGCGGTGACGGGTCATAGTCGCACCGAGCGCTATTCGATGGCGGTATTGCATTTCCGCCATCGTTTTCCGAATTCCGCCAGGGTCGTAATGAGGGCCAATGTAACACTTCCAGGTGACCAATCTCAGGCTGGTATGGTTGTGACAGTTGACTGTCCCTTATGTCATCATCATTGATTGTCAACTGGTATGTGCCAGGCTGTGTGCACTCCACAGGGGTGTCCTTTTAGGTGAAGTAATTAGCCACCAGCTGCATACGGGCTGCCTCACCACATGCCCTTTCCCCTCCCATGCGCAGAGGCGGTGCATGTGGTTCGGGATGTGGGGGCACCACCATGTCCACCCGCAAGCCCCAGCGTGTTGCAACGTCATGCAGGACACATGCTGCCACTATGATCCTGCACACTACTGGGGGCGCATATAGCAGCTGCCCACCAGAGTGCTCAAGGGAGCGAACGCATGACTTGAACACTCCAAATGTGCGCTCCACTATGCCCTGGGTTGCAACATGGGCTGTGTTGTATCTTACATTGGGTGGTATGGTGGGGTTCTGAATTGGTGTCATCATGTGGGTGCTCAGAGGGTAGGCACTGTGCCCTGGGGAGGTGATGATGGGTATCATTAGTGGGGTTGTGACATTACTCAGTATATGACATGCATGCATGTGCCGAGGCATTTATACTCACCAAGCAGCCATGTATCGCCATGCCGCCCAGCTTCTAGGTCCCGGTTTAGGGTTGACATTCTGTAAATAAAACTGTTGTGGGTGGACCCTGGATAGTTGGCATATACTGAGGTGATGATTCCCTTGGCATCACATACTATCTGCATGTTGATGGAATGCCAGTGCTTGCGGTTTCTATAGATATCCTCAGTTGCCCTGGGAGGACGTAGAGCTACATGGGTGCAATCAATGGCACCTAGCACTTTGGAGAAGTGTGCCACCCCATAAAAGTCCTGGACGGCAGCCTGGCTTTCTGCAGGTGTTCTGGGCATGTATATGTGCCTGCGGACTGAGGGGCACGCAGTCATGATGGCCAACACCTGGTGTAGGCAGCGTGACTGCGTTGCCTGTGACACTCCCCCACTATGGCACTTGTCCCCTGAAATGAACCAGTGGCCAAGAAGTGCAGTACATTGAGCACCTTTTCCAAGGGGCTCAGTGCTTGGGAGCACAGGGTGGGTGATGTGAGGTCATCCTCCCACTCACTCACCAGGTCGAGTATTATGTGTGGTGGGAACCTGTACCTCCCATAAACCAGGTCATCAGGCATCCCAAAAAGGCTGGTCCTGGGTGTAAAAATTCTGGGCCTGGCTATCCTCCTCCTCCTGCGGTGTCCCACGACCACTGCTGCGAGGAATGGTATATTCATCGTAACGTCTGAGCTTGTTTGTTGTTTGCGCGCACTTTTATGCTGCGCGGGGCCGCGTACGCTTGCTTCTTGCTGGCGTACGCGTTTCTGGATTAGTGCGTCTTTTTTGGCACCCGCGTGTCTCCTGTTCGATTCCATGAATACGTGTTGTATGCACGCGTGTGGGCGTTCCGCGCATTTGACTCCTGTACTTCCCCCGTAACGCCCACATTTTCACGCGTTGTTCCCCATTTTGCGTGTTACGCCCCGTGTTACGCCAATTTTGTTATGTGTTCCGCACTATGTGCGCTTTCGCTGTGTGCGTAGCGCATGCCGTTTGATGACATTTGCGCCCGCATGCGCCACACAGGATTTTAGCGCACATCCCAGGATTTACACGCGCACGAACTTCCATGAATGGATGTGCGCGGCTTTCGCACGCTTGCGCTGCAATTTTCGCGCTTGCACTGCGATTCGCATGCTTTCGCACGCTTGCGCAGAGATTTTCGGCGCACATTTATTCCATTAATCGGCCTGTGAGGCTAATAGTGGGGCCTCCTGTTCTATAACAAATGCTTAATCATTGCCCATTATAACTACCAATATTTATCAGAAAAAAACAACTTTGAAAAAAATGTCAGCAACAGATTGAAACTAAAAATATACGCTCCTCCAAAAAAACAACAATTGATCATCTAGACAGTTTATTTCGTCTTTTCTTAATAAGCTTACTGTGAAAGCTATGTTGTCTCAAATGGTCAAACATAAACCACCTTTATGCATAACCAAATTAAAAGCTATTCTAAAAATAAAAAACAGAGGAAAAAGATGCTGAACAAGACCTTATTATTGGGCACACTAAAGTTGGTCCTGGGAAAGCACATGTGATGACACATAGTCAAATAGTTCATCCGAACACAAGTGTGAAACATGGCACAGCTAAATGCATCCATGTAGCGCTTGGGTTGAATCTGGAAAATACATCTCAGATCCAGAGAACCAACAATGTCCTTCCTCCTTCATGAGCACAATGACAGCTCACAACAGGATTTGTTAACGTCAAGATTTGGAGGTGAGTTTAATGAACCTTCTAAGTTTAAATCAAAATACAATTATTTGGTCAGTCACCAAGAACGTGCATCCGGTTTATAGGGGAAACATGTCCCTAGATGCTCTTCTTGTATCGGAATGGGGTTTCTCCTGAGTCAACAACTACAAAATTGGATTATAGTGTACCTTTTCTCTGGGCAATTAAATTGGCAGACCTATTTGACAGGGGCAGAAAGTTTCAACTCCAAAATTGAGTAAACTACAACAGCCTTTGCTAATTTCTGCCAATTGTATGATGGGCGTGGTGCCCAAACAATCCCAAGTTTTGAATGATGCATCCGACCAACTGATTAAGGGTCCTTCCATGCGCATTACAGTGGGACCAAGTGTACTTTTACAGCGTGAACTAAAATTACAAAATATGCACGTGCCTAGTATGGATTATTTGGTCAAGGAAATTTAAAGTATTTAAAGCAGCACCCATATGTAATTTTATTTGAAGGTATTTTGCCTGAAAACAATTCTGTAATACTGAGACGATCTACCAGCTTTCAGCAACACCTAGTCTCTGCCGAAATGTAATGCTTAAAAACATTATTCAAACCTCTGAACAGACCAACAACTGGTCATGATTAATAAAAGCATCACTACAAAAGTGAACTTGGCAATATCTCGACATCATATTTTATTGTAATTTCCTGGAACACAAGAGGTCATGGACACTTGTTTATTATGGTTGAACTTGGACGTAAACTACAAACTTCACTTTTTTGCTTTACTGGAGACTTGGTTGGTCGAATCTCCTGTGATGATTGGTTAACATCTCTCCTGCCAACCTGCCACGCAAGGTCCTTTAGGTCGCCCCTGCGGTGGCCTAATAACAGGTATTT
This sequence comes from Ambystoma mexicanum, assembly GCF_040938575.1. Lineage (NCBI taxonomy): Eukaryota > Metazoa > Chordata > Amphibia > Caudata > Ambystomatidae > Ambystoma > Ambystoma mexicanum. The sequence goes on along the minus strand of NC_090929.1, from coordinate 879,508,504 downwards.
GTTCATCCTCCAACTTGTTAGTAATTGAATCATATGAATTTTGGCCATTCATGTGCAACTTAATAGTGAATAACTGAAGAATTATCTATTTGCAAACATTTTTTGTCACAACAAACTGAGAAATCTTGATTCCCTACTCTTTTAACTGTTTTTTTACAGGACTGGTCTCATAAGTACCCATGCCGTCAGTTAATCTTAGTTGGAGATTTAAATTCTAATGCATTAATCTGGAACTTTTAGGGGAATTTGGTACACAATGGAAGGTGGTGACTGACTTGTATGAATGGCCTCAGTCTGGATCTAATGATTGATTTTTTTCTTTCTTCTTCTGCTGTATGGTTCACTTGGACAAATTGAAATAAATCTTCCACAATTTACTATGATTTTGTCAGCCCATGATTACATTCTCGATGCACCATGTTTTTGGTTACACCCACCATTCAAAGTGATCATGCCATATTAGAAATAGTTTCTGATATCAGAATGGACAGTGAACAAACTTCCCATTTGGCACCCAGTGACTTAATGGTCATCTGTTCTGTGAACAAGATCACATGGCATGCTGGTCAAGTGTACCAGATGAATAACCATCTCTCTCATCTCCTCAGAAGACGGGACACATAACTCTTTCACTTCCGATCATTTTGGTGCATCAGTAAGTTCTCTAATGATAATTTCTGGTGCACTAAGCAAGAATGAGAGGTTGACCAAGTCGACCAAAAGGGGCAATTTTGTTCAACATACCCACATCTACAATTAAGAACTAGTTATGAGAAGGAGAATTATGAGAAAGAGAATAAGATGACTCAGATCTCAATCAGGATTCCTATTACATGATGCTCAAAAGCTCATTAGTGAAATATGCCAGTCCTATAAAAACTGGATACGAAACACCAGAGCAAAAAGACTGCAGATGGACTCTGAATCCATGCTAAATTGTCTTAAAAACACAAATTCTAGAGCCTTTTGGAAATTAGTGAACAACTTAAAGCTATCACAATCTACCCCACAAATCAATGCAGTCACTGAACAGGTTTGAGTCGACCACTTCAGGAATTTATTTTCTGTAAAAATCATTAATGAGACATGTTCTATGCATTCATTCTTCAATGGTGCTTCATATATGAACTCTAAACATTTTGGACCTGAAGTGGTTTACCAAACCTTATTAAATCTTAGCTCCTCTTGTACTCCGGGTCCCAGTGGGCTTTCCAACTTTTTACTTAGGAGTGATCCTACTCTTTGGGCTGAAGTCTTGTCAACTCTCTTTCAAAACATAGGGCCTCATTACGAGGTTGGCGGTAGTCATGGCGCTATTAGCTCCATGACTACCTCCAATACCGGTACTGTGTCCGGTCCCGTTCAATGGGGACTTACGTGTCTATTCCGACCTTTGCGGGACCGGTAAGTCCCCATTGAAAAAGCCATTCCCCATTCCCATTTCAGCCCCCATAGGGCTCAATGGGAAGGGGGAAGGTGCTAATAACGTTACCGCAAATTGCGGTACCGTTATTAGCTCTGAAGTCCCTTAATGGGTCCCTTCCATAACGCCTGGTAAACCAGGCGTTAAGGAAGCGACCCGGTAAGGGACCTTGTAGTAGGGCGGTAAGGGATTACCGGCACCGGTGCCTTTACCGGAGCCGGTAATCCCTTACCGCCCACCTTGTAATGAGGCCCATAGTCATCCACTGCAGACCCCCCACCTCTTTGGTCATCTGCCTTTGTTATTCCAATCTATAAAAGAGGGCATATATCCTGCCTGCTGAACAATCAACCAATTACAATCCAAGATGCTGAAAGCAAGGTGTATGCCTCAATACTCCTATTCCATATGGAGTCATCGATAGCCAAATTTGACATTTTGGGCAAGTGGCAAACATGATTCTACTTACCCAAATGGACAATTCATTACAACTTCTGGCTTGGGGGAGGGGGGTATCAGTCAATCTGTGTTGCTTCTCTTGATTTTAGTTCTGCATTTGATGCAGTTGATTGGAAAAAGCTATTGCTTAAGGTTCAGAATTGAGGTATTCCTCCCGGTTTCCTTAGGTTTTTCTGTGGGATTTTATACCAACACTCAAATACAGGTTTGACTGAAAAATACAGGTCGTCTATCTAGATCTATTCCCACTGCTTGTGGGGTTTGAGAGGGATGTGTTTTGACCTCATGCCTATTTAATCTCTATCTTGCAGCTATTGATGACCATCTAAAATCGGCAGTATTATTTTCAACCAAATTGTGTCATCTTAAACCACACTACTTGGAATATGCTGATGACTACCTACTATTTGACTGCACTATAGTGGGTCTTCAACACTTAATACAGTATTGTGTTTATTATGTTGAAGCCCACTCTCTGAAAGTGATTCCTGAAAAAAACAAGGTGCTACAATGTTCTAAATCTAGGACCAAGAGCTCCTACCTTTGGAGGATCCGAGATTCCAAATTCAGCACTGTATCCTCCATGCCTTATTTAGGATTTTTGATTTATTCAAAACCATGTATAGGAAGTCTGAAACAGTAGTTTAAAGAGTGTGTTCATGCCTTGTCCTCTCACCAACTAAAGGTTTATCATAAGTACTACATATTTTCTTTAAAACCTGCAATATGCTTTTATGAGGGCAAATTGGTGCCTAAACAAATCTATGGCATAGAGACCTATCTCGTTAGTGTGACAAATTGTTTCTTAGTTCTTTAAGTCCTTTTTTGGTGAAAAACACTTTGACTTCCAAATTCCTTACCATTGCTGCCATACGATACAAACTTGGCATAACATCTTTAAAGGCAAGAGCTGACTGGACATTTGTGTCACTCTATCAGAAGATCGTATGTCCTATCAAGGGTTCTTTGTTGGAAAAGTTAATAATATTTTTCCGATAGTCTCCGGAGGATAGATCAGGGGCAACGTGCTCGCCTTGGAAGAAAGACGACACACAGCAACAAAGGTTCAATCCTCGGGTCCGCGCTCAGAAACCTCTCAGTATTCATGTCATAGAGGGATGTGCCTAGGTTCGTTTAATCAAGAATAGCTGTAATTTTATAATGTATAACATCAATTCTACTAATCTTGAGAATTTGCCAGCAAAAGTAAAATGATCTTTGTGTCATTTTGATTGGATTAACAGAACACATTTATTGCATTCTTATCCATCATTAGGTAAACTTTGCATTGATTATAAAAAGCTGGGTATCACAGCACCTTTTCTATGCATCTATCTGGACAGGCTCACAAGGGCAATCTTTCTTTGTTTCTGTTCAAATCTGCTGCTTACTGAACAAATCCTTGTTCGATATTTGTCAGGAATGGCACTCTGTCAAGAGTGGCACAGGGTACCCAGGTAGGTTTTGGGTGGCTGTGCTGAAGTAAGGTAGCAGATAAGCACACACAGCAGGAGGTTCAACAAGAAAGAAGAGTAGGAAAACTGTAGCTGTGAGCCAAAAGGGGCAAAAGATACAAAGGTACCAACAAACTGGATTCCCTCTTGGGGTGTATGCTGAAATGGGAAAGAGTGTTCCACGAACCTTAGGAAACTCCAGCCTTCTGCACAGATTGCTATAACAGAGGCCCACACTGTATGCTCATGGCTGGGAACAACAGCAGTGGGTGTCTGTAACACTGAAAACGGGACAAGGGAAGGGGCAGAGGTTGCCTGCCGGAAACCAACAGACAAGCTCTGTACAAAGGGATTACATAAGACACATGAGAAGACAAGAACAGGTATATCCAGCGAAAAGGAAGTCAATGAGCAATCTAGCAGAAGGAAATGAAGGAAAGGCAGTTAGACTGAAGTGGATAACCTAAGGTGGAGTACAGAGGACTCAAGGAAGAGAACAAGGGAGCAGCAGTCAGGAAAACAGAAGGGCTGCAAAGTAGGAAGCAGGTCTGCAGTCAAGAGTGGCACTAGGTGCAGGCAGACTATAGTGGACTGCGGAGGACTGTAGTAGGCTGCAAGGCAGGGAGTCCAGAAGAACAGGACAGAGAGAGATTAGTAGTAAGCGACAGACAGAGAGCCCAAAAGAATAGGGCCGCGAGGTGGGGAGCCCAGAGGAGCAGGGCCGTAGGTAGCTAAGTGTAAAACAGGCTGTAAGGCAGAGGAATGTAGCAAGCCGCAAGGCAGGGAGCCCAGAGGACAAAGGCTGTAGGCAGCGGAGGGAACAGGCTGCAAGGAAGGAGCCCAGAGGACAAGGGCTGTAGCCAGCAAAGAGGTGCAGGCTGCAAGGTAGGGAGCCCAGAGGACAAGGGCTTGGAGACAGCAGAGTGCTGCAAGCTGCAAGGTAGGGAGCCCAGAGGACAAGGGCTGTAGGCAGCCGGAGTGAGGCAGGCTGTAGGCAGGGAGCCCAGAGGAAAAGGACTGTAGGCAGCCGGAGTGAGGCAGGCTGTAGGCAGGGAGCCCAGAGGACAAGGACTGTAGCCAGTCGGAGCGAGGCAGGCTGCAGGGCAGGGAGCCCAGAGGACAAGGACTGTAGGCAGCCGGAGTGAGGCAGGCTGCAGGGCTGGGAGCCCAGAGGAAAAGGACTGTAGGCAGCAGGAGTGAGGAAGGCTGCAGAGCAGGGAGCCCAGAGGACAAGGGCTGTAGGTAGAAGGCAGCGGAGCGAGATCGGATGCAAGGCAGGGAGCCCGGAAAGGGCACTGGATCAAAACAGGATAATGCAGCAACAGGAACCGCATACAATGTAGCGGGTCAAGGCAAACAGGAGCGGGGAGATCTCAAGATGCAAGACACTGTGCTCCTGCAGGCAGCTGCTTATATACAGCCCTGCCCTGTTCTGAGGCAGGTTAATTGACAGCACCTGTAGCAGCACACCTGAAGACAATCTGTCTCCTTCCTCTCTGGTCCTGAACAGGTGGAAGCAGCACTGGCCGCTAGGGCTTCTGGGGATTGTGATCCCAATAATGATGAATGAGAATAGCCAGGAATTGAGGACTGTAGCCAGGTGCATTATGGTAAATGTAGTTAATTGAATAAAATAAGAAAGAACCAAAGTTGAGCAAATGGAAATAAAAGACCAAGGCGTGAAAAGGAGTTGTTCAAGGAGTATTAGGAGGATAAATGAGTACCAAGTAGTCCATGATGGTTGCCAATGCGTGCGCCAGCGGCGCGGGCATGACAGTATGCCCCTCTCCAAGCCCCTCTCCAGGCCCCCTGAAGACTGACCAACAAGAAGAGCACGTCCAAGGCCTGTTACACCGCGAGAGAGTCTTATACCAAAAAGGCACATCATGAAGCACCAAAAACTGTTTAATGCTGCAAGGTGAGAGTCTTGAAGGGAGGAGACATTACCAATGTTTCAAACCTTTGAGGTATAATTCAGAATAGACAACTTCTTAGGGACCAAAAACCCAACAGTGCGTTCATGAACTGAGGAACTGTGGAGATGTGCTTCAGACTCCATGGCATATATTGCTTTGAAAGAAGTGGTCTTCCTTAGGACTGGCAATGGTACAGTGCTGAAAGGTGGAACCAGAGATTCAGCTGAATTGGTTGCTCTAGGACGGTCGTCCAAATAGTCAGAAGCAGCAATGGCAACATGAAGATTTGCGACAGAGACTTCAGGAGTAACAAATGTTGCCGGAACACCATGAGTTGCCGGAAGATAAGGAATGGCAGTAGGAAGTTCAGATGCTGTAACAGCTGGAACTATAGGTGTCACAGGAGCACCAGCCGACAGGGACGCAACTGAGACTGATGGCGTTGTGACTGGTAGTTTAGGTGCTGCAGAGGCACCAACAGGATCTACCGGAGCTGTAACCTTAATAGGAGAACTTTTAACTGGCTTTGCAACAGGTACTGTCCTTGCAGGCAGAGAGGAAGGGGGTGCTTCGACTGCAGTAGGAATGATCTGAGATGAAGCATCAGTAGCAGATTCAGGAGTACTAGCAGGGGGAGCAGCAGAGATTGGGCTAGCAGATCTTGTAACAAGTAGCATGGTGGATGTAGGACCAGGAAAAGGGTAAGCCTTCCGAAGGCTGGCCTGCAAAGTCTTGTGTGCCCAAGTTGATACATGGATCTGGGGTATTGACAGTAGGCAAAGTTGGATTCCAGACAGGTACTGGGTATGTTTCAGGATCTGACTCATGGTCAGGAGTGCCAATGTTCATAGAAGTAGAGTACATCTCAGATCTGGTCACTTCAGTAGAGGCTGTAAGTGGGAGTAAAGGACTGACATCAAGGGCAAGAATGGAACAATCCTTTGACTCAGCGGAATGTCCAGTCAGATGATTACACTTGATCTTTGGTGTAATGGCCGTGTGAGCGATCTGGCCCACTGGAGGAGTCCATTCTTCACTATCTGAACGACAGCCTGTGTTACTGTGGCTAGTAAGTGAATGAGCGGTGTCAAGCTTTAACTGGTATGTATATGCCAAGTTCAGGTCTTCCAACTGCTCTGTATAAGTCTGTATCCTCTTCTGTGTTACCAGTACAGGCCTTAATCTGTTAAACTCTAAAGACAGAATGTCGGGTGTTGGACATAGTGTCAGATGGTCTGGTAAATTGTGTCCCTTAGCTAGATTCTTATAATGCAGATAGACAAATTCATCATAGAGGTCTTCGGTTTGTCTTTTAAGGTTTAAGAGTTGTTCTTGTAACAGGTATGTTCCATTAGCCTGTTCTACAGCTTCAGAATCTGGTGCAGCAGAAAATTCGGGTGTTGCAATAGGAGGACTGACCTTAGAGTTATCGTGGTTTGTAGTTACAGGGGAAGCATTAAGACAACCGATGGTCAGTATTGATCCTTTGTACCCAGGACCAGCTGCTCTAACTTCAGGATACTGAATGTCTTGTCCTATTAAATGAGTGGTATCGGTAGTCTGGGGAGCTTGCCAAGCTGATCTTGAGGATGTCACTTTGGCAATAACGTACTCTGGTTGAGAGTTTGCCACAATGAGTGCAACATCTTTGGTTGAAGCAGTGTCAAAAGAAATGCCAGAAAGCGCATGAGTGTTATCCACTGGTTGGGCTAACAAAATCTGCAAGAATTAGTTATCTTGCTGTAGTTCTTCTACAGATAGAGACTGTGGATCATAGTTGCAAATGTCATAGTAGTTATACATAGAAGGGTCAGAGAGCCAGTGAGTGTAGTACTGTGCTTGTAAACCTTTGTTTACTAGGGCGAGTCTGTCCTTTAAACTAGAGTTTTTGTTTGCTGTCCTTGGGAAAACTTTAGATTTTTGTAGAGGTTTCTTGAACCGAAAAGAAGGCATATTTGGTCTGTGTGTGCCTTTCCTGCCTATGGAAAAAGAATCTTTTGGGTCTTGCATTCTGTCAGGAATGGCACTCTGTCAAGAGTGGCACAGGGTACCCAGGTAGGTTTTGGGTGGCTGTGCTGAAGTAAGGTAGCAGATAAGCACACACAGCAGGAGGTTCAACAAGAAAGAAGAGTAGGAAAACTGTAGCTGTGAGCCAAAAGGGGCAAAAGATACAAAGGTACCAACAAACTGGATTCCCTCTTGGGGTGTATGCTGAAATGGGAAAGAGTGTTCCACGAACCTTAGGAAACTCCAGCCTTCTGCACAGATTGCTATAACAGAGGCCCACACTGTATGCTCATGGCTGGGAACAACAGCAGTGGGTGTCTGTAACACTGAAAACGGGACAAGGGAAGGGGCAGAGGTTGCCTGCCGGAAACCAACAGGCAAGCTCTGTACAAAGGGATTACATAAGACACATGAGAAGACAAGAACAGGTATAACCAGCGAAAAGGAAGTCAATGACAATCTAGCAGAAGGAAATGAAGGAAAGGCAGTTAGACTGAAGTGGATAACCTAAGGTGGAGTACAGAGGACTCAAGGAAGAGAACAAGGGAGCAGCAGTCAGGAAAACAGAAGGGCTGCAAAGTAGGAAGCAGGTCTGCAGTCAAGAGTGGCACTAGGTGCAGGCAGACTGTAGTGGACTGCGGAGGACTGTAGTAGGCTGCAAGGCAGGGAGTCCAGAAGAACAGGACAGAGAGAGATTAGTAAGTAAGTAGTAAGCGACAGACAGAGAGCCCAAAACAATAGGGCCGCGAGGTGGGGAGCCCAGAGGAGCAAGGCTGTAGGTAGCTAAGTGTAAAACAGGCTGTAAGGCAGAGGAATGTAGCAAGCCGCAAGGCAGGGAGCCCAGAGGACAAAGGCTGTAGGCAGAGGAGGGAGACAGGCTGCAAGGAAGGAGCCCAGGGGACATGGGCTGTAGGCAGCGGAGGGAGCAGGCTTCAAGGAAGGAGCCCAGAGGACAAGGGCTGTAGGCAGTGAAGAGGTGCAGGCTGCAAGGTAGGAAGCCCAGAGGACAAGGGCTTGGAGACAGCAGAGGGCTGCAAGCTGCAAGGTAGGGAGCCCAGAGGACAAGGGCTGTAGGCAGCCGGAGTGAAGCAGGCTGTAGGCAGGGAGCCCAGAGGACAAGGACTGTAGGCAGCCAGAGTGAGGCAGGCTGTAGGCAGGGTGCCCAGAGGACAAGGACTGTAGACAGTCAGAGTGAGGCAGGCTGCAGGGCAGGGAGCCCAGAGGACAAGGACTGTAGGCAGCCGGAGTGAGGCAGGCTGCAGGGCTGGGAGCCCAGAGGACAAGGACTGTAGGCAGCCGGAGTGAGGCAGGCTGCAGAGCAGGGAGCCCAGAGGACAAGGGCTGTAGGTAGAAGGCAGCGGAGCGAGATCGGCTGCAAGGCAGGGAGCCCGGAAAGGGCACTGGATCAAAACAGGATAATGCAGCAACAGGAACCGCATACAATGTAGCGGGTCAAGGCAAACAGGAGCGGGGAGATCTCAAGATGTAAGACACTGTGCTCCTGCAGGCAGCTGCTTATATACAGCCCTGCCCTGTTCTGAGGCAGGTTAATTGACAGCACCTGTAGCAGCACACCTGAAGACAATCTGCCTCCTCCCTCTCTGGTCCTGAACAGGTGGAAGCAGCACTGGCCGCTAGGGCTTCTGGGGATTGTGATCCCAATAACGATGAATGAGAATAGCCAGGAATTGAGGACTGTAGCCAGGTGCATTATGGTAAATGTAGTTAATTGAATAAAATAAGAAAGAACCAAAGTTGAGCAAATGGAAATAAAAGACCAAGGCGTGAAAATGAGTTGTTCAAGGAGTATTAGGAGGATAAATGAGTACCAAGTAGTCGATGATGGTTGCCAATGCGTGCGCCAGCGGCGCAGGCATGACAATATCACAATATTTCTCCTGAACAGTTTTGTTGACGCTTTTGCCATGTACCAGGTACACCTGAATCCTTAAGGCACTTGGTAACTGAGTGTTGAAGTCTGGAGAATGATTGGTTGTTATATTTTGTGAAACATCTATCAACACTTCAGTGTGTTGCAATAGACCCTTTTTTCGCATTTATGTTTAGCTGAGTGCACAACCTCTTGTGTCATCACAGTTGTCAGGTTTATAAAATCGTTGAACTTGCAATTCAACATCATATGATGAACCATTGGACTTTGCAGTGCTCAAATATGTATGCTGTTAAATTGGTATTGCTGTTTTATAACTTATTTATGAGTTTTGTGATATAAAATTAACTATTATCTATTAATGTTCTATGAATTTTAAATTGTATTTAAAAGAAAGTAGTTTTGTTTTATTTTGTATTTTGTATTGTTATTAAAGGTTGACTATATTAACCATACATAATGTTTACTTGCTGCAAAGTGCTCACTTCCAGCTTTGACCACTTGCTGGGTGTTCACAACTTTTAAAAAGGGCAATTTTAGTCTGACGGGCTGAAAAATGTTGATAGTACATGAATAAGGCACCATGGCTTGATGGCATTACTTAACAAATTACTGTATCGCACCACTCGCTACTCTACCCAATCCAAAGTCCCCCCTTTGAAAACCTTGCATTTATTTATTGCACCTTGTAACTCATGAGCTACCGCACCAGCTGTACCTGATACTTGTACATCTGCTTTCCCTGTGATGCCTAAACACATCATCCCAAAAATGAGTGCATAGCTCAGTTAGCTTTAAGGCACTCGTTAGCTCAATCCAGAAATCCAGTCATTGCTTGTGTATCCTCGCCTTTCCCTTAAAAGGTATGGCATTTATTACCCTGCTATTGGATAAGTGCACCAACACAAGAGCACAATCAAGGGGCAGGATGAGTAAGGGCAGCTTGATTGTGCTATAGTGTGAGGTTGACGTGTAATATTATGTATGTTTGATTATGTACACTCTGAGCTAGAAGTACAGTGTAGATGTGCATGAAAACACTGTTAATATGATATATATGGTAGATTGAAAATACCCAGAACCCTCCTGGGTGGGAGGAATATATTGAAGGTAACAAGGAATGTGTTGTGCCAAGATTTCATTTGACTTTAGTAAACCGTTTTTCATTTCCCTTGTGACAAGACCATATCATAGGGAAACACATATTTGATTATTAAGAACCTATGACAAAAATATTTCATAAAGATTCTGTATGTGTAAAAGAAGTATTCATAGTACTCTAAAAGCACACCCAATGTTGCAACAAGGTGTCAAAAATGTGATTGATACAAGTATCATACGCTCAGGCTATAGTAATGCAAATTAGCATCCCCTTTTTCTATCCCTCACTTTAGACGTCTGTGCAATGTCATTCTTGAGATGCTGCAACAAGATATTTATTACATGGCCACGTTAGTGTCCATGTAGTTATGGTTAAGTTGCTGTTTACATAGGAAGAGCACTTTTTGGGCGGTTTATAACTTCGCTCTCCCTGGACGGATCCTCACCAAACTTTGCAAAACAAGTATATGGGTCACTCTGAATTTATTTGCAAAGTTAAGTGAGGATTCGTCCAGGGGGGGCAAAGTTATAGGGGGGGTCACAAAACTTATTTTTTCCCATAGACTGAATGGGAAAAAAATTTGCGCACGGCCACAGGCCAAACCGCTGGACGGATTTACACCAAATTTGCGGCAGGAGTGGGGGCTTGGTCCCGAAAGCATGCTTTTGTAAATTTGGTGTAAATCCGTCCAGTAGTTTTTTATAAAATGACCAAAACGTAAGGCAAAAAAATTAGTGGTACCTGTGTTCGCTTCGCGGACGGACTTCCCTGTTCGCTCCGCGGACAGCACCCCGATTGGCCCATGGCCTTGCGTCATGTCCGCGGACATGCAACGTGTTCGCTGATTGGACAGCGAGGGGCGTGGAGCGTGTCAGATTTTCTGTGGCGCCCGCCATCTTGTATTCGCCGTCGACCGCGTACAGCACGGTGAAACGTGGATAAAAAATTGTATTTAGTGCGTGTGTTGGTGTGTAAGAGTGTTTGGGGAGGGTGGGGGAGTATGAGATAGGTTCAATGTTTTGTTTTTTTATGTGCTAGACGTTTTTGTTGCGTTCGATTTGTCCGCGAAGAACACGGCTGTTCTGACATTTTGTAAATAAACTAAATGGTGGGGTGTTTAGAGGACGGAGTATGTGTCATTTTTGTTCGCAAGGAAGGTAAAAATGAGCTATGAACACTCACGGTGTACTTAATTGTTCGAAAATACACCAACTGGGGGTGTCCTCAGGACGCTGTCCGTATTGTAATCTGTCTAGTTGAATGTGTTCTAAGTACACTTGCGGTGTACCGAAATGGTTGCAATTACACATAATGGGGGTGTTCTGAGAACGTTGTTTGAATTGTTCGTTGTCAGGGTGAAAGTGTTTTAAGACCACTCCTTTTGTCCGCTAATAGTACAATTTCCTATGGGCGTCAACCGACTTTTTGTCCACTAAAGAAACGATAAATCCGGCTGGTGTGCGCCGACATTATGTGATAATCCTATGACTGGCGCTTTTGACCTGGCTGACTTGCTTTTGCGACACTAAATCATATCTCCCGCCCCTAATCCTGATATTATCAAAGCATTCATATTCCCTGCCTCTCTCTGTGACGTTACAGGGTGCGTCATCAAACGCGCCCAGTCCTCTGCAGTCCTAGGTGACTTTACACAGAACCCGGAAGACAACACATATTATGTCACAACACAGCGCGCCACAATTCAGAATATGAAACAGTGATTTAAAAGCAAACAGCAAGATTGTAAATTTTGTAAAGTACATTTATTTGACATCAAATGTTTAGAGAATATTCAGCAATTTGCATTTGTCTTTGTTGTCGATCCGCAAAGTTCATGTTGAGGCACGTGATGTTCCTTTGCGGTACAGACGGTGTTAGATCAGCTTACAATTCAGTGCGCCACAATTCGGAATATGAAACTGTGGTTTAAAAGTAAACAGCAGGATTGTACATTTGGTAAAGTACATTTATTTCACATGAAATGTTTAGTGAATATTCAGCGATTTGCTATTGTCTCTGCTGTCAATCAGCAAAAGTTTATTTTGAGCCACGCGTTGTTCCTTTGCGGTAGATAGGCTGTTGGTTTATGATAAAAGCAGTAAATGGTCGCTCTGATAATCGGAAGGTTGCTCCAACACGAGCCATTAGACCACCCTATTGGTTGGTATGTTGTTTGTAGCCGCTAGTACTGCGTAAGGGCATATTGGTCCTTGGTGATTGTCCCATAAAATGGTGAGGGTCATGAAGTTGCATGTTTGGACCTGCACCTGGCAGTTGAAGACCCCATCCGCTGGAGTCTGTAAATCGTGACATAGGCAAAATGGGGCCACATACCTGTTTTAAAAAACATAAATTAGTCTCACCAGCCGATCTTCATTAAAAATCATCATTTTATTTATTATTAGGGCGTGAAACTATTTGCTATCGAAGATAGTGCAACGGAGTATGTTATAATAAAATAATAATATTTTCCCATTCAGATAGCGCTAAGAACCGTGAAGTATCTAAGCGGTGCTTGTTATTAACCACGGTGTGTGGTGCTCATTTATCGACCACGGAAGGATGAAAGGCTGAGTTTGGCCTTGCCGGGATTCGAACTTGCGTTAGCAAGGTGTGCACGGATGTCAAAGCGAGCGTTGTACTCGCTGTGCCACTTGACAGGCTACAGTGCAGTAGCACAGCGGGTAGAGCGCTTGACCGCCTATAGACTGGTTAAATTATTTCTATTAACCCACCCTGTGTTGTCTGCCTTTTTCAGAGCCCTCTAAATGACAGGGGATCAATTCGGCGGTGATAGTGCGCGGTAGAAAACATTATGCCACTTTCAACTAACAAGTTCAACTTGAGCGGTCTTTAATGCTACGCTATTGTAATTATATTTGGTATAAAATAATCTAAAGGGTTACTTACAGTACAATTGCAATTTCCATTGTCTACCAGTAGTGCAGTCCCAAAATACGACTCTGCGTGTGCGAATGATCTTTCGCATAGTGATATAATATATAAAAGTGGTTTTGTTTCAGAAATTTCATCCTTATCTTCTCTTACGTTTTAGCAACACTCCTTCAAGAGAAGTCTTTCATCACAATCTCTGTCTGTCAAGGTCAAAACACAATACAACCTTATAGTCTGCTTTGTGAGCCTCTCCGGGGCCCGAGAAAAAAATGGAAGCAGCTGACCTTCACTGTGAACGAGCATAAATTCTTACTTTGCAACATTCTGTGTAAAGCCATCTGTGAGAAGTTGGTTTTTGCACGCCATGTTTGTATATTGTTTGCGTGATATTAAAAAAAGTTTGTTTAAGGGACGTTATGGTTCTAAGTACAGCCGAAAGACCCCTGAAAATCGCAAGTTATGGTAAGCTATGAAAAATAACTCGCGCCACCACCGTGCACTGCTAAGACTAACACCCAGGACATCAAAGATGACATTTCAAATGTCATTGATGAAATCACTGATGACATCACATGTGTATGTACTTTTCATGGAATTTGTCTACTAGGGATTTTTATTACAATGTTGCGAAAAAAGTGTCAAGGATATTGCAATAAATATCATACTGTTATTAGTGCTTTGAACGATGCATTGATATAAATGGCATTGTATTATGGTATTCTATCTAGTATACTGAGCTACTAATGGAGAAACATAGCATTGTGTGCAGAATACAAGATGAAAGTATAATATTTGTAATGTTAATATGTTGAATAATGAAATGATAATTGTCCTGAAATGTTCGAAAATTCACAAAATGGGGGTGTTCTGAGGACGTTATTCGTATTGTGTGATTGCTTAGCTGTATGCAATGAGGGAATGGCACAGAGAGTAAAGTGGACGCCGTCCGCGGACACCGCGGCTGTTCGTGGACAGGGCGTGCTACATCTGGGTTTTTCCAGGAAATCCAACATGGAAAGAAGACTGTACGGATCAGCCAATCAGATGTCGAGGTTGTGGATTTGTGTTGAAAGAGACTGTGTGTAGTGAAGATGGCAGAAGTGGAGAAAGTCAGGGTGTTGGTGCTCGGAGATATGTTTGTGCATGGTTTACAAGAGTACGCTGAATGCAGGCATGTTGCAAAGAACTTTGATGTGAAAGGAGTGGAGGTGGTGTGGAGCACTGTGCCTGATTGCAATGTACAGGGAATTGTACAAGTTTGTGAGGATATGGCCACGATGAACAGTCCGCATGTGGTAGTTTTGCACTATGGTGCTTTCCATTTGGGCAACGTCAGTGCCCCTACTTTGTTGGCTGATTTGGAACGCTTGGTTCAAGCCGTAATGAAGATCCTTCCAAATGCGAAAGTAATTTTTTCTGGATTACTACCTAGGGCAATATGGGACAATAGTTCTGTTTTTTGTCCTCAGCAAAACATTGCTAGGTGTGTCATCAACCGAGGCATGTGTGCCTTCATGCTTAGAGCTGGTATGTTCTTCTGTAATAATGAGAATATTGATGCCAGTAATGCTGTTAATTTTAAAGAAGGTGGCATTTCTTTATCTATTACGGGAAATGCCTTTCTATTTTGGAATGTAAGGGTTGCTTTGGAGATGGTTATGTGAAGATTTTAGGAGTAAAGTAAGAAAAAAAACAAGAAAAAAAATACAAAATAACAGGTGTCTGTCAAGCATCTGTAAAAAAAAAAAAAAATGGCTCTTTTCAGAACCAACTTCAAAGGGGAAATGGGGCACACTATTTAAATTTACATTCACCACGCTCAGATTTTCGATATGTCTGCGGACATGGCGGTAGTCCGCGGACATGAAAATCACTACAAGGGGGTTAGTATCTTCTATGTTACATGTATATGAAGTCAGGGATATTATGGTTAAGTTGTGCTACTAAAAACCTATGAAATTCAGTGAAAAAACTTTGTTAAAGGGACGTTATGGTTAAGTTGCGCTACTAAAAACCTATGAATTTCAGTAAAAAAACTTTGTTTAAGGGACGTTATGGTTAAGTTGCGCTACTAAAAACCTATGAAATTCAGTGAAAAAACTTTGTTAAAGGGACGTTATGGTTCAAAGTAAAACCGAAAAACCCCTGAAATTCGGCAGTTATGGTAACATAAGCAACCATAACTCACGCCACAGTGCACTGCTAACACTAACACGCAGGACATCAAAGATGACATCACAAATGTCATTGATGACATCACTGATGACATCACATGTGCATTTACTTTTCATAAAAACTCTGTACAAGGGATTCTTATAATGCTGACCAAAAACTGTCAAGGATCATTGGGATAAATATCATGAGCTAATTAGTGCATTAAGCAATGCATTGATATAAATAGCATTCTATTATGAAGTTCTATCCAGTATACTAAGCTACTCATGCAGAAACATAGGCAGTGTGTGCAGCATACATGATGAAGGTGCCATATTCATAATCTTGCCATGTTGAATACTGAAATGATAACTGCTTTCTTATTAGAGTTTTGTGTACTGTGAAACATGTAATAAGTAGATAATAAAACCCACTTAATACATAATTATTACAGGCAAAACACAAAGAGACAACAACACATACAAATATGAGTATATACAGGGACAGTGAAGTAAACAAAAAAGCAGAAATAGTAGCAGAAAGAGTTCATAACCTAACTGGTTGTCTTTATGCAGAGAAACTATTGCTCTGTTTCAAAGCTGCTACTTACCATATGTATGTGTATCACATGATGTGACTGCACCCAAAGGAAAGGAGAGTGAGTATAATGTATACAAATATGAGCATATACAGGGAAGGTAGAGTAATAAAAATAAAACTATGAGAAAGTGCTGATAACCCTAATGATTATCTTCATGCACAGAAAGGATTGCTCTCTTTCAAGCCTGTGTCTTCCGCTATGTATATGTTTCATATGATGTGACTTGACCCTAAGTCTACAAATATAGTACCTTTTCAATTTTTACTTCCTGACTGTTACTGAAGAAAACTATGTGGCTTCGATATGTCAGTAAAGGATAAAAAGAGAGAGCCAGCCATGTGATGTCATCAGTGATGTCATCAATGACATTTGTGATGTCATCTTTGATGTCCTGGGTGTTAGTGTTAGCAGTGCACGGTGGCGCGAGTTATGGTTGCTTATGTTACCATAACTGCCGAATTTCAGTGTTTTTTTGGTTTTACTTTGAACCATAACGTCCCTTTAACAAAGTTTATTTCACTGAATTTCATAGGTTTTTAGTAGCGCAACTTAACCATAACGTCCCTTTAACAAAGTTTTTTTACTGAATTTCATAGGTTTTTAGTAGCGCAACTTAACCATAACGTCCCTTTAACAAAGTTTTTTCACTGAATATATATATATATATATATATATATATATATATATATATATATATATTACACGGCCACGGTAGTGGCCGTGTAGTTATGGTTAAGTTGCTGTTTCCATAGGAAGAGCACTTTTTGGATGGCTTATAACTCCACTCCCCCTGGACGAATCCTCACCAAACTTTGCAAAGTTTGGCCCATTGGGGGCAAAGTTATAGGGGGGGTCCCAAAACGTCTTTTTGTCCCATAGACTGAATGGGGGAAAAACTTTGCGCACGGCTACAGGTGAAACCGCTGGACGGATTTTGACGAAATCTGCGTCAGGTACAGTGGCTTGGTCCAGAAAGCGTGCTTTTGTAAATTTGGTCACCATCCGTGCAGTATGTTTCTTTAGAATTATCAAAAAGTAGGTCTGAAATAATTAGTGATATCTATGTTCGCTCCACGGTCACACTTCCCTGTTCGGTCGATGAACAAGATACCGATTGGCTAAGGGGTTGGCGTCATGACAGCGGACACGCGACTTCTCTGCCCATTGGCTGCTGCGAGACGTGTTATGCGTCAGATGGTTTGGATGCGCCCGACATCTTGGATCCACGGAAAGCAGAGCAACAACCAGCGTACACATGGTTTTTTCATGAGACTATTTTGCTGTGTCACAGAGCATTGGGAAAGATTCAGACAGTAAGACATGGGTGATCAATGCATTTGTTCTTCGGTCGTCATGAAGTAATTTCTATGGACACCTTGTACGCACAGTAAATGTGGGGTGTAATATCAATAGCACTTCAGTCCATGTAGTTGGCAGCAAATTTGTAACACTTCAGTACATGTAGTGAACAGGAAATTTGTAACTGTTGAAAGCACACCATATTGGTAGGCATCCAAGAGTCTTGGATGCATGGCCGTCGGCCGAAGGCCGAAGGCCTTACTTACAAGCCTGTAGGCCCTGGCCACAACCACCGCTGCATGTGCCACCCATGCAAATGCCCGTAGTGTTGCGTTTTGATTGGCAAGTTGTGGGGAGTGCGTGCAGTCTCGGGTGCATGCCCAAAGGCCATGCAACCAAGAACAAAGTGGTAAGTACTAGACTTGGAAGAGACTGCACACCTATCCCATGTAAGATCTTCAGACATACAGCTAGGAGGGAAGCTTCTGGGCAGAGGTACTGAAGGATAACACACCTATAGAATAACCCCCACTACTACACATCACCAAGGTGGTTGTGGGGAGTCCCTGCACTCTTGGGTGCATGGCTAAAGCCTATGCACACAAGACTGATGTAATAAGCAGTGGAGTTACAAGTCAATATGGGTGTGGTTGAATGTGCTAGTTGTGTTGATGCCCTAGTGTCTTAACTTCATGGCTGCAGACGATGGTCCGAAAAGTAAATTTATACGCAACTAATTTACAAGGACCATGATTTCCCTATGCAGCGATGGTTGTGGATAGGAACTATACTCCTTGTACCTTGGTTGTAAGGCGTAGGTGGTAGGGTAATCACCGAAGATGGAACGGCAGCCTACAGGCACTGCAGCATATTAGTAGCATAGATTAGACGTGTAGATTCCCGTGTGTAGAAAATGCCTGCCAATATACTTACTCCTTACTTTGTTCAGAATCCACATACTTTTTTTTATTTGGCTATCGTACTTGGCGGAAGTATCACTTTTTCCATTTCTGTGATGAAACAAAAAGGTGTGTTAGTGTTTGCATTTTTTTAAAATGTACTACATTGCATAATAGACAGTTAACAAGTTTTTTTTTACCCTCATATTTAGTTTACAAACCAGTGTACTGTGCATTGCACTCAGTTTCTGTATTTGCTTTTCTAATCTTTGGGTCTGGGGAAAAAAATCCTTGTCGGATTAAAAAAAACATTCATTTCCTATGGTACTAACTACTTTATTTTTTCCTTTCACTGTTTTCTTCATCTTTCTGATCAATGTTATATTTGTTGCCTTCCTGCCCATTTTTAACAACAGTTAGATACTTGTAGGCGTTTTCTCACTGCATTTGTTCCTACAGATGTGTGATACTCATTCATTTGTGTCATTGTTATATCTTGTTTCCTTCATCTTTCCCATTAATGTTTTCTTTGTTGCCTTCTACCAATTTTTAACAACAGTTAGATACCTATAGGCGTATTCTACCTGTCCATTTGTTTCCAATGATCTGTGATAATCATTTATTTGTGTCATCCTTCCATCCTGTTGGGTAGTTAGATACCTGTGGGCCTATTCTAACTGTTTGTAGTCTTTCACATACTTTGTTGACAATCTTGAAGTACACATTATTTCGTAAATTTTGCCTTCAAGAACATTAAATACACATTTGTTAGGTTAGCTGGCAACCTCTGCTTTAGAGTAATGGTGTTATCATTACATTCAAACCATCCAGAATTCTTTTTAATGTATGCAATATCTTGTTTCCTTCATCTTTCCCATTAATGTTTTCTTTGTTGCCTTCCTGACGATTTTTAACAAAAGTCAGATACCTATAGGCATATTCTACCTGTGTATTTGTTTCCAACGATCTGTGATAATCATTTATTTGTGTCATTCCTACATCCTGTTGGGTAGTTAGATACCTCTGGGTGTATTCTGTTTGTAGTCTTTCACATACTTTGTTGACAATCTTGAAGTACACATTATTTCATAAATGTTGGCTTCAAGAACATTAAATACGCTTTTGTTAGGTTAGCTGGCAACCTCTGCTTTAGAGTAATGGTGCTATCATTACATTCAAACCATCCAGAATTCTTTTTAATGTATGCAGTGTAGTGACCTGCATTGGTTGTAGCTCCTGCATGATAGATTATTCCTACTGTTGTAAAGGTTTTCTTTCCAAGTGACACTTCACCGTGTGTGAATCCAGTCAGTTTGCTGTTGTTTTTGGTGCCATCTGCATTATAACGTAGAAGCATAAGTATTATGCAGGCACTATGTGATTGTATCAGTAAGGTGGAGCGATTGTCTGAATTGCAAATACTACATAATCTGCCATGGTTTGCATTTTGTACAAGTTGCTGAAATGGAATGCTCTCACTATTTGGTATGGAAATATACACAAATCGCTCATTTGGGATTTCTTCCTGTATCACTTTGCTACAGAGAGTGCATGTATGTTTCCACATGTACGAAATTTGGAAGATTTCATTTACAGGTATGCTTTTGTTTTCCAATACTAATAGTATGTATATTATAAATTCTTGTGGATCTTCTTGTGAGTTCATAGTGAATTTCACCATTCCAGCACAGTCGTCCAATTGTTGACTTACTCCAGGAACACTGTATGTGTTGTCAGGATTGCTTGTTGCATTTCTATGCAGCACTAACATTTGCAAACACAATTGGTCTGTACAGTGCAGGTAAATATTGTTAACAATTGGTGGCAATTGAATTAGAATATTCATTGCTACATTTGCTTAGCAACTTACTCCACTTTCATTTGTAAATTTGAATGGGCCAGCAAGTTCTGTATCTGAGTGCATTTTTCGGTTTTTCTGTTGCTTCTTTGCTGACGTGCCTGGTTTACATTCCCTAATAGGTTCTTCTATGTGTGTGGCAATTGATGAAACTTTAGCTTCTTTTCTTTGCGGAATTTGCTGTTGCAATCTGTTACATTTCTGTTTCATTTACTTTTCTTTTACCACGTTGCACTTTATCTGGAACAGGGTATTGTTTCAGATGAGGGGTTTAAAGTGAACGCAATCTATTGTATTCTAGAATGAAAGGAATATCAGCTTTGACTTTACTTGAATCAAAGTTTATTAGCAATAGGCCGTCAAGTGTACGTAAGCGTGATAATGCTATGTAGCTCATGCCTTCCTTAAACACTGTGTTTCCTATATCTATCAATGCTTTCTCTAGGGTAAGACCTTGGGATTTAGGAATGGTAACTGCATATGCAAGAGTTAGAGAAAATTGCTCTCTTTGTACATACATGTCTTTGAAGTGCTGGAATCGAGCAATTGGGCACCCTATCCTTTTCACTTCTGAAACTTTCTCAAAGCGAATATTTACAAACTGAATGTTGCTATCACGTGGGTATGATTGAAAGCCAACAACTATGCCCAGTGCTCCATTAACTAGCCCTTGCTCTACGTCAAGGTTATGTTTAAGCATTATTCTACAATTTAATGATAATTTCAATATTTCTTCCAACCCAGCTGAGTTGGAGATTGAATTTTCTAAACTATTTTGTCTTGTTCTGGCTTGTTCACACATGGGTACTGTCATACCATGTATGTCTAGTTTGTCTGTGGCGTTAATTTCTATTATTGCTTGCATTTCGTTCTTTAACATTGTTTAATTGAATTTGAAACAGCTTACAGGAGTTGACATTAAGGCCATAAAATTGACATTTCTGTGTGCTATTTGTTCAATAACATCAGTTGCACATGTATTATCGCCATAAAGGGCATGTATATGCCGGTTTTTCAATACAGCGTGTGCTTCTTGCGATAATACACCAACTCTAATACGTTTTAAGATGTTGGCATAAGTGAGATCTGCAGATTGCCGCATGTTCTCAGTTAATTCTCTGTATTGGAAATGTTGCAAATGGTTAACATTTCCTATGCTTCCAACACTTTTCCGGCAGTTTGTGGCCTAAGGTTTTAAAAATCGGTTCACCTTTCACTGGGGTCAATTGTAGAAGATCTCTGAAAATGATAATGTGTTTCCCTGCAAAGAGTTCTTCGTTATTATTTGGAAGTACTTCTTGCAATCTGAGATGAATCAAAGCCAACATTAGATTGGAGACCATGCTCACTTCATCTATTAGTAGCATTTTCATTTGTTTCAATACTCTACGTAATTCCATTGCAGCTTCTGCAGAAAGTTTGTAGTAGTCTAATTTATTTTGATGCTCTACTGGAAGCAGTAGTAATCGGTGTAAAGTCACACTGCCTATGTTCTAGGCAGCTAAACCTCTGGGGGCTCTTACAACAGCTGACAGTTTGTTGTTTGTCAATTGTTGAAGGAACTTGCCGATGATTTTGATTAAGAATGTTTTCCCTGATCCAGCTTCTCCATTGACGTACAACAGTATAGGTTCGTAATTTTGGCAGGTACATTCTTTATTTTTGTGTTGTATACCATGTACAATTTGTTTTGTTACATCTTCAAAAATGGTGCGCTGATTGTGTTACTTTTTGCTTGTTGTACAGTTAAGTCTTCTGTATCTTTTTGATACTGATACATGGTGTTTTCTACTTCTGCCATACCTACCTCAGCCTCATTTGCTATTAGTGGTTGTCCTAATGGTTCTTGACTTCCTGTTACAGAAGGTTGACTATTGTCAGAAGAAAATGTATCTAGTTGGGCCTGAAGTTCTTCTTCCTGTTGTTGCTCATTGTGTAACATTGTTTTGTAATTCGTAAAATTCACATCGGTGATAGTGCTTTCATTTGCTTTGAAAGCATCTTCATAGCACTCATAATTATCTAGTATGTCTTCCTCTTTTCTCCATGGTTTGAAAAGTTGTAACAGAGACATGTAATATAGTTCTTTCTGTTGCAGAGTTTTTAATGACAATTTCACATGATTAATTAAGCTTTGTTAAATTTCACTAAGCTCCCTTCACAATCAGTCACTCTATATCTACGTTTGCTTTCATCGGGTTTTACATTATTTTTGTATGCAAGGTTTTGAGCTATGTGGTATAGACACATGCTTTCCAGAGGGGTACTCCTGTTCGCATAGTATGCGTCCAATAAATTGTTTTTTAGAATTTCTTGGCTGTTGTTTCTATGTCCTGATATGATTTTAGCACTCTTTTTCTAGATTTTATGTTGTCTGAGTTTCCATACAAAGCAGTGCCGGTTGAACGATCTGCTGCTTCATAGGCCCCACATTCTGTATAGGAGAGCATTTTTATGCCTAGGCTGTACAATATCTGTGATAATGTTTTGTCTGATGCTGGGTCATCCCAGAGTTCTTGAAGCTCTGTTTTTTCTGCTTTTGTTAAGTAGGCTGTAACATATCATGCAACAGCAGTTGAATTGTCTGCAATGTACTGCACATCTATGTTTGCATTCCATAATAGGGCATTGTAATTGTTGATATATTTTGATTCTTCCCTTCTTTTTATGTAATACGTGTTTTTAGGTGATTTACCTTTAACACTATGTCCAACTGAAGACATGGAGTTGTTTACTTCACCTGTTTCTGTAACTGGTCTAAGGAAACCAAAGCGGCATTTGGTGTAGTATTTATATTTGGTTTTGTATTTGCAGCGACAATATTTGCCTCATTTGTGTCTTTGAAATTGTAAAATCTGCCCATGCAGCTCACTATGTGTCTGTTGTGAAGGGATTTCACATGTGACATATTTTTGGATAAACTGCAAAACAGTGCTATCACTGTCATGCCCAAATTTCCGTGCACCTTTGATCCATAACAGCATGTGAATATGTAGTGCTCCTCTCGCTTGATATTCTTTTCTCCAAAAGAAGTGTTGCACTTCGCCAAGGGGAGGAACAGCTTTATTGCAAATAAGGTGTAGCATTGCAATGAAACGATGATGGAAATATATTGAGACATTAACTAGATCTAGAGAGCAAAGTTCTCCAGCTGTTAATATACCTATGTTGTTTTTGTTGCTGTTTGCTATGCGTAGGAACTCATGTAAATCTTCCCATGCATATTCTGCATAACTTAGCGTAACAAACCAAGTTGGTGGTCGAAGGTTCTGATCATGCAACGCAATTCTCCGTGCCGTCTGAACCAGTATTCCTTTGTACCACGCATGTTTGCAAACAAATTTGTTATACTTGATTGTAAAACCTCATCTTTTTCTTGTACTTTTTGTATTAACTGCGTAGCTGACATATTTTTAAATTGCGTTCCAGATTTAAGAATGTGTGCAACTCCATAACATAGTGTTGCAATTCACTTTCATAGAGTAGGTGGAATATGCATTCCACATTTTGTCTAAATCTGGGATCTTGCGAATACATTCGCATTGAGCGGTATTCTGATGCCCAAATCTGAGTGGGTCTAGCATCGTATCTTCCACCTTTGCCAGTAGGAAATAGCAGTGGAAAAGCACATGCTTCTATACTTTTTTCCCAAATACTCATTGGTGACCCTTTGGTTTGTCACATTTGGTAAGTTTCTAGTGCATCATCTATGCTTTCATTGGAATGCAATGGATGAATTGTGTAATGGTCCAAAAGAGTGGATACTGTAGCTGGATCCAGATGTTCAAATTGTCCAGTTTCTGATTGCTCTTGAATTATTTCAGTTGTTTGCCGTAAGCTTTCATCAATATTTATTTCCTTGTAGTACTCATTATTGTCTTTTAGATATTGCAATGCTTGTCTAACATTCTGTAAGTCCACTAATTGTTGCCAAATTATTTTGTCCTTTGTTGGTACTCCATTTACCAAGACTATTAAAGAATGCTCTATTGAATGTTCCACTCCTAGAGTGTGTACATTTTCCGTTAGATCTAATGGCAAGTAAACTACTTTGCCACGAATGCCTTTCACCAATTCAGAGGAAGGTAATTTTACTGTTTTTGGATGAAGGCGTATAATTGCTTGAAATGGGTGAACTGTTTGAATTATTATGCTCTTATACAAATTGAGCTGTTGCAGGAATTTTGGTAATGGAAACAATACCAAATTATTTTTAATAGCTTGTGAAGGAGTGTGGTTGTTGTCTAATTTTGCAGTACAGTAACTGCAACATATTAGGCGTTCAGTTATTTCATATTTGTTTTCAGCTAAAAGGTACAAAGCTAATTCAAACCATTTAGAGTCTTCATTGTTTTCTATTTTGTATGCTATATCTAAATTTTTTGTGTTTCTTTTATTAAACTTTATGCGGCAACACACACACACATGGTTTGGTACTTCAGCCGATGACCTTTTAAATTTTACTATTTCTTTTCTGTATGTGTGTAAAGGAAGGTTGCTATGTGCAGAATTGTCGCTCGTATGTTCTAAAACTGTTGCATTTTCTATGTGGCTCTCACTTCCAAAATACTTTTTCTGAATACGGTCCATTTCTTCTTGTAAGTATTTGGGAGTACCATGCAGAAGAGTGGTATTTAAATTGCCTAATTCTGAAGCTGGACTTTTTGCATAGTGTATTTTATACACTAAATTTCTTACATTGGAATGATGTACTGATATTCTTTTGATATCATGGAAGGTACTTTTGCAAATAGGCCCAGAAATGCAGGCTAATGAATGTCCTTTTAGTCCTGTGTCTTTCCGCACTGCACAAATATCCATATTTTGCAGCACTTTCATTTTACTTTTGTCTTTACCTTTTACATATTGATTGAGGAACTGACGTAAAGATTTGAAAGCTTTGTTTGGAATGGCACACATTGATGTGCATGGCCATTTTATACTGGACGGTGTGGTTCTGCTGAATCGAGAGGTAATTCTGAATTTTCAGGAGATAGTTTTGTAAGCAGTGTTTCTTGTTCCATGATGGTAGTATTGATTTTCTCATACCCTCGTCCACTGCTATGGATGGCAATTGTGTTTGTGTGATTTTCTTTGTATGCTTCTTCATTAAAATATGGCTCTGTGGTTGTTGTGGGACTCCATTCACCACCACAAACTTGCAAGAACTTATTTTTTTCACATTCCGTTTATTGCTGAGTTTCTTTTGTAGTTTGGTACTTAGTTTTGTTAGTGCTTTCATCCTATTTAATACTAATATTAACAACTTCCTTTTAAAAAGGATTGCAATGTCCACGAGTGCTTGTAGAATTAACTTTCTACGGTACGTTTTAAGGGGTGAGGATGATTTTGGTCCTCTTCCTAGTAGATTCTGAAGGACTCTGTGATGAAACATTTTTGCTAAAATACTTTTTCTTTTACTATGGGTTCTTCTTACACTATCAGGATTATTAGGAACATTGTTAGCTATACTGGCAGCCGTTTTTTTGACAACATTTCTGTGTTTTGTGACACTTTTTGATGGAAGAGGTACAGTTTCTGTAGTTGAGACTTCCTTTATTATGTTACCCAACTGCATTAGCTGGTTTGTACCAAGATTCTCTACAAACACTATAACAGGTGAATGCTTACATTGGGCACCTTTATTTTTATTTGCTCTAATTCTGCTTTCCTTTCTACGGAGTTGCTTTTTGGTAGACATTCTTTGGTGTCTGTTGAGAAAAAAATATACTTTGGTCTGTTGTCCAATGTATGTGTGCTGTGTGCATGTGTGCATAAGTCTGATGGGGAAGCTCTTTGTCATGGTGATTCAACGTACAGTGAACTCTAATAATCATTTGGTAAGGCTACTTTACTGTTTGTATACTACTACAATGTTCTTCAAATGATTGTACAAAGTGGCCTACTTGTGATGAGAACCATTATTAATAACCGAAATGCCCAAAACTTGCTACAGCAACTTCTTTTCACAATCTAACCTTCTAGGGATTACCTATGTTATTTCAGTACCAAACACACAGGGATTTGTCTGCCATTCTACCTGTTATTCTTTGTTCAATAAATGGATATTTGTAGGTAGAATGGTTTACAAATCAATGCTTGCTTTGGTGCCCAAAATAAATAAATAACCCACGCAGCCTCTTAAAGGAGTGGTTACAATATAAAAGTTGTACTGTACTTACCTTTATGTGCAAGATGACTTGGTTTTTTCGGATATGTCGTCTGCAGTGTATTTGCTGTTGATTCTCTGGAGAGTAGTCTTCACTGCGAATTAAAAAAACAAAATCAATTACTTTGTGTGTTTGCAGCAGTGATGATACTGCAGACATTACTTGTGCTTCTTTCGTCAGAGGACTGAACTTTCATATTTCAACCCAGTGCACGTGCACATTTCACTTCACTCTGTGCAATCTTTCCATAGTACTTGCAAAATGGTACTTGAAAGTCCTTCAAAATAACTAAATCTTTTAAGAGTATGTAAATGCCTTGTTCTTTACAAAGTGTACTATGCATAGGAGAGAGGTTTGTAAGCAATAGGGCAAAGTACTAGATGGGGAAACATTTTGTACTTGTTAATGAAAAGCACAATGTCAAAAAATCGGGAGACCCTCAGAAGGAAATGTCAGCACTACAATCGGGAGTGCTTACTATTCTCATACGATCACATTGCAAGTAGCATTACTGTAGGCCATACAGAGTACAGAACTCCGACATTTTCACATACAAAATTGAGGTTTGCCCTAAATAGGCATGCTTGAAACGTACGTACAGGTTATGCGGAAGACAGTAAGCACTTGTGCGATTTGTGAATGACAAATTGGCAATCTTGCACTTTAAAGGGGGAGTGTTGTTATGTATTCCCTATGGACATTTAGCAGCATTATTTTGTCTAATTTAAATCATAAGGCTTCCACATGTTCTCTGATTAAAATATACATACCTGTACTCTATACTGATGCATGTGGACATGTATGGAGCTGTACGTAGAAATTTGCAATTTTAGAGGCATTCAACTTATGCTTTTTTTGTTTGAACAGACCAGAAAAAAAAGAAGAAAGGGCAACAAACGAGACAGAAGAAGACAGGTTAAAAAGGATAGTGCAGAAAATGGACATATTGAACAACAATTTTCAAAGTTTACGGGAGTTTGTGGAGGACTGTGTGAGAGAAAAAGTTTGTTATCATTGCCCCACCTGCACCTGCCCTGCTTCTCCATTCCCTAGTGAACCTTCCCCAAACCTTGAACAGGAAAATAAACGTTTTGACGAAATATCCATCCCTTCTTCCCCTCACAAATCTTCTCGTCATAACCAGCCCGTGTTGAATCCTAATTCCCCCATATTTGTTTCAGTGTCCGCTTCCCACGGTATTTCTTTAGAATGATGTGTGTGTATGTGTGTTTGAAATGTTTTGTACAGTAGTTGTAGAGAAAGAGTTTGTGTGTAGATTTTTTTTTTTTAAACGTAAAATGTTTGCGAACAGCACGCCTGTTCGACCTATCCGCAAGGAATGGAATGTGGGTGCTGTCTAATGTCAAGTAAGACGGATGTGATGTGTGACTGCACCATCTGTTGAAATTGTGCGTACATAAACAGAAAGGGGTGTCCAAAGGATATACTACCTCGGCGTACCGCTTGGAAATGAGATAATACATGTTCGTAGAACACACCAGATGTCCGGCATGGATGTAAATGAGGAAAATGGGAGTGTGTGAAGGACAGTTTAGCGGTCCGTATCGGGCGCAGCCAAAATGGTGCAGCGCGTAGAACAGGCACGGTGGCCGGCAAGTTCGTAGGCAAACAAAATGGAGTTGTCCTAAGGCACTGGAACTGTCTGTACAGTGAACATAGCATGCGTGCACATGGGCAGTAGAAACCTACGTATTGCGAACAGCTCACCTGTTCCTAACTGTCTGTCTCACTTGTGTCGCACTTTGAAGTAGTTTGAGAACCATGTCAGTAGGACAACTGTGCGCATGCGCACGTTTGATACTTTGCATTTGCTGTCCAGGGGACTTTCATTACTGGGGCGGATGTGTTAAGGACGTCATCATGTGACCGCACCTACACTGAGCGTGGGGACTAATTTCCGCGGTTGGTGTGCTTCCGCAACAATACAAATGAACTTGTAGACACCAGGCAAAGTATTGTAGAGTGTAAAAATGTAATTTCACACATCACAAACAATAGGCCACACCCCCAAGCGCATCTCATTGTCCTTCTAGCTATAGCAGATTGAGGTGTGTTGCCTTTACTGCTGTAGTAACCAAAAGGAAACTAATCGGTATGGCTTCCATGGCTGCTGTTGGGTCATTAGCCTCTGTACCACCCCCAAACCCACCGCCACCACCACCTCACAAGGGCCTGCAGAGAGATATATGGGTGAGGATGCAGAGATAGAGGAAGAAGAGGAGGGAGAGAATGAAGTGGAGGAACTCCACATTAGGAGCACATGGCGGGAGTCGCGGGTGTGGCGGTTGTTTTCCGTTTATGGGAAAGTACCAAAAGCACGTGCAAACCTGGTGAAGTGTAACCAGTGCGAGGTGGTGTTGAGTCGCAGGAGATTTGGAGCGTACAGTTTTGGTACGACAACCATGAAGCAACACCTCACTTCGTTCCACACTGCGGACATTCGAATGGTGATGCCATGTGAAGAGCGTAGTCGTTTGAATTCCTCACAGCATCCTCGGTATCCTATCCTCCCACCACAAGAGACACTCCTGTGGGCGAGTGCCTCCCTCCAGCTGCCTCACAAGCCATTTGCAATGCTGTTGACTCTTATCTTTCAAAGGTGACAGTAGTGTGCACGTATTGTGACGCAGTACTCTGCAGGGGGGAGAGTTTTCGAAGTGCTTTTGAGGCTGCAGTTGCCGAGCACTAGAAAATCTCTACTTGCCTAAATAAAACACACCCTAAATCTTTCTCTGTTCAGTTACCCTTTTTTATCCCCGTGGCTGGTGTCCCTTCCTTACCCTTTCGCCTCTTCTCCTAGTGTGCCGTGTGCTGTTAAGCAATGAACGTAACAACAACAAAAATTACACAAAAGGCTCTTTTCAGAGCCGCCTTTTTCAGTATAACAATAGAACTATGAAGTGACAGCCGTAGACCGCTACGAAGTTCTGAAAAAGTTTGCAGACAGTCATAGAGGAAAAAAGGGAGTGTGCAAGCGGAGCAAACGCAATAAAGTGTACATTGGGAGTAAGTGGCGGCTCTGAAAAGAGCCTTTCGGTGGTGTGTTGTGTGGGTCAAAAACAGTGGATTGGGGAAAACGGATTGTCAGATAGGTTAGTGTGATTGCAAAAGAGGTTGCAATGCATTTTGTACATTGTGAAGACAAATCTGATTGCCAGCATATGTGAGTTGGACTCCATCTCTGCGGAAAATGAAAGTGCTGCGAAACAAAATGTTTTCATTGTGGAAAGAGTACATGCCAACATCTCTTAAAAATGCACACACAGCCTTATTCACATTGCGTCTCGCTTTCTCCATTTGTGGACTAAACGCAGAAGAACGCAGCCATATTTGTCTTTGGGCAATACGGGAAAAAAGTATTTGACAATTTGGAAACATGTCCATGAGCTTCGCAAGTCCTTCCTTCATTGCAAATTGCAAAGAAATTCCAGATAGATGGCCTAAACTGTTTCCTCCACAATGAATGATCAGAATATCTGGAGGACACTCTGTCAGTAAAATAACACAAAGAGGTACCAAGTCCAGCCATCTCATGCCATGCACGCCATGCCAGTGCACTTCCGCATGTGGAAATCCAAGATTTGTAGATAACTTGCAGCTTTCTGCATGCACCTTCAACCAATGTATCCATGAGTCTCCCAAAATCCAGATAATCTGTTTTCAAGCATGGAAAGCTATGGCTGTGTGGCCTCCTGTGAGGGAGAAGACAGTCTTACTAAAGTACATCAGTCAGAACACACCTACTGAACTTTATGGACCAATCCCTAGCTCCGCTCATTCTCATTTACATGTGGCTCAACCCTTGATTCCCTGGTGGTGATATGTGCTGGCTGCTAACTACCGGCATGTTTGCGGACATGTACAGGATCAGAGCGTGACGACGGTACATCAAAGTAATATTCCCCTTTTTCCCCTTTAAGGTAGGCACTTAAAAGAGCCGTTTTTTTATTTTTGGCCAGATACCATACAGACATCTGGTATTTTATGTATTTGTTTGTATTTTTTGTCCTTGCTTTAATCTTGCAAACATTATTGAACCTTCTCTAAAGCAAGCCTTACGTTCCAAAAGAACATCGCATTCCCCAAAGAAGATAGCGCAACACCATCTCCTTCAAAGTAATGCGCATTGCTTGGAACAATGTTATCGTGGCTACAAAAAAACATACCAACTCGTAGCATGAATGCACGCATGCCGCGTTTGATGATACACCTCCCGATGCTTTGATCTGGACAGAAAACAGAAGTGTTGTTCCATTGAACTCTCTGGAGTAAAGCAGAAAAAATAACTTTCGTTGTTCGGAAGATGGGCATGAGTACTTCAACCAACTGTGCCAAATCAGCCAACAAAGTACGTGAAGTCAGGTATCATAAATGGCAAGCACCGTAGTGCAAAATTACCACATGTGGAGTGGTCATTCTACACATGTCTCTGCAAACTTGCAGAATTGCCGCAGCATTGGCATCAGTGTCAGCCCTCCACACCACCTCCACTCCTCGCACATCGAAATGGTGTGCCACATGCCTACTCTCGGCATAGTGTTGTAAGCCTTGCACAAAAATGTCTCCAAGCATCAAAACCCTGACCCTCTCCACCTCTGCCATCTTCAGTGTGCGCACCATCTTTCCACACAAAAGAGTAATGTGAACATCTGATTGGCTGATGCCTACAGTCGCCTTTCCATGCAGGATTTGCTGTAGAAACCCTTATGTGACACGCCCTAGCAGCGGACAAGCGTTGCTTACGTGCGGCACGTAACACTTACCCAGTCCTTCCACCCTTTCTACAGCAGTACCAAAACAAGTCCCTGATTGGACACAACTAAGCAGTCGCGGAATCATCCACCAATCACATAGAACATTGCTAATTTTAACTCCGTCATCAACATTGCGCACTTCAAAATTACTGTCGATGATTCTGAATGGAAGATGAATACCATTGCAAAGCACCTACTTCACAAGCTACTGTGCAAGGATTGCACATTTCTACATACAGCTCCATACATGTCCACATGCATCAGTGTAGAGTACAGGTATGTATATTTCAATCAGAGAACATGTGGAAGCCTTATGATTTAAATTAGACAAAATAATGCCGCTAAATGTCCATAGGGTATACATAACAACACTCCCCCTTTAAAGTGCAAGATTGTCGATTTGTCATTCACAAATCGCACGACTGCTTACTATCATCCGCATAACCTGTACATACGTTGCAAGCATGCCTATTTAGGGCAACCTCAATTTTGTATGTGAAAATGTCGGAGTTCTGTACTCTGTATGGCCTACAGTAATGCTACTTGCAATGTGATCGTATGCCAATTTTTCGACATCGTGCTTTTCATTAACAAGTACAAAATGTTTTCCCCATCTAGCACTTTGCCCTATCGCTTACAAACCTCTGTCCTATGCATAGTACACTTTGTAAAGAACAAGGCATTTACATACCCTTAAAAGAGTTAGTTATTTTGAAGGACTTTCAAGTACCATATTGCAAGTACTATGGAAAGATTGCACAGAGTGAAGTGAAATGTGCATCTGCACTGGGTTGAAATATGAAAGTTCAGTCCTCTGACGAAAGAAGCACAAGTAATGTCTGCAGTATCATCACTGCTGCAAACACACAAAGTAATTGATTTTGTTTTTTTAATTCGCAGTGAAGACTACTCTCCAGAGAATCAACAGCATCTACACTGCAGACGACATATCCACAGAAACCTGGTCATCTTGCACAAAAAAGTAAGTACAGTACAACCTTTATATTGTAACCACTCCTTTAAGAGGCTGCGTGGGTTATTTATTTATTTTGGGCACCAAAGCAAGCATTGATTTGTAAACCATTCTACCTACAAATATCCATTTATTGAACAAAGAATAACAGGCAGAATGGCAGACAAATCCCTGTGTATTTGGTACTGAAATAACATAGGTAATCCTTAGAAGGTTAGATTGTGAAAAGAAGTTGCTGTAGCAAGTTTTGGGCATTTCGGTTATTAATAATGGTTCTCGTCACAAGTAGGCCACTTTGTACTCTCATCTGAAGCACATTGTAATAGTGTAGAAACAGTAAAGTAGCCTTACCAAATGATTGTTAGAGTTCAGTGTACGTTGACACACCATGACAAAGAACTTCCCCATCAGACTCATGCACACATGCACACAGCACACATACATTGGACAACAGACCAAAGTATATTTTTTTCTCAACAGACACCAACGAATGCCTACCAAAAAGCAACTCCGTAGAAAGGAACCTAGAATTAGAGCAAAGAAAAATAAAGGTACAAACCAGCTAATGCAGTTGGGTAACATAATAAAGGAAGTCTCAACTGCAGAAACTGTACCTCCTCCATCAAAAAGTGTCACAAAACACAGAAATGTTGTCAAACAAACGGCTGCCAGTACAGCTAACAATGTTCCTAACAATCCTGATAGTGTAAGAAGAACCCATAGTAAAAAAAAATATTTTAGCAAAAGTGTTTCATCACAGAGTCCTTCAGAATCTACTAAGAAAAGGGCCAAAATCATCCTCACCCCTTAAAACGTACCATAGAAAGTCAATTCTACAAGCACTCGTGGACATTGCAATCCTTCTTAAAAGGAAGTTGTTAATATTAGTATTAAGTAGGATGAAAGCACTAACAAAACTAAGTACCAAACTACAAAAGAAACTCAGCAATAAACGGAATGTGAAAAAAAATAAGTTCTTGCAAGTTTGTGGTGGCGAATGGAGTCACACAACAACCACAGAGCCATATTTTAATGAAGAAGCATACAAAGAAAATCACACAAACACAATTGCCATCCATAGCAGTGGACGAGGGTATGAGAAAATCAATACTACCATCATGGAACAAGAAACACTGCTTACAAAACTATCTCCTGAAAACTCAGAATTACATCTCGATTCAGCAGAACCACACCGTCCAGTATACAAATGGCCATGCACATCAATGTGTGCCATTCCAAACAAAGCTTTCAAATCTTTACGTCAGTTCCTCAATCAATATGTAAAAGGTAAAGACAAAAGTAAAATGAAAGTGCTGCAAAATATGGATATTTGTGCAGTGTGGAAAGACACAGGAATAAAATGACATTCATTAGCCTGCATTTCTGGGCCTATTTGCAAAAGTACCTTCCATGATATCAAAAGAATATCAGTACATCATTCCAATGTAAGAAATGTAGGGGGTAATTCATAGAATTCAGCGCACAAGTGGCGCACGTGGCTGGCGCACAGTGTGCGCGTGCGAATCCCTGCGCCAGCCTCGTGTGCTAAAATCCATTTCCGCACACAGCGTATTCATGGATTCCAGCCACCAAAACCAGCCGTGGCGCACAGTGGTGCAGCGACCCTGCAGCAGTGCCAGTTACGCCCCCAAGAACGCCTCTCACGCAGGGAAAAGCCATCAAAATCCCCAATCCAGCGCAAAGGGCTGCGCTACCTTGTACCAGCACGGCAAGCGGGCTACGTGTATCATTGGGGTGCGTGGGAAGTACCTCACGCGATTGGCCCCGTGCGAGCAGGGTACGCATATTTCAGGGGTGCGCGGGAAGTTCCACATGCGATTTCCAGAGGGTACGTGTATTTCAGGGGTGCGCGGGAAGTTCCACACGCGATTTCAGCAGGGTACTTGTATTTCAGGGGTGCGCGGGAAGTTCCACACGCGATTGGCCCCGTGCGAGCAGGGTACGCGTATTTCAGGGGTGCACGGGAAGTTCCACACGCGATTTCCGCAGGGTACGTGTATTTCAGGGGTGCGCGGGAAGTTCCACACGCGATTTCAGCAGGGTACGGGTATTTCAGGGGTGCGCGGGAAGTTCCACACGTGATTTCAGC
Organism: Ambystoma mexicanum; assembly: GCF_040938575.1. Classification (NCBI taxonomy): domain Eukaryota; kingdom Metazoa; phylum Chordata; class Amphibia; order Caudata; family Ambystomatidae; genus Ambystoma; species Ambystoma mexicanum. The sequence continues at coordinate 879,474,518 of NC_090929.1, read as the reverse complement.
AGGGTACGTGTATTTCGGGGTGCGGGGGAAGTTTCACACGCGACATCAGCAGGGTACGTGTATTCCAGGGGTGCGCGGGAAGTTCCACATGCGATTTCAGCAGTGTACGTGTAGTTCAGGGGTGCGCAGGAAGTTCCACACACGATTTCAGCAGGGTACGTGTATTTCAGGGCGCGGGGGAAGTTTCACACGCAACATCAGCAGGGTACGTGTATTCCAGGGGTGCGGGGGAAGTTCCATACGCGATTTCCGCAGGGTACGTGTATTTCAAGGGTGCGCGGGAAGTTCCACACGCGATTTCAGCAGGGTACGTGTATTTCAGAGTGCGGGGGAAGTTTCACACGTGACATCAGCAGGGTACGTGTATTCCAGGGGCGCGGGGGAAGTTACACACGCGATTTCCGCAGGGTACGTGTATTTCAGGGGTGCGCGGGAAGTTCCACACGCGATTTCATCAGGGTACGTGTATTTCGGGGTGCGGGGGAAGTTTCACACGCGACATCAGCAGGGTACGTGTATTCCAGGGGTGCGCAGGAAGTTCCACACGCGATTCCATCAGGGAACGTGTATTACAGGGGTGCGCGGGGAGCACCACACGTGAATTGCACGAGTGGGTCCTCCCAGGTGTTCCCTCTACACCCTCCACGACCCCTGCAGGTGGCTCACACCACAGGGGCCTACCCTGCACATGTCCTGCAGGCACCCCATCCACCATGGCCATGCCCCCCAGCCAACCTACATGTCAACTTGCACTACTGCCCACCAACGCATGTCCCCCTGCACCCCCAGAAGGCCCCCACCCATGCCTCCCACCACCCCCACCCCCAGCAGTGCAGGGTCACCCTCCACCAGGCCCCCACCCATGTCTCCCACCACCCCACCCCCCAGCAGTGCAGGGTCACCCTCCACCAGGCCCCCACCCGTGTCTCCCACCACCCCCACCCCCCAGCAGTGCAGGGTCACCCTCCACCAGGCCCCCACACATGTCTCCCACTTCCCCCACCCCCCAGCAGTGCAGGGTCACCCTCCACCAGGCCCCCACCCATGTCTCCCACCCCCCCACCCCCCAGCACTGTGGGGCACCTGCAAGCACTGTGGGGCACCTGCCAGCAGGCCCCCACCCATGTCCAACTCATGTTCCCCACCACCCCCACCCCCCAGCACTGTGGGGTACCTGCCAGCAGGCCCCCACCTATGTCTCCCACCACCCCCACCCCCCAGCACTGTGGGGCACCTGCCAGCAGGACCCCACCCATGTCCAACTCATGTCTCCCACCACCCCCTCCCCCCAGCAGTGCAGGGTCACCCTCCACCAGGCCCCCACCCATGTCTCCCACCACCCCCACTCCCCAGCACTGTGGGGCACCTGCCAGCAGGCCCCCACCCATGTCTCCCACCACTCCCACCCCCCAGCAGTGCAGGGTCACCCTCCACCAGGCCCCCACCCATGTCTCCCACCCCCCCCACCCCCCAGCAGTGCAGGGTCACCCTCCACCAGGCCCCCACCTATGTCTCCCACCCCCCCACCCCCCAGCAGTGCAGGGTCACCCTCCACCAGGCCCCCACCCATGTCTCCCACCCCACCCACCCCCCAGCACTGTGGGGCACCTGCCAGCAGGCCCCCACCCATGTCTCCCACCACCCCCACCCCCCAGCAGTGCAGGGTCACCCTCCACCAGGCCCCCACCCATGTCTCCCACCCCCCACCCCCCAGCACTGTGGGGCACCTGCCAGCAGGCCCCCACCCATGTCCAACTCATGTTCCCCACCACCCCCACCCCCCAGCACTGTGGGGCACCTGCCAGTAGGCCCCCACCCATGTCTCCCACCACCCCCACCCCCCAGCACTGTGGTGCACCTGCCAGCAGGCCCCCACCCATGTCCAACTCATGTCTCCTACCACCCCCACCCCCAGCAGTGCAGGGTCACCCTCCACCAGGCCCCCACCCATGTCTCCCACCACCCCCACCCCCCAGCACTGTGGGGAACCTGCCAGCAGGCCCCCACCCATGTCTCCCACCACCCCCACCCCCCAGCAGTGCAGGGTCACCCTCCACCAGGCCCCCACCCATGTCTCCCACCTCCCCACCCCCCAGCACTGTGGGGCACCTGCCAGCAGGCCCCCACCCATGTCCAACTCATGTTCCCCACCACCCCAACCCCCCAGCACTGTGGGGCACCTGCCAGCAGGCCCCCACCCATGTCTCCCACCACCCCCACCCCCCAGCACTGTGGGGCACCTGCCAGCAGGCCCCCACCCATATCCAACTCATGTCTCCCACCACCCCCACCCCCCAGCAGTGCACGGTCACCCTCCACCAGGCCCCCACCCATGTCTCCCACCACCCCCAGCCCCCAGCACTGTGGGGCACCTGCCAGCAGGCCCTCACCCATGTCTCCCACCACCCCCACCCCCCAGCAGTGCAGGGTCACCCTCCACCAGGCCCCCACCCATGTCTCCCACCCCCCCACCCCCGTAGCAGTGCAGGGTCACCCTCCACCAGGCCCCCACCCATGTCTCCCACCCCCCAGCAGTGCAGGGTCACCCTCCACCAGGCCCCCACCCATGTCTCCCACCCCCACCAGCACTGTGGGGCACCTGCCAGAAGGCCCCCACCCATGTCCAACTCATGTTCCCCACCACCCCCACCCCCCAGCACTGTGGGGCACCTGCCAGCAGGCCCCCACCCATGTCTCCCACCACCCCCACCCCCAGCACTGTGGGGCACCTGCCAGCAGGCCCCCACCCATGTCCAACTTATGTCTCCTACCACCCACACCCCCCAGCAGTGCAGGGTCACCCTCCACCAGGCCCCCACCCATGTCTCCCACCACCCCCACCCCCCAGCACTGTGGGGCACCTGCCAGCAGGCCCCCACCCATGTCTCCCACCACCCCCACCCCCCAGCAGTGCAGGGTCACCCTCCACCAGGCCCCCACCCATGTCTCCCACCACCCCCACCCCCAGCAGTGCAGGGTCACCCTCCACCAGGCCGCAACCCATGTCTCTCACCCCCCCACTCCCCAGCAGTGCAGGGTCACCCTCCACCAGGCCCCTACCCATGTCTCCCACCTCCCCCAGCAGTGCAGGGTCAACCTCCACCAGGCCCCCACCCATGTCTCCCAACCCCCCACCCCCCAGCAGTGGAGGGTTACCCTCCACCCGGCCCCCACCCATGTCTCCCACCCCCCCACCCCCCCAGCAGTGCAGGGTCACCCTCCACCAGGCCCCCACCCATGTCTCCCACCCCCCCACCCCCAGCACTGTGGGGCACCTGCCAGCAGGCCCCCACCCATATCTCCCACCACCGCCACCCTCCAGCACTGTGGGGCACCTGCCAGCAGGCCCCCACCCATGTCTCCCACCACCCCCACCCCAGCAGTGCAGGGTCACCCTCCACCAGGCCCCCACCCATGTCTCCCACCACCCCCACCCCCCAGCACTGTGGGGCACCTGCCAGCAGGCCCCCACCCATGTCCAACTCATGTCTCCCACCACCCCCACCCCCCAGCAGTGCAGGGTCACCCTCCACCAGGCCCCCACCCATGTCTCCCACCACCCCCACCCCCCAGCAGTGCAGGGTCACCCTCCACCAGGCCCCCACCCATGTCTCCCACCCCCCCGCCCCCCAGCACTGAGGGGTACCTGCCAGCAGGCCCCCACCCATGTATCCCACCCCCCCACCCCCCAGCAGTGCAGGGTCACCCTCCACCAGGCCCCCACCCATGTCTCCCACCCCCCCCCACCCCGCAGCAGTGCAGGGTCACCCTCCACCAGGCCCCGACCCATGCCTCCCACCCCCCCACCCCCCAGCAGTGCAGGGTCACCCTCCAACAGGCCCCCACCCATGTCTCCCACCCCTCCCACCCCCCAGCACTGTGGGGCACCTGCCAGCAGGCCCCCACCCATGTCTCCCACCACCCCCACCCCCCAGCAGTGCAGGGTCACCCTCCACCAGGCCCCCACCCATGTCTCCTACCCCCACCACCCCCCAGCACTGTGGGGCACCTGCCAGCAGGCCCCCACCCATGTCCAACTCCTGTTCCCCACCACCCCCACCCCCCAGCACTGTGGGGCACCTGCCAGCAGGCCCCCACCCATGTCTCCCACCACTCCCACTCCCCAGCCGTGCAGGGTCACCATCCACCAGGCCCCCACCCATGTCTCCCACCCCCCCACCCCCCAGCACTGTGGGGCACCTGCCAGCAGGCCCCCACCCATGTCCAACTCATGTTCCCCACCACCCCCCAGCACTGTGGGGCACCTGCCAGCAGCCCCCCACCCATGTCTCCCACCATCCCCACCCCCCAGCACAGTGGGGCACCTGCCAGCAGGCCCCCACCCATGTCCAACTTATGTCTCCCACCACCCCCACCCCCCAGCAGTGCAGGGTCACCCTCCACCAGGCCCCCATCCATGTCTCCCACCACCCCCACCCCCCAGCACTGTGGGGCACCTGCCAGCAGGCCCCCACCCATGTCTCCCACCACCCCCACCCCCCAGCAGTGCAGGGTCACCCTCCACCAGGCCCCCACCCATGTCTCCCACCCCCCCACCCCCCAGCACTGAGGGGTACCTGCCAGCAGGCCCCCACCCATGTATCCCACCCCCCCACCCCCCAGCAGTGCAGGGTCACCCTCCACCAGGCCCCCACCCATGTCTCCCACCCCCCCCACCCTGCAGCAGTGCAGGGTCACCCTCCACCAGGCCCCGACCCATGCCTCCCACCCCCCCACCCCCCAGCAGTGCAGGGTCACCCTCCAACAGGCCCCCACCCATGTCTCCCACCCCTCCCACCCCCCAGCACTGTGGGGCACCTGCCAGCAGGCCCCCACCCATGTCTCCCACCACCCCCACCCCCCAGCAGTGCAGGGTCACCCTCCACCAGGCCCCCACCCATTATCTCCTATAAAACAGAATTGAGGACTTACATATATAAAAAAAAATTATAATAACTTTCTTGACTCAATTCTACATGAGTTATCATGTACAGATCTCAAACCTAAGTCTAAACCTTTTATATTGTGTAGGCCTCAATTGTTTGACTTGGAATACAGGAAAATCATTTGAATTTTAAAAAAGGAATGTGACATAGTCATACCATTGTTTAGATCAAAAACTGTCATATTTATTAGGGATAGTGAACAATTGCTTCTAAACCTTTGGTACTATAACATTAATACTGTGCACTAACAAAATGAATAGAAATTAAATCGTATCCTAAACATAAATTGTCTGACCCATTGTATGGCCAAATTTAAAATATGCTTGAATTCAAATGTTGATTTTCATTAGCATTCCCTGCATTTTTGGAAAGGAGCTCATGGTATTGCCAACTTGGATTGATATGGGGACTAAAATACTGTCCAGCCTCATACTAAAGGATTTTGTTAAATAGGCAGACTTAACACAAAGCCTGAGTATATAAAAAGACTGGTTTTCGGAAGGCATTACGGACAGTGGCAAGTGGATTAGAACTTGATTTGTATAGGGCAACTGTGAAGGATGGCTGGGCAGGCTGCTTCTGTATAGCTTGTGTCGTAAAAATGCAAGTTCAGCATGATAAAAAGGCGCACAAGTATCAGCTGCAGGATAAGCCCATTAAGAGGGGGGGGGCATCGTTGATAGCCACATAGTTCTATGCACTATGCTGGAGAATGCCCTCAATAATTGTGTTTCAAGCAAATGACATATAGGCGATAAAGATAGGTTACAGTTAAGTATACAGGTAAGTTTACAGGGCTTAAAATTGGTATGCAGTGATTTATATGGAATCCCAAAATAACTAATGCAATAACAACAAATACAAAAAAACAAAAATGAAAATAATGAATTTGGGAAAAAATTAAAAATGTGGTTGGGAGTGGCAATAGTGGTTTTGGGTTAGGAAAAGTATTAGGAAAAAAAGGGGGGGCTTTGAGGGAGGAACCCAGCCAAAAACAACGAAAAACTAATTTGTTATTTTGGTATTAGTTGTTTTGTATTTGTTGTAATTGTATTCGTTATTTTGGTATTCGATTAAATCACATGTAACCTAGACATTAGACTGAGGCACTGTAAACAGGCCTCAGAGCATTCTTTTCACTAGAAACAAATTCACATTTTATTATCTTGCTGAGTAGCCGCAGAGGCTGGAGGCACATTGTAAATTGCACGTTCCCAGGTTCATATGGTAAGAAATAAACAGACTTTGATACTTTGGTGGTCAATAAGCGAAGCTCATGTGTGCCGGAGAAAGTCAGTGAATGCACAATCATTTTATAAATTCAGCATATTAGTTTATGAAACTGGTCTACTGATGGTTTCAAAATGTCCCATGGTGGTTTCAAATTGCCCCTTTGCATTTGTGAACCTGGGAAGAGGTTTGAAGAGTTCCTAAAATGCAACATGAAACATTAAAATTGTAACTTGTCAATAGTTCAAGGCACCTCCAGTGTCATGATCGGTTGTATTCCCATGAGAAACGGATGGAGATGACCGGCGGTAGATGAGTAAAGATCTGCAGGTCATCTCAAATGTCTCAATGGTTTGGAACTATGATGTGGGTATTGGGGGTTGGACTGTGATGTCACAGAGGTGGTCGAAGGTGGTCCGGCCAGTCTGCAGGACCCATTAATTTCAGGATAATGTATGTTCCACTATAGGGGAATGACACAGCTCTACCAATTTGCCTCAAATGGAGGACTAACCTAATGTTTCAATGTGGTTTAATGCTAATCAGTTTGTATGATTATAAAAGCTCTTGACTTTAGGGCGTATCTTTGGCATCTTTCATGAGTTCTGTTTCACATTCTGTGTCAATTTTGCTTTCTCAGATGTCCCTGGGCCCAGAATAAATTGCATTGCTTCCGGCTTGTTATACACACCTTTTTTTGGATTATTTTTGTAATTTGTATTGGTGTTTTCTAACGCAGCTCTCTGTACTCTAACCTGGACTCATTGGGTGCTTTTGACACGGTGGACTGGGCACTCTTATGGAAATAATTGTTGGACTTGAAAATCGTAGCTGGTCTTCTCAATACGTTAAGATTATTTCAGACATATATGAATGTAAGAGTCTGCTTTAATGTGGAAGGAGATCTTTCAAGAGTTGTGACACACAGCTAGGGTTTGCATCAGGGATGTGTGTAGGCATCTACCCTGTTAAATCTGTGCATGTCAGACTTTTGGATGTTGGAGATGTCATCGTGTGTTTCCCCGGTCAAACTGAACCTTGGAGTGGACTGTATTGCATACACTGATGATATTATCTTATTAGATCAAATGTCCATTGGCCTGCAGTGTAGATTGCACAAGGTTGCAGCCTACATTATGGATAAATGCCTATCTGTTACTCTGGAGAATTCCAGAGAAATCCAGGATCTTTTCCCTAAGGAAAAAGAGTAAACTGCAGAATCTACATTGGACAATTAATGGCCTGAGCATAGAGGAGGTAACTCAGGTTGTTTATTTAGGCTTCATAATCATTTGTTTGGCACAGTAAAAAAGAATATGGAGAGAGTTGAAATTAAAATATTGGCATTCATCTCACTTATGAAAGTGATCAAAGTGAAGAAATGTGCATATTCACTATGGCCTCTGATAGAACTTTATAGAGCTATTGCAGCACTGTATGACCTTGAACTTTTGTAATTTAAATGTAGGAGGTGGTTTGATATGTAGGAATGCAAGATCTGGAGAGCTGGGTCAGTACTTCTGCTTTCTGTCCCTATACGCTTTATTAGGTTTGAAAAAAGTGTACAATCCTGGTGGTTATATTACAAGTGTCAGAGAATAGGAGTGCATTTGATTTTGAGAAAATCAGTTAGACCACGGTTAAATCTTCAAAAAGAGTTTGAATTATATTTTCAGGATGCAAATGTATCTGACAATATAGTAGGGACCAAGATTAAATTAAGGATGATAGATTGGGATAGGATAACAGATGAGACAGACCTTCACAGATAGATGTTACATAAAAATATACTGTATCAATATACTAATTGAAGAACCCTTAGTCCTTATTGGATGAGGTTTCCATCAAAGATGATGTGTATATGGTATCTTAGATTCCGCCTGAATTGCTTCCATACACTTGAGATCATGGCACCTAGATTGGGCATACCTCCGGATGAGTGTACATGTAGGCTGTGCAAAACCTCATATACAGAAACACTTTATCATGGCATAATGGAATGTACAGTCCTTCTATCAAGAAAGACGTTTTGTTTGGGAAAATGTGTACATTCTACAGCTGCATTTATCCCGTGCAATCTATGGTCAATAATAACAGAAGGCAGATGGATATCAGTAATTGTAGTAGTAGGAATGTTCTTAAGAAATGTTTGTATAATTATAATAATTTGTATGTGTAAATTATGAGGTGATGATTGTTTTAGACATTTTAAAGGGTATATTACCTTTTATTTATTGACATTGTGTTTGGAATTGTTAGATGTCTATTTAAATCGTATCAGTGTATATTTATATGGTGTTGCCAACACTGCAAGTATTGTACTTTAATCTAAAAGTTCTAGGGCCATGGGTCCTGCTGTACTAGCAAATCTTATTTTAAAAATGTAACCAACTTTTTGGTCAACAATTGTATTTCTTCTATTTACAGAGATTCGAGCAAAACATATAATCTCTTCATCTTGGTCTATCAGCTATGTAGTTCCGATATTCAAAAAAGTGAACATGGATAATCCAGAAAACTATTGCCCGATAGCCCTGTTGGATTCCACTGGGAAAATCTTTGCAAATTTGGTCTTGCAAGAAATAGAACAATGGGTTGCTGATTCCAAAAGAATATTGAATCTTCAAACTGGTTTTAGGAGAGGACCCGGCTGCGCATAATGCGGGAAGCACCGCACAAGAGTCACCAGCCACTGCACATTTTTAACCATTAGAATTAACGGTGTGCTTGCCCTTACTTTTGCATAAATTTGGAGTCCTTTGTTTTGTTGGAGCTTTGCCGGGCATGCCGATAGAACACTGAAAGAGCGGCGAGTCACACTAAACTGCTGGAATGGTGCTGATGAGTGGGAGACCCCTCCTCTTCTCATCTTAAGTAGGAAACCAGAGATAAGCAGGTGATGACCACAAACAAAGCACAGCAAACACAAGTGAATGGTTCTGCAAAGTGTGGGTCTAAACATTTTTAGATGGCTTATAACTTTGTTGGCGTTTAACAAATGTGGAAACATGTTTCCTGAAAGATTTTAGACGCAACCTTGAATGTTTGTGTAAAGTCTTAATGGATTTTGTCAAGTGGAGGCTAGGTTATATGACTATTGTATGTAGATACATTTTAACACTTTTGAAAAAATAAAACATGGGCAGATTTGCAGCAAACTTGTGAAAGAAGCATTGGCAAGAACCTAAAAGCATGATTTTGCAAATGTGTCAGTGTTTTAGTTTTTTAAAAGTGTGATAATGTAGGTACATAAAATAGTGATATATTTGGTAACTGAGGTATAGCCTGGCCATGAGGGACCAGCAATGAGGTTAAAGTGGGCATTTACTATGTGGTAAAGCTTTTCAAAATTGGGATAAATTTGAATGGGAAAAAGAAATCTGCTTGTGTGTACAGGTTGAAGTGCTGGATATGATTTGCAGCAATATGCATGAGGAGGGTCATCAAGCACTTGAAAGCATGGTTTTGCAAATATGTGCTGTGTTTTAGGACCTGAAAGCAGGTTTTCTGAAATATGTCTTGTGTTTTATTTTTCAAAAGTTTAAGAATGTAAGTAGAAACAACTAGTGATATGCATTTGGTGTGTGGGTAGTGGGTCTGGCACTCAGCAATGCAAATGTGTAATCAGATTTGCTTATTGGGGAATGGGGCATGGCGTGTAGAGGTGGAGTCGAGTACCTCCACCCAAAACTCCTCTCCCATGATGCCTATATGTCGGGAGCCAGAATGTGAAACACCTGCATTGCTAGTAAGAATACCTATACCAAAGAGAATCCTAGAAGTAAGATTTCCATTGAGGAAGACATACATGCATACACAACAATATGATGGCCATTTGAATGATATCCTGGAGAAAGAGGGAAAAGCAAGCGAGAAAGCAGTTTGGTGACGTCAAGAAAATTGACACACCCAGAATAGATGCAGAAGACAAGAGAACATAAAGATTCTATAAGCGTTAAGTTCAAAGTGTTAAAAATGAGCAACAATTTGGGCTCGAGATTAAGATGTTCATGATACAGAAATAATGAAGAAGTTATTGAATCATTTTCTAAGTGTTCAGAAGCAGTAACTCAAGTCCACAAAGTATTCTTTAAGGCTGACTATGTAGGGAATAGATTGCCGTGATGTGCCAACGTATATGTATGGGAAATGTAAGGACTATGGATGATTCCACAATGCGCTCTAGCAGAGCTAGATTCCGAAAGCATAAAGACATTTTCAGTGTGTCGCAGTTAGAAATCGAAAACTCAACCATGGAGGTGGATCAAAGAAAGGTTTGGTTGGATCAACACCAAGAAGCCAAGGCCGTCTTGGGCTTGGATGTGTGTACAAATGATTACAGAACATGTGAAAGAATGAAAACTCCTGTCTCTAGTGAGAGGCGAGAACATTAAAGACAACAGAGGTTCATCAAATAGTGGTGTTTTAAATGCAGTAAGACTCAAAATCATTGTCTGCAGTCACGTGGTCAGATGAAAATAGACAATATGATGAACTTTATCAAAACCAATAAGACAGAGTATGCTATAATCATGCCAGGGCTAATTAGTGGGAAGTTATGGTTGTGTGCAGCCCACTGGCACCTGGACACCAGCCTGCGTGCTGCTTACGCATGTGGAATATTACAGAGGGGTACAAGGGTGCCAACCAATTATAGAGGGACACGTAATAGAGAGCCCTATAGTTTGTGTAACCAATGGCACATTGTGTATTTGATGATGTTCATAGTGACCTGCACTAGAGGAGGGCTTAGTTGCCCCACCTGATGTTAGAGACCCAATTACTATGCCTGGCCAGTATGGAACATATACATAGATGTTCTGTGTAAACCTATCACCATTCCAAATAGGTTTTTGTAGTTTGCAACATAGATTGACGTCAATAGTGATGCGTTGTCAGTATATAATCTGCTTTTTTTATATGTTGAGTTGAGAGTGTGAGGATCAAGCAAACGTGCTGATGTTCGTTGTAACTCCCTGTTTTAGATAATTGACATTGAAACAGTCACATTTTGCCAAACTTTCTGAGTCAGTTTTGATTATTGAAGTTTGAGTAATATTCTGCATCCCCATCTGTCTCTAAGTATTGCAACCTCGCCTTAAAGTTCTGAGTCGGATATCCCAGTTCAGCCACATCCTATGGCCCATGGATTTGGAGACTGGCCATAGCTGAAAGCCAAGAACACTGGCTACATTATCAGGGTATATTGGACACTGAGCTAGAATGCAGGGTAGGTGCAGGGAATAATAGGGGTGGTTTGGTTTGACTAGGGTCATGGTGGAGCCTTATGCCTTAGGCAATTCAACAATGATTTCCATTCCCAGCATGTGCTTCTGATAACAGCAAACATAAGTATGTATTGGAAAAAATATGTTTGTTAAAGAAGGTTTATAGTTCTTCATATATATGAAAAGAGGAATTATTAATAACATATATACAGTGATGTAACACCATGAAACATTTTTACTTATCAAAACCTACCAAATTGACAGAAAAAACATTGTTAAAGGGATGTTACAGTTAAGATGAATCCCGCACTTGGGACACCTCTGCTCCAGTAGTTAGCCCATGGCGTCCCACTTTGGCATCCCTTGGCATTTACCTCCTGGGTTCTCATGCGCAATTGCCCCTTTGTACTGCCCCTTCTATTTATGCACTTTTCTCACTGCACAATGCATATGTGCATTTATAGAAGCATTATGTACATTTTTTTGTATAAGTAAGGGAAATGCAGATGCAAAATAAGTTAGTGGTAGTTGGTGTTTAGAAGCTTAGTATGGTTATGTGGTTATATGCATCATTTTTTAAAGTGATTGGTGGATGGATGTGTGACTGTTTGAAAGGAGGCATTGAGGGAGTCTTACAAATATAAAATAAAATAGTGTAGAAGGGCAGCCCAGTGCGATGGTGTGCACGTGCCATCTGGGTCTTTTAATGATCCATGGCCTGGAAAGAGGACTGTGGAGACCGTGGATAGTTATAAAGGTTCATCGATTATGGTCCTTATTGCATGATAGAGAAAAGTATGTGGGACAGAAAATAGTTTCTTTCCTTTTTTATTTTTCTCTAGTATACAAATGTCCATTAGCACCCTGGGCAGGGGAACCAGCCAATCAGGTGTCTAGCAACGCAGGCTTGATCCGCACGTAGAAGCCTGCATTCCAAAGCCACCTGATGGCCGGCTCTCCCCGCTGACTTCTTCCCCCTCAACCTCCATCCCATTTTTCTTTTCACCACCCACACTCATACTTAGCTTATTTCGGCAGCGGCAGGTGCTGCTGCCACATAAGACCCTTCTATTTGCGATCTGCAGGCTGTTATGGAAAGGGAAGAGGGGCTCTGTATCGACTTCGCTTGGGCCGATAACTTGTGCTGCTGGTCCGTTGTCCCCCGTTCCCGTCCCTGGATCGGGGGGATGAACACCACATTATTCTCATGAGCATAACACAAAATGCTAATGGAAATATTGGCGAATCTTATAGAGTCTATCTACTTTATTGAGAAATGTAAAGTAGATGGAGTCTATAAGATAATTTTTTAGTTTTATTTTTTAACTGTGACTAGTGGTTCCTAAAGGATCCTTTTTAAAATGTGTGTAAATTTGTTTTGCCGGAGAGGTCAGAACGTAAGATGAGGAGGGGAATGAGAGAAGAGGCACCAACTACTAATATGGAGGGGCAGGTGGACAGGGGGAGATATTGCATGTGTGTTACATCTAAGGTAGAGGGCAGTGTTTCTCATGCTCCTTCATTACAGCTTCAAAAGCACTTTGGAAATTGCTCCCTCCTGCACAGTGGTGTGTTGCAGTATATACAGAGCACTGTTGTCCTTGAAAGATATGGATCAACCGCCTCTTTTATTGCTTGCAAGACAGCTGGTGGGATTTTGTGTCCCACAGAAGTAGACTGTGTGGTTACAGTATTGGTTGAGAAAGATGAGGTGGTGGAAGACAGCCTACTACTTGCTAAGAAAGGAAGAACCTTTCTGAGAGCATTGCAGTGGTTAGATTTGGTGTAGCGGTGCATGGAGGTGGTCCCACATGAGTACTGTCCAGGTAGTCCGTGACTGAGTACAATGTTGCAATGCATTGGTAGCTTTAACCTTTGGTACATTACCAACAGTGTTAAAGAACTGCCACATCCATGATTCTCTGTGGGTGCTGGAGGCAGACACTTCCTCTACCTCATCTTCTAGGCCCTCTTGATTGTCTTTGGAAGTACTGCACTTTTTGTTGTTTTGTAGGTCCTCCAGCTGGTGGTGGTGGTGGCTCTGGGGAGGAGGGACGGTAATAGCTGATGCCATTTGTAAGATAAATATCAGTTTTACTAATATTCTTCCAATTATGTGCTAGATTGTTAATGGATAATGAGTAAGAATAGTTGTAGGAGCTGTGCAAGGGTACATTTTGAGCCTGAGAGTTGCTAGATGAGCTGAAAATGCAGTTCCAAACTGTTCACAAAGCATGGACCCATTTGCGAAGTGCGTACGCAAACACGTGATCATGCCGTGCACCCGCGTGGTCATGTGACACTGTCTGGAAAGTCCGCAATGACAGATGTTTTCAAAGGTCAGCCAACACAAAAACAGTGGAAAAAGTTGCAAAAAGGGGAAACTTTGTAAATTGTACGAAAATGTTGCATATTGGGTAAGTATAATGTTAGTAAATTGCAGAAAATTAAGGGTGCACTGGTAAAAACCTATGAGATTCACAGAAAAAAGTTTGTTACAGAAACATTATGGTTAATTTGCACTCATAAAAACCTATGAAATTCAATAAAAAACATTGTTAAAGGGACGTTATGGTTACAAGTAAAACTAAAAACCCCCACAAATGTGACAGTTATGGAAAGCTAAGCAACCATAACTCGCACCACCACCGTGAACTACTAAGACTAGCACCTAGGACATCAAATATGATATTACAAATGCCATTGATGACACTGTTTAACTACTGGAGCAGAGGAGTCCCAAGGGTGTGATGCATCCTAACCGTAACATCCCTCAAACAAAGTTTTTTTCTGTAAATTTAATAGGTTTTTATTAGTGAAAATGTTTCATGGTGTTACAAGTTATTAATAATTCCTCTTTTTCATATATATGAAATACCTATAAAACTCCTTTAAGAAACATTTTTTGCAACACATAATTATGTCTGTCGTTATCAGCGTTGCATTTTGGGGATGCAAATCTTCATGCAATTGCCTACGGCATAAAGCTCAACTATGGCCCCAGCCAAAACAAACCACCCGTACAATTCATTGCACCTACCCTGCATCCTACCTTAGTGTCCACTATACCCTAGTAATGTAATGTGTAATAATGTAATAGTGGCGTCTTTTTAGCTTTTTATTACTTGCAAACGGAATGGAACCTTTTAATTTGTTGTGTTCACGTATTTTATCTCTTTTAAAATTGTAATTGATTATGTACTTTAAGCAAATAGTAATTTCTAGTGTTGAGCATTACATCATGTGTGTTAAGCAAAGGCTAATCAACATTCCACACTTTATATTTAGAAAAGTGTGATTTGAGTTAGAGGCGTCCATTTCCTCTGCACGCACTCTAGCTAGAGTTAAACTACAATCCCCAGCAGGATTGTAGTTTCCAGAAGCCACTTCACCTGAAACCCGGCACAAACGCGTCGGCGCGGACAGGTCGGGACAGTCTGCGACAGGTACTTAAGGTTGTGCTGTCTTAAGTATTGTTTAACTTTTTATTACTTGCAAACGGAAGAGAACCTTTTAGTTTGTTGTGTTCGCATATTTTATCTCTTTTAAAATTGTAAATGATTGTGTACTTTAAGTAAACAGTAATTTCTAGTGTAGCCGCATTGAGCATAACATAATTTGCGTTAAGCAAAGACTAATCAACATTCCACACTTAATATTTAGAAAAGTGCGATTTGAATCAGAGGCATCCATTTCCTCTGAACAGACACTAGCTGGAGTTAAACTAGAATCCCCAGCAGGATTGTAGTTTCTGGAAGCCACTTCACCTCAAACTCGGCACAAACGCGCCACTGCTGAAGGGTCGGGACAGTCTGCGGCAAGGCCGCGCAGGTAAGCGCATTCTCTACATCATGGGTTTAACTGAAGTTCTGGGGCTCCTAGACGCGGAACGTAATAAATCCTTAAAACGATCCACTGATCTGTCATTCCAGTATAAGGCAGATACTCCCCAGTCATCCTTATCACAGTGCATTCTTCATGCAGCTAATGGCGATTCACTTACGGAGCATGATACTATCAGCACTGAGAAAGGTTGTCATGCACAAGCGGGAGCACCCAAGGATGTTCTGAATATTATTAAAACTCCTGACGCTATAGTATTGGACTCTTATAGCCCCTTGGAGAGTTTTGCACAAAAGTGTAAACACAACCAACCTGTGACTTCTCCCAATGCCAGTGTATGCACCCCTACACCATCACCAATATCATTGTGTTACTTACTCATTAATACATGTTCGTTAGTTAAGCACACCCTAGATGTGTCTAACTATATTAAACAGAACAATTTAGATATATGCGCCATCACAGAGACCTGGGGCTCTGATGCTTTCTGTCCTAGCCTCAATTTAGCAGTACCAGCTGGATACGTCATGATACTTAAGGACAGACTGGAGGGTAGAGGGGCACCTTTATTCTTAATCTGGGAAGCCCCTGGGTACATCACAGAAGAAATAGAGTCCTTGTTCATTAAAATTCAAATGAACGCGGAGTCTACAGTTACATCCTGCTTCTCTATCGGCTTCCATCTCTGAAGGATAGCTGGGTAGAGGCGCTGTTTGACCTTGGGCTCCCTCAGTTAAAACCGCTTACCCACTTTATAATTCTGGGAGACATAAATCATTGGTTAGGTGACACTGAAGATACTCATGCCACTGAACTAGAACCCTCTCTCGCTGATTTAGGCTTCTCTCAGCAAGTAACTGTACCCACCCATGTACTTGCACAAACGCTAAACTGGGTAGCAACTCTCAACACCCTCTGTTTGGACGTATCTACTATACTCTGCCGATGGTCTGTTTACGTTTTAATACATTTTTCTATAGTAGTACTATTCCCGGTGAAACAAAGAAATCACTCCAAAAGTAATGCTCTGTCCCACAACTTAAAACGTCTTACCCTTAACAATATTGCACAATTACTGGATAATAATATTTGCTTATACTCACAAACCTCTCTTAATAACATGTCCTCTCATTTGGCTAGCAGTATGGCTAGTATATCTAACATCCTAGCCCCACTAAAACCTAAGAAGCAAAAAAAAACTCAGAGTTCAAAAGTCAACCCTGGTTTACGGAGGAGCTGAGAAATCATAAAGCTGCAACGCTTAAGGGATTTTACTCGTGGAAATCTGCTCCCTCCCCAGCCTCTCAACAATCATATAAGACCCTTTTAAAGGACTTTAAATTAGCAGTTTTAGATGCAAAGCAGATTTTTTATAATCTACAAATTGCCAATTCCACATCAGATGTTCGGGAAATATTTACTCTAATAAGCTAATCAGAGTACACATTCGCATTTGCCGTGGGCCAGGCCCACTACCCAGACACCAAATGTAGATCACTAGTTTTTCTACTTACATTCATACACTTTGGAAAAATAAAATATATTTCCAAAAACATGCTTTCAGTTGCTTGCTAATGCTTGTCACGCAAGTCTGTTGTAAACTAGTCCACCACTTCAGGCTATAACTACTAATAGAATATTTTTTCCCCATTCAAACCTACCGCTTCGGCCATGCTGCATGCCCCGATAAGCAAATTACAGTACACATTTCTCCTTACTGATGGCCAGGCCCATTGCCCAGACTCCAATGTTATTTTTACTTTGCTTTTACTTTAGTTTATTTATAATGTGCAACCATAAACCCTTAGGTGTGAGGGCGCGGACAAGACAGGAACATGACATGAGAACAGAGTCGCACCCGGCAGAGAGGGGCAGGAAAAAAGGTCAAGGGACTAATTACTTATCGAAACAACCAGGTGTTCAGCTCTTTTTTGAACAAACACAAGGAC
Organism: Ambystoma mexicanum; assembly: GCF_040938575.1. Classification (NCBI taxonomy): domain Eukaryota; kingdom Metazoa; phylum Chordata; class Amphibia; order Caudata; family Ambystomatidae; genus Ambystoma; species Ambystoma mexicanum. The sequence continues at coordinate 879,457,322 of NC_090929.1, read as the reverse complement.
CAGTGGTTTCTCAATGTAGCAGGTAATGCGTTGCATAAGGAGGGGGCTACACCAAAGAAGGCTCCTCCCTGCACTTTTTTAGTCTTGCATCTAGGCAGAAATAAGATATTTTGATTGCTAGATCTCAGGTTTCTATAGTTGGGTATTTCCTGGTCTTGTAGATAGGCCAGCAACGTACCCATTCAGCACTTAAATGTAATTACCAGTAACTTGAATGCGATACGTGCATCCACAGGAAGCCAATGAAGGGTGCAGTATGACTCCATTACGTGGGACCGTGCGGTGAGACCTGAAACCACTCTCACAGCAGCATTTTGAATAACTTGAAGCCTATTGATAGAAGCTTTGCTGGCTCCTGCCATAAGCCTACAACAATAATCAATCTTTGCGGCCATTATTGCTTGCGCAACTGCTTCCGTATTATTTTGAGAGATATAAGGTCTCAGGTGGGCTATAGTTTAACATAATAAGTTGCTGATGCAACGCTACAACCCATATGGTTTCATATCCAAAACCTAGTCGAGAACATCTCCTAGGATTTTAGCCTTTGGTAGAGTAATGATTTCTACATTCCCCAACAGAAAGTGTTTCTACTCAGGGTCCAATACTGAACCGACATCCATAAGTTCTGTCGTGCCTCGATTGAGCTCCATATTGTTCTGCATCATCCAGCGCTCAATAATTGCAAATATTCTATTAAGTTCTATTTCATCCTGGCAATGAGATCCTGAAAGCGGAATGACACATTGCGTGTCATCCACGTAGTTGGAGAAAAGAACCCCTTCCAGTTCAAGATGTGCAAAGGAAGGAACCATGAAGATGTTATAAATACACAGCGAACTGCAAGCACCCTGAGGTACTCCAAACAACACAGGGATGGGCAGAGCCATTGCGCCCTCTGCACTTACTCTACTAGTTCTTTTAGATAGGAAGGGTAACATCCATTGAGTAGCTTCTGCTGAAAAGTTAGCTACTTCCTTAAGCCACTCGGCCAAGATAGTATGATCAACAAGATCGAAAGCCGCGGACTGATCCAAAGAGATGAGCATAGAGGCAAGGCCTTTGTCCATTCTCTTAAGTAGTTTGGAATTTAAAATCCAATAGGGAGGTTTCAGTGCCAAAACTTTGTCTGAAACCTGATTGTAAGGGGTTTAGGATGGGATACAGATCAAGATGTTGAGCAATCTGCAAATAGGGCACTCGATCCAAGGTCTTAAGAAGGAAGGGATTGTTGGTTATCGGCCTATAGTTAGACGGGATGCTTTGATCCAATCCTGTTTTTTTAATAATGGTGTAACCCAGGCTTGTTTCAGCTCATTAGGGACCACCCTGGTTGTCAAGGAGGAGTTGAAACATTTATAAATGGACTGTTCTAGCGTGGGCGGGCAAGTCTTAATGATGATAGAGGAGCAGGGATCATCCGTGCATTTTGTAGCCTTACGTTTGGATATTAACAAAGCCAAGTCCTCAGCGCTAAAATTAAATATAGGGATAGCCTCATCCCTCACAAAGGCTGTATGAGCCCTGCTAACCCCAATGTCAGAAATCCGTTTTTTTTTTACTAGAGATGCCTTCTCAGATCCCCTCTCATGTCCGCGATATGGCAATCTGGATATCAAGGCACCATTTGTTGTCTCTAATAATGGTGGTGGCCTTCGGTTGGGGTATTGTATCCTGTTCTTTGAGAATCTTAAATAGTTCCCTCAACTCAGAAGCAGACTGAGAAATTCTTAAATTATTATATGATTTCTTGGCTGCCACTATGGCCGCCTTATAATTCTTAGAAGAGACTTTAAAGTTTGTTAAGGCTGCAGGCGTCTGATTGGCCTTCCAAGTATAGAAAAGTTTAAGCGACACAGCTTTAAGTGTTTGTAATTCAGGGGAGAACCATGGTTTACTTGTTTTGCTCTCAGTAAATTTCATTTCGCTTTTAAGAGGAGCAAGAGTATTAGCCACCATATCCAATGTGGTCTTAAGTCTAAAGGCCATGAAGTCTGTTGTCTGTGTCTAAGATATCTTGAGAGAGCCTGAGCACAGGTTCAATTCTTTCATAAGTCAAAAACTTGACACTCCCTTCAAACACTGAGGATGCAACTTTCAGCTTAATTTTGATAGGGAAAGGAGCTGAGACTAAGAAGTACACAAAGTCATGATCTGACCAGGGGCAGGGGGATACACAAACATCATGACAGGGAGTATTCACAACTGATATCCAGTCAAGGATATGACCCAATAAATGAGAAGGTACATGAATGATGTGACTAAAACCCACAAAAAAAAAACACAGGACATATTTGCAAAACCATGCTTTCAAGTTCTTTCTCACCCTCCTCGTACATATTTGCTGCAATCCCATGCAGTGCTTCAACCTGTACACATAAGCAGATTTTTTTTTCCCATTTAAACCTATCCCAATTTCAAATAACGTTACTGCATAGCCGGTCCCTGGTGAACATGCCCTATTTAACCCCATTGCTGGTCCCTCGTGGTCATGGCCCGTAGCCAGATTGTCCGGTTCATGGCCAGGTCAATCTGCCCACTGCCAATGGCCACAGGCTATACCTCAATAACCAACGTTATATCACTATTTGTTGTACCTACATTATTACATTTTTCAAAAAATAAACCACGGACACATTTGCAAAACCATGCTTCAAGCTCCTTGCCAATGTTACACGATTTTGCTGCAAATCCACCGATGTTTTATTTTTTGAAAAGTATCAAAATGTATGTACAATAAATAGTGATATAATTTAGCCCCCACTTGACAAAATCCATTCAGACTTTGCACAAACATTCAAGGTTGCGTCTATAATCTTTCAGAAAACATTTGTCCACATTCGTTAAACGGCAGCAAAGTTATGTCATCTAAAAACATTGAGACCACCTCTAATTTTGCCCTGTCTTTACAAAATCACACCAAACTTTGACAAAACATTAACATCGAGGTCTAATATCTGTTTGCAAACCTTTGTGCCAATTCGTCAAATTGCACCAGATTTATAAGCCTTTAAAATATTTTGGGAGCCACCTTCTATTTTGTTCCCTCTTGACAAAACAGTACCACACTTTGCAGAACCATTCAGAGTCAGGTCTAGAATGAAATTCCAAAATTGAATGCAGTTTCAGTGAGTAGCGTCAATGTTATAAGCGATCCAAAAACTGCTTTTCATCAACCCTGTAATGTAGAAATAGGCATCGATGTCCCCGAACAACTCAGCTGTTCGTGAACATTACAGGACTGTCCCAGACATCCGGACTGTTCGCGGATGTCAGAGCTAAAGAAAAAACAGTTTGTTGGGCTTTCTAAGGGCATATCTCATCCCATTCTCATCCCCTCTTACCCCTCCAGAGATTGTTTAATTAGTTTGACAAGTGCAATGTTGTGTTTTTTAATACGTTTTTAGCATGATGTTCAAGGACAAGAGAGGCTGTACATGAATCCAACATGGCAGACTTTCCCAAAAATCTGACGCACCTTGCACTTTTCACATTCCAATCAGTGGGTGCATCTGACGTCTGCAGACATCACATCGTCCTCTGGGCCGATCAGGGAAGAGAGTCCACAGACTGACCCAGATACTTTTTGGTTGTTTTAGAAAAAACTACTGGACAGATTTACACCAAATTTAGAAAAGCACGCTTTTGGGCACAAGCCGCTGATCCTGCCACAAATTTGTTGAAAATCCATTCAGTTTGGGCTGTAGGCTGAGCAAAGCATTTTTTCCTTTGCGTCAATGGGAAAAAACACAATTTTTGTGATCCCCCTATAACTTTGCCCCCCCCCTGCAGGAAACCGCACCAAACTTTGCAGAATCAATCTGATGGGCGACATACTTTCTTTTGCAAAGTTTCGTGAGGTATGGTCAAGTGGCGGGCAAAGTTATAAGCTGCCCAAAAAGTGCTCTTCATACAGATTGAGCAAATTAACCATAACTACATGGCCAAAGGCCATGTTATATATATATTCATAGAGGTGTTTTAAAATATTACTTTAAACAAATGTATGCATATCTGTAGTATGTTTTGTTAAATGTAGATATTGTTAAATCTGCAATGGGGCGAAACACTCACTTTGAGTTTAAGCAAACCACACAACTAAAAATGGCGAAAAATGTCTACCTGTTTGCTGTTTGCCTTACTGCACCAGGAACATGTTTAGTGAACACTGCACTGGTGGTGAATATGGATTGTGTCCACTGTTCCTTAACCACTGGCATTCTCTTCAAACTAACTTGCTGAGATCCTCAAAAGCCTTGGTGATGAAAGCTCCCAAAACTAGCAAGTAATGTGCAGAATCTTTCATTCTCTTTTGTCTATATGTGCAATACATGTCTGCACCACATTAGAGAAGTTAAAGGGAATTATGAGTACAGCGGTAGGGGGTTAACGGCAACGGTAAGGATGCTGGTGCCATTAACCCCTTACCGCCGCATTCCGAGGTCCCTTAGCCGGTCCCACTAGTGCCGGCTGGTTTACCAGCCGCCCTTAGCGGGACCCGTTTAGGGACCATGGAGCTAATAACAAGCCCGTTATTAGATCCTTCCCCATTCCCATTGATCCCTATGGGGGCTCGAATCGGAATGGGGAATGGTATTTGGAATGGGGACTTACCGGGTCTGCAAGGGTCAGAATGTCCCGATAAGTCCCCATTCCGACACCACGGACCGGGACACAGGTTTGGAAGCAGCCATGGTGCTATCAGCACCATGGCTACCTCCAAACACATAATGACCCCCATTGTCATCAAGATCACCAGCATAACATTGAAGCCTGTGAGTACAGGTCTCAGAGTAATCCAAGGTACACTGTAAAATCGCAGTTGGCCACTCATATTAAACAAACTAACTAACGCTGCAGTTGGAGCCGAACTCATTAATTTGAAGAAGTGTCTCCCCTACCTGAAACTTTGCACAAGTGCCAGTGCAAATAACCCATTGAAAAGCGCATTGTGAAGCGGGTCCTTATTCTTTCTTATTACCTTGCCTTACTTCCTGGCCGTAGATGTGATCTCTCAATGTGCACTGATACCTGAAGTGTAGCCTAAAATATCAACAAAAGATGATTCCTCTCACTAGCATAGTTATTACTCTTCATTAAGTTCATGTATGCTGGAGGACAAAGCAGTATTTTGTGGGTCATGGACCTCGTCAGCACTATGATATAATTCTATTGCCGTGCCCTCTCAACCAAGACATGTTGTGATATACACGCAATTTCGTTATAAAACGAATATACAGATTTCCACAAACTGAATATACATTCTGAAAGCCAGCACATTACATATCTTCTCCTCCTTCTCCACCACCGTGCTGGTGGCATGTGGTGGGCAACATGGTAAAGGACATTGTTAAAAGATTCATTTTCTAGATCCCTTTTTTGTTTTCATGCCCAACAGCTTTAGGTGGGCTTATGCTGAAATGCAGGCCTTTTCTTTCTCTCAACCTGTTTGGTAAATAAAACTCTTGCCACAGGATGCCTTTGCCAGTATTCTACCCGCCGTTAACAGTCGGTGATGGCCTAGTCTTCGGACAGGCATTATCTGTGTGTGTGGGTCATTAATGACATTTGCAGCCCAACCCCAAGATTTTCATCACCAAAATGACTCCAAGCACTGTGGCCTTGGCATTAATAGCTCCAAACTATGGGCCTGCTGGGATCAGGGTTGGCTTCAGAAAAAGAAAAAAAAAATGCTAAATTTAGGCGTGCAATCTGCTCATTGGTTATTTTCAAGAAACGTCGCTGTTTTGTTTTCTGTTCAGAGACTTGTCAACAAAAAAACTGCTTCTTTATGATTGCCTGTAAATTCAACCTACCTTCGTTTCTCAAGGTAAACCTTAATCCGGGCGCAATTTGAATGTGAAGGATTCAGGCAAATATCTCAGTCTTCATGTCCTTAAGTGCATTGTGATAAGAATTTTGATATTAAGCTGGAAGCACAATCATGGCGACCGAAGGAAACCAATGTCTAATCCACTGTATATTTTTCTTTATTAAATATAATTGCCCTTCAATATGATAGAAACATTTGTCTGAATTAGTATTGACTAATCGCTCACGGCTATTAAATTGCCTCTAAAAAAACGTTCCCATGGCATCGCCAATTGTAAAAATGCCCTGAAACAACTAAATCTCTTTTCACTTCATTTAAATGTCTTGGATTTCTGTGCGCGGTATCACTCACCATTTCCCAGCTTCACACATTGATAATAGACGTCTATCAAAATGTGCAGGATAGAATGGGCTGCACAAGGAAATTGCTTAATGGCTGCATTCATGTACATAATGGCGATAGCTCACTAACTTAAAAAGAAAAGGGCCCGTTTTAGATGGTGGAAAAGATGAGTTGCTTTCCAATCTATGTTCAGTTTTACTAAAATACGTTCAGTATGCGCCTTAGTAAAAGTCACAAACACTTCCCAACAACATCTCAAATGGAATGAAATGAACTGAAAACACATCTCCGTTCAGTGCACTCAGCAAATTGAAAAACGATATGTTGTTTTGCACACATAGTGCTATTGAAGATATTGATCATAGCTCGTGGAAAACCAACTTAATCTTCCTTTTCTTTTCTCCCATATTAGCTCATGGTATGTGCAGGCCCTCTGAGAGGGAAATGAAAAGCCTGCTGGAAAGATATGTTTCTATACCAGGTTCCAAGCATTCCGAACCACTTTGAATCTTCTAAAATTGGACAATAATACTTAATAACATGGACATTGGGCCTCATTATAAGTTTGCCGGTCCGGGAAATTCTGGCAAACTACGAGTTCTGCTCGCGGGTGCCATTACGGCTGACCTGGCGGGCGTACCGGCATCCGCAGGCAGAGCACGACCTCCCCATTCCTATTGAAACCTAGGGGGCTAAAAGGGGAGTGGGGAGCATTCCATTCCGGCACCCACGAATGGGCAATTACCGGATCCAGCAGGGCCGTAATGAACCGGTAATTGCCCATTTACGTGCGCCGGAAATGTTTAGCAAGTTTGGCGGCAGCAAGACTACCGCCAAACTCATAATGAGGCCCATTGATTGTTGGACATTGGATGACATCCAAAATAACAAACTGAATGCTTTCACATGGCAATTGGTGGTGTAATATTGCTAATTACATGTTTGTATTTACTACTAGAGAGACAACAACAAGGTTCGACAAAAAAATGTGTTTGAGCAGAGTGACCATACAATATTTAATCAATATTGAAATATGGGTATGACATTCCCTGGTAGGTGACATAGGTAATGAGCAGGGAGTCAATTGGGTGGGCGGATGGAGGAGTTGGGTGCCCCCAGCAAGAGGGCCTGCGAATAGTTCAGCAGCTGAGGACAGGTTGATACTCCCGGTGTGTGGCCACAAATGGTTGACAGGAACAAGCACGTGCAACTTGCAACAAGCTCAATCGCATTGCCTGAGGCTCACTGCCATGACTGGGACTTGCTCTGCTTCCACCCCATTTGCCTTGCGTTCACAGAAGCTGCTCCTACATTCATAGCTGCAGCTTCTTCTGTCCAGGTCCCGTTCCCATCCTCCTTCTCCTGGGCCTGCAGTTTCAGCAGTTGCTCCTTGCAACGGCTACACCAAGTTTGAACTGGTAGCAGAGGTGTTGCTGGGTGGGGCGGACTGAGGGGGCTAAAGCCCCGGGTCTTTTGGTTGCAGCCCCGGATAGAAGCTCAGGGGCTACAACCCAAAGGCTAGCTAGGCCTGGGTCCTGACAGTTGCGTACCCCTGGGTCTTTTTCAGACCAATCAACACCGCTTACTGGTAGGAAGAAATGCTCTTACACTCTTTCTTTCCACATTGCATGTCGCTGCTCCATTTTATGCGGCTGCAATTTTTAGGGCTACTCTGCTCCCTTCTCTCATTTACTCAGTCGCCGACAACGGCTTGTGGCATATACAGCCACTCAGCTGTTTGCACTCTACTTGCACTTTCCTGCACTCATCGATGCTCTATGCTTCCCTTTAGGGGTGCTAAGTAATTCCTTTACAAATCATTCCATTTGTGAATCTCCGTTTGCAAACATTTACATTCCGGTGTGTGACTGCTCATTACTCATGCTTGACTTCAAGGCCTATCCTTGCTTCTGTTCTTGACTACCAGTACTGCTCTTGGAGGCCTAGAACCTCAGCACGTCCCTTCCCAGGGATTTCATGTGTCTTTTTGCTGTTCCCTTTCTACCCTGTCTTTCCAGTATCCTTCTTTCTACTCCTGGAAAGAGGTTCGCCCGGAACCAGGAATGATCTCAGCTGACAACCATGCTCTTGTTCCAATTATCGGTGCTGCCCAATGGAACCTCCCATCTCGGTAGGCGCTGAGGCATTTGGGTTCTTCCGAGCACAGGGAGGAATCAGGCACCACTCTCACAATAGGACCCAATTAATAATGTTCCGTTGTGTCCAGAGCCACACTAAAGTCCTGATTCATGGAATTTTTAGCACAGTGCAAAGTGTCTAAGCAGTGCGGCAAAGTGACTTTGCACTGCCAACAAACACCCTGATACACAGAACGGTACAAAGTGTATTTTTGCAGTGCAAAGTCACCTTGCACTGACTTTGCATTGACTTCGAGTCTACCTCAGGGTCGGATTGCCTTAGCACCAATTCATGTGCAACATCTGTTAAAAAGAAGGTTCAGATGCTCCCAAGATATATGTTATGTCACTAGAGTCTGAGTTTTTGCAATTCTGAGGAGTTTTATTTTGCGCTGCAAAGAGGCCATCCCGCATTACAGTGCATGCACAGGTGAATTGCTACAATAAATTTAGCGAAAAAAACTATTGTTCTTGAAGATATCCAAAAAGTGGCATAGGTATTCATCTGATGCAGGGATATAGGGAGCGCATGCCATTGACTAGAACCTGCCACTGCCAATCTTCAATCCCCACAGGATTTCAGCTTGGATTTAGGCTGAAATAGCAAGTGTGTCTTAGATGTCTGTAGGACACGAGAAGGACCGTACAGCTGGATCGTTTGTGATAAAGCACTCAGAGCTAGGCTGTGAAGGCATTTGAAGACCAGGCATAAAACCTTAAAATGAATTCTTCTATAGACAAGTGAAGATTTCCATAGGGACAGGTAACCCAGTCACATCTTGCCAAGTTAACAATATGCAGGGCAGAGCAATTTGGACCTTTAGGAGGTGGGAAAGTTGAAATTCCGAGTTATGAATATATCAAGAATTGCAATAGTCCAATTGAGACTTAATGAAAGCACCTACTATCTTAGTGTGAACATAATTATCTGTATAAGGGACTATTCTCTTAAAGGTACAACGTTTGAAAAATACTGCCTTCGCTGTTTTATTAATTTGGGAATTCAAATCAAGGTCTGCTTGCCAATAAAAACCTAAATGTTTTACTTTTGACACAAAACGGGAAGGAAGTCAAGAATAGGGGGCTAAGAAAAGCTTTATAAAGCTGCTGTTGCTATCTTTTAAAAACGCAGTAGAATATACATGGTTTTGGCGGGATTCAACCGAAGGAGATTTTTGAGCATCTAAAATTCCACTTCAAGCAAACAATTTGATAAAGTTAGGCCCATCTATGGTAATATACATTTGTGTGTTATCGGCATAGGAATGAAACAGCAATCCAAACGTATTACATTGAACAAATGGTGGGCTTATATAGATATTCAACTATGAAGAAGAAAGTGGGAAATGGCTACCTGCGAGTAACCTTGCACTTACTCAATATTAACAACCAGGGAGAAATGGCCAACAAATCAGATGAGTGAAAAGAGGGGTGAAACATTTGACCACCACATTTTCTATTGGCTGCAAGTGACTTCCTCCATGAACCTCACTATCGTAGCCTTGCACCTGCCCACTACAAACTGTGAAAGCTCCTTACCCTGTCTGATCTGCTCTCCAAGACTCCCTCCAACCACAAATAACTCCTTACCTGAGAAAAACAAGCCTGCTTCACTGCCTCAGTCTGCTTTTTCGCCCAATGTCAGCCGTGCCTCCCCAAGCCATATTGATGGAAGAGTGGCTCCATGTGGAGCTGTGCTCTTCTGCTGCATCTGCAGGCGTTCACCCTCGGTACTGCTGGCAGCAAACAACACACACGTGTCTAAAAAAGGTTTACAAACCGTGCTCTTGTTTTACCTTCTCCGCTAATGGTAATGCTGCCACCACTGTTGTTTGTGCTTGAAAAACAGACGCTTCCATGTCCTTGTGCAAGCAATCACATTCCCCTACCACTGTGGGGATTTTGCATAGAATACCTATAGCAATAACACTTTCATCTGTCACACTGACATAGAGTGTTAACATGAAGAAGGAAGTAGAGCACGTTTTGCTTCTGTTCTCTCATGTTTATGAGATTTGTAGTGCCAGGCCATAATATCCTTTAAAAACCGAGGCAAATATCGTGCACACTCTGAGCAACGGCGGGTTCCTGGCAGACTCGTAATGAGGTCCAAACAGTTTATAAGCCCAGAGTGGAAGGAATAAACTATTAGAGTAAAAAAATAATGCTGATGAAGGGTCCTGGAAGGTCCTTGTATATGTATGGAGAAGGCTGGAGCATAAATCAAGTATTTTATTACAAATTCGTTAATAGCGCGGACCAGGAAACAACACCTCAGAGCGCTTTACGAGTTTCCATCTATATATATGTAAAAGTGAACATTTGTTTGTGGCTGGATTTGTGGTGAAGCATTGTTCCTTATACAATTCCACACTGTTTCACCAATCTGCACCACTTTTGGCATAGTTACCTGTTAGGACCCTCCGGACCTTACTGTCCACATGACATTTGGACACCCACCCCATTCCCCGGATTTCAGCACAAGTCACAATTTGTGGGTTTGTGGCTTGGCAAAGCGTTGTTCCTTATACAATCCCACATTGTTTCACCAATCTGCACCAAATGTTGCATAGTTACCTTTTAGGACACTCCTGACATTACTAGCTACATAACATTTGGACACCCTACTCTTTTTTCCCCAGATTTCAGGACCTTCACACATGAGACAGTTGCCTGAAATTGGTGAAACGTCAAGGTGATTGTAAATGGACCCATCCCGACACGAGGAACAAAAGTCAAGGTCCAGGCACTAGTATGCAGGTTTTCAAGATATTTGCACTGCAATGCACCACAACAAACTCCACCATTGCAGGTTGGGGTGACATGTGGGGAGAGAGCACAGAAGGTCTCTGTACGTAGCAGCACACCAACTGTCACCTCCCCCCAACGTCTGCTCCAGGGTATTTCTGCCAGCCACACGTGCCCATTATCTGTGCAGTTCAATTCAGGGTGCAAAGCACATCAAGCGATAAGTGAATCGGAACAGCAACCTACAGGATCAGTGTTATCATGTCTGTCTACAAAACCTGTTTTGGAAAACGGTTACTTCTGCTAGTACATAATAATTACAATGAAAGAAATACAACCAACAATTAAACACACATAAAATCAGCACCAACAATTAAACACACATACAATCAAAGGAGCCAGTGAGTAATGCATGTTAAAATAGAATTACACAAATCTATTCCACGATTGTACTAAAGTGCAAAAGTGGCATGGTGTAACAGAAGATTCCAATGATCTTAGAGAATTAGTATCCAATATAAAGCCAAAGGATTTAGCAGAATTAGGACATATTTTGTGGAAGAAGTGGGGATTTTTGCATTTAAAATCGATGCTTTGTACAACTCAGTGTTCAGTACTCAGTTGTTAACACATTTTCAACCTGTAAGAAAGCAAATTGAGCAGCTTTTATACTCAGTTCCAGTTCCCATGTTACCCATCTTACCCATATCACTCATGCATAATACTCTTGGCTGGCCATCTGACATGCAGACGTCTGGAACCTCTGTAGCATTCATAAAGAAGGCCACAGACTGCAACTTTACATGATTAGCTCAAAGAAGGGTCGGGGGATATGAGTACACATAGTGCAAACCCAAGAACTGGATTACGAGCAAACACATATTCTGCCCTCAAAAAGGCAGACCAAATCTGGATCTCTTGTTGCCCACAACTGAAAGTGTGCTAAAGGATCTCACATCTCTGTTCACAATCAACGGCTTAACCACCACGTGATGTAGGACTTCTCAGTCATCCAAAGTCTCTTTTAAATCTATTAGATCTATTAGTTTTACAACAGAAACATTTCCATGCCAGGAGAAAGGATGCAGGTCTCTATGGTTACTGTGAGCAACTTACAGATGACAGGCTTGGAGGGGTGCTTGGAGCTATAACCATTGATGTGAGGGTGAGTGGCACCATCAGTAGTAATGGCACAAGAATAGAGAAGAGAGACACAGCTTAAGCAAATGTGTTGGCAAACATTACATTATCAATGCTAGCTGACTAAACCCCAACTACAATGAACCCAGCAATCTCACAAGACCCCCACACTAGCAGCCTACCCGGCACCCTTGCTAGCAGTGTCCCGATCCATACGCCTTACATTTTTCACAGCATCAAAACATCTGCATCTGGAACACCCTATTCAATAATTAAAGGATTTCTATTGCAGCACAACCAATAAAGAGTTCATAAAATATACAATATTCGGACCTGTGATCTGCCGTAGGCAGGCATGCACAACCTTAACAAATATTAGCTCACCATTTGCTCAAACAGCATACACGATGAAGGGTGATTGTCAGGTAGCTACCAATTCTCCTTTCATTACAGCATTGGAGTCATCGGTTGAATGATCAGGATACAAATTACAATAACAGCACAAGAAGTACAACCATATCACCTAACATCAGAGAAAAAAAGCCAGATCGAAGCATATCAATGGCATATTACACGAGTGCCCCTGAGTCACAGGGATAGAAGAGGTAAGTGGGATACTTAGCAACTGCAAATAGGTTAATAACCTAAAATCCATCTTTAATTGTAAATCTCAAGTACTACTGCAGATGAGCTAATTTAGATATGTTTAGAATAAATAAAGCATAATGATGAGATACTTGTTGAACGCTTGAAAATATTGCTGGTATTTGGGGGCGCTGTTGAGCAGCCAAAAAAATGGCTGCCTAGCTTTCCTGCTCTGTGTGCTGCCGCTTTACATCTGCCTCCATCTGCGGTCAGCTATTCTGCTCCGTCTCCAGACTCGGCTCCTACATTGCTGACACCCGGAGCTACTTGCCCGTGAAATCTGGCCCTGAATTGGACCTCCTGACCCTGTGTTCGGCCACCGATGCTGCCCCTGTGTTGGGCCGGGCTGGGCCCTCGCACTGTGGGGTTATGCAGCAGCGCCGAATGACGACCTGCGATTCACGGGCTCTCATCACCCGCCTGCCTAACTCTCTCTCTGGCCCGCTGCGCCTCGTGGCCTGGAGGCTGGAGCCATTCCTGATGCGCGAGGGCCGCCTGTGGGACCTACGCTGACACGCGTGGGCAGATCCTACGTGAGACTCCGGTGCCTGACATCTGGGACTCCCGGCAGCCATCCGCCGCTCTGCGCTTGGGCAGCGCCTCTGCCTGGCCCTCCCCCGCGGCCCCTGTGATACTGCTGCACCCTCTGGAGACATTGCTCCTGCCGCGCCTAACGGCCGCGGAGCCTTTCAAGACAACGCGGTGCCTGTGCCGCCCGCCGCATGTGTTTGCCGCATGGGCTCTGAGTGGGATCATTGAAGGCTATGCCATCCCGGTCCTGGACACGGACATGAGCCGAGCTTGAGGTGAGGAGTTGGGGAGGCTACTGCGTGCGGACTCTCTCTGTGGTCCCCCTGGTCTGGCTGCTGCCCCCCACTCCTTCACAAGGACTAACCTTCTGGCTCCATAGCGCTGGGACCCCGCAGCACGCGCCGATTTTGCCTCCTATGAACCATTGGGGTGAACTTCCTGGTCGTCTCCCCTGGCACTGTCTCCTCTGAAACCCGGCTCCAGGCATTGATATTCCTCGCCTGATAGCTCTGCGGGCTGCTGCTATGCCACTGACAAGAGAGCTGTTTCTCCATCCTGTTTCTGCACCGCACAACTTCAGGGTGTATAATATCCACACAAGACTTACCACTGCACTTTGAGTACTCAGACTTCCTACAACACAATGTCCAACAGATCCAGGAATACCAGTAAGACTGGAGCCATGGACAAATTTGCTAAAGCCACCCCAAGGTCTGAGTCTGTCCACGCATCATGCGAACAGGTTGATGCGCCACTCCTTGCAGAGGGGCCCCCTGCAGTCCTGACGGTCATGATGGAATCAATGGCTAGAAATTTTGCAGCCTTTCACGAAAAGCTGGATGACATCAATGCAAATGTGGCATCTCTCAGGGCCAAACTAGATCAACAAGGGACGAGAATCACGGAAACTGAAAATAGAATCAGTGCTAATGAGGACAATATAACCACTCTGCAGAGTACGGTATCCACCCTTGTCAATCCAGGGGCGTTCTCACGATGATTCACAAATCAATTAAGTTTATATTGCACAAAAGCTACACGGACCCTGAAGGATGCTATGTTATACTACACTGCACACTGGTCAACAAAGAATATCTACTTGTCAATACCTACTGCCCCAATGTGGACTCTCCCGAGTTTTTTGATACTATTACCACCATACTGCTGGGCTACATGGGAATTCGGGTTCTGTGGGGAGGAGATTTAAATCTTATTCTAGACACTGTTCTGGACAGGACTGGTACTGCTCCCCGTGCCCTGTCCAATGCTGCACATAGGCTAAATGGCCACATTAAGACACTTGACATCTGCGATGCCTAGAGGACGCTACACCCCCAATGGCGGGAGTACACTTATTATTCGTCTGTGCACGATAGCTCATCTGGGATAGACTTGTTTTTTGTGTCAAAAGAGGTCATGGGTAGGGTGGAGGGGTCCCAGATCCTACCTCGCACATTGTCGGACCATGCACCAATCACACTATCGTTGGGGCTGGAGATACCTGTCCCGACATTCAGCACCTGGCGTTTCAAATCTGAGGCCCTCAGGGATGTTGTATTGAAGGCTGACATACTTGCGGACATTGTGTCTTTCTTTGAGCACAACACTCTTCAGGATACCTCAGCTGCGGTTAGGTGGGATGCCTTCAAAGTGTATATTAGGGGTATGTCTATCTCCCGGGAGGCTGGGGTACTGATGCAATCAAAGCCGCCCTCGGTCACTCGGAAGTCACACTGAAGCAATTGGAGCTGCGATGTTCCGCTGGGGCCGACCCCACCATACTCGCCCAAATCAGTGACGAACTCCAGGCATACAACACACTTGCCATCAACAAAGTCCAATACTTTAGCCTCCCACCGGCCACTAGGAAATATGGCGAGGGGGACAGGCTGGGGAAAACATTAGCGACACTAGTTAAAAGGAAATCTGGCCAGACGCAAATCACCTCTATTAAAGATAAACATGGCAACGCACAATGGGCTGACCAACAAATCCTAGATATATTCACCGAGTTTTACAGGTCCCTCTACTCCCAGACTGCCGAACACACCAAACAACATATGCGAGAACTTCTCGACCAGATCCTCACCACAGAGATCTCCTCCACTACCCGGGACCAGTTGGATTCCCTAACTACACTAGATGAGATAGTAACAGCCATCTCGGACTTGCCCAAAGGCAAGGCCCCAGGCCCTGACGGGCTAACCACCGATTTCTATCAAGAGCACATCGCCATATTAGCCCCCAGGTTGCTTGAGGTCTGGGACGAATCACTTCATGTCTCTATCCTTCCCCTTTCCATGTGTGAAGCTGTCATCACGATGCTGCTCAAGCCTGGCAAGCCTGATGATGAATGCAGGTCTTATAGACCCCTCTCCCTTATGAACTTCGACACAAAAATCTTTGCTAAAATTATAGCGAATCGCTTTCTGCCCATCATGACATATCTAGTCCATGAAGACCAGGCTGGCTTTGTACCTGGAAGGTCTACCTTCCATAATATCAGAAGACTGTTTAATTTTTTGTCCCGCATAGACCAAGATGCACAAGCTGTGGCGGTCACGCTGGATGCTCAGAAGGCCTTTGATATGGTCTCTTGGAGATACCTGCGGCTGGTGCTGGAGACTATGGGCGTCGGCCCAAACATGATTGGGTTCATCTAATTGTTATACACTTCTCCTGTGGCGCGGGTAAGAGCTAATGCACTGACATCTGACCTTTTCACACTCTTCAGAGGTACCCGACAGGGATGCCCTTTCTCTCCAATTCTTTTTGCTCTAGCAATAGAGCCGATGACAGACTATGTCCGTGCACATCACGCCCGCAGGGGAATAAGACTGAAAGACAACCCCGAAATGATATCGCTATATGCTGACGATGTTCTACTGTACATCAGAGATCCCACAACCCATCTTGACCCTATATTGAGAGATATTACCCTCATCGGCACTCACTCCGGTTTCACTATTAATTATTCAAAGTCAGAGATCTTCCCGCTCACTAAATCCACCCAACAACCCACCACCGAATTCCCCCTCCGCTGGTCCCCGAATGGTGTCAGATATCTGGGTGTATAAATATCCCTAACCAAATCCACCCTGCTTGCCGATAATTACTCTGCAGTAGCAGAAACATTCAAAACTAAAGTCTTACGGTGGCGTATCCTTCCATTATCCATTGCTGGTCGGCTTTACCTCATTAAAATGATTCTACTCCCCAAACTCCTTTACACTTTCAGTAACGTACCCGTATGGCCTGGGAGGGAATACTTCGCTAGACTACACACACTATGTGCACAGTTCCTCTGGCATTCTGGCGCAGTACGCAAGAAGTGGAATGACATGGTGCTCCCATACAGTCAAGGGGGACTCATGGCTCCGGATCTGATGCTCTACTGGTCTGCGGCTCAAGCCCAACACGCCACTCATTGGTACCCTGGCACTCCGGCGCGTCCTCACGTCAAACTGGAATCAACATCATGTCCCTCATACTACACCGGCATTACACACCTGACTCTCCCATTGATCCAATCAACACAACGCTTCAAGCCTGAACGCGCCTGCTATATCAGACACCTGAGGCCTCCCCATACTATAAGTGGCTCCCTGTGTGGGCCTTCCCCGGCCTGGAGCCCACACATGACACAGCGTTGGCCCGACACTGGGGGTCGTTGGGATACCAAGCACTGTCGGACCCCCAAACATAGAAACAAGGGCACAGCAGGTCTGCCTTAGAGACCCTCCAATACTATACACTGCGGGCCGCATTCCGCACCAAATGGCCCACATTCCCAGATGAGCCCCCAGCCCCCAAACCGGCTATTGCATATATTGCCAAATCTGGCAGGGCCCGGGGAGTAGTACCCTCACTATATAAGATCTTACAGGACGCTACCCCCACTCCTGCTCTCAGGGCACGCAATGAAGGGGCTGATGAACTGGGCCTAGAGATAGGGGGGAAATGTGCCTACACACCAAAAAAGTCTCCCTCAATTTCCGTCATTGCGCCATGCAATATAAACTTCTAAACAGGCTTTATTATACTCCACACAGGACTTCGAGGTTCACCCGCGCCCCTGCCCCCGTTGTGGGGCGACAGACGCTGATCACCTACACATGTTCTGGACCTGCAATAAACTGTTTGTATTCTGGCAAAGCATTCTAGAAACACTGACTGTTATTACTGAAACTGTGGTTGATCCTGATCCTTTGGCAGTTCTGTTCGGAGCCTGGAAAATGGATGGCACCTGACGTTTGGCTAAATTTCTGAATATAGAGTGTATGATAGCCACAAAATGCATACTTCAGAGCTGGAGAAGTCCCCCCCCCCCCGGTCTACCAGAAATGGCTCCACATGCTAACTTGGTCACGAAACTGTGAGGAGGAATACCTGTCAATGCTCCCCGCTCATTCCCGCCCCAAGAACATCTGGGTTGAATTCAATGCGTATCTTAACAATCAAAGTGAGGGTACGCCTGGGTCCGGCTCGTCCCCCACTCCATCAGGGACCAATCCTGCATCATGAAAAACCTATTTACTCTCCTCTCATGTGATGCTCGTTTGACATTGTTGTGATTAATGTACTGTGATCAATGTGTTGCTCCATCATATGTTTATCATGCTTATTTGTTGCCTTGATGTATGTGCCTTGTAAACCTCTGCCGCCAAAAATAAAAGTTTAAAAAAAAGAAAATATTGCTGGTATTTTAATGAAGGTACTTCCCCAATTGACATAATTGAATTGGTGACAAAAAGGCATAAGTCAACTACAAATTTGCTACAAACATATGCATTCTTAGACTATTTTGACACGTTCTTTAAGTGAGAATAGCTTATATAAGCAGTGAAACCTCACAAATGTATTACATATTGTGAGGTGGTAGGACTAAGAGATGGTCATGAACCTTGCATGTTGATTATCAAAGACTTTTATTCTCAAAATAAAAGGGGGGGATTTGGAGGAAATCCTAACTTTCCCTACTTAAGAGGCGGTTTCCTGCCTCAACAAAATGAAATAATGAAACTGTTGGTGCCAGAATGTCCAAATTAAAGCTCACTGTCCTTTGTCCAAATTCTAACCTCTCTCTCACAGCTAAAATTATGAAAAGGTGAACAAGGGAAAATGTCTCCTGACTGCCGACCTGCAGCTCGACCCTTTAGACAAAACATACAAGTTCCAAAATGGTGCAGAAAGTAAATAAAGGTTCCACTAGACCCAAGGGGTTAATATGGGTTAATTCCCTTTTCCAGAGACTTTCCAATGTTATTCAAGTTTGTTTCTAGGGCAGAGCCAGCCTCCTGGGCACTGCCACAATGTAAAATAGCCTGTTCTGTGCTGTATTTTGTCTTTCTCATTTACTGCTGGCCTCAGACCCTGTTCTCAGTACGCCTCCTCTTGACCTGTCAACTGGCATACTACAAGCTCTTGGTTTCCCAAATCGGTTTCTCTGGGTTCACTTGCACCCACAGCCTTTGTTTACTCTCCTATCAAGGTCTCTGAGTGTCAGTCACATATGAAAACGTTGTATTCCTCTTTGATAGCACTTGGGGAACACTTCCCCTAATAAGGGTAGCAGACTCCCTTCTCTGGTCTGTTCACAATGGGCCTCATTACAAGTCTGGCGTTCTGAAAGTAAGGGTGCTGGTGACAACGTAATGGCACCCTTTACAGACTGTCAGACTATGAGAATGCCTGCAGGGGCCGGTGCTCCCAGCAGGTCTGACCTGCCGGGAGCACCGACCCCTGCAGGCATCATTTTCTGGGAAGCACCTGCACCAGCACTGGTAGCAACTTCTGTGTCCCCATTCCCGTGGAGTCCTAGGGGACTCTATGGGAATGGGGAATTACAGTTCCCACAGCCTGACATCCCGGGCTGCTGGGACAATCGCTCTGTGTTCCTGGCTCCATCTACTCTGCTTGCCCTCTGGCCCTCTGCCTGCCTTCCTGATGTTCGGCTGGCCTCTTCCTGCGCTGGAGAAGAATACCATCTTGCCATGATTTCCTCCAGCATTGCATCTCCTTTATGCTTCTTTCTTCCAGACCGGCCCCTGAAAAACAGACCATCCTCCTTGTTCTGGTCATCACCTAACTTTCTGGCTTCAACCCAACTTCCTACCTGAAAGCTACTTGTGTGGCTAAAGTGACCCTTCCTGAACAGGATCGCCTCCACCTGCGGCTTTCTGTTACTTTGCGCTCCTTGCTCAGCCCTCTAAGTGACATACAAACATTACACAGCTTGCAGAGAACTCTGTATGGCATTTCCCAAAGCACTGCTCTGTTGCCTTGACAACAACGGTTATTTCCCCTCTTTGTATTCGAGCATCTAATGTCCACACATACTGCATATGGGGAGCAGCACAACTCCTCTACACCCTCTGCACCATCCTGTACAGTGTTTAGGAGCCTCCTGACCCAGCTGCCTTTCAAATTGTTCTCCTCTGTTGACTGTTCATTATCTGCGGTTGCCGGTAAACAGATCGGAGTACTTTTCCAGACACTGTTTGGATCTCAAATATGTCACTGATTCTGAGCAATGCAAGTCCAAAGCATTCCCATCTGTGGCTTTGTCTGCTCCCCACTGTGACTGGCTCATGCACAGTCCACCTGTGATTTCTGAATGTCCACTGTGTTTCCTTCATTTCTTATGATGGTTTGTACCTGTTGTGAGGAATAAATGCACAGTTATAGCAGGATGTTTCCCTAAATTATTTTCACTGATTGCTCATTTTCCTATTATGGGACATTGGAGCCTCCCCGAGGTTTCTTAGAACTTTTGTCGTAGGTCTGCACTGCTTACCTTATTTTGTTTATTTTGTTTATTTTGTTCCAACATATATATGGCAATGTTTTTCCCCTTGCTGAAAAAAGACCTAGGCTATCTAGCCATCGGTGTGGGCCGCACACCCTTAGATCCAAGAGGGATGTGTTCGCTTTTAAGAATTAGTCCGTCAATTTGACAAATAATGTTAAAAAAGAAATGCTTATGAGTATGGGTAATCATAATCATCATTTCCTTTTGTAATCAGGGATTTTTCTCTTACACAATTTCAGCAAAAAATGACCTATGCATTTTGGATATAAAAATCCTTCCTCAGGGCCTATTTGTTTCTACTATCAACGCTGTGGAACATACCATAAAGGACAATCACATTAGTATGCATTAATTTACAGGGTACCCACAAGACACACAACAAGCACAAAGGGAAAAAAAACATACATTGTGAAATAAAGAGCATATTAGAGTTCAACTCTCAAAAAACATCATCATATCTATTCTCACTTGACATTTAATTGTATCTGTACAGTCTTCATCAAAGTGTGTAATCTAGGCGCTCTAGTGGTGTACGTTAGCTATATTGTGTTTGTTCGCCTAGTGAGGTTATCTGTTTTTCCCCTTTCCAAGGTCCCACTCACAGAGCTGTTCTTACTTGAACTGACATGTATAATTTACCTCCCCACTTCCTCCAGAGACCTGGTGAAGCAATGGTTTCTTGGGACACATGGAGGGATGAATTAATTGACAATGATGCTGCCATCTGTGTATTCTTCCCACCTCTAGGTCATCTTTTGTCAACTGTTCTGCTGTTCTTGTTTGTGTTTTTTCTCACTGACTGCACTGTTTCAAATTGTATTGCTGTGTGTTCGGCTGCATTCTTCCTTTCTCCAGGTTTACATTTGCTGACTACTTTGTCCTTTTGCATATTCTTCTGTGTTCTGTTGTGTTCCACCCTCCTGTAGGTGACTCTTTTTAGCTGCAGCTCTGTTCTTAATGCCCTGGTAATCTGATTTGTTGCCGGACTGCCTTTTTTCTGCCACTCTTCCATCTGAGATCTTGTTTCTTAGTTAAATTGTCTACTTTAATCTGGTCCCTCTCTGTCTCGTGTGCTTGCACCCCTCCTTGGGTCCTCCCCTAGTATCTCCCCCTTCCTTCCCCTCCACCCCCCCTCTTCATCGCTCCTTTCCCCCACATATTCTATGGTGCTCTCTGTTTCTCCTATCATTTCTATGTGCTTCTCTATCGAGTAATCTGCTCACCCTACTAAGTCTGGTAGGAAGAGGTTCAAGAGGGACATCATGGTCTCCAACCCAGGCCTAACAGTAACAAGAAAGAAGGTCCAAATTTGGAACCCTCCCGTCCCCTGCACACTATAACCTACCGTCACAGGACAAATAGAGACATATTCTGAAGTTTAAATTCAATCATTTGCAACAGTTGAATTGTGAAAGACCATATAATAAAATATGATAGAATCAATTTTCATTAAAAAGGAGATGCTTTTGAATAATCAAGAAACAATTCAATTCAATAAATAAAGCAGTGCAGATGTCAAATGTAATGGCTGATGCGTTTCGAGATTTCCTCTCTTCATCTTCCCGGAAGTCTTTCAAGGATGGCAACTTTCTCCATATTGCCACTCTCATCTTTCGCTCAGCTGTCAAACACTCCTCTGACATCTGCTGCCTCCTGGAAGAACTTGACATCGATGTCCTCGATCTCACTGAGACATGGTTCGCAGCCAGCTCTGTCACAAGCTTTGGCACTCTCCTCCCTGATGGCTACAAGATCTTTTCCATGCCCCGATTCAACCATTCCTGGAGGGGATGTGGCATTGATCTTCCCAGAGTGAATTCCTGCCTCTGTCATTCCTATGCAGGCCGACTCCAACTTCAAATGTGTTGTCTGCAGGCTTTCTCTCTCTCCTAGCCACTCTCTTACCGTGTCTACTATTTATTGGCCACCTGGCCAGATCACCTCCTTCCTCTCTGAGTGGGTGGACCTCTCCTCCTCCCTTCTGGCCTCGACCACTCAACTCCTCCTTCTTGGAGACTTTAACATCCACCTGAATGCTTCCTGTCCGTCCTCTGGACTATTTTGCAACTTCTGCGACTCCCTCTCTCTCTTTCTATTCTCCTCTCTGGCCTGACTCACTCTGCAGGGCACACTCTAGATGTTTCGATTGCTCCAGACCTCACCCTCTCTATCCCTCTCATCACTCCTCTCCCCTGGAGTGATCCATTTCTCCTTTCCTCCCATCTCTCCCTCTCCTCACCCCCCGCCAAGCCAACCCGAGCACTGCCATCTACCTTTGTGGTGATCTGACCCATGAAGTGTGTTTCAGTTGAGGCTTTCACCGCCAATTTCTCACCCCCCCCCTCTGGCTGATTCACATCCTGACACAGCCCCTTCCATGCTCCACTCTTCTATCTCTGATATGCTTCAGGTTCTTGACCCTGTCATGAGGATCAACTCCTGGTACAAATCTGACCTCGCCAGCCTTAAACGCAATTGCAGGGTTGCTGAGAGCAAATGGCTAGCTTCTTGTGCATCCTCTGACAAACTGGCCTGCCGCCTGCTCCAAAGGCAATACCGGGTCTCTGTCTCAAACCAAGATGAGAGCCCACATCGCAGCCCGTGTATCTGCGGCATTTAACAACTCGGCCGAACTCTTTAAAATTTGCAAGGAGCTCACCAATCCTGCTGCAGTCTCTAACTCTCCTGTCAACTGCCAGGCCTTCTGCACAGCCCTGGCTTCTCATTTCATCTCTAAAACTCAGGACATCCTGTCCACTCTCTCGTCCTCTCCTCCCCCTCCCTCCACTCTCTCCGCTACCTCCAGCCCCACTGTGGCCAACTCTCCTCCCTCCTTCTCTGACTTCCATCTGTTCTCCCCTGACAAGGTTTCCAGACAATTCTGATCTATGAAAGTCTTGTCAAAACAGGTTCTTCCCTATTCTTCCAAAACCATCAAGGACCACATTGACACCCTTGCTCCTGCCCTAGATGACTTCTGCAAACACTCCTTTGCCACTGGAGCCTTCCCTTCCCCCCTTAAGCACGCTCTTGTGCACAGCCCTTCTTAAGAAGCCCTCAGCCAACCTCTCCTGCCCGGCTAACTATCGCCCGAACTCCATGACTCCTTTCCTGGGCAAACTCCTGGAAAGGCTGGCCATATCCCATCTTAATCTTCATACTGAATCTGTTGGTTGTATCCATGACCATTAGTCCGGATTAAGAGCAGCCAGAAGCACAGAAACTGCTCTCCTGAACATCCGTGAAGTCATGCTCTCT
Organism: Ambystoma mexicanum; assembly: GCF_040938575.1. Classification (NCBI taxonomy): domain Eukaryota; kingdom Metazoa; phylum Chordata; class Amphibia; order Caudata; family Ambystomatidae; genus Ambystoma; species Ambystoma mexicanum. Next base: position 879,433,876 of record NC_090929.1, on the reverse strand, counting down.
AACCTTGATTCTAATCTCCCCTCTGTTCTGATCTTATACAATCTCTCTTCTGCCTTTGACACGGTCAACCATGCCATCCTGCTCAATCATCTCTGTGATAACCTGTGTATCACCGATCAGGCCCTGGCCTGGCTGACCTCTTTCCTCCCTGATCGACTCTCCAAGGTCCAACTTGGGTCCTTCCTTTCCTCTCTCTCACTCTCTTCCTGTTGTGTTCCCCAGGGGTCTAACCTCTCTCTCTGGCTGTTCCACCAATGCCTGGCACCCCCTGCCCACTGCATTGCCGCTCTCTGCTTCAACTTCAACTTTCAGTGCTATGCAGATGACACTCAGCTCGTTTTCAGGCTCCCCACTGCCACCTCTTCTACTTCTCTCATCTCTGACTGTATGTCTGCTATCAACGAGTGGTGTGCTGCCAATGATCTCTGCCTTAATACCAGTAAGACGGATATTCTCCTCATCGGCACACCTGAACCCTACTTTCCTGTCACTCTCTGGCTGGCCTGCCTTGGCCCTCTTCCTGCTCCCACCAGTGAGGCTAAGAACCTCAGGGTCAGCTTCGACTCCACACTCTCTGTTACTTCCCACATCTCTGACGTCTCTAAGAAGTCAAACTACCAACTGCACCTCGTTAGAGGTATTCTTCCTTTCCTCTCTTTAGCCCAGAAGCTCACTGTCTCCAGAGATCTGCTTCTCTCTAGGTTGGACTACTGCAACAGCCTCTTTCTAAATCTGCATGCTTCTACTCTCTGCAACTCATGCAGAACAGGACTGTGAGACTTGTCCTTGGCCTCAAGCCCAGGGATCGTATCTCTCCAGCACTGAAATCTCTGCATTAGCTCCCAGTGGCTGTGATGTTTAACTGTAATACTCTCTGCATTGTCCACAAGGCCTTCTGGGGTCTGGTGCCTAAATACCTCCAACTCTCTCTTCGTAAATACTTTCCTACTCGAGCTCTTTGCTCCTCTAACTCCCTCAGGGAGAGTCGCTTCTCCAAGCAATGAGTTAGTGATAGATCTTTCTACTGCTGGGTCCTCCCTCTGAAACAGCCTCCCTGTCTCACTGAAACTTGAGGAGAACCATCTCTGGTTCTGGAAGCACCTCAAGACCTTCCTCTTTGCTTCTGCCTTCTCTCTCTTCCTCTCTCCTGCTGACTTGCTGACTGACACTGCACTGGTCACCTGGTTATCCTCGGATCTTAGGCCCAGGTCCCTGCCCAACCAGTTGCACACCCGCACTGCCTCCTTGCAACCCTTGCACTTGGGTATGTAGCTGTAACTCTACAGTTGCCCTACCTGCACTTTGGACACCTGCTGTCTGCAATTACCCTTGCACCTGCCACCCGTTGTCCGCAATTCTTTTTATTGTTTGATTCCATGTACACCCCTCCCACTTGTCTAGTAAGATAATTCTCTGTCCTCCCTTTGTCCCCCTCCCTTGCCTCGTTGCACCTTGAAACACGTGTATAGGCGTGTTATAAATGCCATATCATATCATATCCATGGCCCAAATTTTAATATGGGGAGACAAAACACCTTCTTAATGGAATGTTTGGGCTATGAGGGCAGGAGGATCTTGAAAAGCCTTCCTGACTTGGTTACGACTCCTCAGGCAGCTGGTGAAGGTGTAGATTTACCCACTACATATGATGTCATCTTAGAAAAATTTGATACACAGTATGAAAAGAAGGTTAGCATTCATTTTTCTGTGCTACCATTTCAGTACAAGGGAACATGTCAAGGATCAGTCAATTGAAACCTTCATTACAGCTCTTAGGAAGCTTGCCAACGCTCATTTTATGATAACGCCTTCATGATCAGTTTATGTTAAAAGTTAAAAGAAATTTAAATAAGAGGGGAGATATGGGCAAGGGGTGACCCTAGCTTAGATGATGTGTTAGAAATTGAAAAAAGGTTAGAGCATATGTTAGCATGTGTCAAGGCATTGAACTTGAAAGAGTCCAAAGACACCATTAGTGTGGTGTCATCTAAAAAAACAAAGAAGAAAGTGAGAAAGAATCCCCTGGTAAAAAGAGAAGAAAGGGAGGCAATGGCTTATCAAAGAAATGCCAGCAACAAAACTTTTGCCTCTGCAGGTCCCAGAAAATGTTTCAATTGTGGGAGTTACTCTCATCTAGCCAATAACCTGAATGCCAAACCCACACATTTCAGTGTGGAAAATGTGGGAAAAGGGGTAATTTCACCAAATGCTGTCAAACATTTTTTTTCAGATAACGCTGTGAATCAGATTTAAGAGAATGTTAAGATTGAATGTCCAGAGGAACCCCTTGCTTAGGATGAAACCCCTGGTATCAGTTGGTCTGTATGCGAGGTGGGCCCCTCTAATAAACTTGATGAGAAGCCCCATTCGATAGTACTTATTAATGGAATAGTGTTGAAAAAGCTTATTGATTCAGGGTCTGACTACACCATCATTAACAGGGATACTTGGCAGTCCGAATTCTCCAAAGTTAGCCTGAAGTTATCTCATCTCAAGGGTAGTGCCTACAGTGGCTTAAACATAACAATGTTGGGGTGCTTTGTGCAACAATGAAGTGCAAAATCAAAATGACCAAAAACAGAATATATGTTTCTGACAAAGGCAGATGCCATGTAAGTTTGGACCATCAGTGAGACATGGGCTTGAAAATCAACCACAACGTCTGTGTAGCCTCCATCACTTCATCATCTGAAAACAACACACCTCATGTATTTACGGAAAAGTTAGGATGCTTAAAAGGGAGGTGGCACAAAATTAGACTAAGAAAGGGTATATTCCCTTAGATGCCAAATTAAGGTATGTTCCCCTTGCCCTTAGAGAAGTAGTCTCCAAGACAATCTAATCCGATAGCCGGTCCGATATCACAGCGAGTAGAGCACTCGCTTTGACATCTATACAGAGCCTGCTGATACAGGTTTGAATCCCAGTAGGGCCAAACTCTGCCGTTCATCCTTTCGCGGTCGATAAATGAGCCCCACACACCGTGGGTAATAATAAGCAGCGCTCAGATACCTGAGGGTTCATAGTGCTATATGAATCCTAAATTATTATTAATCAGTAGATTGATTGATGAAGACATTATAGAACCTGTTAAGGCTTCTGAATGGTGCTCCCTGGTGTTAGTAGATAGAAAACCGAATGGAAGTGCCCACCTTCTGTGTAGACCTAAAGAACTTAAATAAATGTGTTGTTGTGGATCGCTTTCCCCTTCCAAATATTGAGGAGATGGTCAGTCTCACAGCTGGTGCTAGATTCTCCTCCACCCTTGACCTAGCATCAGCATACCGCCAGATGAAACTCCATCCTGATTCCAGTAATCTCACCACTTTCATCACTCAGGATGGCACATTTAGCACCTCATTACACGGAAGGCGGAGGACCAAGGTGCTATTAGCACCTTGGTCCATGCCGGTAAAATACCGGCACCGCCTTGGTGGAAAGGGGAATTACCGCCCCATTCCAAGGTTGGCGGGGCGGTAATTCCCCCTTCCACCACTGCCCTTCCCCATTCCCATTTTTGCCCCATAGGGCATAATGGGAATGGGGAAGGTGCTAATTACGGCACCGCAATTTTGCGGTGCTGTAATTAGCACCAAGGTCCCTTAGCGGGTTGGTTTTTAACGCCTGCAAAAAGCAGGCGTTAAAGCACCAAACCGCTAAGGGACCTCGTAGTAAGGCGGTAATGGTTAACGGTCACCGTTACCATTAACGGTGACCGTTAACCATTACCGCCTTCCGTGTAATGAGGCCCTTAGATTTAGATTGATGTCTTTTGGACTAATATCTGCCACTGCGTTTTTTCCAAAGCGTGATAAAGGATGTTGTGGGTGACATCTCTGGAATTTTCTATTATCTGGATGACATGCTAGTAATGCATTCATCTACCAAGGATCATGATGCAAAATTGAAGTTAGTGTTGGACACACTTAGTATGGCTGGATTGACTTTACAAAAATCAAAATGGTGTTTAAGAGATTCAAAGATTGATTATCTGGGACATTGCTTATCAGGTGATAGGATATCCCCAGGCAAGGATTAGTTACTGCCATAATGCAGACCTCACCACCCAAAGATATTCATGAGGTTTTGTCATTCTTAGGAGTGGCTGAATGCTACTCAAAATTTGAAAGGAATGTTTCTGACAACTCCATAAACATAAGACATCTTTGAAAAAAGGACAAACATTTGAATAGCCTAAGGATGTGACACAGAAGTTTGTGACATGAAGAGTGTGATTGCTAATGCCCCCTTCTTTCTTTCACCTTTTGATTTGTGAAAAGGAACCCTCATAATGATTGATGCCAGTGGCACACAGTTAGGTGCAGTCCTCACGTAATTAGGTAATCAGGATGACAATGTAATCACTTTTGCTTCAAGGTCACTAAAAGATGTAGATATTCAGTCATTGAAAAAGAGGCATTGTCAGTAACATGGGCAATTAAGACATTTAAAACTTTCTTACAGGGCAGAACACATGTACCAGGTGGTGGGAAGGAGAGGGGAGGGTGGTGTTTAGGGAGTCATGTGGTGCGAGGGTTGACATGATTTCCTAGGTGTTGAGGAGGAGAGACTCCTTAAAGAGGTTGGTCTTGAGTTATTTTCTGAATTGTAGAAGTTTGGGGGTGAGTCTGATGTTGATGGTGAGGAGGTCCAAAGTCTTGGGGTGTAGGTAGAGAAGGCTTTTTTTCAGGTCCTTTCCTTTTTGCAGTGGCATATTTCAGGTATGCACCTGTCCTAATTTCTGTGTGGTGCGCTGTCTGCTGGAGATGCAGAGTTTCTCTGTGAGGTAGCTGGGTGACTTGAGGGTGACTGCCTTATAGAAGATGCAGCAAGATTTAAAGGTGATTTGTGCGTGCAGTAGGAGCCAGTGAAGGTCGATTAGGGCGAGCGTGATGTGTTAATATCTGTAAAGATCCTTGATGAGGCATGCAGGCATATGTAGGACACTTTTCAGGGTCACAAGGAAGGATGATGGGAGGCCTTTGAGGAGTGAATTGCCCTCATCCAGGTGGGATAGGACCTGTGCTTGAACGGTGGACTTAAAGCTGCCAGGAGGGAGGAAAGGCTTGACCTTTCACAAGAGGGAGAGCTGATACCAAGCTGTCTGACTTTTCTTAGCTATGTGTGTCTTGAAGGAGAGGTGTTTGTCAATGAGCTCGGGTGTGAAGCCCTCAGAGTTCATGGTTGATAGCCATGTCTGTATGTCTGGGTGTACTGTGTTGTTGATGAGTTGGTGGTGAGGAGAGGAATTCGGTCTTGGAGGGGTTAAGCTTCAAGTATCTACTGGACATCCAAGATTGTATCAGCGAGAGGCAGGTGTTAAGCCTATTTATTTCCTTGATGGGGTCAATCTTGAGGTGTAGCTGTGTGTCATCGGCGTATTGGTGGATGTGGGTGTTTTGTGTGGCCAGGAGGGCTCCCAGTGTCTCCATGTATAGATTGAGGATCACTGGGGAGAGAATAGAAACCTGTGGCTCCACAGGTGACAGGTAGCAATAGCAATTTAGAAGAGTCCATCTGAATAAACTGCTTGCATTTGGCGAGATTGCACTTGAACCAGCACAGGACAAGATTGTTGATCCCCATGCGCTAAAGTAGGCTGTCTGTAAGTGCCTGGTGGTCTACTGTGTCGAAGGCAGCCGAGAAGTGGAGTAGAACTAGGAGGCAGGGTGGCCATCATCAAGGATGTTGAGGGCATTGTCAACCACCTTTATGGTTGCTTTCTTTGTGCTGAATCCATATCTGAATCCGGATTGGTAGGTTTGGGGCGATTGTTGGTGTCAATGTGTTGCTGCAGTTGTGCGGCTAACGATTTCTCGATTAACTTACCTAGGAAGGGAAGGTGGGTGATGGGGCGATAGTTACATAGTTTGTCAGGATCCAGAGTGGGTTTCTTTAGAAGAGGGAGGATCTGTCCTGGTTTTAAGGTCAATGGGATGGTGCCTTGAGTTAGGGATCTGTTGATGATCTTCATGTCGGGAAAGTATGTGTGTTCTCCTCAGACACGCTGGACTTTATCTTAACGGTAGGACTGTAGCCTGGAGGAGGGGATTGCCTCTCGTTGGTCCTTTGTAATGGCAAGTAAAACACAGCCGCACCACAGGAAGCTGGCATGGGAACAAGAATCAAAGGGCACATCCATTCACAAAAGGCTTCACTTCACAACAGGGTGCTGCATATCTAAAGGTGTTTGATCCTATATAGAAGGGAAGGGGTGGGCTTATTGTAATAGTGTAGACAGGGAGAGCTTCATACAGTAGAGGAAGGGTTCTAGCATCATGTTCCCTCTGCCTCCTTCATGTCCTATTCACTTCCTATAGCACAAAGCACTCTGGGTGTGATGTCAGAAGGGGAAAGTGCACTTCTTTGAAGAAGATGGATGGGACTACTAAGGCAGGATAGCTTTAGTCTAATTACCTGTGGGCTTTTACCATTTAAAGAAGAGGTCTCACACCACTTCTTTGAATCATTTTTGGCACTCCATGTCCTGTTCAGCCTTGGCTGTTACCCCTTTTTCCTCCCCACTCTCCTCACCTGTCTCGTAGTCCTCCTATTCTTTAGGTTTGAGGTGGCGACGTGTGCAATAATCTGTCCTTTCTTTAGAAGACGTTTGCCTACCACGAGAGGAAGCCACAGTGAATGCTTGAAACTAGCAGTGCTGGGGCTCCTCTCCCGTAGACAGGCGGCAAGGGAAAAAGCCCCACAGGCAGAAAAAACCCTTTGCACGCTGGGAAAACACGAATTCCAGGAGTCTTCCGGTATTGATGATCGGAGGTTTTCCACTGATTGGAGAAAGGAGATCTTGTAAGAGAGACCGTGGCTCAGAGGAGGAGGAGGAGGAGGACAGAAGCCGCAAGGAGCGGCGGCAAGAAACCCTGAATGCAGAGATGAGGAGCGGAAAGAGTGACTCGTTATGGGAGACCTGAGCGAGCAGAGTAGCAACGGGACTGAAAGGTAGGTAGCGAGAAAAGAGAGGCGGCTCGCAAGGAAGCGTTCCGAAAAGGAGTAACAGAGCGACTTAGGAGCCGTGAAAGCAGGAAAACTAGCGTCATTCACCCAAAGGCAGCAAAGCTGGTAACTAAGGGGTTGCAACGCGGCGATCTCTGGGAGAGGAGTGGAGAAATACCTTCCAGTGACCGCCATCTTGGATGACAACTAGACCGACAATGTACATAAGATGAAACAACGTGCTGGAACTACCGCCTACGCCGGAGCCGCCAACGCGGAAGTAACCGCCAATCGGCTCGGCGGCGTATGACAGTATGCCCCCTTCCAGTGCAGAGCACTCTGGGTTTACCAGGGAAAAGTCGATGGAATCGACTTAACCACCGAGGGGCATGTATGTGGGAAACGGGTTCCCAAGAGTCCTCCGACTCAGGGTATCCTTTCCACGAGACCAGGTATTCCAAACGTCCCCTGTAATATCTGGAGTCACGAATGGCAGATACTTCGTGTTCCTCTGTATTACTGGAAACCGGGATAGTCTGTCGGGGAACTGATCGATGGAAAGAGTCTGGGACAAAGGGCTTGACAAGAGAAGAGTGAAAAACAGGATGTATGCGACTGAGAGTGGAGGGTAATTTCAACCTGTAAGAGACAGGGTTAATCTTGGATAGGCTAGAAAAAGGTCCCAGAAAACGAGGTGAAAGCTTAGAAGGGTGAACCCATCTCGGTAAGAATTTAGTAGAGAGCCATACTTTGCCCCCTTTCTTCCAATCAGGACAGTCTTTCCGATGTTTGTCTGCCTGTTCCTTATTCCATCTCCTACTCCTCTCCAGACTGTGTTTGGCAGTCATATGGGCCTTGGCAATGGACTAGAGTACTGCTTCAGCTGTGGGAAAATTGGTAGGAATGGGAAAAATGGAAAAAAAAGATCGAGGATGTACTCCATAAGTACAATAAAATGGAGTAAGCCCGATGGCTCAGTGTGTGGAGTTGTTGTATGTTAACTCCGCTGTTGGCAATAAGGACACCCAGTTGTCTTGGTATTGGTTGCTGTAGCATCGCAGATACTGTTCCAAGGTGGCATTTAGTCGTTCCGTCTGGCCATTAGACTGAGGGTGGAACCCAGAAGAAAGATCTCTTTCAATACCAACTCGGGAACACAGAGCCTTCCAGAAATTTGAGATGTACTGACTGCCTCGGTCCGAAATAATCTTGTCTGGTAAGCCATGCAGTCGGAAGATATCACGAGCGAATGTCTCCACCATCTTGGTAGCCGTAGGTAAGCCCGGTAGTGGAGAAAAATGTGCCAGTTTGGTTAAAGTGTCTATCGTCACCATTATGCATGTACAAGAATCAGACTCTGGTAGATCTACAATAAAGTCCGTAGAAACAAGTCCCCATGGACGCATAGGCATCTCAGTTTGGGTTAACAACCCTAAAGGTTTACCAGACGGGTATTTAGCTATGGCACAAATCGGACAATCTTTGAGGTATTCCTTGACGTCTTCTTTCAACTCTGGCCAGAAGAACATTCTAGCTACGAGGTCAAGGGTGTTGTGTACTCCTCTATGGCCGGCTGTTGGTAGGTCGTGACACCAACTAATGATCTTTTCGCGCCAAGGGCCGACAGGAATGTACAGTCGGTTGCCATAAAACACTAAGCCGTTCCTCTCGGTATAGTTCCTTCCTCGTTGGCCTAGAAGTTTTGGCATTTCGGACGTCAAAGCAGTCTTGACTTCTTGAAAGAAGGTATTAACAAGTCCCAGGATCTTGTTCCTTTTAAACATGTTTTCCCGGGGAAGGGGGATACCATTGCCAGAAGCATCCTTCCGAGACAAAGCATCAGCTACCCTATTGGAGGTACCGGGTAGGTAGGTGATATGGAAGTCATATTGGGCAAAAAAGTAGGCCCAACGAGCTTGTCTCGAGTTAACACACGCCATGTTTTGCAAGACTTTCAGATTCTTGTGGTCCGTTCTTATGAGAAAAGGATGTTGTGATCCCATGAATAAATGTCGCCAATCTTCACAAGCCTGTTTTATAGAGAGTAGTTCTTTCTCCAGAACTGAATAGTTCAGTTGGCTGGAAGACACGGTCTTTGAGAGATAGGCTACCGGATGTTCTACTCCCTCGTAAGATTGTAAAAGGACCGCCCCTATGGCCCTAGCAGATGCGTCAGTCTCAACGATTAACTGCCGATTTTGGTCAGGATGGCGAAGAATGGGAGCAGAACAGAACAGCTTCTTAAATTTCCCAAAACCTCGTTCTGCATCTGGTGACCATTCAAAAGAGCCTGTGTTCTTCCTGAGTAGTTTTGTGATGGGAAGAACAATCTCAGAGAAGTTAAGAATGAACCTCCTGTAAAAATTAGAGAGTCCGAGGAATCTTTGCACTTCCTTGACATTGCCAGGAGAGGACCAACTGAGTATAGCAGTAACCTTGTCGGGATCCATGGAAATTCCTTCTCCAGAGAGAATGTATCCGAGATAGGGAACAGATGAGACTGCAAAGACGCATTTCTCGGGTTTGACCAAGAGTTGGTACTGTTGAAGGCACTCCAGGACCTGTTTGACATGAAGGATATGTGTTTCCAAATCTGATGAATAGATTAGAATATCATCCAAGTAGATAATGACTGTCACCAGTAGCAGATCAGAGAATATTCGGTCCATAAATCGTTGAAATATAGCCGGTGCATTCACTAAACCGAATGGCATTACCTTGTATTCGTACAGCCCGAACGGGGTGCGGAATGCAGTTTTCCACTCATCCTCTTTGGCAATACGAAGCATGTGGTAGGTGTTCGGAGATCAAGTTTGTTAAATATGCGCGCCCCTTGTACAGCCTCTATAATCTCTGAAATAAGCGGCATGGGGTAGCGGTCTCTGATGGTAACCTTATTAAGGCCCCTGTAGTCTATGCATGGCCGCAATTCGGTGGAATCTCTCTTCTTTATGAAAAACAGAGAAGCACCTGCATGAGACTTGGAAGGCTGTATAAGACCATTTTGCAAGTTGGCATCCAGATAGTCCCTTAAAACCTGTCTCTCCATTTGGGTTAAAGAAAACATTCTGCCAAAGGGAACCAAGGCATTAGGTTCCAGGTCCAGAGTGCAATCCTCTGGTCTGTGTGGAGGTAATGTAGCGGGTCTCTGTTCCTTGAAGACGTCTTGATAAGGTAAACAATATTGTGGTAAGGCGTGAACTCCCACATGATTGCTTGTTAATACTGTCATGGTTTGGTGATCATCCTTGTTTGTTTCTGGGAAACATTGTAGTCTACAAAATGAAGAAGAAAAGCTCAACTGATTACTGGTCCAGTTTACCTGAGGATTGTGTTTTCGGAGCCAGGTAATTCCTAGTATGATAGGAAAGTGAGCAGCTCATATGATATCGAATTTAAGGACTTCCGTATGTTTAAAGATGGTGACTCTGAGTTCTTCAGTGGTATGGGTTATAGGTCCCGAAGAGAGAGGAGAACCGTCCACTCCCTCTACCTTCTGATCTTCTTTGCGGACTAACCTGTGTAGGCCAACCTTTTCTGCCCATAGAGTGTCCACAAAGTTTTCGGCAGCCCCACAATCTAGGAGAGCTAGAGTCTCTATGGATCAGCCATGGGTGTCAATGAGAACAGGAATGACCATCAATCTGGAATCCTCCAAAGTGTTTGGAGCTGTTATCGAAAGGGAAACGTAGGGACTAAGTAGGTTGCATGTAGCCCCTCAGAACCAGGTCCCTAATGGCGCCGAGGGAGTTTGTTTCCCTGTCGTCTGGTTGGAACCTCAGTGCAATCTTTAAGAATGTGCTGATCGGACCCACAATAAGCACAAAGTCCTTTCTCTTTTCTCCGTCTTCGTTCTGCAGAAGAAAGAGGGCCCCTGGTAGCCCCAATCTGCATAGGTTCTTCGTGGGAGTGGGAGGAGTGGGGCAAGGACGACGTAGAAGCCATAGAATCGGGAAGGTTAACTGCAGGGCGGTGTCTGCAACGTTCAGCTCGGCGTTCCTGAAGTCGATATTCTATCTGTAATGCAGTCGATAGTAGGTCTGCAAAGGTCGGAGGTCGGGAGGACCTGGCGAGTTCGTCTTTGATTTCCTCCTTTAAGCCCCTTCTGAATATGGCGTACTGAGCTTGCTAAGGCCAACCCGCCCCTGCAGCCAGGGTTTTGAAACAAGAAATGTAGGTCAAAACATCTGAGGATTCTTGTCGAACATCCAACAAGTCCTCGCAAGCGGTGAAAGTAAGTTCAGGCCTCTCGAATGTCTATTTCAGCAGAGCCTGGAATCCGGCAAAATCATGCAATATGGGATTGGCGCTGGTCACCAATGGGGTGGCCCACTTGAGAGCATTGCCCGTCATGTTCGATATCAGGAATCCAACCCTAGATTGGTCGGAAGCAAAAGGGCGAGGTCTAAATGTAAAATATACCACACAGGCTTCCAAAAATGCCTTAATCTTCTTGGGAGAACCATCAAATTTTCCCGAAGGGAGTGACATGATTAGTAGTTCAGCTGGCGGAGATTCGCGAGCTGTGGCTATTTGCTTTAGTACTGCGTTCTCTGCTTTAACTGTCTGCAACTCTTGCGTCATGCTCTGAACAGCTTTCCAGAGTTCCTGGATCTGTTCCTCTGCAGACATTCTGTCTTCTTGGCGTTGCAATCTGTCCTGTTCAGCCTTGGCTCTTACCCCTTCTTCCTCCCCACTCTCCTCACCTGTCTCGTAGTCCTCCTATTCTTCAGGTTTGAGGTGGCGACGTGTGCAATAATCTCTCCTTTCTTTAGAAGACGTTTGCCTACCACGAGAGGAAGCCACAGTGAATGCTCGAAACTAGCAGTCCTGGGGCTCCTCTCCCGTAGACAGGCGGCAAGGGAAAAAGCCCCACAGGCAGAAAAAACCCTTTGCATGCTGGGAAAACATGAATTCCAGGAGTCTTCCGGTATTGATGATCGGAGGTTTTCCACAGATTGGAGAAAGGAGATCTTGTAAGAGAGACCGTGGCTCGGAGGAGGAGGAGGACAGAAGCTGCAAGGAGCGGCGGCAGGAAACCCTCAATGCAGAGATGAGGAGCGGAAAGAGTGACTCGTTCTGGGAGACCTGAACGAGCAGAGTAGCAACAGGACTGCAAGGTAGGTAGCGAGCGGTAAGAAAAGAGAAAAGAGAGGTGGCTCTCAAGGAAGCGATCCAAAAACGAGTAACAGAGCGGCTTAGGAGCCGTGAAAGCAGGAAAACTAGCGTCATTCACCCAAAGGCAGCAAAGCTGGTAACTAAGGGGTTGCAATGCGGCAATCGCTGGGAGAGGAGTGGAGAAATACCTTCCAGCGACCGCCATCTTGGATGACAACTAGACAGACAATGTACGTAAGATGAAACAACGTGCTGGAACTACCGCCTATGCCGGAGTCGCCAACGCGGATGTAACCGCCAATCGGCTCGGTGGCGTATGACACGCCAGCCCTTGAGGAACATTTTGTGTGGATCCTCCTGGGAAAGCAGTCCTTTCCAGATTCCACTAGTTGATAGGTGAAAGCAGGTATTCTAAGGCAAAGGTAAGCTATGTCCCCTAACCATCCCCATAGACAATTGTGGATGAACCTGATGATGGAACAAGACAGGCCTCTCTGCCAGCCACAGGGGTACCCACGACCACACTATGTTGAAGGATCCTGCAGTTGTGTGTATGCCTCCCCCATCTTTGGGAGCACACAAACAAGGACCTATCTTGTCCCTGGGCCCCTGGATTGGAACTCACAGCAACCTGAATGCAAAGACAGCTGTTTGACTGCTTGGAACTGCTTGAACTAATATATTTCACTTTCCAACTGCTTGGAGCCATGTTTCAAGAACCGTATGATACATTTGAACAACCAGGACCCTCCAGTGCTGGCTTTTACACTCCCCCAATCTTTTAATTGCTAGCACAGCGCCAAGAGGTCTACCCAAAGAGGTGAAGGTGCTTTATCATTAATGTTGTGCCTGTTTCACCTTTATGTTTGGGATCACTGCTGGTTTAGTAGTAGTGTGCAGCTGAGTAGGTGTTTAGAAACCACTTCTCATGCCTGTACTCATTTTGTCACAAATGTAATAAATATTGTTAGTTTATGTTTTGATAATATGATTTGCTCAGCAAGACAAGTTGAACATTCTTATTAGAACTACAACATATAGTCAAAATGTTCATTAAAAATGCTTGCAAAGTTAAATATTTTCAATTTTTCTGAGAATACTTTGCTGAACCTGAACATTTATTACATTACCTGTAAACACTTATAACTAACAAAAAACATAAAATAAACACAGTTGTAGACGATGCAGCCTTATTCTCCTGCCCCCTACATGGTCTGAAATGACTGAGACCCTTCATGCAGAGACTATTAGCCAGCCTCTCAACTCCCCAGTATGGAGATGGCACCTTCGCTGGTACGATGACGTTCCTGCCGATGAAGCTGATAACAATGTATACCTCCATATAGCAGGCCTGAAACACAAATCAGGGCTTGCCTCTGTTGCTGCTTCTTTCAGTCTACTTTTGACCATTCAAAACACAGCATCCCCTCCCCTCTTTAAGATATTGGTGCCTTTTCTCTGATTACAATACTGCAGCAGTTGGTGTGTCAGTAGCAAACGCGCACCTGACAATGTGACTCTCGTCCCCAAAAATAGACAGGGTGAGAGACAGAGATACTGAATGAGACATAGAGAGAAGGATAGATTGTGGGAAACAGAGAGTGTGAGAGTGAAAGAGCGCTCAGAGAAATAGGGTGTGAGAGAGCTCTAGTATAGTGCATGTCACACTCAGTATAGCTATGCAATTGCTATCCACGATATGCATCTCATCCCATTCCTAGATGGGGTACAATTATGGTGAATGTTAACAAAGACAAATCCCAATGGTAGCCAACTATAATCCCAGTAGGGATGTCCCATCATTTTGGGACAAATTAATGATGATGCTATCCAGTATACATGATTCTAATTTAACAATGTACACTTTAGTTTAATTTTCTTCATCATCATCATATTTATTTTGGTGCATGCACCATACAATCACCATACAATCACATACAGGTACAACCTGATGGTACAACATTTGTACGCAAAGTGAATGACAGCGAGTTCAATGTATACAAGTTACCTTAAAAGATCAATTCATCTACTGTGACTCAGGGCAATACAAATATAAAACAAAACCATTGTCATGTATAGTACATTAACAGTGCACTTTTGTTAAAACATTCCATCAGGTCAAAAACTCAGAAACTTGCCATATAAACAGCTTAAGAAAGGAGGTATAATGCAAATAATACAACTAGTGTCCATCTATGGTGCAATTGTGGTCCATGATGCGGTTCTGGAATCTAGAAGACATCTACCGAGCAAATCACCCAAAAAGGTGAGACTATTTTCTCTTAATGATACCAACAATAATTACCTACTGGTCTAACATTACCCACCAAACGTGGGTTTCCAGAAAAGAGCACTTGAATACACCTCTGAACCTTTTCCGATCATCCCGGCATATAATTTGCCTTTCATGTCAACACAGAGTAAGACAGCCCACACTCTGGGCTTTTCACTGTGACAATCACATCTACGTATACAGATAGTAAATGCCTCTGATTTAATGTAGAAACCATGGAATACAAATCAATTTGCCAAATACCCAAACTAGTGATACAAGTCTGTATCACAACTATATTTTAAACTATTAAGAAGCAAATCATTCAAAATGTATCAATATGACTGCATTAGCTTAGTGATATATGAGCCCAACCTTGTTCATCTTTTTTTTCATGGAGCTCCTAGTTGACTTGCAAAATCCTTTTTACTTACGAAAGGGGATATTTGATTTTTATAATACATGGCCATACTGTCACCTCCTTTAACACTTGGCTTCTTTCTTGTTATGATGTAAGAATTCTTCCAGTCCCTGATACATATAATCAATTTAGAATTTGGATTAAAAAAATAATATGGAACTTCTAATGTGTTGTAGAAAAATAGCTTAAGCAATTTAATAAAATGCATCTAAATATCGTTTTCATTTTGTATTTTAAAATTAGTAATAACATACGTAGTTTGCCGCCCCTAGAAATTGTGGTAATGGAATAACCTCCACTTTTTTCCTGCATGGCCATACTCACATGTTTTTTTTTTTAAATATGTTCCTGAGTGTAGATGGGATCAAAGTGACCTAACTAATCTCATGGGCCCAATTATGGACCAAGGGGGCAGCTAGCAGTCAAAAACTCCTTTTTGCAGTTCGTGGTGGTTCAAGAGCATAATTTCAGACTTCAACCAGTTGTGCAAGCAGTTTGAGCTAAATTGGGATGTGGCGAGTCACTGTGATCCAAGCGGCAATGCTGGCACCAAGTCAAGTTGAATGCAGTGGCTCAGAATGGCTTGAAGGAGGCATTTCAGCAATTATGGTTGTATTGCTAACCAGGATTGGTTTGGGACTGAACCATATCAAGATGTGTAATAACTATTGAACATGGGCAATGAATAATGCTTCAGGTTGTTGTAAGTCCAAATCCAGGGACTCAGGATCAAGATATGTCTTTATCAATCCTTATCAGTCTCATTAACATGTTCTAGGCAGACATACACCTTCAGGGGTCAGTCAGCATGGGAAGGTCCTGTGTACCATTTAAGCAGGCAGAGAGGCAGGTTTTTCTTCAGCAGCAGTCACCCCCCCCAATATTCTCGGTGGATGTTTGCAGAGAAGAACTTGCCTCTTCGATGGATGCTCAGTCTTCGCCTCACTGGTGAAGGGCTTTGCAAAAAATGTCCTCTGTCAATGGAGGTCGAATGTATTCTGAAGTCGGTGTCCAAATGTGTCCAAATGTGTAACACAGAAGGAGTGGGAGACCCCTCCTTTGAAGTGCACAATTTTGCAGTTGATTGGGAAAAAGCAAGCCTGCTTTAAGGGTCCAATCCCTGTTCTTGAAACAAGTGGATTTTGCCTTCTAACATCACACCCATGTGCTAAAGGAAGTGAAGGAGAATGGAATAAAAGATAGAGGCAGATAGAAACACCCTGATGTGAGGCTATTCCTTTTGTGAATGGATGTTCCCTTTGATTCCTGCTCCTTGGACAGGTTCCTGTGAAGTTGCTCTCTCTCTGCGGAGGATGTTACCTGCCCTCACAAAGGAGCAAAGAGAAGAAACCCCTCCACCCCCAGGGCTACTGTCTTGCTGGTAGCAGCAAGTACAGCTTGGTTGGGAATACTCTTTGGCCCTGATTCTGCAATGAAAATAGGGTACTTGTGTGTGCAACTGAAATCGAATGCTCAGTACTTTTTTACTGGACTTGCGTAGAGTTGTGCTGGCTCAGCATATCTCTGCGAATGGAGGAAGGCCTTGCATGAGACTCCAAGCAGAGTGTGGGCTGGGCCAACGCAGCAACCAAATAGGGGGCAGAACATGAAGAATTGGAATTAACACGTGAAAATGTTGGTGTGTTGAGGGATGGTCAAGCAATCGCACAGCAATATCAGCGCAAATAAACAGGTATTCATGGATTCGAACTCTGAACGTCGGGATGCGGAAAAGTTCACGCAAATCCTGGTACACTCATGCCACCTCTTAGCAGGGGTAAATGTCAAGGCGCATCTATAAAGCATGCAATATACACCAAACAAATGTATCCAGCCACGATGAATCCATAATTTGTTGGACCAATCGTGCACGGACACCGCAGGAGGAGGAGGATGACTAGAGCTTAGATCTTCAACCCACGTACCACCCTCTTTGGGGTGCCGGATGATCAGGTCTACGGCAGATACCGGTTCCTCCCTATATGATCCTAAACCTTGTTTGGGAGTGGGAAGATGGGATAACATCACCCACCATGTGCTCCCAGGCACTTACCCCCCTACAAAAAGTGCTCACTGACTTATATTTCATGGCAACTGGATCCTTCCAGTGGACCACTGCCATAGTAGGAGGTATCTCCCAGGCCACAGAGTAGTGCTGCCTACACCAGGTGCTGGTGTGCATAACTGCATAACCTTCTTTGCGCCACCACATCCATATGCCAAGAACACCAGCAGAAAGACAAATAGTAATGCAGGACTTCTATGCTGTGGCGCACTTCCCACAAGTGCTTCACGCAATTTATTGCACCCATGTTGCGCTATGTCCCCCCATTTTGACAGAGTACATACCGCAAACATTGGCATTCAATCAATGTTCAGGTTGTGTGCAATGCTAAGGACATCCTAAATGAAGTTTATGCAAACTATCCAGTGAGCACACACAACAGTTATATATTCCGGATGTCGCCACTACACCGGAACCTGGTAGCCGGCAAGCATGGGAACACATGGCTCATTGGTGAGTATGAACGGACATGCACATGTATGCACATTGCATACTTACCATAGACACTGCCATCAAATGTTAATGCCAACCATGTACACATTTACAGGGGACAGTGCCTACCCGCTGAGCACATTCACAATGAAACCCATATGGGATCCCACCACACGTACTGAAGTAAGGTACAATACTGCCCATATAGCAACAAGGGGCATAGTGGGGCGCACATTTGGAATGCTTAAGTCACATTTCCACTCCCTTGACCACTCTGGTAGTGTGTTGCTATATGCACTACCAATTGTGTGCAGGATCATATTGGCAGCATCTGTCTGCACAAAGTCACCACATGGCGTGGCATCCCAGCGGACATGCGGACCCACAGGCACAAAACTTGCTCATGACTGGCCAAAGGGAGAGAGGGAGGGAGGGAGGGAGGGAGGGAGAGAGGGAGAGAGGGAGAGAGGGAGAGAGGGAGAGAAGAAAAAAAAAAAAACCACACATGAACAAAAACACACCAGAGCAAGGAGTATGCTGTCTGGTGTGGAGACAGGGATGGACATACCCAACATCGCTGTGGCTAAGGTGATATAGAAGTCAAACTAGGGAGGATGATGGTGATATAAATACTTCCAGAAAAACCATCATGACATGAGATCATGGAAGGCAGATAGAAGGAAAATATCCACATGTAGAGACCATGAAAGACAAAAGTGGTGGGCGGTGAAGAACAGACTGGCAAATAATAGGCACATGTGTAGGGTCAACACAACAAATAGACATGCAGCTGTACATTCACCCCCAACACACCACACACCCTAAATGAAACTGCCCCAGTAAGTGTACTTAGATTCCAGGGCTCACTTGAACCGGACACAGGGACACCAGATAAAGCCAAGCGGTGGGAAGTGGAGGAACTCAGACATGCATGCAACTACATTGTGTTGATGCAGTGTACACCCACAGACTGTGGTAGTAAACATGAAGTAGGAATTAAAACCAGAAAACATGCAATACACACCAGTGATGATAACCAACAGTACAAAAGCATGTACAAAAGGTCACAATAATGGGTAACAAAGAAGCAGTCAGTCAGCGGTACAAGTGCGACAAACATGTCCTGTGGAGTTAATACACATACATGTCCACAACGTAGTTACCAGAGCCCATGTCATGAAGCGGTTCCGTGTAGGTTGTGCATACATGCCTATCAATGCAAATTTGACATTTTGACCAGTTACCTGGCTGGGTGGGATATGTAAGCGGAGAAGGAAGTTGACATAGAATTGCCAACGGTCAACAGTAGTGTGCACAGAGAGTACACCTGCAGGGCACGGGATGCAACATATGGACTGGGGAGTAGAAAGGTGGCAGTAAGGAGACATTGCCATGGTCAGTGTTCCAATTGTCGCAGAACAGAAACCCCCAGAGTGCTGAAGAACCAACAATGCAGGGATCTATAATATTTCTGCAACCCCCATCACTGCGACCCCAATATTGCAGATGACTTTTTTTTATTTACACCACATATCTATGAGGGGGAGACCCCTGCAGCCCCTCCTACTTGCATTATATACCATTATCCCCTCACATATATATGTGTATAAAGGGGGTTGAAATAAAAACATTTTGGAGGTTACAGTGATGGGGGCACAGTAATGGTGTATGTGCATCCACACTGAACGAAACACTGACAATGAGGAATGTGACAATAGTGATGCACAATTACTTTCAAACATGTTGTCAACATCATGAGTGCATCCACAGAAACAATGCACTGACATAGAAGTGCAAATGCACATAGACAAACATGTATGTGCACAGATACACATCAGCACAGGCATTCACCATGACACAAGAAAAAAACACCAGCTGCTCAAGATGTGTACTGCCTGCAGAAACCATGGGGAACAATTACACAGGCAGAACATTCAAGACAGTGTACATGCTTACCTGCTGACTGAGCCAGCATGATGTGATTCCTGCAACATCTCCACCAGGAACTGTGCCTGCAAATGTGTGACAGGAGGTCCAGTGCCGGGAAGAGGGCATGGGGAGTTGGGACATCAATGGGGGCAGGGTGTCTCCCCCGGGAGTGCAGACACTGCCTTATTCCGGAGCACTGTAACAACATCGGACATGGCATTATAACAACCATAGCACAGTACCATACACGCTGCACACATGTGTCAATATTCACTCAACCCAATGTTACCTGCCCATGCCGTCCCATCCATCACAATGCAACCATGGCAGTTGATGTCACTGTGCATGGCTACATGTCTGCTACTGCACATGTCATGGCATTGAGAGGGCAACTGCACAACTCAAGTGAAATGGTAGAAATCAAAATGATAAAAGAAAAATATTCCACCTTGGAAAAGGATGAACAAGAACACATGCCAACATCTGGGCCAGGGGTCTTGAAATAAAATAAGTGTTCATGGCAAAGCAACATTTTGGAGGTTACAGTGCTGGGGGCACAGTAATGGTGTATGTGCATCCACACTGAACGAAACACTGACAATGAGGAATGTGACAATAGTGATGCACAATTACTTTCAAACATGTTGTCAACATCATGAGTGCATCCACAGAAACAATACACTGACATAGAAGTGCAAATGCACATAGACATACATGTATGTGCACAGATACACATCAGCACAGGCATTCACCATGACACAAGGAAACAACACCAGCTGCTCAAGATGTGTACTGCCTGCAGAAACCATGGGGAACAAGGTCCAGTGCCGGGAAGAGGGCATGGGGAGTTGGGACATCAATGGGGGCAGGGTGTCTCCCCCGGGAGTGCAGACACTGCCTTATTCCGGAGCACTGTAACAACATCGGACATGGCATTATAACAACCATAGCACAGTACCATACACGCTGCACACATGTGTCAATATCCACTCAACCCAATGTTACCTGCCCATGCCGTCCCATCCATCACAATGCAACCATGGCAGTTGATGTCACTGTGCATGGCTACATGTCCACTACTGCACATGTCATGGCATTGAGAGGGCAACTGCACAACTCAAGTGAAATGGTAGAAATCAAAATGATAAAAGAAAAAGATTCCACCTTGGAAAAGGATGAACAAAAACACATGCCAACATCTGGGCCAGGGGTCTTGAAATAAAATAAAAGTGTTCATGGCAAAGCAAGGGACACAAAAAGAAAGAAAAAAAAGGGCATGGCCATGAAACTTAAACATTTAAGAAAAATTGTCCATCGTGGACAGGGGGTGGAGTCCAATGTGGAGGCGTCAGGGCTAATTTAACTATGGAATGAAAAAAAATCCATGGTCTCATGGACCTCATGGCATTGATGGACCAGGAGGCATGTCTCTGCTAGGACCCCACTCCTGCGGTTGATCTGCAGGCGGGAGTGGTACTGGAGGCAGACCACGCAGTGCCAAGGCCTGGTCTTCAGAGGCGATGGCCATGTGTGACACTGATGAATGCACCAGCACAGTTAGGCCGGTGATGGCTGTATGCATTGCATCACAGAAGGCAACAGTGTCTGCATGTGCAGATGCCCTTGATGCACAGAGTTTGTCTGAGAGTGACTGCCTGAAGGCACCCACCTTATCGTGGCTCCGTCTCCTTGTGGCTGTTAGTTCTGCACAGAGTGGAGTCCTCTGGGCCTCCATCTCTAGCCTCAAGGCCCCTCTGAGTGCCTGAGCATCTGCATGCAGGGAAGCCTGCAGACACCCCAGATCAGCCCATTGGCCCTTGATGTTGGCCTTCAGGTGCAATCTGCAGGAGCGACATAAGGACCACATGACGTGCCGCTGTTGCTATACCCGTGCCGCTGGCAGGGCCATGAATTTAACCATCTAATAAATACCCTCAGATATCTTATCCTACAATATCCATGTGGGAGAGCGGCTTGCAACATCTGCTGCTCCCATTCTGTCTCCAAAGTCTAAACACGTCCCCCACCTGATGCAAGGGACCATGTCTTTTGCTGTGGTGCACCTGTTGTTGGCTGCAGGTCAAATTATTGTCCTGGGTAATGTGATTCAGGGAACAGTCTATGTGAAGTATGACGTAGATGTATGGTCCAGCAAGGCTCAAATGTACCTCAAATAGGAAAAATATGTGGTACGCGATACCCAGTGGCACCCAATAACACAAAAAGGGCATACACAACACCTGGAAAGCTTCTGATAATGAAAAAGAGATATGCATATGCAGTGGCAACCACAAACAGAATAAGTGCATATGCGACAGGCCATGTGCCTCAAAATGGGAATACAAAAAATGTCTGTATGCGCATAGGGACAACCCCCCTCCAAAAAAAATAATTTACGCTACCTGAAGGGAATGTATTGCATGGCTCCCCAGAAAAAGTGGAAACAACAATACTCCGTCTTAGTTTGCACACACAGCCAGTGTGCATTTACTCATCCTTATGTATCCCCGACAATTCTGTGAGCTGCATCAGCGTTCTGCGTGCAGTGCATGTCACATAACTTATGCACAAAGGGCCTTCACTCTGTTTTCTGCTGCCTTTCGAGCTACACATGAACGACCCACTCTCCTGCCTCTGAGCAACGCTACCTGTCTCCTCTTGCCCTATGCATCCTCCAACTTTGCCATCTACTGCTGTCTGTCCAGTGTGAGTACCTGCTGCCCACCTGCACTGCGTTGGGGGTGCCTGTTTTCCAGCCATTGCCTGTGACCCTGTCTCCGGCCCTGTGACCACCTCAGCTGCTGTGTTGGACTCCCACCTTGACATTCCACTACCGCTGCTCCACAGCACATCTCCAGGACCAGCCTACCCATCCACACCTGCCTTCGGGGTGCAATGTCCACACCATCTACCTCTGACCAGAGTAGCAATCCCATGACAGCAAGGCAGAGGGCTGTCAACTTCACTGCAAAAGAAGTTGACATCCTGATGGATGAGGTCCTGGAAAATCATCTCCAGATCTGGGAAGACATAACGGCTGCCATCAACATGGAGGGGATGGCAGTCTGCTGCTACAAGCGCGCCCATAAGTGCTGCGAGGACCTCAAATCCAGGACCCACATCAAGGCCCAGTGCTTCCTGATGGCGGGTGCAACCTCAGTGGTCCACCGTGTGCGCAGGTGCAGATTGTCCAACAACAACATGCAGGTCCTGGAGAGGTTCCACGCAGAGCTGCATTCCCAGGTCTGTCAGTTGCAATGACACCTGGAGTCGGCTGGTGAGTAGGCATGAGTTGTACTGCTCTTTGGTGCATGTGTGTTGTGAATATTTGTAGTGACCCTCTTACTATTTCAGCATGTATGTTTCAGAATTCTGTATGCAGGCCCCAGACAATGCTCCCCATGTGGAAAATCAGACATGTGGGGATTGGAAATGCATTGTAATTTGCATTGCGTATTGTAGTACATTTTTGCGTACTATGTACATAAAATGTTTCTTGTGTCTGAGATGTGCCTGGATGGCAAGTGCGACAGTTGAGGGAGTGTTGACCATGTCATGTGCATGCATGCTGCTCATGTGGTTCTGGCGGCAATAGCAATATGTGACCATGCATCACTCATGTCTGGAGGTCACACGTGTATATGAATGTTGGGCGTAGTCATGCTTGGGCATTGTAGTTTCCAGGACTTTGATGTGGCCATGCTGTGAGTGGTGCAAGTATGGTTGGCCACTGGTGGCCATGATTCCACTGTGTGTCTTGCCCAAAATGTGTCCATAGCATTGGGCCACCCCATCTGTGTTCACATGCTTTATGTGTGCTTACATCATACCAGATTTCTCCCTGCCCACCCCTGTGCCCATGTGACATGTCTCCCACGGATGTGCATCAGGTTGCAGTTGGGTCATGTTGACCTTCCCTTAGGGTCATGTTATTTATCTTAGTATGTGTCTGCACTGGCCACATTGTGCTGCCTTTAGATGTGGATGTGTCATGAATGTGTTTCACATTGTGCCTGGGTTGTTGTGTCTGTCTGGATGTGGACTGTATGTCCATGTGTGTGGGTGTGGATGCTGCTGATTGTTCCATGGACATGTCATGTTCCTGCAAATGCTGTTGATGCCTCACCGGCTTAGTTGCAGTACACTGATGTTGCTATTCTGTGCCTGCTTTACCACAGTTGCTGCAGCTGATGAGGATGGTAGAAGCGCTGCTGTGGAGCATGGATGCAGGGATCATTCCACTAGACCAAGGTGCAGGCCCAGCCACTCCCCTGTGACAGCTCATCTAAGGGGAGCGATGTGGCTGAGGTAGCACCTGCACAATCGGGCATGGCTGCTGGGGTTAAGTCCAAGGAGTTGGAGGTGGCAGGCATCTCCTTAGCAGCGATGGGACCGGGTGATGCCACACAGGGGCCATCCAAGGCGGAAGACACCCCATGATGTGCAAGCTACTCATAGTCTGCTTGCCCATCGTCACAATGAGCTGTACCGCATCGTGGCCTAGCTGGCAGCAGGCCTGTTCCCTGCTGGACTTTCTGGGCTGTTCAATGCTGTGACCACCTCCTCACCTTCCTCTTCTGTGCAGCAGTCATCCTCCGGGGTGCCTTGTGGCCCACATACCAGCAGGTCCCGCTCTGCATTAGTACCACCGCCATCGCCCTGTCTGGTGGAGCTTACATCCCCGTCAAAGTTACAGCAGCTGAGGGCAGGGGCGTTGCTAGGGGGGGGGCTATGGGGGCTATAGCCCCTGATCTTTTGGTTGTAGCCCTGGATAGAATCTCAGGAGCTACAGCCAAAAAACTAGCTAGCCCCCAGTCCCAACAGTTCCGACATCAGCTTAGCCCCGGGTCTTTTCCAGACCTAGCAACTCCCCTGGCTGAGGGGCTCGCTATGCCTACCCAGGCACTGACAGAGGCATAGAACAGTACAAAGACCTTGGCTGTGAAGCCAACGGTGTGGGCTGCACTCCTGAGACCACTATTATGTGGTTTGTATCTGCTTATATGCTTGTTGTCTCCTCTTAATAATTCCTTAAACAATGTGGATTTCTATTAAATTCTTCGAATAAATTCATCACAGTTAATAATCACTGTTAGCACAGATGCCTCTAACTGCGAATTAATGGCCAATGCATTTCGGATATTTGTATCCTTCTTCAGGGCCTGTTAGGTCAGGTTATAATCAAGGTTACACAGTATCACCATCATTATACAATTCCATGGTAATCTATGCAACACCACGTTGCGACAAAACATTGCCATTCCCATTTCATAGAGATTGTTTGCCCCCATGTGATATTCAGTTAGAACAATCCAGAATCCACATGATTTTAGTTGATTTAAAAGTACACATAAATACCATTAACAAAATCATTATACATGGATAACATACAGCGTTGTGTCAAGGTAAGCATACATATGTTTTGTTATGTGTTTGGGTGGGATGTCGGTTTCACAGTGAAATGTTGGAGAAAAAGAAAAAGAAGCCAGGCTGAATTAGCATCTAAAATATGCAGAAGTAATCAAAGCTAAATGTAGTATATTTCACTGACCTGCAGTGACGGATTTCTATGATAATCGTACATAGGAACGTGAGAATATGATGTTGCTCTCATTGTCAGTGTTAACGTTTGACAATAAATCGTGTCGTTCTGAAACAACGCATAGACATTCCATCAGAAAATCAAATTTATTTGAACGTCAGTAGGATCCCAACGGAATCTCTGTCTTACCTGATCGCTACGATTTAGCCGTATGGGGAGATGCTGCGTGAGTGCACACTCCAGTTCAGAGTAATTATGTTGTTACTCTCGTTGTCATGGTGTCCACGAAACATTTGTTTCCACGGCGGCCATCTTAAGGTGGTGTCTAACCTTATTCCTTGAATATTATACACTTGCTGACAGGGGCATAGGCAATGGAGTTGTGGAAATCGATATAATATTATGACCCCAATCGCATCGTTTAAATGTATGTTGGCCTACGCCAAGCTGTCTAAAGGATACTATGTACATAGGTTCCGCGGCAAGGTCTTGACCTTAATGTATCGTGTAAGCCGCCATCTTGGATCTAGCCGCCATTTTAGGTACTCTTGCAGTGTGGAAGTCACCCTGAATCACAAAATGGAGGCCGAATGACATTTCGAGTAAGACTTCGGCCATGGTGACCTCCGCACACGTGAATGAATAATATGTCCGTAGGCTACTTGTTAGGGTCATGAACTAAGACCCTGTCCTCTGTTTAACCTATGTGTAAATATGTAACCGTATCAGCGGAACTGATCTAATGTATGGAAATTGTGTGTTCGACCTGGCTACGAACCCTAGCCATGGTTCCAGAAATGGTTAACTTGTAAGAGGGCTGGCCAATGCAGTACTAAATGTATAAAAACCCAAGCATCCCGATGATCGGTCTCTCCCACTTTCAGTGCGAACCTAACGTTGAAGGTTCGTGTGTTAGTCAGAGGGCCGAATAGCTATTCGCATGTCAATTGACTTTGGTAACTTTGTAACTTTGAAATAAAGCGCTTTGTATGTCCTTTGTAACCTGTGTTGGTGTGTTTCCTTTTGGGCTTCCCGGCCTCATGTCAATTTCTCTGTTTCCACAGTTGGCGCCCGAATAGGGACCCTCAAGATTGATGCCGGATCATTGAAGGTTGACGCAGACTATCGAATCGGGATCGGACGGTGTGATTCTGCGGGCCCGACCGATCGAGACGCGATACCTCGGCAGCGCTGCACGATCCGATCCTTGGGCGATAGTCGTGCGGTCTGACACGGCATCTTGACGAGGGTCCAATTCCGAGGCGGGCAGATTTGCCGAAACCACCGAACGCAGGTAAAATTTGTTAGTTGAAGTCCTTTGTAAACCGTACGGTCCTCCTTAGGTTTGGTCAGGTGCAGTCGTGACCCGGTTCTTAATTTAACCCTGACAATTTGAATTTGGCGTATTGTATCTGCAGACACAATTATTGGACCAGGTAACACCAATTTTTTTGAGAAATGCCTGGGAAATTGTCTAGCTGCTTTAGGGTTCTGTTCCGCAGCGATCGACAATCTTTGGAATTTAGCCGTCCGGCACCACAGGAGGGGTCGCCGGCGTGTACTATGTACTGTAAGTATGGCATTGGTAGTATTGTATTTAATGACATTTGGCACAGACAGACCAGAAATGCCTCCGAATTTCAGTGGCCAATCAATGGTAGCTTTGAGATCCCCCGTATTGAATACTTAGAGTCGATCTTGCTTAAAAAGAAGGCTAGGCCAGCAGCCTTTGATGTGTTACAAAATTGGAAAAAGGAAGCATTACAGCAGCTTAAAAGTAGGGATAAACATGCACGACGTCATAAAACGAATGCCGAAAAGGCATTGTTGTATGACAAGGAAAAACGATTAGATGAAACCCAGAAGATGGATAGAGCTTTCTCGCTCGGGGTCCAGAAAATTTACCCCTCTAAAGATTTCCATGTTTCCGAGGAGTTTATTGAGAAAATATTAAACGAACGGAGGCCTGATTCTTCAGCGCCACCTCCGTATGCTCCCGTTGTGGGCACCTTGCCCGTTCCTGCTATTGCTCCTATCGTTATTCCTACTCCTCCTGCGCAGCCTACTGCCCCTAGTTCTTTGGTTGTCGCTCCTCTGTCTATTTCGTCTATTACATTACCTCTTTCCCCTGCACCCTTGTTAGGTTCACCTACACCTCCGATTCTGGGGAGTCCCGTGTTCACTAAATCAGATCCCGGTGCAGGGTCGAAAATTGTGACTCGTAGTACTGTTCCTGCGGGCAGGAAACAGGAACTATTTGCTTGGGCTAAACATTGCATGGAAAAAGGTGATCAAACTGATGTACTTTCAACATTATCTAATTTGCACGATTTTCCCGAGAAAAACGTTTTTATTGAAGGACTGGGGATTCATTTAGGTGTAATGTGGGGTAGATTGCAGACTTCGGATCTCCCACAAGGGGTGAGAGATCTGAATGCCTTGGCACTTTCGAGGGATACAGAGCAGAAAGTATATGGACATGTTGACAGATTGTTTGAGTTTAGGAGGGATTTTGAAAGGTTACAAAACGAGGATGATGAGGACGACAGGATGTATGCACAGAAACGGTTCCTTTCGTGCCGAAGTTCAGCACCTGAGGAAGTACGAATTTGTACCAAAGACGCGATTCGATGGATCTCGGATTCATCGATACCGCCAGATGAGGTGTATGACACATATAGTCAATACACAGTAGAGATGCAAAGGAAGGTAATCCAAGTGATGGTACAGCACTTACAGGAGGAATGTATAAGGAAGAAGGTTGGTTGCCCCATAGAGTTATTGGGTATTTGTAAAAGAGCTTTTTCGCCCGACACTTCTACAACTGCTTTAGCGCTCGATCTGGCCTTATTGCTCAGTAAGCGGTCGGAGGTCCCTATATCTCAGTTGCCTATGAGAGAGGTCCCTCCGACCCTTGTCCCAAAATTAGAAATCCCCGCCAACGCGGCGACTGGTGCTGCCGCGGTGGATATCCCTGCACATTACGTATCACAGTTTGTTCACGTCCCGTTCTCTCGACAGGAAGTGAACACGATTAGACAATCAGTCCCTGATATCAGGAAGAACCCGACAGGGTTTTACAAAGAAATAGAATCCGTTTTGCAGTCTTCTGTGTTCACCTTAAGTGACATGGATTTATTGTTTCCAGTGCTTTTACCTGTTGATGTATGGAAACAGGTACGAACAATAGATGATGTGCCGGGGTTAGGGGATACATGGGTAAACTTAACTAGAATAGATGGGGAACGACCAGCTGGTGAGAAACCACCCCAGGTAATACTCACTTTACCTGATAGAATAGTTGCCAAATTAAAAACTATAATCCCAGAAAAAAAGGATTATTTGGGACAAGCTTACGGCCTGCGTCCAAGGGAAAACTGAAGGTACTACTGAATTCTTTAATAGATTCGAACAGGTGTTCTCCGACTTCAGTGGACAGGATTTAGGTACAGAGTCGGGGAAGAGGTTGTTTGTGGACAAATTTGTGCGTGGATTGTTGCCCGACATCCAGTCACAAATTATGTCCTCAGAGAGCGCTTGGCAGGCAAAATCTCAGTCAGAGGTCTTGCATATGGCTCAGTATTACGAGAATCGGGTTAATAACGAAAAAGAGAAAATCGAAAAAAGAAGGGGTGACCTAAAGACTAAGGTATTGTTGCAGCAAATTGTCAGAAACCCCAGAGGAGGTACGACACAGACTAGAGGTCAGTACATTCCAAGAGGAAATACTCCTCCAAATTCTATAAATATTAATCAGTGTGCTTATTGCCGCCAGGAAGGTCACTGGCGAGCACAGTGCCCTGCCCTTCGTCAGAGGTCAGGAGGCACATTTGGAGGTATGGGTAGGCGACCAAGGGGCCGCTCCGGAGCAGGGGGCCCTGATAGGGGTCAGCTTCTACAAGATCCCCAGCAACCTTTTTCACGGGAAAATCAGACTCCGAGTATGGACTCGAGAAATATATTTGATCACCCTTCCGCCGCCTATCTTTCTGAGGAACTTCCCTTTGATGAAGTTCTGCCTTACTAGGATTGCCCGAAGCAGCGTTTGGAACCTTTACCTATTCCCGTTATTCAGAAGGGCCCCTATGTTGAATTATTGGTGGGGAATAGGAAACATCAGTTCTTGATCGACACTGGAGCACAAAAGTGCTCCATCGACCATTCGAGGGTTCCAAACATCCCACTGTCAGGGCAAACAAACGTCTCTATAGGGTTCTCTGGCATACCAACTGTTTGTCCGGTTTCTGCGCCGGTATCCGTTTCTTTGGGTCCTTTTACAGACCAGTGCCCTTTTCTTCTTACTTCAAACTGTGGAGAAAATTTGCTGGGGTTGAATTTGTTGAAGAAACTGAATGCAGTGATTCATTGTTCCCCTGACGGAATAAGATTAACAGTTTCACCATAGCAACCCTTTAACTCCCAATACTTGACCCGACCTCTACCTCTCGAATTTGACATTGTCCCAGAATGTTTGTGGGCAATAGACGATAATGATGTCGGGATATTGCACATCGATCCTGTTAAGATAATATTGAAACATGGGGTTAAGCTACCGCGCATTACGCAATATAAAATTTCAATTGAAGGAGAGCGCGCTCTGAAATGCATTGTCTCCGATTTTGTACATCGTGGAGTGATCAAAGAGATTACAGGTAGCCTATGTAATAGCCCGATCTTGCCAGTATATAAGAAAGGCGACAATGCAATTCCGTACCGGTTTATAATAGATCTTTGTGCTATTAACCGGGTGGTAGCCCCACAATTTCCAATCGTGCCTGATGTAACAACGATCTTAACAATGATCCCTGCTACGGCTACACACTTTAGTGTCGTAGATTTAAAAAACGCCTTCTTTAGTATTCCGATACATGAGGAGAGCAGGTATTTGTTTGCGTTCACCTTGGGGGGACGCTCGTTTACATTCACAAGGGCACCTCAAGGGTATACTGAAAGTCCTAGTATCTATAGTAGAGCCTTAAAAGAGCAGCTCGACACCCTTGAATTACCATCTACTTGCACGCTGCTACAATATGTAGACGGTTTGCTCCTGGCTGCAGACTCTGAGAAAGCTTGTAAAGAAGGCACTATATTGTTGCTTGTTCATTTAGCTGAAAATGGTCACAAAGCTTCACTTAAGAAATTTCAATATTGTTGTCAGGAGGTTGCCTATCTAGGCTACCTCCTGTCAAAGGAGGGGAGAAGATTGACACCTGAACGAATAAAACACATTTCTGGCATGTCTGTCCCAAAAACACAGAAGGAAGTCAGAGCCCTGATAGGGATGGCGTCCTACTGTAGACTGTGGATCCCGAACTTTGCCCTAGTGGTAAAACCGATGTTGGCTTTGACGAAGAAGGGCATTTCTCTGCCATTGCCATGGGAATCGGAACATCAACGATCATTTGAGCTTCTCAAAGCCGCGCTGTGTTCAGCACCGGTTCTGGGTACACCAAATTACGATAAGGCCTTTGTGTTGTTTGTGCATGAATGTAATGGATGTGCTTTGTCTGTGTTAACACAGGAACATGGAGGGAAGAATAGGCCGTGCGGCTATTATTCCTCCGCCCTCGATCCTGTTGCATGCGCTTTGCCGCGATGTCTGCGCGCTGTTGCTGCTGCCGCTGCGTCTGTAAAACAGAGTGAGGGGATGGTCCTAGGCCACGATTTAATTTTGATGGTACCTCACTCTGTCGATATTCTATTGAATAAAACTCAAACACAACACCTTACTTCTGCCCGGTTGACCAGGTACGAATTAGTTCTATTTGCTCCTCATATCCAAATTAAAAGGTGTTGTGTTCTCAATCCGGCTGAACTTTTGCCTCTCCCGCAAACTACTGCTTGCGGCGATGACGGATCACATGACTGCCTGTATGCCACCGAACAAGAAACAAAGGGCAGAATAGACCTCTCAGATACTCCTTTGGAGAATGCGGAAGGGGAGCTGTTTTGTGATGGCTCCTGTTTTAAACTTCCGAATGGCACGTCTACAGCTGCTTATGCAGTTACTACCTTGAACAAGATCGTAGAAACTAAAAGGATTCCGCATAACTCCGCGCAGGCCGCAGAGATTATAGCGTTGACCCGCGCTTGTGAGCTCTCCCAAGGGCATAGAGTTAACATTTATACGGATAGTCAGTACGCCTTTGGGGTGGCTCACAATTTCGGAAAACTGTGGTCGGAAAGAGGGTTTCTGACCTCACACGGGACCAAGATTCAGCATGGTCCCTTAATAGTACAACTACTTTTTGCGCTCTCACTCCCTGAACAATTAGCAATCATGAAATGTGCAGCACATCGCAAGGTCATAGACAATGTGGGAAGAGGAAATGCTTTTGCAGATTTGATAGCTAGACAAACAGCTACAGACCTTAGCACAGACATGTACACCTTGAGGGAAGTGAGAGATGGTTGTATAATAGATGAAGGCATTGGGTCTGTGCGAGATATTCAGACTGATGCCTCTGTTGAAGAATCTAGGAAATGGGCTGAAGGCATGGGGAAATTGGATGACGAAGGGTGTTGGGTGGACGCATCTGACGGGAAATGGTTGCTTCCTGATTCTTATGTATTAGCAATGGTCACGATGGCACACGGTCCAACACATGTGTGTGCCCAGCAAATTGCGAAGATATTACAGCAGGTTTGGGTGAATGATAACATTTTGGAAACTGCAAAAAAATACATCCAGAACTGTATGATTTGCCTGCAGCACAATGTGGGTAAAGGGACAGTGACTCCAAGGGGAAGTTTCGGGCCCCTCTCTGTCCCCTTTGAAACCATTCACCTTGATTTTATTGAAATGGAGCGATGTAATAACTTGAAATATGTTCTTGTTATCATTTGTGCTTTTAGCAAATGGGTCGAGGCTTTCCCCGTCAAAGATGCTACCGCCATGACCACCGCAAAGATCTTGGTAAAAGACTATTTTCCTCGATTTGGGCTCCCGAGGATAATTTGGTCGGACAACGGCCCCCACTTCATCGCAGCCGTAATGTTGCAAATATGTGTTGCCTTAGGGATAGAGAAACGTTTTCATTCAGCTAGGCACCCTCAAAGTGCGGGGTTGGTAGAAAGACACAATGGTATTTTGAAAAACAAACTTGCCAAAACATGTGCCGACACTAAATTAAAATTGCCAGATGCTTTACCTATTGTGTTGTTAGCTATGCGCACCACACCCCAGACTAGAACTGGGCTCTCTCCATTCGAGGTAGTAATGGGAAGGCCTGCTAATATTTGGGGTCTCCCTAAACCTAAAGCCCTGAGGGATGTGGAGAATGTATTGCTCATAGACTATTGTAATCAATTGACTAAAAATCTGTATTTCATTTACCACCAGGTGAATGCTGCCTTACCTGTACGGTTTACGGGCCCAGGACACGATATATTGCCCGGCAGCTGGGTCCTGGTGAAGGCCTACGAAAGGTCTTCCTGTCTCGCGCCTCGCTGGCGGGGACCCTACCAGATTTTATTGGTCACCAGGACGGCAGTGCGGGTGGCAGGAAAGAAGAACTGGATACATGCAACACATATCAAGAAGATCCCTCACCCGACGCCACACGTTACAGAAGAAACAGAACCCCTCGCTGGTGCTACACTCTCTGATCTCGGAGTAGCAGGCAGCGTTGTGAGTGCGTCGGAGAAGTTCTCTGAGCCTGAGGAGCTCGGGGAGCCGTCCATTTTGTCTCCGCACTCCCTTGATCAATCACTTCCGGAAAACCTTGTTTCGAGCTCTGCGACTTCCGTCGCTACTGATACGACGCTCCCCTCAGGGAGCGACGATACTTTGCTTTTGGATTCAACAAACTTGGGTACCATCCGGTACAACCTTCGACCACGCAAATAAAAGTATCGTGCATCTGGAAGAAAAAGGAGTGATTGAAATACTATCGTCTTCCCTTTTTTTTTTGGAACAAAGAAAAGGGGGGGTTCTGTTGGCCAGGGTTGGGAAGGACTAAGAAGTCGCGCGGCCGAAGTGCCGCCAGCAACGAACATTGGGGCCGTCGATCGGGATAACCATGATGCCTGCCGCCTTCACCGCTGCTCCTCGTATTGAACTATTAGATAAGGAGGTGACCAATTCGAACAATGGACAATGTGCCTGGGCCCCGAAAACGTACTGTTGTGTTCTCGTTTTGATTATTGTTAGTTTTGCAACTGCTGCCGTGGGACTTTGGTACTTTGAAGAAATTTATCCTTTGAAGCCTCTGTTACCGACCAAAATTGTACCAACTGTTTTGACTCCCTCTGTACACCTTTACACTCTGTCCCCTAGGGACTCTCGGCATAGACAGAAATATTATAATAACACTTTGATGATAGTGATGAATGCTACGCATGCAATTTTTAATAGGAGTAATTGTTGGGTCTGCACTCACTTACCACAACATGGGAACAAGGGACTGGGATGGTATGTACATCCCTTACCTCTAACAACCTCTTGCTATGCCTCTCTTAGAGCACTCTTTTTTGGCCGATGGAATGATAGCATCTCAGGGAACTTCGATGGGACTAATTTGAATGAATTTGAAAAACGTGAATTGACTCCCCTGGGATGCTCGCTTTTCGCAAATAGGAGTAGACCTAATATCGCTTCTATTAGGCCATCTGATAAACTTTCTTTTCCTTTTCAAAATCTAGTTTCTTTCAAGATGGCTCCGATAGGCAATAAGGATGCCATGCCTCCTTCTTATTCTGTAAATCACAGTCCTGATTCTGTCCCTTTCTGTGTACAAAGAAACGGCACTAGGCCAATGGGAGATTTCGAGCCTTGTATAAATATTGTAAATTTGACTGGGGAAAATAGGCCTTTGTATGTAGGGGGACCGGTTTATTTTGTGTGTGGTAGTTTAGCTTTTCCCTGGTTGCCCAAGGATTGGCAGGGGACTTGTTATTTAGGGATATTGTTACCAGGTGTATTTATAGCCAGTACCTTAGAGGTATCTAAGGCTCGCCCGCGACGGGATAATGATGGAGATACCCCTGGACAAGTGTTCGGGGATATAGCCAAATCAGTAGTTCCCTTCTGGGGACAAATAGCAAATTCAGAAAACATCAGGGGATTAGCGAGGGTGTTGGAGAAAACAATCAACCGGACCACGGACATACTTTACAATATGACCTTAGAGCAAAAGGCGATAAGATTGGTAGCACTTCAAAATCGAATGGCATTAGATGTCATTTTAGCTGAACGAGGTGGAGTATGTAAATTAGTGGGATCCGCTTGCTGTGTTTTTGTACCAGATTCTTCACCAACAATATTCAAAGCAATTCAGAATTTACACACTCTTAGTTCTGAAGTCCATATCCCTGTAGGAGACTGGAGCCTTAGTACTTGGTTTTGGGATTCTCTACGATCTTGGGGGTGGAAGGTGCTTTCTGTTATTTTAGGTATTTTAGGGACTCTGTTATTCCTTTGCTGCTGTTTCCAATGCCTCCCGAGTATATGCGGAATGATAGGGGGATGTTGTGCCCAAGTTATGAGCGCAATAGGGCGTAGAATATATACCCCGAAGACAGCATCTAAAGAATTTATGTTGCAAGAAGTTCTTATGAACAACTTTTTGGCTATTGACATTTCAGACAATGATGCGGAACCTATGGATGCTAATGCCCTCAAGTATTTTCAAAAGTATTAGGAAATAATGTTTTAGCACTTGGCATAGGCCAAAAGGAGGGTCTGTGGAAATCGATATAATATTATGACCCCAATCGCATCGTTTAAATGTATGTTGGCCTACGCCAAGCTGTCTAAAGGATACTATGTACATAGGTTCCGCGGCAAGGTCTTGACCTTAATGTATGCTGTAAGCCGCCATCTTGGATCTAGCCGCCATTTTAGGTACTCTTGCAGTGTGGAAGTCACCCTGAATCACAAAATGGAGGCCGAATGACATTTCGAGTAAGACTTCGGCCATGGTGACCTCCGCACACGTGAATGAATAATATGTCCGTAGGCTACTTGTTAGGGTCATGAACTAAGACCCTGTCCTCTGTTTAACCTATGTGTAAATATGTAACCGTATCAGCGGAACTGATCTAATGTATGGAAATTGTGTGTTCGACCTGGCTACGAACCCTAGCCATGGTTCCAGAAATGGTTAACTTGTAAGAGGGCTGGCCAATGCAGTACTAAATGTATAAAAACCCAAGCATCCCGATGATCGGTCTCTCCCACTTTCAGTGCGAACCTAACGTTGAAGGTTCGTGTGTTAGTCAGAGGGCCGAATAGCTATTCGCATGTCAATTGACTTTGGTAACTTTGTAACTTTGAAATAAAGCGCTTTGTATGTCCTTTGTAACCTGTGTTGGTGTGTTTCCTTTTGGGCTTCCCGGCCTCATGTCAATTTCTCTGTTTCCACAGAGTGACAGCAGACACCACTGGGCAGTGCAGGTGCTGCACGCCCACGACGATCATCATCAGGTCAGAAGACATCCCAAGTGAGCATGCACTGGGCACAGCAGCAGCAAGGGGCAATGATGAGGAGGTGGTATGTTGCAGGGCAGACCACCCCAATGAGGCAGGTGGAAAGTTTGAGAAGGGAGGATCATGTGAAAGTGCTATCAATTATATGTATTGTGTTCAGGAACTATAAGAGGTAGCTGGTTGCAGAGGGGCAGCAGGCACGGGAAGCAAGGGTGATGGTGGCCATGACTGAGGTTGTGCTCTGTCAGGCGATGAGTCAAACTGCCATCCTAGAGGCCACTTGCAGGGCAGCTTGGGACGCTGAAGTACAGATGCTGTCCACCCTGCAAGCACTCCAGCAATCAACTGAGTCCCACCTGATGGAAAAGGACGTGGAGTGTGACTCAGCTGTGATAGACAGCTTGGATGATATTGGCAAGGAAGTCTAGTCCGATGCCTTTCTATATAGTTATATAGATGTAGGTTTCATTGACTTAGTTATTTGTTGCCCCAGACTTTGAAGACTTTCTCTCCCTGTTTTTCCTTTATGTAGTTATTTAGGCATAGGGTTGTTTTAAAATGTCCTCTTTTAAACCGGACTGCTTGGACCTTCTTTCCCAGTTTTTGTTGTACAAAGTTTTGTTTAATACATTGATATGCCAATGTTTCTTTAGGATATTCTGCTATGTGTAGCTCTCTTCATTATATTGGGTCAGAAACCTGATGCAGTCCTCCGTGTGCGCTTGTTTGTCTCTCTTTTTGGGTTGGAGCAAATTGATCCTCGGGGTAGCATTAGCTTTGATTATAGCAGAGTCCATGTTTGAAATTTTGTAGCTTCTCTCCAAAAAACACCCTTTAAGTAGACTGCACTCTTCTTGGGATGTGGTTTTGGTGTTACAATTCCTTTTTACCTGAATAAATTCTCCTTTCAGAATGTTCTCAATGCCACTTCTATTGTGGCAGCTTGTGGAGATAAGACGGAATTAACTTCTGTTGGTTTTCTGTAGGTCCTGGTTTCTTTGCTGTTGGAATTTGCTGATAGTCTGATATCCAGGAAATCTATTGTGTGCTCACTTTCAGTTCAAATTAACTCAATCCCATGGGTATTGTTGTTCAGGTATTCCTTGTAGGATTCAAGTTCTTTACTGGTTCCAGTCCAAATCAGCAGGATATCCTCTATGAAGAATTGATACCATATATAGTTGTGCGGGCTGAGATTTTCCTTGCTGAAGGCATGTATATGTTCATATTAATTCATGAATAGATTTGAAATTATGGGGTATATGTATCTCCCATCGCTATGCCCTTCCTCTGTTTATAGTAAGTTCAATCAAACATGAATATGCTGTTGGATAGTGAAAATTCCAATATTTCCTTCGTCATAACTATATGAGAATAGTAAGATGCCAATGTTTGGGCAAAGGCATAATCAATAGCATAATTTGCGTGTGTGTGCTCGATAGCTGTATAGAGAGATTGGATGTCCAATGTCACTACTATATATCCTGAATCCCATCTTACTTCCTGTAAAGCCTCCAGTGCATGCAAGGTGTCTCTTAAATATGTTGGGATCTTTGGTACTTCTTTCTCGATGACGTTATTTACGTATTTGGCCATTGGCTCATTCACCAACCCAATTGAACTTACAATTGGTCTTCCTTCTGGTATGTTGAGGTATGGCTTATGTAAGTTTGGCAAGAAGTATATAGTTGGAATTCTGGGATGATCAATCCTGAAATATTTAGCCTCATCATCAATGAGTAGTCCTCTTTTGTGTCATTTGTTGATCAGAGTTGATGCTTGTTCTTTAATTACTGACTGTGGGGTTTGATGGCAAGATTTCATTGCAGCCTGGTGTTTTTAGGTGTGTCAATTCCATTTGTATGTATTCTTCCCTGTTCATAATCACTATATCTCCTCCCTTATCCTCTGCAGTTCCTGGGCATTCAGGTTCATATGTCCCTTTTTCCACTTCCTTTGTTTATGATCTTCCAAATTCTCTAGGTCTCTTGCCACTGCCTTTGAAAAAATATCGATGATATGTTTGCCTTGGAGGATTGGGGTAAAAGTAGATTTCCTTTTGAGTTCATTGGTGTTTAAGGAACATTCCTCAATGTCGAGTTCTTCCACTAGGGATGCTTTTGTTTGCTCCTCATCCGGTGATCTGGTTGGTTTGTTCATCAAGATGTGAGTCTGTTCAAGGTTATCGATTGTAACACCGCTAATTAGTGGTTTGGGGACTTGTTTTGGCTTCCATTACACTTTCTTGGTGAAATATTTCTTCAATTTCAGCTTTCTTGTAAATTTAAATAGGTTGATGTGTGCATCAGTGTAATTCAGAGTACTTTGTGGTGCAAATGATAAATCCGATATTTAGCATAGTGATCTCAGCACTAGTTAGAGCGTGTTGAGACAAATCCATCACTAGGTCCACCGCCTCTGTTCCCTTTGCTGCAGTTGTGTCCTTGACCTCGTTAGTCTGAGTATACCTTAATTCTCTGCTGCACGGTTTCTTCCGTCATCCTCTCTTGCCTCTATGCTTAATCTTGCCATTGTCGTATTTTCTTCTAATGGGTCCTGGAACTGCACATGCTTGGTAGTTGTGGGTTTCTTCCCTTTTTTGCATTTTCTGATTTGGTCTAAAAACATGTATCCTTTCTGTTTGCTTGAAGTCATTGTTGTTAGGTCTTCGGTAGTTGTCTTATTACCACTTGTGGTTGGTTGTTTGCCACTATTATTTTCTGGTTCACTGTCCATGTCAGATCTCTGTAGAGAGGTATTTGGAGTACTTTCTCTTGAAGATGTTCTGTAATGCTCATCCTATTTAGGCTGGAACGTGACTACTCTGTCATCATTATAATCTCTTTCATCTCTCGAAAATATACTCAATTTCCGTATCTTGACTTTGTCCTGGTGTTCTTTTAGTATGTCGTACATTGTCATATAGTTCTACTCTTTTGAGCTAGCAGATGCCTTGCTTGCTTCAATTTCTTCTTTATTGTGTCTATTGCCATGGTCAGCCTTTTGTGCTCTCTGTCTCTGTGTTCTATCAAGAGTTCTAGCATTACGTTGCAGCTGTTTATCAGATTGTCTTCTCATTTCCCCCCGATTAATTTGAATTAATGGTGTAATGAGCATCCTGAGCCATCTTTGCAGAACTAATTACTCTCAATCTCTTTTTCCGAGATGCAATAATAAGTGCAAATATTTGCCATTGGCTACAAGCCACCAAAACTTAATATAGAGGAAATTATCACTCCTAGGTGAGCTCACAACATTATCAAATTAAACAAACTGTTTCTAACTGAAAAGGTAACACAGCATGTGGACCAGCTGCAAACTAACATAGTCTCCCTCTCCTTAGTCTTTCCTTTGTTCGGATATGTCTCTCGTGTACTATGATGTCTGTTATTTAAATTTGTGTTCAATGCATACAACAATCACACAATAACCTGTAATGTTTCTATTGCATACTGATAATGGGATACTTAACATGACTTATGATGTAATAATATCATTATACAAACCTGTATCTTTGTGAACGTATGCACATTTCACTACACACATTATCCACTAAATCACCTATCACACTACACTTTTCCCCCTTGTGTTTGGATATGGTGCTTAATGTTTGAACAAACAGTGTATGTGTGATAATGAATACAGCCTTGATAAAGACCTTGTAATGGTTGAAACACGTGTCGGCACCCACGGTGATAATAAATATCTAATGGTATCAAGCAACAACTAGTGGGGCATTCTTTCATCGCTATAGGACTCTGGAAAAACATAGGAATTCTCCAAGAAATATAACCAATGTTTAAAGCACCAATTGTGTAGGAATCCAACACAGACACACTCAGTCATTTATGAACAGCATAGCTGTGAACACCAGATGAAAAGAGAAACATGCCAGGACCTAAGTAAGAATATAGTCGTTCCAGAAATGTATTCAGGGCCAAACCTGGTTTTTAAGACTTATTGTTCAAATCTAGCCCAGGGATGTATTAACATTAAACAAACGTATATTTTAATAATTATAATCTGCAATTCAGTTATTTCCCATGTGACAGAAATGGTCTTTGCTCCAAAATTAAAACTGAAACATTGAGCCCACAATCGATAGTTTGATTCAGAAAGCAGAGAAAATAAGACTCTGTTACATATAGAATAAGAATGGCCCAACAGCCTTAATAATGGCCTGATCAAGGTTTTTAGGACCCAGTATAAGTCCCTTACTCACCAAAAGAAAACTACTCCATGTAAGAATTCTCATGTACTTATGAAGGCAGCACATGAAAAAGACCCAAAGTTGTTTTGGAGTTTAGTCTCCCACCTTAGCAGTCCAAATAAAATATTCCAACCATCATTAGCTATTTTGGGTGATGAATGGCTGAGTGATTTGTCTAGCCTCTATTACAATATTGCGATTTCTAATAGTGGCAAATCTGGACAAAGCACGTACATGAATAACAATACCATTAATAAGGTTCTGGAACTTCATCTTTCATTTCAGGTAAAGTTCTGGGCACTGATACGATACAGGGAGAATTCTTTAGTGGCGAATTGCTCATTTGGATCCCTCTTTTTCTGCCTTTTTTGCATGCCGTGAATCTATATTGCACTAATCCCTAGTCATGGAAAAAAGCTGTAATTATTCCAGTTTTTAAAAATGGGAAGATCTATTCCCCTTCCAATTACCATCCCATTTCTCTACTTGATACAAGTACAAAACTTTATATGAGGGTTATTTTGGCTGGAAGACTGGGGCAAGAGTCTGGTATAATTTCCAATGTATGGGCCAGTTTCAGAAAGGAGGGCAGACAAACTGCCATTTTTATTAAAAGCTTCACTTTTTAACTCCATGAAGAAGTGACCTCTTTATATTGTTTTTGTTAATTTTAGAATGACATTCAACACTGTAGAAAGAACTAAACTGTGGCAGCTTTTAAATGATTTAGGTTTACCAATTATTCTACTAAATGCAGTTCAGTCACTTTATTCAGAGACTGAAGTCAGAGTAAGATTGTACGTTGAAAATGAATAACAAGAAAACATTGGCAATTGGATTCCAACATCCCAATGCCAAGATAGTGAAAATTCTCTTTACATTGAACGGTGAGATTATAAGACTTGTTACCTCATGCAATTACCTGGACATGCGCTTATTGAATAACAGCCAGTGGAAAAGACCAAATGAAGCACAGTGAATGTACTTTGAGACAAAGGGCTGGGGCTACTGCACAGTATGTGCATATACTGAGAGGGAATGCCATTCTGGCGGCTGTGTCATTGTATAAAGCAACAGCACATACAGCATCAGTTTATGTCGCCGAACCGGGGTCACTCCTCGCTAAACAGATTGGGATTAGCAGAACATTAATTAGGAACATTTTAGTAATTCCAGCATTGATTTTTTCTAGTCCTGCTTACCTCGCAGTAGATATCCTCCTAATCTCTCATGAGGCAATGGCTAAGCATCTTTTTATGTCTATCTGAATACTAGGGCTGAATTGATTTACACAAAAACGGATTTCGGTCAATTGCCCATGATTTACTGGAAATTAATTGGAGATGGGTGAAATTCATCAAAATCACGTTGTCAGATTTCGATCTTGTTTATTTATGGGAGGAGCCCGATGAGATCGATGGTAAAGCTGAAGAAGTTGTTAAAATAGCTCTCAATAATTGGCCACTTTTATGTTATCTAAATACTGGGGATACAGGTGCCGCAACTACTGTTTATTTATAAACAAAAACTGTCTGTGGTTTTGAGCACTATATGTGTTGGATGGAACACTCGGCCCACAGTTTGTTTCTGACAAAGTTTTGTCTAGATATACTTCCCCTGGCTGTATTTACATGCTCAGATTACTGTCCCTTAAAAGTCAAAAGGTTATTGAAACTGTTGCCCATTTTATATTTTTCTGTCTTTTTTACTCATATCCAATGGAAAATGGATTAAACCGGAATTTAAGGGAATAAAAAAGCTTAAGCAGACAGAGGATGCAGTTGGGTTTTTAAAAGCCTGTAAACAAATGTACTGGTTTAGCTAAGTATTGGCAAACTGCATTTTTATTAAGAAACATGGTATTGATCCAATAATGGCGAGGTTGCCCTTTAGAGTCCTCACATTTAACAAAAGACTGCTATTTATTTTTTGTTATGGTTTTGAATAACTGTTGTAATTGAATGGACCAATCTAGTTGTTTTAAATTTTATGTATTAAAATTAT
Source organism: Ambystoma mexicanum (assembly GCF_040938575.1). Classification (NCBI taxonomy): domain Eukaryota; kingdom Metazoa; phylum Chordata; class Amphibia; order Caudata; family Ambystomatidae; genus Ambystoma; species Ambystoma mexicanum. Next base: position 879,392,506 of record NC_090929.1, on the reverse strand, counting down.
AGTTTTAGATGGTCTGTTTGAATGTATGAATTTCTATTTACATGATTCCACTTTGCACTTTGTTTCCCTTTTTTAGTTGAATGAAGTTGAATGAAGTTGAATTAAGTTGTTCTATATTCTTATCACTACTTGACTTATCGGCTGCATTTGACTTCGTAGATCACACATTTCTATGTAACCACCTCTCGTCTGCAGCCCACTTCCCTGACAAAGGTTCTGCCTAGATCCTGTCATTCCTGGATAATAGACCCACAAGAGGGTTTGCATCTATTGCATCAGCAGTACCAGCACTCCTTCTATGTATCCCCAACACTCTACAACATTTTCACAAAGCCCCTCGTTGACGTCTTAGATCATTTGGGTGTCTGAGACACGAATTATCAGGATGACACCCAAAATCTCATTCCCATCACCGGTGACTAAAACACTTACTCCAAAATGCTAAATGACATATACCTGATCATACAAGCCTGGATGGCTAAACACAGACTCTGCCTCATTGACGACAAGGATCCCAATTCAGACTCGACAAACTCGACAAACAATACAACTCATTTAACATTGACGGCAACACCATAGGAGTATCTAAGGAAGTAAACACATTAGGCATCTACCTTGACACTTCCTTAACACTGGCAAAACAAATAAATCTGATAGCCTTGACTACAGCCTATACCGGTAAACTGATAAATGCATTCAGACCCTTCCTGTCCACTACTAACTGCAACACTATAGCCATAGCCCTAGTCTTGTCTAAATGAGACTTTTGCAATGCCCTCTATCTAAGTACTAACCAGCGTAACCTAAAAAAGTTACACATACTCCAGAACAATACTTTCAGATCCATGACGAATTTCCCTAGATCCCATCATGTATCGGAATTAAGACGTAGTGTACATTGGCTATCAATCAACCAAAGAATTGCGTTTGAAACATTATCACTCACTCATAAATGTCTCTCCAACCTAGCACCAAAACAACTCAATGACAAATTCACACAAAACCTCTCAGACCGTGCCACCAGATCTGCGCAACTGAATTGCCTCAAAATCCCCAGGTTCAAGCTATAGAAGGCAGGGGGCTGTAGCTTCCCAGTTTTAGCAGAGATGGAACACTGTGCCAACAGCCCATAAGAGCAGAACCATCCTACCTTAACGTCAAGTATAACGTAAAAAGATGGCTCACCTCGCAGAAATCATATTAACCTAGACATCCTATCATCATTTTCGCCACATCACCTACCTCTCAGCCTCTTTTCAAACTCCTTATGCAGCAACTGTTTAGAAATATTGTAAATAATGTATTATATGTTATTGTAACACCTCACATCTCTGCAATGGTTTGCAACCTATATGTAATTATGTAATTTGATCAACTCCTACTGTCTTCTCTGTCTGTATTATGCAGCATGTGTAACTTTAAGGAATGCGCCCAGATACCTAAGGGTTTGGTGTGCTATATAAATAAATAAAATATCAAAAATATCAAATATTCGTCAAAAGGGGAGGGTACCCCTTTAAGACTCTTTTCATGTTTTCTCTGTTTTCAGTTGGGTACTGAGATTGCTGCAATAGTAACGCTGCTTTTAAAAGTACATGCACCATTCCAGGAGTTCAGCATTCACCTTGCTAGATCTACCTTTATTAGAAACCTAATACTCATTAATTGGGGATTTGGTTTCCTCATATCTATCATATGATAAGGTAGAGCAATGTCACTCTTAACACCAAGTAGCAGTGGTTTAGAGACGTTTTGTCAGTGTTGTGTTATGGAAGGGATTGGCCTAAACAACTATGAGAACTGTGGAAGTAGCGAATGATGTTTCTACAGCAAATTATGTCACATATGTGTTCCTGGGTTCACACAAATTAGATTTGTTCTTTCAGTGCCCAACACCTTCATCAATGTTTTTCCAAATCATACCATTTGTAACCTACTCTTAAGATTCCTTGTCCTTCCAGGGCCATCCTAATCTACAAAAGAAATTCCCAATCATGTGGCCAACAGAAAAGTTCACACATTCTATTCTCAACAAGTCCTTAGCCTCCTAGATACCATGAGCAAGAATGTAAGTATTCTAATAAGTGTCCAAGAAAATAATTCATAAATCCTGCACTCAAATGACCAAACCTACTCTAGTCCAATAATCAAGCAACGGTCTTAAAGGGTTTACTAATATTCAGGTCTCTCATAACCTATTTTCGACTCATGCTTTTTACGTTCTCTTTCACGAGGGTTCCCCTCAGGATGTTAGCATTCACTTTAGGTCTCTCTAAGGCGATCAATGTCTAAGTATTCATAACATGGTAAAAGAAGGCAGGGGAACCCCTGCTTACAGTGGTGGCTGCGGTAATACATAATGATAACATATAATAGTCTACCACCAGAAATTAATACTTTTCTTTGTATCAATCTAGTTTGCTGCTGCCAGGTACCTAACCAAGATATTCTGCTAGTCACTATTCTGATATGACACTCCCAAAAATATGTATATTTAAAAAATATATATTTATTGAAATGGCAACAATATTGTAAGAGAACAAGTAATGCAGAATCAATCCAATATAAGAACGAAATAACATCAGACCCAGGGACAGAGCCTTGGGGAAATGCAAGATGAATGCACAAACGGATTGAAGAACACAGAAGACCTGAATGGTGTGTTAGCCTTATATTGCATACATTCCAAAGTAGCCAATAATTCAGGCTGGGTATGAATAAAGAAGGATTTGAAAGGTAGAAGATAACAGCAATAAAATATTCATAAAATACACAGTGCTCAATTCCTTGTTTATTGTCCCATCGAGCACACAATGTTTACAAAAAGTATCAATACTGGACCAAATTAATCTGTCAATTAGTTGCTTAGCTTTTGTATTATCACTTTTTCTTGGCATCACCAAAAGATGCCCTATATATTCATTGTACAACTTCTATAACTCTTTATAGTGTCTGCCGATTCATAGGGTTTGCCAACGTGTGTGTTTGGCATCACAAGGGTGTCTAGGGTGTCTTGGCAGAAAAACAGGATTCCAAGGTGTTTCATGTTTTGGCGGCAGAAGGAGTAGTCAGGGCATCTTACTCTGGGCATATTCGTAGATCCTGTGGAAACATATGAATGCATATGAGTGTCATCACAATTGGTGACCTAAATCGAGTATAGAATCTCTGTGTTCCCCAAATGAGCTTACCCTAAAAGAGTACTCTGTGCAGTTTATCCTCTGGGTTGCCGCTGGCAGCAGTGGACCTGGTATTGCACCAAAGTTGCTTGAGAAGGAGGGGTCCCCACCTGTGGGGGAGGCATAAGGCAAAGGGGAGGATATGTGTGGGCAGTAAAGGGTATGATAACAACTGGGAGTGTGGAGGTGGCTATCACTTACAGTTGTTTCATCTTTAAATGACTGCCTGCATCAGTATGGAAAAGATGGTCCATTTTGCTGTACGTCCTGCTTGGTGTGCACCATGATACCTTAGGGAGAATGTGCGCTATATACGTTCTTTTAACATACCATAACATAACATGGTCCTGGGATCTACGAGGGGCAGAGGGAGTCTATTAATAGTGAGTATTGGGGTAGTGATTATATCATCGCCAACATGCCAGTGGCCCTATGTGTGAAGCCATCAATCAACATCTGTAAAATGGAGCCAATCTATATTTGCCAGGTGTCATGCCCAAGGATATGAGGCTTAACTGTGTCTCAGCATGCCTCACCTGGTAGTCAGATATATTGGTGAGAAAAGGTCCCTCTCTGTGAATTGCTTGTTAAAGGTAACTCTCCCAATATTCCCCTTGCAAAATAGGCGGAAGTACAAATTCAAGTGTGGGGGCTGCGTGGGATCTCAGTGTCTAAGTTTAGTGATGAAAGTGGAATCGTGGTAGACCTGCAGATGCTGGGTCTAATAGAATCAGGAGATAAGAGTGTGCCTTGCTTAGAAGGCAAATGTAGTTGACGGGTCATGGGTAAATTAGACAGAACATCCACCATTCCTACCTAAATTTTGATTCAAATGAACTTGCGATGAGTGCGAGTAGGTTGCAGGTTGGACATGTCCGCGTCTCGCTGGGCAACGTGTGATGTTTGTCACATAGGCAAGGCACGCGTGTCCATTAGCTGTACACATGTGTGCCTCCTGACATGATCATGTCGTTTTCATGGTAACTAAATACAACCCCTAATCAGTCTTGAGGTTGTATGGAGGCTGTATGTTGAGACTAAGGGTCTACAAAGTAGATCCTGTTAAAGTCAATAGTACTGGCAACATGTGCAGAGAGGGTAGCTGCCTCGCCATGATGTGATAAAAAATTAATTTAAAAAAAGGAAGCACTGGGAGCCCCCAATCTTGGCATCTGGGTGTTTGTCATAGAAACATGTATAAATAACCACTCATCAGTCTTGCGGTCGTATAAAAGGCTGTATGTAAAGATGAGGGTCTACAAAATGTTTCCTTTTAAAGTTGGTAGTTCTGGGCACATGCACAGAAAACATAGCTTAATGACTTAATGATTTTATAATATAGGATAGTTTGTTGCAATTGATAAATAAAGTTTGAATTGATTTTAATTTGTTTCAAGTAGTAGTCCTGTTGTGAATAACTCATCATTGACTGTCAATTATGTGTGCAGGATTATGTGTGATGTTTGAGTTATATTAGTCTAACAATCACACAATCAATCCATCAAGCAATCACACAATCAAATTTAATTTCTTCAACTAAAAAATAATTACAAGCACAAAATCAATGAAAGATAACATATTTTCAGAATTACAAGAACAGAATACAAGAAGAGTTTTGTATATTGCAGGACTAGCTAATTATTAGTCACCATGCACCAAGACAAACCCTTATATATGTGTATATGTGTAGTCCACTTGAGCCAAGTCACAAACTCCACAACACCACCTAGTAGCCATCACTGGAAATTCACCTCCAGTTCCATGCTACATTAACAAGGAATTGTGGGTATGCAAATTAGCCAAATTGCAAAACCTCTCTCCAGGAAATTGTCTTTGTCTTAGAGTGCAGTGCTACTTTATACATAGCTTTATCACCGCAAGACAGAAATATTGGAAGGCTGTCAAAGACAACTACATACCTGGTTTCACCCTTATTAGGGATCTGCACTGATGTTCACTGTGTAATGTACCTACTGTAAAACATAATCGCTTTGCGAATGTGATTGCAGCACACGTTGCAAGTGCCTCTGAAGCCAGAGTATGTGTTTTTAGAATGACTGTCGTATTACCATGTTTTGTAGCAGTGCATGTCATAGGAGCGCAGGTATCATAGCGCTGTGTGTGTAGGAGGAGAATGTGTAGTAGCTGCACGTGTCATAGGAACACATGTTGTAGGAGTGCATGTTGTAGGAGTGTGTGTTGTAAGAGCGTCTGGTAAGTGTGCATCATAAGAGTGTGTGTGGTTGTAACATCGGTCATAAGAGCATTTGTTGTACATGCACTTCTTGTTATATGTAGTAGGGGTGTATGTAATAGGTGCTCTTGCCATTGGAACATGCAATATAGGAGTGTTTGTGGAGGAATGCACGTTATAGCAGTATGCCTCACAGGGACAAATGTTGTAGGAGTGTGTGTCGTTAGAGTGTGTGTCTTAAGTGTGTGCGTTAAGTGTGTTGTAAGAGTGTGTGTCATAAGAGTGTGTGTGGTAGGAGCTTATGTCAAAGGAGCATGTGTTGTAGGAGCATGTGTCATAGGAGCATATGTCGTAGGTGAATGTGTCTTACCTGCATGCGTTTTAGGTCATAAGAGAATACTTGTGTGTCTACATGCTATGCATGGTAGGCATGTGTATATTAGGTGCGCTTGTCATTGGAACATGTGTTATAGGGTTGTGTGTTGCAGGAGCATATGTTATTGCAGCATGTGTTGAAGGAGAAGGGAAATAGAAATGCCTGTTAACATTAAAAGTGATTTAGTATGCCTAGCAGGATTATTTCCCGAAACTAAAATTATCTTTTCATATTTTTGAGAATGTAAAATTGGGATGTGATGAAGTGCGGGTCATTGTACTATAAATCATGCTTACGTACATGGAAACAGATGTGTATATACAGTTTTATTTGAACACAGTGTACATTTTATTTTCCACTGTAACATTAAAGGTCAAATTGACTGTATTTCTAGGGTGAATGGAGTACATTTAGTGATGAGGGGAATATTTTATTTTCAGGCACTATTGTTGAAGGTATATGTTATGTTTTTTGGTAATAGGCTGTTTTACTTTTGGTTTTGTATACAACATATTGTTTTTGTTAATACATTGTTAAGTATTTCCTTGATTTAGTGTACGTATTGCATGCTTTGGTGTATGTTGGGATGTGTTTATCAAAGCTTTAGTGTATTTTTGTAATGTGCACACAATGAGGGTAATTTGGCACGCTGTTTGTGGTCATGACAATGTTGGCTCCATATCGTTGCTTGAATTATGTATGTCCTTGCTTGAGTGTATGATTGTAATGTGTATGCAGTGGACGTGACAGCATATGTTGTGTGCGGTCATGATTATGGTGGCTAAATATTGTTGCTTTAATTGTACTTCCTTGGACCAGTATATGTTTGTAATGTGTACACAGTGGTGGTTAGTGCATATGTTGTGTGTAGGTATAGCTACTGTTCATATTATGGGTGGTGTGGTTTCTGAAAATATGGTTGGCACATATTTTATACTTATTTCATATTTGTTTCAGTGAAAAACATGGCTTTAATTGTGCATGCATAATATAGATATACACTTGCAATTGTTAATGTCTCACAATTTCCCAAGTCAATTTTCAAATATATTTTCAGTGCACCAATTCCAGGTAAAATCTAGGAGCGTGCAAAAAATGAGAGAAATCAAAGAAGCCAATTTTGAGATATTTGGGCCCCAAGTATATACTTTTTTTCCTATGGGAAAACCCCACGTCAAAAGCTGTTCAAAACACAAAGTAAACATTTTATTTTTTTAAACTAGTCGATATAGAGATTGCAAAGTTTGCATGCACAGGCACCTGCCTCGAAATGTTACTCTGGGATATGTTCCGATGTTTTCATGCAAGCTTTCGCAGGTTATTGAGAAAAGTAATTTTCTGAAACGCCATGGGAACTTCGCGTTAACCTTAACTATGCCTTGCACTAGTGTGATGCCATAAAACAGTGGATTAAGTCCAGACTAGAATCTTTTGTAGCTGAGTTATGCTAGGTTCAAAAAGAACGGGCAGTAAGATGATGCACCTTCAAAAATTGTAATGTTTACAAAGGTGAAGAAAGGGCAGTGTTTTTTCTTGGGTGTTGCTGCCCACATTATACACGAGTAACAAGGATGTGTCTTATGTTTTTGCTTAGTAATGTCACGTGTTGTTTAGAAACAAAATACTTTGTATGTTATTTATCTTTCTTTAAAAAAATGCAATTATTTGCATTATATTTGTCTGATTATTTCATATAAAAGTAAAGCATTGGGATCATTGTTGACATTCATGACTTTTTGAAGATTTCATAGCATATTTGTATAGAACCCGATTACATTAGAGGATGATTTCTAAATCCCTTTTCATTAAAGAAATACTTCTGAGTATGTTTTTCATATTCTATCTTACCAATACCGTCAACCTTGTTTATGAATATGTTGGCTGAGCTAGTTTCTTTGCTTAATCGAAAAATAGAAAGGAGAACAAAAAAAAAAACATTTGGAGAACACTAATCATTCTGGACAGGACACAACATGCACATCGTCATCTTAAGCCTGTTCAATGACAAAGGCGGATAATGGTGACACATTTGCATGAATGCCTCTGCATTATTCAACACCTTTGGTCATGTGACATTGCCCAACATTCCAAAAAGCTGCATGGATATGGAAGGATGAGTGCAAAAAACAGATGGTTTCATGATTTTAACGTTATGCCTAACTTGCAACTACAGAAGTTTAAATAATGTGGATGATAATAATCTTGTTTGAATTCCCAAATGTATCATGTAATTAACCCGTAACCATGCATTAGAAAATACGTGGAAATCTCATTAATAGAATAGATATTGCAATACACAAATGTGCTGGTGATACCCAACTTAACCCTAACATCTTACTCCTCAATGGGATCTTTGAAAGGGTAAGAAATGGATGATGCGGATCTTACAAAGATTAAATACTAAGTGCCTGATTCACAAAACGTTTTTCAATGGCATTTTCATGTTGAAAATCGCTTTGTGAATCGGGCCATAAGAATGTTTTAACACTACTCTGAACACCAAGTCAAAATGATTTAAAATGAGAATCCATGTTCTCAATACTTGGTGGCAAACAATAACTTGTTTTACACATCATAGCAATGCTTAAAGAATCACAATGCCAAATAAACTTTCTGATAAAGATAACGTTTGAAAATTGGGGCATGAAAACGAACCTTCCAATCAGTGCAAGCACAGTTGAGCACAGGATTAGCACTAGGGCAAGAACGTATTCTTAAAATTCATTTATTTTTGAGCTGCACAATGTGTGGTTTTGCTCTAGTAGAGCCCGTTATATGTAGCAGAAAATCTTTGCCCTGGTCTCACAGTGTATTGCAAGACAACTTATTTGCACTAAACCTCTAGCCCTACTGGTAGTTCTCTGCAAATGGTTCTCTAAGAAGCACAAAAAGAATCCAACAAACTAATAGTTATGTCCCAGTGGAACCACAAATGCTCCCACATTACAGGCCTGCCATGATACTGGCTTAGATTGATTTAGTTTGTAACAAATACAAGAGTAAAGCTGGCTCGGTCCTATTGCAACTGCCCCACTTCAGTTTATATGACCACAGCCCCCGAGTCTTACACATGTCCCCCTATACTAGTGCAATGAAAGGGATTCACCAAGGCAACTGGCAGTACAATGAGATGTACACATCTTTCAATGGGGATCTGCATGTTAGGGGTACGCTGGTTTGTTGTCAGCCAAACGGTGCCCGGAGCAGCCTTCCTTGCATTCTCAATTCTTTGACATTCATTTGCTCCCATCAACCATGTGGATTGAGTGCTAGGGTTCTGCTAACGCCAAAAGATTCACAGCCCTCCAATCACATTTAGTATATGTATTTGCCACCAGCACAATCGTACACACAACATTTAAGCAGCACTCTGATTGCCATTTTGTTTAGGTTTGCTCTCAATGTAGCTAATGGTTGGGTTACACTGTATTTAGCTACAGTAATATAATAAAAAGTAAACAATACTTATGCACATTTTGCTGTGTGACTACAAGGTGATTAGCATAAGACACAATCAGGATCCTTACTAGTTACTCTCTTGTTAGCTAAACAAATCAATCATCATCCACCCTGTTTAGTTGGAACAGAAAGTGTGTGCTAGCATCTATTCTTGGGTTTTAGGATGCATAACACATGTTAACACTTTCATTACATTACATTACATTTGTTATGCACACTATTGACCCTTGGGCATAAAGGCACAGACTACACAGAAGGACAAAACAACACCCAGAAGACAACCATAAAGAGAGGTCCAGGACACCATGAAGGAGGATTTTCTGAGATTCCCAGTATGAAGACGGCACAGTTGGAAGAATCCGAATTTTTTAGGGATATCAAGCGAATAAGAGGGTATTCAATTCCTTCTTAAAAGAGAGGAGGGAGGAGTGGCTCCTCAAACTTATAGGAAGATTGTTCCACAGAGAAGGGGCCTTCACATTGAATGCGCCCTTTTCCGCCTTTGAAGTCTTACATCTTGGCTGTGTGATCAGATTTAGAGAACCTGATCTCAGAGATCTTTGATTACACTTTTCTTTTATGTGCTGTTGTAAATACACTGGCATTATTTGGAGCCGGCATTTAAAGACTATAACTAGCACTCTAAAGTTAATCCTGGCTTCAATAGGAAGCCAGTGCAAAGAACGTCTGGCCTCAGTTACATGACTATGCCTGGGGAATCTGAGTGCTACTCTGACCGCCCAATTCTGGGCAACCTGTAGTCTGTGCAATTTGCGTTGACTGATGCCCAGCCGGAGACTGCAACAATAATCCAACTTGGCGCCGATTATTGCCCTAGCTATTGTCTCAGCGCTTCCTTGCAAGATCATGGGCCTCAAGTGAGCCAACAATTTGATGTAATAAACTACCCCCATCACCACAGATGAAACATGAGCTTTCATGCTTAGTGTCGGATCCAGTATTACTCCTAGTATTTTAGTTTTTGATAAAGGAGCAATAATGTCATCTCCCAATTTAAATGCGCTATAGGCTTGATTTAAGTTATTAATCGCCTTAGAGCTGCCTACTATCAGCAGCTCTGACTTACTGCGATTCAGAGCTAGGAAATTATCAAGCATCCACTTTTCAATCAGAACGAATACTCTGTTAACCTCCGACTCATCATTTTTATGATGTCCCGTTAAATTAATGACACATTAGGTGTCATCTGCATAATTGGAAAACACAACTCCCTGCTCCTGAAACATAAAGAAGAAAGGAGCCATGAACAAATTGTACAGACATGGGGTCAAGCTTGCCCCTTGTGGTACCCCGTAACAAACTGAAAGTGGGGTAGCTTCGGCAGTAGCTGAGCAAACTCTGCTTGGTAAATTTGGTGAACAAATAAGTAGACGCAGTGCATGTTGATAGAATGTAGGGGGAGTCAGAGGAGGAAGAGTGCAGCAGTATTGTATGAGGAAGAATGAGGTGGGGTGATGGTCGAATATGAGGAGCAGGACCGATGCTGGGAGAATAAATCACTGAGATGAGGACAATAGAGGTGGGGTATGGGGAACTGTGATGAGTAAGAGTGAGTCAGGTCATTTGGGGCCTGTTTGAGAAACATTGCGGCAGGGATAATGAGGAACTGGTTTGAGGAAGATGAAGGAATATAATGGGGTACTGAGATGATGAAGAAGGTTGTGGGGTAAATGGGGGACGGAGACGAGCAAGAGGGAGGTGCGCTAATTGGGATTCGGAATATTGAGCAAGGGTTATGGCTGACTGAATGACAAAGAATGATGCAGGGTATTATAGGATTGGGACAAGGTTTTTTTGTGAAGGGATAATGAGGGACTGATATGAGGAAGAGTGAAGGGGTAATGTGGTGCTGTGAGATCAAGAATGAGGTTGGTTAATAGGATCTGGGATGAGAAATCGTGAGGCAGGGTAATGGAGAACTGGAAAGAGGAAGAGTGAGGCAAGGGTAATGGGTGATTGGGATGAGGAAGTGAAAGGAGTGGGTAATGTGGAATGTGACAAGGAACAGTGAGGCCAGAGTAATGGGGACATGGATGAAAAAGAGTGAGCAGGTTAATGGGGTACTGGGTCAAGGAAGAGTGAGTAGATGTTATGGGGGATGGTGCAGGATATTTTATATTCATTGGCCCTCATTCCGAGTCCGGCGCTAACCAATGGCGGTAGTAGCACCTTGGTCGGCACCTGACCCGTACTGGCACCGCCCTGGTGGAATGGGAAATTACCGCCCTATTCCGAGTTAACCAGGATGGTAATTTCCCATTCCCCAGGGCTCTTCCCCATTCCCAAATGAGCCCCCATAGGACTCAATGGGAATGGGGAAATTGCAAATAACGGTGACCGTACTTTACGGTACACAGGCCACAGGCATGGCCAAACATCCATGCACAATAGAACACATCTACGGCTAAGCACATCTGGCCTAGTTTCACACATAGCCGTCCAGACCGAAACACCTGACGTACCCCAACACCTCTGCCACTAGCATACAGCGAACACCACCCGAAAGGAACCTGGTGTAGCTGGCTTCACATAGACTCTCTTCGACAACAGCAATCTATCTCTAACGCTCCAGAGAACCCACCTATGTGTCTGACCTCTACTGGGCTGCTTAGTCGAGCCTTGCCAGCCACCCAAGACTTAGAATGGCAAACATGTAAACACGCACCTAATCTAACCCCCATAGAATCTCTAACCACATTGACTACAGTCACCGAAGGCGTTCCAACCAAGGAAACAGCGCATTGAGGCCACGCAAGTGGGGAAAGAGCGCTATATAAATAACAAAATACAATACAATACAATATCTCTGGTTACCTTCACCACTTGTAACAGCATCTAAAAAATGGGGAATTAGCTTGCAATCATGCCCTTTTTAGTTGGATCCTCTTTGGTGACAATTCCAGAATTAGTGCTGCTCTGGAAACACACCCTATATATGGTGTAAAAAAAATTCACACAATGATAGGCCACACAAGTTTTATGAAAGTGCTCATTGACATTTATCTGGATTGAATAAAAATAAATGGGACAGGATCCAAATATAGTTTATCAGAACATAGTTAGAAAAATCTGTAACAGCACAAAACACTCATGTACATGAAAATATACATCAGTAAATTGCTCTTTTTTGTTGAGAATAACAAGGAGCATTTCCCATTCTATGCATTCCTGAACGGTACACAAATGTCAAAAATCACTCTGACCTCCACCAATGCAAAGTTATCTTAGCAACTTTGGAAGGCTGTGTGTGATTACACAATCCTGCAAATGGCTGATCGCGCACAGAGAACCAACCACTGTATTCTATTGCATTAAAAAAATGATGTCAGACTTTTTAAAATATCTTTCTAATGTTGTCACTCATATGCTTATCAAGAGTTTTAGAAGTGCTCTGTCCCCGTCGCTGACAGCGAGTCCCATTCTCCAAAGCACATGGGCCCTGCCTCTGCCCCTGTCAGCTCCTGCAGTCAGCTCAGTGAAGGACAACCCACACCCTCCTTTCTCTGAATGCAGACTTCCAGTATACACCACAGTCCGACACAGTCTCAGCTTCTCGCGCACGTCTTCCACAGCTACTCCAAATATATCTGACCTGTCTTTCTACTTTTTCGAGCCTCTTGTTGAACCCTCTTTCTCCCTGTAGAAGACCCCTCCTCTCCACTCACTCTCCCTTTTAAAACCGTCTCTCTGCCATCCCATGTTTCTTATAGCTCCCTAGAGAAAGCAAATCATTTTCCAGCCCTGGCTGTGATTTCATCCATCAATCAGCCACCTCCCCTATCATGGCCAGACCTCTGAGCCTCACATCCACACCGTAGATAAAGTTGCAATTAGTGCATTTTATTTTATTAGTAGGTTAAATGTTAGCCTACACTGTCAAGCTATACCATGCTCGCACCTTTCTTTGGTTTGTATGATTCTCACCAGTGTCTCACATCTGAGCTGAGCCACCCACCGGCCGCCACACCATCAGCATTTGCACATTGGCACACACTTTCTAGAGTCACATTAAAATTATTGCAATAGTTGAAAATCACACTAATTGTCCCTACAGACGCACTTACTTTTGTTTCTGTAAGGTTGTAAATAATATCTAAGGGCCTCTGCAGAAACAAAACTCCTGGCTACAAGTGTAAAGCCGATTTTAACAAAATTGGGCCTTTAAACACATGTGCTCCATTTAATTGACTTTTTCTTTTTCCAACAGCGAACAGCGTGAACATTAAGTACAATTAATCAAATCAAGATGGATACTATGGCCACAGCTATAATCACCAAACCCATTTCTGTCCATGTTCCTTTTGTGTAAGCATCTTCCTCAGTCAAAATCATATAACTCATAGTGACATTATTCTTTTGCATATTCATTTTAATTGTGTGTACATTTTTATGTCTCAATATATTTTCTATATTGGGATCAATGGGAAATGTGTCTTTCTGGAAAGATTAAATAATCTCTATGTTACCTTCCCACAGTTCCCCATCCATGTGAAACAATGTTAAAGTCCCCACTGTCATTGCTGTGTCTTTAGGGACACTCATGTAAAACACTGTGCAATGTAATGGCTTGATAAGAAAGTAACCATGATTCAGGAGGGTCACCATAAATTGTGATGCACAAGTAGTGACCACCCACCTGTGTTTAACTAATTTAGCACATGCCAACTCATGTTTTACGTTGCTTATAGATACCTCACACCCTTCAGCAAAACCATCATCTCCCCACAACCCACAAATGGCACTTGATGCGTCAGGTATAAACGGCTTCCCGGGACATATGTAGTTCTGTTCCTTAAAAGTAGTACAATTATTCCATTTTTTGCACTAAGCACAAGTTGAACTCCTGTTGGGAAGGGAGCAAGCCCATCCCACCCCCACAGGCACTTTAAGGTGAGGCAAACTCTATTGAGAAAATTAAAATAGATCAGGGGTGTGGAGGGACGTCATGAAAATAACCACACAATCATAATACTGTATTTGGTTTCGACATAGTGAGCGCAAACAAGCAAAAGCCATTTTTGTAGATATTAGTGGCCACAGTCAAAGCACAAGGCCTGCACGGCCAAGCAATAGTTTGTGTTAGACACAGGCCGCGAGCCTGAAGGGGAAATCTGGACAGGCCCAAGCGATAATGAGAGAGGCCTACTCCGCCGACTTCCAAGAAACCCTTCTTTGTTCTAATATTGTTGCCAATATGTTTGTTTTACAAACAATGTGCTCTGCAAGGCCACGAGACAGTGCTCGACACCTTGGTGTACGTGTTATCAAAAAACAGGCCAAAGCAGGCCTCTGGCCCCCACCCAGCTAACTATGAGTTATAGTTCCTACAACCGCTCCAGTCCCGATTCCTCTGAAATCCAAGATACCACTTGACCCCAGACCACTGACCATACACCAATCGACGATAATGATCTGAGAGTATGGTCATGGCACCTTTTTTTCATAATGACATGGCTTGTAAAGTGAGGTACAGTGAGGGATACATTGTATTTCAAAAGCAAGGGTGGAAGCATTGGGAGCGGATGACGCGATCAGGAGTGAGTGAAGTATTTGAAGGTTAGTGTGACCTCGAGACCCAGCCTGTGGCAGTCTTCAAGCCTGTCAGGTGCACTGTATAATGATAGAGTATCACTATTCACAGATGTAGCTAATTGCTTCTTCGGCCTTGGCTCCTTGAAGATGATGAGCCCAGCCGAACCCACATGATGGAAGACATTGGGCTTGGACCAATAACGTGGCATCCCCTATGGAACATTATACTGTATACAATGACATCACCTGTGTCTCCTAATAAGATTCTGTGTGTACTTTTTTTGGCAGAACGTTCCACGTCAGCAGAGTTCTTTGCTGATGCACCTACATTTTATAGAAATTAACATTTGTTATACTTGCAAGAGTTTCTTGGGCCTTTTTCCCCGAGAGGGTTGTATTTTTTCTGGTGTGAGCATTTAGGGACGTGCCTTCAATTGGTGACTACGACGTTATCCCAGTGCCCCGCCTGTGCCTGCAGAGGCTTCCAGGCCACTTCTCCAGAGGGGCTGTGCCCACCTATAGCCACCAGTCCCGAAAAATGTGTATTCCTGAGTGGTTTTACAGGAGCTGTCTTTGCAGAATTCCTGTCTGCTCTTTGAATTGAGGCTCAGAGGAGAGTGAATGCTGGTGTCATTGGGAACCCCTTGACAGTGGAGTTCGGATGAACACGCAAACATGAGTATACCCTTGCAAGTGATAACAAGTAGGGGACGGGTATATGGGAGAGTGTGAAGGTTGTGAACACAGGGAAAGTGAGGTTGTTGGTGTGGTCTAAATGTGCTTTGTTGTATTTTTTAGTATTGTTATTTTTTTAAGGAGAATATCAAGGAATGGAAAACTGAGTGTTAGGGTGCCTTCCTGAGTGAGGGGAGAAGAAGGCAGCACATGTATTGTGCAATAGAGGAAAAAGGAAACAAGTAGAAACCATGCATAATTAGTGGGCTCTGGAATATTAGCTG
This sequence comes from Ambystoma mexicanum, assembly GCF_040938575.1. Lineage (NCBI taxonomy): Eukaryota > Metazoa > Chordata > Amphibia > Caudata > Ambystomatidae > Ambystoma > Ambystoma mexicanum. Next base: position 879,376,786 of record NC_090929.1, on the reverse strand, counting down.
TTCTTATTTTAGCTTGTTAGTCTAGCTTGTTTTGTTTGTGTTTTTACTGTGTAGGGTGCATTGCCAAAGAGGGGCGTGGTGTAAGTAATAGTGTGTTTTGCGTGTCTGGAGTGTGAGAGTGGGGGTGTGGGAAGGAAAAAAGGAGGGGGGGAAATATTGGTATTTTAGAGTTTTTGATGGGATCAAGGGGATGAAGGATTTACTTTTTTGACAGACAGCGGCAGCGTGTGCAGCGCACTAGCAAGGCGTAAAGGCAAGTGAGGCGCAAGGAACATTATGATGGGAGGAGAAACACCCATAGTGTATATATATAAGGCCCTGCCATTATATCATGACAGAATCGAGAAGTACCACAAGCAATGGGTGCTGGAGACAAGAGGAGGGGGGATGCCCCGCTCATGGCCAGAGCAGGGCTCCATAATAAGGATATTCTGGAACACATGCCCATATTTTTTAAAGCCAAATATAAGGGGAAACAGTTGTAAAAGAGGAGAGAAATTTGGAAAATTTTCAAAGATACAGAAGATTCGGAGGGAGGAGGAACACAAAAGCTTTCAGCTTCTTCGGGGCCCCATATGCCTCCGGGCTACTTTTGTAGAACCTTATAAATAATTTAAAGTAATGTAAAGTAAATAGCAGGGGTGACTGTCCTGGAAAGGAGGGCGGGGCACCAGCAGAACGCGGGGGAATATATCCACTGACAGCTCCCCATCGACAGTAGGTTAAACTACTCCGACCTATGTGTCCACCAGGGTGACAGCCCCACCACCCCAATGCGCATCCCCTCTGGATGTGCCAGCACATGCTGATATCAATAAACGAGAACTAGAAGTAGCACTGATATCGGCGTGAACAGAATTGGCGAGGTTGCGAGCAGCTCAGAGTGAAATAAAGCCAGACAAACCAGCAATGGGTGGAAAATGGGAGACATTTGTATGCAGAATAGATAGCACAGCCATACAGTATGTGCATATAGAGAAGGAGGGAGAATGAGGCAAGCAGGCGGACAGCTTAGTCTACGAGAATTTAGGATCTCGCGAAGGAGAGGAAGACCAGTGGAGTACAATTGATGAGTTTGAGGACGGTGAGGAAGTAAAGCAAGCACCTGAACAAACTCCCCTGGTGAAGAGTTTGTGGGATAGTAGGTTAAGGATCAGGTTTGACTAGATGGCAATAGTAAGGAAAAAAAGGAAGTGGAAAAAGGATCGACGGGCGTAAGGCACAGATGCAGATGCCCCTTATACATAAGGTGCCCAGCAGGCTGCAGTAGGTGCCATGGATGCAGATGGATAAAAATAATTTGATAAAGGCGCTCCTGCCACTCACAGCGGGTCCGTGTAAGCAGATATATGCATTCTAGAATAAGACAGCTGGGGTACACCTTGCGGGTGCAGACATTAAAAGCTTATTGGTGGCGATCATTGGAGAACAGGCTAGGGATGTGTGTTTAAAAGCAGGATACCTGGGAGTGAATTTGGGGAACGATGCACAAGATGAAGCATTGTTTAACAAGAATCGGGAACAGATATGGGGCGGCAGCAGCGGCAGTTCCCTGACACACCTGACCTACAATCGATAATGCAATGTACTATGGGTGATGACGAAGACCCCTCTCAGTCTATTCTTAAATTTCAGGCGATGCGGTGACCGTTGACAGGTGACTCGTGGGATCGCTCAATACCCATTCTACTTTATTATTAAAAAGGGCCTCCCCAAAGAGGTGCAAAAAGCACTAGACCAAATTGTGGGCATCGAGGGGAGGCATCGAGGTGAATTGGAGGTCTGAAATTCAGAGCATAAAAAAAAAAACCATTGTACGAGGATAAAAGAGCACAACAAGGAAACAGCCCATAGGCTCCAAGCAGAGGAAGTGAAACTAGTACAAAACAAATTAGCTTAAATTGCTGTGAAGGCGTTAGTGTCAACGCCAATGCATACAGAGGTGGCAGGAAATGCCCAAGAGTTTGCAAATAGTAGAATAAATGCAGTTTGGTCAGAAGGGGGGCAAGGACAGTGGCACGGGGGCCCACAGTACCTTGGCCCACAGTGGCAACAAGGAGGACAGCAACGAGGAAGAGGTTGGTTACGAGGAGCAAAGGGATCAAGGGGAGTGGGTTTTGGGGGAATGATGCTGAGAGGGGAGGAGTGGGACCTTCACAATGTTGGAACTGTGGGAAGTGGAGGCATTTTTCAAGGGAATGTAGGAACAGACCAGGGAAGCAGTATAACTACGGCCCACCACCCCAGCGACATCCAGCATGACTTCTATGCCCTACGAGATACATCAGGCTTACACTGAGTTACCCCACGAAGGCCTGGTCCACCAGCTCAACAGCACCAGACAGTCCAACACCATGCACCCCTGCCCAAATTCCAACAAGGAGGTGGCACAACTCCAGTCAACAGAACATCAAATTGCATGTTCACCCCATTTCGAGGGGCATATGTGTTGGGGGAACCCCTTTTTGTTTCCCGGGATAAACACATATCCTGATTAGGCCAGCTCACAGAGAACTCTTGTGTGTTCATTCCTGTCAATGACCTCCAACCCTGAAGAGGAATACTTGGTCGGGGCATAGATGGTAAACAAGCAATTCATTGTTATGGTCGATTTGGGTGCAGCAAAATTATGCATCAGTAAGCGTGACTTCTCACTATCGGGCAAAACTCTTGACACACAGGGCTTCCCTGGGGCTATTTCTATGGTTCCATACACTAAAGAGCTGGACATAAAGGTGGGAGGGAGAGTGGTGCGCGCTCCCTTACTGTATTCTGAAAGTTCTCCTGTCAAACTGTTGGATAGTGACCTGCTCAGCAAGTTGAACATGACAATCTCATTTACAGATCATGGTATTGTTTGCACCATGCCAGGAATGTGCACAATAAGGGAACTGGGTGAACTGCTTACCCTTGGCCATCTTCAGTTTACGCACACAACCCAGCAAGGACCACCATCTATCACCCCATGATTTGGTTACTGGTTGATGCATGCACAGACCCATATCCCCTGTCAGGAGGGCATCAGGTGCCCATAGGGTGTCAGCGGTTTTAGGTGAAGAATTTAAAGAGTATCTAACTACCCTAACCCATGCAATTAAATGTGTCTTGTGACAGATTGCACCGCCGTGACCAGAGCACACACCGGACACTTCAAACACAAAAGTGACAGTCTCCCGCCCACCCAACCGCTGCTGCCAAGGGATTTTATTTACGTAAGGAGTTTTGTTTGAAAATGGAATAATGCCAGATTTCAAGGCCCATACGAAGTAGTGTTTTCAACTCTCCTGGCAGTAAAAGTTAAGAAGCTTTGCTATTAGATCACCTTTCAGATGTACACAGGGCACCCTCAAAAGTTACATAATCGCCTTGAGGGCACCAATTATACGGCCCAATTGTCCAATTCTTTCCAGCCCTTATTTAAATAGTACACACGCACAGCTGCTCAAAAATAAAATATTTGATAAAAATCTATGGGCCTCATTACGAGAATGGAGGTAGCCATGCCGTTCCTACCTATATTCCTATAGGAATACAAGGAAATGACTGGTTTGATGTTGCATTTGATTGGGCCTTGTCCTGGTTGGGCGCCATCGTGAAGTCATTGTGTTCATCTTGGTCATCTTCTGCACCTGTCAAATGGGTCTCTGGTGTTGTGGCAAAGCAGTGCCTAATACCCCAATGATGATGGTGTCAATTGGGGTTTCAAAGGTACCTCGCAATACAAAAGACAGTGAAATACAGACTAACCATCCCATCGCCCACATGATCCCCCTCCCTATGGAGATGAATTTGACTTTCTGTATCACACCATTATTGTCCCACCCCATGACCTTGAGAATTATAAGGAAGTATGGGGGGATCTGGCAGGTGATGGGGGATCTATTTATATGATATGAACGCCCGAGGAGTATGTGTGATCGGGAGAGAGTCTATGGTCTGTGTGTAGGGCCTGGATCCCAGAAAAGGGAACCACACCATATGAGGAGGCAGTGAGGAGGGAAAACCAGTGCATGCATGAAGGGTTTGTTACTGTAGAAGTAGCGGAAGGAGGAATGTTGGGAACAGAGCAGGCCCATTCCACCCTCTAGACACTTTAAGTGAGACAAACCCCATTGTGAGAACTATAATAGACCTGGGGGCATCCTAAAAATCTCCACATGATGCTATTATTGTATTTGATTTCCACCCTGAATCTGCGCAGGCTGAAGCATGTCATTGAACAGACAAATGTCTGTATAGAACACTGCGTAGTGGCATCTCTTGATGCAATCAAAGCATTTTACTCCCTATATTGGGAATGGTTGTTTGCTGTGTTGCGGAGCTTTGCGATAGGCGAGTGCTTTATATGCTTCTCCTACTCAAATTTTCTCCTACTCAAATCAAATCTGGTAGACAAATATCTAGATCAGGGAATATTCAAAGAGGGACTTGCTAAGGCTGTCTATTATCACTCATGCTACATATTTTGGCCCTGGAGCCCCTAGCTGTGTACCTGCACCAAGAATACTTGGATGCAGGATTATGGTGGGTGGTTCTAGACACTTAGTGTCACCATATGCGGATGATGATTTGCTCTACCTGTGTAAACCACAACACAACCTACCAATGGTCCTGGACATACTGGACAACTTTGCAACAATTTCCGGGATTTCCTTCAACAGAACGAGAGTCCTGTCTTTTTCTACTAGCCGGCCTTTGTGGAGTAGGTGAAGCTGCCTTACAAGACCTGGGGCTCTCGTGGGTTGTGTGCACCTTTAAATATCTGAGCGTCCAACCGCCTCAGTCCCGAAATCTCTGAATTTCAAGTTATCAGTTGACCCCAGACCACCAACCACAAAGATCTGAGAGTCTGGTCCTTCCACCTATATTTCATAATGACATGGCTTGCAATGAGAGGTACAGGGAGGGATAAATTATAGTTCAAAAGCAATGGTGGAAGCATTGGGAGTGGATGACACGATCAGGAGTGAGTGAAGTATGTGTGGGTTAGTGTTCTAGGGACTTCCCCGTTGCCAGTCTTCGAGCATGCCAGGTGCCCTGTATAATGATAGAGTAGCACTGTTCACAAATGTAGCTAATTGCTTCTTCGGTCTTGGTTCCTTGGAGATGATAAGCACAGCAGAACCCACGTGATGGAAGACGGAAGGACTGGGCTGGGACCAATGACCTCTCATCCCCTATGGAGCTGGCCAACCATGTATAGGGTTGCACCAACCAGCCATGTAGGTTTTCACTGTATACAATGAGGTCACCTATGATGCTGTGCCTACTCATAAGATTCTGCTTGTGTGTTTTACGGCAGAACGTTCCATGGCAGCAGAGTTCTTTGATGATGCACCAATTTTTATAGAAATAAACACTTGTTATCCTTGAAAGATTTTGTTGGGCCTTTTTCCCTAGCGGGATGTATTTTTCCCAAGGCTGAAAAGCCACCATTTCAGGACTCACAATTTTGATGTATTGTCCCCCTGCAAGAAATACATAAACTCTGGAGTGATATATGGAATACATAACAGAAAGCTTTCTAGATTCTATCTACATCTATATATAAGGAATTGCACTCCCCATTTCAAATGCGATTTTCTCCTTGATTGTTTCCACCTCTTTCTGTGTGATCATTTAACGGATGATATCTGATGACTCCAAGAACAAAGGAATTTGACCCTGGTATCAGTTGAGACACTCCGTTTTGAACTTCTCTCTGTGTCAATATACTTTCCAGATGATTCACCACATTCAAAATACCCTCTATCAATTTGTCATGCTTTACTACAACATTGATGCAATGTTCCATTATCCACAAATGTTCATTTAGAGTCAAAATAGTTTTATTTATATACTGAATGTTCTCTTTCTGTTCAAACTTGAGATTGTCTAGCCTTTGCTGATTCACTTTCAAATCCTGCCTCAGTTCTTGGGCCTTATAACCCAAAGACTAATAAAATTGCATTTACACTACACTGTCGTCTCCACAATAGCACCAATTATATTCATGACAATCGCTGCGACCAGAAAACCTGCAATTCTTCTCCCCCTCCTTTCCTTATAATGGGATGAGTTCATAAAAGTTTTCTGTAACTGTAAAATGATTTCTCTTATTGCCCTTTGAGAACCTTCTTTCTGGCCCTGCACCCATTCGTTCAGATGCATTAATCTATCTCTTCAAAACCAGCTATGAATTCACGCTAGTGTAGACATTCTGATATAACAATCTTCTGTTGGAGAGAATGAACCCTGGGGCTTCTTCTACCACCCCAGATGCAGGCCCCTGTTCTATCAGAACTTGACAGTTCATTGGCTCACCACACGCCTATATTAAAAGTAAGAGCACAGTTAAAATGTTTTTGAATAAAATGACACAATGGGCCTCATTACGAGTCCGGCGGTAACCGTGCTGGAAAACCCGTCAGGCTGCTGCCAGACCCGGAATAAATTACCGCCTCTGGACTTGCCGGACTTATTGGGGCATTACAGCCCTGGTGGTACCGTAATTCCGGAGGCAGAATAACGTTACTCCCCTTTCCCATTGAGTCCCATAGGATCATGGAAACACTGGTACCCTAATTAATGGTGCTAGTGTTTCCATTTCCGTCTGCAGGCGGGTGGCGTTACTCCTGCCAGGTCAGACCGGCAGGGTCATAATGAGGCCCAATGTCTTCCCTCAGATTGCATGCAATGCTGTGCCATCATCTAGATTCCTCTTTCCCTCCCACAAGGTTTCCTTTTAGTCCAATGGCCTCCAATCCAGCGCATTCTTCCAAGGGCCACCTCCAACGACACACATATCTGAGGCACTGGTGAAGGAATGTGCGTTAGCAATCTAAATCAGAAGAGAAACAAACTGATTAAGTATGAAGTCAAATATTATTTTTTTTATTTGCCATTACTCCATTTCCCTTTGTGACCAGGAAAAGAAACATTGTATTATACAATATACAAACGCATTATACAATAGCTCTCTTTGCAAGCACCTGAAAACAAGTGTATGGATTTTAAACATAATAAAGACATGCAATTCAACCACATCCCCCTTTTGTTCTACCTATTTGGAAACCAGCATATATTCGACATATCATTAACCTAAACATACAACATTACAAGTCTACACTGTTTTGTATTTATTTTATGCGCACACCTCACATCCATACTCTCATGCACACCTAGTCATCTGTTATATTCCCCTTTTTAACAACTTATATTAATAATTCCATTCACACCTACTTACCTGCTATGGTGCATCTACTTACTTGCTAACCTGCTAAGGTGAATCCCTTAAAAGTAAAATGCCATTTCTTCTTCTTATATTTGTATACAACTATACCTTTCATTCCCTACTAGTTGTTCCAGCTTGTTCTAGCCTTTTAACCTCATTCTTTGGGTGAAATGGCTTGATTTGGCTCATGTGGACAAATTGTTCCACAACCAGATCTCCTTCCTTTACCATAATCTTATAGACCACAGGTGAACACCTAGTCCACAATTGTGTATGGCCCACTCCAGGATGCTAGAAATGTGTCATTATTCTGTTTACCTTTTGCAAAGTTAAATTTAAAAACTTGATAGCCTACTTCATACTCTCTCAGAGATTTCTTATCATAGAATGATTTTGCACTCGCAGCTGCCCTTTCTCAATTTCACTGTGCAAATGAAAATGTGTTCTCAAATGTTCCACATACTTGTGATATGATATGAAATGCCATTTATAACGCGCCTTTACACAAGAGTTTCTAGGCGCAACAAGATAAGGAGGGGGAAACAAAGGGAGGACAAAATAGCAATGTTACTAGGCCTTGTGTCATTCAGATTGTGCAAGTGTGGGGGAAGACGGAAGGGGAGAAGTGCCAGGTGGGAGGGGAAGGGGGAAGTGTAGTTAACTCACATGTACAGCCAACAGGGGGGCTCATAAGTGCATAGAAAAGGGACTGCAGGGTTACAGATACAGACCCTTAAGTGCGGGGAGCCTGGAGGCAGTGCAAAGGCAACTGGGCATGCAGGATCCTGGGGCCGAGTTCAGAGAGTGACCAGGTGACCAGTGCGCAGAGCAGTCGGGTGCATCAGCAGGGGAGAGGAAGAGAGAAAGCAGAAGCAAAAAGAAAGGTCATGAGTTTGTAGAGGAGCTGTTGAATGCCTCTGCAGGAAGTCCCGCCCATATTCTGCCTATATGTTGGAAACTGGAACTTGTGACATGTGCAATGCCAGTAATGGCGCTGATTACATGGAGAGCCTTTCAGACAAGGTATCCACTGAGAAAATCGTATATGATGTATTCCCGAAGAGATGACAGTCTCCTGAGGGAGATCCCGGAATAAGTGCGAAGATGTGAAAAGGAAAGGCTGAGGACGTCACAAGAAATGGGCCTAATGCACTTAGAAGGATGACCAAAGAAATAAATGCATTGACATTATAGAATCTGATGGTGAAGTAAAGAATTGAGAAGACTTTCAGGTGCGGAATGAAGATTGCATGTGTGATGAAGCACTGCAGAAAATGCAAGCCATTTTATAACTGTACAGATATTGTAACACAAGTAGACTAAGTAATCGTAAAGGCTGGAGATACGTAGTGAATAGACTGCAGGTGGGCCACCATTATAGACAGACATTCAATGTCACAATTTTAGTAAGATCAACCGGTCGAGAAATGAGAATGTATAGCTATGTGTGTGTCTCAAAAAAGAAATAAGCCAAAGCTCGAAGATGTACCATAGAAAGGCTGTTTGGCCTGGTGTCAAAGGCTAAGGCAGCCACAACTGGTTATCAGTCCTTGAAGAACAGTGAATGTGAGATATCGAGGCATTCCTTGTTAAGTTGCAAAGAAAGAACACCATGAGTGCCAAGTTTCTTTATTTAAGGCAATTAAATGCTATAATATGGGCTGATTCACGGTCTCCTGTCACGTGAGTCCAGGATGGAAAGAGAAGTGGGCATGCAGACCTGAACCTTGATAAGTACATGCTCACACTCCCTTATATTCCCAGAGAAGAAAAGCTATTAAAAGGCCAAGTTCTAGGACAGTCTGAATGGCAGAAGGCATGAGCGATGAGAGATGTTGGGCTAATTCGGTGGAGAGGTACGGTCAAGTCCACGCATCAACACATGGGGTACCAGCTTAAGTGCTGCTAGTGAATCATTTGTTCCAGAATGGTACAAGCGTGCCAACCAATTGTAGAGGGCCAAATAACAAAGGGCCATATAGTTTGATAGCCAATGATGAACCGTGTTTCTAATAACTGTTGAAGATGACTTGCACTAGGGGAGGGATAGGTTGTCCACCTGACTGTAAATACCCAATCACATCCAATCCCTTCTAGAAAATATACTTAGATACAGGGTCGGACTGGGGCAAGAAATAGGCCCGGACACCCAAAGAAAAGTGGCCCACCCTCGCTTAAAAATAAAGTGGCCCTCAAACCATCAATTCACGACTTTACAGAAAATGCTACTTATGTAGAATTCATGAGTCTTTTGCATGTTATGTTTTGTGTAAACGATTGAGAAAGTGATAACTCATAAAATAACATAACTTTGCATGCAGTTCTGTGACAGGGTCCACAGCTCCAAGGCCAAACACATTTTATAGCACCAGTGTTTTTTAAGGAATTGCACAAAGTCATACCATTAAAACGCAGTTTTTAATGTATAACATCTCAGCAACATTCTCTCAACCTGCTGAACTACCCAGTTAGCCTGCTACTGTAGAGCATGTCTATGGATCTCTGATGTACTAAAAATCACTGCATTACCAACAGTATTTAACACAAAAGTCAATAGGCAGGACTTAGATGCTGCGCTTAGCATTCAGCTACGTATGTTTGAATTTGCAGCATAAGCTTATACTGCTGTACATGGTCCAGCAACACTGTGACTGGGGGTTTACTATGGTAGTTGGACAACATTGTGCATTACACAGAGGAAAGGTATTTCATGCAGTCACTAAAGGCCCGAGACGATGAGTCTGCTACTCTGACATGAAGTTACCTAAATTTAGCTTCTTGGTGTTGGGTAAGGCTAGGTAAGCAATATGGCCCAGTAACAGTTTAATAAGGAGTTACTTCACACTATGCGGCTAGTAGTTTTGACCATTGTTGCTGAATCAATATTCTTTAAATTGCACAATTTTCACCATTCATTTTATCAATAAATCAATGGATACTAACAGTCTATCATAAAAAGAATGAATTGCTATTTGCAACTGGCCCGGGCGCTTTTTCTTTGGTGCCCGGCTTAGACAATTGTATGCATTGCCCAGCCCAACCTGCCTCCCTCTGTGCCTGAAGTCATGTGTGGTTGACCGAAAATCTATCACCCCACACGCACCCCCACTTACATGTAGTTGCTGCTGTAGTGTCACAATGTCGACTCTGACTCAAGCTGATATCTTGTCGAGGACTTGGAGAGTTCATGACAGCAGCCCAGGCTGCAGGCAGGCCACTGACTGAGGCCAGGGTGGTGCACTGAGGCCAGGGGTGGTGCACTGTCTCAGGCCACTGTCCGGCCCGGGATAGGGTATCGGTGCACCAGCAGTGGGGTACTGAGTCCAGGAGTAGTACCAAGGTAGTGACGGGATGGTCAGCACAGTCTGCAGGCAGCCACCGGCGATGCCAAGCACCTGACCTGGCTGGCTGTGCCTGATGGTGATCCCCAATGCAAGTACGCTGAAATCAAGTGGTGGTCAACTACTCTCATGTCCTCTCCTCCCAGCTAGAGGCTCAGGCTGCCTGCTGCTGCTGAGGCTGAGTGAGACCAAACTAGTGAACACTTAAGTTAGGTGATAGGCGGGCCGGGTGCTGTAGACTGCAGTCTGCCTGCTGCTGGCTGCTACCTCCATGTTCATGCGCCCGAATGAAAATGCTGGCCCAGGCCCACCCAATCTCCCCTCCCCCACACCCACTTACTCGAGATGAGAGATGTTAGTGTGACCTGACCTCTCTCTCTCCTGCTCCATGCGCGGTGGCTCGCTGCGCTGTCGCTGCTGCCTGCCCATTTCATTGGCCCCAGGGAAATCAGACAACAAAGTTGCTTTCAACTTTGCAAGTGCAACACCAATTTGTTGTTGACACCTGCAAAGTTGAAAGCAACTTTGCAAATGGACGGTGTCTGTTGTGTGCAGACAGCGCTGGTCAGGGCATTAGTGTTACAAGGTGAAGGTGTTACAATTTCTTCACCTGGCGGTGTCACCGACTGTCTGTTGGCAGTTGGCTCAGGGCTGCCTGCAGGGCACTCTACCGGGCGCCGGGCCTACTGTGATGATGTAGCCAGGCATTCATCAAAGAAAGGTAACACTTCAGTGTTACCTATCAAAGGCATCCATGGTGGCCGGCTGGCCGCAAAGCAAAGCAAAAGCAATGTAAATCACGTTAGTTAAATAAAGTAAGTAAGTTATAAATATTACCCCCCAAACCGGCCCAAGCATAGTAGTGATCGGCCAGGCCATGGGCCGAATGGCCGACGGCCCAGTCTGACCCTGCTTAAATATTCCCTTTGAACCAAACAGAATCTCACATAGGTTTTCTTAGTTTGCCACATAGTATGACATCACGTATGATGAATTTTTGTTATATAAGAATGCTTTTTTTTAAATACTTTGAGACTATGCTGTGCGACGTCCGTTGTAACTCCCTGTTCTAGATAATTGAGAATAAGACAGGGACATTTTGCCAACTTCCAGAGTCGGTTTTATTATTTGGTGTAAGAGTTATTCTCCATCCCATCCATCGTACAATGTGTTGCCTCGATTAAAAGGACTATAAGGGTTCAAGTTGCTTCGGGAACCGGAGATGCTTCTACTCACATTTGACAGAGGCAGGGAGGCTGTTCCAGAGGGGGGCCCCAGTCGAGGAAATAGCTCTGCCCCAACTCTCTGCTTGGAGAAGCATCTGATCCTCTGTTGGAGGTGGCTAAGCGGAGATGCATTTACTAGGACTTGCTTATTAGTCCTGTACAATACATGTTATGTTAAGACCATTTTCCTACCTGTCCTAATTTCATATTCGCTGAGACCTGTGGATTTTGATGGTGTTGGCCGAATAGTCATTCCTCTACCTCCTACACCGCAAAACTTATTGCTCTCAGTCGCCAATTCTTGACACCCACCAACTGTATCACGCTGGCAAGAGCTTTAATCTTATCCAGGCTCGACTACTGCAACGTACTCTACCTGGGTACCTCAAAAGCCAATCTAAACAAACTACAGCTTATTCAAAATAAAGCCCTTCGGGCGGCCCTTGGATTAAGGAAGTCAGATCACATCTCAAATATTAGAAGAAACCATCACTGGCTCCCCATCAAAGCCAGGGTCACATTCAAAGCCCTGTGCGTCACATTCAAATGCATCCACTCTTGTGTCCCCATCTACCTCAACCACGCCATCACCAAAAAAGTATCAAAGAGGCCCCTTAGATCTAACAGTCAACTTCTCCTAGCCATCCCCCGCTACAAGACAACCAAGGCAGGAGGCAGTAGTTTCCAATACCTCGCACCCACATATTGGAACACTCTTCCCCTCCCCATCAAAAATGAGCAAACGTTCTCAGGCTTCAAGAAATCCCTGAAAACGTGGCTATTTAACCAAGACTAAAATCCCCTTCCATGCTTCAGGAAATATCACTGTACTGAAGCCCTGCATTAAATGTCTTCGTGTATGATTATTTTGTATTCACATGCACTGCGCCCGATTGGCATTTTCTAAGAAATGTTTTAACCAAGCTGTCTGTAACATCGCCGTGGTACCCAAGGGTTTGGGCGAGTAATAAATGCAATAAATAAATAAATAAATAAATAAATAAATAAATAAATTAGCACCAAGGGGAGTCACAAATCACAGCTGGATCCTGTTTCAGCTAAAAACCTTTTCAAAATGGCAATACATGAACTAGTGCAATGTTCCACACCACCAGACGAAGAAGGCCAATAGGAAATATGCTTTTTCCTTTTCACTCCCAAAATTTGCTACATGTTTGTCATCACTGCACTGGTAAAATGGCTTCCACGTTCTGATTCTATTCTTTGATGCAAACAAAATCTAGAGAAAATATGATCCACCAGCATAGTGCCCGCTGTCTGTGCACTACAGTCAGGTGCCGGAATACACGCCATCCATTTGGACATTGAACAAGTGACTGTCAGCATATATCTGTCTTCCTGTGCTGATCTTTGTATTGGGCCAATTAAATCTATTTGTAAGTCGGAGCAAGTTAGTGCCAGACCTCTTTTAATTAATACTGCCCTATGTTTGGAGAGGCAGCTTATCATTGTGAACAAATGATGCCATATGCAATTGAGCTTCAGGCAAAGAAGGATATTACCCTTCCTATTTTCAACAGGTAAGTTACAATAGCATTAAAGTACAGAAAGGGACAGCAGATAAAAGGGTCCAATGTATTAGTGTGTTTCAATGAATCCATGAGACAGCAGGGGCTGGAATGTGAGTATACCCCATTAGTAGAGATTGGGGATAGCCCCATTCAAATACTGGTGAATAACAAGTGTTGCCATGACGTTCATTTGGAAGAAGCTACAGCATTAGTGATGGCAGTGCAGGAATCTCACTACACTACTTATATAAGCAACCCTGTTATTGGAAACATCCCCGAAAGCTGTGTCACTTCACAGGAAGAATTGCCTGAATCCTTAGAATCTCAACCAAACAGGATTTTCATGATTTAGTCTTTTGAACCCCTCTGAACCAAAGGATATGATTGTACAATTCTTGAAATAGTTAAAGATCACACTAATTGTTCCTACAATGGGAATGATGAATAGTTAGATTGAGTAATGGAATATTGTAATGAAGAATTATGATTTAGGAGAAACATGGAATTGGCATGAAGAAGAGTCAGTTTGGCTAACAGGGGACTTGGATGTGGATGAGTGAGTGGGGCACCGGGCTGAGGAACAGTGAGGTGGGCATAATCCGGACTGGAATGAGGAAGAGTGAGTCAGGTCTAATGTGGAAAAGGGATGAGGAAGTGAGAGGTGGAGCAATGGGGCACTTGGACAAGGATGCGTGAGGTTAGTAATGATAGATTAGATGGAGAAGATTGAGGTAGAGTATCAGGGAACAGGAGAGAAGAGTGAAGAAATCTATTGGGGAATACATTGATGAAGAGTGAGGAGTGCATGATGTTGGACTGGGGTGAGGAAGAGCTATGCAGGCATACTGGGGAATGGTATGGGAAAAGGAAATAGGTTACTGCAACAAGGAAAAGTGGGACAGGTATGGGGAGGGCCTATGGCAGGAAAGAATGAGAGATTAATGGGGGACTGGGATGAGGATTAATGAGGTATGGGTAATGAGGGACTTGACAAAGAAGAAGGAGGGGGTCAAGAATGTCTGACGAGGTAGACTGTGCCAGGCTAATGTGGAACTGGGACAAGGAAGAGCACATTGTGGATTTCAAATTATTTTTCTGAGGAAGAATGAGCTGTGGTAATATGAGACTAATACGAGGAAGAGTGAGGCAGGGTAATATGGGACTATGATGAGGAAGAGTGAGGCCAAGGTAATGGTGGTCTGGTATAAGGTCGACTGAAGTGATTATTATAATGATTATAATTGTTATTTTATAACATGCGCAATACCAGAGATTGGTCTCTAACCGCAGGATCGTGATTCAAACCTGGGTTGCGCTGCATTGTCTTGCTTCCAAGACAAATACTTTGCCCCTGAGCTACCCCTATGTAATGGCAGACTGTGAGTGTTGTAGGGGTAATCAGAGACTGTGATGAGGAAGAGTGTGGCAGGAGTAATCAGGGACTAGGAAGGGGTACAGTGATGTGAGATAATGAGCTACTGGGATGTGGAAGAGTGAGGAAGGGTAATGGAGGATTTGGACATGTTGGAATAGGTGGGGGTAATGGGAGTCCCCAACAAAGAAAAGGTGCGTGCATTGGAGTTTGAAATGAAGCCGAGTGTGGAAGGGCTATGATGGAGTGGGATGAGGAAAAGTGAGGCAGGCTAAGGCGGACTGGGCTGAGGAATAGTGAGGCGGGGTAATTGTGCATAGGGATGAGGTAAAGTGAGGTTATGGTGAAATGGACTAGGACAAGGGAGAGTGGTGAGGGGGTAACAAGGGACTGCAATGAGGAAATGTGAGGTGGTGTAATGGGATACTGAGATGAGGAATATTGAGGCAGAGCTAATGGAGGACTGGGTTGAGAAAGAGTGAGACTGGGTAGTGGGAGACTGGGAAAAATGACTTATGCGGGAAGATTGCAGGACTGGGCTGAGGAACAATGATGCAGGGTTAATCGGGTAATGTTTTGATTGCGGGTTATAAAGAGGAAACTGCAGACTGGGGCAAGGCAGAGTAAGATGAGGCAGTAAAGGGGGACTCGATTGAGACAGAGTGAGGCACACTAATAGTGGACTGGGGGAGGGGGGATATGGTGGAGATAAAGAGGGTCTAAGATGGGGTGGTGGTGATGGGGACATTTACAAGGAAGAATGAGGCAGGGACATGGGGGACTGAAATGATGAAGAGGGCATGGGACAAGAAGACAGCTAAGAGTGAGACAGGGGCAATGGGGGACCTGTTAGAGGAAGGTTGAGGTGGGATAATGGAGGCCAAGGATGAGTAACAGTGAGATGAGGTAACGGTGAAATGAGACAAGGAAGCATGTGGCAGATTATTGGAGTGCTGGGACAAGACGGAATACAATGGGGTAAATGGGTTTGGGATTAAGCAGAATGATTTATGGCTAATATGGGATGGGACTCAGGAAAATTGAAGTAGCTGCAATGCCATACTGGGATGAGTGAGCCAGACGTTGAGGGTGGGTAAATCAGAGTAATGAGTGACTGGCGTGAGTAAGAGTTAGGCCAGGGAAAATGGGAGCTGGGATGGGAAAGAGTGGGTGGGGGAAATGGGGCATTGGGATGAGGAAGACTGAGACAGGGGTAATAGGGACTTGGACTAAGAATATTGAGTGTGTGCTAATATGGGACTCAGCCAAGGAAGAGTGAGCCAAGGGTATTGGGATATGGGGATGTGGAAGAATGAGGCATGCATAATGGGGGACCACGAGGGGGAAGCCTGAATCAGGGTAATGGGGCACTGGGATAAGTAAGATTTAGACAAAGTAGTTAGGGCATTGGATGAGAGAGTGAGCAGGGATACTGGGGGATATAGACAACAAAGATCGAGTTGGGACTAATGTAGGAATAGGACACGGGAGATGTAGGTGGGTATAGTGGTGGAATGTGACAAACAAGCATGGCCTGGGGCGATGAACAATTAGTCTGGGAAGTTTTGGACTAGGTCGAGAAAGAGTGGGAGTGGGGATGATGTGGGATGGGGTGTGAAATTGTGTGGCAGTGGTATGGGGCCATTGATATGAGAAGTTGTGATGTCAGGATAATGGTGAACTAGGACCAAAAAGCTTGCGTTTGGATAATGTGGGGAATAGGAAGAGGAATATTGAGCCACAGATAAATGGGGAACTGAGATGAGGATGAGTGAGACTGATGTTTTGGGGGATTGGGACATTGAAGATTGAGACAGGGTAATGTGGGACTAGGATGACGATGAGTGAGGTTGGGAAATGGGAGAGAAGATAGAGGAAGAGTGAGACAGAGGGAATGGAGGACTGGGGTGTGAAAGAGTGAGGTTGGGTAATGGGGTACTGGGACATGGAAGATTGAGACAGGTAATGTGGTTTGGGACCAAATGTGTGCAAGGTTTTATCGGGACTGGGGCAAGAATAGTGAGGCAGGGTTAATGTTTGTCTAGGGCAGGGAAAGCCAAGTGCGGTAATTTGGGACACGGAGGAGGAAGAATGAACTATGACTGCCTCCAGAAATGACTGAGAATATGGCCTTTGTTTCTAAATGAGCAGCATGTTGGCTTCACGCCTTCCTAGCTAAACACCGCTAACAAGTAACACGAGGGGAATGCACATCACTGTGCACCGTAGTTCCCCCAAGAGTAAACCCCCAATCACTTCCTTTTCAATTTTACATGAAGCCTGTTAGGGATCTACATGGACCTCAATCAAATCTACCCATGTAGCCGTGCATGAAAGGAGGGCCTGATCAATTCAGAATGTGTCATGGGCTAGGGTACCTTCAAGAACTGGATTTGCATTAACATCATGAAACCAACATTAGGACACATTGCAATTCACCTGGTAAAAGAACAACATGAATTCTTCTATCTCAGCCCAACTATTTTGGAATGGCTACCCCACCAACAAGTAATTAAGCCTGCCCTTTCTATGAGCAGAAACTCCCAAATTAAGGTTTGGTGTGTGTAAATACCTGATGAACACTTGTGTTTTGAATTTTTGAAGGAAATATCCAAACTGAAATAAATGTTACCTGACTCGCATGACCGCTAGTCTACGACATTAGATCTAAGTCACCTCTGCCCATGCCGCCCAGACAAAACAAAACGTTCCTAACACACCTCTGTTTTTGTTTCTAGCAGCAACAAATGAGAAATGTGACATTTCTCAAAGAATTGCCATTTCGACTCATTAACATAAAAATATTGGCAAAGCGCGCGTCACTGTGTAGCAGAAGGCATCTCCAAAATCGGAATGACAATCTTGCGCTTAAGTGATTTTGAATATCCATGTTATGCCTGCTACATTCAGTAGTATTCGCGCACCTGAGTAGCTTTGATAACCAGCCGACAGTTTTACAACCCAGTGAGCATTTCATTTTCTTTTCTGAATGTTTTACGCAGGGACTGTGTCGACTCGCCTCCACCATTCGGTAACACAGTTGGTCAGTAAACCGCATAAACTCTCCTGACCCCAGAGAGCTGCAAATGTGATCCAATGCTGTGCCTCGGGACGCAATATCTATTATCTCCGGAAACAGCAAGCAGGTTTTGCCTCCAGCACAGTCCCTTACATGTTTTAAGCATTGTGTTGTTTGACGTGAATCAAGTTACTGCACATCATGTTCTGTCAGATCCTATTCTGAGGAGACACTGTACACGGTGAGATGATGTGGCATGCAATGTACAACACGATCTAATGTGACACTTAACAAACAAGATGTGACACGTCAGTAGAGGACAGCTGTTTCTCTAACTGCTTGCATTTTCAGTTGTGAAAAGGAATGTGGTTTCACTCTTCAACTCATGCGCAAAAAAACTTAAAGAAGGCCACAGATGGTCAATACATAACGTCAGTCTCCGAAAGGATTAACAGGATTGCAATTGTTGGAAGAATCTCTTATGCAATATATGTCAGATGTTCAATGTTTTTTATTGTTAGTCTGCGTTTCATACAGAGTCCTTCGAAAATGTTCATCAAACATATTTTCAAGTTGCTATATCAAAATAAGTGAATATGTTGGTTCAAAATAGATTCTATGTGTGTGTGTCCCAATTCAGATAATAAATTAGCACGTTTGTATTGTATGCGCACATATTGCTGCGCGCACACACACACTGTACACACGGGGAACAGCCATAGCCTGGTTAGTACATGTGTAGGCACATACCTAATTCCCAAATGGATATGTCAAACATATGCCACACCCTTTCTCTTTCTACCACTTGATCTCTTGGTAGGGAATACAATTGGTGGTAGGGTTGTGTTAATTCCCATTTTCTGCATCCAAGGGTCTGCATGGAGATTTCGGAAAAAAATCAATTTAGCGCGAATTCCGCTGTGGTAATTCCATTACTGCTCTCTGGAACCGATTCAGAGGTCCCTGTAAAAATAGAAATGTGTTGTTCCAAGCCGGAACAACACATTTCTTAGCTTCACCATATTCTGACAGGGAAAAAATGTGTTGCAGGTTCATGAAATCCTCAGCTTTTGCATGAGCCTGATTTACGTCTTGACACCAGGCCTAGCAATCATGAGGAATGCAGGACAGCCACGTGGGAGGGATTCTCCACCCAGCAGCACTGGTTCAGCAGGCACATCAATACAAATGAGTTAAAATACAACACCTCTGAGGTGCTGTTAATCTCCACTGCACATGTTTCCCCTTGATAAACATAGAATTCCTTAGACTGCAGCACCAGTTTTCTAGTTTCATGAAAGTTTAACAAAACGTTCTTAAATTAGTGTTAGGCAGAAACCTGTGCAGTTCCCTTAGGGACCACTGCAAAAGGCTTAGGACTACAGGTGTTGGCAGTAAACCCAATTGGTAGCAGTCTGTACCACCCAGATTTACCTGGTAGCTCTGGCTGAGCAGCCAGACTTCTCTCAAGAAGAGTTCGACAGTATATAATTATTTATTTAAAAACACACTTTGTAAAATACGCTAACACTAATATGGCAAGCAAGTTCAAAAACAGTCACTATTAATATATATACATCTCTGATTACTTATTGAACAAGTCTTAGTTACAACTCCGCTTATGTGCAGACAGAGGTGAGCGCTTAACCTAAGATGGCACTCCAATAAGTTAGTTAAAAAGGGAGGGAAAAAGGCAGAATTAGGAAAATACACAATACCAACACTTTAAGGGAACCAGAGCAAGTCAGAAAAGGCAGAGTCTACTGAGGAGCAAGAAAGTCATAGGCCAGGCCCACTCTTGGAGAGAGCAAGGCGGAATGTGTCCAAGATAACACAGCTGGACAGTACTTTAAAGAGTTGTTGCAGATAGTTCAAAAAGGGTTGGATCAGTTCAGAAAAAGTTAGTTAGCAGGTCCCAAGTCACACCAGGATAGAAAGTCAAGGATTTACGGGACACCTTGAACAGTCTGTTGCAAGGGAGACCAGGCGGGACACAGTACCTGAAATGGTGAGGAAGCTCCAGCGGGGGGCAGTTGATCCTGGCAGCGGATGCAAGTTGGTGCTTCGTCCAGGGGAAGAGAAGATCGCGACGTGGAGGAAAGCTGGAGGTTGTTGCACTGCCAGGGAAGAAACCAGCCACGGAGTTTCTCGGTTAAAAGGTACTACCCTTTTATTCGCTGTCGTGGTGAAGCGTGGCTATCCAGCCGCCGGGGTGCTTGGCACAGGCGATTCGCCCACGGGACGATCCAGGAAGGTGAACTGGTTATCCCCACCAGTTCAGAGGAAGAAGACTCTCCGGGATGAAGATCTTCTCTGTCGTTGGGAAGTGGTGAGACGGTTCAGCAGGGCTCCACCGGTGGTGTCCTAGTTGCAGGTCGGCTCAGCTTCTCCCTCTTTGGATTCTTTGGTCCTGTGGCGACTTCTGAAGTTCCAGTCCCCAAAGCCCTGCTTTTATGCAGACAACCCCCATTTATCAGTCTTAGCTGTCACTCAAACATGCTAAGTGGTGAGCCGGGCGGCTCACCACTGGGCCAATCACACAAGAGTGTGACTTGAGTTGCCTAGGCAACTCAGTCCAGGGTGCCTAAACCCCCCTCCCACACATCCTGTAGACCCAGACAGAGTGGCACCACTTTTGGAGGCTTCTGTGTAGAAGCCCGCCAAAAAGTGGAACAAAGGGCTCAACTTGGGTTGGAGTTACAGAGGCGAACACAAACGCCATTTTAAAACCGAGTCCTGGCAAAAAGATCCAACCGGGGAATAAATATTAAATAAATAACCCGGCGGTATCTTTAACATTGCACCAAAAAAAAGTGGTGTGTTTAAAATGAATGGGAAAATCCCATAGGAAATATTCCAGTGGAATATTTTGCATGGTAACCACTGCAACCAGCCAGAAACTCGACGAGGGGGGACGGCACAGTGCCCCCTCGAAAAACAGACCCAGGGGCAATCTAATTACCCCTACCAGTACTTCCACAATATGATGGTTTGTACTGGTTCTGTTCACAATTTAAGACTAGCAAAGTCAATGGTGACTTTACATGCCCTGGGAGACAGTAGTTAGTCCCAGGGTATGGAGTCTATGTTTGCGGGTCACTATGACACCCCTGTGTTACTGCACTGAGAGTGCTGTGTAACACACTTACCAAAACCACATGAAACCCTATGGAGTAAAAGACCCCATAGCCCATAAAACACATTACAAAGTCAAAGGATATCTCAAATCATGTCTAAGAGTGGGAGAAAAAGAGTCTCACTCTTAGCAGGAGAAAAAAATACACCCCAAAAATCCAGCAAAGCTGCTGGGGGACTCACTAGGTTTGGGAAATTAGCCTTAACAGAGAATTCTCCCTAACAATTAGAAAAGTTGCAATCTTTAAAGAAATGCTTGCAGTGCCACTTGAACACGATTCCCCCACAATATCTTATTATAGCTGCTTGTGCTGGTGGAATGTAGGACATCTCCCCTCCAATATGTCCACCCACCTCAGAAAGATGGTGTTGGAAACTGGAGGGGAGAATGTCGTATTTCCACTCACTTTTTATCCCAAGCTCAGAATCAGGCCCTGAGTAACGCAATTTCCACCCTTTTTTTATCCAAACCATAGGACTAGTAATGAGGACCATCACCTCATTGGCATTGCAGAGGGCAGGCTATTCTACTGTTTTAATGCAGCACAAAGATTTGATGAACCACAGTGCCTCCAATTATAATGGGTGCAATGAGGATGTGGTATGCATATCCAAGGAACCATGTAATGTTTGCACTAGATGTGGATGGACATGGCCAGCAGAGTTAAGAGGCGAGGGCCTATTATCACCTGCTGAATTATACCAAATTCTGGGGCCTGTTTGCATTAGTTGACATTGCCGTTAGAAATGTTGCATTCTATAGAAGATGATGGGCCTCATTACGACTTTGGAGGCAGCCATGCCCTTAATAAGGGCATGGCTGCCTCCAAAACTGTGTCCGGATCCGGGTTCCCTGACTGGGGAATTATTCCGAGTTTGGAGGGCCTTGTAATTCCTCCTTCAGGGAACCCAGGCCCGGACCTTCCCCATTTCCATTTGAGCCCCCATAGGGCTCAATGGGAATGGGTGCGGGAGCTAACAACGGGCTGATTACGACCGGCCCATTGTTAGCTCCCTGGTCCCCTTGCAGGACCTGCTCTGGACGTCTGGTAAAACCAGACGTCCACATCGGGTCCCGCGAGGGAGCCTCGTTATATTGAGGAATGCATTTAACAGCGCCGCACCATTAGCGGTGCCGTTAAACGCATTCCGCAATTGTTCTAATGAGGCCCAATGTGTTTTGTTAACATCTGTATGTTGATGATCACCATGCATTGACAAAAGACCAAAATGTCACTGTGCATGTTGTAGGGTGTTATCTGAATGAATGTAACAGTCATCATTAAATAATGCAAATGAAGAATGCAATCATAGTTGGTGTAAGGAGGACGTGGTGTGCACAAACCCTGTGGCCGCCCCTCCCGAACTCCCTCTACTACAATATTCCCATCCCTCAGGATAGCACGTCTCGCCCTTTCGCAAACCATTGCTCCAAACCCCCTTCCCCGCTGATCCTCCCACCCTGTTGTACACCCCACTAGCACCCAAGCACACAAATTACATAGGCAGGGACTGCCCCTCCCACTCAGCCCTTCACGCATATCCACATCTGCCTATCAACCAACCCCTGTCAAATCCCTTTTTGAACACTGCCAAGACACCACCTCCTCCCACCACCAGCATCGATCCATACCATCAACACCTTCTGACTCAACTCTGGCCACCGACCCCAATTGCCCCCCAGGCCTCAACCACATAACGACCCATCTCCACTCACCACACACCCTATCACTTCTGAGCCAATCATAATCAACCTAACATCCACTGGCCAGACTTCTCATGTCCTCACTCGAAGACCTGTGACTGACTGTTCCCTCTTCCCAACCACACCACCCCCCACCCAACCCTCTGAGACCCCCCATACACCAACACCCTTCAACGAGTCAGACCTGCAAGCCCAAACCTGTCCACCCCTGACACCCAGAGAAACACCACGCCCATGCCACCTCAAAAACCCTCCTTCATTCTAATCAATGCCCACTCTGTGACCAAGAACAGATATAGCATTGTTGATCTCCTCACCTGAGAAAACCCTGATCTCATATTTATCACTGAAATATGCTTCTCGACCAACTTCAAACCAATTGCACATGAAGCATCCCCCCCGACTACTCACACCTCACACCTCACTCACAACAATAGAGAAGGCTACTCCGTCTCTATTGGAGACGGAGTAGCCTTCCTACTCATAACACACCTAACCATCACACTCTTCAAAACACAGCCTTGTACAGCTAACTGCAAATCCCTACTAGTGAAACTCTCCTTCCCGCCCTCACTCTCCCACAGCTTCCTAGTAATTTACAGGCCACCCGGATGCAACAGACACTTTGTCAACACCCTATGCGACTCACTAGCAGTCATAGTGGTCACCCACCAGGCATTCATCCTACTGGGGGATTTCAACATCTGGTTTGATGCCTCTAACAATCCCATGACTTAACCGCTGTTTTATAATCTGGAGGCACTCAACATTACCCAGCAGATAACAGGACCCACCCACACTGCTGGCCACACCCTTGATGCCACTTTTAGCTCAACCAACCTCATTACCACATCCACCCCTAACCCTCTAATTTGGAAAGATCACTCAGCTATCCCTTTCTTTCTCTGTACATCCCCCGCCCACAAGGCTTGCTCTATCACTACTTTGCAATTCAAGAGCTGGAACAAGGTGAAAGTAATTCCAGACCTGGCAGAAGCCCTGCTCTCCACCCTCCACTCACTCCCTGCTCAAAAAAGACCTCAACCCATAGATCTTTTTGACTCCTGACTCCACAACGCACTTTTTCCTCTCACCCCAACTAGCTCCACTCTGGCCTGCCAAGTGGTTCACCGCAACCTCAAGACATTCAAAACAAGAAAGCACTCCCTAGAATGCAAATGGGGAGCCATCAAATCAGCATATGCCCACCATCACTGTAACTACAAAACCAAGATCTGCAAGGCCAAATAATCCTATTACAGTAACAGAGTCTTGAACTGCCGATTACCTCTGTATTCCTGAACCCTCCATGCACCGCAGCCTTGATACCTCCTCTCGATCTCTCTGCAATTCCCATTCTGAACACTTCCACAAAACAACCCTAGACAGGTTAGCCACTATCAATGTCAAACTAACCAACCTCATTGCCCTTCCAACCCCCAATGTTCAAGATTCTACCCATGTGTCCTCTGAGACCTCCTCGTTTTGCTCTTTCAACCCCATCTCAAGTGTGGAGTTTATGAAAATGCTGTCTGTCAGTCGAACATCCAGCTCCCCCCCTCGAATTCTGTCCCACCTCACTCCTTAAAGAAATCTTCACCTCAGCATGTGCAGGGGAACAGGCCAGGTCCATCCTAAATGAGTCCCTCAAATCTGGCATTTTCCCAAAACCCTTCAAAGTCTCGCACATCAAACCTCTTCTAAAGAAACCATCCCGTTGACCCACCCCAACTCCCAACTAACTAACTTCAGACCCATCTCCAACACCAGATTCTTGGCAAAGCTCATCAACCGCACTGCATACTCCCAGCTCAACACCTTCTGGACCCCGCACAATCAAGTTTATGTCCTGGAACAGAATCCACATTAGTCTCTATCTGGGATGACCTTAAAGTCACTGCAGATGCAGAAGGCTGTGCCCCACTCATTCTTCTTCACCTCTCAGCAGCCTTGGACACTGTCAAGCGCACCATCCTCCTTGACAGACTAAATTCCCTCCGATTCCGAGACTCGGTGCTCACCCGTATCGCTTTGTTCCTTGTGAACAGACTCCAAATCACGTATCTCCACCTTTCTCCTCCACTGCATGCCCAGCAATCAATGGATTACCCCATGGTCCCTTCCTATTAACCCTCCTTTTCAACCTGTACATGACCCCCCTGCTTCCACTCATCATATCCCACAACTTCACATGCTTTAATTAAGCTGATGATGCACAAATCATCCTGAGAATTCCCAGATTGACCTCTGCCTCTATCCCTAACCTGACAGCATGGCTGACAGACATTGATCTCTGGATGACGAGCAACCATCTCCTTCTCAATACTTAAAAAACTAAGATTATGGTGTGCGGAAAAACAACTCTATTCCCAAAACCATCCAGCAGGCCACCCTCCCTTGGCCCACCACCTTCTACCTCCTGCCAGTCAAAAACATGCTCTATTTACTTCTCTGGCCATCTCCACTTACCTTTGACTCAGTCCCCAAGGGTGTGTAACCTACAGAGAGTTGAGGACATATTATTGGTGAAAGCCAGTATACAAATGCCCATTAACATAACATAACATAACTTAACATAAGGTTCCATGCGACTGGCCAATCGACTTATCAGGTGGAGAAATCTTGTGTTACCCAGGATAATTATTATGGGGGCACAGGGTTTCTTCAATCACCATGGAAGACGTGCTGCTACCCCTGTGTTACAGCTATACAGGAAGCAAGCTGTCACTGCCGCAACTTATGGGGCAGAACCTTGGGGCTATGCTAATGCAACTGGTTTATGCATTGTGAAAAATACATTTTTGAAGACCTGTTTATGTTAGCCCCTGGATCCCTTAAAGCTCTCTTGCATCTGGAGGTTGACCTCTGTCCTATTGAGGTTGTTCTTTGTAGCCCTATATTTGGTTTGACTCTGGTGTACACCTGGTCTTGCATCTCATTGTAATGTTCTGTCTCATTTACTAAAGACTCTTTTATATGACTTAAATGAGCAAGAACTTTTGCTGAAATATAAGGCAGCCTTTAGTACCGTCTAAAAAGCCATACTAATCTGGAAGAGACATACAATCATTGGTGCCTGTCAATTATTGAAATTGGGTCCAGTATACTTAGAAAATAAGCTGGAGTTTGGATTTGCAGCATACCTTAATGTGCTTGAACCCTCTTATGCCTGTATGATTAACTTGATTTCAGAATGGGCACTTTGAGGTTGGCCTCATTACCAAAGCATGGAAAAAGGCATGATTCTGGCATGTGCCCTTTATGCAACTTGCAAGAGGAAACTATCCACCACTCCTTGTTCTTATGCACCAACCTAAGCGCCCTGAGATCTTGTTATTTGAAATCAGTATTAAGGTCAGCTGGGATCCCCTCCATTATTGAAGGCCAACTATGTTACAGGCGGACTGATAATGTGATCAGCACGGTGGCCAAATTCATTCATCAGGCTTGGCTTGTAAGGGTTAAGGAGCAATGGTGGCTCTAGGAAAAGAATGAATCTATACATCATTACATTGTGTCCAAGAAATTGGGGTAGACCTGATTAATCCATGGGCTGCGAATAATACTCTCCCAATTGAAATCTGCTATTTTAGCTGCACTGATTATATTAATTTTGTTCTGTTATGTTTTAATGTTGAATGATGCCAACCGCTGCATTGATGACGTTTACATTGTTTTTAATCGCATCTTGTTGATATATTGTAATGTTTTTTTTCTGTTCTAACATTGCTTATTTTGCTTGATCTGTTGATTGTATTGTATCTGATTAATTGTCTTTGTTCTTTATGGCTTTGTGCCGAGGAAAGAAATAAAGAATGTCTAGGTATAAAAAAGAAGTGATGTACATGGGACATGTTTTTATTATTATGTGGCCTGTCATTGTAGTACTTTCAGAAAAACATACTAATTCTTTAAGTTTGGTAACTATATTGCCAATGACATAGTTGAAAAAAAATCTTCAGAGAGAAAACTAGTATATTTTCTTTTTAAATATTTGACACTTTCAAAAATATGTACTTCAAAGTAATTCCAAAATGAATCATCACCACTTTTTAACACAACATGCATCAGAACGAGGACGTGTTGCATGAAAAAAAAAGTAGAGGAACGTACTACGATTGATTTTAATGTGTGCATTTCTTATTGAAATCATACAATTGAGAACTAGAAAATGAATTACATTTTTACAGCAATTATTTTCAAATGACTGTGCAAATTATATTTTACTTTTTAATTTACACAATTAATATATTTTTGTATGTTCAGAAAAATGATTAATTAGAAACCAAAATATATACATTTCAGAATGATTAGGTAACTCTTCATCCTGCCACTTGTTTTGAATGTGCCATTAATTTTCGTTTTTCAAAATATGAAATTCATCAGAACTCTATACAAATATTTCTACTGTATTTAGTGTTTATGCAAATCCATACTATTACATAGAAGTGTATTATAAACAAACATACTATAAATAATGGGGGTAATTCATAGATTTCAGTGCAGAGGCAGCGCACGCGAGCAGCGCAGAGAGGGAGCGTGCGCAGGCGTTCCCCAGCCGTGTGCCTAAACAGCATTCTGGCGCACTGCATATTCATGGAATTACCAAGCCATTTTGAGCGCTGGCACAGAGAACATCCCGTAGATCCAGTTATGCCCCCAAGAAAGCCCCTTGCGCAAGGAAAAGGCTTTGAAATCCCCAATGCAGCGCAAAGGGCCGCGCTAACCCTGCACCAGTTTACTGGGCCGGTACACTGTAATCGCGTGAAAATACTACGCGCACCCCGCTCACGGCACCCAAAAGCGTAAAAATGTACTGGCGCACCCCTCGGAATACACGTACCCCGCTCGCGCCAGGTAAATTGCGTAGAAAAAGCACCCCCCTGTGGCGTAGGCTGCCTGTGGGGCATGCCCAGGGTGGATGGGCTGCCTGCGGGGCCTGAGGAGGGTGAGTGGGCTGCCTGTGGGGCATGCCCAGGGTGGATGGGGTGCCTGTGTGTATTGCAGGGGTGCGCAGGGAGTTTCACACGCGATAGGCCTTGGGCGAGAGCGAGGTATGTGTATTTGGGGGATACGTGGGAAGTTTCACACGTGATACTCCAGGCGAGAGCCGGGTATGTGTATTTGGGGGTGCACAGGGAGTTTCACATGCGATAGGCCTTGGGTGAGAGCGGGGTACATGTATTTGGGGGGTACGCGGGAAGTTTCACACATGATACTCCAGGCGAGAGCGGGGTACGTGTATTTGGGGGGTACGTGGGAAGTTTCGCATGCGATACTCCAGGCGAGAGTGGGGTACATGTATTTGGAGGGTGTGCGGGGAATTACATACGCGATAGGCCTTGGTCGAGAGCAGGGTACGTGTATTTCGGGGGTGCGCAGGGAGTATCACACGTGATAGGCCTTGTGCGAGTGGGGTACGTGTATTTGGGGGATACGTGGGAAGTTTCACATGCGATACTCCAGGCTAGAGCGGGGTACGTGTATTTTGGGTGGTGCGGGGGGAGTATCACACGCGATAGGCCTTGTGCGAGCGGGTTACGTGTATTTGGGGGATATGCAGGAAGTTTCACACGCGATACTCCAGGCGAGAGCAGGGTACGTGTATTTCAGGAGTGCGGGGGGAGTATCACATGCAATAGGCCTTGTGCGAGCGGGGTACGTGTATTTGGGGGATACGCAGGAAGTTTCACATGCGATACTCCAGGCGAGAGCGGGGTACGTGTATTTGGTGGGTACGCTGGGAGTTTCACACGCGATAGGCCTTGTGCGAGCGGGGTACATGTATTTTGGGGGTGCGCGGGAAGTTTCACATGCAATACTCCAGGCGAGAGCGGGGTACGTGTATTTCTGGGGTGTGGGGGGAGTATCACATGTCATAGGCCTTGTGCGAGCGGGGTACGTGTATTTGGGGGATACGCAGGAAGTTTAACACGCGATACTCCAGGCGAGAGCAGGGTATGTGTATTTGGGGGGTACGCGGGGAGTTTCACACGTGATAGGCCTTGTGCGAGCGGGCTACATGTATTTGGGGGGTACGCGGGGAGTTTCACACACTATTTGGCATCGTGGGCCCTCCCAGGTGTCCGGTTTCCCCCCTCCCCATGCCCTGCAGGCAGCCCACACCACAGGGGACTACCCTACAACCCTCACCATGCCCTGCAGGCAGCCCACATGGCACCATGCACTTGTGAGCACTCTTGTGAGCTCCGACTCATGACCCTCCACACCACCCCCAGTGACGGGCACCTGCCAGCAGGCCCTGACTCATGTCCCCCCACCCATCCACCCACCCCCAGTAACGGGCAACTGCCAGCAGGCCCTGACTCATGTCCCCCCACCCATCCACCCACCCCCAGTGACGGACACCTGCCAGCAGGCCCTGACTCATGTACCCCTACACCCCCATCCCACCCCACCCCCAGTAATGGCACCTGCCAGCAGGCCCCGACTCATGTCCCCCCACCCATCCACCCACCCCCAGTGAGGGGCAACTGCAAGCAGGCCCCGACTCATGTCCCCCTGCACCCCCATCCACCCCCAGTGATGAGCACCTGCCAGCAGGCCCTGACTCATGTCCCCCTGCACCCCCACCCATCCAGCAGTGAAGGGCAACTGCCAGCAGGCCCTGACTCATGTCCCCCCACCCATCCACCCACCCCCAGTGATGGGCACCTGCCAGCAGGCCCTGACTCATGTACCCCTACACCCCCACCCCACCCCCAGTAACGGCACCTGCCAGCAGGTCCCGACTCATGTCCCCCCACCCATCCACCCACCCCCAGTGAGGGGCAACTGCAAGCAGGCCCCGACTCATGTCCCCCTGCACCCCATCCACCCCCAGTGATGGGCACCTGCCAGCAGGCCCTGACTCATGTCCCCCTGCACCCCCACCCATCCAGCAGTGAAGGGCACCTGCCAGCAGGCCGCGACTCATGTCCCCTTGCACCCCCACCCACCCAGCAGTGACAGGCACCTGCCAGCAGGCCCCGACTCATGTCCCCCAGCACCCCCACCCATCCAGCAGTGACGGGCACCTGCCAGCAGGCCGCGACTCATGTCCCCCTGCACCCCCACCCACCCAGCAGTGACAGGCACCTGCCAGGAGGCCCCGACTCATGTCCCCCAGCACCCCCACCCATCCAGCAGTGACGGGCACCTGCCAGCAGGCCGCGACTCATGTCCCCCTGCACCCCCACCCACCCAGCAGTGACAGGCACCTGCCAGCATGCCCTGACTCATGTCCCCCAGCACCCCCACCCATCCAGCAGTGACGGACACCTGCCAGCAGGCCGCGACTCATGTCCCCCTGCACCCCCACCCACCCAGCAGTGACGGGCACCTGCCAGCAGGCCCCGACTCATGTCCCCCCAACACGTCATCACGATCCACACTCATGGACCTTATGGCCTACCAAATCCCACCCCACGCCATCCCAGTCCAAACACCCAACCAGGTATTCCATCCACTCCACATTGAAATCCCCATGTCATGATAGATCCCAAATGACAAGTATGCACATCAATACATGTCCGTCAGACACACACAATGGGGGCAAGTGAATGAGAAAACCCACATCGTGACATGCACAAAACCAATGATAGAATACCACACAAATGAAGTATGAAGTCAAAATGTATTACATACAAAATCAACGGAATGAAAGAAAATCACACAAGAAAAAAATAATAAACAAAAGGCTGGATGTCCAAAATGAATGAAAAATATATGAATGCTGAATCCAAATAAATCCAAATAAAAATGGCTCCAAAGGGTTTGTCCATCAAACCAAATCCAAAAGTTAAAAAAAAATAGAAAACCATTGCTCCATCGAAAAAAAAAATTCAATGAAGTTAAATCCAGTCCTGTACCATATACAATGTAAAAATCCAGGGTCCATGAGCCAAACAATCCAAAGGAAACCTACAAAAAACCCTACCTAATAAATAACTTTATACAAAAAGGTGGGCATAGTCCATGTGCCCCAAATGAAAGAAAAATAGAAAGGAAACCTAACACTAATGAACTATTTACAATGGCGGCGGGCAAGTCCTACGGCTCACTTGTTCATTTCCCGGGCCAAGGCATCATCAAACTCCTGTTCAACGTCCTGGAGGCGGGCCTGTTCCCTGGCTCCGAGGTTTCGCAGGGATAATGCCATGTCCACCTCCAACTCCCTAAGAATTTCCTTGAGGCACTCAGCCCGCCTCAGCACCCTGCGCATGGAGTTCTCTGCCCTGACCATAGTGAGCCGTGCCTCTTCTACCCGCCGCCACTCTGCACCTATTTGCCGGCCCAACCGCTGCCACACGGAAGACGCTCCCAATCCAGAGTCCTCCTGCCCTCCGGCCAATGCCTGCCCCTCTGATGTTGAGCCTGCTGCTGCCGTGCATGTGCCCTGCCTATTGATGCCTGCACGTCCTCCTCCTTCTGGTGTCCAGTTGTTGGGGTGGCCCCCCCTGCTGGACCTCTGACTCCCGACTGTGGCAGGGATGTGTCCTCCACCAGCCTGGCCGCTGGGTCAGAGGCCGCTCCACAGGGTGCCCAAGTGATACTTGGGCCGGAAGATGGCTCGGAT